>NC_140592.1:415806789-417034289 GCF_964204655.1 Triturus cristatus
TTGGTCTTGCGCCCGTATTTAGCCTTAGATGGAGTTTACCACCCGCTTTGGGCTGCATTCCCAAGCAACCCGACTCCGAGAAGACCCGATCCTGGCGCGCCGGGGCCTGCTACCAGCCTAACACCGTTCGTGGGGTGAGCCTCGATCAGAAAGACTTGGGCCCCCTGAGCGACGCCGGGGAGTCGGTCTTCTGTACGCCACATTTCCTGTGCCCGCCGCTGGGCGGGGATTTGGCGCTGGGCTCTTCCCTCTTCACTTGCCGTGACTGGGGGAATCTTGGTTAGTTTCTTTTCCTCCGCTTAGTAGTATGCTTAAATTCAGCAGGTCGCCATGTCTGTTCTGAGGTCATAGTCGGAAGAGAACGCCAAAGTGTTAAGGGGGGAGCTGGGGAAGGCCAGCCCCCTGCCGGAGCAGGGGCCTGGCATCCCACTAGCGCGTGTCCTCTTTCCCTGGGTCGAATCTTGAGGGGTTATGCGCTCGCCAGAAAGCCGGCCGCGGAGGTGGGCACCCAAGGCGCATGCGCGCGGAGAGCCAGTGGAATACCACAGACAGCCACACGTGGCACGCAGCCAGGCACCCCAGGATAGGCCCGGGGTGGACTGGTCGCCAGACTCCTTCTCGGGGTTAGGCGTGCCGGCAGCGTACCTCTGCAGCAGGACCCGGCGAGGGATCCTGCCAAGGGCGATTGGGGGTCTGCCCTTGTGGGGGGGGGGGGGGGGGGGGGGACAAAGGGAAGAGGAGCTAACCCTGCGACGGCCCCAGCCACGTCCCGAGGAATGCCGGGGCGATTGACGATTGAACAACCCTCAGACAGGCGTAGCCCCGGGATGAACCCAGGGCCGCAAGGTGCGTTCGAAGTGTCTATGATCAATGAGTCCTGCAATTCACACTAATTCTCGCAGCTAGCTGCCTTCTTCATTGGCGCACAAGCCGAGTGATCCACCACGAAAAGTCACAGGCAACTGTTTGAAAACGTTCACCCACCTGCGGGCACAGGAGAGGCAGGAGGAAGGGAACGCTGTCCATCTGCTGCCCGTGCGCCCCGTTCAAAGCTTCCCCTCTGAGAGTCAGACTGCACTGTTGGGAGAAAAAAAACATTACCAGGCGTTCAGCCCGGGAATCCCCCCCCACCAACCCACGGGTGAGGGAGGGTGCTCCCGGAGCGACGGGAGCAGGAAGCCCCACAGCCGCAGGTCCTTCCCAGAGTAACCAGGAGGGACCACGCGAGTCTTCAAACCCCTCAGCCCAGCTGCACGGGACCAGGTCGAACCGGGTACCTGGCACCGAGGGAGGGTCGCTCCACCTGCACGTCAGCCATCCATCACCGGGAGGCCCGAGCCATGCCAGTGGGCTGGCTTTTTTCAGCTCACCCCACCCTTGCCTGGGTCGGAGGTGCCGGAAGGCAAGAGCCAGGCAGCTCCCCATCCCGCACACCTCTCACTAAGAGGAGCCGGGGTCCCCTCGCAGGCCTACGGCCCCTTCTCTTCCAGGCCCACCATGCCTCACAAGAAGGGCCACTCTTCTGTCACCCGTATCCCAGTGGAGCCGGGACGTGGGCACCAGAGAGTCCAGCCGGCTGCAGGGCCTTTCGAGGGGGGGGGGTGTTTACCAGCCCGATGATGCACTGCCATTTGGTTTCCCCCCACCGCGGGGGTCATGCCGGGTGAGCTTGGGTTCCATCTCAGGAGGGCCTACCACTGTGACCCTCCCAGAGAGGGATAGGGGACAGTGGCCACCCCCTGTCCCCGGTCCCTTGCGTGTCGGTCAGGTCCACCCGGGGCGAAGAGGCCCACTCCTCACCCGAGCACCCCATGCAACCGCAGACTGCTCCACCGGCCGGGGCCTGCCAGGGCAGGGCCGGGCCCTGTGCTTACTTTATGTGCTTGCAGGAATCGGGTCGAGGGCTTCGGGCTGGTGCCGTCGGTCCGCCATTAATGATCCTTCTGCAGGTTCACCTACGGAAGCCTTGTAACGACTTTTACTTCTTTTAGATAGTCAAGTATGATCGACTTCTTGGCGCAACGCCAGGGCCATTGCTGACCCCAGCGGGGCCGATCCGAGGACCTCACTAAACCATCCAATCGGTAGAAACGACGGGCGGGGTGTACAAAGGGAAGGGACTTAATCAACGCAAGCTTATGACCCGTACTTACTGGGAATTCCTCGTTCATGAGAAATAATTGCAATCCTCAATCCCTATCATGAACTGGGTTCAGCGGGTTACCCGCACCTGTCAGCGAAGGGTAGACACACGCTGATCCGTTCAGTGTAGCATGCATGCAGCCCCGGACATATAAGGGTATCACAGACCTGTTATTGCTCGATGTCGTGTGTCTGAACGCCACTTGTCCCGCTAAGAAGTTTGACGCCGACCGCTGGGGGCACGTAACTAGTTAGCATGGAGGAGTCTCGTTCGTTATCGGAATTAACCAGACAAATCGATCCTCCAACTAAGAACAGTCATGCACCACCACCCACAGAATCGAGAAAGAGCTGTCAATCCTTTCCGTGTCCGGGCCGGGTGAGGTTTGCCGTGTTGAGTCAAATTAAGCCGTAGGCTCCACTCCTGGTGGTGCCCTTCCGTGAATTCCTTTAAGTTTCAGCTTTGCAACCATACTCGCCCCGGAGCCCCAAGACTTTGGTTTCCCGGAAGCTGCTCGGCGGGTCATGGGAATAACTGCCGGATCGCTAGTCGGCAAAGTTTATGGTCGAACCTCCGACTTTCGTTCTTGATTAATAAAAACATTCTTGGCAAATGCTTTCGCTTTGGTTCGTCTTGTGCTGGTCCAAGAATTTCACCTCCAGCGGCACAATACGAATGCCCCCAGCCATCCCTCTTAATCATGGACTCAGTTCCGAAAACCAACAAAATAGAACCGGAGTCCTATTCCATTATTCCTAGTTGAAGTATTCAGGCAACCGGCCTGCTTTCAACACTAACTTTTTCAAAGTAAACGCTTTGGACCCCCAGGACACTCAGTCAAGAGCATCAAGGGGGCGCTGAGAGGCAGGTGCGACAGGCGGCAGCTCGCCTCGCGGCGGAGCACCAGCTCGATCCCAAGATCCAACTACTAGCTTTTGAACTGCAGCAACTTTAATATACGCTATTGGAGCTGGAATTACAGAGGCTGCTGGCACCAGACTTGCCCTCCAATGGATCCTCGTTAAAGGATTTAAAGTGTACTCATTCCAATTACAGGGCCTCGAAAGAGTCCTGTATTGTTATTTTTCGTCACTACCTCCCCGAGTCGGGAGTGGGTAATTTGCGCACCTACTGCCTTCCTTGGATGTGGTAGCCGTTTCTCAGGCTCTCTCTCCAGGATCGAACCCTGATTCCCTGTTACTCGTGGTCACCATGGTAGGTACAGAAAGTACCTTCGAAAGTTGATAGGGCAGACATCCGAATGTATCGTTGCAGTCACGGGGACATGCGATCGGCCCAAGGTTATCTAGAGTCACCAAAGCGGCCGGGTGAGCCCGGATTGGTCTTGGTCTGATAAATGCATGCATTACGGGAGGTCAGCGCTCGTTGGCATGTATTAGCTCTAGAATTACCACAGTTATCCAAGTAACAGATGGAGCGATCAAAGGAACCATAACTGATTTAATGAGCCATTTGCAGTTTCACTGTACCGGCCGTGTGTACTTAAACGTGCATGGCTTAATCTTTTAGACAAGCATATGCTACTGGCAGGATCAAAAAGGTAGCCACACCTGTTAACGGGGTGGGTTCGGGGGGCTGCGTGCCCATCTCCCCGACCGTACTGTGGAAATATGGATTTTTCTGGTCAGTTATGTCCCCTATCTTGGACCCCAACGGTTCTATGTGCATGTTACAAGTACATGTATGTTCCCTCCAGTTCCAGTTATGAAGACGCAAATACATGTGCGTCCACCGTTAACATGTCCTCTGTTGATCCGCCATGAATGGGCCGGATATTCCATTCCTAAGTACGAAAGGCCACCGCCTTTATATGGTTCACTTATGCTATTTTACAGTCCAGGCGAGTAGGCCCTGATTCTGTCATCAAGCTTTTCCTGCTTTCTGCCTCTGAAAACTCCAGTCCGAGCCTGCATCTGTGACCATGAACTTTGTCTCATTCTCTGCGCGGCTCACGAAGCCTGACATCAGCTTGCAGCCTGCCAAGAACTGTATTTCACCTTCGAAATTATCTGCTCCGTTCCCTGCCCGATGCATTCCTGTCTAGTAGTTTAAGTAAACATTCTTCCAGCTACCGAGCAAAGGCCCGGCTTCTCTGTCTTTATGCAAGTAATTCATAGCCCTGTTACTATGGAAGATTCCGCCCTCGCATCTAGTGTAGACACTTAGACGCTTGTACACGCACTAACAGTCAGTATAGTCAGTATAGAATAGATTCTGTCCGAGAGTCCTTCTTTTGTGGATAACATAGTTCTTTAAACATAGGATGTTAGATATGATTTGGGATTAGGTTGACTTGACCCCCCAGACTTCTTGTCTCCACATGTAGAGCTAAATGTCAAGTCCCCCTCACCCCCTAGTTGCACGTCAATCACACGTCATGCTGCTGCGCGCGCATCTATGCCAAGTATTATCTTATAGATCCACCTATATATGACATCATAACCAATTATGTTCCTTTTTACTCCTTATTACACCCATTTTCGGTTACGCATATGAATCGTCATTTTCCTTATCAATTGTTACGCCTACTGCATTCGCTTCATTGCAATGTATGTACTATAAAAGTCATTTCTTGTCAATAAAGTATGTACTTCACTTCCTGAACCTTCGTGGTGACGGAACTTGGAGCAACCGATTATAATCGATCATTGGAATAAAGCCCATTCCGAACCTCTAATACCACGGATTCTGCCTCTCATTTTACTGAGCTATATTTATTATGTTTCCGTATCAAATTAAGTCCCGGTAATGAATTTTATTTACCACAAGAATGGCGCCCGAATAGGGACACTTTCTCATCTCACGCGCCGGCGGTGAGTTGCAGGCCCGGTCTCCTGCCACAGCTGGACGGACAATAACGCGTACCAGCAGGATTTCCTGTATCTCCCTCCGGTCAAGAGGGGGCGACTGAGGCTGCGATCAACACCCAGACGAGGCGGTGAGAAGTGCGAAGTATCCCGACCAGAGCCTAGCTGAGAGAGCAAGATCCGAGGTATACAGAGGCCCACCAGTTTCCGAAGTCCCAAGTCGAGTCCAGTGTCCGAAGTGTTCGAGTCGAGTCCAGTCCGGTTCAAGTTCAGTCAAGTTTCTGAGGCCTTCCGTTTCCGAAGCTACCCGGTGAGTACCATTGCTGGGGAGGCATTTCTGACGTGCACATAGGTTGTGCCGGTCAAGACGGGTTTGGGTACACAAATCCGGTCTGCACTGTTTTAGCAGTGTATATGTACTGTTTAGCAGTATATCAAGTATTCCGAAGTATCTAGTTATTGTCAAAGAATTATGCTTGGTGATTAGTTATGCAGACGATCATCATTGTTGGTTATTTTAAAGGTTAAAAAATGTTTAATGTTTAATGTTTATTGTGTTAAACGTCCTGCATATTGTGGTATGAATGGTTGTTCATTATTGTGCTTTTGTACTAAGTGTGTTCAAGATTAAGTATCAGATCAGTTCTCAATATGCCGCTCTTTTCGAAACTAAGACAGATCACTACAAGAAAAGGGGTACTCGAAGAAGCCGTTCCTATTCCTCCTAGGGACACTCCAGGGTACTTCATGTATCATAAACATGGCTTAGATGCTATATTATTTCTTGATTTATGGGTAGACTACACCAAGGAATTACCGGAAAGTCAGAGGTGGCCCGCAGCGGGGACCTGGGATGCAGAGTGCATCGTGAAAGTAGAGGAAGAATTATGGAAAAAGAAAGCTAGACAATCACAGAAAGACGCCATTGAATTATGGCGTAAAGAATCACATAGACGAACAGAAAAAGCACGTAGACAGGAAGAGAAGAGTACAGAAAAATCAAATGAAGTCAGAGAAAATCTATTAATTGAAGAAGGTGCACGAGTGAAATCAGAACAAGTAGACAGACAAAGAAATGCCCTTATGAATGGTATGTATCCCCTTCTGGCTGAAGGATTACCTAAGGCTACTCCAGAAACACCGAAAGACTTGCCGCCCCCATTATTCCCAATAAAGGTACATCCTAAGGGGCATCCTAGAACCGCAGAAGATGTTTTTCTTTCCTCATATTTAGATGACGCAGCTCCCGAGTATGCTAATTCCGCCCCACATAGACCGCCTATCAGGGAGGTTCAACGCCAAGATCCAGTACCCGTATCGTTACAGCAACAAGTTCTGACACAAGTTCCGGCAAGCACATCTGTTTCTGCATCTGTTCCTACAGCTACTTCTATAGCTGTGTCCACACCTATAGTTGCTGTGTCACGTTCAACGAATCCTTTCACACCCGACACCCCAGATGGGGCTACGGGAGGTGCTAGTAACATTTTCTCTACGCCACCCAGAATAAATAAACTTACCTTTCAAGAGTCAGCACATTCACGTACCCCCAAACTCATAAATGCCCGTACGCTTAAGGAACTCCTTATAGATTGTAGATATGACCCTGTGCCCGGAAAAGAGGACGAAATGACCCTAGCATCATTACGTATCAGGCGAGCCGCAGTGTATTTAGGGAAATTACCAGGAATGACTGCGCATCTAGATAATATATATCATTTTGTTCAAACAGGGCGAGATTCTGAATGTATTAACAGAGCTATGGAATATCAGAAAGTGGAGATACAGGGGGAACTGTTACGTTTCCTCATAAATTGTGTGATCAGAAATCAAGACCGACCGGGGGTAGACCCGGAAGCAATGCAAATTCTTACCAGATGGAGTCAGAATATATCAGAAGGAAGACATGATAAGCAGAATTGTATAATAGCCATGTGCCGAAAGATCCGTAAAGAAATAGAACGCCTACACGAAGAAAGATTAGCGGTAGACCAGTTCGATCAAAGCGAGGAAGAAGGATCAGGACTGCCCACAGGACAGTCAGAAACTATAGCCTATGTAGGTAGAAGAAGATCTTGTAATAGTACTAGATGTCTTACTGATCCGATACGTCCGATGTGTCTAGAAAATAACAGGAAATTTCAAACACCCATAGTCCATGTAAGGTCTAACGAGCATTCGTTCCAAGCAGCTGACAAATTACTCCGAGAACGAAGGGGTTATCATTTTCTCGATTCTATGGATGAACAAGAATTAGCCAGGTCAGCTGTCCATTGGGTTGACAGTCCCGGAAAATACAGTGATGATACAGTAGCACGCACATTTTTGAATCTCACCCCAGATGAACAGCGGTTAGCTGGGATTTATATGATTCAACAACTCATTATACTATATCAGAGTCAGCATTCGGACCCTGGTCCCTTACCTGATATATTGACTGAATTACTCATGAATAGATGGAGAGGTTCAGGTACTAAATTAATTAAAGAAATTCTAGAATCAAGAAAGCAGTATATTCTTTTTGTATGTTCAGACCGTGTCTCACTACCCATTAAGGAAAGACCCATGTATTACATGGACAGACAGAATCCCTTACGAGAAGTGCACCCAATAAAGGGCGAGGACAATGAGTTTAAACGCGTATTTGTATATACGCCCATATCAAAAATAGAATTGTTAGAAATGAAGAAAGTGGTACCTAGTCATGACAAAGACCCAGCGGGTTTCCACCGAGAAATTAAAGACATGTTACTCATGGGAGAGTATACCTATCCCGACATTATGACAATATTAAAGGTATTAATGCCTGCTGGCATTTATGAGAAACTCAGGGAAAAAGAGTGGGAGGTAGGAGACCAAAAGATAAAATGGTCAGCTTTAGAAGCAGAAGAGAGGGCCCGAACTGCAGGAGCAGGGCTTGGGGACAAAACTAAAGCACTACCAGGTTTACTAGTACAGGTACTGCCACGTTTACTAACTACAAAAAAGGAAGATTGGGGTACAATTTCAGCCTGTAAACAGAAGCAAGATGAAGACACTAGTGATTACTATGCCCGATTTGAAAAATGTTTTGGTATAAATAGTGGCATAAAAGCGAGTAGCGAATCATACCCACATCTGTTCGTAACAAAATTAGTAGAAAATGCCCTGCCCCAAGTAAAGAATAGAGTATTAAAATTCGAGAGTACCTGGCAAGGTAACACTCCATCACAAATGTTACAAATGTTACAGTACCATCACAATAGAATTAGAGAGGAACAAGAACATGAACACAGACGCATGAAAGACACGAAAATGAAAATGTTAGTTTCTCAGACAGTTCCAGCTGAAGGACATAAAAAGGGTATGACACATTCCGATTCAGCCGGACCTGTAAAAGGGACATGCAATTATTGTAAAAAGCCAGGTCATTACGTACACGATTGTCCAGTTTTGAAACATAATATCACCATAGGTAAAACACATGAAAGACCACGGCCACCTAGACAGGACCAGAATGAACAAGGAGCCCCGCAGCATGCACAGTCCATGCCAGCTCCACCACAGTCTGTACAGTTTGTGCCAGCTGCACCAGCGCTGCCCGTTGCTGCCACACAAACCACGACACGACAACTGTACCAGACCGCACAGTATGACTATCCTGATTACCAACGATACGCATGAACCAGCCTAGAGAGGGAAGTTGACTTACCCCTTATCGAGATCCCTGTAGATCAAGAAGGACCTTATGTACATAGTGAATTGTTAGGCCAAGACAGAAAATTTTTACTCGATACAGGGGCAAGTCGAACAACCATAAAACGTAGTGAAGTTCCAGGGGCACCCCTCTCAGGCTCACAGAATATTTCCCTTGGTTTTTCAGGAAAACCTATTGTTAATGAAGTGTCACAACCTCTTCCACTTACGATAGGACCTTTGACCCGAACTACCGATTTATTGCTTACTAAATCATGTCCAGAAAACCTGTTAGGAATAAAAACATTGAAAGCTCTAGGAGCTATAATATGTTGTTCTCCGGAAGGAGTAAGATTGTTTTTACGTGATTTTAAAGGTCACTATGTATCTAGAGACATGGATCCCCGATTGCAGACTTTACCTACACATCTATGGGCACAAGGCCCTACTGATGTTGGTTGCATGAATATTACACCATATCGAGTCACACTAAAGGCAGGAGTGGTACCACGAATGCGACAATACAAGTTACCACCAGATGCTGTAGTGGCTTTACTACAAATCATTGACGAACTCATTGCCCAAGGAGTGGTTGTAGAAACGGACTCCAATGTATGTAATTCACCAATAATTCCGATTCTTAAACGAACAGATCCAAAGGCCCCGCCAGTATATCGATTGATTATTGATCTGCGCGAATTAAATAAGTGTATTGTGCCACAATTCCCTGTGGTCCCCGATATCTCATCATTACTGACAGCTATTGATTCCGCAGCAACATTCTTTACTGTAATTGATCTCAAAAATGCCTTTTTCAGCGTCCCAATAGATCCGGAAAGTCAATATTTGTTCGGATTTAGTTTAAATGGACGTAGCTTTAAATTCTCACGCGCACCTCAAGGATTTACAGAAAGCCCCAGCATCTATAGCCAAGCACTGAAACGAGAACTTGACAGTATCCACATGCCAGTTAACACTGCCTTGCTTCAATATGTCGATCTGCTGATCACCGCCCGAAGCGAACCCGAATGTGAAAAAGCATCACTGACAGTTTTACAATTTCTAGCCGAAAAGGGGCACAAGGTGTCCCCTTCTAAGCTGCAATTCTGTGTCCAGCGAGTTAATTATCTTGGACACTCGCTGTCCAAGGAGGGAAGGCAGCTTACACCAGACCGCATTCAGTTAATAGCTAACATGCCAATACCCAAGACACAAAAGGAGGTGCGGGCTTTTATAGGCCTCACTTCATATTGTAGACAGTGGATCCCCCAATATGCATTTCTAGCAAAATCACTCATTCAGTTGACAACCCAGGAGGCAGCCACATCGACTGTTCTCCCTTGGACTCAGGAACATACACAAGCTTTTGAAAGCCTAAAGAAAGCTTTATGTCAAGCACCTGTTTTAGCAACGCCATGTTACAGAAAACATTTTACACTCTTTGTTACAGAACGCAAAGGTACTGCCTTGTCAGTACTCACACAAGAACAAGCAGGAGCACACAAACCATGTGCTTATTTTTCTAGTACATTAGATCCAGTAGCTCAGGCTCTGCCTGCGTGCCTGAAATCAGTGGCAGCGACAGCATTAGCAATCAGACAAAGCGATGCCATAGTGTTAGGACATCCATTGACAGTACAAGTACCACATGCAGTGGAGGTTCTTGTGAATCGAACGCAAACACAACACTTGACTATAGCAAGACTTACAGGGTACGAACTTACATTGTTCCAGCCACATATAGAAATCAGACGCTGTAACACATTGAACCCTGCCACACTTTTGCCAGTAATCGGAACAGACCCACTAGCCCATGACTGTATTGAAGTTATTACAATAACGACGAAACCTAGACAAGATTTAACCGATGTCCCATTGTCAGACCCAGACCTGACATTGTATGTAGATGGTTCATGTATGAGAACAAATACAGGAGAGTTAGTGGCTGCTTACGCAGTCACAACAGATACTGAGGTCATTGAAACAAATCATATAAATACTTTGTCCGCTCAAGCAGCAGAGCTCGTCGCTCTGACACAAGCCTGTATTCAAGCTACAAATAAAAAAGTCAACATATACACTGATTCACGTTATGCATTCGGAGTTGTACATGACTTCGGCGTGCTGTGGCGAGAGAGAGGTTATTTAACTTCTCACGGTGCCCACATTCAGCACGGACCCCTCATTCATGCTTTATTAGATGCGATACATCTACCGATTGCAATATCGATTATGAAATGCAAAGCACATGCGAAAGTTATTGATATCATTTCTCAAGGCAATGATTTAGCTGACAGAACAGCTAAACAGACTGCTCAAACACGAACATCCGACATGACAAAGACAATAGTCCCGACACATTGTATGACAGTTAAAGATCCTACTTTTGACGTAATTGACATCCAGACACATGCTACATCAGAAGAAATAAAGAAATGGACTGAATTAGGAGGGATCCAAACGGACCAAGGATGGATGATGAAGGAAAAATCTGTGTGGTTCCTTCCTGATTCAATGGTCCAAGTTATAATTAACACTATACATAGTCCAGCCCATCTAGGAGAAAAAGCTATGCTAGACAGCATTCAACATATTTGGTTCAACAAACATTTACGAGCAGCAGCCAAACAAAAGGTCCGTACCTGTATGATCTGTTGCCAGTTCAACCCAGGAAAAAGTGTTCCCGTAGAACAAGGTGGATTTCATCCTCCTAATCACCCTTTTGAAGTCCTCCAGATGGATTATATCCAGATGGAACGATGTCGAGGATTCAAATATGTTCTCGTAGTTGTTTGTGCTCTTTCCCGTTGGACGGAGGCATAGCCCGGTTTCAGATTACACTGCCCCGACTACTGCCAAACAGTTAGTTCGAGAATTCTTCCCACGATACGGTTTACCACGTGTTGTTCACTCAGATAACGGCCAGCCGTTCTCATCCGAATTAATGAAACATGTTTCACTTTTGTTAGGTTATCAGTGGAAATTCCACTGTGTCCGACACCCTGAGGCAGCAGGTCTCGTAGAAAGACATAATCAGACCCTGAAAATTAGATTGTCCAAAATATGCAGAGAGAAGGGTGTCGACTGGATAGTAGCATTACCAGTTGCACTCTTTTACATGAGAATGGTAGCACACTCTCGAACAGGGCTATCCCCGTATGAGGTGATCTTCGGCAGACCACCAAATATGTGGGGGACGCCTATACCACGCAAAATAACTGATATGGACTGTAATATGCTGACAGATTACTTGGCTTCCTTGATGTCTGCACTACAATCTTGTCGTTCACAGGTAGCTGCAGCTTTTCCCGACAATACTGAGGTGAAACCCCATGACGTAATTCCGGGGGACCTCGTCTTTGTGAGGAATTTCGACCGAAAGACTCAGCTGGAGCCCAGGTGGAAGGCACCCAAATTGGTCCTGCTGACCACAAGGACAGCCGTGAAGATCGAGGGCAGGAAAGGATGGGTGCATTCAAGTCATATCAAGAAATTTCATGGACTTCCTTCAGATGTAAACAGCCCACCTCGTGTGTCCTCACCAATTGACTCAAAACTACCTCTGGCTGAGGTCGACAGTAAAGAACTCTATAAACTAAAATTAAGGCCTAGGCCGTCGGACGATTTGATTGTTTAAGTCCTCTCCTAGGTGAAGCGGTTGAATCTGTCTCTGACATGTATCGCCTAGACCTGAATCATGGACAGTCGCGAAAAATGATGAAACGACAGGCGTATTGTAAATCACTGCGTAGTCACTGCATAGTGACATTATTAATCTTGTTTTTCTTAAGTCTTTTAATAATTACTGCAAGTATATTGTTGCACATATATTACCCTATTGCCAGAAACGTTTACAATGTTACTTCTGAACATTCTTTTAGTGACTTACCCCCGCATGAATTGTCTTATAGACTTGCGCTGCGCAATAACACTTTCATTAGTATGTTACATCATTCCCATCAGACTAGTAATGCAACTAATTGTTGGGTGTGTGGCCGGCTCCCTCCCTATCAGAATTATGAAGGAGTCCTGCCTTTCTTTCCACATCCGTTTACACATAATGGCTCCTGTGGAGCATGGTTCAGTTTAATCAATTCCATAGACTCAGATACAGCCGTCTACCAAGACCAGTGGGTATGGGGAAATCTGAACCTAGTTTTATTCAAAGTCTGTTACCCTGACAAGAAGGGTCGCCCCAAAGGAACAGGAACTGATCTAGAAAATGAAGTATATGGATTAGGTAACTTTACTCCTAATCTCATGGTTCTAAATGTCGAATCCGAAGTTGAACTAGTTTTACCAACCATGTCAGTATTCCCAGCGAAAGGTGAATTGTGTGTAAGAAAAGTTGGTTCCATACATATGGGCCATAGTAAATGCACTACTACAGTAGAATTCAGTGATCAAGGTAAATCTTCATTTAGAGCTTATCGCCACTCCTACTTTATATGTGGTCAGACTGCATATATGCGTCTACCTCTAGATTGGGATGGTACCTGCTACATTGCATTCCTTTTGCCACCTGTTTTCCTAGCTCCTCCTGATTATTATAGAAATATTCATTTAGTACACAACAGAGAGCGGAGAGATCTCCCAATTGTCGATTACACTGAAACAGCATGGGAAAAATACACAGATTTCAATAAAGGCATCTTTCCCTATATAGGTACTGTTACTAATAGTAAGCTGATACGTAGATTAACTAGAACCCTTGAAGCAGTAGTGAATGAAACTATTTCCGCCTTAGGCAATTTAACAGAAGAGCAGTCTGCTATGCGGATTGTTGTGCTTCAAAATCGTCTTGTCCTTGACGTCATCCTGGCTGATAGGGGCGGAGCTTGTAGAGTCATCGGATCAAGCTGTTGCATTTTCATACCAGAAAATTCGCCATCGGTATATAAGGCCATAACCCGCCTTCATAAGATTGTAAGCCAGATACACCAGAATCCAGGCACCTGGACTTGGTCCGGTTGGTTTTGGAGCGTGATATCAGCCTGGGGATGGAGAGTTCTATCCTTCCTAGGTATTGGCCTTCTCATATTATTCAGTTGCTGCTTATGCCTGCAATGTGGACCAGCGATTTGTGGTCTGTGTGCCACATCGTGTATTCCACCACCAAGATCTCATTCGTCACGGAAGAAGAAAGAAGAACAAATGATGTTATATGAACAGATCAATGGATTGATGAAGATTGATATCTCTTAACGGGCAAGTAGGGGACAAGGAGGGAATGTGGAAATATGGATTTTTCTGGTCAGTTATGTCCCCTATCTTGGACCCCAACGGTTCTATGTGCATGTTACAAGTACATGTATGTTCCCTCCAGTTCCAGTTATGAAGACGCAAATACATGTGCGTCCACCGTTAACATGTCCTCTGTTGATCCGCCATGAATGGGCCGGATATTCCATTCCTAAGTACGAAAGGCCACCGCCTTTATATGGTTCACTTATGCTATTTTACAGTCCAGGCGAGTAGGCCCTGATTCTGTCATCAAGCTTTTCCTGCTTTCTGCCTCTGAAAACTCCAGTCCGAGCCTGCATCTGTGACCATGAACTTTGTCTCATTCTCTGCGCGGCTCACGAAGCCTGACATCAGCTTGCAGCCTGCCAAGAACTGTATTTCACCTTCGAAATTATCTGCTCCGTTCCCTGCCCGATGCATTCCTGTCTAGTAGTTTAAGTAAACATTCTTCCAGCTACCGAGCAAAGGCCCGGCTTCTCTGTCTTTATGCAAGTAATTCATAGCCCTGTTACTATGGAAGATTCCGCCCTCGCATCTAGTGTAGACACTTAGACGCTTGTACACGCACTAACAGTCAGTATAGTCAGTATAGAATAGATTCTGTCCGAGAGTCCTTCTTTTGTGGATAACATAGTTCTTTAAACATAGGATGTTAGATATGATTTGGGATTAGGTTGACTTGACCCCCCAGACTTCTTGTCTCCACATGTAGAGCTAAATGTCAAGTCCCCCTCACCCCCTAGTTGCACGTCAATCACACGTCATGCTGCTGCGCGCGCATCTATGCCAAGTATTATCTTATAGATCCACCTATATATGACATCATAACCAATTATGTTCCTTTTTACTCCTTATTACACCCATTTTCGGTTACGCATATGAATCGTCATTTTCCTTATCAATTGTTACGCCTACTGCATTCGCTTCATTGTAATGTATGTACTATAAAAGTCATTTCTTGTCAATAAAGTATGTACTTCACTTCCTGAACCTTCGTGGTGACGGAACTTGGAGCAACCGATTATAATCGATCATTGGAATAAAGCCCATTCCGAACCTCTAATACCACGGATTCTGCCTCTCATTTTACTGAGCTATATTTATTATGTTTCCGTATCAAATTAAGTCCCGGTAATGAATTTTATTTACCACAGTACAACATTAATGCACCCCTCCCTCACTGGAGCCTGCTAAGGGGGAAGGAGCCCACCCACCTGGGTGGGAGGGCTTGCTGGAGGGGTGTGGAGAGGTGCAGTCGCATGGGCACCGGCAGGCCAAGCTATCTCCCTCTGATGGAAGGGAGAGGCAGGCCAATGCGAAGCCTGAGCAAGTAGTTCCGAGCTGCTATAGAAATGTGCTGGGTGGAGAGGGGTGACGGCATGGCGCACGGGGCCTACGGACCTGCCGGGCAGCAGCATCCAAGGGCCTGGCACCACCTGACCCCTTCTGCTTGGGTCGGACCACTGGAGGGCACAAGCTGCCGGGGCCGCTCGGCCTTCGCTCTGCTGGGAAGGGTGAAAGGCCTCCCGCCAGGAGGCAGGCCCTCGAGTCGGACGGTCCATGCGGGGTGGAAGCTCCATGCTTGAAACAACAGCCTAGGCTGGCCAAGCAGTCCATCCCTAAACAGACCGAGAGTGCCCAATCGATCAGAGTATGGCCAAGCAATCCCCTGGCAGGCCGACCTGCGTGGGGGGGTGGCGGCTTCACATCCCTGCCTGCTCCCGGGGCAAGCAGGCTCAAAGGAAAGGCCCATCAGGAAGGGGCTGAGAGGCAGGCACAGACCTAGGCCCCTGGGAGCCCCGGCAGGCAGGCCCGGGTTCTGCCTTACCCTGTTTCGGACTCCCCAGACCTCATGGTGGTCTGACTGACCCTCTCCCTAGTAATCTGGAGGAAAATTACCCCCCTTTCTTGTAATCCGTGCACACAAGGTGACAGAGATGATCCAAGGCGCGAATGTGCCTGACCTCCTGGAGCCCTTGCTGGGATCAGGGAGGCAAATGAGCACTCATCAGGACTTCCAGGGAGGCCCGGCCATCTGGTCGCCCCATTGGAAAGCATTGCGTGTGACCAGATGGCTGAGGGGATAGGTGCGACCAGATAGCAGAGGGGAAAAGTGCGACCAGATGGCTGGGCTTGAAAGGGAACCCATCTGGTCACTCTGTGTCCCAATGAAAGAGTGAGCGGGTGCCGGGGCATGGGGGGCAGTAGGCCTGAGGCCCCAGCCATGGAGGCTGCTAGGGGGACCCGACAGGCCCACCAACCCGGGTCCCGTGGACCCTTTGACAAGCAGGCCCTTGGCTGAGCGGCAGGCTGGGGGATGGGGCCCAGGGCCGGAGCACCCGACCCGGGGCCCTGGACCCATCTGGGACTCCCAGGCCCAGAGGAAGCCTCCCCGGGCCCACAGAACCCCATCCCGGGCACCCTGCCATAAGACAGGACCGAGGACACAGCCCGGGGTGGGGAGGGCGCCCTCTCCGGGGAGCGCCTGAACCCAGCCAAGCAAGGGGAGCCTCCCCAGGCACAACCGAACCCCATCCCAGGACTTCGGCAGAGCGGCAGGCCGGAGGACGGGGCCCAGAGCCGGAGCACCCGACCCAGCGGGGCCCTTGGACCCGGGGTGCTCCCGGGCCCAGAGGCACAGTGGAAGCCTCCCTGGGCCTATCGGACACAATCCCAGGCACCCTGCCAAGCGGCAGGACCGAGGACAGAGCCTGGGGTGAGGAAGCCACCCTCCCCTGGGCCGCAGGAAGCCCCTGAACCCAGCCGAGCAAGGGGAGGCTCCCCGGGTATGATGGAACCCTGTCCCGGGCCTTTGGTGGGCCGGCAGGCCAGGGGTCGGCGCCCAGGGCCAGAGCACCCAACCGGACCCCTGGACGCAACCGGGGCTCCCAGGCCCGGAGAAGCAGGGGAAGCCTCCTCGGGCCCGACGGACACCATCCCAGGCACCCTGCCATGCGGTGGAACCGAGGACAGAGCCCGGGGTGGGGAGGCCACTCTCCACGGGGCCGCAGGGAGCCCCTGAACCCAGCCGATCAAGGGGAGGCTCCCCAAGCACAATGGAACCCCGTCCCGGGTCTTTGGTGGCGCAGCAGTCCTGGGGATGGGACCCAGGGTTGGAGCACCTGATCTGGGGCCCGGCAGGGCCCCTGGACCCAGCCGGGGCTCCCAGTGACGAAGGGGAAGCCTCCCCCGGCCTGCGGGACCTCGTTCGGGCACCCTGCCACGCAGCAGGACTGAGGACGGAGCCTGGGGTGGGGAGGCCACCCTCCACGGGACCTTGTACCCAGACGAGCAGGGGGAGGCTCGCCTGGCCCGCCAGACCCCATCCAGGGCAGCCAGGGCAGCCTGCCAGGCGGCAGGCCCAGGGATGCACCTAGGGCTGGGGCTGCATCCTGGCCCATCCAGCTGCCAGCTGAGGACCGCTAGGCCGAGAGGGGTCCCAGAGTACCCTGTCCCTAGTAATCCGGAGGAAGGCTACCCCCTTTCTGGTAACCTCTGCGCACTGCAAGACTGAGGTGACCCTAGGCGCCGGACCTCCTGGAGCCCTAGTTGGGATCGGGGAGACAAATGAGCCCTCATCGGGACTTCCAGGGTGGGCCGGCCATCTGGTCGCCCCATTGGAAAGCATTGCATGCGACCAGATGGCCGAGGTGAAAGGTGCGACCAGATGGCCGTGAACAAAAGGAGGCCCATCTGCCCGCCCCGAGCCTTTGTCGTGGGGCTCCTGCCTGCCCTTGCAGGGCTCCGGGGCTCCACTTCCCGGGGGCTCGGGGACCCCGGCTGGGCCTCAGGCACGGGGAGGACCCATGAAGGACATCCCGGGCACTTTGCCACGCTGTGGGTCAAAGGAGGGACCCCCCGGACGGAGGGGAGGTGTTCGCTGGGCTCAGCCCATCTGGTCTCCAGCAGAGAACCGCGAGCCCGGGAGGGGTGTTCCTGGCATACCATGCCCCTACCAATGCGGAGGAAAGCTACCCCTCTTTCTGGAAACCCATGCAAAACGTGAGACTCGGGGGACCCTGGGCGCGAACGTGCCCGACCTCCTGAAGCCCTGGCTAGGATCCGGGAGGCAAATGAGCCCTCATTGGGACTTCCATGGCAGCCCGGCCATCTGGTCGCCCTATTGGAAAGCATTGCGTGCGACTAGATGGCCGAGGGGAAAGGTGCGACTAGATGGCAGGGACCGAAAGGAGTCCCATCTGCCTGCCCCGAGCCTTCGCGGTAGGGCTCCTGCCTGCCCATGCAGGGCTCGGGGGCTCCACTTCCCGGGGGCTCGGGGACCCCGGCTGGGCCTCAGGCACAGGGAGGACCGCTGGAGCTCTGGGGCCCGGACGAGGACTGCCCGGGACCCATGGAGCCCGTCCTGGGCACTTTGCCACGCAAGATTGGCCCAGGGGAAAGGTGCGTCAAACTGGGTTCTGAAATTCCGGATCGGTCTTCTGGGATACAGGAAAGAATCTGAGGGCGTCCGAGAGGCTCCAAGCACGTCCGTTCTTCTTGGCAAAGAAACAAAAAGCCAAGGAATTGTGACGTCTTGGGTGCAGGTATTTATACACAACATGAGGGGGTTGGTCCTTGCGTGATGTACGCGTTTGTTCTAGAAAGTTTCCTTGGTGTTAAACAGTCCCCATGAAGACCATCATAAGTAAACCAACAAGCATTGGCAATGCAAAAACAAGCATTGGCAATGCATGAGAAACAGGAGAAAGACTCTGACATTTGTTTTTAAATAAAAACAGTGCACAGCATTATTATACATAGCCTTATCCATGTCTCTTCTGTATACATGCTTAACTAAGAACTGAAACATGATTAATATGTGAAACATGATTAATATGAAAACCAAAAAGGTGATGACAAATGAGACATGCATGATGATTTTTAACATTCCTCCCTCTCAAAGATCTCAATACTGGACGTGGTTTGGAGGGGTTCTGTTGATGGAATGGTCTCACTAGTCGTGTGGCATGGACGGAGGATGCTGGTTCCCATGAATTTTCCTCAGGACCGTAACCTTTCCATGCCAGAAGATAATGCAGTGTTCCCCGAATCCGAGCGGAATCGAGAACTTTAGCCACCTCGAATTCCCAGTGATCGTGAACCTTTACTGGAGGGTGTGGAGGAGCAATTCAAGCATCGTCCGAGAATGGTTTGACCAGGGATATATGAAATACTGAATGAATTTGGATATCAGCAGGAAGGTCTAATTCAATTGTGACTAGGTTGATTAATTTTTTAATCGGGAATGGACCTAAATACCTTGGAAGTAGTTTACGGGAACCACTCAGTCTAAGATTCTTAGCAGAGAGCCACACCTGATCTCCTACAGAGTAAGAGAGAGCTGGTCGCCTATGTTTGTCTGCTTGTTTTTCCATTTGTAGGTGATATGACTGTAGATGTTGTTTAACTTGTGTTTGAATACATACTAAATTGTCATGATGATATTGTACCGCTGGAACCTTCAAGGGAACAGGAGTGTGTATAGGAAGCATACAGGGTGATAGCCCAAGAGACAGAAAAAAGGAGAAACCCCTGTTGCAGCATGTATGGTGTTATTATAAGCAAACTCTACCAAAGGTAGTACCTTATCCCATTCCGTGGTCCAGGTAGAAATTAAGCAACGCAAGGTTTGTTCCATGGTCAGATTCAATCGTTCTGTCTGTCCATCCGTTTGAGGGTGATAGGCAGAGGACAGACGAACATCAATGTTTAAGGAAGAGCAAAAGGTATGCCAAAACCTGGAGATGAATTGTGGGCCCCGATCGGAAATTATAGTGGTTGGCAGGTCATGTGCTCTCACAATATGTTGTATGAACAGAGTGGTTAATTCCTTAGCAGAGGGCATTTGTTTCGGCGGGTAAAAATTAGCCATCTTGGTTCAATAATCAACTGCCACCCATATGATGGAACAGACATTTGATTTAGGCAAGTCAGTGACAAAGTCCATACTTAGAGTGTGCCAGGGCATGGGTGGTATGGGCATGGGTTGTAATAATCCAGCAGGGGCAACATGTGAAGATTTGGATTGTATGCAGGTGGGACAAGATTGAACATAGTTTTTAACATCATCAGACAAAGTAGGCCACCAAATGCTTAGTTCACATAATTCCAAGGTCTTTTTAAAACCAGGATGACCAGCGAGAACGGTATTGTGAATCCAGTTTAAAACTGTATTACGTAGAGGCTCAGTTGGAATATAATGGTGGTTTTTAAAATATACCAACTCGTTTTTCTTGATAGTATCAGGTGGTACGGGTGTGGTTGTTAGTCCTTGTTGTACAATAGTTAGGAAGTCTTGGGAATCACATAAGGCAACAATTTTATGTTATGATGGGATCAGAAGCATTTATTTGTTTATCAGCATTGGGGTAATTGAACCGTGATAAGGTGCCTGCTTTTTGTATCGCTTTACCTGGTTTGTAGGTGATTATGAAATCAAATTCATTAAAGAATAACCACCGTAATTGTCGTGGTGCTAGTGCCTTAACGTGCTGATAAAATTGGAGGTTACGGTGATCAGAATAAATTGTGACCGTGTGACGGGCTCCTAATAGATAGTGTCGCCACTCCTGAAAGGCTAGTTTAATTGCTAACAACTCACGTTCTGCCACCGTATAGTTTTGTTCTGCAGCCAGGAGTTTTTTTTAGAAAAGAAAGCTATAGGGTGGAGCTTCCAGGGCTATCTGGCTGCCCCATTGGAAAGCATTGCGTGTGACCAGATGGCCGAGGGGAAAGGTGCGACCAGATGGCCGGGACCGAAAGGACTCCCATCTGCCCGCCCCGAGCCTTTGCCGTAGGGCTCCCGCCTTCTCTTGTAGGGCTCAGGGGCTCTGATTCCCAGGGGCTCGGGGACCCCGCTCTCGGGCCCGGACACCTGGGGGAGGACTGCCTGGGACCAATGAAGCCCGTCCCGGGCTCTTTGCCATGCCGTGGGCCGGAGGAGGGAGCCCCCGGACAGAGGTGAGGTGTTCTCTGGGCATAGCCCATCAGGTCCCTGGCAGAGACCGCCAGCCCGGGAGGGGTATTCCCAGCATACCCTGGCCCTACTAATCTGGAGGAAAGCTATCCCTCTTTCTGGTAACTCGTGTGAACAGCGAGACTCAAGGGACACTGGGAGCAAACGTGCCTGACCTCCTGGAGCCCTAGCTGGGATCGGGGGGGCAACCGAGCCCTCATCGGGACTTGCAGGTCGTGCCGGCCATCTGGTCGCCCAACTGGAAAGCATTGTGCGCGACCAGATGACTGAGTATAAAGCTGAGACCAGATGGCTGGGACCGAAAGGAGGCCCATCTATCCGTTCGAGCCTTTGCCGAAGGGCTCCCACCTGCCCTTGCAGGGCTCGCGGGCTCCGCTTCCCGGGGGCTCGGGGACCCCGGCTGGGACCCAGGCACGGGGAGGACCGCTGGAGCTCTCGGGCCCGGACGCCCGAGAGGGCACTACCCAGGACCCATGGAGCCCGTCCCGGGCACCTTGCCATGCCGTGGGCCGGAGGAAGGGAGCCGCCCGGACGGAGGGGGGTGTTGTCCGGGCATAGCCCATCTGGTCCCTGGCAGAGAACCACCAGCCTGGGAGGGGTGTTCCCAGCATACCCTGCCCCTACTAATCTGTAGGAAAGCTACCGCTCTTCTGGGAAGCTGTGCGCACCGCGAGACACAGAGGACCCTGTACGCAAACGGGCCCGACCTCCTGGATCACTGGCTAGGATCTGGGATCCGGCCATCTGGTCGCCCCATTGGAAAGCATTGCGTGCGACTAGATGGCCTAGGGGAAAGATGCGACCAGATGGCCGGGGCCAAAAGGACTCCAATCTTCCCACCCTTCGTGGTAGGGCTCCCACCTGCCCACGCAGGGCTCGGGGGTTCCGCTTCCCTGGAACTCGGGGACCCAGGCTGGGCCTCAGGTACGGGGAAGACCACTGGAGCGCTCAGGCCTGGATGCCGGGGGAGGACTGCCCGGGACCCATGGAGCCCGACCCGGGCACTTTGCCACGCCATGGGCCGGAGGAGGGAGCCCCCAGATGGAGGGGAGGTGTTGTCCAGGCATAGCCCATCTAGTCCCCGGCCGAGAAACACCAGCCCGGGAGGGGTGTTCCCGGCATACCCTGCCCCTACTAATCTGGAGAAAAGCTACCCCTCTTTCTGGGAACCTGTGCACCGTGAGATTCAGGGGACCCTGGGGCGGACGAGCTCGACCTCCTGGAGCCCTGGCTGGGATCGGGCAGGCAAATGAGCCCCCATCGGGAATCCCAGGGCAGCCCGGCCATCTAGTCGCCCCATTGGAAAGCATTGCATGCGACCAGATGGCCAAGGGAAAAGATGCGACCAGATGGCCGGGACCGAAAGGACTCCCATCTGCCCGCCCCGAGCCGAGCCATAGCGGTAGGGCTCATCGCCTGCCCTTGCAGGACTCCGGGGCTCTGCACCAGGGACCTTTGTCCCAGGCAGATGGACACTTGGCAGGCCGCAGGACAGGTGCTCCCAAACCCCAGGCCCTGACCGAAACCCAGGCCCTGGGGCCTGTCCCTGCTTCTCAACCCAGTCAGGCCGGGGAGATCGGGGAGCCTGCCTGGGCACGAGGGACTCCTGTCCCGGGCACACAGACCCTCAGGACGTGCGCTCGTTTCCCACACATTTTTTCCATAATTCCGCGTAGAGGCCTTACGCCAATTCCGCCCAGCCCTACTTAATACCCGAAAGGCAAGATGGAGAGGGCAGGCCAAGGACTCTGAGAAATGTAATCAATGTAGGCTAGGACCCCCAAAATCTGTTTTCTGTATTTCATCTATGTCCAGCTTCAACTGATCCCAGAAAGTATTTTTTATTTCCTTGTGTAGTGCAGTTTAATACTTTAACCCATGAAGAATTGATGCACCCGTGACATATTCTCCTTCCGCATAGATATGTTATATGATATTTAAATTGTTTAGGGGTTCTTTACTGCTATTTTAAAAACTATCTATTTTCTACATCTTGTGATGAATGGTTTCTTTTGTTGGATTTTTAGTTATGAGAGGTGGCTAAATGACTTTTTAAAGCTTTTCTCTATGCTATTATATTGTTGACATCCATAGAGGTCTAAATCAGTTTTTTAGAATATATAACTTAGAAACTTACAGCGCAGTGTTGGTTTCTCTGTTGGTCCCTACAAGAACCAGTCATCTTGTCTTCTATTTAAAAAACATATATTACGTAGAGCTACACAGAAGGGTTGAGAGATTTTCCTACATTTAAGGGTTCCATTTTTATTCTCCATCTATCTTTAGTTTGGACTTCCTTTGCAATAAGCTCTGGGAGACAGCCTTCTCTCATTATGCTGTTTTTTATTGGGTTGAAAATTTCAGCCAATACTCTGTCTTCCCTCTTCATATTTCTAGCCGTTCTTTTACTATTTTCTTGTTTAATTACTGCTCCTTTCCCTCATTTTTTTTACGTTGTATACTATAAAATATTATGTCAGACATAATAGGAGGAATACATTTTGAAATTTGAACCTCAGTCCTTTTGTTACATATAGTGTTATATACATTATAGAAACTCTATCTTCAACAAGTCTGAAATCAAATGTGTTGTGTTGCTGGCTGATTCTTTATACGAGTGGCTGAGCCAGTGCTGGTGAGGAGGGAAGAACGAAAGCCAATGCAAAGACCTCCAAGGTCTTGTTCTCCCTTACAAGATTTAATTTGCTCTAAATATAATGTAAAGGACTACACATCGAAAAAAAGATATGCTTTGTTAGAAAATGCCTGTGCTGTGACACCCAGCTCGCCACACTTTGGAAATTTGGCTGAGCTCCTAATCACCTAAAAATATGGTTGACTTCAAGTTCAATAAAGTACACCCTGGTCTGCTTCCAAACCTTTTACCTTGATGTTCTTCTCTTGTTTTTGGTTGAACCTGGATGACATTAGGCATTCAGAATTCCATTCTTAACGTCACCAAAATCAGTCACATGCAACCTGCTACCCAGTTTAATACTGGTTTCTTCTCTGTGAGCTTCCACATGTTTGAAGTAAAATCTGCAGGCATTTTAATGAACATGAAAGGGAATCCTGACATACAATAGAATGACACTACCTGCTTCCTATAAACAATTGTCTACTTAACCTTTTCTTTTGGCCACACACCATTTCGAGAGCAGAAATGCATTCGGCATTTGGTAAATTGCCCGTTATTAACATTTCTGTTTTTTTAAAGACATGATGCTTTTCCTTGCAATCTACAATGTTCCCTCAACCTCAAATCATGCAACAATGCAGTGTATTAACATACAGACAAAGAAATATTTATTTTGGTGAGAAGTAATCATTTTAGTCACTGTAGAAAATATACTTACCTAAACTAAAATTTCCATTGTTAGCCATGCAAATACGGGGAATTCATTTAGTTACCTAACAAAACTGTGATTTGTTTTAAAGTCTGATATTCTGGAGCTCCAATGTATCGCAACTTTAAAAAACAAACTAATCCAAAATATCCATAAATGAGGCAGAAAGTTTAGAAGAATACAATAATTATTAATCAAAGAAGATTTAATGTTGTCAATTTTAAGTTCAGCAGAACAACCACCTATCGGGGTGATACAGTTTAATCTATTTAGTAGCTGATGTAACACTTTTAGGGATTATGCTCCAATGCTATCACTTAAGTAAGCACTGTTTAAGAGCAAAATGGTATTGCATCAATTATCTGGTAGCAAGATGCAGGTGGCATCAACGAGGAGAAAGACACAGCTGATATGTAGGTGGTATGTTACCCAAACCACTAAATGCTGGAGTGAGGTCAATGTCCTCAGGATCAACAATAGATTTCAAGTTGAAGTTCTGAAGGATGGTAGTAAAGAAGAGAAACAGTTCCATCCGGGCCAAGCCTTCTCCAACACAAATTCTTTTACCTATGAAACAGAGAAGTTCAGATTAGGAAGGTTTTTATGCACATCAAAGCGGTAAATCATAGAAAGGAAAGTAAATTGATCATCACATTCTAACATTAAACCTAAAATTGTCAATCCTGAAATAAGGTTGTCTAAAATGAAGGAGACTACTGCAATTAAAGACGGGTGGTGGTCAATTTTTCTCCCTGTAGAGTTCAGCTTCCATTTTCCGTCTCTCTTTCTCTCTGCCTCTCTCGCTCTCTCTCTCCATCTTTCTTTTGTTTTACTTTACACTTCAAGAAGCGTTCAGTCGCAGTATATTTGATTATTTATCAGTGATTAGAACCAGTACAAACAAGATAAGAACTATTACAAAATAAAAAAAGACAATCAACCACTTAATTAGATTCCACAATCCCACTGACCCTAAATACAAAAAAAGCTAAAATTACATTACCCACAGTGGGAGGGAAAAATACAAAACGAGTCATAATATGCAAAGTAACTATATTTTAGCAAATACATTTCCATTCTCAGCTATTTCACTACTCAATTTCATGATGAAAAGTTCTATCAAATATTTTGCAAACTGTTTAATTATAGTGAATTGTAAGAGTGCATTCCCAGCATTCTGCCCATGAACTTTGTTTCCCACTAGCTTGAATGACCAAGCTACAAAAAAAATCTAGTTTTGAGCTAGAAGATCAAGCATTGCCATGATCACAATGCCTGTACATACACAGTTCTGTGTGCTTTGATAACTCATTCACAATCTGGCTTGCACAGCCAATCCTCCAACCCTATGTGAATATGTGGAATGGAATGCCGATTTCTGTTGAGCTCTCCCAAGCCAGAAGCTGTGCCAACTTTTGTGTATGCAACTGGGAGTCATAGTGGGCAAAATAACAATATGATCAGAAAGAGCAACCAATATAAGGAACTACAAAAAATAAATTGCTACAAAAACAAATACCCCATGAACATTTTCATTATCAATTTACAGAACAGGAAGGTGATTTTCCTGGGTGTCTTGGGGAAGTAGAGAGAGAGGAGCTATAGGACATGGAAGGTACTGGCACACTAGATGGCCAGTCAGCTAGGTGAACATGGTGTTTTAAGAGACATAAAAATACACTATTTATTGCAGCTTAGAACTTTTTAGGAAAAAAAACTAAAGATTTTTCAATGCCCTTTTTTGGGAAAAAAGGGGAGACAGAACTGGGAGATTACACTTAGGTAAGCATAAAAACACAACCAGAGAAAGCACAAGCATTTGGGGGGAAAAAACAAGGCATTGTATTAAAAAAGATGCTTTTAAAAACATTTTACTAACGGGGTGTCAGTGATGAGACATTATTACATTTATCTATTGATGAGACAGTAGAATTAGGAAAGCAAAATCGTATACGGATGAGGGAGAAAAAGATCTTCTCTTCAAAGAAAAGGGAACTTTTGGGAAAAAAACATTTTCAAAAACATTGTCTTGTCCTAGTTTCCCCTGGTATGGCTGTGTGTATGTGAATAGTAGAGATGTAAGAAAAAATCTACTATGGTGTGTGAAATGGGTAGGTACTCAGATCTGGCAATAAGATTTTCTATATGTCTACTGAAGATTGAAGTAGAGGCCACAACTGTTCCCTGAAGGACCCAACATCCATCAGATTCACTTTAAAACTACAATCTTTCTTAATGTAGCAGATTGCTGAAGGAAAAAGGTGCTTGCTGGCCTGGTGGATGTGCTGTCCTGTTGGAAAACAGATACTTGGAGGAACCCAAGCCTGTGAGAGGTGGAAGCCCTTTGCCCTGAGCAACTGATTGCTTTCAAATCTAGAGAGCATGTACTTGATGCATGGCAATAATGTTAATTTACCATGTTTTTCTTTATTTTAGATGTTTTCATAATTCCTACAAAGGTACACCATGAGCCCCTACCAATTACTCTTGCCTGCGTTATTTATAAATGCTGAAGAAATCCAATTCAAATTTGTCTCATTCACAACTGGCTTGACAAATTCAAGCTTCAAACCTGCATTTTCACTTTGTCCTGATCAAGGCTATAATGTTAATCTGAAAAGCCGGATTCACAACCCACAATATGTATTCAAAAACAAGCTTTAAATAAACCTTGATAATAACTCAGCTGCCACATTTACCATGGTCTTGTAAAAGCAAACTAGCAATGCAGGTCTTCTAGATATGTCTGGGTTAGGAATCACTGAAAATAATGTGGCAGAATGCTTCAGATGGGATGTGAGACTTCTGAACATAAAAAAGGTTACTTGTTTGGAAACATTATATCACTCTTATTTGAACATATGTATTTTTTATAATTAGGTTAAATAAAGAAAGAAATATGTTTTTGCAGGTGATTAATGAAAATGAAACATTGTGAGATGTGTGCATACATAATGTCCTGTCCCATCAATAAACATGTGAGTGGGAGAAATGTGAAGTCTAAAGATGCATATGAGAGAAAGAGAAAAGTATTTGTCCCTTTTGTGCTTTTCCCTTGTTATGATTGTGTGCATGTCCATGTTCCACAGCTCAGCACATAGTGCTAATGTAAGACAGAATTGACAGATCTCACTGTGTTTTCCTGTCAATTAACCAGAGACAAACTATTCTGGTTCACCCTGAATGGAGAGGATATCCTATTTGTAGTATATATCTTGTATACCTATAGTATTTGTATACTTGGTTTTACCCAGTACATGTGTATTCAAACAAAAAGGGAGTGAGAAGTATACAAGTTTGCTCCACTTCTGACTATATCAAATCTAAATAAACATGTCTCTCTAGTCTCCCTACTGAAAAGAGCAATGGGGGTATCCCTATTTATTTGAAAGAACCCTCACCCACTAGTCACACTAGTGTTGTATGGCTTACACTTTCCCAAGTAAATGTATGCGTTTGTTGGACAACATAAACATCAGGTTTATGTGAGACTGATTCTACACACACCATCAAGATATATTGGCCGAATTTCTGCTACCTCACAATGCACCATCTGTACCCCTATCCTGACAAGATAGCAAGTGAATTGTGTAACCTCAGAACATGACAACCCTGACTACCCAAGGAAATCATATTAACAGATCTAGAACATTTTCATTTGGTTACTCATGCATACCCATAGACACACAAGAAACACTCAGCAAGGCATTTGAATATTTATTAAAGCATTGTAATTCTTGTATAAAAGACATGCACTGCAATAATCAGTAGAAGGTAACAGAATAGCATAATTAGAATTATGAGAATGGTGAAGAAGATTAACAATTCAACCATTGTGCTCTAATTCCGGTATGCAGCGTCAGTGAAATGTTCCTCTAACTAAACAAGGAAGGGATGCTTCTAATATAATAAACATCACCCATGCTGCCATGCTGAAGACACAGTCACTCCGCTATTGTTTATTATTTTGTGATAGCTCTGTCACTGAGCAAACAAAGATAAGTGACAACATTTTGCATAGTGAACTTAGCTCCTGTACAGAATGTTCAAGGTGGTTGATAAAATGCCTACAAAGTGAAAAATGTAAGTAAAGCCAGTTCAGAGAATATTATTGTGCACAGGCACGCAAATTAACGGTGTGTCAAATGTCAATGTATAGTGTTCAAGAAAAGATGTTAAGTTATCGTTAACATGTAAAATGGTGGCGCTCTCGCTCGATAGGCATGTGACTACATGACACTAGTTGAATGCTTCATCATTGGGTTTTCACTGAGGATACCCAACGTATCTGGGTGTGCTCTACACTATATGACAGCATATTTCTTTGTTTGCATTATCAAAGGATCTAGGGGCCATATGTACAAAAGTATGTTTGCGGTCGCAAACAGGCCGATTTACAGAATCAGGCCATTTCCAACAGCAAAAAATGCTTTTTGATATTTACAAAACACAAATTGCGATTTGGTAACAAATTAATGAATCACAGTTTATGTTTAAATAATGAATCGCAGTGTTAAGTGTGAATGTCTTCTGACCGAATTACAGTCGCAAAACATTCATTTTTTACTGACACCTCAAAGATGGTAGTAACCATTTGCAACTGGGAAAGGGTCTCCTCGGGACCCCCTCCCCAATTGTGAATGTTGAAACAGATATTTTTTAAGAGTAGGCAGTGGTCCAAGGGACCATTGCCCACTCCTAAAAAATTAAACTTAGCCCGTTTGGTCAGCATACCACAATATCTGGGATTGCCTTTGAATAAAACATTTTTTATTGAAGTGCAACACATTTCCTTAAAAGAAAAAGGGATGCGTTTCAACAATGTAAAATCAAACATTTTGTTATCATTTTGTTTAAGAGCAGGCAGTCATCCGTGGGACCACTGCCTGCTCTGAAGAAATATTTTCTCAACATTCACAAAGAGGAAGGGATCCCATGGGGACCCCTTCCAATTTGCAAATGCATTACCACAACCTATGAATTGGTGGAAAAGTGCAAATGTTTTGCAACCACATTTCGATCACAAAACATTCATACATAGTAAAGCAATTCGGAATGGATGTCCTAAACACACCCTTTTTGTATATTTAATCGTAAAAACCCAAACTGCGATTCTGTAACAAGTTACCAAATCTCAATTTTGGCTTTGTACATTTCAAAAAGCATTTTCCTGGTCGCAAACAGGCCGATTCTGTGATTATGTGGCAAATAATGTTTCAGCCATAAATGTTTGCCAATAAGGTTAGGTGGTTTTCCTCAGGACTAGTAAGTTATATAGATCCCTAATTGAGTTATGTTCAAAACTAAACATTACGCGCGCAGTCTTCACATGTTTGAGTACACATTAACTCATGCTATTATGTGCATGCCTTACAGTTCAAGATCCATCACAATGATATAGTTTCTTGTTCGGACTCCATTGCCCCAAGGAGTCTAAGAGACAGACAGACCCTACTGTCACACTTTAAAACAAATAGAGATACCCCCACTGCTCTTTTAACTCAGGAGACATTTTTAGATCGAGCATTCAGCGCGCATGCGCTGTAGGCAAAGCTTACTGTCATCAATAAAACAACTTTATTCCTGCCTCCTACTTACCACTGGTCCACTCCAGCATTGCTCTTCTTTGGTGCCTCCTATCTCGTTGCTGCAGCCAATACCTCACTTCCTTTCACGGTTGAGGAGCACTGGTAAAGTATAGTGTACCTACGCTTGTTTAATATATGTAAGAAACACTCTGGCTAAATCACACCAGCTGACTCACTACCCACCCGCTGCTTCCCAGTCACAGGGCCAAACCATTCTTATGCCTAATGTTCCCAAGCTTAATCCTAATGCTGCTTAAGAAAGTCCTGACTCCCTAACAAAGTGATACACTGGATCCGCCACACTAAGGGGCAGCCGCTCGTTGATAGGTGAGGATATCATTTGCACACGCAGATGTTCAACCCCTGAGCAATTATATGACCACATTGAACTTACACTTTTTTGCAGCGATCTGGAAGAGAATCTGCTCGCACTAGAATTCAGAACCTGTCCCCCGTCCGCTTCATCTATACAATTTTGGGGCACTCGTTCTTACAATGGGGGTGGGACAACTGATATTTCGGAGCAAGGGACATCCTTAGAAGCAGTCTACTGACTAGAGACCGTCCACTGCTCTAACATGGACCAAAGCACTAGCATCCTCAGCTCCATGTACAACCCGCAAATCCCTTTACCAAACTCTTATGCACAAGACATAGCATTGGGTAATCATGGGAACAGGGGCCTAAGTGATCACCTTGAAACTGGTAAGAGGATTTATGGGAAAGGATTAAGTAAATCATGAAGTGCACGATCTGCAAGCGCAGCCAAGCCTGCTTCAATTGACAAACGATAATTTGGCTGTGATTCCCTCTTCCACAAAGCTTAGGATATTATTGTGGAATGTAACAGGTTTACAAAATAAACTCCTACTACCACACTGGAATTAAGTTATTGAGGGATTTGATATCTGTATCTTCCAGGAGACATGGAGTTTGGTGTCATTACACAAAACAGGCTATGCCTGCTATTGCATCCCAGCTAATCCTGTGGGGCGTCCCTCAGGGGGTTTGATTGGGTGAATATTGCCTCAGGCGGTCGTATTCTCACGCACCCATCCCTAACTCATGATATCATGAGACTGACTATTAGGGGCCCAAATGGTGGCGATATTTTAGACTTGTTTAATGTCTATATTAGCGGAACCAAGTGGGGCAACCAATCGGCCACCGTTATGCTCTTAGAGCAGGCTGTATCCAGCTGTTCGCCTGGTAATCGTATTATGATTGCAGGCGATTTTAACTGCGCCTTTGAGCTCAGACCATACGCTGTAGTATGATAGGGCTGATGACAAATGGGTAGTACCCCCACTAAATTTACACCCCCATCAAAAAATGGACCAATTTAGTTATTCAACTTAATGCATTAGCCACAGAGTTTGATCTTAGGGCAACCAACAGCAGAACTCGTTCGGACACACAGGGGGCTAACACCTTCAACAGAGTCAGTTGTCCCTCATGAATCGAATATATTCTACTTGATGTAAATCTGTGGGATGAGATGACTGACATGTTTGTAGGTATTACGACTGATATTCTTTTTTTTTTTTTTGCAGAGATTTATGTAGCGCGAACTTGACCCGAATTGGGTATCAGAGCGCTTTACATAGCACCAGTTATGTTACATGAGGACAACATTCATTTTTTGTTAGGCACGGGGAGATTAAGTGATTTGCCCAGAATCACAGGATGTTCAGCGTCATTACCAAGACTCGAACCCAGTTCCCCGGATTCGAGGTCGAGAGCCCTAGCCGTTAGGCCAACTCCTCTCCCTTATCGATATCAACCCTCTATGTATGATCATGAGGAATCCGTGGGCTCCTCCACCAGACCCTCCGATTAGTAGGGCAGCGAAGTGCATTACTAACATTGTCCCCTCTAATTGTAAAAGGCACCTAAAGTGGAACAAGGTCTCTTTACACAATTGAAATCTATAGGCTATCCGCAAGACCTTGTCCGAGAAAACAGCAGAACTCCGGCTGGTAATAGATACATCTGTGTGACATGGTCCCCGCTATTCATTCTTGCACTGTAGAGATATTAAGCTCATATTTTCAGGTTCCATGCAAGAATAACACTCTGCGTGTTCGCCACAAAAAACAGCACCCGTGGTATACTAAAGACTGCAACCACAAAAGACAATCTCTGACCTTAGCAATTAGATCTAAAAACTGCTCCAGGGTTAAAAAGGCCAGGAAGGATTATAAGGTTGCTTTGCACAAAGCAAAGATTGAGTGTGATGAAGGGTATTGGCAAGAGCTGAAGGACGCAAGTCTGGGAAAGAACAAGAACCTCTTCTGGGTCTTAGTGAGTCGGGGAAACAATAGGGATTTAGGCACCATGCCCAACCATATCACCTGCCATGAATGGCAGGATCACTTTGCGAAACTATATTCCACTTCTGAGGACGGATGTCTGGAGGAGCCATGCGGCACCACAGACATCCCCCTCCTATAGGGATTGTTAGGGATCCCTTTTCACGGGCTGAATAGATTATGCGATTTTGAAATTAGTTCCCGCTAAAGCTCCAGGACCGGATGGTCTGCCAGGAGATTTGTTTTTGTTCGATCCTAGAGGGTGGTCGTGCTATTTTCAACTATTGTTTAATGCCATAGCTGCAGGATGCCCAGTTCCAGAATCCTGGAAAGACACAGAAGTAGTTCCTGTTTACAAAAAAGGTGACAAGGAAGACCCCTCAAATTACAGGCCCATAAGTCTGACTCATGTAATGCAAAAGGTGTTAGGTAGGGTCCTTTTACAGAGAATCCAATCATGGTCTGAAGAGGAGGACATCCTCTCACAATACCAGGCGGGCTTTAGGGCCAGTACCGGGACGATCGACCAGGTTGTTAGACTAATGCTTATATATTGGAAAGTCGTTTTAATTGGAAAAGGCAGCCTCTACCTGACACTTATTGACTTAAAAACAGCGTTTGATCTGGTACCTAGGGCTAAACTGTGGCAGATTTTTTTAAAAGATATGGGCATTCCACCATTAATTCTTAATTTACTAATCTGTCTTCATGAGGGCAATTATGCTCAAGTTAGATGGGGTGCCCAAGGTCAGATGACGGAGCAGATTCCTGTTGGCAAGGGAGTCCGCCAGGGCTGTGTTATGGCTCCCACCCCGTTCTCTCTGTATGTGAACGGGGTGGTGAAGTTTCTGCAAGAAGACCCAGCTGATGCCCCAATCCTGGCGGGCGACAAAGTGTCAACGCTTCTGTTCGCTGACAACACCCTGTTGATGTCAAAGACTCCAGTTGGGCTACAAAAATTAATGAATAGATATCAATCTTTCTGTGATGCACGGGGCTTAGTTATTAATACCACAAAGACAAAGCTCATGGCTTTTAACCCCCACAAATCTTTAAGGAATAATTTTACACTGAATGCTACCCCCCTGGTGAGAGTCGGGAATTTTGAATATCTTGGCATACGACTCTCTGATAAAATGCACAGGAGGCCCCATTTAGCTAAAATGCTTTTGAACCGTAAACACGTGACCGGGGCACTAAGCAAAGAACATCGCTCCTCGTATAGTAGGCCAGTTGCCCCGGCACTCGTAGTTTATGAAGCAAAGGCAGTTAGCTCGGCTCTGTACGGAGCTGAGCTATGGGGGTTCGAAAACGTGGACGAGTTAAGTAGGTCTGAGCACAAATTTTTGAGGGATTTGGTAATACTCCCCTTAACACCCCTTTAACACCTTTAATGTATGACATGGGTAGGCGACCGTTTAGAGCAATTGCTAGGCTACGCCCACTGCTTTTTTGGGCTCGCCTAAGGCGTACTGAAGAGCTTACCAACTACGCTTCAGCTCTAACGGAGGTAATGAATTTGGATGTGGACCATAGAGTCAAGTGGATATCATATGTGAAGAAAACTATGATGCAACTTGGCCTTAAAGAATCATGGGATACCCAAATTCCCCCTAGTAAGGTGGAACTTAAGCGTTACTATTGGGATTGGATTGCTAGCCAACAGCTCAGCAAGCTAATTATAGGGAGATTGACAGAGGAGTTCCTTATGTTTAAGCAAATTAGAAGCGTAGAGCCCTACCTAGACATGACCCAGGTCCCACGAGATAGACTCTGTATATTCAGTTTAGGTTCGGCACGCTCCCTGTTAATACCCTAATGGCAAAGTGGCACACAGCTGAGAACACAACAGAGAGTTGCCCCTGCTGTGGAGCTCCGGTTGAGTGTGTTGCTCATGTCTTGTTTGCTTGCCCTACTTACAAGAAAGCAAGGATCAAATGGTTAAAACCAATATGCAGTGACCTGGGCACCCGTAATTACCGGTTTGCTCTGCGCATTTTAAAATCTGACCCAAGTGTTTTATTCTCATGTGGCGTGGCCAAGTTTTTAGGTCAGGCTTGGTTAGTTAGAATCAAAGCCCTACGTGGTGTGACCTCGATTTAGGCAATTGTGACTCTAGCGGCAGTTAAAAAAGCTGTGTTACATAATATGTGCTAAAACCACAGATTACATTGGGTTGCTCTAAAGATTTTGAATACTGCTTATGATGGATATAGCACTAGCACTTTATCTACTGATTACTGTGATGGACTATGCCCCTTTTATCTTTCCTTTTTTTGTATTTTTATTATAACTATTGAGTACCTGGGGTGGAAGGGACTCGTAGAAAGTGACATGTACATATTCTTCTTAGACTAATGTTTTTGGTGAAACTTATTTTATGCTTTTTATTTTAACATGCTGCTAATAATGTCATGCCAAGATATTTTTTAAACAAACTTTTGTACCTAAAGATCTTTTTTATCGCTGATCATATATTGTTTTATTGTATAAACTTCAAATAATGGTTTTATGATCCATGTTGTCAAATAAAGCTATTTGAACTGAACTGTTTAATATATGTTCCTGTCTGCATACTCTTTTTTTGCTTTCCCTCACTTCATAGATCAGTACGGCACCCGCCTCTATGATGACGCGCTTCATGTTGGGAACAGCACGGTGCTAACAATGCTTGTTTATTTTAGCGCAGTTTGTTGAAGCGACTCGGTACTCAGATATATGGCTCTTGAATTTGCTTGGTATGCGATGCGCTACAGCAGTGTTAATTTCCTGTTTTTATAATGTTTCCTGAAAACGAAGTTTCTTCTCACGAGAATTATCATGCTGGTGAGGGTACAGGTCGGGAATTGTGAGAGGAAGCTCGACTGGCCCATAGGCCCGCGCTTTGCTTATCTCCCTGCCTCAGCTCATCAGATAGGCGGGGGGGTTGCATGCCATAGAACAATGTGAGCCTCACAAATGCTGTGCTATAAATAAAAAACGTGCTTGTGCTGCATAATGCAAAAGGTAAGCAAAAATGTCCTGCGCAGAGTAAAAAAGCATGTCCGAGCCAGAGTGCCATGGGGGCAGTTGTGTAAATACAATTAAGTGAGTGCTCTGGTTCAAGCAGAAAATGCTTAATTACCTGGCAAGGAGTAAAGCGGACGCAGCAGCAGGCAGAACCGGGCAGCTTGCGGGTCCCTGACGTTGCTTGTTCCCCTCGCCGCCATTCTCCACTACTGGCCGCAGCAGAGGGGAACTACAACTCCCGCCATTCCCTGCTTCCCACCGGACTTCCTGCCGGACACCAGCGCGCCCGGAGGCGCTACTTAATCAGAGGCTCCCCCCGTGTCGCGGGACGCGCGTGGGCGACGCCGGGCTGAGCCCGGGCAGAGGGCGGGCCGTCTGTGGCCGTCAGGGGCAGACTGAGGCAGGGCAGGGCTACGTCTCTGTCACCTGCGTCCTGGGACCTGTGCACACCTACTCCTACATCCGGACACTACAGGTACTGTACTGTTTTTGGCGAACCATCCGGCCACGCTAGTAGTGTTTTGACTCTGTTTATCATTTAGTGGCTGTGCCCCAGGGACATCATGGGCAAACGGAAAATGACGGATCCTAACGGCAGTGTGGCTAAAAGAAACAAGGCCCGAAAACCCAGTAAAAAATCAACGTCACCTCCTGTTCTACAACGTATTGAATCTCTAGTTGATGAGTGTACTACGATTTTAGACCCTAACGTAGCCATTACGCTGTCCCCAAGTATTCTTCGTCCAGGCCCTGTCACTATTCCCCAAATGTTTGGCAAAAAAACTGTTCCTACCTTATTATCACCAACAGTCCAGGACAGCGACCAGAGCCATTCTGCTATTTCTGGAACTACCACCGACGTCTCAAGTGCTTGTGCCCCTGTGGTCAACTTGGTACCTCTTGAACCCAATGTAATTGTTTGTAATAATCGCTTTGAGGTTCTATCCGACTTGGGCAATGATCCTGCAGATTTTCCTGTCACTATTTCTAGTTTATGTGTACCTGTAGTCGTAGATCTGCCTGATGATGGAGCTCTTGCTTCTGGACCACCGCTGCAATCTGATAACTACCCACGGGAAGCAGTGGCAGACACAGACCCAGCGCCAGGCCTAATCATGGACTCCATAAATGCACTGAAGCTAGAAATTAGTGACCTCAAAGCGCTAGTTAAGGAATTATTATCAATAGTAAATAGACCTCTTACGCAGATCTTGCAACCATCTAATGTTCCAAGCAATAATGCTCATTACACACATCCACCAACAACCTCTTCTCTCATCACCACTGACTCTATTGTACCCACACTCCCACAATCGTTAGCGCAACCTTTACAAACCAGACCAAACCCTTCATTATTTAATAGAGTTGGAACTAAGCCACCTACTCCTAATAAAAGAACACGTCCATTGTTGAACAAAAACGTAACACCTAACCCGGCTCTTCGTCTTTCAAAATCCTTAGCCCCTGATCCATTCCATCAACCACCTGTAGCGCAACACCAAAGGATTGCCCATCAGCCTATTGTCCATATGGTGGGTGTTCCAAAGAACGATAGGTATGAGAGTGAAGACTCACTAAAGAACAAGGTTACCCATTGGATTCGCTACACTAGAGGTTGTCGATCTCTCATTAGAGATGACCTCCTAAGGGCTCGCAGACTAAGGTCTAACAATATTCTAACGGACACGATTGAGCTGACCTTAGCCAACCACCATCTAGCTGACGGCCTTATTGCTCTTGAGTATAGATCCTCCTCCCCTGACTCGTCTTCCATCCAGTTTAGACATCCACCCATACTGAGATATGTTCCAGAGGGGTGTAGAGGTGGGTCACCTTATCAAAGGCTCGAGGGCAAATCAACACTGGGACAAATTGACTGACTAACATCAGTCTCCTATATATCACCAATTTCTCCTGAGGGACCCCAAGTCGTTCCCCTTTCGAACGGTAGACTGACTCCTCAAACATCGCCCTCCATTACTCTTTACGGGGCTAGGGGGGATGGTGCTCCACTACAGGCTGCCCCGTTGCTAAACATCCTGGATCCAGTTATTCCCTCCAGTTCAATATCAAACATGACTCATAAAATTATTTCATGGAACATTGCGGGTCTGAAATCTAAACTCTCACTTCCAGATTGGAATAACTTTATTGCCACCTTCGATATTTGTATATTCCAAGAGACCTGGAGCACTACACCCTTATTCAAATCTGGTTTCACATGCCATTGTATCCCCGCAGTCACTACTGGCCGCGGCCGCCCCTCGGGGGGCCTCATAATATGGATCAATGTCGCCCTTCCCTGTAAAGTTAGACATGTACGAAGTCCATCTCCGGACGTCCTGCATTTAACCTTGAGCGGGTTAAATAGGGGACCTACTCTCGAACTTTTTAATGTCTATGTTAGGGGTACTCAAGGAGGTTCTAAGTCCCCCATTGTTACCATCTTAGAAGAGGAACTTTCCTCCTGTCCCCCAAACTCACCCTTATTGGTCGCCGGAGACCTGAATTGCACCTTCGAACCACTTGCTTCTGATGATATTCTGGAAGTTGCAGATGAAGACAGTAAATGGGGTATACCATCTCTCACTGTCTCCCCAGTAATAAGGTGGTCTCCAGTGATAATCCAACTTAATGCTCTGGTCATGGAATTTGGGCTACGAGCTGCTAATGGTCGACTTCCCTCTGACCTCCACGCAGCATCCACCTTCAATAGAATCTCTAGCCCATCACGTATCGACTACATTTTAATTGACCGTAGACTCTGGCATTATGCTGAGGATATGGTTATTCTTCCAACTGTCGGTAGTGATCACAACCCCCTGTGCCTGACTACAAAGAGCATCTGGACTTCAGACCAACCCACTCCTGACTATTGCCCGACAATGCTCACAAGGGATGTCATTCCATCTAACTGCAAAAGACATCTCAAATGGCCTAAAATTGCAGTAGACAAACAAAAACTGTCCTCCATAAAAGAAATACTGCTAATAAAAATTGATGAACTTAGGCAAGCATGTGTAGATGCTAATGAGAAATCAAGGGCCGTGTCTATCTATGCAGACACCATTGAGTCAATTGGGTCTTTCTTTATATCCTCCTCTGCTAACAATCCTCATAAACAGAAAACACCCGGTTCCTGGTTTAATTCTGAGTGCAGGTCCAGCAGGAAAATGCTTGCAATCGCTATTAAATCCAAGGATTGCACATTAATCAAAAATGCTAGGTCAGCCTACAATAGAGCTGTAGCCAACGCTAAACGTACATGGGAAGAATCTCATTGGTTGGCCCTAAAAACGCTAGCCTAGCAAGGGACGGGACTACATTTTGGAACCTTTGTAGATACTCCCAAGGCCAAGATCCTGATATAATTCCTAATCACATTACCAACCACGAATGGTTTGTCCATTTTTCGAAACTCTACTCGGATGACAGCACGCAATGTACTAGTGCTTCTTCTCCTCTCATCCCCATAGATCCAACCTCGCCCAACACTGATCCCCTTTATTGAAACAGAAGTTTTAGCGGCTATCAACAGACTGGTCCCAGCTAAGGCTGCAGGTCCAGACGGCCTACCGGGAGACCGGTTCCGCTATGACCCCAAACTTTGGGCAGAGTATTTTACCATCTTACTTAATGCCTTCCTTAAAGGATTTCCTATCCCCGAGTCATGGAGGGGGGCGGAGGTTATACCAATATTTAAGAAGGGCCATAGGGAGGACCCTGCTAACTACCGACCTATAAGCCTTATTGACGTCAGTCAGAAGGTGGTTGGCAGGGTTCTGTTAGAGCGTATTCTACTATGGGTTACTGACAATGATATTCTGTCACATTATAAAGCTGGGTTCAGGCCATTTACAAGCACGATCGACCAGGTCTTTAGGCTTCTATTGCTCCATTGGAAAACCGTACTGATTGGTAGGGGCAATCTTCATCTAGCCTTCATCGATCTAAAATCAGCCTTTGACCTGGTCCCTCGCGATCGCTTATGGTCTGTCCTCCATGACTTAGGTCTTCCGCCTTACATTCTTGATCTATTGGTACGCCTTCATGAGAGGAACTTTGCCAGGGTGAGATGGGGCAGTCAGGCTCAGAGAACTGACAAGATCCCAGTCAACAGAGGAGTCCGCCAGGGCTGGGTACTTGCGCCCACTCTTTTTTCCCTTTTTGTCAATGGAGTGGTGAAATTTTTGTTAGAAGTCCCGGCGGACGCCCCTGTTTTGGCGGGGGAAAAAGTCCCTACTCTTTTATTCGCGGACGATACTCTGCTGATTTCGAAAACACCTGCAGGGCTTCAGAAGCTGATAGATTCCACCTGTTCTGCTCAACGAAAGGACTGGTTATTAATACTTCAAAAACCAAGCTCCTCTCCTTTAAATCTCGGAAATCACCTAGTGTACCCATCATGTCTGACGGTGTTCCCCTTGAATACGTCAAACTATTTGACTACCTAGGTATTAGGATCTCCGACACTCTGACCTGGAAGCCCCACATCCAAAAAATGCTGCTTAACCACAAACGAGCCACGGGGGTAATAGCCAAAGAACACCGCTCCTCGACGAGCAAGCTAATTACCCCCGCACTAATGATTTATCAGGCCAAAGCAGTAGGTTCGGCCACCTATGGAGCCGAACTTTGGGGCTTCGAAAACACAGATGAGCTCACCCTGTCCGAGAATAAATTTTTTAGAGAACTAGTTTCAATGCCAAGAGGTACTCCCTTGAAACCCCTCTTTAGCGACTTGGGTAGGCGCTCATTTAGAGATATTGTTAGGCTACGCCCTTTGCTATTTTGGGTTCGCCTCTGGCGCACCCCAGAGCTAGCCAAATTCACTGAGGGTTTGAGAGAAATTATGAACATAGCCGGCTCCCAAAAAATAAGTTGGCTTCGTAACATTAAAAAATCTTTCAGCCAACTTGGTCTAACTGATCTTTGGGAGCATGGAGCTTCGACCAGTAAGATGGATCTCAAAAAAGCATATTGGGCCTGGATTGATAATCGGGATCTTGGTAGCTCAAGACATGGAAGATTAACTGAAGACTTTTTCACCTTCAAGCAGACAGTTAACTTTGAGCCTTTTCTCGAGTTTATCCAAAAACCCAGAGACAGATCACTGTATTTCCAATTCAGACTCGAGATCCTCCCCACCCGTGAATTTACCAGCAAATGGAAGCCTCCCTACCAGACCCTTGCCACTTGTTTGACATGCCCCGATAAAGTAGAAAGTATAGCCCATATTATGTTCGAATGCCCAGCGCACAGTAATCCGAGAAAAAGATGGCTAGCTCCTGCTTGCCGTCTCCTGGGCATTTCAAACTGCCGTGTCGCTCTACGTATTTTTCGTACTGACACAAGTTTGGTGCTAGTCTGTGCCGTGGCCAAATTTTTGGCCTGGTCCTGGACCATTAGAAATAAACTTAACAATTGTACAAGTTGAGCCAATGAATTGTTTTTACATATGTCTTTTAAACTGCATTTTTAACTTTATTATAAAATCATATTTTTATAATGCTTTTTTAAAAATCAGCCATTAAGCTACCATTATGATCTTTTGTAAAATTTGTTTCCTAATTAACTTCTATTCTTACATTGATCCTTCTGTATATGCTTTTATGATAACTTTTATCGAAATAAAGCTTGTTGACTGACTGACTGGCTTAATTATAGCTCTATGCCAATGCCCACACTTGTACCGGTCCAGCTTTCAGTACAGCGGGCAGCAGTGTCTCTTAGTTAAGAGCCTAATGTTTGTTGTAGATCAATGACAGCCGCCCGCACTATTAGGAAGACATAAAAGTTTTTTTAAATATCTACTTTTATTGAGATGGTGGCGCGCACAAATGGCTTCTAAACCTGAACTCAGCCATCCCTGCAGTCAGTCGTATATTGAGTGAAGTTCTGCCTGTGTCGTGTCCAGATAGGTTAGGGGAAGCTCCAGGCAGGTGACACACCAGTACAATCTAACGTATTACAACACAGGGTGAGAAACTGACTTTGCAGCGGACCTTTTCTCAGAAAAACATACCAGTGTTTCTGGTAGAACCAGGAAACGATAAATAATATCTTGGGCGATTCTTAAGTATTCCTTTTTAACCTGGAAATTCAACCTCTACCATAACTGTCAATTATTACAATTATTAATAATTTAGATAGCTCTAAAATGGTTTTCACATGTTTACATTTTGTATGTTTCGCTATTATCTTATATTTCAAAGGGGGGAATCCCAATATTGATCATCACTTTAAAAAAACAATATTTCTGTTATAAAAATATCAGACAGACCGGTAACTACTAGTCATGTGTCAACCCTAATGATTGCACCAGTTCACGTGCCTTCTCACTGATAAGAGTCCACACCCTGCTCCCTAAAACTGGCAAGGTGCACCCAAGGTGCATCAAACGATGTGGGGCATCTTCAAACATTTCAAGCTTTTTAGATCACAGAGCTAGACATCTGCCATGTATAGACTCTAACACTTAGTAAGAGTCAAACAGCAAACCTCACAAAACAGAATATGTTTCCTGGCTCGTTGTGATGTAACCCACCCCCGTCCGAGAGCTATAAAATGTCATTCCCTTCTAGGTTACTCTCTGCTCGGATCCAGCAGGCATAGGTGTCCACCATTTCCAAATAAATATTGAAAATCAGGCTTAGATTTGCTTCAGCCTAATTCAGATTGGTTTTCAATTACTTTTTGCCATACCCCATGCCAAATAGGTAGTTGAATCCAGCATCCACGTGGGCATAAGGAAAAGTAACACAGCATAACGTGCATTTGTAAAGCGGATGTTCAACCTAAAAGGTATCGTAGCGATGCCAAATGATTACTTGTAGTTTATCACTTTAAGGTTTATAAAGCATTCTTTACTTTGAGGTAGGTAATTCTGTCAAGGCCCATGGGTCAGGAGGCCACTCATCTGTTAAGCGAGATAACTCATAGTAGCTTGTTTCATCAAGCCAGGGTCACTAACCCACCCCAGGAGGTGCTCCATAATGGTCTAGATTAATTTTGCAGGGCCTCGACTCCCTCTAGTGAGTGATTGTTGGTGAAGAGCATTTTTATAATTGATTGTCTGCTCTCCATATAACATAGGCAATCAATTTGTGCAAGGGCGATGGTTTATGGGTCCCTCTTAGAGGACCCCACTACCTTGGTCTTCAGTCCATCTTCAGCTCTAGTCAGTCAGTAAAGGAACCATTAGGAAGCAAAAACCTGCCAACCAAGATGCTTCCTGAAAAGGAACAAGGATGTGTCTAAACCCATCCTATTCACTAATTTATAGAGAACATATGATGAGGGTGCAGCAGTCTTCATCGAGGCAATGAAAAATTGAATAAAATATCCTAAGATAGACAAACAAATTTCCCTATGGAATTGAATATAAAATGCCCCTTCCAGAAAATTCAGTATGCAATCGCCTGATAATCATTATGAACTACACTAAAAAGACCATGGGTCCTTCATTGGGCCAGAGATGTTTTCCAGCACTTCACATTGTAATTCTCCTCACTAGTACATTGTGCACCTTCCATGACCATACAACCCCTTATCAGGGAATTGGCACAAGTAGCAGAATGACATTTCCATTAATTACATAGAAGGTTATCCAACAATTTGGTGAAGCAATCAAATCCACAGTGTATTCACCAGCCACAAAGTATTTCTTTACCTAGCATAACCCTTTGCCATGAATGCCACGCGATATTGCAATGGTGTCACAATAATGTTATGACTGATAGTATTCTTCTGAATGTACAAGATACTTCTATGCCTGTCATTTTCACTAAATGCTAAGGCTGTTTCCATGCCAAAGTGCATTATATATTCACGACAATAGTATCTTGTGTGCTGTTTTCTCTTGAATACAAAGGATGTGTGTATGTCAAAATTATTACCACCCTAATTCCATGGCACACAATTTTGTCATACTTTTCACAGGATATTCCTATGCTGATGTGTGGTGCTGCATACACTGGATATTCAGGTGCAAGTTGTGCCATAAATCTACAGAATACTGACATGTCACTGAATGTTCTGATCTGTGTTTGGGATTCTGCCAAATCACACACTATCGCAAACACACAGGATATTTTCTGAGTCACAAATTGTCAAAGAAGGGCAACATATTGCTTAAACCCAGAAACTTGTTATAAAGTCAATAACCTATATCGTTTGTGCATAACAGACATTTATTTACAGTATTTATTTCGTCATGTCATACATTTTTTCATCAGTGTTGATAGGTTTCCACTCTTCAGGGCTGGTATGGGCATTCAGGGATTTTCTACTGAGCTACAAACTAGGGAGCTGATTTTAGGGCTGACTGCCATGATCAAGCCCTCAAAGCACAATTGCCCCCTCTGTGGTTAAAAAGACCTGGTGCTTCATTTTCTCATCCAGCCCAAGTGTGCTCTTTTTAGGTCTCGGCTAGGCAGCGCAGGCGCTGTCTCTTCGACACACGCTGTATTCAGGATATGTGCATGAAGCTTCGCCCACATTCCGCCCATCTATTGAGTTGGCTCATGTCACTGTCCTTTGTAAATGGTGGCTTTTCAATGGTCAATAGGCTTAATAGTCCCTCCTTAGTACCGCATTTTCTCTTCTTGTAACCTCCATGAGGACACCCTATGTTACATGTGGTGTAACTTGGTACATTTTAATTACAGTCTCGGAGCACTATTTTCTTAAATGGCTTTGTCCTGCCTAACACGCTCTCCCGCAAAGCATTTCTTTTTCTCTTTGTTTACTTTTGCGGCACAGGAGCTTCAGCTCAAACATCTTAAGCTAAAGCGCGGGTGCCGCAATTGCTTCAAAGGTATAGAAAGAGAGAAAAACAATTTTTTGTCTATTGCTTTACTTTTGAAGCTCTGGCATCAGTGAAAGTTTGAGTTATTGGCATTGCATTATTATTAGCAATGCCAATAGCTTAAACGTTCACTAATGGGAGACCTATTGCATTGCATTGTTATAGTGAGTTTCATCGCTTGTGATGATTGGATTTCCCAGTAAATGTCCTATCAACACATTTGGAAGGCTCCCCCTCTACGTGGGTCTCACTGTAGCAACCAGTGCAGGAGCAGGGGCACTACCTGGTCTGTCTGTTAGAAATACTATATGGATAAGAAATATTTAAGAGTACAGCCAAGTGTCTACATTCTATTGTTGGCAAGAAAATCCCTCAAGTTCACTAACAACCCCATTCACAACAGGTTGAGCTGCCTGCAAACACACACTTGGATATGGGTACAGAATCAAACTAATCCTCTCTCTAGCAGCCCTACTAGGTCGCTCACACTCCACTCCTCTCCATCCAGGTGCTCCAGCAACCAAGCGATATTTAGCTCCTTCAGCACTCAAACCATAATACCCATAGTGCATTCATTTAACCTCATCCTTACTGTACATTTCTTCATAGTGCTCCACATCTGGGACTATCTGCTGATCTAAAATAATTCACATCTGTTTCATAATTTACTTCAAACAATCATCCCCTAAGGGCACCTTAGTCTTAACTGTACCTCGGCCCAATCGGCATCCTGCAAGCTATGCATCGTATCATCTAATGGGGCAGCAGATACTGCTCTACATCAGTTTGTTAATTGCCAATACCAGATCTATACATCTCTGTGCCTTTTAGGAGCATCAGATTACAGTGAAATGCTGGTCATCTGACAACCTGGATAAGGAACATCCTCAGGAACTTATCTTAACTTTAGTGGGCAGCACCTATCTTGGACACCAGATGCAAATCTGAACTTTTTGAAAACTCTTCTTTTTGCTCAACTCCGTTACTCAGCTCTGCACAGGCTTCCCTAGTGTGCATATAGATAGAACACCTTACAGCATTATTGAAGGTACCTCCTAAACTAAACTGCGGGGGGAAACATTCAAGGGTCCAGCTTGCTCCAAGGGCTTAGGGTAGAAAGCTCTGCTAAATTTGGCTAAATTTTGTAGACTGGCATGTTTAGGTCCCAGATTTTTTTAATGAAATATGTCTTATTTAAAATATAAATGCTTCTGATTTGGAAACAGAAATGTCTCTCTTGATTATGCAAACATACTGGTTGGGGCACAAGAATGTGATTGATGCGGTGTGCGATACATTTTTTGGGACATTTAATTAGCTATAATTAAAGTCACATGTGATCACAATTTTCAGAGAGGGAGCCCCAAACCCACTCAAAAAGAGTTCGCCTCATTTATTTCACTAGCCAGTAATCTGGAGACTGGTAAGAATGCTAGAATTATCTGACAAAAATATGATAATCATACAGTTTTCTACTCCAAGGCTAACTACGCTAAAACTTGCAGATTCCATCCTCATTTGACAGTGTTTTTAAGTCAACAGAATAGGGTCTAATATGTTATTAGTTTCTTGCCAAAAAAGTACAAGTTCGAGACTCAAACCTGAAGAGAATGGAATGAAGGACTCATTCTTCTTGAAAGCGCCGGCTTCATCCAGGAAGTGGCCAGGATCGAACTTTCTTGGGTTATGAAACAATTCAGGGTCATTGAGGGCTGTGGTAAGCAAGGGGAACACCGTGGTGTCCTGAAAACAGAAGAGAACAGCATGAACACACACAATACTACATTGGCAGTGAGACAATTGAGGAAAATGAGGGGGAAGAAGCAGGATACTTGCATATGAACCAGATTTAACAAATCCAATAGGTTTGGCTTGCATTTTGAGTCCAGACTAAAACATTAAAAATCATGTTGTGGTGAAAAAAAAAAAAGATTGCTTTCTGCATACAATGCATCTATAAGAAAAAATGTATTTTGTAATTGTTGGACCCGGCCTCGTAACATGGCTCTACTGGTCCCCACACCACCTAACCTGGTACCGGCAGCCCCAATCCCCCGGCCTAACCGATCCTTTCCACCAGAACACACGCACCCGACCCGGACATCCTCGTCCATGGCCTCCCTCCCTTCGGCCACCCCGGGTCCGCGTACCCACTTCATGCACCAAGATGGCCGCCCGGCCCCAGCGCGACCCGGGCCTAGAGGCGCCACTCCGGCTAGAGGACATCACGCTTCCAGGGGATGAGAGAGGGAGGAGCAGTTTCTATCGCACCTCTGAACTCCCCTGGGACGATGGGTTTCGATCGGCTCTCCGGCCTCCCTGAGGGCTGGCTCCACGCCTGCTGGGTGTCTGGGGCTCCTCCCGACCCGGCCCTGAAAAGATCACAAGACAATGGCAGGAAACCCCGACAAGCGACCCCCAGGTGACAAGACCCCTGCCTGCACAGACTCCAGACATCAAAGAGGGGTCGACCTATAACAAGGGGTGCTCTGGGACTGTCCGTCAGATTCGACGCTGGAACAACGAGAGCCTGCTGACGCGGTCGTGGCTCCTGGAACTTAGAACCACCTGAGCCCTGCTGAGTGACTCGCGGCTCCCTGAAGATCGTAAGACCTCCGAACTGTACCTGAGCCCTGCTGAGTGACTCGCAGCTCCCTGAAGATCGTAAGACCTCCGAACTGTACCTGAGCCCTGCTGAGTGACTCGCGGCTCCCTGAAGATCGTAAGACCTCCGAACTGTACCTGAGCCCTGCTGAGTGACTCGCGGCTCCCTGAAGATCGTAAGACCTCCGAACTTGTACCTGAGCCCTGCTGAGTGACTCGCGGCTCCCTGAAGATCGTAAGACCTCCGAACTTGTACCTGAGCCCGCTGAGTGACTCGCGGCTTCCACAGACTCCACCGGTCCTGCCGGACCCCACGACAACCAGCCTACCCCCCAGCTCGAGGATTGTGAGCTGTGCGCCGGGTACGCCCTTGCCTTGAGCCTTTTTGCCAGAGACTGTCCCGCTACCCCCTATCCCTTCCGAGACTCATTGAGCCCGCGCTCTCCTTGTACATATTTGCAGTGCTAACCTGTTTGATAAAGATTGGTTCCTAAGAACGCACGGTGTGGTGTTTCTGTGTCGTGTGGTGCCAGAAGTACGATCCTCGATACGAGATTTCTCCTCCTGAGGAGTCTCCCGCCAGTGCCCAGCTACGATACTTGAGGGTGGGTCTCGGGGTAGTCAGGACCCCCTTTCCGGGCTCCTCTGAGGTCGCCGTCTAACAGTAATGATTCAATATACTTTTAAAATGTAAAATTGTTACTCATAAACTGTATTGCAAGCAATTGATAGGATATGGCATAATAAAGAATACTAACAGCATGGGGTGAGAGAGAAAGACTCCTCTATTTATTAAATAGCCCACTCTATTGATATTTTAAAGAGCTGTAAACAAGGGGCAATGCAGACAGCTACACTGTGAGGACAGATCGAAAAAGTGATACTTCTTCATTTTGGGCGGGTGTCCCATTAGCAAAGCTTAACCCCATATGAGAGCCTATGCGGGCGAAGAACAAAGAAATGAGGTGCTATAAAAGCCAAGCAAAACCAAATACTGTGTTATGTGAGCAATGTAATGGAAGGAGCCAGCATTCCAATGAGGTCTCTGTGATCCACCCACATTGATTTTTAACTCCGTTCTTTAAGGTGGGACAACTTAATAGCAAATTATTCCACCACGGTGTAGCTACCAGAGGTGCAGCCAACACAATGCACCAGGGCCCCTAGGTGGGAGCTGGGAGGGGACAAAACTACAACAGCTACTTGAGCTCGTAGAGGCCACCTAAATATTCATGACTTTAAATGGTGTTTTTATATTGTCACAGTTGCTGTGCGTTCAAAGAAAGATCAAATGTCAGTCTAGCCTCCGGCCAAATTACTGATTGTTATTTTAACATGGAGACTGGTGTTTCTTTGGCTTACCCCAAAGTGTGTGGATTTTGTAAAGTGAACTATGTGAAGATCTTGCTGGTGTGAAAGGAAAGTCTTTAGAACGTTTTCTTCTAACACACAAAAAACATTTAAATAGCTGTAAATAGACTGTAGGAATATTTCAAAATAAATATACAGGAAAGTACAAATGAAGTGCTTTTTTCCAATTCTAAAGTGAGATGTGGAAACAAAGGTTTAATAAAGTCAAAAGAAATCAACACACTTTACTTGGTGATTTGCAAATGACAAATTTTCCCGGACACACATTTTCGCTTGCACTATATAGTTTTACCATTAAAATTGTCTGTGGTCCTTTCAACGGAAAATGGGTTGTCTGTAAACTACAGTGGCTATCACACCATGCTTTATTAATATGTTTGCGACAGTGTGCTCCTAAATGCAACACCAGCTACATACTACATCCTTACCATTCCCCCACTGAATGGGTGTGGCTCATTTGCAACACTTGTTCTTTGTGTGATGCTTGAATTCTCCAGTATCCTAATGAGTTCAGTGATGTAACATTGATGTGTTGGACTTGGCCCTTCTGGCAGGGTTCTCCCCAAACCTTTTACCTTCCTCCTGTATTTTTCTCAAATTATTTTTGTTGGATTATGACTCTAGGTACTTTACCAAGGCAAAAGTGCATGTGATCTCTCCCTAAAATGTAAGAGTAAATTTGTTTCTCCATGATTGGCATATTTGATTTACTGGTAGGTCCCTAGTACAGTGCACCATGTGTGACCAGGGCCAGAAAATCAAATGCAACTAGTGGGCTTGTAGCACTAGTTGTGCCATCGATAAGAGTAGCCTTGCAAAGATGTCTCAGACCTGCCACTGCAGTGTCAGTGTGTGCGATTTCACACTGCCCTGTCAACCTCGCAAGTGCACCAATTTGCAAGGCCCAAGCCTTCCCTTTTATTACATGTAAGGCAATTTTAAGGTAGGCACAGGGTAGCCCCATGGGCATGGTACAGTGTATTTTAAAGGTAGGACATGTACTGTTGTGCTTTACAGGTTCTAGTAGCGAAATACTGCTAATTTCGTTTTTTACTATAGCAAGCTCTGTCTCTCCCATATGTTAGCATTGCAGCTGCTTTATAACATCCAACAAGAGTATATGCCAATTGGGAGCTGATAAAAATTAGAGTTTAGTGCCTCAGGACTGCAGGTCTGAAATTACCACTTTTAGAAAGTTGGAATTTTCTTACTTTAACCATTCTTTGCCACTGCCTGCCTCTGAATACACGTCCGAGTCAGGATGACAGCTGGGCTGTTTGTGCATTCACTCTAGACAGTCGCACAATGGGAGACGAGGTGTGCCCTCCATATCTTGATGGCCTATCACCAAGCTTATGGATCTTCCTGAGCTAGAGTGGTGGGAGGAGAGGACACTGACACCTGAGTAGGGTTGTGCCTGTCCTCACACAAAGAAGTCTCCACCCACTGTAGAGTGTCTGGAGCCAGGGCAAGGAAGGGCAGGGTCTTCTGCACTACAAATACTTTTCTTTGAAGTTTGCCCACTTCAAAGGCTGAAATGGGTATAAGTACTGGACTGGCGACACCAAATACTCAGAACACTTCTGGGTAGAGGACATTCTGTCAGGAAGAAGAGCTGGATAGCTGTCAGGAATGTCTGCCACTTTTCTGTTTGCTTTGCTGTGTTGGCCTGCTGCTTCTGTCCTGAAAGTGAAAGGACTGGACTTTGCTTCCTACATCGCGCTTCAAGGTTCTCCAAGGGCTTGAGTTGAGCTTGCCTCCTATTAAGAAGTCTCAGGCCATCAAAGACTTCACCTGCCAGTACTTGGCTCTTCTGCTGAGAGCCCCGACTTGCCAAGTGATGCCAAATCCAGTTCCTGGGCCCCTGCAAGTGAATTCTGGGGATTTCAAGGAGATAATCTTGCATAGACTCCCAGCATCATTTCGAACCAATGCATCGCTGCAAAAATTCAATTCATCACCTATGCCAGCTCTGGAGCATGGTCCCCGTTTGACCAAATGACAGTGGCTTACAATGCAAACTACTACCAACTAGAGAGTCCATTTATAACACGATGGCAGCACCACTAGTCTGAAAATTGTTACAGCATCTCTCTATTAGGGCCAAAGAAGCTCTTACAGCACTGGGAGCTTACTGTTAGCTCTGTCTGATTCTTTTAGCTACAGGAGTCCGATTCTGAACTGCAGAATCTCATGAAGCACTTGCGGGGGCATTGTAAAGACCTCATTGCCTGCACACGGAATGGATGAGCAGTGCTCATGCTCACATTTGTGGAGTGCTCAATTCGGTTCTGGCTGCCTGACACCAGCAGAGGTCAACAAAAAAGTTTTGACCATACTGCTCTGTAGCTTCTGAAGACAAGACAATAACAGTTTTCACTGAATCCAGCCTGACAGGAGAAGGGTAGACGATCGCAGTTACGAAAAGAACATAGACTTTCATAGAACAGACTGCTGGAACTGGGAAAATGAATGATTTGAGCCTTTTTTGCTTCATTTTATGCTAAAAAATAAAGCACCTATAACCAACATCTTGGAGTCGTTAAAGCACAATTCTCCCTTATTAAACCAGAAAGTAGTCATATTTATACTTCTGAGGCCTGTGGAAACCGAGAATGTTGAAAAACAAGATGTTGCTCCCTTGAGTGAGATACCAAGAGAGATGGAACTTGAGTAACTGTTATACATAGTACTGTAGTAGAGTTGGGCAAGTCAATAAGTTGAAAGGGAGAGCGGAGTTAAGGGTCTGTTGAGACCCCAACAGTCTGTCTTGGCTCTAGAAGCCTAGGCATGAGCTGAATCATGGAACATTTGACATGGAAATCGTGCAACTAATAGGATACAGTGTATTTAAAACTCAAGAAATATATTTTTTTGACAAGAGCTTTACCTTAGTACATCGGATATCACTGCATTCAGAGGCATTTATTAAAAGTGGTAGTTTTTAAATATTCATGCCCCCACCCCCCACTCTGCTGACAAAACCATTAGTGAACTCAGTAGCAAGTCAGTGATCATGTGAACCCTAGGTTTAGGCTACATTTCTATTGTACATGGAACAACATTATAGTCCATTAAGTCAAACACAAGAGAGATTTTTGTACAGCACACATTCTCACGTATTTCAATGTTTTTCTCATTTACAACAATGAAAAAATATGAGGCAAAATAAAATAATTGCTGAGGATCGCACATTTTGGTCAAAATGTCAAGCCTGGTTTGATCCAAGGTTTTGTGGTCTCACATTGTGTAATTCAGCCACTAGATTGGTATCCTCTTGCTTGCTCCTGTTTGATGTAAAAGTTTAATGCTTTGGCTTTTATTCTTAGTGCATGAGCTTAGAGCAAGGGTAGAAGGCAGAAGCCCATTTTGGGCATGAGGGCTCAAGAGGACCTCAAGCTGGACCTGAGACTAGCATCTGGCTTGAGTCTTCAGTGACTCATCCACTTTACTCTTGGTATTCTGTGCCTGAAATACTCTTAGATGCTTGTGCCAGTATGATACCCATTTTCTACGCGAAGATATATCACAGCTTGCACTGCTGATGACCATCTTGTACCTGTGCTCCATGTGAGGGGAGCTTACAGAGTGTGTGGACTTGTACTGCTGCTGATGCTGTTAAGTTATGTGCATGTGAGCAAAGCCTGCATTGTTTCTCTCCAGCATAGTATGTGCTCTATGGGTGTGAAGGAAGCGTGTACTCCTGCCCAGTGCTGTACCATTTTTATGTGCGGAAATCTTGCTATGCGTGTGATTCAAGCTTGCACACCTACTCTCCAGAGCTGGTCCTTACACTTGTACCAAATCTGAAATGCTGCTTGTTGGGAGGCGTTAAATGGTGCTGCCCAGTGCCACACCTGTTCCAAGCTTTGAAGAAAGCTTGCAGTGGCCCTGCAATACAAGACATGCTTCATGCCTTTGAAGTAAGCTTGCACTGGCTGGCCCAGCATTACCACACTTGTTCCATGTTTTTGAAGCAAGCTTGCACTGGCCGTGAGTTCCACACTTGTTTCATGTTTTTCAAGGTAGCTTGCACTTGCTCTGCATTGTCACAATGGTTCCACATCTTTCAATGAAGCTTATGCAGGTCCTACAGTACTACTCGTGTTCCATGACTTTGAAGGAACCTTGCATTGACTGGCCGTGGAGTAGAATACTTGTTCCATGGCTTTGAAGGAAGCTTGCACTTGCTGGCACTGCAGGACCACTCTCGTTCTATGTCTTTAAAGGAAACATCCACTGTCCTGCAGTACCACTCTTGTTCCATGTCTTTCAAGGAAGTTAGCGGTGCTCTTGACCAGAGCTTTATATATTTTGCGGGTAAACAAAAGCCTCCCTGTTTCCTCCACAATGTGCTCTATCAATTTTTGTGTAGTTTAGATCTTAACAAAACGCAGTTTTAGCTGTCTCTACAGACTCATCTTTTCTTAAAAAATTACACATAAATTTGCTTAGAGAAAATGGGTTTTAGGTAATACCACTTCAGAAGTTCATCAGACAGACTGACATTCACATATTAGTTCAGCCCTTCAGAACCGCATACATACATTTAGGCAATAAATCAACCCTCTTCAGCCAATGGCTTTGTTGCTGATGTTTGCCTTTGCAAAGCAGGTTAACGCTGGTCTTTAGGATATCAGGGAGTCTGAGAACTAGTATTTTGCGAGCTTATTCTGTGCTGCTCTGCACCCACAAAAGTGCAATCTCAGGAGATATTTTATTTTAGTTCATCCCTCATCACCACACCAGCAAATGCACACAAGTGTTAATTGAGAAATGAGAGTACTAGCAGCTTTGCTGCTGTTGTTACCAGACTACAAATATGTCTTATGCAGGATACCAGGCATCACTGCTGTAAGCTTCAAAACAATGACACCATCTTGAAACTGTATTCAGCATATTGTATCAGTTTTTAACGTTCCAAGATGGCAGACCCATGCAAAGCTTTAATTAAAAAACAACTTGCAGCATTCCATTATTTATTTATATATTGAACAGAAAACAGTGCAATACATTTTAGATGGAACCAGTTGTTGCTGTCTAGATTCTTCCCTGTAAAAAATCTGCAAAGATCAGGCTCATATAGTTTGCGGTGCTGGTCCAGGTGTGGCTGATGGGAGAATAAATAACCACAGAGGACATTCGGGCTTCAGTGAAGCACACTTTAAAGTTTTGAATAACACTAATGGAGCAAAAAAAAGATAATCAAACTGTATCTCCTATGTCACGGTCTGTCCAAACTCTGATCCACCCTAGTGAGTTGTGTACCTGTGTGGGAGCAGTGTGCTTGTGTGAGTCCAAGATAGCCACAATCTTTTGTGAGTGCATTGTGAGGGATGTGCCGAATGCAGGATTAACATTATCTTTTATGAGTGCAGGGTAAGGGTCTAAAGTTCAAAAGTTGTGCCTGTGTGAGTGCGAAGTGAGGCATATGCCTGGGTGAGTACAGCATGAAGGATGTACCTATGTGAGGGTAGCAGTGTACGTGTGGAATCCCTGTACATTATGTGTTTGTGTGCGTATGCTTTACATGTCTCTTTCCAAACTGTAAGAAATCAATTTTTGTGATCCTAAGCTTATGTTAAATTGGTGTTGAAAGGTCAATACTATAGCCTTACAGCCCATTGCCAAAGGAGCAACTGGATGTTAAAAGCCCTGAAAGCTATTGATATGCTCCTCGCTAGTGAATGGTGTACCTGTGTGGGAACAGTGTGCTTGTTTAAGTCAACAATAGCCACCATCTTTTGTGAGTGCATTGTGAGGGATGTGCCTGTAAGAATGCAGGATGAACATTATCTTTTATGAGTGCAGGGTAAGTGGTCTAAAGTTCGAAAGTCATGCCTGTGTGAGTGCGGAGTGCGGCATATCGTCGGTGAATGCAGCATGAAAGATGTGCCTGTGTGAGGGTAGCAGTGTAAGTATGGGGTCCCTGTATATTATGTGTTTCTGTGCTTGTGCTTTACATGTCTCTTTTACAAACTGAAATAAACTCATTTTTGTGATCCTAAGCTTACGTTAAATTGGTAATGAAAAGTCAGTACAATGGCATTATAGCCCACTGCCAAAGGAGGATCTGGCTGTTAAAAGCCCTGGAAGCTATTATATGTCCAAGCTGCACGTGGGGGACTATAACAAGGGGGAATGCCTTAACAACTGGTACAGCCTGAGACCACAGGGCTATAAGGTTATTAACCCCTTCGATGCTCATGACGGAACGGTTCCGTCATGAGCATCGGTTGAGCTGTGCTCATGACGGAACCGTTCCGTCATGACCACGCCCGCGCTAGAACCCTTCAGCACCGCGGGGGAATCCGCGCAGCGCTGAAGGGGTTAATACAATTCACCCACTGAGGGTGGAATGTTCTAATTTAAACAAGCAGAAACAGAGAAACAAAGCAAGAAACAATGGAGTGTTGGGGCTGCATTCCTATACCAGCCAGTAATTGGGCATTCAGTGGACCTTCCAAAATTCTAGTGTTCTAATATAGGATATCACTAACATGTAAAGCATTACTGTCGTGGTGATTTTATAAGCGATCTTCAGTTGGCTAACTGATTCCTTTTATGGAAAGCTGGTAAATCCAAAGCAGCTGCTTTTATGTCAGTTTCTTGATAAGGATAAAAAGAATTATAAGATGAGGCAAAGTTCCTAGGTGGTGGAAGGATGTCTCATTTGAAATATTTGCATTGGGCAATAACAGTCATCAAAAAGATTAATTCAGAAATTAATGCACTAAATCAACCATAAAAAGAATAAAACAGAAAGTGCATAATGGTCATTTATAATGTATAACAGTTTCACTTCTTTAAGTAAGAGCCTTGTGTGTGTTCAAGCCTCAAAACATTAGATTCACTTTACAGCCAAACTACCCGACAATTTATCCAAATTTCCTGAGCTTCGTCTGCTGATGCTAGATCACTTTCACTGCACCAATGACTGCAATTTTGCACTGGTGACCAGGCAATTTTGTTCTTTCTTTCCTGTAACTTGCTGGTGCAAAATTACATTGGAGCTGACCAATTATTGCAACTGGCTGAAAATGCCATTTTACATTGGTCAATAAGTGCAAATGCCAGTGCAAAATTGCTCGGTCACTGTGACAATGCAAGTAATCCAGAGGCAAGATGGTGAGTGATCTAAACAGTGATTTAAAACAGGAAGAACAAGGCATATATCAAGGCCAGATCATCCAACCACCTAACAACAGTAAGAGGAAGCAAAGTAAAGAATGACGCTCATTTATACAAATACCATTTCATGGTGATGCATCTGTTTTAAGGATGTGCATCCCAATCTCAGCCTCCATTATAGGAACCTATGCTATAGCGGGGAAACTGAATCTATGTGATGTCCCGAGAAAACATTTTGTAGGCCTGTCGAATAAATGACCAGGAGGACGATGTACTTGAAGAGAGATTTATTGATAAAACCACAGTCACAGCACAGGTACAGTTCTTCACTGGAGAAACACTCTCCTGATAGCTGGAATGTCATGTTAAACGTTCTATTGTCCCAATGAACAGAGGGGAGCATAGGCAATGGGAGGAACCACTATGGAGGACACTACACATCCCCCTTTCATCACCAAACAAGATGCAAGGAGAGGGAAAGAGGAAGGAGGGAGGGGATGGCCCAGAGTGTCAACAAGAAGGAATGAAAGAAGGGATAGTCCTGAGGTTGATCACTGATGGTGGCATAATACAATACAAGACAGGTGAGTAAACTTTTATATAAGATGCAACGTGTGGGATTCAAGGTACAAATGATAATACCTTTTATAATACCAGGCATTGTCTTGTGAACATATTTATAAGATATTGGGTCTTACGCAATCAATGAAAGTTCTCTTTTAATCCCGGACACAGGCTTTCAAGGATGTTGGTGGTCAGATGGGAGGATGTGTCCGTACTCTATAAGGGAAACTCCCATTGGTTTGATTGTTGTAAGCAAAATTCAATAACCCATTCCCTCTGCCAGGAAGTGTGTCGTTGCTCGAGTCTCCTCGTGCTTGCTGATGGTTAGCATCCTTTCTGAAGATAGTGTAACTGAGTTTCAGCACCCACCAACAGGGCCATTTGGGGACCCAGGTCAATGTGTCGTCCCAGCTCTTTGGAAATCTCATGCCCCACCCCATCCCACAAGGGTGTCAATGCTGGGCAAGACCAGTCGATACGAAAGGAGTCGGTGGAAGGGAAGGAACATCTGTCGCATGAGACTAAGCCACAAGGCCCATCTGCTGAAGCCACTGGGGAGTCAGATATGTTGTGTGAAGATAATTAATTTGGATCATCCACAGTCGCTAGGAGATCGCCAATCCACAGTTGGCGAGTCGATCGCCAATTCTCTCATGGGCTGAGCATGCCTCTCTTTAGTCATCATTGTTCACCTCGCCCACCCATTTCTGCTCGAGAAGGGGGAATTGATCTGGTGCATTGATCATCAGGGATCAACAAATCACAGAGATGCCTACCCTACCCTATCTTCCCATCATGAGCTTGGCCTCAAGAAAGCTGTATTTGGGGATATGGGCATCCACTAAGAGGTGGACCAACAGGGTGTGGCACAACTGAAGGTATTTAAATAATTGTGTGGGAGAAGCTATGGTGGTCTTGCACTTCCTGAAACGACATCAATGTTCCCCCTTGGTGAACATATCACAAGTATGTGATCCCCATCTGGTCCCACAGGGCGAACCACATAAGACTTGACACTTGCCCAAGCCATGTACCCTGCCACAACTGTGACATGTCCTAAGGCGGTGATCCGATTGGATAAGGTGCAGAGTTGGTCTCCATCAAAGCAGCAGCACCAGGGTACAGGAGGGAGCTGTTGGAGGTATCAGATTACCATAGAGCATGCCAAGAAGACCAGCGAATCCCATGAGGTGCAGCTCAAGTAGATATGAAGGATCATCCCACCCCCTGTAAACCACTCATTAACTGGAATGCGCCGCGAGGATATAGCCATATATATCAGTCATGCCAAGGGGACTTTTGTGCTGAGGCAAAGACCACCCGATGTCACCAACCTGTCCAAACAAAGGTAGTCAATTTTGAAGTCAGGGATCGAAACCACATTGAAGGAATCGGATGAGGAAAATCTGTTAGTATATCAAGGTACCAGGGAATACACCTCATCTTTGAGACTGCGATGCGATCCATGAAGGTTTAGTGGCAGGTGGGTTCACCTATGTAGGTCCCTATCTAAAGTTGAGGCAAGAAGTTGAAAATTGAGGGACTAGGTCAGATCCGGGAGGCAAGAGATATAAAGGAATTTTGTCACACCAGGGCACCAATGCTGTCCAGTAGCATCGCAGACACTCCCACCAAGAGCGAATTGGGCACACTGATACGCAAGCCAGAGGTCTCACCATACAGATGGATGATTTCAAATCATCTAGGGCATGAGGACTGTGGGTTGCCAAGGATGAGCAGAACATTGTCTGCATAAAAAACAATGCGGTCCTCCACTCTACCCTCCAACAGCCATTCCAAATCCAAACATCACATCTTAGCAGGTGCGCCAGCGACTATGGCTACGGCAAACAATAGGGGGGGGGAACGGGCAGTCCTGATGCATGCCTCTAAGGATCCAGAAGGGCTGAGGGAGGACACTGTTGACCCAGACCTGGGTGGCAGGGGTGTTATAAGGAAGGCCCACCAATCTGCAGAAGGAGGTTCTGAAGACTACTGGGTGGAGTGCGGCTTCCAAAAATAGTAGGAAACTGTGTTGAAAGCTTTAAGGAAATGGACAAGGTGCGACTGAGAAAGGGCCAGCTGCACCTTCTGAATGCAATGCCCGGTGCTTGTGCCTGGCAAAAAGTCACACGGGTGTGGGTCGATTAAATAAGAAAGTGTCTGGCTCAATCTGGTGGTCAAGCCTTAGCAAAGATTTTGATGTCCACATTAATGAGGGAGATTGGTCAGTATGAGAAGCATCAGTCTGTGGGCTGGCTCGCATTAGGTATAAACACAATACCGGTGTTGTCAAGATCCGGGGGGGAGCCACACCTCAATGCTTCGGTGTAGAGGGTCAACAGGTGGGTTCTATAGCATTTAAAGAATTTGATGGGGGACCTGTCTGAGCCAGCGGTCTTGCCAAATTGGAGGTCAGCTATTGGCAATTTTAACTCCTCTGCCATAAGAGGCGGATTGAGCTCTTGGGCCAAGGAGTCAGAGATTCAGGGCAGAGGAGTATCCCGAAAGAGGGGGGCCTCAATCCCGCAATGCAGGCCGGGAGCGTAGTGTAGACATCTTGGTAGAATGCCCCGAAAGTCTGCACAATCGCAGGCAGGCCCTTGCAGAGGGTCACAGAGAATAGCCGGCACAATCCTCCTAGAGATATCACTGGGCACCAGCCAGTACAACAATTTGCCAGACTTATTCCCCAGAGTCATACACCCACTAGGTCAATGCTCTCCAGCACTGTTTCGCCTATTCCAGAGAGACCTGCCACAGTCTAGACCATCCCAGTGCTAGGTAGCAGTCAACTCCCCCCCACCCTCCCTCAAGTCCAAATTGTGAGCCTGGCGCTCCAGGACAGGAATTTGGGCCTTTAGATCTGCCACCCGTGGCAATTGCCACGGTTCCTTTCTCCTCACATATCATTTAAGCAGGCCCCACTGGGTAGACTTGCTTGCCGCCCATAAGTTTCCAGTGGAAGGCACTAAACCGCGGTTGGTTCGCAGGAAGGCTTGGTGTTCTTCCTCTATGATTTCCATGTATTCCTGATCCATCAGGTGTCATGCATTAAATTTCGACATCGAACGGAGGGCATTCAGCTGAGTACCCCATTTGAGAAGGAGAGGTGTGTGATTGGATATATCCAAACATTCTGGAGTGGGAGCAAGTCACAGGCCGGCAGCCAAAGGAGGTTAATTCTGGATTCAGTTTTGTGGGCTGCGGAAATGTGTGGATAGGACCGCTGTGCGGGATCCCACAAAAGCCATACATCACAGAGACCCACGGAATCAGCCCAGGAGGTGAATTGTATAGAATGTGTCCAATGAGGCATCTGGGACAGGATTGAAGTCCCCATCTAACAAGGAGGCCCCTACAGGGAATTCTATCACCAGGGGCTGGAGCACCTGCAGAGTCGATTGCAAGAGATGCTGGGGAGCATAGTATGAGAAAAAGTTATACTGTTTGGCTGCCAGGCGGACTTCAATGTCCATGTATCTTCCCTGGGGATCTTCATGAACAGAAGACACCACCAAAGGAAAAGAGATATGTAAGAGAATCACGATCCCTTAGAAAACCCTGTGTGAAAGATGTGATTGTTCCGAAACAGAGGAAAGGGTGGTTAAGAGTCCATGAGGTGCGTCTCTCGGAGCAAGGCCATATCTGGTCTGTATCTCTTGATAAAGTGTAAATCCACTAATCGTTTGATACGGTCCAAAAGACCGTTCACATTCTAGGAGAGGACTTTAACCATCTGGTAGGGGGGTTAAAGAATGATGGAGCAGTCCAGGGGCCCACGCAAGTGGGGGCAGGTCAGTATACATACATATATATACATATACATATAATAGAGTCCGGCGCCTGGCTAGGAACATTCGCAGTGGAGAGCCCTCGTAATGTATGCCTAAAAAGAAAACATAGAAAAACACAACCTAATGCGAAACAACATACCCCCTACCAAAATCCCCCACCACATACTTCCTACTCTGAGGCATCTCTCGCCCATATAAATAACATAATACAACTAAATCAAGGGGAATAACTCAGTCAGGATCCCCAGTCACCCATGGAAAGTATAACAATGCCTGACACCAGTTTCTAACAACTGAGATAGGAATCTGAAATTTTGACAACTGCATGAAGATCGTCCCTATGCCTCTCCACTATCCTAAAAGTCAAGGGAGCATCTCACCATGAAGAAGTCTCTCCTGCTCCAGGAGGTCAGATCCATGTTCCTGTCGAGTTTGGAGACTGCAGGCCCTCCAGGAGTCACCCAGTAACAATACCCTAGGTACTGGAGCATTTGCAGCAACCACGGCTTGTTGCGTGTCTAGTCCGGGCACCTTCGATGTCGAAACTGACCTGCCGACAATGTACATCAGGATCACCAAGGCCAACACCGAGCGTGGCCCTGCTGGCCTGCTTTCTCTCCCTCTCCATGTCACCAAAGCCAAGAGAGAGCCTCTAACTAAAGCAACCTGCAGGCCAGAGCACCTCTGCACCAGAGCCCGCCAACCTAGGTTCACAGAAACCAACTGTGTCCCTGTACTCCAGAGTCCCTCAAGAGCCGAGATCCCTTTGGGGGTTCTGCCGGACTTGTACCCATGTCCCCACTTGCAGCCTTTCTTTTGCAGGTACCTTTGCCATTGATTTTACCTCATAGCCCAACTCTTCACCTGGACTCACTACGGCAGGTAAACACGAACTTCTGGTGGATTTTTGGACCTTGTCCTCTAAGCACCTTAAGTCTCTAAATGTATTCTTCAAAACTGCTTGCAAGTGTATCTACGCAGTGTATGTTTTCCCCCAAAAGATAACATTACTGTGTTTGAGGCTCATACCTCAAAACTGTTATTTGAATATTTTCTATTACTGTAAAAATTAATATCTCTGAAAGTAATTACCTGATATCAGTGATCGTGGTGTTGAAAATGATATCAAAATCTGTGTTTTTTTAAATTGGTATTGGATTTTCTTCTTGAGTGTGTGTCTCATTTATTTACTCTGTTTGTACAACAAATGCTTAACACTACCTGCTAATCAGCCTAAGCTGCTTGACACAACTACCACACAGAGCATTTGGGATTATTAATTTAAACCCTATAAACCAATAAGGTTCGTCTGTACTTCTTGCATGGTGTGCCCTTAGATTGACACTACCACATAAAAAGCCAGCTTCCTACATTGGTGGATCAGCGGTGGGGTACAAGACTCTGCATTTGTTGATATCACTTGGTCAAGAGGTGTTTCCACGAAGAAGCCCACAGTTGATATTAGTCAAAATATTTTTTTCCAATCTGATTTGTTAGGGCCTTGTGTTAAATACCCCAGTTCATTACTTCAGAAATGTAAATAGGTTAATAGTATAATAGGCTCTAAAAGTGTTTGAATTTTTTGTTGATTTTCTAAGAAGGTCCCAACTATACTAAAAATGTCTGGCACAGAGGAGGTAGTCCAGGAACTTAACCAGACCCCTTATCTGTATGAAGCTGTTAAAGAACCTCTGCACAGCCAGCAAAATCAAAACTGTCTCAAACTCTGGACTAAAGAATGCCTCTGTCACCTTCCAAAGGTTGGTAAACAACGTCCTGGCTGGGTTGCAGTCTTTTGGTGCAGAATATCTTGATGACATTGCTGTCTATAGCTCCACCTGGCAGGATCACCTAATCCACATTGCAAAGCTCCTTGAGGCCACAGAAAGCAGGACTCACGATCAAGGTAAGCAAGTGCAATATAGGGAACAGCTCAATTGTATACTTAGGACACCTTCTCAGACTATCCTGGATTAGGAGGCTCCAACAACACAGACCCAAATCATGGCATTTCTTGGCTTGACTGGGTACTACAGAAGGTTTGTGAATGGGTATTATACTGTTGTCGCATCCATCACAGAACTGACCTCCAAGAAGCAACCAAAGAAAGTCAACTGGACAGTGACTGACCTGTCAAAAGGCCTTTGAAGCTTTTAGAATGGATGCTGATCACATTGCTGCATTCAGTGTGTCAGATTATTCAAAGCAGTTCATAGTGCAGACAGAGGCCTCTGAACATGGGATAGTTGTGGTTCTATTCCACACCAATGATGATGGCCAGGACCAGCCTGTTACTTTCATTAGCAAGAGGTTACTCTGCCAAAAATAATTGAGAGGGAAGCCTTCACTGTGGTTTGATCCCTGAAGATGCTGAGAACATAACTGTTTGGTTCACACTTCCTCGTTCAAACCAACCACAGAGCTCTCAGATGGCTCATGCAAATGAAAGGAGAAAACCCAAAACTATTGAAGTGGTCCATCTCCCTACAGGGAATAGACTTTACAGTGGAACACAGAACTGGGACTGACCATACCAAAGCAGATGGCCTTTCCAGGTTCTTCTACTTAGACCATGAAGATTCTCTTGGGAAAGGTTAGTCTCATTCCTTTTCGTATAGAGGGGGGGGTGTAGAAAAGTGCCGCTTTTTGACATGGTCACCTCCACTTTTTGCCATAGTACTGATGCTTTATGACTCACGTTGCACTGGGTCCTTGCTAACCAGGTCCTAGTGCCAGTGCCCTTTACCTAAAACAAGGTACATGTTCAATAGTAACCTTATTGGCAAGTTCTTTAGCACCCCTGCAAGTCTCTAGTAAATGGTATCCATGGTAACCAGGGTATGGATACTAAAGAGGCCACTCTAAGGGACCCTCACAAAAACTAAATGAAGACCACCATTGCAGGCTGCATGAAATGGTGCCAACGATTCTAAAAACACAAACTGGCACACTCCCTATGGGCCATGCCAATGTACACTGTATATACTATATGCAAGTCACCCCTACAGCAGGCCTTAGAGCCCTAAGGCAGGGTGCATCATATTATATGTGAGGACATATCTGCATAAGATGATATGCCTCTGAGATGTCTAGTACCATTGCTAGATATCGCAAGTGATCAGGCAGCTATCCCAAGTACATGTGTTGCGCACTGGTCATTAAGAGTTACCCCAGCTACATGATGGCTACACTGAAACTAATGGTGTCTGGTATCGAACACCTAGTCATAATAAATCTGTATTGATGCCAGTACAAGATTTATTATGACATCCACCCAGAGGGCACCTTAGAGGTTCCCCATAAAATCTACTAGTCCTCTAAGGTGCTGGCTGACTGGTATCATCCAGCCTGCCACCACAGACAAGTTTTTGGCCCCCTGGAAGTGAGAGCTCACAGTCTCAGAGGCCAGAAACAATACCTGCTCCAGAAGAAGGTGTTCACACCTCCTCCAGCAGGATGGCTACTGAAAATAGCATTACAGCGCCAGAGGCTTCATAGCCCCTGCCGCCTTTGATATGCAACCCTGGCTTCCCCCAGTCCTGAAGAAAGCCACCTTCTGCCCTGAGGCCCATTTGGCAACAGAGCAGGTAGGGAAATTACCTAGTCAGAAGACGTGCCACACTTACAGGCTGGGCACACCCCTAAGGAGGGCCATCTGAAGTGGAAAGTAGAGGAAGGGTTTGGCCATCTTGTTTTTGATAAAACAGGGAGCTCTGGGTCAGGATCCAACACGGCTCGTCCATTAGGGCTGAGGGACCACGCCCCTCCACCTTTTGCCCCTCATGAACAGTTTGTCAGGCTGAACGAAGGTCAGCCTGACAGACACTGTTTATTTCAGGTCATGCAGCCAGGAGCAAGACATGCACAAAATGCGCAGGCTCCTGGCTACCTGAGCTGATCTTTGCTTGGCTGAGGAAGTCACAGCTCCTGAGGGAGTGACGTCCTCAGCTCAGCATAGGTCCTTGAGGCCCTTTGCTCAGTGACGAGGGGAAGCGTTACTGATTGCCTCGCACCTGAGCACTTCAGTTTTGAAGCCCTGAAGCGCCCAGAGTCGATTATCAAATAGTGACACTTCATCTCAGAGTGGGGTGGGGTCAGCAGTCTCACTGACCCCATTCCACTCTGTGATCATGTTGGGACTGCTGCCTTCCCTCATTAGCTGACCTTAGGTCAGCCAATGAGGGAAGGCAGCAGTCCCAAGCCTCCTGGAACCTCCGAGGCAGAGCTGGATGTAGGTAAGTGGTTTTTTTTTTAATTAATGTTTGGTGTATGCGTGCGTGTATGTATAAATGTTTGGTAAGAAGTGTTGTGAATATATGTGTTTGTGTTTGCGCTTGTGAATGTATGGTTGTGAGTGTTATGTGTATGTGTGCCTGTCCCTTCTACCCCCCTCCCTCCAAAACTTGACAGCTACCACTGGTTGGGATTATGCCCACCCTCTACAAGAACTGGTCCTATGGGGGTGCAATCACCCCAGGGGTAAGTCGACCATTGGCTACAACCATACACTCACCTAAATGCCTCTAAATTCAGTATTTAGGCATCTCCCTGACACCAGAAACTTAGATTAATCTACTTGGAAACGGAAGAAGGGCAGAAGAGAGCCGTCACCACGAGAACTGAGGACTTTCCCTGAACTTGGCACCAAACCCTGCCTTTCTGTTGGTAGCTTGACAATTTGACCAACCAAGCTTGTCCAAAAGCCGTGCATCCTCCCCAAGCTTATGGAGGACGGTCCAGCGCTTCAACAACCAAGCAGCATCTCCCTTGGGGTGGAGGAGCCATCCCCCTGGAGCTGCAGGCCCGACCGCACTTGCCCTGTACCTTGACTTGCTGACCATTGAGTCCACAGAGGAAGTAAACCATCAGGAATATGTCTTTGCTGCTCCTGGAGGTCAGATCCATATCCCTGCTGAGTTTCGAGACACTACTCCCTCCAGGAGACGCCCAGCACCAATAGCCTGTGTACCGGAGCATTTGCCACAACAAAGGCTTGTTGTGTGTCCAGTATGGACACCACAGACGCCAAAACCAACCTGTCGATGAGAGATTTCAGGATCACCGGGGCCAACACAGAGATTGTCCCTGCTGTTCGGTTTTCTCTCCCTCTCCAGGTCTTCGAAGTCAAGTGAAAGCCTCTAACTACACTGACCCGCCTGCCGAAACACCTCTGCACCCGAGCCCCCAGCCGGGTTCACAGAAACCGACTGTGTCCCTGTGCTCCAGAGACCCTCAAGAGCCGAGCCCTCCATTGGATTCTGCTGAACTTATCTCAAAGTCCCCACTTGAAGTCTTTCTTTTGCTGGTACCTTTACCACTGACTTTACAGAGTAGCCCTTGAGGCTGGCAACACAGCCAGTACCTCTGCACCAAGACTCACCAGGTAAGGTAAACGCAAACTTCTGGTGGTTTCTTGGACCTTGGCCCCTTAACACCTTAGGTCTCTATAGGTATCCTTCAAACTAGCTGGTAAGTCAATCTATACACTGGGTGTTTCTCCTAAAGGAGAACATTACTGCATTCAAGGCTCATACCTCAAAACCGTTTTTCAGATATTTCCTATTACTGTAAACATTCATATCTCCAAAAGTACTTACCTGATATCGATGATCTTGATGCCTAAAATTATATCAAAATCTGTGCAATTTTTGTAAATTGTATTTTTTTTCTTGAGTGTCTCTCATTTATTGACTCTGTGCACATCAAATGCTTAACACTATCCTCTGATAAGCCTATACTGCTCGACCCTACTACCACAAATATAGCCCTTGGGATGATTAATTTAAACCATGCAAACCAATAAGGGTTGTCTGTAATTTTTCATGGTGTGCCCTTACAGCCGCACTACCACATAAAAAGCCAGCTTCCTACAATAAAGACACCTGAGTCCTCCTCTGTTAAGTGCATCTGCTTGTGCTAAGTGTCACTAGTGATAAGAGCATGGTCTAAAGAAGGAGGTTTCTACAAAGAAAGAGGCCAGAGAGGAGGAGGAGTAGCCTACGTCACCTCTCGTATCAACCCCACATCCTTTTTCAGGAAACGTGATGTACCTGCTGCATCCTTCTCTGGGCAGGATGAGGCTGGGAGGAAAATCACTCCTGCATTAACGGCAACTTCAGAACCTAAGTTCATGTCTCTCAGCACTGCAGTAACTGCAGTAATGGATAACAGTGAATGAGAAACGGAATGGTCTCAACAGCAAACAGAATTGTTGCCGGAAAGTAAAAAACTGAAGTCATAGCCAGCATAAGATCATCTGGAGGTGCAGGAAGAATAGCAGATTGAGCAAGATGTTGGTGAAACTGTTTTTCCCCTCATCTGCATCAAGATTTCCAGCAAGGAAAAGTAATAGCACCCTCCACCATCTTCTTCAAGAGCCACTTCTAATAATTTGGACATGGATTTGACCCCGATTAAGTCTGAGATGAAAAGAAAATGTTACTTAACCAGCAAGCATCTGTTCGAGGCATGTAGTGCTGTAGATTCACATACTTAGCATAATCCTGCTATCTAGTGTTGCTTCTTGGGTGTGTGCAAGTTGTTTATCTTTGATGAAAGTCTCGAATCACAAGGCAGTGTGGCTCCTCCTCTTGCTGGTAGTACACATTTTCATCGACTCCATTGTTAAGATTGGTTTCCCGCAAGGCAGGTGAGGATGAAACGTGAAGTGTAGTATATAGAGATGTCCATTCGAAAGTAGTTTGTGTGAAAGTAACTGTAATAAGCACAGGCGTCTGGGGAGGAGGGTGGTTGCATGTCAATCTAGAGCACTACATTCCACAAAAAAATGCTTAGTGAGTAAGCAACATTTCTCATTTGAGGCATGTGTGGCTGTAAGTATGCATGCTTATCATAGACTGTAAAGCAGACTTCCTTCATAAGCGGTGGCTAGCCTGTGAGAGTTAGAGCTGTTTGATATAGTACACATAGAACTGCTTGGCCCACATTGGCTTGTTGAGGGGCCAGTACATCTAGACAGTTTTGTAAATGTATGTGATGTAGACCATGTAGCTGCTTTGCTTATATCAGCTATAGGTATATTTCCTAGGAAGACATAAGAGCTCCATTAGGAACGAGTTTAGTGAGGAATGGGTAAAGTTATTTTGCTTGCATTTAACAATCCATTGTCCAATGCCAGATTTAGAAATGGCCCTTCCTTTGCGAGTTTTGGAGAAAGCAACAAATAGTTGTTGAGTCTTCCTAAATTATTTAGTTCTGTCAATGTAATACATGAGAGCTAATTTAACGCCTCACATGTAAAAGCCCTTTCTGCAAGTGAGTGAGGTTGGGGAAAAAGAAGTTAAATAGATTGATTAGGGTGGAAATGTGGGACCACCTTTGGAACAACCCTGTCTCAATGTATTTGGAAGAAAGGTTCCTCGAATGTAAGTGCCTGAAGTTCACTGACATGTCTAAGCGAAGTGAGAGCGCCCATGAATTTTACCTTCCACAATAAAAACTAGAGGGGGAAGGAGTGGAGGGACTCAAATGGTGGGCCTATTATTCTTGTTGATACAATATTGTGATTTCATGTGGGAGCTGGTGGCACCCAAGCAGGAATGACTCTTTTGAGACCTTCCAGGAAGGCTTTAATGACTGGAACTCTGAATAGGGAAGTGTGCTCTTCTCTGTTAATCTCATAGCCCGTGATCTTGCCAAAATTTATAGTCATCTTAACAACATGAGCCATTGTAGTCCGGAGATCGGCCGTCTAAATCATGACATCTGCATGCAAGGCTACTTCTTCTCTAAACCATTGCCTTTAAAAGGAGAAATCCCTTGCTCACTTCTGATTCTTCTGGCCAAGGGTTCGATATACACATCAAACAATAGAGGCGACAGGGGGAAACCTTGTCTCGTTCCTCTGGTCATCTGAAAAGAGGGTGTCAAAATCCCATTCACAGGCACTTTCACATACAGGGAATTGTATATTTCAGCGAGTGACTTACAAAACCTATATCCTAAGTTTAGGGATTTCATAACTGTCTGAAAGAATATCCAATTTACACGGTCGAATGCATTCATAGCATCTAGGGCTATAACTGCCAGAGAAGAGTTATAAACAGTGGGCAAATCTATAGAGCCAATAAGAGCATATGCCAGCTCATGTAATGATCGCCCTCGTATAACACCTTTCTGATCTTCAAGTACGAGATCGCTCATAGTCCTGGTAAGCTTTTATGCCACAATTTTGTCAAACATTTTATAATCACCGTTTAGTAATGACACTGGCCTATATGAGTCACAGCTCTTTGCTCACTTTCCAGGTTTCAGAATGAAAGTAATGATGGCATTCCTTCCATGACTCTGGTATGGGTGCCCCTTTTATGAAAATCTCAATAAATAGTTCTGTTAAAATTGGCACTAAGGCTCCTGGTAAGGCTCTGTACACTTCATGTGGCATCTAGGGCTATAACTGCCAGAGGAGAGTTATAAACAGTGGGCCAATCTATAGAGCCAATAAGAGCATATGCCAGCTCATGTAATGATTGCCCTCGTATAACACCTTTCTGATCTTCAAGTACGAGATCGCTCATAATCCTGTTAAAGCCTTTACGCCAACATTTTGGCAAAAATGTTATAATCACAGTTTAGTAATGACACTGGCCTATACGAGTCACAGCTCTTTGCACACTTTCCAGGTTTCAGAATGAAAGTAATGATGGCATTCCTTCCATGACTCGGGTATGGGTGCCCCTTTTATGAAAATCTCATTAAAGAGTTCTGTTAAAAGTGGCACTAAGGCTCCTGGTAAGGCTCTGTACACTTCATGTGGCAAGCCATATGGGCCCCGAGCTTTCCCCTGTTTGCCGGCCTTAAGTGCATGTTCCACTTCCAAGATTATGATCCGACCATTTTAGTACTTTTTTCTTCATTCAGGACCTCATAATGTTCCTGATTTAGCCAGCTTTTAATCTCATCTTCTGTAATCTTTAACTCTTTTTGATACAATCTTTCAGAATAGCTATAGAGGGCTCCCTCAATCTCTATCTTATTCATTAGCTCGGCCCCAGTGTCTTTACATTTAATTTCATATACCAAACTCCTCACCATCTCTTTTTTGATTTTCTACGCCAACAATTTGCTACAATTTTCCCCGTATTCAAAATGGGCTAACTTGCTAGCCTCCCATCTTTTTCTAACCCTATCCTCTAATATAGCGGTTAATTTTGTTTTTAAATCCAGTAGCCCTAACTGCAAGGCCCATGTCTCTCCCAACTTCAAATTTAGTATGGTTATTTCCCCTTCTATTACTCGGATTCACTTTCTAGGTCAGTGACTTCCTCCTGGTGTGCCCGCCTCCTTATCGCCAATAAACTGCCTATTCTTCCTCTTAGATAAGCCTTATAAGAGTTCCATACTATTCCCACAGGGGCAGAACCTAGATTAAACTGAAAGAACTTTTTTGTTTCCTTATTCAACACATCTACTGAATCTTGGTCCAATAACAAAGTGCGATCCATTGTCCACCTGGTCTGTATATTCCTATCTAATAGGGCTAAATGTAATACAATGGCAGAATGATCTGATAAATGGTTCCCTATATGTTTAATATCCTGTACCACATCTTTTAGGCTGATATCTATAAAAAAAGAATCAATCCCAGATTGATATTGGTATTTCCTATTATTGTATATATCCTCTTCTAGCCCCTGCTCTCTGTCGCCATATAACGCATAAACCCATTTGTTCCATGGTCACTTATCTGTGCTACCATATTTTGGTTAACTATTGCTCTGCTTTTAGTTTTAGTTGATTTCTCTAACGCACTATCCAAGACTACATTGAAGTCTCCAGCTATAATGATTGGGCCAGGAAATTTCAACAATTCTGCTAACGTCTCTTAAAGGGGTGTTATTTCATCCTTATTTGGCCCCTTGTACCCTGCCAATGTAAAGCCTTGTCCAGATACCATCAGTTTTGCTATGATCTATCTTCCTGCAAAATCTTAGACACTCTCTGTAATAGCAATCTTGGCATCTTGTTTTAGCAAAATAGCCACCCCTTTTGTAACTGATGAGTGTTTTGTGCAGTCTATTTGCTGGACCCATCTCCTTTCCTTGAATACCTCCAAACGTTCGTTCTCTGTCAAGTGTGTCTCTTGTAATATTATTACCTGAGCAGGGTAATCTTTTATGTACTGCAATAATCTTTCTCTCCTTCCCCTTAGCCCAGTCACATTCCAGGACAAAATCTTAATTCGTGTAATCTGATCCTCAACCATCCCCCTCTGCATCAAAATTGGCATCCAGTTTATCTGAAGCGCCTGAGGTTCCTTTTTTGTTTCACCCCACATGCTCCCCACCCAGTGCCCATCACCCCCCCCCCCACCCCTGGAGAATCTGCCCCATCTCTCCATGGCCTTCGCCTTATGAATGTTTCTCCAAGTGAGCCCATCTCAATTTATTGAATTCAACAAGAAGAGTTTTTGCCTATAGCCCAATTAATCAGTTATCAGACTCCAACTGCTTTCTGTAAGCGCTCTATAAATTCGTCCACTTCACTTGCCAACCGGAAGCCGTGCATTTTATTATTCAGCATCACTTTTAGGACTGCTGGGAATTTCAAATGAACTGTAGCCCCCAGTTTCTTCAGCGGGTCAATCCTCTTTCCCAGTTCCCACTACCTGTTGGATGTAATAGGAGGGATATCCGACCTAATCTCACATGTAACCCCAGCTACTTTCACTGATTTTGTTCTCAGAGCTCTTAACAAAATCTTCTCTTTTAGGCTGAAAGTGAGGAAATATATCAGAATCTTCCTTGGCTTGGTTCTTTTTGGGTTCAGTCTGAAGGGATCCCTATGAACTCTCTGGATATCCCGAAGAATCTCTTGCTCTAAATCTTCCATTTGCAGTCTACTTTTAATCAAATTAACTACGCAAGATTTCAGTTCTTCCCCCTCTGTCCCTTCCAGCATATTCAAGATCCATTCATTATTCCATCTCTGGTCGTTTTCTATTCTCTTCAGCCTCTCCTGATGCCCCTGTTCTTTCATTTTTAAGTCCTTGATGTCTTTTTTGTTAGTTTGCAAGGTAATTCTAAGATCCCTGTGACGACGGTGATACATTCGAATGTCTGCCCTATTAACTTTCGATGGTACTTTCTATTCCTACCATGGTGACCAAGAGTAACTGGGACTCAGGGTTTGATTCCAGAAAGGGAGCCTGAGAAACAGCTACCACATCCACAGAAAGCAGCAGGCACGCAAATTACCCACTCTCAACTCCTGGGAGGTAGTGACAAAAAATAACTATACAGGACTTTTTTGAGGCCCTCTAATTGGAATAAGTACACTGTAAATCCTTTAACAGGGATCCAATGGCGGGCAAGTCTGGTGCCAGCAGCCAAGGTAATTCCAGCTCCCATAGTGTATAATAAAGTTGCTGCAGTTAAAAACCTCTTATTTGGAATCCTGGAATCGAGCTGGTAGTCCACCGCCTTTCCCTGCCCACGCCTCTTGGCGCCCATTGATGCTCTTGGGGTCTGAAGTGTTTACTGAAAAGAAATTAGTGTGTTGAAAGCAGGCCGGTTGCCTGAATACTTCAGTTAGGAATAATGGATTAGGGTTCCGGTTCTATTTTCTGGGTTTTCACAAAACTGAGGCCTTGACTAAGAGGGACGAACGAGGGCATTCGTAATGTGCCGATAGAGGTGAAATTATTGGACCGGCGCAAGTCGAACCAAAGCAAAATCATTTGCCAAGAAAGTTTCCATTAATCAAGAATGGAAGTTGGAGGTTAAAAGACAATCAGTTACCGTTGTGGTTCTAATCATAAACCATGCCGACTAGCAATCTGGTGGCGGTATTCCCATGACCCAACAAGCAGCTTCCGGGAAACCATAGTCTTTGGGTTCCAGAAAGTATGGTTGCAAAGCTGAAACTTAAAGGAATTGACAGAAGGGCATCACCAGGAGTGGAGCCTGTGGCTTCATTTGGTTCAACACGGGAAACCTCAACCAGCCCAGACTCGGAAAGGATTGACAGATTGATAGCTCTTTCTCGGTTCTGTTAGTGGTGATGCAAGGCCATTCTTAGTAGGTGAAGCAATTCGTCAGGTTAATTCCAATAACAAACGAGATTTATCTATGCTGACTAGTTACACGATCACCAGAGGACGGTGTTCAACTTTTTAGAGGGAGAAGTGGTGTTCAGCCACGCAAGATCGAGCATTAACAGGTCTGTGATGCCCTTAGATGTGATGCACTTAACGTTTCAGCCCAAGACCCTGGTGGCATGTAGACCCAGTCCTGCTGGCTCTCTGACCCTGCGGAGCCCTTCCTGTCTGCTCTATGGTTCAGAAGCCCTGACCGGGGCCAAAGTCAGGTGCTTCCAACCAAGCAGCCCAAAGTCGCCAAATGGCCTATGCTCGATCAACCAGAGTCCAGTCTGCACCGTCCCTGGGCAGGCAGCCCGCCCGAGTTCTGACCTAGGGTGCAACTGCGGCCTACCTCCCTGCCGGGGTAAAGGAGAGAGGGCTTCCTGGGCCTGCAAATTCCCCAGTGTCACAACCTACTCACTCTCAGTAGACCAGTTAGCCTTGCACCTTGGCCTGCGGACAGTACCTCCTAGCTGGTGCAGGAAATCGACAGTTGCTGCCATTCGAAACTGAGCCTAGGCATATCTGTTGGTGGCTTCTCTGAGGTCCTCTGGGCTCGTGTTCTACTGTGGGCGCCTGATGAAGGGCTGGGCCTTCATGCAGGGCTGGTCTCCACTCCAGGCCCAAACCCTGTGGGAGGGAGACCAAGAGAGTCCTCCTCAGTCTGCAGTCACCCTACCCTGGGTAGTGGCTGCCTTGTATCATGGTCTTAGGGTGCTGTATTGGGGGAGTGCCCATCCACCTTCCTGGAGCCCGGGCCTGTGGAGCCAAGGAGGGTAAGCCCAGCCCATCACACACTCTCCACACGGGCCTGCCCGGGAAGCCTATTTTCTTCAACAATTAAGTCTCAACGAAGTGTGGGCTCACAGAACACTTGGGTGATACAAAAGTGAGAGTTAGCAGCGCCGGCCATCTGGTTGGCCAGTGCAGTGAGCAGATGGCCCAGGATGACCCAGCGACTGTGTGGTCCAGACTGGCCCAGGCCCCAGGCACACGGCAGTGCAACAACAAAGAGAGTGGCCCTGGACTCTGAGGCCAGCGCTCGATAGGCTCCTTCCTTGGGCTACTTGCCTCCCGGCGACTCATGCAGAGGAGGGCGACGGTGTGGCGCACGGGGGCCCAGACTACTAGCCGGCTTCCAGGACCTGACACCACCGGACCCCTTCCACTCTGGTAGGACCACGGGGGGAGCAAGCTGCCATGTCTGCTCTGCCTTTGCTCAGCTGGGTAAGGGACAGGCTTCTGCAAATGGAAGGGCCTCGAGTCAGATGGTCCCTAGCAGGGTGGAAGTTTTTTGCTTGAAATAACAGCCAAGGCTGGCCAAGAAGTCCATCCCTTAATTGATCAAGCGTGGCCAATCAATCCAAGTATATGGCGCTGGCTGGACCCTCTCCCTGGACAGGTCACCCTGACAAGGATATCGGCTTTGCATCCCTGCCAGCTCTCGGGGAAGGCAGGCTCAGAGGAAAGGCCCATTGTGCAGGGCTGTGAGTCAGACACAGACCATGGCAGCTGGGGGTCATATCGGGCCATTCCACGCCCAGGCAGCACACAGTTGAGGACCGCTGGACCACTAGACCACAAGGGGGTCCAGATTACTCTGTCCCAAGTAATGCTGAGAAAGGCTACCCCCCTTTCTTGCAATCCGTGTGCACTGAATAACAGAGGGGACTGCCAGCAGGAATGCATCCAATCTCCTGGAGCCCTGCCTGGCCTCAAGAAAGGAAATGAGCCCTCATTGGGCCTTCCAGGGCAGCCTGGCCATCTGGATACCCCACTGGAATTCATGACAACGACAAGATACCCGAGGTGCTCAGTGCATCCAGATGGCCTGGCTCAAAGGACAGCCATCTGGTTGCGCTGTGCCTTAATGATAGGACTTCCGCTTGTCCTTGGAGGGGAAATGTAATCTGCGGCCCGGGTGCTGGGAGATCAAGCTGGGCCTCAGGCACAGTGCTGTGAGGGGGAGACCTGAAGGGAGATCTAACCTGGGTTCTGAAGGCACCTTAACATGCTCGCAAAGTGAGGGAAGCCTCCCTGGGTCAGATGGACCCCCGTCCCAGGCCCTTGGCATTGCATCAGGTTGGAGGACGAAGCCCAGAATGGGATCCCCCGCCCGTATGCCCAGTGGGGCCCCGGTCAGAGCTCCTAGGCCCGGGAGTGCAGTCAAGGCCTACCCAGGCCTACGGTACATCCAAATGGGTGCTCTGCGGCATGACCAATGCCTGAGCCCAGGAGAGGGGGGCACTGGGTCCCCGGTCAGAGCTTCTAAACCCAGCCAAGCAGGAAAAGCCTCCCCAGGCCTGATGGATCCAGGTCAAGGGCCCTTGGTGGTGTGGCAGGCATTTCCCCAAGTCTCCCAATAAAAATGGTACCTCACTTGTGCGGGTAGACTTAGTAGACTTAGTGCCCGCAACAGGAAAAGCAATGCATTTTTCTACCGAGAACAGACCCTTTTTTTTCCAATGAGCTGATCGGCTCATTTCACTTTCAATGTCAATGTAAAGGCGACTTCGCGTCATGGGCGCAGATCATCATTACACTCACAAAAAAAAAAACGCCTCGGCTGCAGGGGAAGCTCTTCTCCTGCTCCTGAGGCTGAAAAATAAACAAGCATTTGCAATGCAATAGGTCTCGCATTAGGAAAGTGTGAGCAGTTGGCATTGCTATTAATAATGCAATACTAGCTATTGGCATTGTAAATGATAATGGCATGACTTTATGTGTTTCTTTTATCAAATAGATTAAAAAGGCATTGTCCTGAACAATGGCAATATCTTAAAATTTATCAAAAGCGAGAACTATTGCATTGCAAATGCTTGTACCATCCATGTATATGACATGTAATGCCTCCTAGAATTGCTTGCTGTATTTTGTTGCCTCGTTTCATGTTTTCCACAACAAGCAATATGGCTAGGGAGAGGTTTTCAAAGGGAAACATCTCCCCCTTCATCTCACTTCTTGTCAGTCAGATCAAAGCAGCCTGGCATTGGAATGCCTGATTCCCTCCTCCCGTTGCGGAAGATCCTGGCGCAGCCATTTGCCTGGGGACACAGAAAGAGGTCTTTCCTCGCTCCTAATTAACGGAGTAATTATCACATTACTGAGATAACAAAGAGCCTGGGCTTTTGTTGAATCTTTCCCAGATCTAGCAGGCTTTTTTAGGCAGAGAAATACAATATGCAACCTAAAGTGGAGCTGGATAAAATATAAAATAAGCGGCCAGTGGTGGATCTGGAGCAGAGATATAGAAGAGAGGGGAAGTGAGAGCGGTCAACCTCGAAGCCAGGGAACCGGGTTGAAGTCTCGGCAGGGACGCTTATCCTGTGAGTCTGGGCAAATCACTTTATCTCCCGGTGCCTAACCAAATGAATGTAATCGTCTGCAACGCAACTAGTACTCATGTAAAGCGCTCTGTAACCTCCGGGTCAAATTCACGCGATATAAAACTCCAAAATAAAAAATAAATATATCTATACTTGTTATCATTGATTATTCTTATTGTTACTTTGGTATGTTTCTGAAGTAATGACTGGGACATGGACATGTGATGGTAAGGTAATGGCCTGATTAATTACCAGCAATATTCATCGCTCTGAGTCTCATTTGAGTCATTACAGCCCACTCTCCCTCCCTTGACATTCATGGTCTTCATTTAGGATTGTTATGGTACGAGGATGCAGTGAAAGTAAGCTTTTTATGACACCCAGCTGTGTGGGTGGGATTTTATTTTTACCATATCCGGTTGGTTCCTGTCTCAGATAGGTGGGATAACCCCATAAGTAATAATTGGGACGAGTGGGGATTACGAGTAACATACCACCATATTTCCTTAACTCGATTTCTGTCAACCGCTAAGGCCCCTGTGGCACTGTACCTGTTGCGCTATTAATGACTATGCCCCTGCATGATACTAAAAGCATATAATTTGTTTCTGGACGAAAAATCGTGACAAGCTAAAAGTTACCCTGGTAGACAAGCCCATCCCAGTGAAAAGTTCTCTCGCAGAGAGAGCCCTCGGAAGGGAAGGAGGGGTGGACAAGGATCCTGTTGTTTGGAGTGGGCGGGGTAGTGCTGGGAAGAGGACGGTAAGCACATTTGCCATAGGGATTTATCTAACTAAGGTGTAGGACCTGGTGCGAAAGGGACACTGCCAGCAAAACACCCTCAGGCTGGGAAGGACGTCAAAGACCCTCGCGGTCAATGGCCGGCAGAGAGGAGGGCACATGTGTTTAGGACTAGTTCCACAGCATACTAAAGGGACGATAAAGGAGTGTTCCGCATTTCACAGAATAGGTGCCACATGCTTGTGGGGGAGTGGTTTAGGAGCAAATAGCAGTTACGTCTTGGGATGGGTGGTGACGTATGAGCGCTCACCTGAGGGTTCGAGGGTGTCTTGGCGGGAAGTTGAGAAGAAGCAGCAGCGCTTGCTGTCGGATCGGAGGAAGGGAAAAAGAAGTTGAATATGACGAGTCGCCATTTTTAAAGTAAGAGCGCGCGTGGTGCGCTGCAATAAAACACTAAAAGCGCCCACCATTGTTGAAGCCGGCGTCCCGAGTGCTGTGTGGGGCAGGATGTAAAATAAGTGTACGGCATTGTAAAGCGAGCATGGCACACTGCAAATTAAAAATAAATAAATCGATAACTGGAAAAAAAACCATTTGGGTGTGCTGTGCGGCCGGTCCCACGAGTGGGGGGTGTGGCTCTGCAGGAGGCAAGCGAAGCCCCCAGGTCGGCGTAGCTGCCTCGCAGTGCCTGGAATGTGTGGAGCAGCGCGTGTTTTCTCAGGGGTATTTCAGCTGTTTTGGGTGATTCCTTGCCCTGTACGGGTAGGAGCTCAAAGAACGGGGGTTGTGGGTCGTTCAGAGGGGCGAGCCCGCCCATCCAACTGTTAGTTTATAAATTCAGAACTTGAAGGGGCTGTGGAAATGCGCTGAGCCCCTTCATTTGAGATACAGTATTTGAGGAGCGCATGCATATGGTTGCGTTTACCTGGAATTCACAGAGAGGCGGCAGTTCCCTCCCGGCCCGTGAAGAGCTAAACTGAAGTGAGGCCTGTAACTTGACTATTACACATGTTTACGGAACCACGTCTTCTTGGCCTTGCATGTTTCCTACATGGCCTAGTGCTATATTTAAGTCTGCGGACTTTAGGCAGTGCTGTTTTCTTAATATAGCGCTTTTTCTACCAGGATTTTGACATTTTCCCAAGCGCTCCCATTTGTGACATATGAAAGAGCTTAGGAAAAGGCATAGAAAGTGAGGGGCTCCGGTTCGTAATTAAGTCGAAATTAACTCCGTCATTTTTATCCCTACATCTTAATCCATGCTTTAAATGGTCCTGTGCTGTCAAGCTCCGAGTACCTCACATGGACATTGCCTGCTCTTGTCAGCAGTGACGTGGCTCTCGCGCTCTGAGCGGGGTGTGTTTGTATCCTTGGTGTGCGGCGCTGCTGCCTTCCGTTCACAGTTTGATAACCGGAGGAAAACGTCGCTATTGTTGAACTGCAGCCGACATCTCAGAGCCGCCTATTTTCACAGCTGCCAACCTATTGAAGAAACGCGTTTATTGAAGGCGTTGAAGGCACAGAAGCACGTTGGGTCGGCCACAAGGGAATATCTTGTTTATTATTGGAGCCTGCTTTGCCGCATATCAGCATGAATGAGTCTTCGAAGTATCCTGAATAATGTAGTTTTATAATGTAAAGTTTTACTAGAGGAAGTATTTCTCACTACGATACAATTGCCAATCACGTCTTATAATGACTGCCTTGCATCACAGTGTGGTAAGTATTAACTGATGTCATATCATTGGCAATCTCTTGCCGAAACAAGACAAGCCCGGCGGAGCGTGGCGCGCGCGCGCTTGGGGGCGGTAGCGCATTCCAGACGGGGGAGCGGACCCTTTGAAGTGCTCCCAAAAGGCGGATTGCATGGCGGCACGATGCGCGTGATTGTGCGCGTGCTAGCCATGCAATCCGCTTTTTGGTAGCACTTTTCAAACCCGCCCTCTATAGTCTCGCTTTGCGATCGCTTACATGATAGCAAGGTCGAGACCTAAAAAGGAAACCCCTCTGCTGTAAGCAGCAAGAGGGATTTCCTGGACATGCACAGAATACAGAACGGTTCAGTCCTCTGCACATGCCCATCGTGGTGGAGGATGGAACCGTTCCATCCGCCGCACAGAAGGGGTTAAAGAAAACTAAGTTTCTAATCTGGTGTGGGATTATTTTGCAGTGTGTTTTGACTGCGTTACTGTTGAAGGATTTCACACATACTTTAAACATTGCCTCCAAGCTAAGCCGGACTGCTCTGTGGCAAGCTATCAGAGGGTCGAGCAGAGGTACATTTAGGGTATGTATCTGACTTACTTTGACTAGGATTGTGGTTGCCGCTTGATCAGGGGTTCCACCCCAGTCAACCAGCAACCCAATTTCGTATTTCAATCATTAGCCTGAGTAACCAATAAAAATGTCTTTAAATACATGGATTCATTGTAATTCATCGGAGCACAGCCATTCTTATTTGTTAAAAGCCCTGTTGTTTTAGTCTTATTAACAGTCCCTTGAGCAATTTTACATGGCCTCTGTGATTTAGCAGATCTGATTGCTGGAAGGTTCATAAGTAAGGCTGAAGAATCAAGGACTTCCTCCACAGCTTTTCGGTCTAGAAAGGTGTGGGTTGGCTAAGGAGTTAAATTAGGCATGAGAGCAAAGATAAACCTGCTACATAACTTGAGTGGGAACTCCAGCAATATTTCGGAACCTGGAAATGGTGGATCCTTCTGGGATCAACAACCGTGAACTATTCTTAAGGAGAGGTTACTATCAACCCTTACCGAGGCACACCACATTCACAGGTGTTGTATGGTCTGAGCCAATTATTGTCAGAGGTCAAAAGAGGCAGTTAACAAATCACTTATTTTCATAGTGCCTTTCAAATTAATCAGTTGCAGAGGAAAAGATACAGAGGCTAGACATTTCATTTTATATTGACTTTGGGAATTTGTCGTTCGCTAATTGTTTTCTGATTGGGATTGTTAACTATCCCAACAACAAGGAAACCTTGTGTCTCTTATAGCATGAATTTATTGAATAAACAATGAAGGTACCCTCCCCAGGCATATCAGTATGGGTAAAAATCAAATATCATCCTCTGTCCTCAGGGAGGCTCTCAAATGGCTTGCCAAAAAGGAGAATAAATGTCCCCTAGTGAGAAAGGAAACATTTTGCGATAAAAGTATCTCCTTAAAACAGTAATAACATCCGGATGTGTTTAGGTAAGAGTAAAGAGATGGTACGGTAAGGAGATATCTTTCTCTGCATCTTCTGGCTAGTCTAACCAGACATGTCCACAAGTCAGTGCAATCCAGTCTGTGGCTCTTTAGCAGGAAATTCCCCTTTCCCATGTCCAGATTTTAGGAAGGACAGAACAGTCTTGGGGAATATGAGGGAAAACACTATCCTCTATGACAGGAACAGGCCAGATTAAAAAAGGAAAGGTAAACACATGAAACTCTTCAGGTGCTGAGACATAGAGAAGTCAGCTGTTTTTAGCAGTACCTGCCAACATTGTAAAGGGAACAAAACAACCAACTTCAGGATGATTATAATATCATATCAAACATGTAAAGACAATCAGCAGATGGCATCGCACTCCTTTTCACTCCCCAAAAGCAGTCTGCAAAGGCAAACAGCAGTCACCATTCAGTCTGCACAGGCAAGCAGAAGCCACCATGGTGTGCTCACCACTCTACACAGAATTCATAGGTGATTAATGACAAACTCTTTGCAATATGTCCAAACATCTGGCTACAGTGGATAAAAGCAAAAATACCGTACCGAACAGGGCGCACTGTTTCTTCCCTGGCTATCTCACTGGGTTCCATGATGGAATATCGTTAACATAAATATCGTCTGAAATAAATATCGTCACTAAAATATCGCTTACATTAATATCGTCATCCTATACTTAAACAAGAATTCACACAAATATCGATTTTTTTTTATCGACAACCCTAATATCGTTCACACTAATATCTACAACATAAATATCGACTACTACATTATCGACTTTATTTTAAATATCATTACCTTAAACATTTATATCGACTACACTAACATCGACGACCTATCTGCTTATAGAAATATACAAAATATATTGTCTTTTTATTACCAACTCGATATGCACTATTCTTTTATTTTACTCACTTGTTTTTACTATTTTACTTTACAAAACTATTCACACATATAATTATTTAGTTTTCCTAATACTTATTGATATAAAAATATATAATATAGGTTAAAAAAAATTACATTTACTGATACTATCATACACTCCGATGGCCTAAATGTGAAAGACATTTCATTATTTTCTACATATAAATTATTTACATATAAAACAACAAAGCACATATAAAACTTTTTACAATGTACTTTAACAAACAAATAGTGATCCAACAAACTCTTACGAAAATAACGGTTGTCTAATTCGAAATTACGTTCGACCAATGATTTTGAAATTTCACTAATTGAACCAATCAAAAGCTACCATTAATTAACTCACTAATATAAAAACAATTATACACTTAAAGTAATTTACCATTTTTAACACAAACTTGGAGAAAAAAGGTTACCTTGCTGAGAGACGAGAATACAAACCTACGACTACCAACTACAAAACGTCATACTACACTTCAAGTAAGTAAAATCCCGTTGTTTTTTTCATTCGAACTTAGCAAAAAGTAGATAAACTCCCTAATTCAAAAACTGTTGTTCTTTAGAGTGAAAACAAAACATGTTGAACTTATCAACAACGACCAAAAACTTAGATGTAAAAACATTTATAAACTACCTTATCCATGTCTACTTAGATAGCTGATAAAAATTATTAAAACTTGCTAAGTAAATGTACTATTTACTTCATATGTTAACAACTACTATCATCCAAATACTATAACTAACACAATGATTATTTTTTCCACAGACTCTAAAAAATTATTTACCTATCTACAACTACACTACCAACATCTTCTACTACATCAAGTAAGTATAATCACTGTATGTATAACAATTCTGAAAGTAAAATCAAACACCTATAACACTAAATCATTTCTTTCAATTATTCTTTAACACTACTACAGAACTTAAAAAGAAGAAAATTCAGAAAGCGAAATAAGAATAAAAGAATTACCAGTTAAGCCACATAGTAAGTATATGTTCACGCTTTTTCCTGCTCTTCTACACATCTCTGTAAATCGACTTCAATGTTCTTAAAAATACATATATATATTTTCCACAGATCTACCTTAGACATGGCAACTGGAGCTACTTTCATTACTTCGCAGAAAGGGAAACTAATGCTGAACTACATGGGTTACACCTACACCCAAGAAAGAGTAAAAGCGAATAAGACCCATTGGAAATGTAGCAAATATTACTCAAGTGCATGCTATGGTAGAGCAACAACTGTTGATAACAATGTGATAAATGTACGTGAGCATAACCACCCACCAAATGTAACAGAAGTGGAAGTTAGAGAAGCACTGGAAACATTGAAAGATGCTAGTAAAGGATCACAAGAAACAAGCACTAGTTTATTGAAAAATGTTTTAAGCAAAGTGCCAGAACATGTGACAGGACAGCTACCTTCTATTCCCAACTTAAAAAGATTAATTTCAAAAACTAAACGTGCTTCAGATCCAACTCCACCAACACCAGAAAGTTTTAAGGATATAAAAATATATCCTGAATATACCATTACACATAATGAGGATAAATTCCTAATGTATGACAACCAGAGTCATGACAAACGATTTTTACTTTTTGCTACTAATAGTAATTTGCAAAAACTTAAATCATGTGAAACATGGATGATGGACGGGACTTTTAAAGTTTGTCCCAAACCTTTCTATCAACTTTACACCATCCATGGGGAATACCAAGATACAAATATCCCTCTAATTTATACTCTGCTGCCAAACAAAACAAATACTACCTACGTTGAACTTTTAACAAAGATCAAAGAATTAACAGATAATTACTATCCTCAAAGAATTATAATTGACTTTGAAATAGCCATGATTCAAGCTATCCTTAAGATATATCCCCATACCTCAATACAAGGTTGTTATTATCACTACAACCAAAGTATATGGAGGCACTTACAAAAATCTACCTTGAGCATTGAATATTCTACAAACAGTCACTTTGCTTATCAAATAAAAAAGTTGATTGCATTGGCATATGTACCAACAACAGAAGTAGCTAACTACTACAATTTATTAATTGACAGCCCTTTCTACCGCACCAATGAGAAAATACTAACTCCCTTCTTGGACTATTTTGAAGATACCTGGGTTGGAAGATTACATCGTTCAGGCCACCGTAGACAACCTAAATTTCAAATTCCATGGTGGAATGTGTATGCTAGTACAATAGCACAGAAAGCTAAAACTAACAACGCAGTTGAAGGATGGCATAATGCCTTCCAAGCCACTTTAGGAAGAAATCAACCAACACTTCACAAACTAATCCAAAGCATTAAAAAAGAACAAAGCTACCAAGAACTCAGAATAGAGCAATCCCTTTCTAAAATTGGCCCTAAACTAAGTAAACAAACATTAAATATGTACGAATATCTCCAGCAAAAAACTAGACTGTACCCAAGTATAGAAGGTCTAGCATACTTAGACCTAATAGCTAAATCCATCCTTTAAATATAAATTAACCATGTTTAGTAATAATTTACATTTTATTCTTAAAAAACAAATGAATATTGTAAACTATACATTAATATGTTCAATAGAATTATGTATTAATTGTTCATTGTATATTAAAAAATGTTTTTCATTGTTAAATATTATTCTCAGATGTTAAAAAATGTAAATTTATGTTATGTACATATCGTGATAAAATCAATGTCATAAAAAATATGTAATATATTAAATTTTTCTAAAAAATATAAAAATGTAATATACTAATGTATGCATAATTGAAACTGTATTTATGTACAAAACTGCAATATAATTTGTTAACAAAAATTATGTTAAATGTTTTATAAAATGTTCAAAATCTTTGCAGTAACAAATTAAACTATGAATAAAATAAAAGATCTAAAAAAATTTATTTCTTAATTTACAAACTTATCATATGTATGTAAAAATGTTATAAAAATGTTTTTAATTTATATTGTTGAAATGAATATTACAACATGACATATATAATTCTTATTAAAAATAGTAAATAGATAATGCTGGATAATAAACCATAATAATTAACTATTCTAAATCCAATCCTACGTAAGTCAGGGTAAATGGTGGATAGTAAACCATTATAATTAACTATTCTAACTCCAAACAAAACATAAGTCAAGGAAAGTGCTGGATAGTAAACCATAATAAATTACTATTCAAACTCCAATCCAACATAAGTCAGAGAAAGTGCTGGATAGTAAACCATAATACATTACTATTCTAACTCCAAACATAACATAAGTCAGGGAGAGTGCTGGATAGTAAACCATAATAAATTACTATTCAAACTCCAATCCAATATAAGTCAGAGAAAGTGCTGGATAGTAAACCATAATACATTACTATTCTAACTCCAAACATAACATAAGTCAGGGAGAGTGCTGGATAGTAAACCATAATAAATTACTATTCTAACTCCAAACATAACATAAGTCAGGGAGAGTGCTGGATAGTAAACCATAATAAATTACTATTCAAACTCCAATCCAACATAAGTCAGGAAAAGTGCTGGATAGTAAACCATAATAAATTACTATTCTAACTCCAAACATAACATAAGTCAGGGAGAGTGCTGGATAGTAAACCATAATAAATTACTATTCTAACTCCAATCCAACATAAGTCAGGGAAAATGCTGGATAGTAAACCATAATAAATTACTATTCTAACTCCAAACATAACATAACTCAGGGAAAGTGCAGGATAGTAAACCATAATAAATTACTATTCAAACTCCAATCCAACATAAGTCAGGGAAAGTGCTGGATAGTAAACCATAATAAATTACTATTCTAACTCCAAACATAACATAAGTCAGGGAGAGTGCTGGATAGTAAACCATAATAAATTACTATTCTAACTCCAATCCAACATAAGTCAGGGAAAATGCTGGATAGTAAACCATAATAAATTACTATTCTAACTCCAAACATAACATAACTCAGGGAAAGTGCAGGATAGTAAACCATAATAAATTACTATTCAAACTCCAATCCAACATAAGTCAGGGAAAGTGCTGGATAGTAAACCATAACAAATTACTATTCTAACTCCAATCCAACATAAGTCAGGAAATGTGCAGGTTAGTAAACAATATAAAATTTTCTATCTAAATTATTTTTTATACCCTATTACCCTATAATACCAAAATAACGCTTCTTCAATATTAATTAAATATTTTTTATTATTATTAAAAAAGAAATTGTGTAAAATTTAAAAATTCGAGGTTAAAATTTGATTATGATAAATTTCTAATTTATTAATATTTTATACACTTTTAAAACACTACATTTTTAAATTACTACCCACCCTAATCCCCTATAATACCAAAAACCCGCTCCTAAAATTTTTTTGGGGAAGTTTAACATTTTATTACAAATTTAATTTCGTGAACAATTCGAAATTTCTAATTAAAATTTCGATTTCTTTATTATTTTCTAATAATTTTATATTTTAGAAATTTTTTAAAAACCAATTTTTAAATTACTACCCACCCTTATCCCCTATAATACCAATAACCGGCTCCTAAAAATGTTTTGGGGAATTTTAAAATTTAATTACAAATATAATTTCGTGAACAAACCGAAATTTCTAATTAAAATTTCGATTTCTTAATTATTTTCTAATATTTTTATATTTTCAAAATTTTGAAAATACCAAATTTTAAATTACTACCCACCCTTATCCCCTATAATACCAATAACCCGCTACTAAAATTTTAACAATTCTTTTGCAGAAAATATTTTTTTACACATATTACTAGTAGTTTTGTAATTTTTTAAAAACATAATACATATTTTTTTATTAATTTTATAACAACTTATATTTTTCTGTCGATATTATATAAAACGACATTTTGATCAACGATATTCTGTTCATCGATATTTTTTCTTGACGATATTTTTGTCACTCAATAAACGATATTTTTTAAAAAGATATTTTCTATTACGATATTTTTCACAGTCGATATTCTTACCACGATATTAATGCTAGTCGATATTTTCCCGTCGATATTCATTCTTTATACCATCTCACTGACCCTAAATGTTCAATAATGAAAGGCACACACATTTTTAGGTTGAGCCTAGCGATGCAGCGCGCATGTGCTGCTTGCTCTGTGAGGCATGCTATAGTAGGGTATGATGTGGAAGTGCTGTGGAAGCCCCGCCCACTCTCTTCCCATATTTTTCATTGGCTGGTGTCATTGTCCTTGGTAAACACGGACTTTCGATTCATTACGAGGCTTGTTAGTCCCGCCTTGGTACCACCCTGTCTCCATTTGTTCCCGCCCTGTCTCCATTTCATACCGCCAAAAAGGACTGGACCTTTTACTTCACTTGTTACACGGAATGCTTTATCTAGTGGGTGAGCACTATTTTCTTTATTCACTAATGGGGAAAATGTTTTTTTATGTGTTGTGCGCCCCCACAGGACCTGTAGGGTGGCACTGGCACAGTCCCTTCAGTGGGGTAACTCCTGGGATCGGCTGCGGACAGGCCGGCGGCGTCTCCAGGCTCTGTCGATGTAGATCCGAGGAAAGTCTGTAAAGAGTTTATAATCTCGGAGTAAGTGATTACCCTTCAGTCCAGTCTATCTGACTGCTTCCGGACCCGGAAGGTGATGGCGCCACACAGCAGAAGTCCTCGCATATACCTGAGGCTCGGTCCCAGACTAGGAGAGGGTGGCACACCTGGCGGACGGGACGGGTCTGGGGTCGGACTCAGGGTCCCCAGACTCTACCTGAGCCGTGGGGGAGCGGCGAGGTGGGTGCGACTTGCCTGGGGGTTGTAGAATGCACCTAATTGACACTAAATGGGCATTCGTTTGCAAACTCCACCGCCAAAGAAATTAATCGACAAAATGTCAGCCACCTATTTTAATACCACATTTCCCTGTTGTCAAAGACCCACCCCCTAAAGACAGACGTCTCAGTGGGTTAAGGAACCGGCTGCCCGCACACCTGTGTATCCTGCAAGGCTCCAGGCTTCATACTTTTAAATGGATTAGACTTGAATCGTTGTGAAATCGATTGGAGGTGGGTGGGGGCTGAGCGCTTGCTGCAGAGCATGCAGTGCAGCTCTCAGGTCTCTATTTCAATGATGTAGTGAATGTTGCGGAGATCGCTGAGTAACCTGCGGTTTGCACGTTCAGTTACTGATAAGATAACTCACAGAATCCCTGCAGGCACCTGTGCGCCTCGAGGAATCCTCTCACGCTTTGCCTCATTACTCCATTTTTCTGTGGTTAACATGTGTGCATTTGAATAGTTTAGTAATTATCCATCAAGTGTGTATTGAGGTGTTGGTAGCACGGACATGGCAGATTTGGTTGGTGTAGTTGGTACCAGGTTCGTGACTCCACATCCTGTGATTCTGGGCAAATCACTTCATCTCCTTGTGCCTACCAAAAATGAATGCGTCTGTATTTAATGTAATTGCTGCTCGTATAAAGCACTCCAATACCTTCGGGTCGAGTTTGCGCTATATAAAACGGAGTGAAAAAAACTCCTGTGTATTCATTAACTACACTCTTAATGAGCCCGCAGTTTGAGTCGCTTTCTTGCCCTTTCGGTGATACTAGGACATACATGACAACATTTTAAAACCAAGAAGAGGGACAATTTGGAGAAAAAAAACGAGACCGATAAATAAATCATTTTTGTCTCAATCTAATGGACATCATTCGGGGACTACAGAAAGAGAGCCGGTAAGAACAAGTTCTAAACTGTTTGGAGGGTCATCGGAGACTAGTTTGATAAAGAGGGGACAAATCACTAACGACAAATTCTGAGTGCTGCGTTTCAGAGTCTGTACCTGTATTTTCATTCCTAAAGCATGTTTGGGTTGCGAAAATGGCAAGAAAGCGCTATACTTAAACCAACACCAAGCGCTGCCCAGAATCGTTCTCCTTTGTTAGGAGAGAACTGGCATTGAAAGATTTACTTCTGTCTCTAGCCTCCCTTTCGCCATTTCCTATCAAAACAGTCCGACTATAGATGTACTAAAATCATCTTTGGCTTGGTGTATTCTTGAATTGTGGAGATCGTTGATATTTTTTTTGTTTATTTATTTTTTTAAATGTATGGCCAAGTTTCACAGGCCCTTGGTTGATGTGCTGCTCCAATCCTTTTTTTTCCCTTTGATTTATGGGACTTAATTTTAATCCTGCTTTATAATTGATTAAACAAGACTACAAGTCCCAGATTTCAAAGGGACAAAAAAGTGGACTGAAGCAGGACATTAGGCATGGAACTGGGAAAGTTGGCAGTTATGTCCATGTGACGAGAGGGAGGTAAACATACCCCTTTAAGAAGGTTTTGGATTTACGGATAGCCCCTCCCCATTTACTTCAGTTAATGACCTGTTCCAGGAGGCAGGGTTGCTCATTAGTATACAGGACGTACTTGTAGGCACTTCCTTAACAACAGAGTATCCAGTTTTCTTTGTAGAATGCCGACACCAACAGAGGCCTCTGTGTATTTTGGTCGCCAAAAGGACCCGCAGGCTTTTAAACTCTGACAGTATTGCGTTTAAATGTTCAATCCTACCTAGTGCATTTTGGGTGCTGTAGTCTGGTTCTGATAACGATTTGCAGCAGAAAGGCACAGGTCTGAAACACTGTCGTGGTGGATAGAGTTAAGTCTTAGGGAGATAACCTAAATGTTTTTAGAACAGCTGTAGGTGGCGCTAGAGACTAACAGCCCCAGTCCTCTATAAGGAAGAAGCCTTAGATGTCCAGGCCACACGGGTCAGGCAGCCGTAGTCCTGAGGCGCATCATTCTAGGTATCAGAGGACAGGCTGGTCCTGTCCGGTTTTAGATTTCTCGAGTGCCTTTCAGGAGGAATACGTTGCACCTTTTCTGTGCGGGCAGTGCATCAGGCCACTAGGGGGAGGCTGGGGACTAGAGCTAAAGGTCACCAGAGGCATGCTGTCCTGTCAAGGGGGCGTATATTTGCTGGTCACAAGGGCCTTATTTCTCAAGTCTCGGAGAGAAGATAATGCACATAGGTTGCCGCGATAACCCCAGTTCTCTGGCAAGCCATACGTTTAGTCTGTATTAAAGCTGTCCCAGAATCCTCCGGTGGCCTCACTGATGCCCTTTGCTCACTCAGCAGCCTGTGCTCGGCTTTTTATGACTCGCCCTGACTGTCACATTATTCCTTCTTTGCTTTCATATTTCTGGGACAAATATGGCCACGTGACGAGAGTTATTTTTGGGAAACAGTGACCTGTGTAATCCTCCCAGTCTGGCCCTGGTCACCTTTTCCCTTTGCTGCACCCAGGCCAGTGTGGAACTTCCTTGTTAAAAAGATAAGCGGACAGGAAAACTCGCCCAGGCTGGGATGAGTGTTGGGGTCACATGATTGCACCCTGGTCACACAGTTGTAACTCAGCAAGTTCATGCACTTGCTGCAGAGTCCGATGTGTATCTGCTACACAGCTTCCTTTCCTTCTAAAACTGTATAGTGAGCCTGCTGCATTGATCCCTGTGTATTCTACAGGTTACAGAATCAAATCCTGGTACGTCGGCTCAGTGGGTTAATGTGTTTACTGCAGGGGTCTTAATAAAAGTCTATGCATAATATACTTTTAAGGACTTTCAGCCAACCCTTTTCATCCAGTGGTCTGCCATTGATTTTTCTTCTGCCTACCAAAGCACGAAGCGAAGGGTCAGCCCAGGGCCCTACTACAGCTTGAGTGTTTTTTATTAGGCCAAAGATATCAATGACGGTAGGCAATGCCACCCTGCACACTCAAATCACAAACAGGGCAGAAAATAGCTGCCCCCGCGCTCTTCCTCCTGAGCCGCAATAGTGTAATCACAGAGCGAAAGGTGTTGGAGCGCTTTGTTAGTGTTTATAGCTGGGATCATATGTAACTCTCACTTCACACTTCGTGTCTGTGTAATTTACGACACTTGCACATCTTCTTCAATGCACTATTTAGCACTACTTTGAAGACGTCGCAGGCAGGTCTCTTCCTCTGATATTTACAATCTAACAAGTGGTCGAGAAGGCCCTTTATTGCAATGCAATAGGTCTCGCATTTGCAAGAGTTTAAGCTATCAGTATTGTAAATGACAATGCCTTTCATTTATGTTTTAAAACCCAAACATAAATAAAAGGCATTGTCATTTACAATACCAATAGCTCCAACTCGTGTGAATGAGAGACCTATCGCATTGCAAATGCTTGTTATTCAATACTGGTTAGTAACTCTCAGAATGTCATGGCTGGTCCCAGTCCAAATCTTTCTTTTTTTTTATATTACTTATGTTTTTGACTACTATTTTAAATATCTAGAAATCAGTAATAAACAAAGCCCAGCTTTTTTGTTGGATCACGGCCCATTATATATTCTTCCTTTAACAGCTTGTGGAGGTTCTATAGTTAAAGACCCTTAGGAGCATTGGGTTCTGAGCTGCCCAATGAGACGGTGCGGAATTTGTGGCATCCAGGCTTAGCTACAAATGGGAAACACTATAGAAGATATGTTCAGAACAGGGCCTATAAGGGGTCCAAAAGGGATGAAGGCTTGTGTAGCCAGCAACAGTTTTGAGCATAGGAAATATATCCCGACCAGTAATAATTAGCCAAAGATCTCGCATAGCAAGCAAAATTTCAGATGTAACAAAAAAAAAACAATATAGTTGTGTGACACAGAAGGTAATCTGCCAAAAACCTGAAAACAAACATCTGAAAATTAGCCAAATGTTCAAGATAGTTTTATCACATCACTATAATATGGAAATGGTTTAAAGAACACTCGTATGTTTTATAATTGTTGTTACATTGCTAGAAAAGTTATGATTACATGACTACTTATAAAATCACTATAAAATTGAATAAAGGGTCGCTTTTTAATAGGGCTGCTTATAATTCGCATAGTTAAATAGTAAGGTTTGTCACTGAGTACCATTAATAATGAAACATACATACAGTAAAAGTCATACCTTAGGAATCAAGTATCCTTGGAACAAGACATCTTTAGTTGTACAGTGCGGGAGCCCTCCAGGGACTAGATCAGCAAAACGCTGGATCTCATGGATCACAGCATCTGTGTAGGGCATCTTTCCTCTGTCTTCTATCGCAGGGATGCGGTCTCGCCCAATCACACGGTCAATCTCCTCATGCATTTTTTCTGAAAAGCGGATACATTCAATACAAAGCTTTCTTTAATGCTCTAACACACTGTGGGTATATTTTGTTTCATCACATCTTCAACTTTGTTCGCCAAAAAGTGTGTACTAACTTTCGGTTCATATATCCTCACTGACAAAGTTGCACATTTTTTTACAAAAATCACATTCAAAAGCAAATATTTTCTCATGAGATCACACTTAAAAATGTAGCAATAGGGCGCTTACATCGGGATCTTTACAAAATACTGTTTAGTCATGGGTGTACCTTTTGTCTGAAAAACACAGTGTGAGTTTCTAACTCTTATCGATAACACACAGTTTTCCTTTTAACTAAAGTCCGCCCGCCATCCTAATAGGCCCCTTAGTGTCGCATTTATCAACTACAAGCTTATTTTTGCAACAACCTTTTTAAAGACAATCTACTAAGTATCTGTATGTTGGATTTTTGTCATTTTGGTCTTGTTCAGATTAGATAAAGAGATTTTATTTTTGTAAACTGGTGTGGTGTCCATTTATGTTGTTTTCACTGTGTTACTGTGCGTGTTGGTACAAATACTTTACACATTGCCTTTGGGATAAGCCTGTCTGCTTGTGCCAAGCTACCAAGGGGGGGGGGGGGGAGCAGGGATTATCTAAAGTGTGTATCCCCCTTACCCTGACTTGAATCAAGGGTCCCTATTTGGTCAAAGGTACCTACCTCTGCCAACTAGAGACCCCCAGTTATAACACAAACTAACCCATGTTATTTTGGTTCCAAGTTCCTCATGACAAAGAAAGCTGTTCAAAGTTCTTTATGGCCAAGGAAGGCAGATCTTTGAAAAATGTACCCTAAGGAGTGCTGCGGCACCAAGAGTGCTGTCTATATGGCAGCTATTCTCCCAGAGATATAGGGACAGGCCCTTTCTACTGGAGGAGCTAAGGGTCTGCCAAGAGTCTACATACCAGTCTGGCTGTTGACTAGTGTGCCTAGCACTGCAGGAGGAGAAGCTGTCCAGGACGAGAAACCCAGTACACTCCCAGAGTGAGGAACAAGATAAAGCATGACTGTGAGGGCATGAAGCCAGGAGTGAACCGTATGTGAAAATGGTTCCCCTGTTAACCTGAATGGTTCTGGTTGCAAACTAAATAAAGGCTTCTGTAGATATCAAACATATAGTGAGAAAGGCAGTCCAGATTGACTGAGGGACAGGTGGTGCTGCTAGTGACATTGGACTCCTACTGCTCCTCCAAAGCAGAGGTTGGAGCTTTGTTGGTCTAGAGGCCTCATTTGCGATACTACTATCCCATCTGAATTTGGCCCTAGGGAGGACATAACTGCAGAAAACAAGAACTGCTGCAGGAACTGCCATGCTGAGGACTCTAAGTTGCTCTGTTCTAAACTATGTTGAAAATGCAACCCTGACAGCTGAAGAGTAGACGCACAGGAGCAAAACAGCTGCAGGTGTCCTGCTCCACGACTCACCACCCTGGATTGCAGCTACAAGAATCAGGCAACAACAGAGCTTGAAAACTATGGGGCCCATTAGTATGTCGGGCGGATCGCCACCACCCGCATGACGGTGGCGATCTACCCGACATTTCCTCCCGCCGCATGTAAATTCCCCCACCATATTACTATGGCGGGGGGGACCCCGGCGGACGGAAAAGACTGTCCGCCGGTTTCCGCCCGGTCGATGAGTCGACCGGGCGGAAAAGCTGTTAATATGGTGGCGGTGTCTGGTAGACATCGCCATCCATATTAAGATACATGCGGGGTTATGCGCATGCGGTCTTCTACATTGGGGGCCCGTAGCGGGCCACCAGGGATTATGGGGGTGGGGGGTGCACATGGGGGGTTACCAATGGTACCCCCTGCATTTCAATGTACAACGTGGCAGGCACTGCACGGTGCCTGTCACGTTGTGCATTGAAATGCACAACTTGCATATTTGGCATTGCGGAGGGCGGTGCTTTCAGCACCGCCTCTCGCAATGTTAGGAATGCAGGATGCACCTGCCAGTGTGGCGGGCACATCCTAATGGTATGTGTGGGACCGCCGCATGCATTGCGTGCGGTCCCATTTCCCAGGGGTATGTCCACCGGCCATGCTAATGACGCCCTAAGTGAGATTGAGAGACTAAAATATAGACAGAGGTCCGCATAGTGAACTTAAGATATTCAGTGAATAATCATCCCAAGGTGAACTGGAACTCAACTATTGGACTGATCTGTGCTTTGGGGGTGATTTGAGAATACTGCACATTTGACTAGTCAGTGTCTTGTGCCACATTTTATAGGGGATGAATCACAGATGTTGGGAAACTCAAGTCTGTGGAGAAGTGTAACAATGGATGTAGTATAGTTGCAGGCATGATCACCATTCTAGGGGTGAGACCCTCAATTGTGCTGGGTAGTATTAAATGATGGTGTGTCATTAAGGTACATTCTTTTAAATCAAGAGAGAAGCACTTAGCAGGATAATACACTGGTGCACAGACATAATATCGAGTTCTTAATATCGACCTACATTAATAGACTTTTAAATATCGTAGGGACAGAATATCGACATCAAGAATATCGACGACCAGATTATCGACCTGACGGTAAGAAATATCTTTTTTGTTAATATCGAAGTTAGTAATATCGACAGCAAAAATATTGATGTTAATAATAGCGATGTTTATATTAGTGTTATGTATTTTAGTATGTATTTTATATGTATGTGTTCTATATTGTTTGTTAAGTATTGTACTGTATTAAATATATGTATAACATTTTTGGAACTTATTAAAACAATTATAAAGTAAATTATGCGTTTTAGTACCGTAGCAGGTTATGGGTTTATAGGGAAATAGGGTGGGAAGTAATTTAATTATAGTAAATGTAATAATAATTTTTAGAAATTATTAATTATTTTTAATTACATTTATATTACATTAGGGTGGGAAGTAATTTAATTGTAATTAAGTAATTAATTTTTATTTATTGGTATTGATAATTCATTTATTGTTAATTATTAATGGATAATTAATTTTTATTAATTGAGAATTATATTAATTGTATTAATTTATTATTGTAGCGGGTTGTGGGTTTATAGGGGAATAGGGTGGAAGTAATTTAAATTGCAATTAAGTAATTATACATTTTTATTTTGGGGTACTGATAGTTTGTTAATTTTTAATTGGTAATTATTTTGTATTAATTATTATTCATTGCCATTGATACTTCATTTATTGTTAATTATTAATTGGTAATCAATTTTTATTAATTATTATTTATTGGTAGTGATAATTAATTTATCGGTAATTAATTATTGATTGGTAGTTAATTTTTATTAATTGATAATTAAATTAATTGTGTGAAATTTTATGCAGAGTGGGTTGTGCGTTTATTGAAGAATAGGGTGGGAAGTAATTTAATGGTATTAAAGTAATTATTAATTTATTGGTATTTTATAATTAATTTATTGTTAACTTAATAAATCATTTTTTAATTACAAAAAATATCTAATTTATAAGTATGTTATTTTTAACCCCTACGCTATCCAACACTTTCCCTACTGTTGCACTCTTTGGAGTGGGAATAGTAATTTTTATCCCTACGCTATCCAACACTTTCTCTACTGTTGCACTCTCTGGAGTGGGAATAGTAATTTTTAACCCTACGCTATCCAACACTTTCCCTACTGTTGCACTCTGTGGAGTAAGTATATATATTGTTTTATATATGTATATGTTTAATTTATTTTAACATTATATGTATTAGTTATTATTTTTTAACCTGTTTTAATATTTTTAACTATATTTCTTTTTAATTATATGTATTATTTATTTTACATTATTTTTTTAACATTTAAAAAAACCGATATTTTTTACAACTATATTTTTCACATCAAAATTTTTTTTCTCGATATTTTTGTACTTACCATGATGTAGATAGGATGTCGCTATTCTTGACTTCGATATTTTTGAGTCGATATTTTGGTACCTCAATATTCAGTCCCTCTATATTTTGGCAGTGATCCAATACACTATTGTGTCTCTTGGTTGACTGTTGAGTTCTGAGATTTTGTTCCCCCCACTAACTCCCCGAGAAGCATTTAACTACTTCCTATCCTGACAGTCAAATGTAGGAGGGATGTGCTTAGCCCAACACGCAGAGCACTAGTAGGTCAGATTCAGGATACCAGTGGCAAATGACTTCAACCTCCACAATTGGGACCCACTAGCCAGTTTGCCCTCTGGCACTGCTGACAGGATCAGAAACAAATGGATAATGCACTGCAATTTAACTATGAATTATTTGAAAACTTTGGAATAGTGTCATTAATGTCTGCATCTGAAGCAGTTTGAGAAAAGCGGGCTCTGAAACGCATACAATGTTCTTGATGACCTGTTGTGTATCAGTGAAAACAATAAAAATATATTTAAATTTTAAAACAATATATATTTTTATTGTTTTTATTGATACACAACTGGTCATGAGGAACATTGTTGACAGCAATTCAACTACAAAGGTTATCATCATCTCCATTCTCTTTGCCCCTTATCTCCTTCCAATTGCACTCCTGCCACATCCTCCTCCCCTTTCCGTTCCCTGCCTCCATATCCCTGCTACCCCCAAATTGCCCTGAAAGGCCCCCAACAACCGCATCCACATGTCTAGGTGCACCAGTACCTTATCATCCATCCTTGACATCCCTGGTGTGCTTTTCCTCCGCTATGGCCCATTCAACCATATCCCTACTCTACAATGCCACCTACGGGACGCTCTGTCCAAACAACCCTATCACCACCCATCTCTTGGCAACCACCAGTGCCAACTATAGAAACTTCCTGCGTATCATCCCCCACCGTGGCTTCATTATCATACGGAGAAGCAAGCCTTTTGGTGTCTCCTCCACCATAACACCAGTCACCCTTTCCACTCTCTCCCGTACATTCATCCACAATGCACGCACTGTCGGGCACATCCATGCCATATGGAGGAAGGAGGGCCTCCCAGACAGCTTGTGAGCCAGTCTGAGGTATCGACGGACAGAGCGGTGCCTCCTTCTCCGAGCAGTCAGCCGGGTGAGGTGAGGCTTTTCTCCCACACAAAGCTGGGAATGAAGACATCGTTCTTACGCTCTAGTTTGAGCCTTTTTTGGTAGGGTGGCAATTGCCACACCGGTATCCCACATTCACATTTGGTGTATGGGTATAGGTTTATCACTTTTTAACTAGTTTTGCAGTAGCTCTTTTTTTCGGTCCTGAAGAAAGCCGGGTAAATTCACCTTAGCGGCTGAAACATGTCGACCACATGCTCACATGAACCAAAGACTAGCCTGTAGAAATATATAACAGACTATAGGTTCTTTTAGACATGAAACTTGGTTGATCCCCAATAAACATATTTTTTGACCAAGTATTCATTTTTAACTTCACTTCACTTCTTTGCACTGCACATCACTGGAGCCCTCAACTACTTGGGCACAGACCCTGGCAGGAGTAAATTTCCTTTTGGGGTATCACTGTCCGGTGCACCTAGGCAGAGTCCCTGGGGATCTGCATTTATGGGCCAAGACAGCGATTCCCAGGAGTACCAGATGACGAGGCTCCGCCAATAAGGGTGGGCTGATGGACTCCTACCTCCTGCGGAGGGCTTGTCTCAATTATTTGTAGGATCTCTCGTGTTTCTCTACATTAACTACTGTTTTGCTATCTTGCTACGGACTGTGCACCTTCTTGTTGGTTTCATTGTGTACTTTTGGGATTGGAGGTGTTTCAGTCCTTAAACCAAGTCCCTCACTTTGACCCTCGTTTAAATTTGTTGTTTGGAAGGAGGACCCCTCCACACCACACATTGGACTGTTCATCGCCCTACCCACATACATTCTGCTCAATTTAATCGGTGTCAGGTAAGTACGGTGCAGATAATTGAAATGTATCAACTTGATATTGCAGGACTCCCGGTGGGTAAGTGCACAAGTCCCTTCCCAGTCTTTCTCTGTCATATTGTCGTCCAGATCTCCCCACCCGGCCCATTTAGCAGGAAAACGTTGCTTCACTCAGTCCCCTTTGAACTCATCCATAAAACAATGACACACATTGCAGTGCACATCCAACCAATAACTGCATTTTGCATTTATATAGTGCTTACCTACCAACTGCAGCGTTTCAGACTGCTGGGGGCCATGGGAAACCCCGACAAGATCTCCCTACCTGTACTGGCAATCTTAGCATACTGAAGAAACTGGCCAAGCCCCACCATGAACTCCGTATGCGTTCTCAAATATAATGAATTTCTAATCTGGGTACAAAGCGCCCTGCGTTTCACAGCCCCCTGTTCTTCAGCACTCCACTGACATAGCTTCACTAATGAGCCTAAGTGGAACCAATGACCAAATGCTCAGCTTTCCCACAAACGGTGGACGTTTTAGCACCCTAGAAATCACTCTCCCCCATATCTCCTCCCGTCTGCTGCACCAGATAAGGGCTACCACCTCAGTATCCTGGACCCCCTCATTAGACAAATTCCAACAAAGGTGTAGACCCACAAGTGTCTCTCAGTAGTTTCTTTCCCCAATTATCTTCCACTGTGACCTATTGCGACGTGTATTGCAACGTCGCCGCATAATAGTGTAGCCTGTGCTTTAAATGGGCCGGTACACTCCGGTTGAGAGGGAGAGTACCAGAACTTCTAAAACAGACTTAATACTTTTAATTGGAGAGTACTGGCACTTCTCAGAAACAAGAAGGTACTCAATCAATCAATTAAACTTTATTTGGCTTTAAAGATAAAACCAAAAAAGTCATACGGTCTACGTTATACCATAAATCAGACTACAACTTGACGAATGTTATAAAATCCAAATGAGCTATACACATATAAAAACATAAGTTACAATACAGATATAATTTACAACTTGTCCTTTGTGTGATGGCGAACAGTAAAAAATTGAGTGTACCAAACGGTATCACTAGAAATAAGATTTAAGAAAATAAAAGCTGGTCTCACCCTCCTAAAGCCCATTTTTCCAAAGATAGGAATAATAAATTACCTTCTGGGAACAGCATAAAAAGTGGAGAACATTAAAAAGTGCATTATGTCCTGAGGAGATTCTACATCGCAGCCACAGGGCATGAGACACTGACCTCTGTGAGAACCATCATGATGTGCCAATAAGGAGTGGAAAAGGTCAAGCCAGAACCTCGTCAAAAGAAAACGATTGTGTATGCTTTTCAGCCCCAGATGACAGGCACGGTTTTCAGTACGACATACTTGCGCACACTACACTTACACAGCTCCTTTCCTTCTCTTTCACTATGTTGCATTCTTAAAAAAGACTCCTTGGCCCAGGTGAGTTCTCTTTTACCAACTCCCTCAGGATTCGTAAAGAGATCAACTCTTCCTAGTCTGGCAAGGCCAACCTTTATACACCCGAGCTATTGCATGCGTGAGACGTGATCAAGAGAAAGACAGTCCCATAGGACGTCTTTACTAAGTACGCTCTCTTGCTTGGCCCATATCTTAAACCATCAGGCCAGAGGGCGAATAGCCAAGTCGTCGGAGAGTAAAGGCATCCCCAATTCCTCATGTACAACGTAAGATGGGGTGCCTTGCGAGACAGAAAGAGCTCTTCGCAAAAATGAGTTTTCGGTGCTCTGCAGAGCCCCGAGCGAGATATGACCCCATAACTCGCTCCCATAACTGCCGAGATACATTTCGCTTGGTAGATCTTCAGTAGGGCCCCTATTGGCTTCCCTCCCACTCTGCTGGCAAAGTTAAAAACAGCTGCTGAAGCTTTCACTAGGTCCCCTTTCTTTCGGTTCAGCAGGGAGCACCAGCTCAGTGAGTCGTCAAACACTACTCCCAGATAGGAAAAAACATTTGTCTTGGGGTATTAGAGAACAACCTAGTTTAAAAATGGGCTGCTTAGTCTTACCCTTTCCGGGGCCCACCTGCATGATATATGATTTAGAGTGGTTCACTGACAGATCCAGCTCCTCCATAAAAGAGGCAAAAGAGTTTAGGAGAAGTTGTAAGCTCCTTGCAGTACTCGCCAGGAGGACTGCCTCGTGCGCGTATAAATGTACTTGCAGGCTTCGCTTGCCTACCTGGGGACTGTCAGCTTTGGTTGCTAGAAGGGCCTTTTCTAGGGAGTTGATGTATAAATTGAAAAGGAAGGGTGCAAGAATGCACCCCTGATGCACCCCCTCCTGATGTTAAACTGACAAGACACTTTCACGTCCTTTGAATAGCAGACAACCGTCCTAGAATCTCGGGGAAGGTCTCTCAAGAACCAAATGATATTTTTATCAATCCCAATGGATACCATCAGTTTCCATAACTTGGACCTGTTCACACAATCAAAGGCTGAGGACAGGTCCATGAAGGATAAATACATTGGACATGAACGAGCCACAGTAAACTTATTCAAAACAAGATATAGGTTCAAACACTGCTCTACAGTAGACCGACCAGGGCGGAAAACATAATGTATTTCAGATACAAAGTTGCTTTCGTCCACCGAAGTTACCAACCTGTTAAGAATCATGTGACTCACCACCTTCACCACAGAGTCTAGGAGAGAAATGGGCCTGCAACATGAGGTACTATGCCGGTCGCCCTTTTTAAATACCGGGACTATGGTCGATAAAGCCCAGGAGTCTGGGCGGCCAAACCGCATTGCAGCATTAATAACAGGTGTAAGGACAGGCGCCCAAAAGTCTATATGGGCAACATAAAGGTCAGGAGGAATCCCATCTGACCCTGGGGCCTTTCTTTGGGTTAGACCTAATTCACCCGCTCTTACTTCTTGGGTGGAAAATACGAGATCCGCTTTACCTTCCACGCTTTCCTGCCCTTCAGATAGCGTGGGCTTTGGTTGGAAGATACCCTCAAAGTGGTGGACCCAATCATCCTCCGTGACGTGGGCGTCCAATAATTTGGCGTTCTCTTCTAAAAAAAAAAAAAAAAAAAAAGGGCTGTTAAGGAGGACTATTGTGCAGTGTGCTTGCCTCCACTGGATCAGGCCAGGCCTCCTCCTTCAGCGAGGATCTACGAGTTGCTAGTGGTGCCTTATATGCTCTGCAAAGCCCTTTGACCACCACCACGTCTTGGGGCTTGTTGCTTAAGGCCTGTCTCAGCTTCCTAGAAGCCTGGGAACAGACTGAATCAAACCATCTTGGGCCTGCTGGCTCACGGCCCCCTTGCGGGGCTCGTAAAAGCCTCCGTATGACAGTAGACATGATTCCTGCGTTTCTATTTTCCCATTTCAAGCACCGAGTACAGCTCAAGATCAGGCAATCCCATGCCCCCTTCTTCGAGACCTAACTTCAGCGTCGACAAAGCAACTCTACAAGACTCAACTGTAAAATGAATAGAGCGGGGCGTCAACTTTTTTGAAATTACGATTCTGTTATGCATTTATTCTTTTCAGTCTTTGCTCTGGAAAACTGAAGTACAATAAAATAATTTTAGAAAATCATGCTCTAAAATTATGACACATTTTGTATACGTCAACTTAAGAATAACATAAATAGTGCCCACAGCGTCCCAATGAAACATATGGATAGTAATATATGCTCACTTTCTGTTTCTGGGTACTTCAACAGAATCAAAAATCCATATCTCAGTGTGGTACTGACTGTTTCTGTTCCGGCAAAGAATAGATTCAGCGTGGTAATTACCATGTTCTCATTCTGAAATTCAGAGTGTGTATTTGCTGATTCCTGAAAAGAAGAACAAATATATGTGTACATTTTGCTAAATCTATTTAAGATACAGGACATCACTTATCACCAGTAATGATAAAATGGTACTTTTACCCTTTTTACAATAGAGGTGTGACATCACATTTGGAGAGTCAAGCCCCAGCGGATACTCTGCATAGCAGCTTCTTGGTCAAAGCTTTTAACCGCTACCTAAACAATTACATGCGCTAGGCTACCTTTTTGGATCCCTTCTTCCTACGTTCTGTGGTAAAAAAAATCAGTGTCCACCCATTTACTCAACAATTCCAGTACTTAAGAATACACTCACTCACCCATCCATCCAACCATCTACTCATCCATCCGTCCATCTCCTCAACCATCTGTCCATCTACTCACTTACCAGTCTCCCTCATACACACACCCCATCAATAAGTGAATATATTTACTCAAACACAGACCCATATGCTTTGTAACTGATTGTTTCATATAGTTACACATAATGTAATTAACACTTTAATCTACTGTCTCAGCAAGCATGGTTAAAAAACCACGATCTGGTGAATGGCTTTCAAAATAGTTTGTAAGTCTGCCATTGGGTAGCATGTCTTCCCTGAAGAGTATCAAAGCTAAGAATTGTTCACTCACCCATCCACTCACTTGCTCTCAATCTGTCCTTGTACTCATTCAACTTATCCACAAATTCATCCACTTAGACATTTATTTGCCCATTGTCCCACACTCACTCTTAAGTGCATTCACACATCAATCCACAGACACAATCCCACCTGCAATATGCTAATCAACCCACTCTAAAATATTTATCTCGAACACACAAACACTTGCCTACACACTGCCCCATAAAAAGCATTCCTCCACTTTATCAAGTTTGTTACATCAACCCACAAAACTACAGAATCCAGAATATGGATGGCTACTCTATCGCCAAAGTAAGTATATATAGGTGAATACAGATTTACTATCCGTGACTCATAAAAGTGCCTTGAGAACATAGCATATCTTCAAGTCACATATGCATATTTAAATTATGTAAGGAAATGCCTCTTTTTGTATGTTCACTTTGCCATTTAAGTCAATGGCAAAACCACCACATCCCTTAATACTACATGTAAGACTCCCCTAAAGAAGGTCTATGTAGTCTTATGGCATGTGGCTGTATTCTGTTGAGTTAGACATATATTTTCAATATGTCTTAGCAGCAACACTTTTACACTGTTGCTATGCTGTGGATAAGGTTAGAAGCCCCATTGGCTAATACAGGGTTTACCTGTTGTCACCCCAACCCGGTTAACTCCTGAATCGGACTACCTAACTGAATCAGGTAAGGGATCACATTAATCGTGACATTAAATGCGATTTAATGATCGAGTCAACACTTATGTCACTTTTAAAGTTTGGAAAATGTAGATAGTTGCCATTTCGGTGCTTTGTTAGTCCAGTGACTTCAAATACGCTTTAGCACATAGAACAAGATCTGCCCACCTGGGGAGAAATGTGAACGACTCCCAGGCCAGGAACAAAGGCTGTTGACATGATAGAAGGTGTGACCTCATTCCACAGAATGGCTTTCCAGGGTGTCAGTCCAAAGGTGAGCTTCAAAGATGAAGCCGCTTTTGAAAGGCTGCTATGACAACACTCTCACGCAGAAAGTCTTTTGTTTACTACAGACAGAGTAGAGCCAGGCTTTAGGAGAGAAAGCTCGCCTCCACACCGGTTTTACCATGGGCGTATATTCTCCTGGCTGCCACACCCCTAAGGTGGGCTACCAAACTCCTTTCTCAGCAAAAGAAGGGTCGTGCCATTATGGGAGGGATGAGACTGTGGCACATGGAATAGCTAAATGCTACACATCACAGGAACTTTATCACTAGGAAAGAGGGTACCCAGTTGCCCATTGGCTAGTGACTGACTGGTCCCCTTGAGATACTTTCCAAGGATAAATAAGGCACCCCCTGGAGCCCTGCACTTTAGTACTCACTGGACTTGGAAGAAGGATAAGGAGAAGACCACTCTGCACTAGCTGGAAGCACAAACAAGAGGCTGCGATTCCGGAGCGACTGCACCTGCTGCACGTTGGGCTAGTAGAGTTTTAACCCTGTTCTACATGCTTGGCTTGGGGATAAGTTGATTCCCTGGCCTATTCGGAAGCAGTGACTCTGAGGGTCAGTTAGCTCACCTCCCAGACCAGCACTGGGACATTAAAGTTGGAAGAGCCCAAAACGCATCTCTCGTAGTCATCGCAAAGTTTTGCCGCTACGGGATGCCAGGCACCCTAGATGACAATTTGGGAATAGCCAAAAGATACACCGGTGTCTGCTGGACTTGTGAGTTTTCATTGTTACCAGATTCGTCACCCAAGGTGGACACCAAACTCCACTGTGAGTGCTGTGTTGCAAAAGCACAAAGTCTGCATCTGAAGCCCTTGGAACCCTGCAGAGAGGAGACTTTGTGGAACCGCGACATCTGTAACCACCTGTGGCCGTCATCCTGCAAAGTCTGTATCTTGCTTTAAAAATGCTCTGGTGGCCAGGTAACTGTCCTAAGTAGCCGATCGGTTTTCAAAAGATTACAAACTTATTGTTGGCCAGTGCTTTTTTGAGGTTGATATATAAGTTACTTAAATGTTTTAAAATTGCAGTAAAACTCCTGTGGATTTTGCTTATCAAGGTCTCTAAATTTTCATAAAAATATACTATATTTTCAGAAATTTTTGTTGTGTCTCTTTCTTGTTGCGTGACTTTCTTATACTGCTGTTAAATGTTTTAAACATTGTTCCTTTGCTAAGCCATGCTGCTCAGAGTCTCAGCTACCCAGGATTGGGTTTAACGTTTTCAAATGAGCCTGACTGGACAATAGGCCCCCAAAGCTTGGGAGGAATCAAGAAGGGTTCAAGTGCAACTGAAGGAGGAGATCACCCCCACTGACAGTGGAGATGAGAAGGATAATCTAGAGTTTGAGGTAACAGATGGGGATGCTTTAAGTGATTTAACAATTTGTTCCAGGAGCAACTCACTGGCTGAGAGTAACAGGAGTGGTTCAACTGTGAAGAGAACACAGAATGTAGCAGAACAGCTTACCCACCTAGATTTACAGGAGGGTAAGTTGGCCCTGGAGGAGAGAAGACTGACCTTAGAGGAGAAGAGGGACAAGCTGGGGTTGAAACCCCCAGGAGAATAGTGACAGCAGTTCTATAGATGCAGATGTAATCACAGGTAGTGCCTATGATCCCAGGTTACCCAAGGGTATTGTCCCCAAGTACACTGACGGCGATTGTATTGATAAATGGCTGGCATCCTATGAGAGAGCTCTAAGGATGAAAAGGGTGGGTGAACAACATCTAGGGTCCTTACTTTGGGAGTTAGTACCAACAGTAGGCAGAGATAGTCTTCTTACACTAGATGATGAGGTGGCAGAGTCTTATACCCACATGAAAGAGGCACTCATTCCTAGAACTTTTCAAACAGCCGGTTGACGATGGAGAGGAAGGACCTGAGGAGGGGGATATGGCAGGAGACTCATGAGACTCTTCAGGTTCATGGGAATGCAGGGTGAGGGAAGGATTCAGGACCCAAGATAGGCAGCTACCTCCTGACCTTGTCAAATGGCGTGGGAGGTTTCAGGTTTCAGGGTTCACTTGACAATGTTAGATATTGGTGACATGCTTGGGAGGGTGGATGGGGTGGGGGGTGCTGTTGGGGGAGATTCGGCGGGGGAGGGTGGGGGGTCTTTGGATTGTGTTGCATTATGGTAATGGACCACCTTTGTGGACGAACTGTATTATGACGCAGATGCCTTATGAGAAGAGGGATATGTTGCTGGGCTCTGAACAGCGGATAGGTCAATTTACTGCATTCTGGTTCACTTGGGCGGCCCGGCAATGGGCAGGGAGTTTGAATATGTTACCCTGTGAAACTCAATAAAAGTCTGTTAAAAAAAAATTAAAAAAATGAAAGAGGCACTCATTGAGCTTTTTGGCCCAACCCCAGAGAAGTACAGACACAATATTAGAAGCATACAAAAGGGGGCAATACAGACATGGTTGGATGTTGTTAATGCCTCTTTGAAGTTACTGGAGGGCAGGACTAAAGGTAGCAAGGTGGACACCTATAAGGACTTATACAATTTGTTGGTAAAAGAGCACATACATACATACATACCTCCGAGAATCTCCAACAACATTTGGTAGATTCTAAGCTATCTAGCCCTAGAGCTTTGAGGAAGATAGCTTATGAATGGGTATGCACTAGGGTGCCCAAGAAGTCCCAAGGTGGAGAACATAAGAAAGGGGGACAGGTTCTCCTTCAGAGGAAAGATAAGGGGGGGGGGGGGGTGGTTAAAAAGAGTGAGAAACAGAAAGACACCCCACAAGATGCCCAAGGTGGGGAGCCCAGAGCCACGCACAAATTACAAAAGGGGAGGGGGTATCAGGAAAGAACTTTGGCCCATCAAAAACTGGGGTGTGCTATGACTGTAAACAGCCGCAGCACAAGAAGGGAGGTCCTACATGCACAAAGAAATCACCCACTGGTGATAGTTCCACAGGAATTGCAAGTGTAGGGATGAGGATCCAAGATGACCTTGGGGATTGCATGGGTTACACTGAAGCCACACTAGTTTCTCTGGATGGTGAGGAAATTGAACCCTTGGCCCACTGGCCTGCCAGTATGGGCAGAGGCCAAGATTCAATGGGGTAAAAGCTCAGGCTTTGTAAAATGCAGGTATCAGCATAACCATGGTTACGGCCAAGCTGGTTTCCCCAAGCCAGATTATGTAAGATAAAGTGCACGAGATAATGGACTCTCACAATGTTGCAAAGTCCCACCCCATAGCTGTGGTAGACTGAGTGGGGAGAAGGGTTACTGGCCCTAAGAAAGTAGCTATGTTCCTTGCCATCCTAGTGGATTGTCTATTGGCAACAACCATGAAATGTCTGCCTGGGCAGAGGTGAAGAGAAGGACTCATACATCAATGCTAGGTCTCCCTGAGTGTGTTTGTGTCTCCACTAGAGTATAGAAGGCCTTACGAGAAAGTCATGGGACTGTGGATCCTGAAACAGGGGACCCAGTCCCTAGTAACAAGAGGAGGGGAAGGCAGCCCCACAGACCCAGAAGAAGCCTAAACTCCAGGAGGAGGGCCTGGTCTCTGAAGGGAGGGTGCTGCCTTGAGAGACTTGCCTAACTTAGGACAAAGTTCCAGGAGCAGGTGGACTGTCCTGAGAGGGCTGGAGTCAGGGACAAAAGATGGCCTGAGACAGTTGGCTGTCAGTCAGTAGGAAGGAGATGCGAGTGTGTCATGAGTGGTCAGCCCATCTCTTGGGCTCTCTCTGGCAATGCATCCATGTTCGACATGCATAGCATTTATGTGCTCGGACATTTGTGGTGCCTAGGTGCTTGCCTACTGGTTGCAGAATGAGTGAAATAAAAGACTATTCGCAGCAAACATACTGATGCCAAACACAACTAATTGCAATGAGCATGATGTGATTATAACATGTTGTATGGTGGCAAGAATCTCTGTGTATAAAACGTTATGTGCTTACATTTAGAGCTTGTTTATTGGCTGCGCACTGCAAGACTGCAATTATGTGCCTGTGCTGACTCTTCTTTTTCATTTTAGATGCAGCCAGAGTAGCGCCTCGCAGCCGGGAGATCCTGCAAGACTTGCACTTCCTGACAGCAAAATTTGGTGAAGCAGCATATTGATATGGCAACACCTATCAACAAACGCTTGTGATCAGCACTACTCCTGGGCAGCAGCACTGGACAGCAGAACCACTGTAGGGCAAATGAACTCTCAGTGCTTTGTGCGAGGGCATAGTCCTTTGTTCTTAGACACTTTGGAATTGGGTAAGGTAAGCCGCACTCTTAGTGTGCTTTATACAGCAGTTGTTGAATTTGGAAGCATCAATGAGGTGTGCGTAAGGTGCCCTTGAACTTAGGTAACACATGAGACGTAATCAGACCAGCGCATTTTGAACTTTGGTAAAAACCATGGCTGGCATAAACAAGAGTGTACAATAGGATAACTTGAACTGTGGCACAAAGTATAAAAGTATTGTGATACGAACACTGCGCTTTAGCTACGAACTTTGTTGGGAACCAGAAGTTTTGCACGGTGGCATATTGAACGCTTATAGTGAAGGTTAACTGTTATACTGATTGCTGCACTAAACTGTGAACCCTGAACACTGAATTCTTATACCAATTGAAGCATTCAAGTCATATAGACAGTAAAAGAATGTTCAGCATAAGCCCTGCAAAACTTTGAATCAATCTCTGCGAGGTAATGAATGGAAGTACACAGCATCTTTAAATCCCTGGCATGTAAGGGTTGTCAGTAACATACTTTCATTAGCTCATAAGCTGCACCCGTAGACAGGATCCAGCATTAATCATCATCCCCATCCTGTTACAGGTCTCCCTCCCTGCAGTACCCTCCCCAAAACCCTTCTCCTGATATGTCCACTCCGGTGTAATATATATTCACAGAGTTGGCGCTGCCAAAAGGTGAGCTTTGGAGGATACTGCTTCTGAGAGACTTGGTCTTGACAGAATCACAAGCCCAATGGTATTTAGTTCCTTCCAAGCAGAACCGCCAGAATGTCCACTCTAGAGGATGTATGTAGGATTTTCCCACAATACAGAAAGAGCTCACCGCAGCCAGATTGAAAACTGCAGCGTTAGCAAGCCAAGTGACGCAATTACAGGGTTAGGTGGGGGCCCTACTATCACTTAATGCAATAACCTCAAGTTCAGCTCCAAGTCATCCCGTAGTCTTCATCAGTCCCTACACCTGTCCCATTGGCTCTACCAGAGTACTTCATTGGGGACCCCGCCTAAGTACAGACTTTCTTGACCCGAGTACAGCTGCATTTCATGGTCAGGCCCACAGCTTTCCCAGAAGCCCAATCAAGGATATCTTGCCTAATCTCATACTTAGAAAGGGATGCTGCATTTTGGGCAGCCCCTTTGGTCAATGCAGACAGTACCCTGTTGTATAACTGGAGAAACTTCAAAGCAGAATTAAATACAATATTTGACCGCAGAACCATTACAACGTCTGTGGACCAAGAGCTTTTAGAATTAAAGGAGAGCAACAAGGACCTTGTGACTAACACACTTCAAAAGTCTTATCTTCTTAACAAATTGGCCTGGAGAAATGCGGGCAGCTCTTTACTATCAAGGACTCTGTGATGATTTAAAAGACTTACTGGCTTAAGTGGATCCACAACCAAAAACCTGTGATGTTCTTGTAGCACTCATTTTATGATTGCACCACAAACTCTCAGACGGAAAAGGTGATAAGAACCCCTTAATTGGTAGTATTAGGAGTGGTGTTATGTCTGCATTGGGCAGGGTAGTTGATGATCGTCTACCAGTATCATCCTTAGCTACCACCAGTCATGATAATCCCCTAGGGAGAGACGATATCTTGCCGGACAGTACTTGTCCTAGTGTGGAGAACACAAAATGCATGTCTATTTTGTCTTGGAACGTGGCAGGCTTACCAAATAAATTAGCTTGTCCGGAGTGGGGTACTTTTGTGGACAATAGCGATATATGTGTATTCCAAGAAACTTGGACCAGGGGGGACCAACATAGAGTGGGCTTTGCGGCATTTAATATCGCCGCACGGTGGGGAGGAAAGGGACGCCCATCAGGGGGCCTTACAATCTGGGTTGGGCTACATCTGGGCTGCTCGGGCGAGATCATCCCGACTTAATCTGATGACATTCAGTGCGTTCTCTTGTCCTGGCCAACCCCCTACAAACTTGCCATTGTGAATGTTTACTCACGGCCGACAAGTGTGTCAAATGAGTCCAAAACAATTGAAGAGTTGTTATCCTTCCTTGGTTCCCTTAGCAGGGATATACATTATTTGGTCGCAGGGGACCTAAACTGTCACTATGAGCCACTTCGTGGCTTAAATGAGGGAGTTCGGGCGAGCACGAACACTGGGGAATCCCGCCATGCCAGTCCCCATATCCGAAGTCCTGGTCCCCACTGGCCATCCAGATAACGACCCTAACTTTGAACAACTCTATCAGGGCCTGTAATGGTCGGACGCCATCTGATACCCCGTCAAGGTGTACCTTCAATAAGAGGGGTCACAAATCAAGACTAGACTATATTATGGTGGAGACATGCTTATGGTCGAAGGTTGTTGACTTCGAGGTAATGCCTAGGGTGGACAGCGACCATAACGCACTAAGCCTGAGGATAGAGGGCCCACGGCCTAGAGCAAATGAAAAGGAATCTGGCCCGGACGTGGTCGAAGGGCTGACCATAACGAATAATAGACGCAGAGTCAAGTGGGAGAGACTGGTGGTATTACGAGACGCACTGCCTAAATTATATAGCGCAATTTTACACTATTTTACGAAGGTGGGCTCTCTGATCTCCCAGCCTCTGGCACTAGACTTTAATGATAACATGCAGTGTGTGCATCAGGACTTAGTAGCCTGTTTAGCGGAATTTTTTAACCCCCCTGGGTTTAATAGGAGGCGCAGGGTGCCTGTATCCACATCTTATAATGCCTCATGCAGGAAGGCAAAATCAGAGCTTATTGTGGCCCTTAAAGATGGGAGAGACAAACCAAAAATTCGCACCCTAAGATCACAATACAAAGAAACAATGAACCTCGCTAGGGAGGAGTGGGATATGGAGAAATGGTCCAACCTTTCCTCCTCATTGGACACGAGAGATGCACATAGATTTTGGGCAATAGTTAGCACGGGGTCAGGAGAGCCTAGATCTGCAATAGAACCCAATATTGAGGCGGGGGACTGGGAGCACCATTTCAAGACCTTATATGCGGCAGTCACAGGTCTAGAAAGTCCACTGGCGCACACACACCTAGCTTGGGGGTACAAGATGACCATGAGTGTACAGTGGAGGAGGTCTACACTGCCATAGGGAAGTTGGCCATGGGTAAGGCTCCTGGCTTAGATAGACTCCCCGGTGATTTATTAAGGGATCAACCGGCGATCTGGGCCCCCCTTCTCTATGTGCCCTTTTCAATGCAATTCTGCGAGGTATGGAGGTACCTGGTACTTGGCTGGGAGCAGAGATTGTCCCAATCTTCAAGAAGGGCTCTCTTCTGCTTCCAACCAACTACAGGCCTATTAGCCTCATTGATGTTCCCCAAAAAATCTTCTCCCGTCTAATCCTGGACCGCTTACAGGAGTGGATCGAGGAGTATGATATCCTCAGTCCTTTTCAGGCCGGATTTAGGAGGAACACATCGACCATGGACCAGATTTTCCGTCTTATAATGTTATTCTGGAAGACGGTAACTCTAGAGGGTGGCAGCCTCTACATGGTCTTTGTGGACCTCCGGTCCGCGTTCGATTTAGTACCCAGGGCCAAACTGTGGGCGGTGCTTTTGGAAATGGGAGTTCCCAACGCAATACTGACGGTGCTGATTAGGCTACATGTACAAAACTATGCACAGGTCAGATGTGGGAGGGAGGGGGTGCTGTTGTCCCGGTTTCCAGTTTGCAGGGGGGTCAGGCAGGGGTGCGTTTTGGCACCAACCCTGTTCTGCCTCTATGTGAATGGCGTTATATCGCATCTGGACGCGGTTCCCAATAACGATGCACCCAGATTGGCAGGCAGGAGGGTGCCGGCGATAATGTTTGCCGACGACACACTCCTGCTTTCCAAGTCCCCTATGGTGATCCAACGAGTGTTGGACGGCTTTACAGACTTTTGCCGATGCCGCGGACTGGAAATCAATGCTGATAAGACTAAATTTATGATTTTCAGCCCCCCGGCATCGACCCGCCCAACACCGATTTTGGATTCGGTTAGACTGGAGAGGGTACAGACTTTTCAATATCTAGGGGTAACGATCAACGAAAATCGTTCCTGGGGCCCCCAACAGGCGAAATCATAATTTAAACTCTCCCAATTAGTGGGCGGTATCCTCAAAATGTCTAATACATCTACAATCAAGCCAGTGAGCCCCGCACTGGAGATTTACAAAGTGAAGGCGAGGGCATCGGCTCTTTATGGTAGGGAACTCTGGGGGTACACCTGTAGGCCCGAAATTCTTAATGTAGAGAACAAGTTTATGAGGCAGCTACTTGCACTCCCCCAAAGTACACCCCTCCTTCCGCTGAGATTGGACTTAGGACTGAGTTTTATCCAGGATGAGCTAGCTCTGAAACCTCTTAGGTTTTGGCGCAGGCTATGGATAACTCCAGAACTGTCGAATTATAGGCTTGAATTAAAGGATGTGTTGAACCATGGTAGTGCAGCGAAAATCCCCTGGCTTGCATTTGTGAAAAAGGAACTGGGGAAAATGGGACTATCGGACCTCTGGTATGAGCCAGAACAGGCATGCAGGGGGGTTTCATGCAAAACGCTTGCGAAGTCCTTCATGGACTGCAAACAAAACATATGGTTGCATGACTCCAAAGCTGGCCCTCTGACAACAACTTTTTTAACACTTAAACACTCATATGCTTTCGAGGAGTTTTTGAATTTCATTTACCCAGTTGGAGCTAGGAAGTTATACATCCAATAGAGATTCGCAACACTACCACTAAGGGCATTCACAAGTAAGTGGTCTGCACTAACGAGCAACTCTTGCCCTGGATGTGGTGCGATTAAGGAGGATGAACTACACATGCTCTTTTTTTGCCCTGCCTACAGAAAAGCCAGAAAGTACTGGTTGGTACCCTTGTGCAGGAACATGGACTTTGATAAATGTTTTGTTGCAATGAGAGTCCTTAAAACTGACACTTCACCGCACATAGTTTTCGCACTCTCAAAGTTCCTGCTAGCTATGTGGTCCAAGAGATGTTCTCTCATCACACCGGCACCCAGGGGTGATTGTATATCATGATTGCATACCCTGCTTGCTAATCCGATTTTATGAAATGTTTATTTTATCTTTTGTGGTTTTACACATTTTTTAACCGTTTTAACTGTAATCTTTTATGACTGAAAAAATGTCGAAATAAAGATCAAATGATGATAAGAAAATAACCAACATGCGCACATACGTGCGATCCAAAGACAAGGGATCCACTAGTTCTCAAGATTCCAGTGAACCAATGGAGATTGGATGGGCTAGGAACCCCCATACTCGAGAGGAAAAAACACATGGTGCATGGGAGGTTTATCCATCTATTATGGCAAACAAGGACATTTTGTTCTAAAATGTCCAGTACGACCAAATAACTCAGAAAATAGAACCTCAACCCTACAAACCCCAGCCAAAGAATCATGAACCTAAAAAGCTCAAGAAACACACAGAAGTTTACCCGAGACCCCACCATAAGCCTTGTTAACAATCTGTGGCCAGTACTTTGTGATCATAGGCTCCTCATTTAACATTAAATGCGCAAGCAACCATTGTAACCAGTACTGAGGAATTAATCTTCATGATTGACTCAGGAGCCACCAGAAATGTTATTGACACTGATTATTGTGCCAAGTTAAAGGTACTAACAGTATAAAAAGAACAACCTGAAACTGGAACTCTAACTTCAGGCCTCATCTACCATCACACAAGTCTCATAAAACTAAGTTCTTGTCAAGATAACATTAACACCAATAACAAATCAGGTTTGATGTGCAAGTGGCTCTGCAATTTAGAAATAACTTAAGTAAGCCTTGGCTCACCACCCGTAATTTGCGCATAGATTGGGCCAAAAGAAGCTTACAATTTGACTCTGACTGGTGCTCGCGAACATGTCTTTACTTTCAACAGACAAGTAGAACAGGTTGTGTTCCAAGTCACCTCATACCCCCTGCTATAATTAATTGGGCTCTAATCCCAGTCATGTCATTGCTACTGCAGCAGAACAAGACACCAAACTATCTGCTGAGTATGATAAGTTCCTCGATGTATTTAGCACCTCTAGTGCCGAGACTCTGCCTCCTCACAGGACCTATGATTGTCAAATCTATTTAGTGCTGGGGGTCAAGATCCCATGCAGCAGGAGGTACGCTCTTACTGAGAAAGAAAATCAGTATTTGTGTGTCTATTTAGATAAGTACCTGCAAAATGGCTTCATACATTCCTCAAAGTCACCTGCTGCATCGCCTCTCTTTTTTGACCCAAAGGCTAATGGTGAGCTGAGGGCTTGCATTGATTATAGGGCATTAAATAGCATAACCATGAAAAAAAATACCCATTACCACTCATTGCTGTCCTATTAGATCAGGTACGCTCAGACTCTATTTACACCAAGCTAGACATCCGAGGGGCGTACCATCTGGTACATGTCTGACGAGGTGATGAGTGGAAGACCACGTTCCATACTCTGTATGTGTTATGTGTGATGACCTTTGGGCTTTGCAAGGTACTAGCGGCATTCCAATGTTTTGTTAAAGATGTATTACAAGAATTTTTGGATAGGTTTGTCTTTGCCTGTATTGATGATATCTGGATTTATTTCTCATCTCTAGAGGAACATATGGGATATGTACAGGCCATTGTAGCTACTCTTAGACACCATGGGTTACTCCTTCAACTCACCAAGTGTGAGTTTCATGTTACTAATGGGGGATGATTGGGCTTTATCCACACACCACAAGGAATCAACATGGCCAAACAAAAAGTGCAAGCTATCAAAGACTGGCCAGTACCCCAAGCTGTCAAAGACATTCAGTGGTTTTTCGGTTTTGTGAACGTTTACTGCAGATTTATAGATCTTTTTTAATCTAAAGTCACTCCCTTAACCAAATTGCTCTGAAACAGAGTAATCTTTCAGTGGACTCCAGAAACCAACCAAGTCTTTTTGCTTCTAAAGGATGCCTTCATCCCAGCCCCAGTTTAACGGCATAGGACACAACACAACCTTTACCTATGGAAGCGGATGCTTTTAACTGTGCCATTGGAGAAATCCTGTCTCGAAGAGATGTGAATACTGGCCAGTTACACCCTGTGGCATACCTCAACAAAAAATAAAGCCAGTGGAATTTAATTACACCATAGCGGAGAAAGAACTGCTAACTTGCCATTTAAGGAATGCCGCCACTCATTATTAGGGGCCAAGTTTCCAATCACAATATTCACTGATCTCTGGAATTTTGAATTGTTGCAGTGTGTCTGCACCTTGATACTCAGAAGGCATTGCTGGACTTTGTTTTTTCAGGAGTCTGATTTCGTTATCACTTTCTGCCCAGGAAACTACAACAATAAGGTGGATGCCCTTTCCAGACAGGACACCACATTCCAAAAGACAGATACACAACCAGTACTGATGGTATCCCAAGAGCAAAATATTAGTGTAACCCACACAAATACCTTTTTGGACAAGATCAGAAAAGCCATGCCTTTACCAAGGAAGATTCAATGGCAACTGTGGGAACAAAGGAGGAGCATTAAAGAAGGCTTGTCTTTTCAAGGAAATATGCTCTATGTACCCACCTAAAAGTCTTATAATCATGTCACAATTGTCCACAGTCACTGGAACTAGTTAATAGAAACCTCTGGTGGCCAAATTGGAGAAATCAACTCATGCAATACATGCTGAATTGGGATATTTGCAACAGGGCAAAGACAGACAGATCCAAGAAGCAAGGTCTATTACATCCACTCCCAAACCACAGCCAGTTTGGGAATATATTTCATTTGATTTGATTACTGCTCTTCCAAAAGACCATTGCAGACTCCATATTAGTGGTAACAGATCGACTATCAAGGATGGCGCATTTTGTGGCTTGTTCAGAAACAGCGAATAGTGGACAGAGGTGAAGACAGAAACCTGCCAGAAGAGTGAAGGTTGATGCGTCCTCAAACCCCAAGTGCCCATTAGTAACTATGAGTGCTTAAAATACATGCCTTCTGAGGTAGAGAACTCAGAGTAAAGTGAAGAGAGGAGTGTTTTTTTACAGTGAAGCACACATTCTGGCTCTACATTTACGCTGTATATCAAGAAAAAACTACTATTCCCAGATGGCATAATACTGCAGTGAAACCTTTTAGTGAAGGATTGCTCTTACAGCTAATCTAAGAAGACGTCTGGAATAACTAAATATTTGTCCTTCGCCTGTGATTCAAGTGATGGGGGTATCACTTTTTGACAATATACATATTACTTCTTTTGTCTTCCTGTTTTGTTTTACAAATATATCCAATAACTATTCAGTCCTGAAGAAGGTGGTTATAAAATCTTAAATGCCACAAAACTTACGTTGACTATTAATGTGTCCAGTCGGGTGCCATTACACTAGAAAGAGAGAAATAGAGAGACCCAGATGGTGTACTTTAGGATTATATGCCTGTTTCACCAGATTGGTGTATAATGAATGAATGATTAGAAGTGTTAGTGGGATGCCAGTGGACAGTGTGACATAGGAGGCAAAATAAAGGAGTGTTTTTTGTATTTCAGACATTTTTAATTTATCGATGAATTTGTAAAATGTTAAAATTAAATAATGTACAACCCACACTAACCAAATAATATATGTCAAAGTACCAGGTTATCATTAAAATGTAGTGTGGTCTGGTTCTGTTGGATGTATTCCCTGGTAAAAGCAATATAGGTAGGTAGGACCCCTGTCGTAAAAATATTGTTGTGTTTTTCCCCTGGTCCTACGCCTTTCATACATATTTAAAGGTGGGCCCTGGAGTATTTTTGGGTTGTTAAGGAACCCCAACAGCTGCAGAATTTGTCAACCTACTCCTAAACCACATCGTACGCATCCACAGTCTACCAAAGACCATAAACTCAGACGGCAGCACCAAGTTTACTTCTAGGTTTTGGAAGGCCTGGTACTCTGCCTTACAAATCCAAAGCCATCTCTCAACCAGCTTTCATCCCAAAACCAATGGACAGACTGAGAGGGTCAATCAAGACCTAAAGCAGGAGGTTCAATGTTACTTGTCAAATTCTTTGGCCTCATGGGTATTGCTTTTGTGGGAAGCCGAGTTTGCATACAATAACCTGCAAAACTCATCAACACAAATATCACAAATTTAGCTAAGGGTAGCATACCCATTATCCAACCTTGTTGTCACCACGAGTTCAAGAAAACCTGCCCACGCTTTCTCAATGTTTGCAACAGATCTTATCATCGGCCTCTAAGTTGCGCACCAATGTGCATACCGCCGCAATAAGATTCAAAAGGTTTGTAGATAAGATGGGGCAGCCAGCTCCGGTCTTCCACAATGTAGATCCAGTATAGTTATCCATCAAAGCACCTCCACTTTAAGCAGTCCCACAAGTTTCAGCGGCGCTTCATTGGGCCTTTTCCAGTGACTGAAGTGATCAACTCAGTAGCGGTGCAGCTTGTCCTTCCACAATCTAGGAAAGTGCACCCTATGTTTCATTCTTCGCTTCTGAAACCAGCGTCTTCCACTGCACACTTCCATCCCCCCTATCATACTTATCATAGTAGGTTATAACCTGGAATATAAAGTACAGGGTATCAAAGGGGTGCAACGATGCAAGGGCAAGCTGGGGTATTTAATCTCATGGATATGGCCCAGATGAGGTCTCCAGGAAGCCCTTGGATTCCATTCATGCTCAACGGCTTCTCTACCACTTTCATGCCCCATAACCAGTGCATTTTTCCTGCCCTCAAATGGACTTTGAGGAGGGAGGATTTCATGAATGGCCAGCCCATCTCTTGAACGCTCTCCAGTACTGTATTCAAGTATGGACATGCGTAGTATTTGTGCACTCAGACATTTGTGGTGCCTAGGTAGTTGCCTAATAGTTGTAGAATGATGACACAAATGACTGTTCACAGCAAATGTACTGGTGCCAAAAATGACTAATTGCTGAGAGCATGGTGTGATTTTAACATGTTGTATGGGCCCAAGACTCTCTGAGTATAACTCGTTATGTGCTTACATAGACATTGACTGACCTGTGAGCGCGAGCTCTGTCCTGCGAGGTCCTTCCTGTTGGGCTGTTTGTTCTGCGGCTGCACCTCGCGGAACCCGCTCCGCGGGTCCCGCTTCGCCCGTGTGCCTGGGCGCATCGTTGCTGATTCCTGACAGGGGAGCTGCCTGAATCTCGGGGAGCAGGGCTGCGAGCGCCAGGTGAGGATCAGGGACTCCATTGCCCAGGAGTCCCTGTGCTGCCATCATTTCCTGCACCTGGACGCTCTCCCTGCTGGCCACGCCCCCTAAGCACCCTCCCCTATATCAGGTGCAGCTTCTTCCGCGGCGCGGGAGCGCGCGGGAGGGCGCCGGGAGAAGCCCGGGACAAGGGCGGGACCGTCTGTGGCCGTCCGGGGCCGAAGGTGGCCGGGCTGGGCCTACCCTCTTGGATTGTGCTTCCGACCCCTGGTCTCTTACACTCGGTGGAGCCGCCCGCCGAGTTTAATTTATTGTGAACATTATGCCGTCCCCTGCAAGGGAGAGCACCCCACTAAAACCGGGTGGAGCAAAGAATAGGACTCTAGAGAATTATTTCTCCCGGGCAGTGGGGGAGGGGGACAAAGAGTGTAATCTGTCCAGGTTAAGGGCAGAACGGAGACGCTCAATAGATAATATGAAAAACACGCCCCTCGGAGACCAACTTATTTTACCAAGGGAGGAGTTGTCCCAAATTGATGATGTCCCACTATTGCTGAGGGATTGCACTAACATGTCACCAGTTGAAGCCTTGAGTATAGCCCCAGAAATTAGTTCTAGCCCCCCAAGGGTGACCATTGATTTAGTGTCCCAACCCCCTCCGGCCCCTCCAGCCTCGAAGATTAGGAAAACTAAATCTAAGCCAACTAACACACAAGTAGCCTTTGGACCTCCTCCAAATAAACGCAGGAGGAAATCGAGGGGAGTTCAAGGAAAGAGCAAACCCAAGGTTCCACACTCGGATTTTGGGAAGTTTTTAAAAACCCCCACATTAGTAGAGAAACCATTGGTCGATTTACACCCTAAACCCATTGCTCATGAGGATCCAGCTCCTACTATGATAAAAGACACAGGAGTTGGTATTGCTAATATTCCCTTGTCTGTTGTTCCGCTGGGAAACCTAGAATTTTTGCTAAGGTCCCTGTTATTACCGATCAGCAAGAGTATTAAAAAGATTGAGATCAGACTAACCATTTTAGAGGCCACATTGGGCAGTCTGAAAACTCCAGCTGGCAGACAGGGAAGGCAATCAGAGTCCACTCCCTCCACTGTAGCCCCTAAGCAGTCGGCAAATAGTGTCGCCTATCCAGTCCCTCCACAAGCTGTGAATGTGGCACCCTCGCAACAACCCACAAGGCCAAAGCCTGCAACAGCTAAGCCCCCTAACACCAATATGCCCAACCCTCCTTTAGGATCTGTACCCCCGGCACAGCCGGTAGACAAGAGCACCCCGACCCCTTTAATGAAGCTCACCCTGAGACCACGCAGACCCAATTTACCTCCAGAGACCAATGCTTTTACTGTCGTTATGGTAGGTGTCCCCCCACTTGAGGAAGGTGAAACGGAGGTCTTTTGTGCCCTAAAAAGTAGGGTAATCAAGTGGTTAAACATAAATAGACCCCTCCCGACACACTTTAATAACGAAATTATAATGGTAAGAAGAGTACCATGGGTGGGAAGAACACAAAAATCCATTAAAGGGGACTGCATACTGGTGAGTTTTAGGGACACAGGAACGGTGTCCCATATATGTCAAGGGAAAAACAGATCTAGGGAATCCACCATCCAAACCCTCCATGTGTCGTTTTTTTCCCATCATCCCAGTCCTATCTCAGCAATCCCAAACTCATGACAACTGGGAGAGGGTTGGCAGGAGGGGGAGTCACCAGGCCTTTAACCCTAGGCCGTTTTTTGGCCGACCTGAACAACCCTTTTTTTCCTATAACCGGTTCCATTGCCTAAATGGCCTTGAAGGGGTCGATTGACAGACAGACAATGCCCCCCAGGGTTGTATAGAAATTGGAGGTACGGTAGAAAGACTGGAGGAGCAAAGATCCAAGGCTCAGCAAATCCAGGTGGTTGGTGAGGGGGAATCAAACTGCGTTGTGCCAAAGGAAATAGTTGTAGACAAGACAGGAGGGGGACATGGGCAGGGAATGCAAAGATCAATGTGGGAAAGAAGACCAAGGGCCCAGGGGGGTGCTGAATGGAGTGGAGAGGGTGTGAGACTTATCTCATGGAATATAGCGGGTATAGCGGGCAAATTCAACAATAAGGAATGGGTGGACTTCATTAGAACATTTCACATTATATGTGTACAGGAGACATGGGCTGTGGAGAATAACTACCATCTGCAGGGGTACAAGTGTTTTTTTGTTCCCGCCCGAAAATCTAGCTCAGGGAGAGCAATGGGCGGTTTGTCCATCTATGTAGATTTAGACCTGCCAGGCACCTGGTCCTTTCCAGACTGGTTCTCATATGGGATACAGGCGGTTCGGTTCCAGGGAAAGGGGTTACGTTTCTCTGTTTTTAACATATATAGCACCGAGTTAGAAAATAGCCACACCCCGGTATTAACTGAACTCGACCAAAGGTTAGGAAAAGAAATCATATCCCAGAATAAGGGACCGTCTGGTGGACTGCTTGTGGTGGGGGATTTTAATTGTCACCTTTGTCAGGCACTGGTCAAAAAGAACACAGATTGGGCGCAATGCCCAATTGAGAAGGGACCGCATTTTTCTCACTCGCCTACTGGGTCGGCTCTTAGGTTGCTTCGGCTTAAGTACGACCTAGAGCACACCATTAATATGGTAGACCCACAGTCGCATGGTACACTCCCACCAACTTTTAAGGGCAGGGGCTGCTCGTCTATTATAGATTATATTCTGGTCTCGAGATCCCTGGTTAATAAAGTAGTCAGTGTAGGGATAGACTGGAACACTTTCAGCGACCATAACCCGCTTGTTTTAATGCTCGCATATAGGGCGGGTATTGGCTCCAATGCCCATCGTTCAATCGTGGAGAGGGTCACCGATCAAGGCAGGAGACTGAAATGGTCCAAAATAGATGGGGCAAAGTTCTATAAAAACCTGAGCGATAAGGGTCTGCTGGCCATAAATGAATGTTTGGATCTGGAAGTCCAGGGACCAAGGTTATTAGAAGCATTTAACCATATTGCCAACCTGATAGACGGATTACTAAGGTCCAGTGCGCCCACGCGTAATCTGGTCAATCCCCGGTGGTTTGATAAAGATTGTTCCAAGGCACTGAGGGAACTGAAATGCTCCCTTAAGTCAAAACCACGAGATCCACAAGTAATCAGGGCATGCAGAGAAAAATATAAAAAAGAGACCAAAAGGAGGAAACTCACCCTGCAGGCAGAAGCTTGGGCAGATCTGAGAGAGGCAGGGGAAAGAAGGGACCTAGCGGGGTTCTGGAGAATCATCAATAAACCGACCTTTCAAGAAAATGATTCTCCGGAGATAGGGGCCAACATCCTCCCGGAGCAGTGGGTTACACACTTTAGGAGCCTGTATAACCATGAATCGGGTCCCCACGTAGAGTCATCAGTAACCCCAAGTCAGGCTCCTCCGGTAGTATTTACCCTTAAGGAGATCACGGCAGGGATGGAGAGTCTAACTAAGAATAAAGCCCCGGGCCCAGATGGAATTCCCCCTGACCTTTTTCTTAGTAATATAGATCTTTGGGCCCCACTGATGACCAGGGTCCTAAACACTGCTATCACCTGCGGTCTCCCTCCATCATGGTCTAAAGCGATCATTGTGCCAATCTTTAAAAAGGGCAACAAGGACGACCCCAAGTGTTATCGGCCTATTTCCCTGATTGACGTCTCGGCTAAACTTCTGGGAAGGGCACTCCTGAACAGATTGTCCGAGTGGACCGAAGAGAACAACATCTTCTCGGACACTCAATATGGGTTCAGGTCAGGGAGGTCCACTAGCGACCAATGCCTGAACCTATATATGCTGACTGCCAAATATACTCTGGCCAGTAAGGAACCCATTTATATGGGATTTATGGACCTGGCAGCAGCATTCGATCACGTCAACAGAGGGAAGTTGTGGGACATGATGGCAGGGTTGGGGATCGAGAGCGGCCTAATTACCATACTAAGAGAGCTGCATAGCGATACCACGGCTAGAGTTAGATTTAACAGGGAGGGAGGTTTGACGGACTCCTTTTCATGCAAAAGTGGAGTCAGACAAGGTTGTATTCTTGCCCCTTTTTTGTTCTCCCTTTACATTAATAATTTGGAACAGTTTCTTTTGGACTTAAAGGCAGATTACCCAAGGGTTGGGACGCGGCAAATCCCTGTCCTGCTTTACGCAGACGACGCGGTCTTGCTGGCGCGTACACCACGAAGCCTACAGATTGTGATAGATGGGTTCGTCAAGTTTATGAGCGATCTGGACTTATCTGTCAACCTAAGCAAATCTTACGTGCTCCTGGTAGGCAAAAAACCTTCCTCAAAATTTTCTTACACAATAGGCTCCCATTGTTTAGAGGAGGTTAAAACGTTCTCCTATCTCGGAGTAACCTTTGATGGTGCTCTTCAATTTAACTCCTTGGTGGAAGAGCGCTGTAACAAAATGATTGCCTCTAACGGGGCAATAGCCGGATATGGCAGGAGGTTGGGCAGATGGAGTCCGGAACAGGTGATGAACCTGTACGGCTCCATAACATGCGCTAAAGTAAGCTATGGGGCAGAAGTTTGGGGCTTCGTGAACACCTCTAGAATTGACCAGGAAGAGAACAAACATCTGAAATCTATCCTGAGGGTACCACCCAGTACTGCTGGACTCATAGCTCACAGGGAGCTAGGGAGGCCATATCTGGTCGATTTGTTAAAACTTAGGCCAATTGTGGCGTGGCTAAAAATCTGGGTAAATCCAGACGCGCATCTAAGTAGAAAAATCTTACTGGACTGCCTAGGTAGGACCCACTGCATGCGCATCCCATGGCTCAAATATGTGAGAAACACTCTTGAGGAACTAGGGTTTGGAAACCTCTTCAAGAACCCCACCACCATTTCAGCACAGCACAAGAAACAAGTAGGGGAAATTTTCCTAGAGCGGAAAACCCAATGCCGTGCTCTGGCTGAAGGGGAAAAAAAGTCAATAAGGGCTCATACTTTGGTGAAGAGTGTGGAGGGTATGGAGCCCTACCTGTATCTTGTACACAATACACAGGACAGATTTCTTATGTGCCGTTTCAGACTGAGCCTACTTCCTTTTATGTTGGCCTCGCCAGCAGGTTTTACCATGTCAATCGAGCAGAAGGGACCCTGCGGCTGCGACAATCGGTCTCCGCAGGACTCCCTTCATTTTACTTTGCTCTGTCCCTATTATTCAATGCCCAGGCGTAGATTCCTAGTAGACATCCTAAAAAAGGCCCACCTGGAACATGCCAGAGATGCACTAATCTACTTGCAAAAAGCTTCTGACCCGCTAACCTTGTGTTGTGTTATGAATTTTATCAAGGTTGCGGTCCGACTAAGGAAGACGAGGGGAGAGGATTAAAAGACTTGTGACTCCCTGTTTTAAATTTACAGCCTTGTATGTTAGTATTTTATTGTTATTTATGCACAAGGATCTTGACTAATATTTAATGCCGTTTTATCTATGTATATGTATGTGTGCTTTTATGGTGTTTTTTAATCACCGAATAAAGATTCTTGAATTGAATTGAATGTGCTTACATTCAAGACTTGTTTACTGGCTGCACACTGCGAGACTGCCTCTATCTGCCTGTGCAGACTCTTCCTTTTTATTTTAGATGCAGCCAATGTTGCATCTTGCAGCAGCAAGATTTGCAGCTCCCGGCTGCCATGATGGATGACACCTGTCAATGAGCGCTCATGATCAGCTCTACTCCTGGGCAGCAGCACCAGACGGCAGAACTACAGTAGTGCGAACGTGATCTCAGCACTTCATGTGAGGGTACTGTCCTTTGTTCTCAGATACTTTGGAATTAGGTAAAGTAAAGAACACTCTTAGAGCGCTTTGACCAGTAGTTGTTGCAATTGCAAGCATCAGTGAGGTGCACTCAAACTTTGATGACACATGAGACTTAATCAGACCAGCGCACTTTGAACTTTGCTAAAAACCATGGCTGGCATAAACAAGAGCGTACTACAGGATAACTTGAACTGTAGCACAAAGTATGTAAGTATTGTGAGAAGAAAATTACGTTGTAGCCACAAACTTAGTTGGGAACCAAAAGCTTTGCAGAGTGGCATATTGAACCCTAACAGTGAATGATAACTGTTATACTGATTGCTGCACTAAACTGTGAACAGTGAATCCTTATACTGGAATGAAGCATTCAAGTAATATGGACAGCGAAGGAATGTTCAGCATAAACACTGTGAATCTTTGAATGCATTTCTGAGAGTTAACAAATGAATGTACAGCACATCTTTAAATTCCTCACAGATGAGGGTTGCCAGTAACATACTTTCATTAGTTAATAAGCTGCACCCGTGAACAGGGTCTAGCAGAAATCTTTGTGCATTGCTGTTCAAGATGCCCCTCCCTGTAGTACCTTACCCAAAACCCTTCCCCTCATCCAGCCACTTTGATCCTCTGGTGTAATATATATTCACAGAGTTGTTGCTGCCAGAAGGTGGGCATTGGAGGGTACCGCTCCTGAGGAACTTGGCCCTGTCAGAGTGGTACCCATAAGGCATACTGGGAGGAGGGAATCCTGTACAGTGAGGCAAGAGACCCCTAAACCAGGGGCAACCAGGAGAGTGGTGGTCCTTCAACATTATAGAGAATTCTGCCTTAACCTGGCCCATGATATCCCCCAAGATGGACATCTGAGGCAGACCAAAACCTGGGTTAGGTTGGTCCTTCACTTTTATTGGCCTGAGCTGTCAGAAAAGGTAAAGGAGTTTTGTCGCTCCGTGTTTTCTGCCAAGCCAATGGAAGGCAGTTCGCAATCCAAAGGCTCCCTGCATACCAGGTCCAGTGATCAGGACTCCCTTTGAGAGGATGGGGATTGATATAGTTGGTCCCCTAGATCACCCTACTGCCTCAGTGCATAGGTTTATGCTGGTGGTAGTGGACCATGCTACTAGATATTTAGAGGCTATACCCCTTTGGACAGCAACTGCCCCAGCTCTAGCTTGAGCCATACTTGGTTCTTTTACTAAGGTGGGTTTACCTATTCAGATAATTTCAGATAGCAGTACAAACGTTATGTCTGCTTATCTGAAAGTGGGGTGGGGTGGGGTGACCTATAAGTTCACCGCACCTTCTCATCCACAAGGTAATGACTTCGTTGAAAGATGCAACATGACAAAATGTATTCTCATGGGTTTACCAGAGAAACTCAGGAGAAGATAGGATATTCTGCTCCCATGCCTACTGTTTGCCTATAGAGAGGTACCCCAAAGTTCAGCCCCTGGGAAGGACTCTTTGGACACCCTGTGAGGGGACCTTTAAGTTTAGTAACAGAAGATTGGGATAGACCTCTCAAGGAGACCAAACAGGACATCTTTGATAATGTACTAGGCCCTTGAACCAGCATGACAGAGTACATGAAAAAGGCAAACAAACTTGGAGGCCAGCCAGCAGCTTGTCAAGCACTGGTATGACCAAAGGCTTCACGGATAGAATGCCAAGCTGGGCAATTGGTTTGGGTGTGTCAGCACCATTGCGATGCACATTCTAGGGCCTGCTCCAACAACAATGCACACCCTGAAGAAAGGTGTTGTTGTTTGTTCCCATAGCGCTAAGGTTCGTTGTGGAAAAATGCATTATACCACCTCTGCACGTTTGTGTCTGTGTTGTCCTTTGTCGTGCAGTACATAGGTGTCCTGTTTCATGTATGAGCATGTTGGTGTTTTTATTCATGTGCCATTTCTTCCTATTTACAGCCTAACACTACATGTCTAAGCTGCACTGGGAGGCAGCCATCTTGGGTGTGTGCCTGGGCGTGTCCTTCATTGATACAGGCAGTCCCACCCATCAACGTTGCTCACTATTCTCCCGATCTTGTCAGACTGAGAGGTTCCTTCCTCGTCTTGGTGCAGACAGTGGGAGTCTTCTTGTTTGCTTCCTGGCTTGAAGATCTTTGGAGGTTCTTCGTCTTTCCTCCTGCTGGGCCTTTGATTTACAGCTGGCTCCCGCAGTAAGTAAGGCAACCATTGTGCTCTATGTTTCCATAATCAACAGGCTCCCGCTGCATTCTTTATGTGCTTTTAGGTGTGCCCGGTGGGAGTTCCTGTTCTTCTGGCAGTCTACATTATGGAACAACAAAATTCAGAGCAGGCTCTGCTCTGGGCGGTAAGCAGTAGCGTTTGCATAGATAATTAGCATATTTTAGATAGAGCACCTTCACCCTCTGTTATTCTTTTCTTGAGGCATTAGTTTCAATAACGATTAGCATATTCTCACAGTTACAATGGAAGAATCCCAATATAAAATATAAAATAGTTAGAAGGAGGTCATGCCATGTGATACAAGACCCTCCCTAATTTTAAAGACTTGTGAATTTTCTACAGCATTACTATGGTTTTTATGTGTGGAACATAATTTCTATGAGCATTATCATGGGAGGAATAACACTGTAATGCAGAACAGATTTTGGTTCTCTTCAAAATACATGTGGTAATCTCAAGGTTGAGATATTGGCTTGGTTTTGTACATTAACTTTTATTTTACAGGTGTCCTTTTCCGCTGTTCCCATCCCTCACCCTTCCCCATCTGGCCACTGGGATTTTGGTGCTATAACAGCAGATCAAAATCAGAGGTGCCGGGTGATGGGCCATTGAGGACATGGTGCAGATTCCAAGGAAAATAAATGGCCACTGTGACAGAATAGTGAGCCTAACAATTGTCATTCCTCCTGATCTGTGCGAGGATCTCACCATGGCTACCTTAGATGACTTGTTAAAAGTCATTACACAAATGTAGAGGAATTTGGTAGAGTACGAACGCCAGCTACAAACCAAATTTGGTGCAGGCAAGATCCAGGCTGCATCAAGTCCAATAAACCATGCACCACCAATTAATATTTCACTCGCAGTCCCTTCCCAAATCCCATTGGCCCCACCTAAGATTTTCAGAAGATTCTGGAATAGTACAAGCGTTTCTCACGCAGATCGAATTAGACCATCGTTGGTTTGAAAGAAAAGGAAACAGAAGGAAAACCGAGAAAGCCCCTTAGCGTTACAAAAAATCTCAAGTTCAGTATACAACTACCGACACTACAGCAGAACCTATGGAAATAGGTGCCATACAACAACCGTTAGCAAAAGAAGAGAAAGATGTGCGAAGTAAAAATGGACAATGTTTATATTCTGGATGAAATGGACACTTTGTGAAGGAATGTCCTGCTAAACCAAAGAACAAACCAGTATCAACATAAAAGGGAGTGGCTAGTCTAGAAGGAACTTCGGAAAACTAGAGAACTCAAGACGTAGAGAAGGGTTACACTTGGGCATGGTTTCAATTCCTCCCCCCCCCCCCAGTCAATAACGCTGGGTATAAAACTCCATGCCGCTCATTTTCACATAGCAGTGGATCTTCAGGTATCAAATCAAATGTACAAAGTTAATGCTCTCATAGAATCAGGGGTCACTGGCAGTTTTATCGATAATATTGTCGCCCAGACTCTACACATCCCCTGTGTCAAAAAGGAGGCACCAGAAGTAGTATACACCGTAGATGGAAGTATATTACCAGGAAGTCCAGTACAGTGGCAAACCACCAAAATACAATGAATCTGTCACGACCAGCAAACACATGAAAGCCGTGTGGAACAAATTAAATTTGATGTGATTAAAGCTCCTAAGAATGGTCTCATTTTAGGGATGCCCTGTTTGAAGATACATAACCCTGACATAGATACAGTTCATCTTGTCCCATTGTCAAAGGACTTGTGTCCATCGTGAAACAGGGCCTTCTGTTGGGTTACACGTTGCCACTGCCGAAGAGAAAGATATGTAACTCCCTTCCCAATATGCCATGTTTGCAGACGTCTTTGACGAAAAGGGAGCTGAAGAGTTGCCACCAGATAGGCCATTAGACTGCCAAACAAACCTAGTCCCTTGGGCTACACTACCAAACTGTCGTATCTACGCCCTGTCCCAACAAGAAAATCAGTTTTTGAGAATGTTTCTAGAGTAATATTTAGCAAACAGGTTTATTCACCCCTCTAATTCTCCAACTGCAGCTCCACTCTTCTTAATCCTGAAAGCCAATGGTGACATCAGAACTTGTATAGATTACAGCGCATTGAAAAAAATCACTGTGAAAAAGAAATATCCATTGCCCCTCATACCAGTTCTCCTTGATCAGCTCAAGTCAGTGGTAATTTATACAAAATTGAATCTAAGGGGAGCATACCATTTGGTACGTATGAGGTCTGGGGATGAGTGGAAAACTGCCATCAAAGCCCGTTATGGTCTGTTATAATATATAGTGATACCCTTCAGGCTTTGCAATGCCCGTCGCATTTACATTTTTTCTAAATGATGTGCTCAGAGAATTTCTGGATTCCTTCACACTTGTATAAATTGTTGACATTCAAATTTATTCAGATAGCGAAGCTAAACATGAAAAACTATCCGACAAATCTTGTTAACTCCAAGGAAACACTCCCTTTATTGTAAACTCTGTACGTTTGAGTTTGATGTCACTACTGTGGAATTCTTTTTTTTTTTTTTTGAAACCGTTTATTACAAGAGTCAAAGAATATACAAAGATGGGCCTACAAACTTCAGGCCGGCCGCTAGCAAACAAAAGGAGCATATGATACAGACAGTAGAACGCATGCCGCGGCAAAGGGAAATGCACAGGAGTTAGCAGCGTTGATGGCCACACCATCCGGACCCCACATAACGGTTTCTTTTTAACATAAATAACAACAAAAAACAAACCACAAGGCAACCCACAATCGAAAACAGCAGCACGTGCTCCCCTAGAAGGGGGACCCTACCAATCCATAGGAGTAACAAGGGGGGGGAGAAGGTCAGAACAGGGACTGGGTGGACTCAGTGCCCGGTACCGGAGAGAAAAACCGGCTAAGGGGACGGGGCAGGCGATGGATCGGGCAGTAACGGTGGGGCACAGATTCCCCCGCGGTAGGCGTTCCAGGGGCCCCATACTTTCACCCATGTTCCAGGCTTACCTCTCGCTACATACACCACCTTTTTCCCGAAACATGCACCAGTCCATATTTTCCTTCCAAGCCGAAACAGTCGGGGACCTCTGGGAACCCCACAGTTGAGCAATGTCGCGCTTGGCCACCATGTATCCCAGAGTCACCCACCACGTCTGTGGCGCCGAGTAGTCGGTTGGTTCCCACACGTTCAACAGGCATCTCCTCGCTTCGGGCAATAGCGACACACGCGTAACCACCCGCAGGACCTCATGCACACCACGCCAGAATCGCTCCACCTCTGTGCATTCCCACAAAATATGAAGAAAGGTCCCCAAAGAACCACACCCACGCTTACACAACCCGTCCACAGCATATCCCATACGCAATAGCCTTGGCCCCGTTATGTAGACCCTGTGGAGTATCTTGAGCTGGACGAAGCGAAGGTGGGCCGGTATGGCCACCTCTTTCGGGGAGGCCACCGCAGAGACCCAGTCCTCGTCGTCCAGCTCCAATCCATCGGCAACCCAAGCCTCACGAAGGGTAGTCAGCAATCCCGAGCGGTCATTAATCAGTTTTTTATAGATTAGTGAGATCGTGCTTTCCGGTACATGTTCATCCAGCACTCTATCCTCCAGAGGGGAGTACTCCGGGATGGAGGCGACATCCGGGAAGGCGGAGCATAGTGCATGACGGATCTGCATATACCGAAAGTACTCCCTGTCCTGCAACTGGAATTCCGTCTGCAGCGTCTCGAACGTTTTGAATCCCCCCCTCGTCCAGAGATCCCCCACCCTGCTGATGCCTATCATGTCCCACTGCTCGAAGCCCTTCGAGGTCCACAGGGAGCCCAACTGCTCAGAGGCGTATAGTGGTGACGCCCGGGTCAAACGATCCTTCCACCCCATCGCTACATTAGCCGCGTGCCACACTCGTACCATGACACGCGTGGGGCCTGTCAGACGTGCGTCGAGCGAGCTGGAGTAGAGCGCTCGATTATAGTCACCACCCGGCAGTAGCATCTTATCCATTTCAAAGGCCGGGTTTAGGGCGGGTCCGTATAGGCCGTGATTAATCGCAGCCAGCTGGGAGGCCCAATAATACCGTTTGATATCCGGGAGGGCAATCCCCCCGTCATACCACGGGAGCGTCAGCTTCGCAAGGGCGATACGCGGTCTCCCGTCCCAGAACAGGCGGCGTTGCAAACTCTCCACCTCGCGGAAGTAGCGCGCCGGGACGAGGTCCATTGTATTCTGCAGAGCGTACAGGAAACGCGGCAGCGACATCATCTTAAACAATGCCGCCCGGCCGAGCGGCAAGAGCCTCCAACGCGCAACATCCTCCTTCAGGCGCTGGAGGGGGGGAAGCAAGTTCCGATCATACCGGGCCTCCGCGTCCAGGGTAATGAAAACACCCAGGTACCTAAATCCCTGCGGGGCGATCTGGATAGGACAGCCCCGCGGAAGGATAGGAGCCTCCCCAGAGAGAACATACACGCACGATTTAGCCCAGTTGATGACAAGGCCGGAGTTACGACCAAATGAATGCAAAACATCAACCAGTACTATCAGTGATTTACGTGGGGAAGCCAGGTACAGGAGAATGTCATCAGCGTATAGAGATACGCGGTCCTCATACTCGGGGGTCCAGCGGAGACCACGGATAGAAGGATGCCACCGCAGCCACTCCACCAGGGGCTCCAAGGCAAGCGCAAAAAGGAGCGGCGATAACGGGCAGCCCTGCCGCGTGCCCCTGCCCAACTCAAACGGAGCCGACACTCTACCGTTCACAACCACCTGTGCCAGTGGGCCAGAGTACAACAATTTAACCCAGCTGATAAACCCTGGGCCAAACCCAAATTTCGCAAGCGTCGCCCAAATATATGGCCATTCAAGCGTGTCAAACGCCATGGTGGCGTCCAAGGACGCCAAGATGGCCGGCTCCCGTATGAACGGGACACGTGCGAGCACCCCATGCAAACGCCGCAGGTTAAGCGCTGTGTTGCGATGGGGAATAAAGCCGGACTGGTCCTGGTGGACCAAGTCACACACCACGCCGACCAGCCGATTGGCCAACACCCTGGCGAGAATTTTGGGCTCCGCATTCAATAACAAAATGGGCCGATAGGATGTGACCCGGTCCCGTGGCCTCCCCTCCTTGTGGATGACCACGATGGTAGCCAGACGCTGGTCTAGCGGGAGGGAACCCACCGAGTGGGCCGCAAGGAACATAGCACGGAGATGCGGCGCCAGCGTATCCGGTCGCAGTTTATACAACTCGACGGGAAGACCATTAGGACCCATGGCCTTGCCGGAAGCGACCGAGCGTATGGCGAGGGCAATTTCTTCGGAGGTTGGAGCGGCGTCCAACGACACTCTGTCCTCCTCCGAAAGGGAAGGCAGCGCGATATCTCTGAGCAGGGCATGGGAATCCTCTTCAGAGCGGGAAGACACCGGGGAATACACCCCACGGAAATAGTCCGCGAAGCAGGAGACAATTTCTTCCGGTTCAGTGACACACACACCATTCGTTTTCTCAATCAACGGGACAACTCGACTCGCTCTCTCTTTTTTGTCCAGCCACGCAATCAATTTACCAGCCTTATCACCCACATCATACAGTCTCCCCTGTTGCTCTCTACTGAGGCCCCTGGCCGCCTCCGTGACGAGGGCCTTATAGGCCGCTTGCTTGAGTTGGAGAACATGTAGTTTGTCATCCGTCACCCCACATTCTAGATCACCCTCCAACTCGGTCATCTCAGCTTCAATGCGGGTCACCTCCTCCCGCTCGCGCCTCCGGGAGTGGGAAATAAGGGACAGGGCCTCTCCTCGGAGTACTGTCTTGAACGCCTCCCACAGTGAGACCGCCGATGACACAGACCCCACATTCTCGTCAAAATAGCGCTTAAGGGATTTAATCAGCTCTGCGCGAATGGTGGGGTCACGCAGGTACCAGGGATTGATCGGGACCACCCTACCTTCACCCCTCGGCAAAATATCAAAATGCAACAAAAGCGGGGAGTGGTCCGAAATACCCCGTGCCAAATGGCGCACCTCTCCCACCCTCCCCACATAAGCCGCTGGGACCAGGACATAATCTAGCCGTGAGAGACTACCATGAGCCCCTGAGTGGAAGGTGTACTGTAGCTGCGTGGGATGTTTTAAACGCGAACAATCCACCAGCCCCAGGGTATCCAAGAGGCCAGATAACCACGCTTGGGCCCGGGGGAGATCCCTAGGGGGGTGACGATCCACAGTTCCGGAAACTACAGCATTAAAATCCCCCCCCACCACTAGAATCCCCTCCGGAAGGCCAAGGAGGAGGCGCCCCAGGTCCGCAAAGGTGGTCGTCTGCAGCCCCGGCGGGACATATACTGACACAAAAACGACCACTCTGCCCTCCATTCTGCCCACCAAAACCGTGCAACGTCCCCTATCGTCATGGAGCACCTCATCAATCTCCAACGGGAGCGAGTTTTTAACCATAATGCCCACACCCCTTGAACCAGACGTGAAGCCCGAATGGGCCACAAGGCGGTAGCCCCGTCGATTCATAGCGCAAAAGGAGTTGCCAATGAGGTGCGTCTCCTGCAGAAAAACTATGTCGGGCGAAATTCGCTTCAAGAACTGCAGGACCACACCTAGTTTTATCCGGTCCCCCAGTCCATTAACATTCCAGGACAACAAACTCAGTCCCCTACCCCCCATCATAAACAGAAGTCATCACTCGTCCCCCAGAGAGCACTATAGAGAATACAATGATACGTTTGCCTTGTGGTGTAAACAAACAACGCCCCACCCCAACCCACCCGCTCCAACAAAACTCCCCCCTCCCTGCACCCCTGCATGAGCCCGGACAGCCCCCCCAACTTGCAGTGTGCCTGTCGCCCCTATAGAATGAAACTAGCTAGCCCCCCTAGAGGAGGAAAGAGTACCCCTTCTAGACCCCACACAACCTCCATGGGAGGGGAATGTACAAAGACAGACGCCTGATCGAAAGTAGCATCGTATTCGTCCAGAGTGAGGCACAATATTGACGCCTCAGTCCCGGTCCAGTGGGCCGTCTCCTCCCGCCGCCCCCCCCCCGCCATCCCGATCACGATCCCCAGACAGAGTGTCCAGCCAGTCCCCGGCCGCTTCGGGACGCTCAAAAAAGTGCGTGCGACCATCCACCTCCACTCGCAGCTTGGCCGGGAAGAGCATGGCATATTTTAAGTTCAGGTCCCGAAGCCGGCGTTTGACGCGCAGGAAGCTTAGTCTCTGCTTCTGGACCGCTTGGGTGAAATCAGGGTAAAAGTTTACCTCCATATTTTCCAGCTTAACCGGCCCATGTAGTCTGGAGGCTTGCAGGATCGCGTCTCTGTCCCGAAAGTTAAAGATCCGGGCAATGAGAGGTCGCGGAGGGGCTCCGACCTTCGGCCTTCCCCCGGGAACTCTGTGGGCCCTCTCCACGGCAAAAAATTTACTCCGTCCCCGAGGCTGGAGATGAGTAGCGATCAGGTCCTCCACAAATAGATCCGCCGCCGCTTCCTCCCGTCCCTCGGGTACTCCGAGGATGCGGATGTTATTCCTCCGGGCCCGACTCTCGGAATCCTCAAGGCGCCGATCCATAAGTGCACTCGCCTGACTAAGCCGGCGCACCTCCATTTGTAGCGCCGCCACCTCAGTCGTAAGGCCAGATGTGGTTTGGGCCAAAGAATCAACTCGGTCGTTGGTCTTGGAAAGATCGGCCCTCACCAGGCCAACATCCACAAGGACCGCGTCGATCTTCTGTGCCAGGGTGTCGAACCGCTGGCCCACCAAGGCCTTCATCTCGGAAATGGCGCCCATGACGTCGTGCAGAGTCAGATCCGTGGGCAAGTCCGGGGCATCCGAAGGGCCCTCAGGGGACTTGTGCGGTCCGCCAGGAGATCCCCTCTGGAGGGTATAGCGGTCCCTACTGTTGGCCTGATGGACGGTGCCACGCCGGGTCGACTTGGTCTTTGACCGATCTCCATCTTGTTTCGTGGCCATCGCCGCAGGTCTCACAATCGCACCAGCTACGCCGTAGAGGGCAGGCAATCAGGGCCACGAGCTCCGGGGGGGCCACCCCAGATCGGCGGGGTGGGTCACAGCCGGCAGGCAGGCAGGGTCCCCCAACGAGGCCACACCAACACAACGAGCTCCGCGATCTCACTTGCAGAGGCGGTGCGAAAGTGAAAGCGAAAGTGCGGGGTACGCGACTCGCCAGGCCCAGCCCGCCGTTGTTGTTCACTTTGCCACTGGGTCACCCCCCAGCGCAAATCCGGGGTCCGGCGAGAAGAAGGCCGCAGACTTCAATCGGTGCTCACTCCGGTACCAGAGGTCCGATTTGAGAACGGGAAACGGGTACCACCTCAGCTCAGGCTCACCAACACAGTCCCCTCAACCGAGGCAGGATGAATTCAGGATAGACGTAGGAGGTTGCGGAGGTCCTCGGGAGCCTCGCACCTACGCGGCCATCTTGGTTGCGCGCTAGGCTCCTCCTCCTACTGTGGAATTCTTAAGAGTAATATTATCTCCATCTGGAATGCAATTGGCAGACAGGAAAATGTAGGCTGTTGTTTAATGGCCTCCACCATCAGTCCGAAATGTTCAATACTTCGTTTGCTTTTCCAATGTCTACCGCAAATTCATCAACAATTTCTCCCATATGGTGGGACCGATCACAAAGTTGCTAAAAAAGAAAAAAACATTTGGTGGTCTGTGAAAGTTAATGATGCCTGTATTACGTTCAAAAAGGCCTTTACCTCAGCTCCAGTATTAGCACTTCCTGATGCTCAATAATCATTCATAGTAGAGGCCGATGCCTCAGATATAGCAATCAGAGCGGTGCTTTCACAAAGGAATCATAATACGGGACAGTTACACCCTGTGGCCTACATGTCTCGGAAACATAATGAAGCAGAACAAAATTATGTGATTGATGAAAAAGAACTCTTGGCCATAAGGGATGCATTTAAGGAATGGCAACATTATTTAAAAGGAGCCAAGCATACCATAACAATATGTCCAGATCACCGCAACTTGCAGTTTATGAGCTCAGGTCTGCTTCTCACACCACGGCAGTTGCGATGGATGCTATTCTTTGCAGAATTTGAATTTATTGTGCATTTTCGACCAGGGATAGACAATAGGAAATCAGATGCTTTATCTCATCAAGAGTTTTCTAGTATATACCACTGGTCCTCCGCAGTCTATCATAGTGTGGAAAACCATCTAAGTACTAAAGCTGCTACATTTCACTAGAGTGGAAAGTCCCAAAAGTTGTAACGTCTGCAGGACACGTGGTCATCAACAGAATATTACGGACCATAAAAAGGTATAACGAAACTTGGACCTCCGATAATTGAAAACATATTTAATGCTTAATATGTCTTAAATGCATTATGACGTTCTTTCCTTTTGTGGTTTGTACCAATGCAAGCTGTCAGAAACGTCTCCTCTTTGGACATTCAGTGGATATGCTGACTGTGTCCGTGCTTCACGTATTTGCATTATCTCGTTGACCTATAATACATTTGATTCATCTTATGTGCTGTCAGAGAGTTGGTATTATTTGTGTATGATTTGTTTCTAGGCTTCTACAATTGGTGTGAGAATGAGGCTCCAGTATCCATCACTTCTGCCACTGCCAGGCTGCAGGCCTTCACCTTATTTAGGAGGTTTGACCAATTCTTGTTTTCTGCATCCCTCTCTCTCCCTCAGCTCTGAGGTTGCAGGCCTCCGCCTGCCGTGGGATGGTATTTGTCATATCACTGGTTGCTCCTGCTTTTCGCTCTATTTCAGCACATGGGGATATTATTATTTTTTCTCTCTCAGATACCTCTTGGTATATTCTTTTTCATCTCTCCCTCCTCTTCAGCCTTCTCATTGGCATAATTTGTTTTGTCCTTTGCAGCTTTTCTTCCTAAATGGCTGTTGTAGCAGCTGTCTTGGTCACTTTCTTTTGTCTACTTTTTCTGGCTTTTGTGATATATTTTTCGGTCTGTGATCACTCGGCTGAAGACTCTGCCACTTTTTGAAGTTAGACCTCACTTACTTGTACTGTCTGTGGTGCAATAAGTGTTTTCTATTTCCATAGCCTGCGGTGTTTGCATCTGGTGCTGTTGCCGAACTCTGCTCCTCTCTCTAATGTGCATTTTGCTCTACAGTTTAGTTCCTGAGCTGCATTTTCACCCCTACAGGCCGGAGAGGGCATCCATCTGCATTTTCAATTGCAAGCAGTGACTCTCTGGTGGTAAGCAGCACTTGGCTGATGGTGTACCACGGAGGGTTAACTTCTGTGGTCCCCTGTGTTGCCTACAGAGACTGCATGGGCATTGGGGGGGGGGGGGGAAGGAGTTTGGCGGATTCATACATTGCGAGGAGCAGAGGTTGGTAGGCATTGCCTGTGCGGACATCTTTTGGTGAGTTCTGATGGAGGAGTTCCCTCCTCAGGGTTGTGTAGTAGCAGGTAGCACTTCGTTTTAGAGTAGTGGCAGTTTTGCTCCCCAGGTTAAGGGTGGTAGCTAGCGTGGCTCCCCGGGAATTGCACAGGGTTTGTGTGCAGGAACAATATTGTTGGAGTGATAGCCTGAAGTGCTCATCCTTTTGTTCCAACAGGTTTTTGGGCGCCGTTTGACCATTTACATAAACCTAGGTTTGGGGGCTGGCAACTCACCTCAGTGCCGCCAGAGCACAGTCAACTCTGTGGCGCTGCCTCCTGCTGGACCCGGGGTGTGGTCTCCAGCTGTGCCTAGGTGTCCACCTAGGCACAACAGGGAGGGAATTTGGTTTTACTGAGTTTCGATTTTGGGTTTAATTACATTACCTACTGTGTTATAATCATGTGCCTCTCATTTATTGTGATTAAGTATTGTTAGGATAACGCCTGGCATTTCCAGCGTTATAGGGTGTTTTCAGTCCTCTTGAGATTTTCATTTTATTTTTACTTACAGACACTAGGTCAGTGGCATTAATAGGCTGCTAACTCTCAGATGACTGTGTAACTTCCCCCTTCAGTTACAGCTGGCACCTGAAACATGCCACTAAATAATATGACACAAATAACATGGACTGGCTGACAGACTTATTAAGCTTTGCTGTGTACTGTACTTTATCACCTGCCTGTGTGTTACTTCTCATAACCCCAAATAGTGCCCCAAAAACTCTTCCTGTTTCCCCTGAGACTAGGATAGTTATACATCACTTAGTCATAGCACACAACACAGCGCTGCAGTGCAGGGTCTACAAATACTGTTTTTCATGTGGATGCCTGAACTGCATGAGTTCACCACTTCTGCTCTGTTAACTTGAATGCCTGCCACCAACGGCTCAGCCCGAGGGGTCTTCAATTCTGTTCAGCTGTACCCTTCACCCGGTGGGCAATAACGGAGGAACAGAAGGGGACAGAACTACTACTAGCTTTCTTACTTCCTTCCTGTTGCATTATTTTCTGTCCATGGAGAGCCATTACCGCCATACTAGCAGCGCCCAATACGTTTTCTTTCTGTGCCCACTTGTGAATGCTTTGGTGAACTAGTAGCAATTGCATTGTCCATTGACTGATGGACAGCTTCCTCTGCTTTTGCAAAAGCTGTAGATTGGCTGAAGGTGCATGATAATAATCGTCCTCCCACTGTTTTATCTTTCATCAATACAGTGTGACACCCCTTGCCACTCAGTGTCCAGTATAACTGAATTGTCGTTAAAAGTAGATAGGGCTAGTGCTTGCACACACTCCACTAAGAATGGCACTAATGGGAGGATTGTTGTGGAGAGATGTTGTCGTTTTATTTAATGTGATTGTGCCAAAAGATTTATGGGAAGACTGCAAAGGGAAATTGAATTGGCAAAAGAATGAGCCAGAAAGGGGAGTAGGAGGGATGCCAACAGAAGAGGTAGAAGAGAAATACAAAGGAGTAGTAAATTTGAAAGAAAAAGTTCCAGAAGATAAGGTAGACTGGAACAAAATAAGACACACAAAACAGGAAAAAGATTAAAGTGTTCATACTTTGACCACCTTCTGCGGACTAAAGAAGCCAATAAGTGATGCAATGCTTGCATTTGTCACTACCTTTCTTCAGGGATTAGGAGCACCTATTAAAGCACACCTACAGACATAATTTGTGTGTTGGCAGCAAGAACCATTTGAAAAAATATTAGCAGCAGCAAAATACTGGGCTGATTACCAGTTACACGCACAAACTATGTTGGCAGAGAAAATGAAGAAAGGGAAAGTGAGGCTAATGGTTGCACAAGAAACGTTTTACAACAGCCAGCAAGGCAGAGGCAGAGTAAGGGGAGAGGCAGAGGCGCATGCAGACAACAAGGTGATAGGACAGCTTCACTACCCTCATCGGGAACTGCATGCTTCTATTGCAAAGACCCCAACCACTGGAAGGCAGACTGCCCATTATTAAAAAACAACAATCAGGGAAATCAGCCAACACAAAGACAACAACAATAGCAGCAGAACACCCAGCATACAAATTACAGGAATAATGCTCTACAAGGGTCGCATCGAATGACATGCCTCCACCCCCGCCCCAAAATAGGAGGAAAAGAGATGAACGAGTGGTAATGGATGAATGGGTGCCAGACCATGACGGCAATCTCTTGCCACTTCCTCCACCGCCTAAAGGAACATTTTAGGGATGCGTGGGAGTGGGAGACTGCCAAATAGCTCCATCAATAGCAGTGGACCAATCTGGCCCATACGTGGAAGGAACAATTTTGGACAAAACGGTTCCATTCCTAGTAGACACAGGAGCTCAAAGATCAGTGCTGAAGGCCTCTCAGATGCCAGAAGCACCATTCTTGGGTATCCAAATTACACCAGTCAGCATAACAGGGCAACCAATAGATAAATAGCTCACCAAACTGCTAAAGTTAGTAGTTGGCCCCCTTACTGTCCACCACCAGTTAAATTTTAGCAGGGACTGCCCCCTAAATTTATTGGGTAGGGATGTGATTTGTAAATAACGATGCACTATAAACTGCTCACCAACAGGAGTTTTTCTAGAGAGCAGAGCAAATGGTTTGATGCTTCAAGCATTCATGATATGCACAAATACCGTGATACCACCAGAACTGCGTGACTGTATGCCAAATCATGTCTGGGCACGTACCAGCAATGATGTGGGAAAGGTCTTAGATTACCCACCAGTACAGATCAAATTGATACCAGGAGTGCCACTGCCAAGGGTGCCACAATACAAGATTTCAAAAGAAGGGGAGGAGTGTATAGCACCAGTCATCAAAAACCTTTTCAACAGAGAATAATAAAGGAAATACATTCTAGCCCGTAAAACACACCAATATTGCATGTAAGGAAGGTTTCCAAGTGCTCGGATGAGGCCTCTGTATGTCATTTTACACAAGAGCTAAGAGAATTGAACAAAATAGTAGTACGTTCCTTTCCCGTGGTTCCAAACCCAGCTACAATATTGTCCAACATTCCAGTGATAGCAACACACTTCACCGTGCTGGATCTTAGCTCTGCCTTCTTCACCATTCCCCTACACCCTGATAGCCAGTATCCTTTCTCATTTTCTTATCAATTGAGAAGACTTAAGAGGTGTCTTCTTCCCCAAGGGTACACAGAGTCATCCTCCATCTTCACAAATGCACTAAAGGCTGATCTGGACTCCCTAGTGCTAAAGGAAGGTTCTACCCTCATCCAGAACATTGACAACTTGCTATTAGCTTTGCCTTTCAGGAATGCTTGTGCGAAGGACACTGTCACCCTCCTGCGCCAGCTAGCACTGAAGGGCTACAAGGTCTCCTCAAAGAAACTACAGTTCTGCCTCACCACAGTGAAGTACTTGGGCCATGATTTGTCCAAAGGGACAAAAAAAACTACTGCCTGACAGAATATCCACCATCACCCACTTTCTCTAACCCCGCACACAAAAGGAGGTCTGGGCTTTCCTGGGAGTGGCAGGATATTGCATGCACTGGATACCAAATTTCTCCTTGATTGCCAAACCCTTAGAAGCCCTAACACACAAGGACGTGCCAGACATTTTGCCCTGGTGACAGGACTGTAACAGACCTTTCTACAAACTGAAACATGCACTCAGTAGGGCCCCGGCGTTAGACCTCCCAGAGAATTCCACCTGTTTCGCCATGAAAAGGGGGGCTGCTCTCTAGGGATCCTGATGCAAAAGCACGGATCTTTAAACCGCACAGTCGCATACTACTCTGCCACCTTAGATCCAGTAGCTTCTGCACTCCGCCTTGCCTCAGAGCAATTGCGGCAGCAGCACTGACTGTAGAAAAGTCAGAAAATTTTGTGTTGTCACACACCATGGTCTTGCATGTTCCCCACGCAGTGGACATGCTCCTCACATCCACCAACACTCAGAACCTGACAAATGTACGCCTTACCAGATACGAGCTGACACTTCTAGCACCACGCATTGTCTTCAAAAGGTGCACCACTTTGAACCCGGCATGCCTTTGCCATACAGAACATTACCTGGGTTATTTGGCCGCAGGCGATGCATTTCATGATTGTGCATTAGCTACAGACAGACCTCAAAGATGGGGAGAGGATGTGGTCTGACAGCTAGATTGCCGACTTTGAAGCTGGGAAACCAAGGTTCGAGCCTCGGGATCGCGTCCACATCCCGGGATTCTGGGCAAATCACTTAGTCTTCCCGTGCCTACCCAAAAATTGAAGGTGTCCTTGTGTAACGTAACCGGTACTCATGTAAAGCGCTCCAATACCTTTGGGTCGAGTTCCCGATATATAAATCTGCAACAACAACAAAAAGATACACCACTGCCAGATGCTCGAGGAGATTTGTTTGTGGATGGGTCATGTCTCAAAGATGACAAAGGAACTTCGCAGGCATTTTTTATAGTAGGCACAGCTAACAAATTGTTGGAGGGTAAAAGTTGACAGCTACCAAAAGCGCACAAGCAGCCAAAAAAGCGCACAAGCAGCCAAACTAGTTGTACTAATGAGGGCATGCACCTGGGCTGAAAGAAAAAGAGTAAAGATATACACAGAAAGCCAGTAAGCCTCCCGGGTGACCCACGATTTCGGGCAACTATGGTCAATGAGGGGATTCCTCACCTCAGCAGGTGAGCAAATACAGCATGCAGAATTGATAAGTAACCTTCTTCAACCATTGTTAATTCCTCGAAAAGTAGCCATAAACACACACTTCATCAAAATACTGTGTGTCAAAAGGCAACGCTTTTATCGATGCAGAAGCAAAGAGAATAGCGTTGACAGGCTGCCAGTTGACTATGGTACAAATGATTAAACAGAACAAAGATATTCATGTAAAGAACGGTTCACAACATTTTGATCCTATGCACATTCAGAAACAAGTTGATGAACAGGAAAAGGAGGAGTGGGCAAAAGAGGGTGTGTGCAAACAAAGGAGAGGTTATGGACAGGACTCAATGGTAAAATATTTTCGCCTTCATCAATGCTCTCCTCTATGGCACGTCTCTTCCATGGTCCCTCACATGTTGGAGTAGATGGCATGATCCATTTGTTTTCACAATGTTTGTACAACTCCAAGTTCTGCCAGACAGAGGATAAACTTTGTAAGCAATGTAATGTTTGCACACAATACAACACTCGGAGGGGTACACCTACTGTACCTTGCCTACTTTCCATCCCCCCGGGAACATTTGAGAGTCTCCAGATGGACTTTATTGATATGCCCCCCACTCAGAAGTACAAGTATGTGTTAGTAATTGTGTCCATGTTTAGCAAATGGATTGGGGCCTATCCAACAAAGAACTGTGACGCACAGACTGTTGCTGAAGGCCTTTTGAAAGAGCTCATCCCGCGCTTTGGGATCCCAGCACTTTTGACCTCAGACAACGAACCTGCATTAATTTCCCATGTGTTAGGGTGAATATGCAAAGGGCCCCACAAAAACTGCATTGTGCCTACCACCCACCAGCAGCAGGCACGGTGGAAAGAAATGGGGTGTTGAAAAACAAAATTGGAAAAATGTGTGCATCCACTGAACTATATTAGGTAGACGCACTGCCACTGGCTCTGATGGCAATGAGGAGTACACCAGACAGAGTTCATTCCCCATTTTGTTTGGCTGCCCAATGAACATCCCAGGCCACATGTCCACTGCCCCATTGTCAATAGCAGATGATTTGCTTTCGTGCTATTGCAAGAAATTAACAGAGATATTGCGTTATCTTCATCGCCAAGTCCTGCAGGCCCTTCCTGAAGCAGCGACCCCACCATCACACAACCTGCATCCAAGCGACTGGGTTTGGATAAAGTCCCACACCAGACGACACTGTGTCCAGCCAAGGTAGGAAGGTCCTTACCAGGTTCTCATGATGACAGCCATCAAGTTTGAGGGGCTAACATCCTAGATCCACAGCTCCCACACCAAGAAAGCACCAGGGCCGGAGCAGGAAGGACACGCTCCAACTGCACCATCAGCTGCATAAGAGGCACCCTGCAGATACAACCTGTGCTCCAGCAAATTAGCAACAGCAAGTAAGACATAAAAAGAGACAGATCCCTACTCACTGCAGGCCAGGCCTCCAACAGCAAGCTCAATTTGACAGAGGCAGATCTCTGCTACGCGTCGTCACTGCACCAGGAAAAGCAGCAGGCCAAGCCTGTAGATCTTAACTTGCCAAGGATCTTTGTGTTTTCTTCAAGTGGTCAGTGACGTCATGTACTGGTGACCTCTGACTGTACACCACATGTGCGCCAACGGTTTCTTTTAAAAGTGTTGCTGGTGCCTGCCCCAATGGGAGCGCAGCACCTGCTAGGTAGATACAAAGACTAACTGATTCCTCCAGCGACTAAAAAGTTTTCCAACTTCAAGAACTTTGACGATGGCTAGGACAATGCCAAGAACAAGCAGAGTGCAAAGAAAGTGGACAGCAGAGCCGATGGCAATTTGGACCCCAGTCCCATGAATAATAGTAACTGCAGTCATTATAATGTTTGCAAAAGACACTGAAATACTGTTCCTTAATGGTCAACTCACAGATAATTTTTGGGGAAATGAAAACAAACAGCACAAGGAAAGACAATATGGGAGAGGCTGAGGTTGGAGAAGAAGGATAATAAGAACTATGGGATGAATATCAGGGTAACATATGTTGAAATGCTAAAAATGTATGACCGCATCATGAACATATCTGGATGTTATATTTGCACACACCTGCAAACAAACACAGAAAATAGCATGAGTTGCAATATGATACCCTTTTCAAAGTACGTGGGGTGTGTTTTGATGAGGGACATGCTCTTTAGACAGCACATCTTGTCCATAGCGGCGGGACCCTCTTGAAAGAGTGAACTAGCTACTGACCAAGTATAGAAAAGTAGGATCTGCTTTTATGGTTACACCCACGTTTTGCTTGATGTAATGCTGTTTCTGTCTAGTCTGACTAGGATCCTGCTACTCAGGACCCCAGTCTCTCTGCTTTCTCCTCTAAATTGGTATGGTAAGTACTTAGGGACATCCCATATTGGATACTGTGGTAACCTTATTAGTAGGCCTGGGTGAAAATTTCCGTTCCGCTCGCGGAAGTTGCGAAGTTTTGGCATTTCCGCGTTCTGCAGAGAACGCGGAGATGTCGAAACTTCCAAGATCCGCTGCGAAAGCGGAAGTATTTTCTTGTTCGCGCTTTAAAAATGCATTCTCTTCCGGGGGGACATAGTTGAGCCTCCGCAGGCCCGGCTGTCTGGCCTCGAGATTCCGGTATAATCAATGGCTGGTGCCCAACCTCAAGCATATTGGTTTAGTCCTCCTGCTGTCTCTGTAGATTCCAGGTGCTGCGACACCCCAGATGTGAATGCTCTTTTGAGACCTGTCTTCTGTGACCTGCTTTTGTTATGTTTTGTCATAAAACCAATAAAAAAATAAAATAAATAAAAAAATGCATTCTCGCGCGAGCGGTAGCGACTAGCCGGATCCCTGCATTCGCCGACAAGTTTTTCTATCCGTTCGCGTGCGCCATGAGATGTTGGATTGTTGATAGCCGGTCGCTCTAACCCGCGAGAGTTTGCGAACACGTCATTCGACCCGGAACAGGAAATTAGCATCGCAAGCAAGATGGACGCGCCCATTAGCAACCGCATGGGCAAGTTAGAGATACATTTCCCCGTGAGCACGCAAAAACACATCGTGAACGGCGGGAACAGCAATCTCCGCGTCTTCGTGAAAGTTCCGCATGCTCGTGGAGATTTAGAGCAATTTTGCGATAATTTACGTAGGGCAACTACGCAAATTCTGCCCACCCCTACTTATTAGTCTCTAGTATATGGTACTAATGTACTCCAGGCATAGGTACCCCAGAGGTCCCCTAGAGGCTGAAGCATATATTATGCCACCTATGGGAGACCATTCAAACTATCTCCACAGGCCTGCCATTGCAGACTCTGAAAGTTGGTGCTAGCACCACTTATGAAAGATGTAGGTTTTCCCATATCTAAGGTCAATGCACTTAAAACCTATAAGTCACCCCTACAGCAGGCAGGTTGTAAGTGAGACAGCCATATAACATATAGAGTGGCACCAGGTCATTACACGATGACCATCTCAAAACTGGCTGTAACGAACCCTGTGGTGTTTGGTATCAAACATGTTGGAATTATACCCGCACACCATAAACAGTGTGAAAGGTATGATTCCAAGCACTGTGAAGGCCCTCTGTTAGGTCCTCAGTGCTCCTGGTACCAGTCTTCTAGACTCGGACAGCACAACATGGCCAGAGACACAATTCTGCCCTCCTACTCCTGAGCCAAGCTCGAGCAGGTGAAGGCCGAACAATAGGCATCCTTTCACAGGGTGATATGACCACCTCCCAGACAGGTTTAGTGTATTGGTGTAGTGTGGAAGACTCTTGCCAGCGCCACATAGTCTGTGTGCAGGGCACATTTGGTGCCCTCCATGCATAGTCCAGCTCAAACCAGTTCAGGGAGCCGTTGGCTCCTGCTCTGCTGCGAAACTTGACAAAGGACAGGGGAGTATCCTTCCCCTTGTCCAGCCCCTCCTAAGGGAGGAACCCCTTTCCCAACCCATTCCTTAGGGTACTTAAGGGCTTACCTGAGGGTGGGTCCCTAGATTCGTTGTGGGACACAATACAATTCAGACACCACTTCGACTGTCTAGGCACTCTGGACTTTGCTCTGGGCATCAAGGCTGCAACCGGGAGCACTCCTGCTGCTCTCTTCGCCCTGCTTGTCTGCTGCAACGTCCATGCCTGTGCTCCATACAGAAACCCGTCCAGGGCCTGTGGGCATCCAAGACACCTGAAGGAATCTCCCTTGAAGTGAAGGAGTCATTTCCCTGTATCTGTAGGTAACGCAACTAAGCTGAACAGTCTGCTGATCCTGGGCTCCAATGGACTCCAGAAGGCTCAGCAACACAGGCGGTGGTTCTTCATATCCCTCAAGGTCTGCCCTGTCCTCTCACCAAGTTTGCGGTCAGTATTCCTCGTCAGAGCCGCAGGAACCAAACCCCTGTGCACTGCGTCAACTTGCAGTTGCAAAGGCTTGCTGGCTTCCTTCCACCAAGATCTCCAGACTGCAAGTAGCCCCAACCTCAAGCATCTCCAGTGACCAAGATCTTCATCCTGCGACTCCAGTGCTTCCGGCTTGTGAGTCCTCGTGAGGTTCACTTCTGAATTCTTTTGGGCTCCCCTGATTGCTCAGAGCCTGCATTAACTCCGTGTTTGTGGTGAGTCTCCTGGACCTTGCTGGTCCGGACATTGCACCTTCATCTACTTCCACGGTGTTTGCAGTTACCAAGGCTTGTTGGTGCTCCCGTTGGACACCAACCACTCATCTCTCGACTTCCGACGTGGAACAGGTCGTGTACGGCTCCTGGTCTTCGACAGCATCGCCTGGTCCACACAGCTGCAGTTCCAAGGTCACCGTCAACTCTTTTACAGCACCCGACATTGTTGGGCATTCGTCTTCTGTGCCACCTGATCACTTCCAAGTGACATAGACTGTCCCTCTGCCTTCAAGTACTTCTTGACTTGAAACCACCTTTGGGTTCCTCCTGACACTTTCACCTTCTCCAGCAGCGGCACTTTTCTGAATTTCTCCATTGGGTTCGATGTCAGTTTGCGACACAACTTCACCCTATGCACCCGGCTCCCCTGGGGCAGGTATCCTGGTTCCTAAGGTATCCACAGGTGAGGTGGCTTTCCAACTTTCTGTCTTCCATGGGGTTTCTTCAGAGTCTACTGGGAAGGGTCTTTCTCCTTTAAAATTGCAACTGCGATTTCAAAGTTGCTTTGTACAGAGAACAAGGTCAGGTTCCTACACTGCACACAACCTCAATGGGGCTCCTAGATATTCACCTTGGGTGGTTCTTTGGGTCCCCAGCACTTCTACGTCCTCCGACTATTGTCTTGACTCAAGTCGTGATTTGAATACCACTATTTTAGTATATGGTTTGGTGCTCCCCTGCTGACCACTGTGTATTCTGTACTACTTACCTGTTTTCTACTGTAAAGTATTGTGTGCATTGTGTATATCTACGGCTAGGAGATATCTGTATGTGTTACTGAGCATCTTATATTATATACATATTTTTATAACTACGCTATGTGGACCTTTTCACTTAATCTATACCCATAATATTGTGTTCTGGTAAAACAAGCTGCTTTACACTCCTTCTGGAATAAGCCAGAAGGCTGCCCTCCACAGCTACCACTTGGAGAGCTTTTTAAGGTTGTCTAAGACCACTAAAATCACCATAAGGGTTGTCTGGATCAGTGCAAGGTGTCCACTTACATAAGTGTACATCATATACCGAGCCAGCCTCTCAAAACAAGTAATAGCAACGCCTAGGACAAAGAGGGTACCAGGCATGAACATGCAACCAACAAAGAGGGATCAGGTGATGCTAGACACATTTGACAGAACATCTAGGAATGAGGAGTGGAAGGATAGGGTGGGTTGGGACAACTTGGCAGTGAGAAAGGGAAAAGAGCTGAAGATACCCAGGTTCAGGATAGAAGAACTTCCAACTGTCCCATCCTGCATCAATAACGGTAAGGCAATGGCCCTTAAGCAACAAGCTGTGCAAGCAGGGTCACCAAAAAACCATGTACAATATCACAGGTAGAAAGTGGAAAGGAAGAATGGAAGAAATGCAGTTTTGGGTGTAGCATAAATGATCTAGCAAGGGGAGACCAAAGACTAAAGGAATGTGAAATACGAAATAAAGAATCCCTGGGACTCTCAGATGAAAAGAACAAACAATACACCAGTTTTTGTAGGTGAAAGCAACTGCTCACATGTAGTGAAGATATCCCGGGTAAGGAAAAGTGATAAGCGATCATCACCAGGCTTAGTGGGATATAAGGGGCTGTTCTTTGTCTGTGGTCAGTGAGCATAATTCTATCTGCCCCCAAAATGGTACGGTAGCTGCTAACTTGCTTCCATCCTGCCCCGAATGACACATGACACTGACCTAGAACAGGATGAGCACCGGGTATACTACCCAGAAAGAGCTAGAAGAACAGCAGAATGGGCAGTCGATCTATTGACAGGATTTGGAGTAATGATACCTGGTGCAGGGATAGTATACACAACTATAAGGATACACCAGCTAGCAAGGATGATTGATGATTTGGCAGAGGAAACATCACTGAGGAGCTTAACGCCATGAGAGCTGAAGTAATCCAGAACAGGGTTTCATTTGACATTATCCTGGCCAAAGAAGGCGGAGTCTGCCACATCATTTAGCAGACTTGCTGTTCATATATACCTGATAATAGTAGGAACATCGATAATGCTATCAATAAGATAAAAAAGGTTTAGGCTGAAGCACACAACATACACACAGGAAATATACAGGAGAAAATAATGATCTGCTTGAGAAGTTGGGGTTCATGGATCTTGGAGGTGATTATCATTGGGATAGCAGCACTGATCACCCTTTGCATAATGATCCAAGTTTGCCCAGCATTCATTTCAGCTTTGACATCCATCTGTGCATGCTGTGTTCCAAAATACAAGGTGCACGAACACCACAAGTCCAGGGCTGACTTGAGTTATGAAGGCACAGAGATGAAAATGAGACATTTGTGATTTGGTATCAGATGGGGTACTGTGGAAAACCATCTTTATGAGTTGATATAAAATGTGTAAGTTGCCAAGCCCTTACAAAGTTGACATAAAATCTTCAGGCAAATGCTTGTACTTTTCCATGGCTCAGAAAGAAAGATGCTCTCGTAACACAAGGATTGCTCAAGAGCTACATTAGAACAGCACAGGATGCTAGCTTAGCTGCAAGCATTTCAGCATATCATATTTAGAAACAGCCCTACTACGTACTAGATATTGGAATCAGTTCTATTGAAAAGTACCGAGGCTGGTACATTTCACTCGAGTGGAAAGTCACAAAAGTTGTCACAAACTCAGGACATGTGGTCAGCAACAGTATATCTCAGACCATAAAAGGTATAACACAGCTTAGGCCTCCTATGATTGGACAAATATTCAATGCTTAATGTGTCTTACATGCATTATGACGCTCTTTCCTTTTGTGGTTTGTACCAATAAAAGCGGTCAGAAACATCTCCTCTTTGAACACTCAGTAGCTATGCGGACTATCTCTGTACTGCACGTATTTGCATTATCTTGTTGACCTATAATACATTTTATTCATCTTGTGTGCGAAAAGAGAGTTGGTATTATTTGTTTATTATTTGTTTCTAGGCTTCTGCAATAGCTCCGTCCAAAGTTGTCTGTGCAGTGGATACAGTAGAGTTTTTTTTACATAATTTGAGACCATTTTATAATCACTGACAGGCAGAAATGGCTTAAGGAATGACCAAAAATAACTTTAAAACAAGGCCTAAATCTATATGAATCCCAGCTTTTTATCCCAACAGCGGAATTGCAACAAACAGCTTCAATACTGTTTCAATAGCAGGCCATTCAGGATTCCAAAAGACCTTACAGTTTATATCAGAGATATTTCTCTTGGCCAATATTAAGGAAAGACACGAAAAGAATGAAAGATGAAGGTGAGATTTGTGCTTGAAATAAAACTGATCATGCAAAACCCAAGGGACAATTACAACATCTTCCAACTTTTAACAGACCATGGGAGCAAATAACACTGGATTTTATGACAGGTCTCCCAAGAGTGCAAAATTGTTCAGTGATTCTTGTGGTTGCCAATAGTCTAACTAAGTACACCGACTTCTTTACCTGTGCAAAGTTACCAACTTCTGGACAAATGGCAAATCTGTTGTTCCAACAGTAGTATGTCTGCATGGTCACTCCACTGAAATTCTCTCAGACCACTATTCTCAGTTTACCTCCCAATATTGGCAAACGTGGTATCAAGCGTTTTGTGTCTCTTCCACCTTATTCACCAGTCATCACCCACAAACGGATAGGCAAACTGAGCAGCTGAATCACACTTTGAAACAATACCTGCGGTGTTATGCAACTGAAGCCAAAGAGTCATGGGTGTCATTGTTATTGCTTGCAGAGATAACCTATAATAATTCTTATCACTCGTCCACAGGTTCAACACCATTCTTTGGATTGTATGGTTACCATTCATACACACTACACCTCACTGTACCTACCACAGATGTTACGCCAGCAGTGAAGGACACACTACATTATCTTCATCAAAACAAGAGTCCATTCATAAACATCTAGAACAGGCAAAACAAACTTATAAAAGACAATACGACAAACAACGTAGAGGAGGACCCACTTATCAATCAGGAGATAAGGTTTGGCTGTCCACATGGAAACACAGATACGTTTCATCCCAAATACTTTGGGCCAAATCTCATCATATGGCAGGTGAACCCAGTTACATCTAAACTACAATTGCGCCACTCTTTGCGCATTTACCCTGTTTTTCATACATCTCTGTTAAAGGCTGCTGCTCAACACTGTTGCTCTCGACCTCATCTGGTGTTGGTCCATGGTGAATGGGAATATGAGGTTCGCACCTTTTTGGATGGTAAATAGCATAGAGGAGCCTTTTGGTATCTAGTGTTCTGAAAAAGGTATGATTCTTGGGTTCCTGCACATCATGTACATGTGCCCTGTTTAACCCAGCACTTTCATTTCCTCCATCCCTCTAAGCCGGGTCCTTGAGCATACTTGGGAGGGGGAGAGTACTGTCAGCGCCATTGCAACATGCGTTCTAGGGATGCAAGCCCCAACCACAATACACACCCTGAAGAATGGTGTTGTTGTTTGTTCTCATAGCGCTAAGGTTCATTGTTGAAAAATTAATTATATCACCTCTGCACGTAGGTGTTTGTGTTATCCTATGTTGTGCAGTACATAGGTATCCTGTTTCATGTGTGAGCGTGTTGTTTTTTTTATTCGTGTGCCCTTTCTTTCTCTTTGCAGCTTTACATTACATGTCCCAGCTGCCCTGAGAGGCAGCCATCTTAGGTGTGCCCCTGAAAGTGGCCTTCCATGAAATAGGCAACCCCGACCATTAACCCTTTCTCACCATTCTCCCGATCTCGTCAGAGTGAGAGGTTCGTTCTTCATCTTGGTGCAGACAGTGGGAGTCTACTGGTTTGCTTCCTGGCTTGGAGGTTCGTCATAGTCCCTCTTGCTGGGCCTTTGATTTTCAGCTGGCTCCAGCAGTGCGTACAACAACCATTGTTCTCCATGCCAGCTCCCACAGAGTTTCTCATTTTCAACGGCTCCTGCGGAGTTCAGCATTTTGGCCGGCTCCCACAGTGAGTACAGCAACCATTGTTCTCAATGCCGCTCCCGCAGAGTTTCCATAATCAACTGGCTCCTGCAGCATTCTGCGTCTGCTTTCTGGTGTGCCCGGTGGGGGATCCTTTTCCTCAGGCAGTCTAAATTATGGAACAACCACATTCAGAGCAGGTTGTGCTCTGGGCGGTAGGCCTCAGCGTTAGCATAACTAATTAGCATATTTTAGATAGCACACCTTCCCGCTCTGTTATTATTCTTTACTTGTGGCATTAGTTTTGATAATTTTTAGCATATTCTCACAGTTACAATGTAAGAATCCTAATCTACAATACAAAATATTAAGACGGAGGTCATGTGATACATTATGAATTATTCTGCAGCATTACCACGGATTATATGTGTGACACATTGTTTCTCTCAGCATTATCATTAAAGGAACAACACTGTAATGCAGAACAGATTTTGGATCTCTTCAAAATACTTGTAGTAATCTCAAGGCTGAGCTATTTACTTGGTTTTGTACATGAACTTTTATTTTACAGGTCTCCTTCCCCGCTGTTCCCATCTCACACCCTTTCCCCCATCTGACCACTGTGAGTTTGGTGCTATAACAGCAGATCAAAAGCAGAAGGGCCATTGAGAGCATTGTGCATATTCCAATGAAAATGAACGGCCACCGTGACAGGGTGTTAAAGCCTGAGGCACCCAGAGCACTCCAAGATAAATGGACTAGGGCTTAGCCGGTCTTGGAAAAGAAGGGATAAGGTACACACTTGGTGGACTTCGATAACCCAAGGAATGTCCACAGAATAATTCATGAGAATAGGCTCAAATTACATCATGACAGAGCTGACATCATTATGCTCATGGTGACAGATGGTGGAGAAGAGGAAGAGAGTAAACCTCTCCCATACCTGAAGTCTACTAATGTCAAAGATGGTTAAGTGGAGGGAGTAGTTCTCTCTGACACTGATCAACCAGAAATACTGTTACAAATTCATTGGGCAGTTTTCTAAGTCGTTTTCCTTTACACCTGGTGGTGCGCACATGATATGGACACAGGTGGCAGGTTACCTGTCAAAAGTAAAATGTACAGGTTGTCAGACCAGGTCAAGGCTAGTAATGAAGCACAGGTTGCCAAGATGCTAGAAGTAAAAGTGATAGAGTCCCTGGGCCAGTCCAGTAGTTCTTGTGTCCAAACAGAATCCCAAGGGAAACAAACCAGAGTTAGAATTCTTTGTGAACTACAGAGGCCTGATTGCAGTCACAAAGACGAATGCACACCCTATATTAAGAGCTAATGGACTCAATGATAAGTTGGGGGTGGCAAAATATCTGAGCACCTTTGTCCCGATTTCACGTTATTGGTAAATACCCCTCATACAAGGAGCCAAGGAGAGGTCTACCTTTTCAACCCCAGAAGGCCACTTTTAGTTTATGATGCCTTCTAGATTGAAAACTGCACCTGCCACCTACTAGAGGTTGGTGAATACAGTACTTTTAGGCTTGGAAAGCTTTAGTGCAGCATATCCGGATGATATTGCTATCTTGAGTTCCACCTGGGAGGATTGCCTGGTCTATCTCAAGGAAGTGCTCCAACCCCTACAACAGGCACGGCTGACTACCAAAGAAATTAAGTGCCAGATAGGGCAAGGGTTTGAAGTGTACTTGGGCCATTAAGTAGGTGGAGGCCATTTACAATCTCTCCAACCAAAATCTAGACAATTCTGGTCTGGGAAGCTACAAAGAGCCAGACCCAAGTAAGAGCCTTTTTAGGCGTGACTGGGTTCTACAGGAGATTTGTCAAAGGTTATGGTTCCATAGAAGCACCATTAATGGAGCTAATGTTAAAAAAACAGCCAGGTAAAGTCACATGGACTGACATGTCAAAAGGCCTTTGACACCCTTATGGAAGCTTTGTTCTTAGCACTTATCCAAAAGGCACCTGCCTTTAGTAAAGAGTTTGCTGTCCAAACTGTTGCTGCAGAACATGGGATTGGAACAGCATTGTCACAGCTGAATGAACTAGGGTCAAGATCAACTAGTTGCCTTTATTGGCAGGCACCTATTTCCCAGAGAGCAGCGTTGGAGTGCCATTGAGAGGAAAGGCTTTACTATGGTTTGGCACCTAAAGAAGCCAAGAACCCTACTTGTTTGAGACTAGCCACAGACCTCTTAGATGGCTTGCTCAGATGAAAGGAGAGAACCCCCAACTGTTGAGGTGGTCTATCTCCCTACAGGGTATGAACTTTACAGTGGAACATAGACCTGTAATTGACCATCCCAATGAAGATGGCCTTGCCTGACTTTTTACTTAGATTACGAGAATCAACGGGATAGGGTTGAGTTGTTCATCACCTTTCATCTGGAGGGGGGCCATGTAAGAAAATGCCTCTTTTTGCATGTTCACCCCCACTTTTTGGATTGATGATGCTGGCTTTTCGGCTCGGGTGCACAGAGGCCTGCTAACCAGACCTCAGTGCAAGTATTCTAACCCCTAACAAAAGATATGTTGAATTGGATATACACAATTGGCAATGACTGACTTCCAGGTCCTCAGTATATGGTACCAAGGGTAAGTAAAGCTGAGTTTCCACATAGGGCTGCAATGCTATTTGTGCCACTCTAACCATGACCAAGGACAAAAAGGTTGCCTGCCTGCTTCTGCAGACTGGAAGGGCAGTATGTAAACTGCTTGTTTGCCCTTGGCATTAAAGGCAATAGCAAAGCCACCACATCCCTTAACACTATAAGTCTGCCCAAAGGAATGCCTATGAAGTCCTATGGCAGGGAGCTGTATTCTGTTGAGTTAGATATATATTTTTGATATGTCTTAACAACATTTCTAACTTGTCATTTTGCTGTGGATAAAGTAGTAGCCCGATTGGTTAGTACAGGGTTTGCCAATTGGCAACCCAACTGGTCTCCTCCTGAATGGGACTACCTAACTGGGTCACTTAAAGTATCAAATTAATAGTGAAATTTGATGCGACTTTATGGTCAAGTCGACATTTGTTACTTTTCAAGTTTGACAACTTAACCCCTCCGCCGCGGCGCAAACTCCGTCGCGGCGCTGGGGGGGGTGTGGGGTGAGCGCGGCGCCGCCATGCTCGTGACGGAACCACGCCGTCATGAGTCACGGGCGAGCTGTGCTCATGACGGCGTGGTTCCGTCACGACTCCGCCCGCTCTTCATTCCGCCCGCACAGGCGGGGAATTAGTGCCGCGTGGGCGGAGCGGCCGCAGCATGACGGAACCACGCCGTTATGAGCACACGCCGCCCGTGGCTCATGACGGCGTGGTTCCGTCATGTGCACGCAAGGGGTTAAGATAGTTGCAATTTCTGTGCTCAGCTAGTCCATAGGCTTTAGTACACAGAGATCTGTCTGACTGTGGAGACATGTAAACAACTCCCAGGCCAGGAACAAAGACTGTTGCTTTGCTGAAAGAGGTTACGCTCCTTCCACAGGATGGAGACCCAGGGTGTTAGCCCAAAAGGAGAATTTCAAAGGTGAAGCTGCCTTTCAAAGGCTGCTGTGACAACACTCTCAGGCAGGATGCCTTTTGTTTCCTGTAGACTGAGTAGAACTAGGGGTTAAGAGGGAAAACTTGCTACCAAGCCAGTTCTACATTTAGCCTGTGGCCCCCTGGAAGCCACACCCGTAAGGTGGGCTAGCAAGCTCCTTGTGGACAAAGAAGGGTTGTGACATCCGAGGGCCAGTTGGCTGACCTCCCAGACCAACACTCAGGACATTAAAGCAGAACCAGCCCAAGTTGCATCTCTGGTAGCCACCGCAGATGTTTTCCCCCTACCAGACGCCGGGCACCCCAAAGGAGAATTCGGAAAAAGTCAAAAGATGCACCTGTGTCTGCCGGACTCATCAGTGTTGGTTGTGACTGGATTCGCCAACCAAGGGGAACACCAGCCACCACCAAAGATTTCCACTATGACCGCTGTGTTGCTAAAGTACTAGGTCTGCATCAGCAGGCCTTGGAACCCTGCACAGAGGACTTTGTGGGACCCTGAGACCCGTGAACAGAGTTGTCCCACTCACCTGTGGACCAAGGACTTGCTTTGACTTCTTCCCTGTGGATCGCAAAGCTTAAGGAGCATCATTGAGCATCTTTAAGCCTGCAACCCTCTGCACCAGGCCCACTCCTTTGGCATCTACAGTTGCGATCAGTAAAGGCTGTATCTTGGTTTAAAAATGCTTTGGTGGCCAGGAAACTGTAAAAAGTATTCTCTCTGGTCCCTTAGACCTTTGTTCTAAAGAAGTTGGTTGTCCAACCTAGTAATAGAACTAACTGTTTCAAACTTTGCAAAAGTTTGCAACCTTTTGTTGGGCAACTCTTGTTTGTGGTTCCTTTAAAAGTTATTTAAATGATCTAAAATCTGTATCGGCAGAACCCTCCTGTGGATATTGCTCTTCAAGGTCTCTAAAAATGTATACAAATATCCTCTATTTAAAAAAAAGTATTGTTGTGTCTCTTTCTTGATACATGACTTTCTTATTCTGTTGTTTTGTGCTGTTAAATGCGTTACATAGTATTCCTTTGCTAAGCCTAGCTGCTCAGAGCCATAGCTTCCCATGGTACCACTTATATATTTAAGTATGTCCCTCTGGGAAGTGCTCGGCTCTATAAAGTTTTTGTTGACCTCCGCACTGACTTCGATCTTGTGTCAAGGGAGGCCTTGTAAAAAATTTGGATCGATCAAGGTGCCCCAAAATATCTTGTTGATGTCATCAGGAGGTTGCATCAGAAGTACTATGTACAGGTTAGGTGGTGCAAGCACAGGGAGCTGACAACATTGATACAGATTACGAGGGGAGTTAGACAGGACTGTGTCCTTGTCCCAACCTTGTCTCTATTATACAATAATGATTTGGTAGCTCAGTTAGAGAAGTGCAACCACGATGCCCCAGCTTAGTGGGTAAGAAGATTCCAGCCCTCCAGTTTGCAGATAACACCCTACTGGTATCAAAATACCCTATGAGTATGCAAAACCTCTTGGACCAGTTTGGTGTCTTCTGTGAGCAGAGAGGGCCCGAGATCAACCCTGAAAAGAGCAAGTATATGGTCTTTAATCCTAGTCACACGACCCGCCTAAACTCGTCTTTGAATGGTGCTCCCCTCGAGAGTGTTCACACCTTTGAGTATTTTGATCTCACCCTGATGGAGAATTTTGTTGGTCTGCACAAATCCATAAGAACAAGGTGAAGCTTGAACATTAGGCATGGGGCATCTTGAGGGTTTTTAAGGGTTCTAGCTTTTCAACCAGTTTCTCCGGCCATTCAAATTTTCAACTTACAAGCACTAGGCGAGTCTTTATATGGGGGAGAATTATGGGGACACAAGAAGGTCACTGCATTGGAAGTGGGTGAAAATCAATTCTTATGAAGTACCCCATTCCTGCCATTACGGTTCGATCTGGGCCACAGGTCCATCACCCCTAAAGCAGCCCTTAGACTTTTGCTGTATTGGAAACGGCTATGGGCCTCTGTGGACTCAGTCCCCTATTGGGTAGGATTGGAGGACCTACATAGGCAGCCTGTAGATTCCAGGAACCCCTTGTTTGAGCACATCAAGGCCTAACTGATAAAGCTATGATGTGAACACCTGTGGATTAATCCGGGAGCTATGACCAGTGTGTCAAATGCTGTACTTAGGGGGATTTAAAGGAGGTATATAGATGGAGAACTGAGCAGGAGTATGGGCACTCTGAACCTAGCTTTCCTGGAATTTAAAGATACTTTAAGGAAAATTACATGGACTCAATTGAGCCCCCATTGGTAAAAACCCTGTACATCAAATTTCGCTTCAGGACCTTACCACTGTGTACATTTGCTGCTAAATGGGGGCAACATGATACCGACCCAGACATGACCTATCCTTTCAGTCCCCAGATAAAGGAATGTATTAATTGTATTTTATTTTTCAGCCAACGTTATTATAATCACAGGAAGAAGGGGGCGCTACCAATCTGTGGGATTACGGGCATTAAGGAATTTAGAATTGTTCCTAGAATCCTAAAATCCAATATAGCACCCTTGATTGTATTTGCTGTGTCCCGTTTATTACTGGGAGTGTGGAGAACCAGACGGGGAAGTGTAGGGATTTAAATACTGTTTTGCACTGACCCTTGTTTTTGGTAATGTGACCCATTGGAAATATTTTAGCTCTACCTTCAAACTTAATGAGCTGCTCTAATGAGGTGCTAATTCTCTATTGAAACCCAGAAGTACAAGTTATTTCGCTCTAGCCTGTTAATTGGAATTTCATGACTAGCAATGTTTACAAATTATGCTGCTTCCTAAGCACTGCTTATTAATGACTTTTTGTGATGGTTCAAGGATTTTATTGGTTTTATCATTTTTAAAGTTTTCATGTGAATTGCATTTATGTGACTTTTATGGCAGCACTTGCTGAATAAAGTTATATGATGATGATTAGGCAGACAAAAAATTCTAATTCTAATTAAACCCGTAAAATATACAAAGTTCCCAAATTTCACTTTATACAATTTTTTTTTAGTCTTGAATTTTTCAATTGATAATTTTTGTAGAAGCTTTTCTAAGTAAACACACTTGTCTACTATATAGTTTGTGTGTGTTACATCAGTGGCGAGTTTCACACAGAACAGGAGGAACATTTTCTGCTTGAACCTGCTTGTCTATAGCTAGCATGACTTGTTTTTTTCCCTAAACTGTGCCCTCCCATAAAAAAACTCACACAAGATATTTTCAAACCACATTTCGGTCTCAAGGCATAATTGTGTGAAATTTTCATTGAATTTCATAAAAAGAACTAGGCAATTGTGCACACCATTTAATGTGATCAGTTTACATAAATGTAATTTAATCCCTTAATTCAAATTGGGGTTGATGAATTATCGTAGCTTGGTGTTTCAGATTATATTTTTAATCTTAGCCATTTTAATCATCGATTTTGATCATTTTTGCGGTTTATTAGAAAGACTTAAGGGAATCTAAGTAACATCTACAAATGCCAGTCTGGTTAAAACTTTATCTAAAAAATGAACCAAGAGTTGAAACATATTTCCTGGTGATTCATAATGTGAACATGAGACGGCTATTAATGAGGTAATAGTTTAGGTAACAAACAAGTAGACTAAGCAAGCATGCGTGTCCAGGCTTCTATATTGCAATGGCACACTTGAGACTCTTATCCTCCTTTTGTTTTACTATTTTATATATAGGTGGTCTTCTGGATTATGAACTAGAGATACTAAAGCCGTTGTTTGAAAATTATTTTATTTATGAATGTAAATTTGCCCTCTTATTTGTATGCTACATAAAGACACTGAACCTATTAATTTAGTTATTTGAGTTTCACACAATAAAAGTGAAAAAGGAAGCTATACAGACTAAAATTAGTCCTCTGGAATGTTTGATGCAAAATTGATCTTTGATCAATGCTGACTTGTTATACATCACATACTTCATCAATAAGTTTATGAATTTGTTGATTGACTATGTTTTAGTATTTCCTTGTTACTTATATTTTATTAATTTGTTTATATTGCATAATTAGATCTATTTAATGGCAATTAGTTTTCATTGCGAAATTCACTTCACTGCCTCAGCACTACACAGATATATTTACATTTTTAGAGTTGTGTATATAGAAAGTATTTAGATGATAGAGAAGTTTACATTTACAGGGTTTTCATCTCCCTGGCCATATAGCATAAGAACAGAATTTTATACTATTTTTCATATCCTCGGAAGGCTTGTGGAACCTCGAAAAAGGCATACTAGCGCACACACACACTGATACTAACTTCCAACTAGAGCCAGAGATTTATTTTTGCTAGTTTAGTTCATTGTTAAAAATATGTATAATAAGGAACAAAAATAAAAAGCAGGACCTTTCCTCTAATTCTACCTTTGCATTGGCAGAGCAGGCTAAAACACAGAAATACAATTTATGCCAAGCCATTTCCACTGCTCAATCAAACTATTCTAGACATTCAGTTGAGGGAATATTGTATTTGTTTAGGGGAACTGGTATATTATCAACAACAAGCTGTGGCTAGAATTAAAAAACATATCTGACATAAGTTCTCTGGCCGTGTGAACAAGACATGGCTGTGCTCCTGACCCTCCCTCTCTTACCATGGACTATTTTGATAGAACCTTTAGAATATTGTATCAAGTAGCTACACACACAAACGATATATTATCATTATATACAGGTGACAATAATATAGTAAAAAAAAAAAACACCTGAAACTTTCTGGCCCAGATAATGATGATGTTATATTTCATGAGTAAATTGGAACCGTTTCATTAAACATTTTAATGTATATAAAAGTTTTGTTATATCTAGAACTAATGGTGAGTAGGGAATTATTCTTATTATATGATTGCATGAGTAGGTGGGCAGGTGGATTCTCCTACCTAGAGGAGGTTACAATATCACACCACAAATTTATATTACACCAATTTTGGTTAATTTTGATCCCACTAATGCTGGGGTTCCCATCGAAAACGTATAACCATTCAGACTTGATCAACTGTCCTTGTGACAAGTCCTCTGCCCAAACAGATCTTCATATACTGTTTTTTTGTGGTCACTATCGTAAAGAAAGGAAAAAGTACATTGCACCGATTTTAAAGAGCCATCATTTTGTCCAATGTAGGGTTCCACTATTCTTTTTAAAATCCTTACCAGACCATCTAGTGTGCTTCTCCCTAGCCTCATTTCTATGGGCTTGTAGAAAAGGCGGAAGATCTTGGGATTATCAAACTTTTAGGTAAATTCATATAACTATTTATATTCTGCATTTTAACTTATATTTGATATGGCACATTTTAGTGCATATAAACTGAAACTTTGTAAGATTTTTAACTTCTTTCTATAAGAATTCAGATGACCTGGTTACCATATTTTATTTATGAGAATTGTTTTTCCCTTTTAAATTTATTGTTGCTTCTGTACTTTTATGATCATACCTAGGAATGAGCGAATAAAGTTGAAATTGAAATTGAATTGATTGCGTAAGAAGGGAATTATTCTAATTATAGGATTACAATCAAGTATCTGAAATGGAGGTAAAGAGGTTGATAAAACTTCCATTACCATAATCTGTATAGCTCATTGTTAGACTTGGCATCTTTTGGTGCGTTTCCCCTGTCTTTTTGCTTCTGACCTCCCAGTTTTGACTCTGTTTTTCCTGATTGAATGTCTCTGCGCACTTTCTAGCTCCTGTTCAGTGTTAAAGCGCAAGTGCTACTGTTTTAAATTATGTTATGGATTGGTGTTTCTATGATTGGCATATTTGATTTACCGGTGAAGCCCTAGTGAAGTGCACTGAGTGGCAGCTACCACCGCAGAGTCTGTGTCTCTGGACATGGCTCGAACAGCAGGGCATATCCCTGGTAGTTCAACAACTGTCAGGTTCCTTGAAAACCAGGGCAGACCAACTCAGCCATTGATGCCTAGCAGATCACGAATGGCATCTCCACCCGGAGCTGGCACAAGGTCTCTTTCAGCAGTGGGGAGAGCCTTGGTTAGATCTGTCCGCCTCCACTGAGAAAGCACAATATCAGCAGTTTTGCGTGCTGAAGTTTCCAAGGTGGCTCTTGCTCAGAGATGCTTTTCATCTCTAGTGGAGCTCAGGCCTCCTGTACGCCTCTCTGACCCCCCCCGCAATACCACTGCTGCCCAGAGTTTTCAAGAAGATCAGGAACGACCGGGCCCAAGTCATCCTTGTGGCTCCGGACTGGGCACGGAGAGTCTGGTATCTCGAGCTCCCTTCGGGAGGATCTTCTGTTGCTGTAGCAGGGAAGGGCCCTCCACCCGAATCTCTCCACTCTCTGCCTTCTTGCATGAGGATTGAGCAGCGGCAGTTGACAGCTTTCAACCTTCCTTCCAAAGTCTGTAACGTTATTCTTGCAGCCAGGCATCCCTCCACCAAGACTGTATGCCCCTGCCGTTGGAAAAACTATGTGGCATGGTGTTCGTCCAAACAAATTGATCCTTTCTGCTCCTCTTTCTGACTTACTCTTATTCATTCTTTCCCTTGCCCAGCAGGGTTCTGCTCTGGGCACTCTCAAGGGCTAACTTTCCCGTTCGGTCCTGCAGGAATTCCTAGTTTAAATTAGTCCGCAGACCCTCCACTGGGGATGGTATTGCTTGGGTATCTTTATTCAGAGGTAAGGAATTTGCGGCTAGAAGTCTCTTATCAGATGAACAAGTTACTTACCCTCTGTAACACAGTGTTTGATAGAGACAATATCTAGCTGCAGATTCCTTACTGACCCACCCATCCTTCTTGCTCTGCGGAGTGATCTCTAGGGTCAGAGCTGATCCCTTTTAGGGCCCTACTTTGGACACATTAGTGCCAGTGCACTTCATGGCTCCATGCCTCTGTCTTGCTTAGCCATCCTGTATGCCTCTGCTGGGGTTGTGGATTGAATGTCTGGCTTTGGATGACATGGGGCTGGAGAGGGGCAGTGGCTCAAGAGAGCCTGATGGGTCATGACTGGGCTGAATAGTCCTGGGCTGCATTTAGAGTAGTGAGAGGAGATTTCCTTGCACCTGAATGGGCCTGGTCTGCCTTGCACAATGCCGTCTCCACCCACTGCCAGGAAGCTGCACCAGTGAGAACAGAACTGGTTTGGGCTGGGTACAGACACTCTCTGCCTCCAGAGAGCAAAGGATTTGAAGGTATTAATATTGGAGCCCAAACCTCTAAACTTTAGAACTATTTTGGACCAACTAGACTGCCAAGAAGAAGAGCTGGAGAAGCTGTGAGGAGGAACTACCACTTTGCTGTGTGCTTTGCTGTGTTGGCCTGCAGTGGGCAGTGAAATGACTGGACTTGAACTTTCTGCAATCAAATGTTTGTGAGTTTCTCCAAGGGCTTGAGGGAGATCTTGTCCCCTGTTCAAGAAGTCTCAGGAACAGGAAAGACTTAAATTTCTTCTACCCTCGGCACTGGGGATTGTGTGATTTGTGCTGCAACACAACAAAAAGCAAACCAACGCCGTCTATGACTCCGCTGCCGACTCCGTGTCCTGAAGGCACCACAGAGGGCACGCTGCAACGCAACCCTGGTCTCACCAACGATGCCATAAGACACCACCACGGAGCAGCTGCTTGCACTGCGACCTGTGGGCACCACACTTTGCACCACCACCCCGGTGTCCTCGACAAAGCCACTTCACGCTGACATCAATGCCGCTGCTTGCAGGGTGGTTTGAGGGCACCACTTGCATCATCCTTCACCACAACCTTGGCCTACTGATGCCGGCGCCATCAACTCCAATTCTTCAGCCGACGACAGCGCTTCAGCAACAACGACGATGCTGCTTGCACCGTGACCTGCCAGCACTGCGACGAGCCTCGCATCACTTCACACCGCAGCCCTGGTCTCACCGACACTGCTGGACGACCGTCACCGAGCCGCTACCTGCACTGCGCACCACTGCACTTCGCACCCCAGCATCGGACACCTGCTGACGCCGGCGTCCTGACTTCAACCGCGAGGAGTTCGATCTGCAACGTGTGTGATTCCAAGGGCTCGACCACTCCTGCACCGACCTCCGGAACCAACGCCTGCGGACGCCGTGCCTTCGGAGCTCAATGAGTGGTCACTGACACCCTGCATTGGTAAAAGGTACTGTTTTGCGGGTCTTCCTGACACCGTAGTGGGCCCGCAACGCCCCAGTCAGCTAGAACTGCTTGGATTTGTTGTTCATGACGCCGTGATAGCCCCAGACGGAGCTATCAACTTCAGGGAACTGTTTTCAAGTTTATTTTGATAACTAAAGATTTCTAAGTATTGTATTGTGGATTTCTATCGTTTTTGGTCTTGTGATAAGTATATAAATATATATTGGATATTTTTCTAAGCTGGTGTGGTGTCCTTTTGTGGGATTTTCACTGTGTTACTGTTGGTTATGTGAAAATGCTTTACACACTGCCTCCAAGATAAGCCCGACTGCTCGTGCCAAGCTACCAAGGGGGTGAGCAGGGGTTATTTTAGAAGTGTAACACCCTTATCTTGACAAGAAGGAGAACTACAGTTACATGTAAGTAACTTTTTTCCTTCTCCGGTATTGGATCTTTCATTGATTAACATGCTTGAATCAGAATAGTATGCAGTTGATAATACGCACATCAATCTTTTTTTTTGCTACAATGTAAAGTGGATAGAGGGTAGGCATAAAACAGTATATATTTTCAATATGGCTCATCTCACTGGAATAGATGCTTTAAAACTGGTTTCTCCCTCCACCCCCCACCCTCCCAGCCTCGTAATTCTGCAAGTTAAATCCAAACAGCAGTGTTCAGTGAATGTGTCTATTTTTCCAAGTTGCTGCTGTACAGATGTCTTACATAGACACAACAGCAAAAAGAGCTGTCAATTTGGACACAATTCTGGTCGAATGTGCTCTTACTGAACCATCCAAAGGTTTACCTTTTTTATTATGGTAGAAGACTATGACTGATTAAATCTAGCGTGCTATGCTTTGTTTTGAGAAGGAAAGACTCTTACGAAAATTGCCATGTGCTGTCAATAATTGGTTCATTCACGTGAATGCACTGGTTCTATTCATATAATATTTTATACATTTTTTTATCTGCAGTATGTAGCCTTCTCTGCGCTATGTCCTCGTGGTTTTGGAAAAATACTTTTAATACTACTGGTTCATTCAGATGGAATTGTGGCAGTACATTAGGATTTTTTCCTTAGAATTACTCAATCATCTCTAAATTGTATATAAGGCTATTTGATGGTGAAAGCTTTTATCTCACTTACTCTTCATGCTGATGTGAGTGCCAGGATCAATGCTAGCTTCCATGAAACATATTTAAGGTCAACTTTATGAACAGGTTTGAAGAGACTCTTCATTAGATGTAAGAGGACTATATTGATTTGCCAAGGAACTGGAGGGTTCTTCAATGGAGATAACCCCTGAAAAGTAATTTTAAGAATTCCTTTATAATTCTATTTAACCGCAAAGAATTGTTTGAAGATCTCATATAACGAGAACCCAGATTTTGATGGATATAATAAATATAGAACTATCTCCTGAGGCTGCAATGAGATTGGATGAACTTTGTTGTTCACATACCAGAAACAAAAACGTTTCCACTTGAACTGATAAGTTGCATTATTATTCTGAGTTTTGTATAGCGCCTGGTTACCAGATAGGCATCCCAGCGCTTGACGGCACAAACCACTACTGCAAAAAACAGGGCCTACACGGGAAACAGAAAAGTTTTTAAAAGTTTACGAAAACGGAGAATACTAGCTTCCGCGCGCAGTTGGAGGGGCAATGAATTCCACAGGGAGGCCACATTTATAGAGAACCTTCTGCCACCAGTTCTTGCCTTTTTCACCCTGCCAACCTGAAGGAGATGTTGATGGTCAGAGCGGAGAGAGCGGGAGGCCTTGTAAGGCTGGACCATTTCCTCCAAAATGGGTGGGCCCACCCCATGCAGAACTTTGTGGGCAATGCAAAGTGATTTGAATTTCACCCGGTCCCTCACCGGGAGCCAGTGCAATGCTCTCAACGCCGGGCGAGCAGATTGGCACCTAGGGAGACCCGTCAGAAGCCTAGCAGCCGCATTCTGCACTTGCTGCAGTTTATTCAGGGTAGCTTCAGGGGCACCCAGGAAAAGCGCATTGCTGAAATCCAGCCGCGAGATGATAAGTCCCTGGATGAGAAGCCTGCGGGTGGCTACTGGGAGTAAAGGCAGAATCTTCTGGGCTGAGCGGAGCAGGCCAAAACACACGCCAGCAGTCTTTTTGGCGTGGGTTTTAAAAGAAAGGTCCTGCTCCAGCCAGACCCCCAGGCTCTTAATCTCCCGCTTGGGGGAAGGTACCGGTCCCAGACAGTCTGGCCAGCTGCTGGGGGACAGAGATGGAGAAGAGTTCCCCAGCAGCATCAATTCCGTCTTGGAGCCATTTAACTTTAGGGCAGAGCTGCACATCCAAGTGTAGATCTTTTCAAGACACGTGTGCAGCCGGTCGGGATGGTGTGCCGACTGGGAAAGGCCAACCACCAGCTGAGTATCATCAGCATAACTGATGATTTTAATACCCAGCGGCAGTACCACACTCTCCAGGGGGGCCATATAAATGTTAAATAAGGTAGGGCTCAATGAGGAGCCCTGTGGCACACCACACTGGAGAGGGGATGAAGATGATTTTTCCTGGCCTTCCCATACCTCAAATGAGCGACCTTCCAAAAAGGAGGCGAACCATTTGAGGGCCAAACCCGTAATCCCCACCCCAGAGAGCCGTTGGAGAAGCACCTGATGGTCCACGGTGTCGAAAGCAGCGCTGAGATCCAGGAGGATCACTGCCACTGATCCTCCCGAGTCCAGCATGCTTCTTGCATTCTCCACGACCGCCAGCAAGGCGGTGTCAGTCCCCTGACCGGGGCGAAAACCCGTTTGGGAATCGCCAAGAAGGGAATTTATTTCCAGAAAGTCCGAAAGGCGGCTGTTCACCAGCTTCTCAGCCACCTTACTGATACCCGGCAGCAAGGAGATAGGCCGAAAGTTAGCGAGGTCAGCGTGATCAAGGTTAGGTTTTTTCAAAAGGGCCTTGACCACCGCGCCTTTCCAACTAGGGGGGACTACCCCCTGGACGAGAGACAGGTTTATCAGGTCCGTCACAGGGCCACCAATTATAGATGACACCTGTTTGAGATATTTAATCGGTACTGGGTCTTTCGGGGAGCCGCTCTTCATAGACCCCAGAACCGCCAAAACTTCCTCCTTAGTGACCGGACCAAGGGAGGCCAGTTCCACCGATTGCGACTTACGTTGGAAGGTGGAACTGTCCTCCAAGGACAAGACCTCACCTGGCCGAGGAAGGGAGGCCAGTATGTTGTCAATTTTACTTTTGAAAAACGAGGCCAGTTCTGTACATTTTTTACGAGGATCCTCGTGGCGAACCGGAGGGTCGGGGGCATTCAGTAGCTCCTTAATAACCCTGAATGACTCTTTAGAAGAGTTAGCCGCCGAGCCTATGCGCTCTTCAAAGAATCCTGATTTTGCCACCCGGATAGCAGATTTATACCTGCTTAGTGCCGCACGATATTCTTTGCGACTCAGCTCACTCCAGTCTCTCCTCCAGGACCGCTCTAGTCTCTTGCATCCCTTCCTCAGGGTTCTTAGTTCAGGTGAGTACCAGGGCGCAGAGCCCGTTCTCTTCCCCCTCGTGAGTTGTATCTTTTTAGGTAGGAGAGTATCCAGGGAATCCACGAGCCAGGTATGAAGGTTTGCGTCAGCAACTATAGGGTTAGATCCCAGGGAGGGCTGCGTGGCCTCCAAATGTAGCATCCAGGTGTCAACTGGGAGCCTCGACCAGGCTCTCTCCAGGGTGTGTACCCGTGAAACCACTGCAGTTGGACTATCGAATTGCCATATAGCGGACACCAAAAAATGGTCTGTCCAAGGCAGGGCAAGAGCCGAAGATGAAGTAAGATGGTCCAAGTTGGAAAATATAGGATCGAGCAGATGGCCCTTCTCATGAGTCATGCCCGAGTTGGCCAGATTAATTCCGAACGATTTAAGGTCGTCAAGCAAATCGACTCCCGCGGCATTAGTGGGGTGCTCGAAATGGATATTGAAATCCCCGAGGACAACAAAGTTGGCAGTCGAAGAGGCAAGGAGTGCAGTAGTTTCAAGAAGGGAGTTATGGAAGCTACCCAAAGGTCCAGGGGGGCGGTAGATCAACAAACCAACCAAAGACACAGTGGGAGACACCCGAAGGGAGAACTGTAAGCTCTCACAATCAGTCACCCCTCCATTCTGAATCTTACAGGCAAGCGTGTCTCTATAGAGGACAGCAATTCCTCCTCCCCTCCCTTTAGGTCTATCAAGATGGGCTATGTGGAAGCCCGGGGGGAGTGCTCTGACCATATCAGGACCAGAGCTGGGGGCGAGCCACGTCTCAGTAAGATACAGTACATCCAACTCGTGGTCTAAGATAAGAGAGTTAATTTCAATGGCATGGCTTGGCAAAGAACGGCAATTTAGTAAACCCATGGAAATAACAGATTTCACCGCCACAGAGTTGTGGCCGGTGAGACAGGCCCTACACGGTAAAAATGGAATAATTCCCATCTGAGCAAAGCTACAACTAATAGGGTGGGGCGACCGCAAAGCCAATAGGGCGTCCCTTCCATATCGAAGACAGGTGGTAAATGGAGCAACAGAGTCGGGTATAATGACAGACCCTGGGCCCGTCTGGGCCCGGACGGGCACAGACGGGCTTGACTCTGGCGAAACTCCGGCATTAGTTGAGTCCACTCCGGCATTGGCTGGGATTGGCCTCAATACTGCTAAATATATAGAATTCAATCAATGTAGGAGCCAAGCCGACAAGCTCAATGGTTTCGGGTCTGCATGAGGCACCCAATTGTTGTTCATTGTGAAAAGAACGTAGATTGGTGTTAGTTTCCAGTGTTTCACCTTTGATAGGCGAAGTAGCTCTGTGAACCAGTATTGACTGGGACATCTTGGAGCTATCAAAATTATTCTGCATGGTTCTCTCTATCATGTTCAAGACTTTGGGATTTGAAGATATTGGAGGCAAAGCATGGGCAAATATTCCCACCCATGCTAATCAAAAGGCATTACCCCATTATTGTTGTTGATAGTGCTATCTTGAGAAGAATTGACGCTTCCGATTTTAGGCTGAAGCAAAGAGGTCAAGAATAGATATTCCCCATGTTGCAAAAACTTTGAGGAAAACCTTTGGGTTGAGCTCCCATTCATGACAAGAATTTGGCATTCTGTTCAATATATGCACCCACTAATTGTGATTGCTGGGAACATGTTCCACTTTCAGTTGAACTTGGTGCTTCAATGCCCATTCCAAAATCCTTTGTGCTTCTCAAAATGAGGGGCAAGATCATGCTCCTCCTTGCTTGTTTACATAGTGCATTGATGTAGTGTATTTCTGTATGTATCAGGACTGAAGATCTGGCTATTTTCGATTAAAAAGCATGAAGGTTTTATGCTATTGCTCTTAATTCTAGCAGATTGACGAGAAGAGCTTTTTCTTGAGCAGTCCATTTTCCACTCATCTCCAGGTTCTGTAAATGAGCTCCTCAACCATCTAGGGAAGCATCTGTTGGTATCACTAATTGCAGTATTTGTGCTAACAACGTAAGTCTTGTTAAGTTGGATTCTTGTGCCCACCACGGGAGAAGAACTCTTATTTCTGAGGTACTATTTATGGTTTAGTTGAATGAACCTTCGGTTTGAAGCCATTGTTTGGCTTACTCTTCCAGGAGACCCCTCATTTGGCAGAGAGGAATCATGGTGATGCACGATGACATAATTCCCAGCAAATATTTGTACATTTGTACCAAAAATAACTTATTTTTTTAGGAAATTGCTTGTTACTTGTATCAGTTTGAATAGTCTGTCTACAGCTGGGAATGCTTTGCCATTTATGGTATCTAGATCCGCCCCCAGAAATATAATGTTTTGTGATGGATGGAGGGAAGACTTCTAAGTGTTTAAAGTATAGCCCAACTGGCTGAATGTTTGTAAACTGGCTTTGGTAGACTTTTTCAAGACAATGTGCTTGAAGAAAGCAGTCTCCTTCTTTAACTGTTCTTTCTTTCTTCTTCTTCCTTTCTGGTTGTCTAGGTTGTTCAGGAGGGGATCACCTGGAGGCTCGAGGCAAAAGGAACAAGAAGGTAGCAGTAAGTATATGAAACCCTAAGAGGTTTGCTCAGGATAGATACTTTTACCTTAACCCAAAGATAGTGAAGTCCGAGCAGATGAGTTAATATGGTGCACTTACAATGCTTTTATTGATGAAGGAAAGAACATAAAACCAGGTTTACCCTTCTAGTATTCCCAGTAACAGATTGGGATATCTTTTTGGGTAGGCCAACAGGAAAAACAAAAATAAAAACAATTAGGTGCAATTATTATACCTTAAGGATTAAATCCAATTCTAGGGCTTTATTGGGTCAGGACTCTTCAAGGGAAAACTGGTTTCTTACCCTCACCTCACTAGTCACAGATAAGAAAAATAAGAGGTGCCTTATAATCTTTAGGTAGAATAGAGACGTTCTATTCTAAGGGTTGCCATGGTGTAAAACCAAATCAACCGCTAGGACCCCCCCAAAAAAGATAAAGAAGAGAGGAACCAGAAAATCACACACGGTTAATTCTCTAGTACCTCCTCCTGACCTACCCATAAGTCCAAACAAAAAAACTCGTAACCCGCCTCTTTGATTTTCCCCTTTTCCCGTGTATATCCCGTGTCTGCTGCAACTCTCCTGACCTGTGGTAGCTAAAGTGCGTACTCCGGTGGTATCCCCCACTCCTCGTACCAGTCTTTTGGGCTCTCGTCTGGTTCAGTGTCCACAAAAACCCCTTCTCGATGTCCGCTGGTTGCTCTGGCCACGCCCTTGATCCTGGTCTTCCGTTATACTCCTTCTGTGATCGGTGGTGCGCTATTTTTCTTCCTCTGTGCTTCTTGATTGATTGTTTGCCCCGGCCACACCTACGTCTCCTGCCTGCATAGAACAACAACAGTCCTCCCTTTGTTTTGCTCCGTCTTTCCTGATTTGGGATCGGTATATCTTCTGAGATGATAAGAAAGGGGGAATTTCTTCAGTGTTCTTCTGAGGTTTCTCACATCGATATATTTATACAATAGTTTAAATTGATGCTGGACAGCTAGAAGCACCTAGGAGTTTAAGCATAGCTGATAAAATTACAGCTGCCATAAGACATCTGGTAATACATGTATTCCTGTTGAATTTTACAAAGAATTCTAGAGCCCTCCACTCACTCTGCTGTACAAAGAGTTGGTGGGAACCTGGATTACACCCTACCACAACTTGAGAGGCTCTCATCACTGCATTCATATGGCAAGTTGAAGTCCAGCATAAAAGGCATCACTTAAGCCGGCTATTATAATGTGGAAACTAGAGGATTCCTGCCCCATATGAATCTTATGCTTTGTCAGTTTTTCTGAGTGGGGTATTCAATTGAGGGATTAGATATGTCAAAGGTATTTGATAGCTTGTACATATTCCAGCCTTTGTGACATTTTGACACAAAGGGTCCCTGGAGTTCTGGAGAGAGAAGGGAGCATTTTGTAAAACCCTAGTGGTTCTTCTATCCTTCCTGTGTAGTATACCTTCAACCAGCACCCCCCCCCCCACACCCACCCTGATTGCCTGACTGGCCTGGAGAGAAGCATAGGGAGTAGTCCTTAAAAGCCTGGGTTTTGTCATGCTTTTCAGTCTGCAGAGAGGCTGTTTATATAGGGATCAGCATTTCAAAGCTCCGTTCTCTCCAGGCTGTTCTATCACGCTATTGTTTGTGGCACTTCTATGGCATATGCAACTGGATGCTACTCCTGGAAAGGGAATAAACCCTTATGGGCAAGTTCCATTGCTGTTTAGGCTACGGCCAGTATTTTTACTTTCCTTACTTGCTATCTACTCAATATGGTGGTTTTCCTGGGCATCTTGTGTCTGGATTAGCCCCACTGGCCCCAACTCCTACATTATTGGAGGTAAGGCAAGTTGTATTTAGTGAGCTTTTTATGTGCTGGCTCCCCACCCTGCTCATTCATGTCATTGCCTCGATCATGGGACTCACATTTATCTGGAACGTCTGTGATACTTGCGTTTGTGCAGTCCTGAGGGAGCTCTCCCTTCCCAATGGCTACACGTTAATGGCAGTTTGTATCTACAGGTTTTCTACTAGTAATTCTCAGGAGTTGCTCCTGGACCCCATTACAGAGTCAAAACATGTATCTACTAAATAATAGAAACCTAAATCTTGAGGGAAACTTTTTCACAACTTTTTGGGAAGAATAAAGGTTCCTTTTTTGTCTATAGAGGTTGTTAACATAATGAAAAGTTTGTAGAAACTTGTAACTGGCTTTTACACTTAATATGACGACATTCACAAAAAATATATTCAAAACTGATATTGGAGTAATTCATGAAAGTTGGGGGAAGTGTTTTGCTGTCATTGTTTTTTAGTGCCAGAGGACTGTGGCTGATATAGTTGTAATCTTGTTACTCACATGAAGTCTTTTTATATTTATAAGTCCATTAATTACATTACTTTTGGTAGCCCTACTAGGGTGCCATGTGCTGGTCACAGAAAGCAATATTGCAGGGGATGGTTACTATAGTTTTCTTGTTACAAACATAATAATTGCTAGTAGCCTGAATGTTTCATCGATCAAATGTAGCTGTCATTATGGAAAAAGGCTTGAGAAGCGTGGCCCATCTGCTCTGTCTCTATCTTTTAAACATTTATAGCCCTCTATTCTTGCACCTTAAACATCTACGGTGAGGTTTTGTCGAAGAGGACCCCATTCTGACTTCAAATGCTAGGCCAGGAATTTCTATAGATCTGAACATGGACAAAGAAGGCTAAGGAGCTGATATTGGTAAGTCAAAACAGAACAGCTAAAATTTCTCTAGACTATTCTGACAAATTTCACAAAATTCAGAGAGATCTTTTAATTCAGATGTTAAGCTACAGCAGGGAGGAAACAACATGTCTTCCTATTGAGCTTAAGGCCAAAGATCCCCGGGACTTCAAACAGCCACCCGATCCACAGAAGATGGGAGCGTACTGTTATAAGGGAATAATCCTAAAATTGTGGGGGAGCACAGGCAGAGGGGAAGAGCCCTGTAACAGTGATTAAAGTGACTACAAATACCCAATGGGCTCCTCGACAGGCATAAGATGGCAGCTGCCATGGTGATGGACTGGAGAACGTGAGACTGATGGAGCAAGGACTAATATAAAAGAGACTTGCTTGAATGCAATCTTCTCAAACTAACTCGTAATACCATAATTGTGTTTGTGAATACTAACGTGCATTACTGTTCACACGTTTAAGTTTAGGGGAAGCTTGCATATGTGTCGTACTAACAAGTAGCCCGAGTGCGAATAAAATGGACGCAAACGCAGAATTCTGTACTGTGCATGCATCAACTACATCTACATAGTAATGACGAGTCTGTGCTTGGAAGGAAATCTTTGCAGCTGTGCAATCGCTTTTAAGATGGCCGCTTGAAACTCACATGTTAAAGTGCATGCTTTTCCTGAAGCTAAACCCTGCAACTTTATCAAAATGCTAATGCGAAAGATTTTTATGAGTAAATGGGATTAGAGTAGAGATGGGTGGTATACAGTGAAATCATGTTAATGTGATTTCTAATATGTTTCTTTGACTCTATTTAGTTCGAATTTGGGCCTCAGAGCAATACTGAAGCCTATGTGCCATGTGATACCCAACGCATGCACACTTGTATACCGCCAGGAACCAAGATGACGTTCTTGAACTTCAACCAAGGCCATGATCGCTACATGTCCTGGGAAAGAAGTTGTCTTCCTGACTGATGAATGAGAAAATTATTAAATGTATACGTTTATTGATAAAAATGTGAAATGCGGGTGGGAAATAAAGCTTAAGAAAATAAATTTAAGGGTTGGGAATGCTGAACAATAGACTAAAGATAATTGTTATATCTTAGCATGGTGTGATCATCCCCCCCTTTCCTTGTCCAATCAGAATTATAAGTTTCATAAATTTGAAACATTTAGGGGTGGTACTTGCAATTGGAAGAGTATAATTGAGGCTGTTTAGTTATTTAGAACACACCAAGAGAGACGGAGATGCTGAGAGACCGAGATGCTGTCCGAGAATTGAATAATTGCTGAAGAAGACTCGAATTGCAGACTTAGAGCCTAAACCCTATTTAATTAGTAGAAGATCGCGGAAGAATCGAGGAGGCACATATAGAAGAAGATCGCGGAAGAATCGAGGAGGAAGATAGTGTCAGAGAGGGGTGCGAAGCAGGTGTCGTATCTAAAACAGGTCATCTATCCTGTCCCTGAATCCTGTTCAGAACCTTTGTCACCTGATCTGTCCCACGGGACCCTTTCCAGCTCCTTGGCCAAGGGGTTGGTTTCCACACCACCCTTGGTAACTATAATTCTGTGTAGTATGTCATTGTGCTGCTCTCTCTATTTTCTCCCTATTCAGGTACTGTCATCGTAATAACAGTGTTTAATGATTTCCCGTTTTAATATCGAATTTCCTTCCTTGGAGAAAACGGTGTACGAATTGTATTTGGGTTCTTGGCTCACACGAATTAACTAGATAAATATTTAAAACGCTCCAGAGTCTGTGGTTATTTTAAAGAAGATTTTCTTCTATGTCAAATTTTCACCTACAAAAGTTAACTAAAAGGTCCATTGACCAGAGGAAAGTACATTCGATCAGAAAGGTTTGGTAAGAAATGATAAAGTAAATCCATCTTACAGGTATAAGTACAACAAATTGACCCCAGCGATATCTACAAGCCTAATTGAATGTGTGTGTGTTTATGGGCCCAGGTGAGTATAAGGTAGTGGAGTATCTGAGGTTGGTAACCCGCTGGATCAAGACATGCAGACCATGTGGCGAGACTGGCTGGGAGAATGTTATTTGTTATTTAAGCTTATAAAGCGCACGGTTACCCTAGGGTGTCCTGGCGCTGAGCATACCTACTGGTTATCAGTAGTGGGGGATATTACTGTGAGAAAATCCACGTTTTCAGCCCCTTTCTAGAGAAGAGGAGATCTGCTGCGTTCCTCAAGTGGAACGGGAGCTCATTCCATGCCTTAGAGGCACAGGTGAAAAAACTTCTGCCCCCCAGCTGGCCTTTTTAATCAGAGGAACTAGGACTTGTTTCGCTCCCGTGGACCGAAGATTCCTTGCGGGAACATACCATTTAAGTTTTCGCCTCAGATGGTGGGGCCGATCCATTGAGGGCTTTAAAATCCATGCAGAGGGCCTTAAAACGTGCCCTTTGCTTCATGGGGAGCCAGTGTCGTTGTTTTAACTCCTTTACGGAGACAAATTTAGGAGTTCCTGCAAGCAATCTGGCTGCTGCATTCTGTGCGATTTGAAGTCTATTAATGTGCTGTTTTTGGGCATTTAAATTTAGACTATTACAATAGTCAAGCCGCGCCATAATTAGGGGCGTGATCACTGTCCTGAGACTCCCTTCAGGGAGAAAGAACTTTATTTTCCTAATGATTCTGAGGATTAGGAAACATGCTGAGACCCCTGAGCTTATGATATTGCCAAACGTGAGCTTATTGTCCACGATCACCCCCAAGTTTTTTGCTTTACTTGTGGGTGCAGGGCAGACACCCAGCTCTTCTGGCCACCAATCTGGCGTCCACAGGTTAGGGTTGTTTCCAAACATGATGACCTCTGTTTTGCCTGTGTTTAGGCAGTTTGACGACATCCATCCTGAGAGGGCCTGCATGTAATCATGAAAGCGAGCCCCTGTTTCCTTCTCTTCCCCGTCTCAGATTGACAACACTATTTGCGTGTCGTCTGCATAGGAGGTAATTTGGAAGCCTTAGGATTTGATCATGGCTGCCAAAGAAATCACATACACGTTGAAGAGTGTCGGGCTTAACGATGAGCCCTGTGGCACCCCACACGGGAGAGAGAAAGGCTTTGAACTGTGGTTATCCAGTTCCACTGTTTGCGTTCTTCCAGAGAGGAAAGACTGCAGAAGGTTCCATGAGACTCCTTGTACCCCTGCTTCAGACAGCCGATCCATCAGAACGTCATGATGGACCGTGTCAAAGGCTGCTGACAGATCTAACATAATCAGAAAAGCCTTTTCTCCTCTATCCAACGCCTCCCTCACCTCTGTAGATTTAATTAGAGACAGCTCTATGCTGTGCTCTAAACCCATATTGCGATGGGTCGGGTAGATTGTTAGTTTGAAGAAATGTGCTGACGTGCGTGTTCATGGCCTTTTCAATAATTTTAGCAGGAAGCGGAAGTCTTGAAATTGGCCTGTAACTATTTGGATCACTGGGGTCCAGGGTTGATTTTTTTAATAGGGGAATAAGGAGGCCTTCTTTCAGTTGCTAGGGAATATGCCAGTCAGTGGCGGCTGGTGACATTTGGAATTGTTGAGCGTAAAACAATTGTCGTACTTCACTGAAGCGAGCGAGCGAGCCTGAACCTCCTTCGGGGGGTTCTGGGGGATTTTACCCCGAGAAAATTTTGAAAAAATAGTAGGCAAATGGTGCATTTTCAAGCAAATTTGAGAGTGTGACACTATCCCGGAAGTGCTGCAGGCTGTGCTCAAAATATATATGTAGCACATATATTATTGACCTTGTATTGAACCCCTATCCCTCAGCAGGCCCCTGCGTAACGCCCCTGCTGCCTCAAGGCCCCATGTAAGGTATTACTATGCTCCTGAAAAGTGCCGGCAAACACCTGGCTTGTCAGCAAGGCCCTGTTTCAAGTTTGCAATGCAAACCCTTCAAGCCATTACGGCGCTACACAACCCGTGCATCTATTTTGACAAAATGAAGCACACCGTAGCATATCATCACGTAAGGAAAAGCCACACAGTATAATAAAAAGATTTGTAACATAAAGCAATGTCATTTACATAACATAGTGCATTCTAACAAACCATTGCATAGCATACTGCGCCTGCTTTCATGCTCAGGAAGTTTCGGCTATATTGCCTAATTTTTCCAGGAAGGAGGAAAGAATTATCTGGATTTCGAGTACAGTTTTGAAAACCCATGTCCACCTGCCTGCAAAAGATCTGTTGAGGCCTAGCAGTCTCTGAAAATGAATATTTCTCATCAGAATCTCGCGTGCTCCTGCTTAATCTTGTTAAAATTCCCTTTTTGGGATTGACACAATATTTTCCTTGCTTTGGGAACACCTTGCAACAGGCATGTGTCGATTGAGTAACCTGAGGTTTAAATTCCAAGGTCGACTCAATTTTTTAAGCCTTTCTCAAACATTCGCAGTAAGAGCGGTAAAATGCAGAAGCTATTTGTAAAGTGATTTCCTCCCCTAATTGGAATAGAAGGGTGCTGCAGAGGTCCAAATAACTGTTGTTATTACTGTAATGTCTGACAAATCAGTCAGCCACTGAAAAAGGCTCCCAAAAATGATTTAATGCAGTTCGCATTTCCTTCAGACAAAAATGCAATAGGACTCCCTTTTTTGGGGGAAAAATCAGCTTTTTTTGTATTGAATCATTCCTGATTGAATAGCCCTGTAACTGCCAGAGCAAATGCTATTATCAGAGTAGAGTAATTAGGTAAATAGGCCTGGTTACTGTGAGTGTCTGGGCTGTGTCTTCAGCTATAAAGTTAAATGATAAAGTATTTTAACTAAAGGGCAGCAGCTGAAGCGTGGCGGAGCGTGACATGCAGCAGGACAGGGCACTGTGGAATTATGCGTGTAATGATTGAAAATTCATTTCGCTTATTAAACACCTTCTGCCTGAACCCGTTTATGGGAGAAGGGTGCACGACATGCATTTGTAGAGCAACATGGATTCTGTCTTTTGCTAAGCTGGCGCTGCATTTTTGGTGCAGTGCAGGCGTCACACATGCTGTTTCGGACCCCCTTTTTCAGAGACGCAGAACGGACACCTGTTCAGGCCAAGATGAGAAGTGCGGGCTCAGTCGAGCACTTGAATTGAGGCTGCTGGTGACTGTCCAGCTGTTCCCCTACAGTGCGGGGAATGCCTCAGGCAGCAGCCCTCTCCACGTGCCTCAGTTGTGTACATACATATACTTGCAGGAAAGAGTCCTGTTTTTCCGACAGTTGACGGAGTCACTATTTCCGTTCAAAACTGAAGTCACGTTTTTCACAACTTTTGTCATATTCTTTCGTAAGTATATTGTCTCTGATTTAATTCTCTTTCTGCAATTCATAGGGCCGTTTTTTTTTTAATTCAATGCGTATTTGAAGTTTTTTTTAAAATTAGTGTCACATACAAGTACCTTCATAAATCATAGCATATCTTGTGATGCGGGTAGTAACTCCTTTAAATACAGTACAGATCTAATTTAACCTTTGGAAATAGGTTTTGGTTAAAGCAACTAGTATGGCGTTTTATAGGCATGCATGGCTGTACATCAAAAATAAACGTATGCAAGAACATATTCAGAACATGCAACCAACCAATAACAGGACACCACCATTTTCAAAGAATATGGTAATGGTTTCGTTAGAAATTATTGGCAGCCCTCAAGGAATAGGATTTAAATAGCAGTAGACGCCAAGACAGATAAAAAGCCGTGAAGGTAGTATGTAAGCCAAGCCATGGAACACGACACACATAACTAGGTGTTCCTCGGAGCACCTAGCACCTCCCACCACCATTAGTCAAGGAAACACTAAATAACTGCTCGTAGGCAGGATGAATACTGTAATTCTGATCACAGTTCTGTAATTGTTGAGAAGGCTGTGCATGATTTTTTCTGAAATACAACTCATAGTACACAGAATACTGCATGTTGCTCTACATGGTAAGTACATTGTACGTAAACAGCTGAACAGTATGGTTTTGGGTATGAACAAGTGCTGAACCGGTGCATGCTCTTCAACCCCGTGATCGTGGTCAAGGTTACCGAGTATGGAAATTCACCTGGCTTTGCAGCACAGAGGAATAGTATGGCTTTAATGTGTCTTGTGTTTTGGAAATGCAAGATGGAGTAGTTTATTTTCTGTAACTCCAGTTCTGTAGTAGGGGTATCTCTGTTATAGTCATAATCTAGGGAATAGTCCCGCCCATGTGCGTGGACCCCGGAGCAATAAAAAATAATCTCTAAAGGTGATAAATCATGCAGACCTGCATACACCTTTAAGAGAGAATTTAATTTAAAGACAGATAATGCAGCCTATACCCACAGGCTACACTGTCCAGTACTTCAACTAGAATTCCACCAACATCCACAAACAGCACTGCCTGTCCAGCTTTTCTCCACATAGGAAAAAACCCTGCCTCTACCAGCAAAAGCCTCTGGAATGATAGAGAGGAAAGAGTGGACAGACAAGCCCCATAGGCTGCCATTATGTGGCTTAGAACAGGATACTGTGCCTTTAAGAAAACTTTCCAGATTTCCAAAACTTTCCCCAGTATCCCAGAATGCCCAGCAGGTCCCTTTTACTTTCAGTTCTTTTTGAAGGCGTAGCACGCCAGATCTGTAGCATTCTTCACATGAATAATTATCTCTCCACCGGGGAGGCGGGCGGGCGCTTATGACTATAACAGAGATACCCCTACTACAGAACTGGAGTTACAGAAAAGAAACTACTCCTTCTGTAGTAGGGGATCTCTGTGTATAGTCAATCTAGTGAATAGAATGGCAAGCCCATCCCCACACAACAACAGCGGTGGAGAACAAACAAGACAATACCACTACTGTGCGAACAAATTTCGCAGCGAAGCCGGCCCAACCTGAGCATCTGCCCTGGCATCAGAGTCCAGACAGTAATGCGCAGCAAAGGTATGGACCGACTTCCAAGTGGCCGCCTTGCAGATTTCCGCAATAGGAACATTACGCAGCAAAGCCGTCGTGGCAGCTTTGCCCCTGGTGGAATGAGCCTTAGGTTTACCCCCTAAGGTCTTATTAGCCTTTTGATAACACAATTGTATGCAGGACACAATCCACCAAGAAATGGACTGCTTAGAGGTCGCGAGACCGGTCCTGACTGATCTATTATTAACAAACAATTGGTCAGACCTACGAATATCCTTGGTCTTATCCAGATAAAATTTCAACACCCTCCGAACATCCAGGGAATGGAGAGACCTTTCCGCTGGCGAAGAGGGATTCTGAAAGAATGTAGGCAAAGTTATGGTCTGGTTGACATGAAAATCAGATACAACCTTAGGAAGAAATCTAGGGTGAGTACGCATTACAACCTTAGCAGCATGAAATACAGTATAAGGTTCTTGACAACATAATGCCTGAAGTTCACTCACCCTGCGGGCCGATGTAATGGCCACTAGGAATGCCGCCTTCCAGGATAGGTGCTGCAATGAAGCCTTGTGAATGGGCTCAAAAGGCTCCTTCCATCAGTCTGGACAGCACCACATTCAAGTCCCAGGAAGGCGAGGGAAGTCTGACGGGAAGAAACACTTTCTTCAAGCCTTCCAAAAAATCCTTGACCACAAGGATCTGAAAGAAGGAAGTCTGTGAAGGGCATTTCCTGTAAGCAGTCAAAGCAGCCAGATGAACCTTAATGGAATGGAAATTAAGGCCAGACTGCGCCAAATGTAAAAGGTACGGAAGGATGACATCTTCCTTCCATGTCGTCGGATCAAAGTTCTTGGACTTACACCAGATACAGAACCTCTTCCACTTGTAGGCATAGGATGTCCTAGTGGAAGGTCGTTTCGACTCCTTCAGTATGTCCATACAATCTTCTGGTAGATTCAGATGGCCATATTGCACTATTTCAGGAGCCATGCCGCCAAACTCAAAGACGAGAGGTTGGGGTGCACCATCCGCCCCCTGAACTTCGTGAGAAGGTCCGGCCTGCACGGCAACCGTATGTGAGGAAGGAGAGACCGGTGAAGTAGGTCCGTGAACCACCACTGCCTGGGCCATTTCGGGGCGATCAGGATCATCCGCACCCTGGACTGGGACAGCTTGATGAGCACTGCCGGAATCAGGGGAATGGGTGGAAAAGCGTACAGAAAGCTGTTCGACCAATCGATCCATAACGCATTCCCCAGCGTCCCCCGTTGGTAGTACCTGGATGCGAAGTCTCGGCATTTGCTGTTTTCGGCGGTGGCGAACAGATCTACGTCTGGAGTCCCCCACCTTGCGAAGACTTCTCCTAGTACTTCGTCGTTTATGACCCATTCGTGGTTTTCCTGAATCAGCCTGCTCAAGGCGTCCGCCTGAGCATTCTGTACCCCTGGCAGATGCGTGGCCGTAATCGTCAGTCCTCGGGCCAGAAGCCAGTGCCAGATCGCCTGCGCCTCCTGCGACAGAGTGCGCGATCTCGACCCCCCCTGCTTGTTGAGGTAATACATCGTGGTTGTATTGTCCGTCTGTATCAGCAGCGGGTTGGTCTGGAAGGACGGAAGGAAGGCCTTCAGTGCCAGAAAGACCGATCTGAGTTCCAGGAAATTGATGTGGTACGTCGATTCCAAAGGAGACCACTTTCCTTGAATCTGCAAGTCCCCGGAATGCGCTCCCCAGCCTTGGAGAGACACATCCGTCACGACACTCTTCGTGGGAATGTCCTTGTGGAAGGGAACCCCCCTGAGGAGGTTTTCAGCCGAACACCACCACTTCAGAGACTGAAGAGCATGTAGAGACAGTCGTATCTTGTCGTCCCAAGAACCTGTCCTCTGATCCCACTGATCCTCCAAGCACTCCTGCAGTGGTCTCATGTGTAGCCGTGCGTGAGGAAGATACAGGAGGCCATCGATCCCAGTAGCGAAGACACCTTCCTCACTGTCGTCGATGGAGCCGTCCTGAGGTCCTGAGCCTTCCGAAGGAGTGATAACCGTCTCTCCTCCGAAGGAGACACGCTTGCTGACCGCGTATCGATGGAGGCTCCCAGGTACTGTATGCACTGGACCGGAGTCGGGACCGACTTGGACATGTTGACATGTAACCCCAGCTTGTGCAAGAGAGCGCACGTCCACCGGAAGTGTTCTTGCGCTTCCGCGAAGGATGATGCCTTGATCAGCCAATCGTCTAGATACAGGTAGACAAACACCTTGTTTCTCCGCAGGTGTGCCGCCACCACTGCCATGCACTTCGAGAAGGTCCTGGGCGCAGACTTTAGCCCGAATGGCAGTACTGTGTATTGATAGTGATTGGCGCTGACTTGGAATCGCAGGAACTTCCTATGTTTCCGTGCGATGGGCACATGGAAGTACGCATCCTGTAGATCTATGGCACAGAGCCAATCTCCCCGTTGCAGCTGAGGGTAAATCTGATGCAACGATAGCATGCGATACTTCTCTCTGCGAATCCATTTGTTTGCCTGTCGCAAATCCAGAATGGGCCTGAACTCGTTCTTGTCCTTCTTGCGAACGAGGAAGAACTGAGAGTACAGACCTCTTCCCCTTTGAGACAGAGGTACCTCTTCTATCGCCTTCTTTCTCACCAAGATGTCTGCCTCCGCCTGGAGCTCTCGCAGCTGAAACTGAGAGCTTACCGGCGGAATCGCTGGAGGCGGGCTGATAAACCGAAGACTGTATCCATTGCAAACAATATTCAGCACCCACTTGTCCTGAGTAATTTTTCTCCACTCTGCCGGAAAGAATTGAATACTTCCCCCCACTGGAGTGGGTAACGGTTGAGGGGGAAGTAGTAGCTCAGGGCCGAGACCCGGCCGGGCCCTTGGTAGCAGTAGCAGCCTGCTGGCCGCCTCTACCCCTCTGGCGTTTCTGGAAGGGCTTCCGGAACTGCTGCTGTTGATGCTGCTGCTGTCCCGAACCCTGCCCGCGCCCTCTGCCCGTAGACCCGAACCGCCTCTGGAACAGGCGCTTCTTCTTTTCGGCCTTCTCCAACCCGACGGCCGTCAGGGTCTCCGCCTCCGCCTTCATGCGGGCCATCTCATCATCCGCATGTTTTCCAAACAGGGTTTCCCCCGAGAAGGGCAGGTTGGCTACTCTGTACTGAGCCTCCGGCTTGAGCGACGTCAGGCGCAGCCAAGAGTGACGCCTCTGATGGACACCATGACAGTAGGAGTGCGCCGCCAACAAGGAGACATCCGCTGCCGCACTGATGACTTGGTTCGACACCAGCATGCCTTCTCGCACCGTTTCCAGGAAGTCCTCCTTCCGGTCCCGGGGCAGCAGGTCCACATACTGTTGGAGGGACTCCCACAGGGCCCGGTCGTAACGCCCCAACAGTGCCCCCGCACTCGCCGCCTTCATGGTGGTAGACGCGGTCCCACACACCTTCCTGCCCGCCGAGTCCAGCCAGCGGCTTTCCTTGTCGGGCGGGACCGTCGATGAAGGGGCAGTCGCATGCTGCTTCCTCGTCGCCGTCACGATGACAGAGTCCGGTTTCGGGTCCATCCGTAAAAAAGCCGGGTCCGAGTCCGGGGCCCGATACTTTTTCGTGAGCCGTGAGGGGGCGGATTTCGTCACCGCGGGGGTGAGGAACAACTCCAACGCGGGTTCCACCAGTCCCGGCACTAGAGGTAGCAGAGGGCGAGACAGGTGTTTTCTGTGTAGCGTCTCGAATATAACGGACGTCGTGGGCGTCGGTACTGTCACCGAGATGCCCAACTTGGCTGCCCCCCGCAGCAGCACCTCCTGGAAGGAGACCAGATCATCCACCGGAGACACCCTAGTCCCCGGTGAGTCCGACAGCGTCGGCGAGAAGTCCCTGGCCGAGGACCGCGTGCGCGACCTGGACCTGCGCCTCCTATGGCGCCGTCCCGATGTCGCCGACGACGACCTCCTATGGCTCCGCGACCTTCTCCTCCTGTCGGAGCGGGAGCGCGACCTCCTCGGCTTCGGCCTGTCCGACGGTCTAGCTGGGCCCGGCGACCGCGGGTGACGCGGCCTCGGCGTCCCCTGCGGCGGAGTCGGGTACCTGGGCAGGGAGACCGACCTCGGTGGAACTGCAGGTGGCCCCAACGGCGTGCGAGGTGGTACAGAACGCGGAGGGGGAGGTGGAGGTGGCGACACCGGCCGTGGCAGTGGTGGTGGCGGTGGAGGCGGTGTTGGCGGTGGAGGATTCGGTGGCCGTGGTGGCGGCGGCGGAGGGTTCCGAGGAGGTGTATACACCACGGAGTACTCTGATCCCGGCGACTCCGTTCCCCTCTTACTCCCGTCTCGACGTCGACAGCCTTCGACGTCGATCGTCTTCTCGGCGTCGAACGTCTTCTCGGCGTCGAACGTCTTCGACAGCGAGCGTCTTCGACGTCGATCTCCATGACGTCGATCGCTTCGACGGCGACCGTCGCCTCTTCGCCGACGGCGAGCGGCGCTCCCCCTTCGACGGCGAGCGCCGACGCCGGGCCTGATCTCGCCGTCGATGGCTCGACGGTGACGTTGACGGCGTCGTCGCAGAAGATGCCGATGTCGTCGACGGCGGCCTGTTCAGCTCCCTCGACGTCGATCTTCGACGCCGCTTCTCCCCAGAGCCCTGGGGAGATGGCGAACAGACCGTAGTCATCCCCCTCGACGTCGTCGTCGACGCCCTCGACGTCGAGAGGGGACGCTTGCTGGTCTTCCTTCCCTGGGGAGCCCCCCAGAGGCCTCAGCATGGGCAGAATCAGCCCCTCCAGACCCACCTCGTGCCTTCAGCTTTCTGTCCTCCAGGACCTGGAGCCTGATCTTCTTCCTCTCTGTCAGGGTCCTGGCTGAAAAGGATCTGCAGATCTCACAATCCTCAGGCACGTGGGACTGGGGAAGGCAGACTATACACACCCTGTGTGTGTCTGACTTAGCCTTTTTTCTTCCACAATCAGGACACTTGTCGAACAAGCCAGTCATTCTGATAACACCAGAAGGAAAAAGGACTTTCTAACACTTGAAATTAACCAATAACCCTTGAAAAGGGAGAGCTCAATGCTCCAGGGTCCTGCTAGCAGGAGCCGGAAAAAAGAACTGAAAGTAAAAGGGACCTGCTGGGCATTCTGGGATACTGGGGAAAGTTCTGGAAATCTGGAAAGTTTTCTTAAAGGCACAGTATCCTGTTCTAAGCCACATAATGGCAGCCTATGGGGCTTGTCTGTCCACTCCTTCCTCTCTATCATTCCAGAGGCTTTTGCTGGTAGAGGCAGGGTTTTTTCCTATGTGGAGAAAAGCTGGACAGGCAGTGCTGTTTGTGGATGTTGGTGGAATTCTAGTTGAAGTACTGGACAGTGTAGCCTGTGGGTATAGGCTGCATTATCTGTCTTTAAATTAAATTCTCTCTTAAAGGTGTATGCAGGTCTGCATGATTTATCACCTTTAGAGATTATTTTTTATTGCTCCGGGGTCCACGCACATGGGCGGGACTATTACCTAGATTATGACTATACACAGAGATCCCCTACTACAGAATCAACACTATGTGTGAAGTGACATTGACGCAGGTCCAGGATCCAGCCCCAGTGGTCGAAGTCGGTGGAATCGGCAGGGCACGGCGTGCCACTACTTCTTAAATTTCATAGAGTCCGTTCCCCTACTTTCTTATTTTAAACATGCCTCCCAGACTGCATTAATTGACAAGGCCGATAATTAAGGCTCGACTTTTGGGGACGGGCGGAACGGGCCGAGAAGAAAAAGGACTGTGTCTTTTCCTTTGTGCCCAGAGAAGACATGGACAGTGTCCACGTCTTCTGCGGCTGGCAGCTGTCCCCCTCTCTTTGTTCCTCCTCTTCCCTCTCTTTCTGCCTCTCTCCTCCTCATTTAGTGAAAACAGAGACTTCAAGAAATAGGTATTACCTTCTCATTCCTCCTTTAGTTTATTTGCTCCACTGTGAAATGGATCCAAAAAAGAAAAACACTTTTGCTGGAAACGTCGTCTTTTTCTGACATTTTTCAATTTTTAAGTGCAGCCTCAGGTTGGAGAGAAAGAAAACATTCAAAATATGAAAATTAACTAACTAAAGCCAGCCAGAGTGGTTGAAAGGTGGCCAGATAAATGTATTCACACCTAAACACATAAGCGCCACTTTACAGTGTTTGCCAGTGAAGCACTACTTTTGTTTTCTCGTCTCTCTTTGAACAACATTGCTTTCCCTGGGTGGGAAAGTGCACTATTCCTTGAGGTACTGAAGTACCTGCTTGATGGGTGAATTGGAAAACAAAATGTGCACCGCGTCTCTGTGTTCAGTGATGTAGTCTTTTTAAACCATACTGCTTATGTTTTGTAAGGATATACACAATGGGCATTGAAACGAGTCCCTTCTGGGCCCTGGAGTCATGACCTTAACTTTTCTGGCAAAAGCACTCACTAATTTCTCAGTAATGAGAGTAAAAAGAAAAAGGTATCCATGTTGTTCCTGCTTACATTTCACATGCCTTACTTAATCTTGCTTTCCCTATGAGTGTTTGCTTTTTCTAGGGCATTGCAATTATTTTTTAGGCAGCATATTGCTCTTGTCTAGTGCATAATTTGAATTGAGTCACATCCGGGTGTTTATAGTTGGTCAGTGAAGTGCAAGAGTCTCTCAGTGGGGCAGTATGGTGTTCAGTGGGGGAGAGGATGTGGCACTATGGTCAGAGCTGCTGAATTTGGAACTGGGGAAACCAGGTTTCGCCTTCATGACCAGTCCACCAGACCACTCCCCCTGAGGGAGCACATTGCCATGCTAGACCTTAGAAAGCCCCGCAAGATCTTAAAACCCCTGGTGTCCAGAAGGTGGACCCTAGCAGTGGCAAGTGTGGGTTAACCTTGAAGGCGTGCCCGCCACAATTCATTCCGAGGTTCACCTCCAGTCTTGCAGGCAGGCCTATGAAGCAGCACACCATAGAGTGACAGAGACTCTGTCACTGAGGTCACAGGACCCTTGAGCAGGGTGGCTCTAGGGCAAAGCGACCGCACCAGGCGCTGACCAGCCGTGGTCTGTGCAGGTAACAGTGGTGGGGCTGAGGGGCCAGGTAAGGGGGGATTTTGAGGGACGATGCAGAGGGAAAATTAAATAAATAATACATTTCGGCATCGTCCCTCAAAATCTCCCCCTTACCCGGCCCCACCGCTGTTACCTGCACGGACCGCGGCTGGCGCTAACTTCAGGTGGGGGTGTTGTGTTTGCAAGTGTAATATGGTTTTAAAAGCACTTGCTGCCTCCTTCCTGGCCTCCAAAATTTTTTGGCAACAATCAAAATGTCATGTTAACTCCAGTGATTAATGTTCTTAGTAGAGAGAGATGGTGTTTTGTCTAGTGGACGTTTTGACTCATGGAAAGGAAGCGCAGAGGGTTAATGTGTCTGCTGCTAAGAACATGTACCATGCAGATCACAAAGTGCACATAATGTAAATAGGTCAGTGAGATACTGCTTTTGTCAGAGAAACCCTATTGTAAATTGCAGTTAATAAGTTAAAATCCTAACATAGAACAGTGAGCCATTAACTGTCATGTAAGAGCTGCATGATACTGCAAGTTATAAATTAGAGAGTTATGGTTTTTTCCTCAGTCTTTGATTATTCTAATGTTTCAAAAAAGGGTTCATTTGTGTAGAAATCAATTCCGATTATTAAAGAGAACCCCCAAACATGGTATTACGTTTTAAATTCTGAGTTTGTGTTTCTCCAGACCAATCACTATTAAAGTATGCTGCCTACTATTATGGTTGTCATGTGACTCCTAGACCTTGTAGTCCTTTGTCTGATGTAATATTTCATATACAGTGATTTACACACATATTATTCATTGTCTCTGTGTAATATCTGTGATGTAAAGTGTTCTGACACCCTACACTGGTATTAGTGGTGCTGTAAATTTTCTGATACTTTATTATTTTGACTTTTTACACATAGTAACAGTTTCTGCAAAGATTTTTCCTTATTAGTACCAGTAGAACATACAACTGCAGCAGTGAGAAAGGTGACCAGTCAACCTTTGCAAAAGGGCCCTCGACTTCACAGCAGCACGAGTCACATTTTTTAGTAACGTTTGATCCGTTTGAGCTATAAACAATATATTAGTTAAAATCGTCAGATTATGCAGCAGATGATGTATTATGTGGCAAATATGGCAGAGCCATAATCATGTGGAAAACATTTGCAAACTAGGATATTTTGCCATTCATGTTTGAACTGCTCTTGTGGGAAAAGGGAGGAGACTTGTTGATGACAGAAACTCCATGGCTGGGAGACAAATGGCTTGTGCTTCCACTTTTAAGGATATTTGGGACATTCTGTGATTGGAGACGTATCCCACTTAGTGAATGTATTTTAATATCAATAACTCATATTAAACCTTAAATAAACATGTGTAACCATTGGTTAAATTAAATAACGTAATAAGCTGTAACCGGTTAGTGAAATGGGAAACAAATGCTACAAATTTGGATATTTTGCTCTTTCTGATTCTCTTCTGACTCCGCCCCTGACCCAATCCACGGGTTATTCCCGCCCTCTGATTCTCTGCCCACAGTGCCCCTACTTTCCCCCCCCCCCCCATTTCTATCACTGTCCAGCCCTAGTAACTGGAGGTACCATCCAACCACTTTCTACAAAAGATGTTTTGCATTTCAGCCTTGCGGTTTTATTATTGTAGTGTCCTCCGACGTGCGGTAGCGGTATAGTCTACCCGCGTCGGAGGTGAGGGGCGAGCGCTGACGCATGACGTACAAATAAAGGGGCGTGGCCCGCAAACGGCAGTCGGGACCACGCTGGAAACCATATCGTGTGTCCGAGTGAATTACTGCGCGTTGCAGCGCGCTAGCCACGAGGCCTCTGGCTTATAGGCCATCACACTGGCGACGAGGGGCAGAAACAACCCCATGCTATGGTGCTGACAGCCATCTCCTCGTGCACCACTGCTGTGCCCTCGACCCTGGCCCCTTGCTGTCTCGCCTGGGTGCAGCTCGCCTGCGATGTGCCCTAGGCAGGTGGGGAGACCCCACGCTCGGCCCATCTCCTCGAGGGTGTGCCTGCTGATGGGTGTGTGCCTCGCACGTGGCCGGCGGAGCCTACGGAGATACGCGCCCGGCACCCTGGTGAGCGGAGGACCCCGCTGCGAGGCCTGACACGGCCAGGACACTGAAGAGGCCCTAAGGGTGTCCATCCTGACCTCAGCCAGGCGGCTGTCACTTTCCCAGGAAGGTAGGCAGCGCACGTGCTGCGGAGTGTCTCTGCGTCTGCGCCAAGATGACGTCGATTCCTGCCATTGAGCCGTTTGTGGTCGACGGAACTTCCTCCTCTCTTGCCCCACGATGGAGAGACTGGACCGATCGTCTCCAGATCTACTTCGAAGGGGCGGGCATAGCCCGAGAGCGGCGCAGGGCCCTACTTCTCCACCTGGGAGGCAAGGACATCCATCGCATTTACAAGACATTGGTGGAGGCAACACCTAAGACCTACCACACGCTTCTCAATGCCCTGAATGCGCACTTCGAGCCGATGGCGAACAGGGACTACGAACGGTTCATATTTCGCCAGGCCAAGCAGGAAGCAGAAGAATCGCTGGACGCATTCCATGGGCGCCTGAAGGAACTGGCCAGCACGTGTGGTTTTCGCGACGAACAGGAGGAGATCCGAGGTCAGATTATTCAAGGATGCTACTCGTCCAAACTCAGAGTCAACATTCTTCAGGAGGACGGCAAGCCCCTGGCGGACATCCTCACTCTGGGCCGGTCGAAAGAATTGTCGCAAGCCAGGGCGTCGCACATGGAGGCGGCGCTCCACCGCCCTGTCAAGACGGAGCAAGTCAACGCGGTGGACACGACCAACGTGGTAAGGCCCAAATCGCGCCAAAACGCAGGGAGAAAGCCGCAAGACAGGAAAAAGGGATGCGGATACTGCGGAGGCGCGCCCCATCGCCTGCAAGACTGCCCAGCAAGAGGGAAAAGATGCAGTGCATGTGGGTGGATGAACCATTTTGCGGCAGTCTGCCGGTCCACAAAGTCACGGAAGGAGGCAGCCCAGACGGTGGCGGAAGAGCAAGACGGAGAGGACATGGATGACGACGCAGGGGACTACCCGGTCCACTACGTGTTCGCGGTAGACCAGCCACGACGGAAGAGAAGACGACTCCCAAGGTGCAAAGTCAAGATTCACAACCAGGACGCGAGAGCCACCATAGACACGGGGGCGTCGATCGAGCTCATGGCGGCCAATGTGTATGAACAACTGAATCCCAGCCCCTCACTGAGCAAAGCAAGAATCAGAGTGTTTGCGTATGGGCAGAAGACACCAATCCCGCTCTTGGGGTGTTACGGAGATATGCCACAACGACATCAAGATACCCACCACAGTATACGTGACCCCTGAAGGAAATGGAATGCTGATCAGTGGGCAGTCAGCGGAAGAGCTGAGGCTGATATCGTTCGCCCTGGCGGTGCAGGAGGAAGAGTTAGAGGCCATCCTGGAGGAGTTCGAAGACGTCTTCAAGGGCATCGGATGCCTCAAAGGTAAAGAAGTATCCCTCCACATCGACCAGTCGGTCCAACCGGTGGCGCTGAGGCACAGGCGCATTGCATTCCATTTGCGCAAGAAGGTGGAGGACGAGCTAGAGGCACTGGAGAGACAGGGGATTATTGAGAAGGTCAGCGGACCCACCGCGTGGGTGTCCCCGATCGTAGTGGCGAGAAAACCGAAGCAGCCGGGGCAGGTCCGCATCTGCGTGGACATGCGCCTCCCCAACGCCGCGGTGAAGAGGGAGCGTCACCTAACTCCCACCATTGACGACATCCTGGGAGAACTGAACGGTGCCAGATGGTTTTCAAAGATGGACCTTAGGTCTGGATATCACCAACTGCAGCTGCACCCAGACTCTCGCTACGTCACTACCTTCTCGACACACGTCGGCCTCAGGCGGTACCGACGCCTCAACTTCGGAATCTCAAGCGCTGCGGAGGTGTTCCAAAACGCTATCCGAGAAGTCCTCAGCGGGCTGCCAGGGGTCCTGAACTTAAGCGATGATCTCCTGGTGTACGCCTCATCGATAGAAGACCACCACCGGAGGCTGCGAGGGGTCCTCCAGAGGATCAAAGAATCCGGACTGACCCTACATAGGGAGAAGTGCCAATTCCTAAAGAAGAAGATCAGTTTCTTTGGGTACACATTCTCCGACCAAGGAGTCGCCCCGGACCCGGACAAGGTCAAAGATGTGCAGGACGCTCCAGCACCTTCCAACATCTCGGAAATAAGGAGTTTCCTGGGGATGGTGAACTTCTGCGGCCGGTTTGTCCCGGACTTGTCAAACCTCACGAAGCCCCTCAGGGAACTGACAAAGTCCACCACCCCGTGGCAATGGGGACCCGAACAGGAGCAAGCCTTTAAGGACACCAAGGCGGCGTTGTCGGCTGATACCACCCTAGCATACTTCAATCCGGCACGGTCCACCAACGTGGCAGTGGACGCCAGCCCGTATGGGCTGGGGCAGTGCTCGCGCAGCTGCAGGAGAATGGTGAGTGGGCCCCAATAGCCTATGCGAGCCGCTCTTTGACGGACACAGAACAGAGGTACTCGCAGATCGAGCGAGAAGCGATTGCCATCCATTGGGCCTGCCGACATTTTCACGTCTACGTGTACGGCAATCCATTCACCGTGTCCACGGACCACAAACCCCTCATCCCCCTGTTTCAGGGATCGGCATCAAAACCCCCGCCGCGGATCGAAAAGTGGATCCTTCAGCTACAGGAGAACGACTACACAGTAGAGTATAAGCCAGGCTCCTCGAATCCCGCGGACTATCTCTCAAGACATCCCAGAGTAGCTACTAAAGCGGAAGAAGAGGATGCTGAAGACACGGAAGAATATGTCCGGATGGTATCAGAGAGATCCCGGCCATTGCCCATGAGCCTCGACACGATCGTAGCAGCCACCCAGGAGGACGAATGTCTGCAACTGGTCCTGACGGCCGTCCAATCACATGACTGGCGCCCCATCCAGTCATCCATGGCCAGACGAACGCTGCAAGCCAAGGTCATCCTGGAGTCGCTCACGCGGGTCAAGGATGAACTCTCGGTTGACACCAGCGGGTGTCTTCTTCGGGGCCCGCGACTGGTGATCCCATCCAGTCTGACCCAGCAAGCAGTGGACCTGGCACACCGGGGCCATCAAGGCATGGTGAAAACAGAGTCGGCTGAGAGCCAAGGTATGGTTCCCGGGGATGGACCCTATGGTGGAGCGAACGGTCCGAACATGCTCCTGGTGCCACGCGTCAGGTCAGCCGGAGCATCCCCACCCCGTCATCACCGAGGAAAACCCGCAACGACCATGGGAGAAGGTGAGCGCAGATTTTGGGCACCTCCCAGATGGACGCTATGCCCTGGTGATCAACGACGACTACACAAAGTCCCCGGAGGTCGAGGTGGTGGGAAGCCAGACCGCCGCGGAGGTCATCACAAAGTTCGAGAAGACTATCGCCACGCACGGAATATTTGAAGTGGTCAAGACGGACAACGGCCCACCCTTTCAAGGGCAAGAATTTGCGGACTATCTAAAGGAGTGGGGAATCCACCACCGGAAAGTGACCCCGCGCTGGCCTCAAGCCAATGGGGAAGCGGAGAGGTTCATGCGGACCCTCAACAAAGTGGTACGCATTGCGCACGCCGAAGGGTCGCCGCTCGAGAGGGCCATCTACAGCTTCCTGAGAGAATATCGGCTGACGCCTCATCTCACGACAGAGACAGCCCCGGGACCGGCGAGCATGGGCCGAATAGTGCGAGACACCATCCCGCATCACCCAAGCTGGATTCCGCCTCAGATCGACGCGGGGAAGGTCCTAGCCAATAGGACCCACGCCAATGAACAGGCCAGTGCCGACTGGGGAGCCCGGATGTCAACCATTCAAGTTAGAGACAGAGTCTATCTCAAGGACAGGTATCCGGGGAGCAAATTCCGGCTCCCCTTTGAACACAAACCTTGGACAGTAGTCCGCCGAACTGGAACTCTGGTCACCGCGAGGAGAGGGACCGAGGAGGTCACCAGGAACATATCGTTCTTCAAAAGAGTGCACCCCGGGACCTCAGACCAGCGTCCGTCGGAACGCCAGGGCGACTGGCCGAGTCAGCCGCCAGCGGATGGAGGTTCAGAAGGGAGTCAGGGGTCCACCCCCACCGATCACGAGGATCACCCAGACCAGAGTGCGACGTCGCCGCCAGGAACACCAGGCGGGAGGTCGCCCAGCCCTCAGGAGAGGTCCCCAGGGGGCGCAGCCTCGCAAGGAGTGGTCCCGACAACACCATCAGTGCGGGGACAGCAGTCCGGATACAGCCTGAGAAGAAATCCGGCGCCGTCCTCCCAGCTGGCTGACTTCCTGGTGTGACGGACCTGGGACTGGAATTCCAGTGACTGGTAACAGACCTACTAGGTCAAAATGTTTATTGTTTGTTTTGATAAAGGTTAGAAGGAATGTAGTGTCCTCCGACGTGGGGTAGCGGTATAGTCTACCCGCGTCGGAGGGGAGGGGCGAGCGCTGACGCAGGACGTCATGCGCTGAGTACAAATAAAGGGGCGTGGCCCGCAAACGGCAGTCGGGACCACGCTGGAAACCATATTGTGTGTCCGAGTGAATTACTGCGCGTTGCAGCGCGCTAGCCACGAGGCCTCTGGCTTATAGGCCATCACAATTATTACTTTTTGTGGGGCAGTACCATTCTCCTCTTCCCAAATTTCATAGGGATGTTTTTTCTGCTGCAGTGCTGTGGCCACTATAATATGGAAAGCAAGCTCGCTGGCTGCTGGTTCAGATTTGTATATACACAGGTGCTTTTTAATCCCTCTGGCCTACATTTCTCGCAGCCGCGGGATGGGAGGGCTCGTGATGTAATGCTCTTTTCTCACTCTCCCGACTCCACATATATTACCATTGAAATGGTCGTCATGTGTTAAAAATGCTAGCAGTAATAAAAAAGGCAAGCTTCTCCGCTTTTCTCTTTTGTAACGTCAGCTGCCAGCCTGCTAATCCCCCTTCCGTCCCTCCCCGTGGCAGGAACCCCCCTGCTTTAAGTAAAACCCTGTCCTGTGATCCCTGCGCTGGGTGCCCCCCTTTGCTGCAGCGCTGGCCGGGCTCACTGCAAGTCTCAGCTTTAAACACAAGACGGCTTGAATTTCGGGCTCAGGCAAGTGCGAGCATCTTCATGCTCTTGCGTTTTTTTTTTTTTATCGACGATAGCATAATATAAGTGCCAGGAGCAGGCCACTCACGCCATTCGCTGCTTTCCTGACCCCGGCCACATTAGCAATACTCGCGGGGGGGTTGGTAGCCGGGGAAATTTAACATTTAAATATAATATAAGAAAAGAAAACTTACCGGTCCGCGCCGCCTCTGTTGGACTGCTCCTGGGCCGGGGTCCCGCGAGCGCTCAGCCGAACAGGAACAGCCGCAACGTCACTGCCAACCCCTCTACTAGCGCCAGGACTGGTTGAGGACAGATATACTCCCTGCCCATTAGGAGACCCGGGCTGCGGCATGAAGCAACCCTCGGTCTCTTAAGGGGAAGGCTAGTGCGCATGTTCGGGCTGATCGTAAAACTGATCAGCCCAAAAACGAACATGCGCACTATTTCTGTGACTGTAGTGCACTGCTGTCCCTCAACTCCCGCAGCCCCGCCCCCTCCCACCCCCTTCAGCGCCCCTTGTTCTACTTCGCTGACACTAATTCCAATCAGGAGTCCTGATTGGAATTAGCGTCAGAGAAGTAGAACGAAGAATTCAATTTGAATGCCGTGGCACTAGTGGGCAACGCCCCAGCGCCCCCAATGGATGCACCGCCACTGATGCCAGTTGTAATTAGTAGAATGGAGCCAAGGTGTGCTAGCAGTAAGGGGTGAGTCGGCACACTGGAGCACCCTTGTCAGAGTGATCACAACCCCCCAGAGGGCTGCTGCCTCTCTGCCCCGAGCCCTGTGTTCTCAGATATGAAGGCAGGGGGTCGTGGGAATTTCCTGGGAGCCGCAGCACCCAGTGGGGGCTCAGGAGACCACTATAAACCCAATCACGTCTGTGCTGGTTGGGCTTTTGAACCTGGTGGGGGTTAGGCAACCCAGGACAGGTAGTGGCTGAGGCCTAGCTCAAACCAAATTGGCAGGTGTGGTTTCCCCAAATTCAACTACAGCAGCCAGGGCCATCCGGCCATGCTGTCGGGCCAATGCTGAGGGCAGACTGTATGTGTGACTGGGGAGCTAACTCCACAGCAGCTCTTACCCACGATGGATCAGGCCACAGCCTTATCTGGCCCACCTCCTGGTGGTGACTTGGAATACAGCAGGGCCAAGACAGTAGCGCCCTGGCAAGCTGAGCCTGTGCAGAAGCAGACTTCGGTGAGGTGTGGTCCACAATCCCTTCACCACTATACTCTAGACTCAGATCCAAAAAACAGAGTTCTGGGCACAGGCCTATCCCTCCCCACACAATTACCAGGGCACCAAACTGAGAAGTCCCCTGTCCAACTGCCCTACCACCCACTGAGGATCATATTGGAGGACCAACACAAGAGTTGGCACATAGCAATGGCGGCCTCCAGAGCAAAAACTGTGAAAACGCAGTAAATAAAAGAGTTGCTCCACCCCCTTGGCAAAGGTCAAAAGAACCACACCCAACCACTGGAGTCGGCCTCACAGTCTCATGGGCACCAGGAGGCCTTTAAGTACCCCCAAAACTCACAATCTCTCTCAACAAAAGCTGACAACTTTTCCTACTGATAGAATTCAAAAAGGGCATTTCCTGCTTTCTCCTAGACTTTCAAAAAGCGATATCGACCTTGACTAAATGATACAAAAAGCCAAACACTCTCGACCAGGTCGACAAGTCGCTTGCTGATCAGGCCCATGATAATGATGACTGAGACCTCAGACTGGGTAAACTAGAGGCACAACAACTTTGGCTTGAAAAAAAACTGGAAGACTATGAAAATCAATCAAGACTGAATAACAGCCACATTAGGGGTTTAGGCAAGAATATTCCTAACGCTTGTTGGAAGCCCATGTCCAAGACTTGTTTAGTCAGCAGCTCCAATTCCAGCCAATTCTGAAGGTACTTTTAGACTGTACCCACAGGGTATTCTCACCCTTCCAGAAAAACAAAAAAAAACAGAACCTAGCCCCAGATGTCTTGACTCAGATATACTACTACAAAGTCAAGGAATCCATCATGTCTGTGTTGTAGACAGAAGACAAGATACAATTTCGGGATGACCAGATATCAACATTCCAGAATGTGTCATTGGCAACCCAAGGCTGCCGTTGTGTCTTTAAAGAAGCGACAACCCACTTACAAAAGAAAAAATACCCTACCATTGGAGGTAGCCCTTTCAGTTCTGCATCACCGAAAACAGCAAGAATTTTCCGCGACAACCCCAAAAGAAGAGAGAGGACTACTCCACTTGCCAATCCGCGATGCTGGTTAGGCCTGAGTGCCCAGAACCTCAATGTAGTAGGGGGAGCAGGGTGTAGAATCCCCACACAAGCAAATTGCGAAGACAAACACACAATCTACGGCAACAGCGAGAAAGAAAACACCGCTCCCAATTGTTCGATGAAGGCTGATAAACAAAATTCATGGGCAAGGGTAAGACAAAAGTGGCAAAATCACCTGCGACAAGTGGTCATTTAGTCTCCTGAACTCTGTTGTCACTGCCCTTCCCCTTTCCGGAGCCATCGCAACCTCACAGGGGCCACTCGACTTGTCCCCCTCACCCGTTCCCAGCAACAAACTGCTACAGCCAATCTGTAAGAATGTGCTCAATCGCAGTCTCCGGAGATCCAGATCAGTACCCAGATGCTGCCCAATAACTTCCTACTAAACTTAAAACTGTGGCTTATGTTTGAATTCCTGTACTCTATTAGAATTCACTTGTCGATTTCCATGATATTCCTCCTTAAACAAGGTTCATGAAAATTTACCAAGAGAGTACCATTTGTACACGTAGAATGTCGCACACTACATGAGGTACCCTCTGGGATGCAGCCTCCTGGACTGCCATGATGAAAGGCCAACCCCTCTCAATAGGGACAACCATAACACCACATCAGTGACACCATGGATACCCCCCAAATGAATGCGCTGTCAGTTGTCAGTCTCAATATACAAGATCTCATTTCTCCTATGAAAAGGGGATCTATACTCAAATGGGTACACCAAAAAGAGGCAGGCATGCTATTCCTACAAGAGACTCCCCATAACAACTCTGATATTGGTATCTCAGCCAATACCATGCACACCCCCCACCAAAATCAAAGGAGAATTAATTCTAGTGAGAAGAGGTCTGCCATTCATTTCACATGCAAAACTGAAAGGTAAAGATTGAATTTATCCAGGCCTAGATTACTCAATCAAAACTGCAAGACTGACCCTACTAGCAATCCATGGGCCAAATGACCATAAGCAACTTTTTTTAGAACAATCTATTCCCTCGGGCTGTGGTATTTAGGAGGAGACCCATAATCCTGGAAGTTGATTTCAATGTAACCCTAAATCTAGGCCTGCATTGGTCCCCTCCAGGAGAACTACACTTCATTGCCCCTTCAACGTTCTGTTAGGTGTGTCATACATTTACCAGTGCCAGGTCTGCTATATCCTAACACAAAGGTGAACCAGATTAAACTTTCTTTTCCAGAATACATAGATCATTTCCCGTATTGACTACTTTCTTGTAGAAGATAGCATCGCCTCAAAGTCCTTGACATAAACATAGGCACATAAGTCTTGCCAGACCACTCATCAGTTTCCCTACAGCTATACTTGAACCCTTCCTGACGACCCTCAAACCGCAGATGGGCAATCATGAAATCGCCTTCCACAATCCCGTCCAAAACAAATTGACCCGCAAAACTGAAAAGAATTACTTCAAAGAAAATGATAATAGGACATAGAATAGAAAATGATATGTGATGCTGCCACAGCAGTCATTAGAGGAGAATGCATCTCCCACATGGCTTTCTTGACTCGACTCGCATCCCAGAAGAAAACCGACTTAGAAAACCAGACACAGACCCTAGAGCTTTGCCATAAACAATCAGGTTCTTCACAAACATATAGAGACTAAAGAACAGTGCAAGGGGAATTAGAAGACCTTCTCATTAAAGAGACCACAAAGGAAATACTCTACACAGACCAAAAATACTAGCTAAAAGGCAACAAAACAGATGGGCTACTGGTTTACAAACTGTGAAAGTGACAAATCAGAAATATGTTAACAATAAAAACAGACCAGGGTAAAACCAACACCACCACAACTGAAATAGTCTAGGCATTCTGCCAGTACTGGTCATCCCTCTACACAGCTCAACCACCATATCCAGAAGCCTAAGATCATTACCCGGAGTCCCTGCATCCCAGAAGCAAGCGACCTTGATTTCTCCATTGTTGATGGCCATATCACAAAAGATGAAGCTAGAGCAGCTATCAAGTTACTTAAACTCAATAAAGTGCCAGGCCCTGACAGACTGTAAGTTACTTTCTACAAAGCGTACACTGCTGTCTTGGCAGTACCACTCACAACGTTGTACAACTCGTTCTTGCAAAGAGGGCAGCTTACTCCCACGATGACAGAGTCTACTCTAACCCTACTTCTCAAACCTGATAAAGACCCTACTTCCTGCAGCTCATACATATTGATTGCACTATTGAATTTAGATGTGAGGATTTTCATGCACATTCTGGGGACCGGCATCCAAGATTCCTGGCCACTACTGATATCGTCCGAACAATCCGGATTCATAAAACCCAACAGGCAGTTGATAATTCCCGGTTAGCACATACTTTAAATGATGTGGCGAACAGACACAAAATACGAATGGTCTGTCTCTCACTGGTTGCGGAGAAAGCCTTCGATAGGTTGGATTGGAAGTTCATAGAAAAAGCTCAGGCTAAACCAGGAGTGGGCCCTAACATTTTTAAGTTTATCTTGACAAACTTTAGGCAACCCACAACAGTTTAAAATCAATGGCAAACTATCCAACACCTTAACGTTAACTAGAGGCATGAGACAGGAATGGCCACTATATCAGCTAATTTTTCCCTCACAATTTAACCCTTAATAGAAAAACATACACAAGCCATTCACGCCATCTGAAGGATCAAGGTGGGCCAGACAGAACACAATTTGACTTTTTTTGTCTATGATGTACTTTTCTTCCTGACTGACCCCGACAACTCCATTCTAGAACTTGCTAGAGATTTGGCAATCTTTTAGACAGTTTCAGGGTTCAAGGTTAACTACACAAAATCCTCTGCTCTGGGGATCTCAGATCCCCAAGAACGATCTATGCCGAATCCACAGAGGGAGGGTTTTTACTGGGAGGACCATTCGATCCGATATCTAGGCATCATACTTACACAGAACATATTTACACTGTTAACCTCCCTCCTTTATTGGACACACGATTTCAGGACCTCTATAGTTGGGGGAAGCTGGAACTCATGGATGGGGAGAATAGCAAGCTTGAAAATTAACTTGCTACCCAGACTGTTATATGTTCTCCAAACACTCCCACTCACATGTCTTCTCCGTCATCTCACAGGTCCACCAGAAAATCCTTACATTCACAAACTATTAGAGGGTACATGGGAACACATTTGGCTGGGGGCAGTGAGGTCATTGATGTGTGCAACACAAAGAAAATCCATACAATATTTTACCCGGATGGTAATTCATGCCTGTATGGTTAAAGGCCATCACAGGTGGTTCAGAACTCTGCTGCAGGGGCTGCGGGGAACTAGGGGATACAATTCACATGAGGTGGTCATGCCCTATAGCTTAGGCTTATTGGAAATTGATACTCCAGAGGTGGAGGCCATCATAAAAGTCATACTTGCAGTGGAATCACTCATCCTTCTGAGGGGAAACCCAGAAGACAATTCTATCTATCCATTAACTACCCCAATGGGTAAAGTTCTCACCCACTTACTCCCGTCAGCTCACCTCACAATTGCATAATTCTGGAAAAAGCCCATGTCCCTTCCACTCCATATCTGGTGGTCCAATGTGTGGTCAGTCTATGCAAATGAAAACCTCACAGCATTGATAGGCAACACAACGCACAAATTTGATGAACATGGGACCCGTTCCAAACCTATATGAGGTGGGGAAAGCGACACAGGGAAGGATCCACAAAGAGACCCCCCCCCGTCCTCCAACGCTCAGGCCTAGATAGAATGTACTGGACTGAAAAGACCAAAAGTCGAGACACAGAACAAGGACACAGGGTAAACACATGATCTTACAACAGCCCACATATCAGAAGCTCAATGGCCCTTCTCTCCACAGACACGTACTGGAAAGTTCCGCTCCGCCACTTCTTACACTGCAGACCCATATAATCACTGCTACAAATACTTGTGATGATGGTAAACAAAGTGAATGTAATACTTTGATGTGTATAGATTCTTAATCCATTCCATCAAACCTATATTTTACAAAACTGTGAAAGTAGATAAAAGCTTTAAAAAATACCCCAGAAAATGTGTGCCAAGCAGAAGGATTGTACTGGTGATGTTGGTAGAAAACACATATTTTATGTAATTCCTTTATTTGAAGTTACAATAAGGTTATGATACAGTACCTCAGTAGTAGCAAATAGTTGGTAATTTACTGTATTTTTCGCTTCTACCTCCCTGGGTATATCCAGAGAGATAACATCATAATTGTCATCATGACCAATCAGTAGGTCTTCTCACTGATATCTTTTCAAACTCCTCAACACTGATCACAAAGTCCCCCACTGAAAAATATAAATATAACCTTTACCAAGAGGATCTCTTCAACTCATGACCTCTAACACACCTTTCTTTGGTAAGGAAAATTCTCAAAAGAGTAGTAGCTAATCAGTCTGATCTCCACAATCATAAAGTAACTAATTAGCATGGCTTTTGGATCTCCAGTCATTTAGACAATGCCACCATCCACGCAGCAATTGTTAATGTTTGCAAAGTTCACTCTTGGAGCGGTTTGACCCGTCAGTAGCCTCGAGTACCACTATCCACCAGAAACTGAAGTCCCCGAACAGTCATCATGGGATAGTGGATTAAACGGGCCAGCAGACTTATCAAATATCTTACACATGATTTGCATTACGTACCTTTTCTTCTTGTTATTCAAAAGTGTAGCACTGCAGCTACCATCCAAAGATTATCATCATTACAAAAAATTAAGCATTACAAGAATGCAAACAAACCTTTAATATGAAAGTGGAAAGGACAATAAACCTGAATAGACAAGAGGGTTGATTTATATGTTGGCGGACAGAGGTCTAGTTCGTCAGGGTGATGGAGTAACTTACTCAGTTGCCCTGACGGAGCCCTGCTTACTAAATTTGGAAATTAGCATCATGGCAGCTCATGTCATTGCTTTTTAATGTCTGACACATGGATCCATCAACATAATGGAGCTGTCTATCAAGCTTATTTAATTTAAATGTTCAAACATAAAATTCCAACGTAAGATTTTACTTTTGAAAATAAAAAAATGCCTACCTTGCCATGGGAGTTATCTCCCATGGTGGAGGGGGGGGGGCATTAGACAGCTTTCACTGCCCCTTGCTGCCAAGACTTTTGAGGCAGTGATGGGCATTAAATGGGCCTGTAGGTCTGCTTATCTAAATTTAGTGGGATGACAGAGATCAACTTCTGACGGACCAATGGAATAAGGGCTGTCAAAGGATTGTAAGCCTGTGGAGATGAGTAATCTTCACCATGGTTACACCAAAGGTCACACAAAAATCGAATACTTCGAAGAACACCTGCCCAAGGGAAAGGTGGACAGGATACAGTGAGAATCCACTGTAATCGCTTAGCATGAAAAAACTTTTTTCCTGGAGACCTCCTCACCCACCAGGGTTATCCCTAGGTGGCATGCTTCATCATTTGGCTTCATCCCAATCCTCTACAGATGGAGGTGTGCTGCGACGTAGGGAGAAGTCAACAGGAAAAAGGTTTTTTCATGCTAAGCGATTACAGTGGATTCTCACTGTATCATATCCACCTTTTGGGAAACAATCTTTACAACGTAGTAATTACATCGCACTACATTTACAATGCAGTCATTACATCGCAACATCCTTTACAACGCATGTCACTACAACGCAACCATTACATTGCATGTCACTACAACGCATGACACTACAACGCATATCACTACAACGCAGGCATTACATCGCAAGTCATTACATCGCATACCATTACAACGCATAGTGCCCCTACACTATCCAACACTTACCTTACTGTTGCTCCCCCTGGAGTTTGAATAGTAATTTTTACCCCTAGGCTATCCAACACTTACTCTACTGTTGCACCCCCTGGAGTTACAACAGTAATTTTTACCCCTACACTATCCAACACTTACCTTAAATGCAATGTAATGGTATGCATTGTAAAGGTATGCATTGTAAAGGTATAATGCGATGTAATGGAATGCGTTGTAAAAGTAGCTAAAATAATTTGTTGTAGTGGCATGCGATGTAAATGTATGCATTGTAAAGGATGTTGCGATGTAAAAACTGCGTTGTAAAGGCATGCATTGTAACATCATACATTCCCACCTTTTCCTTGGGCAGGTTTTCTTTGAAGTATTTGATTTTTGTGTGTCACGTATCTAAAGGAGGATAAACCTAGCCTCTACCATAACCTCCCCCGGTTTTTTGTGTAGCTTACACCAAAGGCCTGCCCACAATCAAATCGGGTGGGCAGACAATCATGTTGGTGGTAAGTATACTCCATTGCAACAATACCACCAACATATATATCAGGCATTAAGACTTGATCAATGCTGAAATATTATTACCTGCTCCATCTTGAGAAGAAAGCAGTCGATGAAGTCCCTGGGGCAGTTGGGATCCAGCGTGTCCTGATGTGCTTTAACACGTTCTGAAATGAAATTCGTCAATTCGGTGATGTTCTTGTTTATTAAATGGAATGGTCCAGGAAGACATTGCATGAGACGAGGAAAGGCGTTCAGCAGCTGGAAGAAGTAAAAAGGAAGCATCTCTTTACAAGTTAATTCTGGGATCAGGATCTAGTCAGACAGATTACTTAATTGTTGACCTGACACAGTTTAATAATCCCAAGGGTAAGGGGGATTTTCAGAAAGACCCATTAAAGCATGAAAGATAATGGTTTAAAACACATTGTAAAAATTTGCAAAATGGGCCAAAAACGTTTATTCCTTATTAATGTTTCAGCAAACAATCTGTGATCTACAGAAAGGCTACCATCCAACATCACTACACATATAATAATGGGATCAATGCAGCCGATACAAATGCACCCTCGTTCGTTGTACAGTGATAAATTGTGAGTTTAGGGCAGGAGTCTCCAACCTTTTCTGTATTGAGAGCTACTTCTGCTCAAGGAAAGTCCTGCTGAGCTACTAGCAAATGTTATCCTTTAAAATAGTGATAGCACATGTTAACATTACACTATGACCTCCCTAACAACCCTGGGCATAGTGGGCGTAGTGAGGCTACGTGAAGCAATACGGAGTGGGGGCAAATCTACGCCCACCCGCACACTTCGCATAGCCCTACTACGCACCGCCCGCCTCCCTCCCGCCCTCATTTTACAATAACTAGAAACATTAGATAAAGAAAAATTACTTACCTGAGCTGTCGCGTCCCGGGGCTCCATCTTGCTGTTTCCTGGATATCTTCTTCCTCAAGAATGCGCATGCGCGGGCGCCCGCGCATTCGTGAGGAAGAAGCTATCCCGGAAGCAACAAGATGGAGCCCCGGGAAGCGGCAGCTCAGGTAAGTAATTTTTCTGTATTGCTTGACTGTTCCAAGTCCAAGGATCAAGAACAAGTGTTATTTTTCAACCTATAAAGAGATATTTAGATTGCTAGGGGAGCCCTTGGGGGCAGCAGATGGGTATTCATCTTCCTATAAGGTTTTCAAGTCTCCTGCCGGCCCCCATGACTCCCAAATAGGCCTTTAATCCATTATTATGCGGTCTTTACCATGCAAGACCATTACCATGCATATTTTATAAGGAACATGCCTTTACCACGCATTTCCGTTACCTAAATAGCTTTTGCCACAAATTGCTGCTGCTGCTTTTGTGACTGGACCAAAATCCTGTGCACACCTTGCATACTCACCTATGCACCAATTCACCAGGCCTGTGCTATCAAACAGTCCCAAGTTCTTTGCAAGCATTCACATCAGCTCTGTTATCAAAGCGGATTTACCAAAATGTTTTGTCCTTTTCTACGCTCATTGGCATCAGCGACAAACTCATACATTTTGATTCAGATGACTTGATTTTCTTTAGTTTGTTTGCTGTCATAATGAAGGGCTAGTAATGTTTACTTTGTGGCACTACCATGAAAATAAGAACATTGTTTTTTCTTTCTCTAAATAGGAATCATACATTGTAATTTCAGGACCTGACCATCATTGGCCCACTAAAATTGTGTGCAAATTGTGAACCCAATAATTTGCGATTTCACAGGGCACGCAAGTTAACAGATACGTAACTTTTACCAGATCGTGGGCTGGGGTCCTTGAAATGAGGAATAATGTGTTAATAATAAGTTGGTCCCTATTCCCTAATGGACTCGAAATATAAAAAATGTGACCATTAGAATCCCTCCTGATTTCGCTCGATCTCTTTACTGGATTATCTGGTAAAGGTCGTAGGCAGGCTCTTGTTGGCTAGATTGAAAGACTGGGTGGAAAGGAAATGTATACTATTGGATATTCAATATGGCTTCCATAAAGGCCTAGGGACGATTGAGCAGTGCTTAACTCTAAAGGCCGGATATGGATTTCGACAGACGGATTACTGTGTCACAGCTGTAATGGATATCCCATCTACTGAAATATAAACCTCATTATATCCTATCAGATTTTTTATTTCGGTGGACGGGTAATCCGTCACTGTTGAGACAGAGTAACTCGTCTTTTGAAATCTAAATCAGGCCCTAAATCTGTCAATTGGGAAGTATTTTCTAGGCAGGAAAGTTCACACGTTTTTAGCGTTAGCGGACATATCCAGCGCATTCTATTGCATTATCCTCAAATTGTGGTCCATTTTAGAAGAATTAGGAGTAGATCACTCCATAATCATGTTTTATGGGACCTGTATTCAAGAAGCAGAGCTGGAGTCCGGTATGGCCTGCGGGGTGAAGGCATAACAACGTTTGACATGGAGAGGGGGGATAGGCAGGGATGTGTTCTTGCCCCCTTTTGTTTATTCCATATATCAACAACTTATGAAACGTGTTGGTCAAAGCGTGCAAGGATCTCCGGCAAATTAGTCAGCGCCTGATTCCAGTCCTCTTCTATGCTTACAATGCTTTGCTTATGGCTTGCACCCCTATGGGACAACGGCGTTTATTGACTTGGTTGGTTCTAGGAGTTTATGCAGGATCTAGGCTTAGTAATTAATCTGGGCACGACTTTTGCAATGAAATGTGGGAAGGTCCAGTGAAATACCAAGACTTATTTGTTAATAATACCAAGCTAAGTTTTATTCCCTCATTTTCATATTTGGGAGTTATGTTTTCACAGAGTGGGACATGGAAACATGCTATTATTTCTAGGAAATTAAACTTTGTAAAATCAACTGCTACACTGTCTAATTTCGCACACAGACTCTGCAATAAACCGGTTAATGAAATGCTATAATTAACTATATATAATCAAGTGTTTATCATTAGCATTGTATGTGGCAGAGCTATGGGGACTCAGTCATATTAATTCTCCACAAATTGTGTATAATGATTTCGTTAGAACTTTGTTGTCAGTACCCCAGAGTTGCTCATCTCAAATTTGTCAGTCAGAATTGGGGATGTCATTTTAAGTTAACATAGGCTGTACAAACGTTACGTCAGTTTGAAAGGGAATGGCGTGAGCTGTATGAACCGGAAGCCTCAAAGGAATATAAAGTAATGATAGTCGTTTATAAAAAAAACTATCATTGCAAGGAGGTCAGATTTTTATGAGCTAAGGATTAAGGAGGCAAATAACACACCAAAGGAGACCTTTAAAGTACTAAGGAAACTTAGCCAATGGCAGGAGCAGAAGGCTACTGCTAACCTGGAGGACTGTAACAAGATACAGAAATTCTTTCTTAAGAAAGTCAGGGACATCTTAATGGAAATAAGTAATGCATGTATCAGTTCATACCCCTTGCTAGTGGAGGAACCACCTGATTATCAGGGTGAGAAGCTTGCAGTATTCCCAGCACTGGATCTAGACTGCCCATCATGCATCATGGCTAGAATTAAATCAAGCTCACCAGAGGACTCTTGCCCCCCCCAAAGGTGTTCAAAATGTCACTCTGTGGCACGGGTGGAACTGCTGTCCTTTTTAAACTGCTCCCTGGCAACCGGGCAGGTTCTACTTAATTTTAAGGAAGCCATGGTAACTACACAACTGAAGAAGGCAGGGGCAGATCCTAAAAACCTGAAGAACTATCGGCCTATATAAGCAAAAGTAGTGGAACAACATGTACGCAGAATTCTTTCCCTATTTTTAGAGGAACATCAACTGTTCCATGTGGGTAAGGCAGGCTTCAGGGCTCACCATAGTACAGAATTGGTGATGCTCTCAGTGCTAGATGAACTTAGGCTAGCTGTGGATAAGAAGAAGCCTTCAGTGCTGATCTTACTGGATCTCACAGCCGCGTTTGACATGGAGGACTATGCACAGCTGCTGAACCGCATTCAGGGAATCATAGGCATGGCATTTAAGTGGATTTTCTTTCTATTTATACAGGGCTTTGGAAAATATCAGCTCTGACGAAGTGGTACTGCGCAGATAACATTTGAGGTTGGTTTGTAATTTTCTCATAAGCGCTACAAGACCATTGGTGATCACGTGCTATATAAATGACATTTAACATAACAACCTCATCCTATCTGGTTGTGGCATAAAGTGTGGTTCTGTGCTGGTACTCATCAAAATTGCAAGGTGATTGAAGCCAGTCTTAAATTCTGCAACATTTCTTCAAATTCCATGGTTGAAAAATGTCAAATACACTTGCTTGGATATGGGGCATGCGGAATTTTTTGAAAGTCCTGTAACATTGCAGCCTGTTTCCAGGAAAGAATTAAATAAAATGTGCAGTTTGATGTCCGAGGAAGCAAGATTGACCACAGAACTACCAAACCTAGAGGAATTAGGAGCCAAAAGACTCTAGTCACTTTTGCCTTGCAACCATATCTAAGTTTGTCCATAAAACCCAGCATAAATGTGTCCTGACCAGCTTTAGACTGGATACTTTTCATCGACTAGTGACTTTTACGACTCCAAGTGATTGGTCTAAACACATGCCTAAATGCCAACCAGACAACACATCTACTCAAAGCACTTAACATACTCTGTTTTTTTAATATCTTTCTTAATGATCTCAGGAAAAGATACCTTGTGCAGATTTTATGTACTCTAAATTTTAAACAATGCAGCCCTGCCTTTTTGTATTTACAAATGCTATCATCCCAGCCAATCTATGACAAAAATATCAGAATACAGTTTCAGAACATAGGATATTTTTTTATTCCATAGAATAATTTTATGAAGGTGGGAACTCTTTATTGTTGTTTTTCTTTTTAGAAAATGTATGCTTTTATGATGTCTGATGAAATCGAATAAAGTTGATTTTGACTTTGATCCGAATTTCAAGTTGTGCGAAATTAACGTGTGTTTGCCTGACAATTTGTGCCATTTTTCACCTGCCGCAAATTGTTTGATTACATCCACTTTAATATAGTTTTGGATGCAACCTAGAGTTTGGGCCCAAAGTAAGATTACCACCTGTTAACAGGCTCTCTGAGGGCTCAGCTAGCCTCCATTATGTTCTGCAGCATGTTGGCACAGACTTTCAGGATAACATCTAAAGACTTGTATAAATTTTACATTGTTATGTTGCAATACTCAGGGATAGTTTATCTTCATCATGTGCTTAATTACCTTTTTCCTTCTATTGTATATACATTTGGAGTTTTTTGCCTTGCTGTGCCTTTTTTATATCTGCATATTCTTTGCTTACTGACAGGGTCTGAATTACATTTGAATTTTAAGCACTTTAGCCTCTACGCCTCAGTAAATTCCATAGCCTTTTTTTTAGAAAGGCTGCGTGGCACAAGAACTGGAGCAACCTTATCACCCTTCTATCAAAATCAAGAAGAAGATAAGGAAGGCAGTAAGTACCACACAACACCCAGGCTGATTTTCATATAATAGGTCCAATTCTGTAATGGCAGAGTAGGCAAAAGGAAAAAAATGGAATTGAATGTGGCTCAGAGCAATTACTACTGGCTTAGGTGGATTAAGGACTGGTCTTACGAATTGTGGGTTTTTCTAGCACCCGATGAAAGTTGAATGATTTTTTTGACATGTAGTTTGATATTCGAAGGGCATTCTTGTAGCGTCCTCCCAAGCTTGGGTACTCATAAGCGAATACACCACACATGGAGCATAGTATTACATGTCGTTATTCCACTGCGTCTAACTGCAAACTCATCATTTTAAACATCAGCTCTGGTCATCACACTCGAACACTTACATCACAGTTCTACGGAGTTCATCAGGAACCAAAATGGTCCCCTTCATCACTAACTCGCACAACACTGCATCTCCCCCTTTGTTAAATAAAACATTTTACAGCTATTTCTATATATACATTACAACTCCTCTATAAATCATCGTGGAGCTCTGGCCAAACACCCAAATTGTGTCCTCTGAGACTGTGAAGAGAGAAGAGAAATGTCCATGACTGGCACTGGTGATGTAGGGGTAGATGCAGTCAGAGGGCTCTCTACACTCTAACTGAACCAGTCTCATTTCCAACATCAGGAACTGGTGAATGATGCAGCAGATGTCTAAAGTGCAAAGAATCTAGTGTAAAAGACTTTCCAGGACAGTGAGCAGTCACCATGTGTCCTTCACTTGTCACAAATTTGAAGGGTTGGAAATCAAAGGTAGTATCAGACTAGCGCTTTTCTGTTGTCGCAACAATACTCTCTCTCCTTCATTGAAAGTAGTGTTCTTGGCACAGCTAAGCTTGTCAGCATATATTTTCATTTTTTGCTTACGTCTAAAGTCTGTTTGAGGAACTTCACCATCAGTTATAGATCTTCTGCTAATTTATTGTGGTAATTTGGTCATCGTGGCTCTCCCAAACAACAGGGTTGCTGGGCTTTCGCCTGTCGTGGAATGCAGAGTCGACTGGTAAACTCGAAGAGCGGAATGAGGAGCCTACTTTAGATCAAGCTTTTCCAATGTAGAATGCTGGACAGTCTTTTTAAGTGTGCTCATAAAGTATTCGACAATGGCATTTGCTGGTGGCCAAAGAGGTGTGCTTTTCTGATACTTTACATTGAGATTAAGTCTGAGCAGTGCACTCCGCTACGCTTGTGGAGTTTGTGAAGAAATTTGCCATTCGTGGAGCTCGGGGAGTTCCGAAAAACAGTTAGTCAACGGCAAGTTGGTGAGCGCAAGCAAGGAAAATCCACCTCCCGCCGAGATTTTTCCTTGCCCGCGATCGTCAACATCAAGTTGGCGAGTGCGAGCATGGAAAATCAATATCCTGGAGAGATTTTTCAACGAGGGCGGTCAGATATCTCATCGTGAGTGGTCACATATGCTTGTGACTGGTCGCGTTGAGAAACCGCCCATTCACATTGAGAAAGCTGCAGCTCGAGTAAAAATCTACTTGAGCGGCAGAAAGGAAGCAGCGCCCGCTTGCGCTGTGCATGGTGCCGTTCGTGATGATTGCACAGTGCAGATAAGCACCTGGCACTGAAAATCACAGCGAACGGCATTTATCCACCGCACTCCGCTGCTCATGGAGCTCTGCCTAGCACAGCTGAGTTTTTTTTGCACTTCGCAGAGTTCCATGTAGCAGAACTCCGTGAACTCCACCCAGGCTTAATTGAGATAATCAAGAAAGTCCCTGAATTCTCTACTGCTGAATAGTGGGACCATTATCAGACTATAGAATTGAAGGAACAACCCACATTACAAAAATGCCATCTAATCTGTCGATGACTCTTTCTCGTGTGGTCAATGAGTGATCCACCAATGGAAAACGGGAGTATTCATCGAGGACTACCAACAGGTGATGTCCATTGTCAAGAGGACCAAAGAAATCAACAGCGATTATCTCCTATTGGTAAATCCGACAAGTTCATGGTATGTTGATTGATTTTGAGACATAAGCTATTGCTTAAATGACGGGCTTTTAACTCTTTTTCGACAATCGAAGATGAAAAAAACAGACTCTGAGAGCACATTTAGTGGCAGCAATTCCCAACTGTCCTCATGGGCCACTTCAATTACTTGTTGTTGCAGACACTCTGGTATGACTATTCTTGAACCTCATAAGACAACACCTTCTTGAGTAAAGGACAGTTCATCTTTCACATTTTTAAACTTCTGATATTCGCTGTCACGTATGAGAGGTCGAGCGTGCTGCTTCCAGGATTGATGTGCAATAATGTATTTTAGTATCAAGCTGTCACTATCTATGTTCATTGCAGTAGTTATTTGCTGCACTGAAATAGCAGCAGTTGTACTGGACTTTACGATGAAGTTAATGTAGGCTTCAGCTGCTTTGGAAAAGGTACCATGACACTGCACTGTCACTCATGAAAAGTAGTCAGCAGGGTTTTGATCTATTCCTTCTCTGTGCACAATAGTGTAGTCATATTCCTGTAATCACAAGCCCCAACGTTCAATTCTAGGAGGCATCTTGGCATTTGGGCTGATCTGTTTCAAGAGTGAAAGGTTTTTCATATACAAATTCGTGTAAATGTTCACAAGCCCTCACCACTGCTAATCTTTCTTTCTCAGGTTCTAAATACACATGTTCAGTTTGTGACAAACTTTTCTTTGCATAGGCCACAATATGCCTTTGAGCATTGGATGTCCACTATTTTGGGCAAGGATCGCGCACAACCTGACTGAGCTTCCATCAACAACAACCTCTGTATGAAGCTTGAGATCATAATAGGCCATTTCAGTGACATTCTCAACTTCATGCTTCATTTTCTTAAAACTTTATTCACATTCACATGTCCAGTAAAATAAAGAATTAATTTTTGTTAAGTCTCTGAACGGAGCACTTGCTGTGGCAAAGTCACATGTGTATCTAAACAGTAACTGGCCATGCCAAGGAATGTACAATACATGGTAACCTCTTGTGGGGGATTGGTGGCTGACAAAGATTTTACTTTAGCTGGGCCCGGCGTCATAACCCCATCAGAAAAGATATGGCCGAAGAATTTAAGTTTTGGGTTCTGGAACTCACATGTATCAGCATTCAAAGTTAGACCCTCATCAGCAAATATAAAAGTCACACTAGTGTAAGAGCTTTATCATGTTCCTTTTGGGTAGCTGCGAAAGCTAAAATATCATCACTGTAATTGAAAGCATTCATGACTAGTTGTATGATATGTCGAATGGCATTTTGAAAATGTTCTGCAGCTGATGACACATCAAAATGTAATTGTTTATAACCTAACAAGCCAATATGGGTAAAAAAGGTGGTAATATACTTGAATTTCTTTGAATTACAATTGATGATATCCTTTGTTCAGATCAAGGCAAGAGAAGACTTTGGCACCGTTTAGCTGTGTGATCATGTCAACAATGTGTGGACCCGGATGTTGCTCTCTTTCAATCGCCTTGTTAGCTTGACACATGTCAACACAGATGCATATAGCTCCTTCACTGTGCTTTTTGGGCACTACCACTATGAGTAAAACCCACAGAGTAGAACCAGTTGATCGATAATGATATCATACTTAAGTAATGTCTTGAGCTCTTTCTCAACAGCTTCTTGTAGATGGAATGCAATTTGTCCAAGTCATTGAGCTGCTCATTGATATGCAGTTGCACTTTCATGGTCTTAAGTTTTTCTAAGCCCTGAAACAACAACAGGAACTGACTTAGTATTTCCTGATGAACATTCATATTGTAGTTCACAGATATCAGTCCCATATCAGCAGTAGTATTGAAACGGAGTAAACTGGCACTTGACACAGTTCCTTGAAGTACATGAATGGGTGCTTGTACTTTTGTCTTTTTAGGTTTTGCCTGTACAGTGCTTGCGCTCTGCTTGTGAAATCTATCGCATTTAATATAAACTCAGAAGTGGTTTACATCCCGCCCTTCTCTTTACTGGCTTTTCATTGGTTCCTGTGTGTGCCACTTACTTTTCCTCCCTTTTTTATTGGCTGTAGCATATTTTTCTGCATTTACAAATACTTGTTCCTAGTCTGCTTCTATTATCAGTTTACTGTAGCCGAAATACTGTTAACATCTGTTTTGGTAGAACTATTTTTTCACAAAGTTTTGCCTCTTTTTGCTTTTTCATCTTGCAGCACATTTATATAGTAACTTATCAACTGGAGTGAGTGATTTGCCTAGAATCTCATTATGTTGCGCTGCCAAGACCTAAACAGGGATACCCAGCTCTTGATTCAGCAGCTCTGGCTGCTGCGCCACATCCACTCCACTCCCGTGTTACTTCTCAGGGACCTCTTTCCTTCGTCCCGGACGATGGCAGATAAAAACAGCATTTTATTCATCACATAGGCGAAACCCATGCATTACCAGTGCTTGTTTGTTTTTCATGGTTGCTACAAATGAACCTGGACTGTTTAATGGTGTTGATGCAGCCCATGTATACACTGTAGTCTTCAATAGTGTAGAACTGGGCAATGGTGCAGTTCATTATATTTCTGCTCAGGCATAATATTTATTGATGCACCACTATCAATGAGAAAAGGTATGGAGCAACCATTTACTTTTAGTGTAATTTTGGGACAATGGTTGAATGACTTTTGTGATTTTACTCTTTGCCTTCTATTCTTTTCTGCACGCAACCAGTCCGACATGCGCATGTTTTTCTGAGGTAAACATTGACATCACACATCCATCTTCTTTACTGTCATGAGACAATGAAAAAGAAAAACTCTTACACGAAGATTTAGATGACGATCGACTTTGCGTGGTGTCGATTTGCCTCAACTGATGTTACCACTTGGCCTTGTGAGCATACAAAAAACGCCACTTCTGGAACGTTTGGGTGTCCATTTTGTTTTCCCGTCGGCATGCACTTAGCTTTTTCTTCGCCTTGCAAATTGTTACAAAGTGGTTCTCCTTGCCACAGCCCTTGCAAACTTGTCCAATGGTGGGCCATTTGCCTTCGTGTGGAAACGAAAATTCACATTGAAAGCAAAGTTTCTTCTTTTTTGGAGAGATCACTTTGTGTCTGTTAGACCTGGCACCATTGGCGTGGGTCACCCTTCCATTTTTGTCTGTGCCTCAATGTGTTTTTGTGTTGATGTTAGCTGCCCAGGGCACTGTGCCACTGCCATCCAGTGCCACAGTGCAAGTGCTCCCTATGGTAAAATATATTATGTGAATTGACTTCCACGTTTGGTTTATTTGGTTTACTATCAGTCCCTAGTAGAGTGCACCAGGGGTGCCAAGGGCTCGTATATCCAAATGCTGCTAGTGGGCTTGCAGCACTGGTTGTGCCACCCACCGAAGCAGCGGGGTAAAATGTGTCTAGGGTCTGCCACTGCAGAACCTGCGCGCGGTCTGGTACCGTCGCGCTGACTGAGCAAGTGTCCCCACTTACCAGTCCCTAAACCTTCCCTTAACTACATGTTAGTCACCCCTCTGGTAGGCCTGAGCGCAGGGTGCATTGTAGGTGTAAGGTAGGGCATGCCCTGATGTGGGTGGCATGTCTTAATAGTGAATTACAGCCATTTTCGTTTTTCACTATTGAAGGCTACCTGCTCTCCATAGGCCAGATTGGGCTGCTGGGATCGCTACACGCTGTGACCCCAGTGGACTCAGAGAGCATGGTAGAAAGTCATGTTTAGTATGCCTGAACTCAGGATAATAAAATACGTCTTTTAGTAAAGGTTATTTTAATATCCTGGGTTTGCAAATGCTACTTTTAGAAAGTTAGCCTTTGCGTGCCTAACCATCTCAGTCTGCCTCTGCTGTGTGTGTGTGTTCTGCCTAGCAACAGTACAGGAGCAGGGCTGGGGAATTCCAGGAGACAGTTTGGCTGCCAGGTGGTGGGTAGGGAGATTACCCCAGGATGGGTGGGAGGAGTGCACCCTGACTCTTGAATAGACCTGTGCTCTGCCACCACAAAGCCGGCGCCGCCCCCTGTGGAGCGGCTGATGTCTCTGCCCTGCTGCTGAAAGGAACAAGCCAAGTCACCACAACAGAGTGCTCCAAAACTGGACTGAGCCAGGCCCAGGCCCCCTGGCACTAAAGAACAAAAGAATCCCTGTATAAAAGTAGGAGCCTGGCTCCTAAGAAATCAGATCCAGATTGAACCACGAAGGAACTCTGCCTGACTAGAAGGACCTGGAAGAAGCTGAAGGAGGAGTAACTTTCCCTGACCTGAGGGACTGGCCTGCAGTAGGTGCCTTGCTAAGAAAGGAGAGGAAAAAGACTGAAAGAGACTTTTGCACTTTGTTCTTCAACTATCTCCAAGGGCTTGGAAGAAGAGCTTGCCCCCTGAACTGAACCCCAGGACCAGTGGGTTCACCGTGTCTCCGCTCGTCTGAGAATTCGAGCCGTGTGCTTTCTCCCGCCGGAGTGCCCTGCGCACCTTCGCATCCCTCCTAGGGCCGTGACACCCAGAAGCCTGGCCGCCTCCACTCGCCGAGAGCCCCGCTCTACCTGAGTCGCTCTGGACCCACGAGTCTGGCCGTCCCGCTTCCCTGTCACCTGCCTGCTACTGGAGCGCGCTTGGTGCCCTTTCGCCCTCCCGCCGGATTTCTAGTGGGGAAGTGAAATCCAGCCTCGGACGGCCGCCCGTACGTCGTAACGTATCCGGCCGCCCCGCTTCACCTCCCAGCCTGAGTCTGACCGTGCCGCCCTCCGCAGTGACCTCCCGCACAGTCCGTGTCGGAGGCCCTGGGCCGCACCTGTCTACCGAGAGCCGCCCGCTGAATTCTTGATCCGGAAGACCCACGAGGTGCAGAACCTGCATCTCTCCTGAAGACTCGTCCAAGCACATCGCACGTTCCCAGGTACAGTGAACTCTCTATCGGACTCGGGGTCCGCAACGTTCTGATTTCCCCGTATCACTGTACCCTGGGTGCCCTGCGCATCATCGTGACTGGGCCGACTCAACCGAGCCCTGTGAAGCGCTCGTGATCGAATAAGTTACCAAAGACAAGAACAGTGCCTAATTATCATCTTGTGGCTTCCATTTCGCAACCATTATTGATGGTCTTGTACATGCCTGCGTAACAAAGAGTCTTTTATATAAAGCATCCGTATTTTTGATACAACTTACGCCTGGTGTCCGTTTGTGGGGGATCATTGTGGTTTACTGTGTGTGATCATAAATGCTTAACTGACTAGCGCCCTGAAGTTTAGCCCTGACTGCTCGCGCCACACTACCTATAGGGTGAGCAGGGGTTGTCCTGAAGGGGTAATTCCCTCGCCCTGAATAGAAGAAGGGACCGCTGCTTGTCACAAGTACCTACCTGTGCCAACCAGAGGTTCCCCATTCTAACAGTGTCCTTTAGCTTTGTGTTTCTACTTACTTTTCATGTTCATGACTGATTCACTCTGGGCACCTCTGGCCTCCGTCTCAGCCGTTTGTCGTTGATGTTCCTTAACTCTCGCAGCCATGAGAACTTGCTCCAGACTAAAGGGGTTCTCTCAACATTCATCGTCTGAATGAATCTGACAGACATCCATCGATAACTCAGTGTAATATAGCTTCTTCATCATTGAATTCACTCAACATACAGTGTTTGATAAGTGTAAGTCTCTCAACAGATTTGTCGATTGTTTCGCCAGCTTTCTGTCATTGCGCACTGAAAAAAATATCTTTCTTAATCAGCATTCGGCATTGGATTAAACTTAAAATGTAACACTTCTCTGACTTAACAGTATGTGACTTCGTCAGTTCACAGCAGTTTCTTTAATACCTCTAACTTCTTCACTGGCAAGAATTTTAATGTATATGACAATCTTCTTGTGTGTTTCTTCCAGTGCATCAATTAAATCATCAAATATTGCTATCCAGGCAGTCAATCTGTTACCAATATTTAGCTTTTTAGTATTATGAAGGGGGTGCTGGTTTCAGAAACAACAGCAGTGCCTTATCATGTGCTCTTTTCAGCAGCCACTGAAAAAGTCTACTTTTCCGAACGCAGCTCGTGGCCTTGCAGTCGGGTCTGACATGATTCATCACCTTCTTGAGCACAACCTCGTACTTCAGCTCGAGATGCAGCGTCTGGTGCTGATGCTGGATGGCTCTCTTTACTCAGGATCTCGTAAGCGTGATCATATTGTCTTTATGTCTGATTATCCCTGCCTCTAATGTTTCTCTGCCATTCTCTGCTTCTCCTCACAGCGTTATTTTGCACCTGGCTGTCGCTGCTCATTGCTTTTTACATACCTGGTTGTAACTGCCTTTCAACATTTCTGTGCCTCAGAAAGGTTTACTTTTTTAGTATGTCGTTGCACTCGGCGGCGACCGCGTTTCTGTACCTGATCATCACTGACTTTAGCGTTGTCAATCTGTATGATTCATAGGTCAGTGTTACATAGTGGTGCAGTACCTCTTTCATGGCCTTACTAGAAGGTTTCCGGCAAACAATGAGTAAGCTTCTCAGTGAGGCTTTTGTTTTCTTCAAATGCTTCACACTGGCAGGTGTGGCGCTTTGACTCCACATATGCTAAACATCGATCTTTACTTTGAGAAATGGGTGATAGGCATGAGCAGTTTGCTGGACCACAGCACACTCTCTGGGAGAGCACTGTGGATCTTCGGGTAATGTATCTCTAACTCATCACCAGTTATAGCATCCTCCCCAGCCTGGGTACTCATAAATAAATATACCACACATGAAGCTTGGTATTGCACGTCTTTATTCCACTGCATGGAACTCTGAACTCAACATTGTAAACATCAACTCTATTCGTCACACCAGAACACTTAAGCCACAGTTCTACGGAGTTCATCAGGAACTACAAGGGTCCCTTCATCGTTAACTCACAAGGCACTACAATTCTGTGCATGAAAAACTTCTTAGATTCATGTAAGAAACCTCTGGCTCTAGTTTAAAAAAATGTCTGAGTTGGTACAGTTCCCATTGTGCATGCCAACCCAGGCAGCCTTTAACCATGGAAAATTGGAAAAAATATTGTTCCTCAAAAGTTAAGCTGCATGTACACTAACAAAAGTTGGATGAGCATAAATATATAGCAGTATGTTGCATAGTAAACATAAAAAAACGACGCTAAAATTATACAACATCCAAACAAAAGAAAAAAGGAGAAAGGAGAGCTATGAGAGAAAGAGAAGATGCAAGATTAGGGAACATTGGGAGAGGTGGAGAAGAGCGAGAGGAAGGATGGCATACAAGGTAGTTCCATGGAATATTAGATTGGCGAATTTTCTTTTATATATGAAAATGTAATAACATTTATTTGAAATAAAACATATGTTATTCCTAAAAAGGTTACTTGACATTGGTATCTTTTTCTTGGTTGTTGGTCTTTATGATGTGCTCACCCAGTGGCGGCGTTAATCCTCACTTTAGAAGCTTAAGAGAGGGGTAGCCATTGCACCTGATAGCCTTGTTTGCAATCTGTGGGCCGCTAAAGGTCTTTCCCTGCATGTCTTTCGACTCCCAAGTCTGCACTCTGCAGAGAAAGGTTGCTATGTGAGCCACGTTCAATAAAAGAGGCAGAAATGAAGAAAAAACCTAAAAAGGAAACACAGCAGCAAACAGAGCTATGGGGAAGAATAAGGTAAGAAAACAACAACGTTAAGAGAGAAACAGGAAAAAAGGACGAAGGAAGAAAGGGTCAAAGGTGAAAGGTAGAAGGAAAAGTGGAAGGGAGGTACGGTGAAAAGAACAAAGGGAGAAAGGGTGCGATGTTGGATGGTAGGAAGGATGAAAGAAAGGATAGATTGAGGTGTGAAAGGAACAGTTGAAAGGACGGACGATAGGGTGGAAAGATGTATTGATAGCTCGATGGAAGGATTTACAGACAGGTGATTGGATTGGATAGAAAAGTAAAAGGATGGATTATTGACTTGTTAACGAAAGATCATTGGAAGTACGACTGCATGTATGGATGGATGGAAAGGTGAAAGAATGGATAGGTGAAAGAATGGAAAGGTGAAAGGATGAATGGATAGGACAGCAAAAGGATGGATGATCGACTTGTGAACCAAATGATAAATGGATGGATGGATAGGAAGTAAAAATGATGAGTGGGTAAAAGGATGGATGGATGAAAAGATGGATGGAACGGTGAAAGAATGGATGAGTAAAAAGAGGGAAAGGTGAAAGGATGAATTGATGGAACAGTGAGAGGATGGATGATCAAAATGTGAACTAAATGCTAAATGGATGGATGGATAGAAAGAGGAAAACATGGATGGGTGAAAGAATGGATGGATGAAAGGAAGGAAAGAAGAGAGGATGAATGAGTGAAGGTACTGGTCTAAGAATGTTGGACTTACTTGCTTTATTCATTCGGTGTCGTCAGAAGTTTAGTTCAAAGTGGGGAGCATGTTAATTTTCTGGCTACCCCTTGTGCTCACCCACATATTATTGTACTATTTTCATGAGGATAAAGTTAGTATGCAGGAGGGAATGACTTTTGCTATGACACAAATTTTTATGTTTTTCAGCATATAAAGGTGAGCAAATAAGGTTTTTATCCCAGGTTTCCCAACCTGTATTTAGGTTACAGAAAGTGGTAGAATCTATGCAAGAGGCATATCATTGTATTCCATGATCCTCAAGTTTAGATAAACATACAAGGTTGGTAGGGTTAGACACAAGTGCTGGCTCAACATGGGCCAACTATTGCAGTCTTCCCTCATGTCAAATTCCTGTGAAAAAGTCAGTTTCCATGGTTGAGTTTTTGGCCATTCCAGTCCAGTGTGTTATGTTCATCTACTGGAGTGGAACACAGCATGGACTTTTGCTATTGGCCATAAACCTTCAACTTTTCTGGCCTGCCAGTCCAGAAATGCAGTTTTTTAATGAACTCAACACTATGCATTTTGCATTGGAACTGATACCGCTTTTTCCCAGTATTAGAAAACCCTTAGCAGCGGGATAGAGGCTGCACCCAAGCAAAAGGATCATTAAAAAAGGAACATTCGATGACTAGTATAACAGGGGATAACAGGAGACCAAGGCAAATTGAGAATTGTGGGAGCCAGTAGGGTGGGGAATATCTGAAAATGCATGGGAGCTTGGTGGCTGATCCTATTCGTCTGCTTAAGATTTACAATATCTGGGAAGCTGAAGCAAATGGATTTACTATCATGAGGCCATAACACACAATAAGCACTGCAAAATATAAATTGCGATTACCGTAGCAAAGGAAGAGTTAACAAGGCGAAAGTTTTCATTGATGAGACGAAGTAAGGCAAGAAACTCTTTATCCTCATATTCAAAACGATTCCCAAAGACAATAGAACAAATGATGTTGGAGACAGTTCGACTGAAAAAGTAGGTGGGGTCAAAAGGTTGACCTGGAAAAAACAAGAAAACAAAATTGTTCATTGTTTTCACATAATTTCATCAGAGGTTAACAAAATGACTGAAGCCTCTTGACTAAGTGTGCTACATCTTTCATGTTAAACTAGATCTATACTTCTGAGGAATCTAAAAATGGTCCTCAAAGTAGTGTAATGAATAAATCACTGTTGTTCTAACCCTCCCTATTAAATATCACCAATGGCTGGTGTTAACAAATTAGTTTATTGGTTTTATTTAATTCTATATGTTCCACAATCGCTGGAAGGCAACTGGAGTTTTACAAGCTGGGTGTGAGATTGTAAAAAGAACACTGAATTTAATTTTTAGCAGAAGATTAGTATTGGTCATTAAAAAGGAATTAATTACATTTTGTCCGTTTTTTTCTGAAGGAGAGTAGGGTAGGCGTTAGGGGGCAAAGAAAAGTCCTACAGGAAGGGATTGCCAACCTATTTGGGATTCACATCAAGATGCCTGATTCAAAGTGTTTGATTTCCTCACATTTAGAGTTCTAAACTGTGTTTTCGTATTTATTAGTTTAAGGCAATACTCTCATAAATTACTTACAAAAGAATAGAACATTTACATACATAAAATCAAGTAAATTATTAAAAACACAAATATCATATTATATAATTTTATTAGATAACATTTTATTGCATAAAACACATCAAAATAAGGCATCTCTCCTAGACTTGGTTGATCATGTGCTTGAAACAATATCACATTTTAAAAATACATGCTTAGTTAAAACCTTTGAATACCAAGTAAAAATGTACATTGTAGTGAAATATCCTAAATCATAAATTTTCTTCCAACTAAAAAACCACAGTACCCTCTACTCCAAAAATGCACATTAACAAAACATGGATATAAATAATAAGAATTAAAACCAGTGTGTAATTTAAAAATCACACTTATCATTCTACGATTGGATCATTTATCTAGATATGGGATTTTTTTGCCTTCTATGAGTGTTAAATACCCCTAATAATGCCTACTTAACATATACATAATCAATATCTCTTAGCTGTCATACCATTGCGGGTCATGATTTAAGCTCAAACTTTGTGCACAATAAAGGGGCTTCCAGGTTTACACAGACAAAATCATGATTTCCTTTTATGGTGGAGAAACATTTCTTTACTGTTTTTAATTTTATAATTCATATACACAAAAAAGAGATATCTTCTTACTGGTAGATAGCAGCAATGTATTCCAATATCACAACGTTTTTTGGGAAGCCAGGTCCAACCATGGATTAGTTGCACTCAAGTCTTCAGAATTGAAGCATCGCTCCTCTTGGGAGTGTAAACAACTATTTCAAGCACCACTCTGTACACCTGTTCCAAGCTGAGAAAGCCATTCAGACATAATACCTCTACATCATAAAGTACCCGGGGTAGGACCTTCACATGATATGCCTTCATTAACGGTATCGTAAAATGTCCATCATAGTTAATATTACATTTACATAAACCATTACTGTTGACATGCCTCGCATTTCTCATAAGTTCTGATGCTCCCACATTTGAATTTTTATCAAATATAACACCTATGCATGTATGGTTGCTCACCTCCCTAAGTAAGTAAATTTGCACCTCTTTACACCAAAGGCTAGAGCTTTTATTTTATCTAAATTTACTAATAAACAGCTTTGCCTGCAGTACCAATCAAATGCCTGTAGCTTTCCCTGAAAACCAATTTGCCTTTGATACATTAAAATCAGATCACCACCATACAGCTGGCACAGAATATAAATCGCTCCTAGTTTTAGCAAGCATAAATTTACACCAACAAACACTGCAGTTAAACTGACATAAAATAGAGAGTAAGGTAGGGGCTAAAACACATCCCTGCTATAGCCGATTTACATCCAATAAGAAGCCTTCATTACCGTAGGCAGTTACCATAAATAATTGCCTTAAAATTGGCAATAAAACAAAGGGGATGGGCATTTTCAACAGCTTTTCCCATTAAATATTGCACTCTACCAAGTCAAATACTGCTCTAAACTCTGTGAAACACCAACCATACACCAAATACATTTTCCTTTTTGGTCAATTTCTTTCTTTACCAAAGCCCATAAGCTTAAACATTGGTTGATAGTTGCATAACCCTCTCTAACTGTTCCAATGGGAGTAGGCCTTTTTCTTCTACTGAATATATTAGCTTTTCTAAAAACAATTTTGAGTAGACTTTAAAGGCTATATTAATTAAGCTAATTAGAGAGTCATTTTTTGGCAGCGCAGTATTGCCCATTTTTAAATGTTTGCTTCATTATTGCACCTGTCCAAATAGAGAGAATTATTTTTCTTTATTTATTTTTTTAAATTAAAAAAACAGCACAACATTCATCATCACAATACAACACATTAATTTCAACAAGAAAAACAACCAATGCTAATAAAACCACAGGATGCCCAAAGAATAGCCTAACAGATATTAAAAAGCAAACTATAAATACATGTAATCAAATCCTGTTCCCTGCCACCCCACTGAAAAAGATTCCCAATCCAATTCCCTTAGCTTGCTAAAAATAGGGTCCATAATTTGTTGAATTTTCTTGTGGTGCCCAGAGAGTAAATTCTCTCTTTCTCTTACTTATGACCTGGTCCCCAGGGGGCTGCTCTAGGCATCCTTAGAGGCACTTGGGATCCCAGATGCCCTTCTTGCCCAGAAAATTAGCCTCCACCAGAGCAATTATGCCCAGGTTTGCTGGGGTCCAGGAGGGTAACTGACTGATAGAATCCCAATAAATAGGGGAGTGAGGCAAGGGTGCGTCCTAGCCTCAACCTTCATTTCCCTATACGTCAACAAAGTAGTCAAGGCTCTTGTACAAGGGAACATAGATGCACCTAAATTGGATGAGACCAGGGTGCCCGCATTCTTAATCACTAACGGCACCCTTTTAATCTCTCAGACTCCGATGGGCCTTCAAAAGCTGGTAGTACATTTTAATGCTTTTGCTCATCTAAGGGCCTTGAGATTAATGTCTCAAAAAACAACTTTTTGACAGTCAGACCACACAAAGCATTAAAGAATGCTTTGTCCCTGGCTAACGAATAACTAGGACCCGTCTCCAGATTTGAGTATTTGGGTATAATGCTTGATAGCAGATTATCATGGTCTCCACATATAGAGAAGAGAACTGTGATCCAATATCAAGACTTAGCTATTTAAAGGACGTTCCACAGAACAGTTACGCAAACCTTGCAGCCTTGAAGATAAAGACCATCTATAAAACAAGCCAATTCCACCCTATTTATATCAGGAGAGATACTATAAAATTTCAAAAATATTCTAATTTGTTAATATCAATTTTCATCCTTAGAGGTGTATAATGTCTCTTCTAAGGTTTTTTCTAGAGCTAAGAGTATTCCTTACACTCTGCTCATGAGTCGGCCATGCCAAAAGCATCCCTGAAAAGTCACTCTCTTCATATATTTTTTGCAGATATAAGTAGAGTTTTTTTTACATAATTCTTAATAAAATAAAACTCCTGAAGAGCCAATTTTGCTTCTTCTAATGCTTTGCTATTCGCTTTTAATTCCAACCTCATACATCCATCATAGTTATCATTGCTTTGGCTATCCAATTGAACTCTATCCTTTTTCAATACTTTAAAATGAGCTGTATCTAGATTTCAAAAAAGCTTGCAGAGAACATTTCATGGCATCCAATACCATGCTAGTTGATGCTGTACTCCTATTACTTGAAGAAACTTTCAATTACCACTTACTAAGCTCCAATCCAGCTTGCATCCTCCAAATTAATTTTATTAATCACCTAGCTTTGTCGTTTGGGCATCAATTTTCTCCCTAATATCCAAAGCTCTAGAGCAAAATGGTCAGAAAACCCATTCAATATCATATTTACATTTTTAAACCTAGCTATAGATGAGGTCAAAAATAAATCACTACAAATTGCAGTTTTGTATCTACCAGAGAAGCAAGTAAACTCCTTTCTATCTGGAAACACCGTTCTCCAGGGATCAGGTAGTACATAAATTCTTGTGTTTCTTTTTAATGCTCGTCTTATTATCCAACCCTGGCTTTTGCAGAAAATTAAAATCATGTCCTATAATGATTTCCCCTTCAACTCTGGCTAATAATTGAAACAGCCTACAAAAAGGACGTGGGTCATTCTCAACGGGTGCACTGACATTTACTAATCTCATTCGTAAAGCGGTTATCAAACAGTTCACCCAGCACCATCGTCCTCCCGTATTGGCATGCCATGTATGTATATTAATGTGACATTCTCGTTAATATAAATTGCTACCTCTGTGTGCCACACCACCTGAGGAAAAGCATTTAACCCCCACCAAAGCTTTAAACATAAGAAACTTGTTTAACTCATTAGAGGGAATATGTTTTTTTTGCAGGGAAATTGCGATCAGATTATGCCCCTTAATCCAGGTTTCTATTGCCTGCTTTTTCCTTCCATTATTCAACTGATTAACATTAAATAAAAACGCTTTCAGCATAACCTCCTTTTCACAAAATCCATGAAGATATTAACGTCTGGCATACTAATATTTGGCTAATTAACTCCCTCTGTGTAAATCCAGAAACAATTGCACCCAGTCGTAAATCATCCGCTCACTAACAAATACAATCAATCTGCTCTCAAATAAATACAATAAAGAGAAAAGTGCATACATCTAAAGTGCATCGTATTTTGGCAGCTATAACCCCAAAGCACAGCCACTTACCCGACTGATACGCAGCCAAAAGTGTAAACCTTATAAAGTGCTTAAAGTGTAGACAAATTGTGCAATTCTAATCAGCCCAATCAACTCTCACTTGGTTTTTATTCTTCACCTTCCATAGCTAACCCGCTAATTGCTTATAACTAGGTCTCCTCTCAGGTTAGTAAAGTCAAAGTATTTTTCCAAAACCTTATAATAATACAAATATATTTTTTATGACCTTTTTCTCACTGCACACATCAACACCCACAATTCTCCCCCCTCCCCCCCTTGCGATAGCAGTAGAAAAATCCTTCCTCCCACCCCAAGCGCCTTCCCCTATACCCTGGGGCAACCAACACCATGACAGGGAATTATCAATATCCAATTTCTGGCAGAGATACTAGCCCCCTTAAATAGCACCCACATTTCCTCTTACATCAAGCCCACTCTTTTTTAAGCACCCATTGTTTCAAAGTTTCTATACTCAAAACAGAACAAGTGACCCTCAAACTCCCCACAGCTCGAACAGGAAGGGACTCTCAATGTATCTCAGCCAAGAAGGCCAGCGCCTCTACTGTCCAAGAAAACCGACAAAAACATTATTTATGCAATACTTTCAACTCTGCTATTTGGACTACATAGGCCAGGCCCTGCCATCTAAAATGGCACAATAATTCTCTTAAATTCCCTTCAACGCTAACCTGTTTCAAAAGTCATATCAAAGAACAGCGGAAAAGTTAATTATTTTCTATAGCAAAAAATTTCTCCTTGATGGTTTTAAGCAGTTCTTTTCTTTAATCTGATGGCCCACAACGTTAACTAAGATAGTACGCGGGTATTTAGCTTTAGACTGATAGTCAAATCCTATGAAAATTCTTGCAGGACATAGTACATTAACAGAGACACCACATAAGCAATTGGTCCCACAATGTCTTCCTTACTTTCGGGGACCCCAACGATTGTGAGGTTTGATCATCTAGAATTGTTCTCCAGTTGGTCCTGCTTTTCAAAAAGCAGCTTAATCTGCTTCTCAAAGTGCAACTGAAGGGGAAAAATTGACCTGTCTAAGTAAACCATCTAAAGCATGGTATAAGCATACTCACCCACAAATCAATATTCAATTTAATTACCATAGTTGAATATATCTATCAGTTGAAAATCACACAGGTGCACTGGGGAGCCCAGAAGAACTCAATAAATCACTCAAAATGTCTTCCAAGATTCTTCAGGGATATGGTACCAAAGTGACAACTTGTTATTCAACCCATGGACCACTAACTTCCAATTTCCCCTACTATCTTTAGCATTTACAACTAAAGACGCCCAACCCCAACATTTACTAAAATACTCTTCTATTTTGACACAATAAATATTCATGTTCTTATTTCTAGCCTAAATATAACTTATCCTTGCAATTATTAACTCTTTTTGAATTGATATAAATGTTCCTTAAATACTCTTGAGCTTGGCAAAAGAAGTCAAACCAACATTTTTCCTGACTATATCGGCAATTGTTCCTTCATTTAAACCTGGCAGAACACTTTACCTCAACCTTTAAAGATGCCACAGCTTCTTCAATCATTCTGCATCATCCCCACCAGTTAGCACTTTGTTTTATAATAATACTTTTCAGAGTGACCTCTACTTGAAAGTGCATTAATTGTAAATATGGTCATCAATATCACTGTCAAAAGCCATGGAAAATCAACATTCATAGATAAAACCTTTTACCTCAAAGAAGTGAAGTTTACCTGGGTATAACCTGAAGGGGGATATGATCCCTTCCATCCAGGATTAATGTTTTAAAGTCACATGCCAAATCAAAGCAAAACAAAAAATAAAGACATATTTGACAGGACACAACTGGACACCATATTGGAATGTCTGTGCAGCAGAAGAGTCCCCTCAGAAATATCCATGTAAGCAAACCAATCCCAAAGAGGCCAGTCAGTTGTGCATGCTTCATATCATCTGTTAATTTAGGAAATAACTGTAGGTTAAAGTACCCTAAGAATAAAACTCCAGTGTTAGGAGAAGATGAATTCTTCTAATTTGGTTTTAGACTCTCTTAAGCCTCCAAACGTAATTCTTTTTGAAAATACGCATTTGTAAATATTGGCCCGAGAAGAAGGAGAGACAATTCTCCGAAATGTGTCGGCCAAAGGACTACCATATGGGATGCGAAGCTGGCTGTCTTATATTGAATAAAGGATGTTCCTAACCTGCTTGGGAATGCGGCCTGGATTTGCTGAGCAAATTGTGGGTGATTTATATGCGACGTGCTCCTGGTCGCAGAAGCGAGCGCACCACCTCTAAATCAACAGAGGGCCCGACGAGGGTAAATTTGCCTCAGTGACGGCATGTCAGGTAATCTAAATCAGACAGGCAGAGTCCCATCCAGGGGCTCAATAGAGGGCTGTAAATTGTCCTGGACTAAATGCTAGCACCTAAGACCACTTGGTGGGCAAAAAGTATTCAAAAAATTGGGAACTACATTAACCAGCGTGCAACAGGACTGAATTGAAGAGTTATAGCACACTGGAGGCCAATTAATGACATTCAGACAGCGCGCAAGGTTTGCAGTCTCAGCAATTAATGTCTAAAGTGCTCGCATTGGCCCAAGAAGGAGAGAAACTTCTGCGAAACCCGTCGGCCAAAGGTCTACCATATGGGATGCGAAGCTGGCTGTCTTTTATTGAATAAAGGATGTTCCTAACCTGCTTGGGAATGTCGCTTTGATTTGCTGAGCAAATTGTGGGTGATATGATCCATCAAGCAGGGGCCAATAAAATGTTTTGGTGTGGTAAGGGTCCAAACATTAATTTTCTATGTTAATTCCCATAGGAAGTTTTGCTCTCCGACACAGGGAAAACAGCTGAATCACATTTGGCAGTGCAAGAACACATGACTTACCACTGAATGCTTTATGTGGTAGAGATGCTATCTGCCCGCAGATTCCTTACCTTCGATTATTCCCAAGGCAGCAGACTGCATTGGAAAAATCTTGAACACTACCTCTTCACACCAGTAAGTGGAGCATCAGCAACATTGGCGTCGTCAGCGTCAGAAGTGACATATGTGCAACCTAAATAGGTGCCACCTTAGGGCGCCAACATCAGTTTCTTCATGTGACTCTTTCCGCACCAGAAGCACAGAGCCACATTTCAAGTATAACTAAGGGCCTACAGGGACTTTTCTAGATAGAACAAACGGTTCACATGCATTGGTGAGGTTTGGAGGATGATTAAAGAATCTGTGGCTAGAGTCTTTACCACATAAAGCGTTACAAAAGTTATGCAACTTGTTCATCTGATAGAGACTTCTAACCGCAGATTCCTTACCTTCAAATAGATGACAAAGCAATATCTCCCCGCAAACTGGTTCAGACCACAAAGTCCTCGAGGACCAAATAGGTAAGGTGCTCATCACGGCAGACCTAAATGTCAAGGAGGAAGTGTTTGGTGAACATGTGCAATGATGCCCACATCGCAGCCCGACAGATGTCCAAGACAGGAACATCACAAGCTTACACAGTGGTCATAGCTTTGCTTTTGGTGGAATGAGCCTGTAAGCTCTCAGGGGGATGATTTTTTGCCATTGTGTAGCAGATCTTAAAGCAGAGTACAATACACATAGAGAGAGTGCATCTGCACTGCTTTTCCTTTTGTTGCCCCAGCGAACCCAACAAAGAGCTGATCAGTCACCTGGTGTTCTTTGATGCAATGGATGTAAAATGACAATGCTCTTTTTTGGGTCCAGGTGACAGAGTCTATCTTATTTCTTGGAGGGTTGTGGCGGAGCAAGAAGTTGGCAGCGTGATGCTTTGGCAACATGGATAGTTGCCACCACCTTCGGCAGAAAAGTGGCACAAGTGAAGAGATCCATTTTGTCTGAGAAGAAGCTGTGGTCCAAAGGGTGAACAGAAAATGTCCGTAGCTCACTAACTCTCCTGGCCAACGTGGTGGCCACGAAGAAGACTGTCTTGATCGTCAGTCTGTGCATAGGTTTAAATGGCAAACATATTAAGAAGGTTAAAACCAGCAAATGCTGCCTTGGAAACTCCAATGCTCAGAAGTGCTGACATTGCAAGTTCTCGGTGGTGGCAGATAGATTTAACCTAGGTTATCTCCAGTCTCGGACAGACCTTGTTCCACCAGTGGATGAAGACGCCATTCGTGATCAAAGAGGCAGGGACGGCTGAGGAAGGGCGGAAGGCCTTCAATGCCAAGGGAATCACTTTCAATTCTAACAAGTCGATTTGAAGCTGAGACTCTGCTGGAAACAGGAGCCTTCTGATTTCCACCTCCACCTGATGGCCACCTCCAACGCAGCAGTGATGCATCTATCAACACTGTGAGATCTGAATGAGGAAGAAAGACGGGTCTTCCGATGACCCAATCCTAGTTCACAGCCATCACTGCATGTCTTTTGCAGCCCCTCCAACATCTGGGCCAGGTTGAGAAGATTCCCCAGATGCTGTGACCATTGGGACTTCGGGTCCCCTGTAGAGCCCACATATGCCAGCTTGCATGTTGTACCAGTAGGATGCAGGAGGCCAGAAGACCCAGAAGCCTCAAAGTCAGTGTCACTGAAATCCAGAATAGCGGCTAAAACAACAGAATCACAGCCTGAAAATCCTGGACTCAATGTTTCAGAGCGCAGAATGGCACTGCGTCCAGAATGGCTCCCAAGAAAGGGAGCATCAGAGGGAGCCAGGTGTGAATACAGCACTTCCTGATGCAGAAGCGAGAGGTTGTCCTCCATCAGCCAATCGGAGGACAGTTGAACGGGCTACGTGATTTCCCGGAATGGAACGGCGTAACGCAGCTGAACAATTTGGAGCGCCAATTTATCTTATGGAGTGCCAGTGAGGCAACAGGTGCCCGATTCTGCCTCCAACCAGTTGTCTGTAATGTTGAGAAGGCATATTTAAGAGGCTGCAGCTTCCGGGGAGGGCTGCGGACTGGGCAGATCTCTGAATTTGGGAGCAAAGTCAGTGGCAATGAAAAGACTGGGGGGCCTTCTGGTGGTGGTACCTGGGTGGAAAATAAGGCTGGCAGGTAGCCCCTGAAGTAGCCACGGAAGGCAGAATAGGACTAGCGTGGGGCAATGGAGAGTCCCAATGACCGGGCGGTGGCCCCACTGTCCTTCAAGCACTCAATTACTGAATCTGCCTTGTCACCAAACAGGAGAGTGCAACAAAGTGTGTGTCCATAAGGGATGCCCGACATCCCTTGAGAAGTCCGTAGACATTTTCTTTTGCTAATAACTTTGGGGTCGTTTGGCGAATCTTCGCAAAATGCTCCCAAAAAAAGGTCCATCCAGGTCAGCTCCCATCCTGAAAGTTTGGGGGGTGATTAGTCAAGGGGGGAGCAGAGAAAAAAGGGGGTCCCAAAAAGTGTTTGTGTGTTAATTTCCATAGGAAATTTTGAGACAGGCTACAGCCCGAACTGCTGAACGGAATTATACCAAGTTTGGCAGAAAGGTAGCTCTTGGTTCAGAAAGCTACCTTTTTTTTTTTTTTTTAAATGGTGGGAATCCGTTGAGTAGTTGTTGAGAAATTAAAAAATTAAGAGTGTAAAAATCAATATCCCACAGGAATGTTTAGCCAAGGCTACAGCCCGAACTGCTGAACGGAATTACACCAAATTTGTCAAAAAGGTTGTGCTTGGTTCAGAAAGCGACCTTTTTTTAAATGGTGTAAATCCGTTCAGTAGTTTTTGAGATATTAAACGAATATATATATATATATATATATATATATATATATATATATATAATCTACTGGCGGTCGCCAGTAGATAGTTATAGTTAGGACCGTGTTTCCATAGGAAATCTCAAAATTCATTTTGAATAACTTTGGCGCCGGTTGACGAATCTTCGCAAAATGTTCAAAACTAATGGGGCGCTCCGCTCAGCTCCTACCCTGAAAGTCTCGGGGGGATTCGTCAAGCGGGGGCCGAGAAAAAAGGGGGGTCCCAAAACGCGTTTTCCCCATACATTTTCCCATAGGACCTTTAGTCGAAGGTACAGCCCGAACGGCTGAACAGAATTACTTGAAATTTGGAAGAGAGGTAGTCCCCAGGTCAGGGATGTGCCTTTTGCATATATGGAGTCAAACTGTTCAGTAGTTCCAGAGAAAATTGCAGTAAAAAGCACATGCATATCTATAGCCGCACACCGTGCGCGCACCGTGTGCGCACCCTAACGTGCGCGAGCGTAATTCTGATTGGTTGTTACATGTCAGTCAACGTTCGAATCGGTCGAAATCAGGAAGTGTCGGACGCCATTTTGTTTGTTTTCAGTGCGAGAGTGGAAAAGGAAGGTGGCGAACGTGAAAAGGGGGCAGGGTAGAGAGTTCCTGACCCCCTAGCAGGCTTGGTCAGGGGGTCCCTGAAGGACCCCGAAGGCATAAAAAAACATTTAACTATTTTTTTTTTTTTTTTTAATTGCGGGGGTGCGCGCAACGTGAAAAACCATTAAAAAAAAAAAAAAATTAATACGCAGTTTATTGAAAAATAAATATATAAAAAAAATAATACATACATGACAGCATTTAAAAAACCATACAAATTCACTGAAAAAACCATAGGTTTCACACACGTTATAGTTAGGAATTAGCATTTAAAAAACCTTGCAAATTCACTTAAAAAAACCATAGGTTTCACACATGTTCTAGTTAGGTGGATATTTCACTCATAAAAAACCAATGAAATTCCCCCGTTATAGTTAGTTGAGATAACTATAACTTGCGCGACCGCCACTCTATCACAAGGAAGATGTCATCAGTGATGTTATGAGTGATGCCACTGACCATGTCATGAATGATGTAATATGTGACGTCATGAGCAGAGGGTTGCGGGCGCGCAAGTTATAGTTATCTAACTATAACGGGGGAATTTCACTGATTTTTTACGAGTGAAATATCCACCTAACTATAACGTGTGAAACCTATGGTTTTTTAAGTGAAAAAAAAATATATATATATATATATATATATATATATATATATATATATCTAGGCGGAGCCTAACCCTCGAGCACGAACTTGGCTCTAATTGGCTGCCAACACTTCCGCAGCCATCTTGTGCCTCAGACGGAGAGAGAAATATGAGGTAAGGTTTATCAGCTGAGTAATGCATTTGCTGTAAGGGAAATTTAGATTTTACAGTATACTCTAAATATTATATGGGAAACGTTCTAGTAGAGAAAAGGCTAACGGCACCTCAGAAACATTCCATCTCACTGCAGTTGGTTTAAATAACGGCAAAACATGTACTGTTCAAAGGAAAATGAGCTGTTTGTGTTCCTTTAAAATTGCTAGGTGATGTAATTGAGGCAGGCTGGCATGTTCTCTCGCCGAAAAGCTGCCGTAGTTACTACCTTCTACTGGTGGGGCCCCCAGCACTGGTATGTGGGGGCCGGGGGGTGTTGCAGGGGGTCACAGGCAGAGCCCGGGACAGCAGGGGCTGCTTTCACCGGAGTGTGGGGGAGGCACTGGAAGTGACACCCCCCCAGGTGAAAACTCTTCTCTTAATCAGAAGCGAGCCCCCCTGCCCTTTAATAAATCCCTTTCACAACCTGCTCTGCTCAATGTTTTGTGTCAGTTGTATGTAGCGCGAGCTCGCCTGCCCCACAGGCGTTGAAACGCTTTACCCGAGCCCCGCTTAAATTACATGAGGGCACGTTCATTTCCAGTCACGGCGGAGTTATGTGATGTGCCCAGAATCACAGGCGGCAGAGCCGACGCAGAGACTCGGACCCGACGCTGCGAAGTCTTCAGCTCTGGCTGTGATGTCACCGGTCCCTCCTATATGTCATACTGCCTCTCACCTCCACACTCTGCACCCCTCTGGCCTTTGCATCTCTCTGTACCCCTGACCCTGCAGCGGTGCTGCTCCTTCCCCTACACTGTCTCTTCGAGGACGTGCAGCCCTCCACAGGTGAGATCTTCCCTCCACGCATGCATCCTCCACTCTTAAAATGCCCTACACATGCCTTCCCTGCCCTCCACCCTACACATGCCCTCCCCGCCTGCCACCCTACACATGCCCTCCCCGCCCTACACATGCCCTCTCTAACCTACACGGGCGCACTCTGCTCTCCACCCTTTACATGCACCCTCTACTTTTCAGAAGTTTTTGTAGAACACATTCCCCGCCCTCCACCCAACACATGCACTCCCTTCCTCCACACTACACATGCACTCCCCGCCCTACACATGCACTCCCTGCCCTCCACCCTACTCATGCACGATCTGCTCTCCAGACGTTTTTGTAGAACACATTCCCTGCCCTACACATGCACTCCCATCCTCCACCCTACACATGCACTCACGTCATCCACCCTACACATGCACTCACGTCCTCCACCCTTCACATGTACTCCCTGCCCTCCATCCTACTCATGCACGATCTGCTCTCCAGAAGTTTTGATAGAACACATTCCACACCTGTTAGACCTGGCACCGTTGGCGTGGGTCACCCTTCCATTTTTGTTTGTGCCTCAATGTATTTTTGTGCTGGTGTTAGCTGCTCAGGGCACTGTTCCAGTGCCACAGTGCAAGTGCTCCCTATGGTAAAATGTATTATGTGAATTGACTTCCATGTTTGGCTTATTTGGTTTACTATCAGTCCCTAGTAGAGTGCACCAGGGGTGCCAAGGGCTTGTATATCCAAATGCTGCTAGTGGGCTTGCAGCGCTGGTTGTGCCACCCACAGAAGCAGCCTGGTAAAATGTGTCTAAGGTCTGCCATTGCAGAACCTGCATGCAGTTTGGTACTGGCATGCTGACTGGGCAAGTTTCCCCACTTGCCAGTCCCTAAACCTTCCCTTACCTTCATATTAGTCACCCCTATGGTAGGCCCTAGGGCAGGGTGCATTGTAAGGATAAGGTAGGACATGCCCTGAGGTGTGTGGCATGTCCTAATAGTGAATTACAGCCATTTTCGTTTTTCACTATTGTAAGGCTACCTGCTCTCCATAGGCCAGAATGAGCTGCTAGATTATAACACTCTATAATCCTAGCAGGCTCAGGAAGCATGGTAGAAATTCATGTTTAGTATGCCTGAACTCAGAATAATAAAATGCATCTTTTAGTAAAGTTTATTTTAATATCCTGGGTTTGCAAATGCTACTTTTAGAAAGTTAGCATTTGCTTGCTTAACCATTTCAGTCCGCCTCTGGAGGGGAGGGCTATCTTCTTTGTGTGTAGCTTGAGTGACAGGGCTGGGAAGTTCCAGGAGACAGGCTGGGGCTGCCAGGTGGTGAACAGAAAGATTACACCAGGATGGGTGGGAGGAGTGCACCTTGACTCTGAATAGGACAGTGCTCTGCCTCCACAATGCTGGCTCCACCCCCTGGGGAGCATCTGATGTCTCTGCCCTGCCTGCTGAAAGAAGAAGCCAGAGTCTCCACAACAAAGTGCTCCTCACTGAAAAGAACTGGACTGGGATTATGCAAAGGCCCCCCTGGCCTGTAAAGACAAAATAAACTGAGTATAAATGTAGGAGCCCTGCTCCTAAGAAATCAGATCCTGATTGAACCACGAAGAAACTCTGCCTGACTAGAAGGACCTGGAAGAAGCTGAAGGAGGAGTAACTTTCCCTGACCTGGGGGATTGGCCTGCAGTTGGTGCCTTGCTGAGAAAGGAGAGGAAAAGACTGAAAGAGACTTTGTACTTTGTTCTTCATCTATCTCCAAGGGCTTGGAAGAGAGCTTGCCCCCTGAACTGAGTCCCAGGACCATTGGACTCATCTGCCTTCAAAAACTGAGTTGCCTGGACAATTCTTGCTTGTTTCCCGCTGGATTTGGCCCCAGTACGCCTCGTACTACATCTGCCGCGAAACCGTGTCTTTGCCGCCCGGCACCGTGTGTCTACGCTAAACCAAAAGCATTAGTACGCACCGTATCCCTCCCGGCTGCATTGCACCAAACCTCCCCCGCCGATTCGAGACATTCATCCCTGGCTGCCGAACGCTGTACGCCGGACTCAAGCTTCGCTGTCCCGCAGGAACGGTCCGTACGCTGCTAACGTACTGCCCGTGCCGTACTCAGAGCCGAGAAGCCGCAGTACGCTGATCATCCCCGTACCCTGTACGGCGCCGAGAAGTGTCGCCGCTGATCCGCACCGAAGGTACGGCCCGAACGCCGACGCCACGGACTCTGCAAGCTGATCCGGATCATCCGCCCGTACCCCTGAAGGTCCCGTACCAACGCCGCGTCCCGACACCGCAACCGGACCAGACCGAGTACGCTGCCGAACTACGACCCGGACCCATCAACTTGTCCCGCACTGTCCGTCGCGGACCCCACGAACTAAAGGTACTTTGTTCAGTTCGCACCGCCGTGTGCACGTCCCGGACCCCGGAGTCCGCACCGATTGTTTGACTCGTACTTTCTTTGTTTTTAATGCAGACGAGTTGTACACCTAGGTACGAACCGTACAAAGCCTGAAAAGAAGCAGAATTGAGTAAAAGAAGCCTATTTTTGCATTTTAAGCTTTTTTGCAAGAACATTGAACTTTGAAATAATACTGTGGTCATTTCTAAACGTTATACTGGTCTTGTGCTAAGCCTTATATAAAGAGAACTATTTTTGATATAACCTTGACTGGTGTCCATTTGTGGTGTGTCATTGCATTACTGTATGTGTTCACAAATGCTTAACCTATAGCGCCCTGAGAATAGTCTTGACTGCTTGCGCCACACTACCTAAAGGGTGAGCAGGGGTTATTTGAAAGGGTGACCCCCTTATCCTGACTTAGAATTGAGAGTCCCTGCTTGTCGCAAGTGTATACCTGTGCCAACTAGAGAGCCCCATTTCTAACACCACCCTACACATTCACTCCTGTCCTCCAACCTACACATGCACTCCCATCCTCCACCCTACACAAGCACTCCCCGCCCTCCATCCTACACATGCACGATCTGCTCTCCAGAAGTTTTTGTAGAACACATTCCCCGCCCTCCACCCTACACATACACTCCCGTCCTCCATCCTACACATGCACTCCCAGCCCTACACCCTACTCATGCATGATCTGCTCTCCAGAAGTTTTGATAGAACACGTTCCCCGCCCTACACATGCACTCTCATCCTCCACCCTACACATTCACTCCTGTCCTCCAACCTACACATGCACTCCCGTCCTCCACCCTACACAAGCACTCCCCGCCCTCCATCCTACACATGCACAATCTGCTCTCCAGAAATTTTTCTGTCACCGTATTTAACATGACCCATGGGGCTGAAGCCGAGGAGCAGGAGGTCTGTGGGGGTGGGGTCATACGTGGGGTCCCGGGCCCCCATTACTGGTGGTGAGGAGAGGAGCCAGAGGACTGTGGGGCCATAGACAGGGGGCCCACATTACTGGTGCTGGGGAGAGGAGCCGGAGGTCTGTGGGGTCGGGGGGTGATGCAGGGGGTCACGGGCAGAGCCCAGGGCAGCAGGGGCTGCTTTCAACAGAGTGCAGGGGAGGCACTGGAAGGGATACCCCCCTCAGGTGAAAACTCTTCTCTTAATCAGAAGTGAGCCCCTCTGCCCTTCAATAAATCCCTTTCACACCCTACTCTGCTCAATGTTTTCTGTCAGTTGTATGTAGCGCCAGCTCGCCCGCCCCATAGGCGTTGAAGCGCTTTACCCGAGTCCCGCTTAAATTACACGAGGGCACGTTCATTTCCAGTCACAGCAGAATTATGTGATGTGCCCAGAATCACATGGTGGCTGAGCAGATGCCGAGACTCGGACCTGACGCTGTGAAGTCTCCCGCTCTGGCTGTGACATCACCCGTTGCCCCTATACATCATACTACCCTCTCACCTCCACACTCTGCACCCCCCCTGCCTTTGCATCCCTCTGTACCCCTGACACTGCAGTGGCGCTGCTCCTTCCCCTCGACTGTCCCTTAGAGGACGTGCAGCCCTCCACAGGTGAGGTCTTCCCTCCACGCATGCATCCTCCACTCTTAAAATGCCCTAAACATGCCTTCCCCGTCCTCCACCCTACACATGCCCTCCGCACCCTATATATGCCCTCCCCGCCCTACACATGCCCTCTCCACCCTACACGCGCGCTTTCTGCTCTCCACCCTTTACATGCACCCACTACTCTTAGATTAGTTTCAGGGACATTATAGTTTGAAATTTGTATTTAAAAAACCTTTGAAATCCACTAAAAAATCATAGGTTTCAGGGACGTTATAGATAGAAATTAGCATTTAAAAAAACCTTAGAAATTTACGAAAAACAAAAAAAAAACATAAGTTTCAGGGACGTTATAGTTAGTTGGACATTTCAGCCAACTATAACTCTCGCCCCCGCAATACACTGCTGATGATGTCACATATTACATCATTCATGAAATGGTCAGCGACATCACTGATGACATCACTGATGACATCTCAAATGACATCACTGATGACATTATCCACGTGAAAATCTGATGCACCTCCTCACACTCTACTATAACCTTTGATACACCCACTCTAAAATACAGAGTATCATTTTAAAACCATCGACACACCAATACCAGTTACTACATATGTACTCACTGATTCCTAGGTCTAGACACACATCCACTCATTCACCCATACAGTCACTCATACATGCAGTCACTCATCAATACACTATCATGTGCACTCATACACCTATACAGACACTCAAACACTGCCACTCATCCATGGAGTTATTCACACACATAGTCAGTCATGCAAAGAATCAATCACACTTCCCATTTACTCACTTATACAGTTATACACATACCACCTCACGTATTTATACAGATACTAACGCATACTCTCTTATGTTATCACTGATACAAGTACACACTCATCCATACAGACACTCTCACAATCACTGACTCATGTATAGTCATTTACATACTCCAACTCTCACATACACTGCATTTTACATATGTAGTTACTCGCTCATGTACCACTGAGACATCCATTCAGTCACCAACACTCTCATACACACACTCACCCACACAGCTGTTTCCACATGCACTCTTGAAATCATACACCCAGTGAATCAACCACTCGCACATCTATGCACAATCACACACCTCCCACCCACCCACCACACACACACTCACTCACTCTCCCATACAAATACTCAGGCAACCAATCAATAACCCATATAGACCCTCATGTAGCTACTGAGCAACCCATGCAGCAGCTTACACAACAACAGACTGATACAGACATTCACACAATTTAGTCACTAACGCATGCATTCAGTAAGACACATTTAATCACTCACTTATACAGTCACTCATGCACCTGTTAAATCCTCCATCCAGACACATTTTAGTTTTTTTTAGAGCGCCTGGCTACCCCAAAAGGTGTGTCCCCACGCTAGAAGCACATCCACAAGAAGAAACTAAAGGTTATTGAGCTACTGTTGGTACAGCCATGTTTTCAGTCTACTGCGAAAGGTTGATTCAGATTTCTCCTCACAGAGCCAGAGACAGAGAGTATTCAATTTCTTGGCCGCTAGGTAGCCAAAAGATCATCCGCCCATCCTAGCTTTCCTTATCCTTGGGATCTCAAGTAAGTGTGCTCCTGTCGAACGTAGCTGGCGATTAGGATTGTGACGGGTGATGAAGTCATGTAGGTATCTGGGGCCTTTCCCCTGTAGGCTTTTGTGGCAGAAACACAAGGCCTTAAAGAGGACTCTTTTCTCAATCGGCAACCAGTGGAGGGAGTCCAGGGCATTTGTCATTGAGGCGCGGCTAGGAAGGTTGAGGACAAGGCGTGCCGCTGCCTTTTGAATGCGTTGGAGGCGTGTCATGCATTCTTTTGGTGCACCCAGATATAGAACGTTTCCGTAATCTAGCTGTGAGGTTACCAGAGTGTGGACTATGGTTTTCCTGGCTGATATAGGCAGAAAGTCTAGGGTTTTCTTCAACATCTTCAAGGTCCTGAAACACCTCCCTGCCACCTTTCTGATTTGAGACTCAAAGGAAAGTTTGGGATCGAGCCACACTCCTAGGTTTTTAACCTCGGTTTTAGGTTTAGGAATAGGACCCAGTGTTTCCGGCCACCAGGTTGTATCCCAGATGGTGGGGGTTTTTCCGATGATCAGGACTTCTGTCTGACTTCCATTCAATTTAAGACAGTTGCTGGAAATCCATGGGGCCAGCTCATTAAGACACAAAGAGAATTGTAGTGCTGATTTGCCCGCATCCTGTGCCAATGTCACCACAAGCTGAGTGTCGTCAGCATACGACACCATGGAGATTTTGTAGTTGTCCATGATTTTAGCTAGAGGTCCTATGTACAAGTTAAAAAGGTTATGGCTCAGAATGGATCCCTGTGGGACCCCTTGGTGAAGTGGTAGGGTTTTAGAACGATGGGGATTTTGTGCGATTTGGAAACTGCGATCTTTCAGGAAGGACCGCATCCACTGTAGTGCAGCCACGTCCAGACCGCACACCTTTAGACGTTGAATGAGAAGTTTGTGGGAGACCGTGTCAAAAGCGGCACTCCGGTCCAGTAGGACCAAGGCCACCGTATGACTGGCATCTGCCTATCTTCGCAAGGTCTCTGTTGCAAAGAGAAGTGCGGATTCTGACGAGTAGAATGTTCTAAAACCTGACTGCGTTGAATGTAAATGGTTGTGTGTGTTGATGTGTTGCACTCGTTTTTTGTTCACAACTTTTTCAGCAAGTTTGGCTATACAAGGGAGCAGGGAGGTAGGGCGTATATTGTCCAGTAGCTCAGGGTTCGCAGAGGGCTTTTTCTTTAGAGGTATGACAAACGCGGGCTTCCATGTCGTTGGCACCTCTCCATATTTGAAGGATATGTCTATTAGTGTCTGTATTTTGGGGATTATTAGTTCAATGCCCTCCTTGATTCTGTTAGGTGCCGCTGGGTCATCTGGGGAGCCAGATTTGATTTGTAAGGCTGTTTCCTTGAGCGTCAGTATGAAAGGGATGCTAAATTCACTTAAGGATGCCGCGCTTGTCTCAGTAGCTTCCTCATTGATTTCACTAAGGTTGCTGCAGGCTTCCGCAGGGAAGGTGCTATATATAGTGGATATTTTTTTGAGATAGTAGTCTGCAATTACATTGCATCTTTCAACAGAGCTGTGAGGTGTAAAAAAAACAACAAAAAACACCCAGACACTTATACACCCACTCATTCTTCAATACACCTTGCATCTATATATAAAACATTTAAACTTTAGAGAAACACACAGTCACTGGATGATGTCATCAGTGATGTCATCAGTGAGGTCACTGACCATGTAATGAATGCTTTAAAATGTGACATCATCAGCAGTGCATTAGCTGAACTAACTATAATGGGAATTTCTATGGTGTTGTACAAGTGAAATAGTCCAACTAACTATAACGTCCCTGAAACCTATGTTTTTTTAGTGAAAATGTATATCTATATATAAACCTACTGGCAGTCACCAGTAGGTAGATATAGTTTTGGCAGGTCGCCTTTCTCGATGATTAAACATCGAGAAAGGCGACCTGCCGAAACGAGTCTGTTGTGCGCCCAGAGTTCCCGAAATAAATACATCATTGGAACTCTCCCCCGTGAGTGCTGTCTTCTGTGAATGGGTACGATTACCGACTGGCAGTTTGGAGCTGATATAGATATAGATATATATATATATATATATATATATTTATATATATATTCACTGAAAAAACCATAGGTTTCACACACGTTATAGTTAGGAATTAGCATTTAAAAAACCTTAGAAATTCAGTGAAAAAACCATAGGTTTCACACATGTTATAGTTAGCTGGACATTTTACTCGTAAAAAACCAATGAAATTGCCCCGTTATAGTTAGTTCAGCTAACTATAACTCGCGCGCCCGCAATGCACTGCTGATGACGTCACATATTACATCACTCATGACATGGTCAGTGACATCACTCATGACATCACTGATGACATCTCAAATGACATCACTGATGACATCACTGATGACATCATCCAGTGAATGTGTGTTTTTCTGAAAAATTAAATATGTTTTATATATGTATATCTAAAGGTCGATGGAAGAATAAATGGGTATATAAGTGTGTAAATGGTTGGTTTTTTTTTGAAAAATTGATTGTGTAACTGACTGTTTAAGTGTATCAAAGTGAATACATGGTTTAGTGAGTAATGTTTAAACATATAAATATCTGTGACAGTCTCTCACTTTGTGTATAAGTGGCTGCATGGGTTGGTGAGTAGCTACATGGGTGTCTATATAGGTTATTAGTTGTTTTTTTGAGTATCAGTCTGAGTGTCTGCATGGTTCGGTGGGGGGTATTACGTAGTACATAGGTGCATGAATGAGTGACTCACTGTTTGTATGTGTTGAACACAGCATGTGTGCAAGACTGTATGGGTGGATGAGTGTGTGTATGGGTGTGTTAGTGAGTGAATGACTGTCTCAATAGTGTCTTCAGGAGTAACTACATATGTTTTAAACTAGTATATGTGATTATTGGTGTATATATGTGAGTATATGTGAGAGGGAGAGATTGAAAGAGTTCCTGTATGAATAAGTATATGTTTCTATAAGTGATTGTTTAAAAGACTAAGTATGTGTAAGTTTCCGTAGAAGTAAGTGTGGTGGTGTGTGTATAACTGTATATGCAGGTGAATGTATGTTTGATTCTTTATTAGCATGAGTGACTATGTGTGTGAGTAACTCTGGATGAGTGGCATTGTGTTACAGGATGTATAGGTGTATGAGTAAATATGATGAGTGAGTACATGTATGAGTGACTGTATAGGACTGTTGGTGAATGAGTGGATGTGTATGTGGATCTTAGTATTACTGAAGAGGTTGTTGTAACTGGTATTGGTATGTCCATTGTTTTGAAAATTTTAGTCTCTATTTTTGAATGTGTGTATCAAAGGTTATATTAGCGTGAGAGGCGGTCTGTCACTCTATCACAAGGATGATGTCATCAGTGATGTCATCAGTGATGTCATTTGAGATGTCATCAGTGATGTCATGAGTGATGTCACTGACCATGTCATGAGTGATGTAATATGTGACGTCATCAGCAGTGCATTGCGGGCGCGCGAGTTATAGTTAGCTGAACTAACTATAACGGGGCAATTTCATTGGTTTTTTACGAGTAAAATGTCCAGCTAACTATAACATGTGTGAAACCTATGGTTTTTTCACTGAATTTCTAAGGTTTTTTAAATGCTAATTCCTAACTATAACGTGTGTGAAACCTATGGTTTTTTCAGTGAATTTCTAAGGTTTTTTAAATGCTAATTCCTAACTATAACGTGTGTGAAACCCATATTTTTTTTTCAGTGAATTTGCAAGGTTTTTTAAATGCTATTTTTTTTTTTTTTCTTCATTTTTTTCAAACATATTTTTAATTTAATTTTCTTACCTTTTATAAAGTCTGCTTAATTTTTTAAAATCATTAAATATTTATTTTATATACATTTTTTAAAATAAACAAGTAAAATTTATTTCCAGATTTTTTTTTTTTTTTTTTTTTTTATAGTACGCGTACCGTAAGCTCACGGTAAGCGTACGGTTTACGCAACGTCCGTAATCTATCTACGCTGCTTGCGTATAGTTACGTACTTTGCGTAGCCGCGCGTACTGCGCGTGGGACGCGTGCGCGCTTACGCAACACGCGCACGTTACGCGGAAGTGCCGGGGAGTGACTGTTATGCGCATGCGCGCAAGCGCGTGTCTTTTTTACGCGCACGCGTACTTTTTGCCGTAAGCGTACCGTAAGCGTACCGTAAGCGTACGGTTGGTCATGTGATCATGAAACACAACTTTTGATTGGTTGAAACTACTTTCAGTTCTAGAACTCTCCTACACCACACCCATTCCCCTCATTTCTGCTTGTGATCCCTTGGGAGAAGGAGCTGGTTTGTCTTTGGGATACGATGGCAGAACAGCAGAGCTCTTCTGAGAGTGAGGCTAGCACCAGCAGCACTGTCTTGAGGCAGAGAGCGAGGAAAGTAAAACCTTCTTATGTTTGGGATTATTTTACTTTTCCAGAAGGCCAGCAAAAGGTGAATGCACCCTTAGTTACTTGCAAGCTGTGTCAGCGTGTACTTTCTAGAGGTAATCCTGACAGGAAGTATTCCTTTGGGAATCACACCATGATGAGGCACCTCAAGGATGTACACAAAAGGACACATGCTCAACTTTTTGGAGGTAACTCTTCAGAAAGACGAGCCAGTACATCCACAGCAGCTCAGCCTGGACCATCACCTGCAGAGCTTACTCCTTCTTCTGCAGCTCAGGTGAGCCCTTCATCTGTGGGGGGAGAATCTCCTTTTGCTGGCCCTCTGGAAATGAACCCTCGATTTCGGAAGGTTGATATTCATTGCACATTTTGTAAAGCTCTAATTTGTTATAGGGAGACCAGTGTTTCCCTAGTGAATAACAAAATAGATCAGCACATTTGTAGCTTTGAATGATTTTCCCATGGTTCCTTTCCTCTGTCCCTGCATGAACACAACGGTTCTTTTAAGAGCCAACCTTATCTTTCATCTTTTTTTTACATTTTTTTTTAAAAACTTTTTTTTTTTTTTTTTACCGTACGCGTACGGTAAGCGTACCTTTTTTTTTATTTTTTAAAAAAAACACTAAAAATCATTTATCACATTACAAGGTCCTTGAGAGACTACAATTATTACAATTGACTTACCATACTCACTCAAAAAAATATTTATTCATTTGTTTTTTTAAAAAATAGTTTTTAAAATGGTTGTAGTTTACGAAAATTTTCTATATCGATCTGAAAAAAAAGAAAAAAGTATTAATATTTTTAAACCATTTTATAATACAGTACACATATTTACATTTTTTACCCAAAAATATTTTTGCCTTATTTTTGCTGTTTTCAGAATATATTGCATTTCACTATAAATTGTGAAAGCAATTGCATTCATCATTTTACAGCGGGCAAAAAAAAATAACAATCTCAAAGATTGTATTAAAAAAGCCCAGAATCTCTTCTCACTTAAACATATCATTACAGAAATGCATATTATTCTAAAAAAATATCATCTAAAAACAATACTTTTTTCTTTAAAATACCGTCTGATATTTTTGTTTCAGGAGTATAATCACAATATTATATCTCAAATAACTCCAAAATACATCTGATTTTATTTCCTTTAGGCCAAATAGTATTTTTTTTTTTCCCCTGGAATAAATTTCCAAGGGAAAACCATTAAAATTCTAAAGTTTAATCTGTCCAGATCTCACCGATTCTCTGTAACATTTTGGTTCACGAAAATTTTTTGAATAATATATTTAGTCCACAATAGAATTGCTTACTTTTCCACATGGCCAAATAGTAATTTTTTAAATCATTTTTGTAAAAATTTCCAATGGCAGTCCAAAAGCATTCCAAAATTTAAAATGTGCAGAAGTTACCGATTATCTCTAAATTATTGGTTTTTCAAAATTGCATTAAAAATTTAAAAAGTCCACATTACAATTGGTTATCTTTCCTTTAGGCCAAATGATAATTTTAAAAAATATTTTTTCAACAAAATTGCAATGGTAATCCAGTAAAATGGTAAAATTATTTTGTCCAGATCTTGCCAAGTCTCTCTAAAATTTAGGTTTCAGGAAGATTAGATAGGAATTTGCTAAATCAAAAGGCAAACGTTGTTTGAAAATCAATTGGGAATCATTACACAGTGTCCAGCCTTTTTCACATTTAAGATAAACTGTGTAATGTCCAGAAGTAACAGTAGGTCCTTCATGGAAAATTATTGCAACAGTTACAAAAGTTTTTCCTGAAATTGATAATTGCTGTCCTGTAAACTTCTTTATTAAAGTATCCAATTTTGAACCATCAGCTCTACATCGTTGCATCATTAAAATTACATACTGTCCGTATTCCCTTAAAATTAATGTTGAAAACATGTCAGAATTACACTCACCACATTTCATGCTATGATTAGCATCTTTAACTAATTTTGCAAAAGTGACTGTTTTACTCTCTGGCAATGTCAAATAAATAAACCTTTCATTATCAACAATAGAGCCACATATATTATAACAATTTTCACAACTATGTTCCCATTTATAAGAGAGACCAAAAAAAATGTCAATGGGAACTCCTTCTTCTTCCACTACCTGAAGAAAATACATCAAAAATTCGTGTGCATCTTGCTGTTCATTTTGAGAAAACTGTGTTCGTCCTGAACATACATCTAAAAGTTTTCTAATGTCAGTAGCACTTTCTATTTGAGTTTTGTCTTTACTCAGCTTTTGAAAAAGGAGACTGAGCTCTGAACAGAATCTTTTTCCCTGATTTTCTATTATCTGCTCTTGCAAACTTTCCAGATAAAATGCAACATTCAGCACTACATTAGCGTAGCAGTTGACACCAGAGCTATTTTCAAAATGACATCCTACAACCTGTTCTTCATTTTCCTTATTCTTTTTGCTTGCAATTACATCACTCCTCTTTTTTTTCCTCTTCTCTACATCTTCATTACAGATATTCTCATTTCTCCTTTTACGAGAAACTACACGTTTCTCCAACACAGGATACTGACCTAAATGAGGAGCATAGCTTCTTCTTAATCTATTATACTCCTTTACACAGTTTGTATCAGCACTAACTTTTGAATCATCAAAGTCAATCATGAATAAACCTGATAATGTTTTGACTCGTGACAAAGCTACATATGCCATACCTTCTTTGAACACAGTTGAACCAATGTTCACAAATGCACAATCTACAGTCAATCCTTGAGACTTGTGGATAGTTACAGCATATGCTAGTGAAAACGGAAACTGCTTCCTACGTACATATAAGTCTTTCACAAGCATGAAACGAACTGAACAACGACAAATGTCTTTAACTTCCTCTATCTGATCAAATTTTATTTTTAAACATTCAATTCCATCTTTTTTCTGATAATTAATAAAACCCACAACTCTTCCCATCGCTCCATTCACTAAGCCTTTTTCAACATCCAAATTTCTCCTTAAAAACACTCTACAGTTCATGCAAACATATAGATTTTTTTCTAATCCTGCTGTTTTGGAGATATTCTTCTCTAGTGAGTCCAATTTATTTTTCAGTTTGCCTGTTACTGTGACAGTAATTCTTCCATCCTCAATTTTGTCCACTGCTTCCAATTTCTTGATGTCTTCATTTTCCAATTTCAAAAGCTCCTCATTAAAGATTGAGCATTCACGTAGAGTTGGCATTAAGCAGATGACACTTTTGTTTTCTGCAATATTCTTGTATATTTTCTCTGCAACTATTTCTTCCTTTGGAAATAAGTTATGTAACAGCCGACTCTGTAATGCTTTTTTGCCAACTTCTGTGAGTAGTCCAATTCTGATATCTTTCAGAATACTTCCATATTCTTCATCGTTTGCTTGCCTCATATTAGTTGTAAGTTCCTTGTACTCAAAGAAGGACCAAATATTTGTATTTCCAATGCTTCCCAATGACTTCTTCGTGTCTTCATGTGTCACAGTATTAAACACTGGTTGTCCTTTAACTGGAGTAAGTTGCAAAAGATCCCCAAAAACTATGACGTGTTTTCCACCAAATAACACGTCATAGTCTGTCTTCAAAATTTGCTGCATTCTTAAATGCACAAAGGCAAGCATTAAGTTTGATACCATGCTCACCTCATCAATAATGAGAACTTGCATCTTCTTCAATACTCTTGACACTTCCAAGGATGCTTCTCCAGTTAGCTTGTTGAATTGTATTTTGTTCTCATGCTCCACTGGTAACATTAGCAAACGATGTAAGGTGATTCCTTTTATGTTATATGCTGCTAACCCAGTTGGAGCAGTAACCACACAAGACAAAGTAGAATCCGTTTTTTGCTTTAGGTAGCTTCTGATGACTTTAATTAGGAAACTTTTTCCAGTGCCAGCTTGTCCGCTTACATACATCCTGATTGGATGAAATGATGTGCATGAGCACTCTTTTTTTTCATGTAGAAATCCGTGATCAATTTTGTTTTTGATCTCTTCATAAATTTGTTGCTGCTCTTGATTCAGTTGTCTTTCCAAATTTTCTAAGTCTATAAATTCTTCTTGAGCTTGATTCATAGCCGTTTCCACTTCATTCATGGCTATTGATGCTTCATTTTCAACGATTGGTTGTCCTAGGGGATCTTGACTGTATGTTCCTGAACTTTGGCTGTCCTGAGAACTGTCTCTAGCTATTTCTGCTGCAATTGTAGTTTCCTGTTCAATTTCTTCATTTAACATTTGCAGATAAGTTGAGAATGTACTGCATTGTATGCTGTCTTTGCAAGCATTAAAAGAATCTTCATAGCTCTGGAATTCTCCCAGTAGTTCATCCTCTGTACGCCATGGTTTAAACAACTGTAAAAGAGCCAAGTAGTAAAATTCTTTCTTGTCGGTAGTGTCGCAACTCAGCTTCCGGTGATTTATCAAACTTCCTTTGGTTTGCTTCACCAAACATCCTTCTTCACCAACAACTTTATATTTTCCACTGTTGATGTCTTCTGCAGCTTTCCGTGAATAAATGTAGTTCTGCAGCACTTCATAGAGACACATGTTCTCCAGATGATGACTTCTCTTGGGATAATGTGTCCAACATGTTTGTTTTCAATATGTCTGTACTTTCTGGGTCATTCTCAGCCAAATATTCAATTTCTCCAACAGATTTCAGTACCCGATTTCTCATTGCTGCAAGGCCTAAACTTGCCCAAATTATTCTTCTTGACTTCGAGTAGAGACTTGCAGAAGATAACCTATCTGAACATTCGTAGGATCCAATTTCTCGATGCGATAACATCTTCAAACTGAAACTGTACAGCTTCTTACTGACAGTCTTCTCGTGAGAAATCTCTTCCCACATTTCCTTCAATTCTGTTTTTTCTGATTTCGTAATGTAAGACGTTACATATCGAGCAACAGCAATGGAATTGTCAGCAACATACTGTATATCCATGTTAGCGTTCCACATGGATAAAATGACTGGGTTGTAGTCATTTATATTTTTTGATTCTTCTTTTCTTTTAAGGTTGTAGGTATTCTTAGGTGATTTTCTTGTGATAGTATGTCTCACAGCTGACATAAAACTGTTGACTCTTCCATTTGTAAGAACAGGTCTAGGAAATCCAAATCGACATTTAGTGTAGTATTTTTCTTTGCTCTTGTATTTCCGTCGACAGTATTTTCCACACCGATGACATTGAAAACGTAGAACTTGCTCCTTTAACTTGTTCTCTTCTGTGCTTTTAGGTATAGCACATGTTGCATATTCTTCAATGTAAGATAACACTGCTTCATCAGTATCTGTTCCAAACTTTGGGGCATCCTTGATCCACAGCAGCATATGAATATGAGGAGCACCTCTTGCCTGGTACTCTTTTCTCCAAAAGAAATCCACTACTTCTCCAAGGGGTGGATTTTTTTTATTGCAGATGAAGGACATCATAGCCTCAAATCTATGATTGAAATATCTGCAAACATTAACCGGATCCAATGAGCACAGTTCTCCTGCTGTCTTGTATTCGATGTTTTTAATGTTTGAATTGGCCTCTCGTAGAAAATCCAGTAAATCATCCCATGCGTACTCGGCACAGCTTAGGGTAAGGAACCATGTTGGTGTTCCTAAATTCCGTAACATGCATTTTAGTTCACCATGGCGTCTGTACCAATATTCATTTGTCCCACGCTGACAAGCCATCAGATTGATCAGTTGTGTTTCCAAATGATCATCTCGGTGCTGCACTTTCTCCATAAAATCCTTAGCAGACACATTTTGTAAATGTACTCCACTTTTTAAAATGTGATTTACTGCATAAGACAGTGCAGACAAGTCGCTTTCAAATAAAAGATGGAACAAATAAGGGATACTTTGTCGAAATCTGGGATCTTCAGCATATAGTCTTGTAGTCCGATACTCAGAAGCTGGAATCTGTTCCGGACGTTCATCGTATCGTCCTCCTTTTCCTTTAGGAAACAGCTGGGGAAAACATCGAGCTTCCAAGCTCTCCTCCCATACACTCACGGGATTTCCTTTTGCTTTCTTCATCTGAAAGAGATCAATATTGTCTCCCATAACTTCTTTCGAATGGAGAGGATGTATGCTAAAATGTTCATAAATTTCTTCTTCCTTTGACTTGTCCACTTTTTCAATTTGTCCAGTTGGTGTTTCTGTCTCCTTGTAAATCTTCTTCTTCTTCTTCTTCTTCTATATAAATTGATTCATACCATTTGTTATTTTTTTTCAAATACAAATTTGCTCTTTGTACTTTCCGCACATCTACCAGCTCCTGCCAAATCTTCTTATTCTTTGTAGGGACACCATTAACCAGAATAATTAATGGTTCAGTTTCCAAAGTATCTGCATCAATAGTTTCCATATTTTTTTTCAAATCCAAGGGCAAATACACCACTCTACCTTTTAAACCTCTCAGTAAATCTGAAGGAGGTAATTTACCAGTTTTGGGCTCCATACGTACTATGGTCTGGAACGGATGAACACATTGAATGAGTATAGACTCATATGTATTTAATTCAGAAAGTTCAGCAGGAATAGCATCCAATTCTAAATTATTATGTACAGCTCTGGTCGGCATTCTATTTTCCTCTAACTTGTTGTAGCAGTATTTACAAATACGCTGATCTTCACCCAATTCAAAACAATTTTCAAGTAATATATATGTGGCAAAATCCATCCACTTATAATTATCTTCATTTTCACTCTTTCTGTAGAGATCAACATTCCTAGTTTGTTTTCTATAATGAGTTCTGCGGCAACAAATACAAGTAACATTTGGTCTTTCATTAGAGACTATTGCAAATTTTGTTATGTGATCATTAAATGTCTTACTTACACAAGGTTCTACATTCTCTTCCACTTCTGCCTCATTTACTGTGTCCTTCTCTGCACTGTTTTGTTCAGGACCAAAGTAACAAAACTGAATTTCATCAACAACCTTCTCTACATCTGATACCGTTCCTCGGAACAGAGCCCTATTCAATTCATTTAACTGTATTGCTGGACTTTTGGCAAAATACAACCGTCTCACAAACTTTCTCATTTCAGTATGATGAACAGCCAGCATCCTAAAATGATGGAAAACACTATTGCACACTTTTCTAGATAGACAAGCAAGAGAATGACCCTGCAAACCAGTATTCTCTCTCACTCTGCATGGATCCAGACTTTGAAGCACCTTAATCTTTTGTTTTACACTTTTTTTACTATATTCTCTTAGAAACTCTCGAAATCTGTCAATAGATTCCTGACGCACAGTGCAAATACTACTACAATTCCAAGTGTACACTGGGGCTTTAGGACGTCTCCCCATTGCCTCATCTGCCATCACTTGTACCTCATCTCTTGGAACCATTATCTCCTTCTCCATTATGCAACCATTTTTTACTTCGTATGAACGACCTCTGGTGTCAACTGCATGCAGCAAACTATTACTTTGAAAATAGCTTTCTTCATTAAAAAAAGGTTCACTACTTGAACTATGCATCCACTTTCCTAAAAACACTTTACAAAAGTTTGTTCTGTTCACTACTCTTTTCCTTTTGCTTTGTGATTTCAGTACATTAACCATTTTATCTAATGTACGCATCCTATTCAAAATTAATATGAATAGTTTCCTTTTTAATTCTAATGCTTTTGCTGCAATGGCTTCAATTTCTTTTTTTCTCTTGAAATATTTAGCCTTTTGCTTATATTTCTTTATATCCTTTATCAAATTGGACATAACTCTTCTCAGAAACATTTTTCTACGTATCTCTTTAAATGCTGTTTTTCTGTTTATGTTAAACTTTTCAATTGCAGAAGGTATATTTGCATTAACTAAATCCTCAATTTTTTGCTGTTCTGTAGGTTTTGTTACATTTTTCCGAGAACAGACATTTTGTACATTTTTGTTTGTTTTCAATATTTTGTTTAGGAATTGTTTTTTTTGCTTACCAGAAGATTTTTTCTTTTTCCCAACATCAGCATCTTCTACTAACTTTGGTCCTCCAGTTGTCTTCAAATATAGTTTTTTTTTTAGCGTTTTTTGAACTCGAGATTTTGTAGGCATCTTAAATTTTGTTCACTGTTCTTCAGCAATACCTGAAAAAAACTAAAAAAAAAATCCTTTATTGTATTTAAATATATTACTACATTTCTTTTCACAATAGTCACAAAACGAAATTTCTTTGCCATTTTGAATGCACACAAACTGCTCTTTTTTTTAAATTTATTTAAATGCACATGTCCAAGCTGTTTTTTTTTTTCAGACCACCACCGTGTGTATTCTCTGTGACTGCCTACACTCCAGCAGGGGCAACCAGCCTTAGTGATGCTGAATGTATTTGCATTACAGACTTAAACCTGAAAACCCCACTCGCTTCTAATTACTGTGCATGACTATACATGGCAAGCACATGGGTGTGTGCTAAGCCTCTGCTTCTTCCCCCAAAAATTCGCTCCTCTTTTCCATCTACTGCAACTGTGAAATCACCAGAGCAAGACGCAATAAATTTCTGCCTATAATTCTTCTATGCACACAGAGTCATGTTTTCACATTAGTCCCAAAACGAAATTTCTTTGCCAATTTGAAAGCACACTTACTGCTCTTTTTTTTTTGGGCCAAGTGAAAATCTCTTTTTACACTTTGAAATCACTTTTACAGACTGACACATTCTGAAACCTTTTTTTTAAATTTATTTAAATGCACATGTCCAAGCTGTTTTTTTTTCAGACCACCACCGTGTGTATTCTCTGTGACTGCCTACACTCCAGCAGGGGCAACCAGCCTTAGTGATGCTGAATGTATTTGCATTACAGACTTAAACCTGAAAACCCCACTCGCTTCTAATTACTGTGCATGACTATACATGGCAAGCACATGGGTGTGTGCTAAGCCTCTGCTTCTTCCCCCAAAAATTCGCTCCTCTTTTCCATCTACTGCAACTGTGAAATCACTAGAGCAAGACGCAATACATTTCTGCCTATAATTCTTCTATGCACACAGAGTCATGTTTTCACATTAGTGCCAAAACGAAATTTCTTTGCCAATTTGAAAGCACACTTACTGCTCTTTTTTTTTTGGGCCAAGTGAAAATCTCTTTTTACACTTTGAAATCACTTTTACAGACTGACACATTCTGAAACCTTTTTTTTAAATTTATTTAAATGCACATGTCCAAGCTGTTTTTTTTTCAGACCACCACCGTGTGTATTCTCTGTGACTGCCTACACTCCAGCAGGGGCAACCAGCCTTAGTGATGCTGAATGTATTTGCATTACAGACTTAAACCTGAAAACCCCACTCGCTTCTAATTACTGTGCATGACTATACATGGCAAGCACATGGGTGTGTGCTAAGCCTCTGCTTCTTCCCCCAAAAATTCGCTCCTCTTTTCCATCTACTGCAACTGTGAAATCACCAGAGCAAGACGCAATACATTTCTGCCTATAATTCTTCTATGCACACAGAGTCATGTTTTCACATTAGTGCCAAAACGAAATTTCTTTGCCAATTTGAAAGCACACTTACTGCTCTTTTTTTTTCGGGCCAAGTGAAAATCTCTTTTACAGACTGACACATTATGAATCCACCATGTGTAACTACAACAAAAACAATTCCCATTTCTATTATTCATTTCTTAAGTTACCACATACATCCCCTCTCAAACTGTAAACTCACCTTTAAAATTAGTTAGTTGTGAAAGAAATGTGTCACTCAAACAGCAGATTATCAGAGCCAGGATCTCTGTTGTGTTCACCTCTCTCCTCTCAGCAGAACCAGATAATGGCAAACTTTCCCTCTATTTTTCCACACATATACATGTAAGTTTCAAATCTCAGTGCTTCCCCCTTTTTTTCAAATGTAATGACACATTTCTATTGGTTGAAAACCAACCCTTTTCCAAAAGTACCCTGCCCCCAACTTGACTTCTGCCTAGTACCCTTCCCCCAACTTGACTTCTGCCTGCTACCATAGCAACAGCTCATGGAACACTGCTGTGTGCAGTTAGGTCAGAAGTTCGACACACAATGTTTCAATTCCACAGAGCAAGAGTGCTTGACTTTTCAATCCTAACAGCAAATCCATAGTACTGTTCTTTGGTTACACATTTTTTTGTACCAATACAAAACATGCTTCTATTAATTTTCACATACAGCCTAGTTTTTTTTCTAGAATGGTATGAAACAGCCAATCAGTTTTTTTTGTTTTGTAAAAAATATGTATGCCTCCATTTCCAAACTGTCTTTCTTTTCATATTGCCATTCTACTGAAAGACACCTCCTGAGTGCATCCAGTTCTCCTTTGAAGATGTTCACAGTGTGGATTGTAGGGCACAGCTATGTCTTCTGGAGTGAAAAGTTTGCAGAGAAAACAGATATGGTGAGAGACCTTGCTTTGCCAAATGTAGACATTAAATGGATTGGTCAGAGAGGGTTAAAGTGGCACCAATTGATGCCATTGGTGAAATCCTTCATGCAAATCCAACACCCTGACCTCATAATAGTGCACTGTGGTGGCAATGACCTAGGCACTTTGACTGGGGTAGGTCTGGAAATGCTTATGAAGGACACCTTTGCACAACTGTTTACACTTTTCCCTAAAACTGCCTTTGTGTTTTCCAACATATGCCAAAGGCAAAAATGGAACTGGTCCAATCATTTCTGTCCACAGATTGACAAAGCAAGAAAGCACGTCAACAAATCTGTTTCTGCTTTCCTCCGTGACTATGGTATGGGTGCCATTTACCACAACAACTTGCGTTACGACATGCAAGACATTTATAGAGGAGATGGTGTGCACTTCAATGATGAAGGGAACAGAGTCTTCCTCTTGAACCTTAGACTCTGCATCGGTACTTACTTGTAGGTACCACTAAAAAAATGACTCCATAAACACAACAGCTCTTTTTAGAGCTCCCTAATTTCTAAACTCTTAAATCTGATTTTCTTTTATTTATTTATTTTTTTTACCGTACGCTTACCGTAAGCTTACCGTACGCGTACCCCGTGATTTTTTTTTAAATCAATAAATGTTTTTTTTGTACTTTTCTGTCCTTCTTTGACCCCCTTACAATTGTTAGGGGGTCTGTAACTCTCCTCATTGCCCCCTTTCCTTGTTTTCACTCTTTTTTTTCAGAGTGAAATACACAAAATGGCGGCCGCCGCTTCCTGGTTTCGGCCGATCCGAATGTTTACTAAGATCTAAGAGCCAATCAGAATCGCGCTCGCGCACGCCACCGTACGCTTACCGTAAGCGTACGGTAAGCGTACCGTAAGCTGGCTCAGATATATATATTGATTTAAAGGCTATTTTCTCAGAATCTACTGAACAGATTTACACCAAACCTACAAAAGGCACTTCCTTGACCTAGGGACTACCTCTCTGCCAAATTTCGAGTAATTCTATTCAGCCGTTCGGGCTGTAGCTCGTTCTAAAGGTCCTATGGAAAAATGCATGGGAAAAACGCGTTTTGGGACCCCCCTTTTATCTCAGCCCCCGCTTGACGGATCCCCCCGAGACTTTCAGGGTAGGAGCGGAGCGTAGCGCCCCACCTATTTTGAGAAATTCGCGAGGATTCGTCGACCGGCGTCAAAGTTATTCAAAATAGAATGTTGAGGTTTTCCTATGGAAACGTGGTCCTAACTATAACTACCTACTGGTGACCGCCAGTAGGTAATATATATATATTACCTACTGGCGGTCGCCAGTAGGTAGTTATAGTTAGGACCCTGTTTCCATAGGAAAACCGCAACATTCTATTTGGAATAACTTTGGCGCCGGTCGACGAATCCTCGCGAAATTTTCAAAACTAATGGGGCACTACTCTCCGCTCCTACCCTGAAAGTCTCGGGGGGGATTCGTCAAGTGGGGGCTGAGAAAAAAGGGGGGTCCCAAAACGCATTTTTCCCATGCATTTTTCCATAGGACCTTTAGACACAGCTACAGCCCGAACGGCTGAACAGAGTTACTTGAAATTTGGCAGAGAGGTAGTCTACAGGTCAAGGAAGTGCCTTTTGTAGGTCTGGTGTAATTCTGTTCAGTAGTTCCTGAGAAAATAGCCTTTAAATCAATATATATATCTGTGGCAGCTTACGGTGCGCTTACCGTGCGCTTACCGTGCGCTTACCGTACGCGTACGGTGACGTGCGCGAGCGCGATTCTGATTGGCTGTTAGATCTTAGTAAACATTCGAATCGGTCGAAACCAGGAAGCGGCGGCCGCCATTTTCTCTCTCGCACTCTGAGGGGGGGGGGGGGGGGGAGGAAAAACAAAGGTGGAAAATATGTAAAGGAGCATGTTAGACAGCTCCTAACCACCTTTGAAAAAACGCCGATTACGCTTACCGTATGCGTACGGTAAAAATTAATTATTAAAAAAAAATATCCACACTCACCCCTCCCCCGTGTCCAAAAGGTGCCCGCAGAGCACCTTTTGTGCATGGCATGTAACGATATGGAACAGTTAATAGATTAAGTTTCTCAACGAAGCGCATAATATGTCCTCCGTGTGCGGACGATGCGCGAAGCGCATCGTGCATACATGGCCCATCCAGCGTAACGTGGGCACGTGGTGCGCGTAGCGCACCACATGCCCACCGTGCGTGCACGGCACTAACTGCGTAAAGTGGGCACTGCATGCACACTGTGCGCGCACGGAACGAACTGCGTTAAGTGGGCGCGCACGCCACGAACGGGGTAAAGTAACTTAGCATTTAAAAAACCGTACTAATTCACTGAAAAAACCATAGGTTTCACACACGTTATAGTTAGGAATTAGCATTTAAAAAACCTTGCAAATTCAGTGAAAAAACCATAGGTTTCACACATGTTATAGTTAGCTGGACATTTTACTCGTAAAAAACCATTGAAATTCCCCCGTTATAGTTAGTGCAGGCAACTATAACTCACGCAACCGCAATCCTCTGCTGATGACATATGTGTCTTTATGAAAAAAAATATTTGTAATATATGTATAGCTAAAATTTAATGGAAGAAGACATGGGCAAATAAGTGTCTAAATACAGTATTAGCATCAGCAGAGGATTGCGGTCGCGTGAGTTATAGTTGCCTGCACTAACTATAACGGGGGAATTTCCATGGTTTTTTACGAGAAAAATGTCCAGCTAACTATAACGTGTGTGAAACCTATGGTTTTTTCACTAAATATATATATATATATATATTCACTGAAAAAACCATAGGTTTCACACACGTTATAGTTACAAATTAGCATTTAAAAAACCTTGCAAATTCACTTAAAAAACCATAGGTTTCACACATGTTATAGTTAGCTGGACATTTCACTCGTAAAAAACCAATGAAATTCCCCTGTTATAGTTACTGCAGGCATCTATAACTCACGCGACCGCAATCCTCTGCTGATGACGTCAGATATTACATCACTGTATTTAGACACTTATTTACCCATGTCTTCTTCCATTAATCTTTAGCTATACATATATTACAAATATTTATTTTTCAGAAAGACACATATGTCATCAGTGATGTAATATCTGATGTCATCAGCAGAGGATTGGATTGGACCAGTTCCATTTCTGTCTTTGGCATATGTTAGAATACACAAAGGCAGTTTGGGGAAAAAGTGACATCAATTCGCCAAAGGTGATATTACTTTTTTTTAATTGCAGTCGCGCACTCGACGCGTTAGGAATCGCGCACCCAACGCGAGAGGAGTCGTGCACCCAACGCGTGCACAACAGGGGGCTGCGAGAGGAGTCACGCACCCAACGCGAGTGGAGCCGTGCTCCTAACGCGTGCACATCATGGGGCCGCGCTGAGCGCCGCGCTGGGTGCGCGACTCCTAATGTGCCAGAAAAAAAAGAAAATTAGCACCGATCACTAATTTCTATTCTCCCGGGGACCGCATCCCCCGGGGCCTATATACAACGTTGGGGACCGTGCAGGGAGCCCCAATGCCCACATGGTCCTAGCCGGCTCCCCACGTCCTTCGGGAGCCAGAATTGCTTTTCCACACGGGGAGCTGCTAACATGCAGCTCCCCGTGTGGAAAAGCAATATGGTTTGCATTTTGAAAGAGAGAATAGGTTTCCTACTCTCTATTACAAAATCCAAACCAAGTTTGCTATGACAGGGCGGGAGCCTCGGCTCACGCCCTGCCATAGCAAACAGCAGTGTCCTGGGGGTGGGCACCCCGAGACACTGCAGGAGCCGGCCCTGGGGGGGGGGCAGTCCCCTGGGCCATCGACTGCTTCAGGAGGGGGGCCATGCAGCCCCCCTCCCACAAAATAAAAAGCCCTGGGGGTGGTGGTCCCTGGGGCTTGGGGGGCCTTTGAGCCCCCCTCATTTGTTTTTAAAGCCCCGGGTGTAGCGGCCCCCGGGGCTGGGGACCACTGAGATGTCAGTGATGTCATGAGTGATGTCACTGACCATGTCATGAGTGATGTGATATGTGACGTCATCATCAGTGCATTGCGGGCGCGCGAGTTATAGTTAACTGAACTAACTATAACGGTGGAAATTCAATGGTTTTGTACGAGTGAAATGTCCAGCTAACTATAACACCCCTGAAACTTATGTTTTTTTCTGTGAATATATATATATATATATATATATATATATATTCACTGAAAAAACCATAGGTTTCAGGGGTGTTATAGTTAGCTGGACATTTCACTCGTACAAAACCATAGAAATTCCTCCGTTATAGTTAGTTCTGCTAACTATAACTTGCGCGCCCGCAAAGCACTGCTGATGATGATGTCACATATTGCATCATTCATGACATGGTCAGTGACATCACTGATGACATCACTGATGACATCACTTATGACATTATCCAGTGAATGTGGTTTAGTTTGAAATTTAAATATGTATTATATATATATATATATATATATATATATATATATATACCAATCTGTATTGAAGATTGAGTGGATAAATAACTATCTGGATGGAGGATGTAGTAGCTGTCTGACTGTCTGTTTAAGTGAGTAATTAAAAGCGTCTCATTTAATACATGGATTAGAAACTAAACTATGTGAATGTGTGCATCACCGTCTCTGTTGTATAAAATGCTGCATCAGTTGGTCACTAACTTCATGAGTGTGTATATTAGTTATTGATTAGTTGGGTGAGTATTTGTATGGCACACTGAGTTTGTGTGTTGTTGGATGGGGTGTGTGTAACTCTATGCATAGATGTGTGAATGGTTGATTGACTAGGTATATAGGTTTAAGAGTGCATGTGGAAACAGTTGTTTGGGTGACTGAGTGTATTTCTTTGTGTGTTGGTGAGCGAATATATGTTTTAGTTGTACATCTTCAACAAAGTAAAAAAATAAAAAGGCATTGCATGTAAGAGTTGGTGTATATAAATAAGTATATATAAGAGTCAGTGATCGTGAGAGTAACTATATGAATGAGTGTATAATTGTAATGGTGACTTTTTAACATATTAACTATGAGTTACTATGTGTTTGAATAAATGAGGTGTTGTGTGTATAATTGTGTAAGCGAGTAAATGTTAGTGTGAATAATTCTTTTCATGAGTAGGATGACTGAATAACCGACTAAGATGACTGCTGATGTGTCAATGTCTATATATGTGTACAAGTGCATTTGATAGTGTTCTATTAATTAGTGTCTGAATGTATAAGTGAATCTGTTGTTGAATGGGTAGTTGTGTGCGTAGACTTAGCAATCAGTGAGTGGGTATGTAGTAACTGGTATTGGTGTGTCAATGGTTTCAAATATGGTACTCTGTATTTTACAGTGAGTGATGAAAGGTTATACTAGTGTATGATGAGGTGTATCAGATTGTCACGTGGATGAGGTCATCAGTGATGTCATCAGTGATGTCATTTGAGATGTCAATGACCATGTCACGAATGTTGTAATATGTAACATCATCAGAAGTGCATTGCGGGCGTGCAAGTTATAGTTAGCAGAACTAACTATAACGAGGAATTTCTATGGTTTTGTACGAGTGAAATGGCCAGCTAACTATAACACCGCTGAAACCTATGGTTTTTTCAGTGAATTTCAAAGCTTTTTTAAGTGTAATAGTAGTTATACCTTTTTTTTGTACTGATTTTCTACAGTTTTTTATATTTATATTATTTTCTTTTTAAACATTTTTTAGAACTTTTTTTTTCGGAGTCACGCACCCAAAGCGTACACATTACTGTGGGTGCGCGGATTATAGCCGCCATTTTAGAAACGTTGTGAAGGATCCGCGTACTGGGGTTTTGGTTTTCCCTTTTGAGTTACATTGACCTCCTGCTTAGCCTCTGTGCTTAGCTTGCTGCCCCTATTCTCCTTCCCCCTGCCCTCCGATGTCTTTGTGCATGCCCCTGCTCCATCCTTTTTGCCCACCATGTTCCATGGACCTGCCACTCCTATCTACTCTGAGTGTTCTGTTGAGCTGCCACTCCCCTCCCACCTGCCTAGCATTGTCAGATGACTGAAACCTGTTCCTGCCACCTCCAGCCTGCCTGTCCACATTCCATGCCCCTATCCCCTTCCTCCTGTCCTCCATGGTCCATTTTACTGCCACACCCTTCTGCCCCCCCTGGTCTGTTGTGCTGCAACTGCTCCTCCTGCCTGCCCCACGTGGTCTGTCATGAGGCCCCTTCCCCTGAACTCTCTTGTCTGTGCCCAGGTCCTGACCCTTCTATCCTCCATGGTCCTCCGTGCATGCCCCTGCACCCTCCTTCTTGCCCATCATAGCCATTGTGCTGCCACTAACCCTCCCGCTTGCCATGCATGGTCTTCTGTGCTGCCACAGCCCCTCCCACCTTCCCTGTGTGGTCAGCTAGCTGCCCGACCCCCTCCCACCTTCCCTCCATGGTCTGTGTGTATCCCATCATAGTCTCACTGTTGCTCTCCATGGTGTGTCCTGCTTCTAGTGCCCACCCCGCCTGACCTCCATGGTCATCTTGCTGGTCCTGCCCTGCCCCCTTGCCCCCAGCCCTCTGTTTACATGTGCAGACCCCTATTCCCTCCCTCCTGGCTAGTCTTTTGCATTGTAATTCCCCTGATCTGTCCCTCCTGCCCTTTATGGTCGGTTATGCTGCAGCTTTCTCTCCTGTCTGTCCATTACGGTCAGCTAGCTACAATTGCCTCTTTCTCCTCTGTTCTCTGTTGTCCATGTGCATGGTCCTGTCCCCTCCCTATTGCTTTCTATGGATTGTTGAGCTGCACTCCCGTCCCACATGCCCTGTGTGGTGTATTGTGCTGCTGCAAACCCTGATGCCTGCACTGTAGGGTCAGTTTGGTGCACCTCTCCATGTCCCTCCTGTCCTCTGTTATCCGAGTCCAAGTCCCTACCCCAATTCCCCCTGCCTTCCATGATCAAATGTACCATACTTGCTGACATTTTGAACTTGGTAAGAGGGAGATTTTGAAAAAAAACTGGGGTATTGATTTTCTTCTTTGACTTACATTGAAAAAGAGGAGATTGTAGACAGATCAAATAAAGCCCATTTGGGCTTAAAAACATTGGACGTTTCCTGGCTGAATTGGGTCTGTTGGCATGTATGGTTGTACTACCAATGCCTCTTCCTTCTGCCCACAATGGTCTAATATATTGCCACAGCCTCTCTTGCCAGGCCTGTATTGTTGGTTTGTTGCCCCTGCCCCCCTTTCCACTGCCCTCCATAGTCTGTTGTGCTGCCACTGCCCTACCTGCCTGCCCAGTGTGGTCAAAATGTTGCCTCTGCACCCTCCTACCTGCCTTCAATTTTCTGACATCATCTTGATGTAATCAAAACTGTAATACCTAGAGCATTTCCTTTAGAAATTGCATATATGAGAGGGTTTTATTTGCATCAAAATTATGGTTAGTGCTCTAAAAGACTAAAATAAGGACATATTTTCTGAGTTTTCAAATAGCGACAAAGCACTTTTAAATTATTTGTTATCTTTATGTTTTTTTATCCAGTTGACCAATTGATTAAATGTTGCACTTAGGGGAGAGGATGTGGTGTTACTTCCAGAGCTGCAGACTTTGCAACTGGGGAACCAGGTTGGTGTTTCTGCTTCAGCTCGACATTCTGTGATTCTGGTCAAATCACTTAATCTCACTATGTCTACAACCAAAATGAATTTCTTCGTGTGATGCAACCAATGCTCATGTAAAGCACTCCAATACCTGACAAGTCTGCACAGTATCAAACAGCAAAAACACAAAAAATAAAAAGCGTTTTGCACACTTCTGTCATTGGGCTACATCTGGGTGATATTTGAGCTACATTCTGGCTCTTTTGTCTCTGGTGGCCATCTTGGGAGACTTATTTGTTATGAAGTTTCCTAATTTCCTCATTTACTGCAGTCTCCTCAGTAGAAAATACTTTCAGTTTTTTACTTTGGTTCCATTAAGAAGGCATTCAGATGTGTCACACATTTGCCATAAGTTCTGAATGTTAGCACTCTAGTTGCTCATTAGATCACTGTACTAAAGCTACTGCTCACCCGGGAAGTCTGCTTCTGGTATTCAAAGTGCATGTTTCAGTCTGCATGTCAGAATTTTTTTATGAAATAGAAGAGGATTTGAGAAGTCAAAATGTTCCCTAATTTTTCTTTCTGCAGCACTAATCATAATTTCTATGGCAAAATGAACCCCCTCATTTTGTTCCTTTGCAAATTAAATGTTTTAAGTGTTACAACTGTATTCCAATCAAGATGGCTTCAGGTGTGCAATACGTTTGTCATAAGTAGGACTGTTAGCGCTCTAGTTGTTCTTTAGAACACTCTGGGAAGCTGCAGTACAACACAAAGGAATCAACTGACAGTGTCTGCCCTTGTTGGATGTACATGTTTTACTGAGAATGTCAGACTTCATTCTCACATGACTGAGAAAGATAATGTGAATTTACAGAAAATATGCTCTCAGTTTAGCTTATAGATCACCTTCCAAACCTCTGTGGGAAAAGCATGAGAAAATAGTTCTCTCAAACATGATTCATGATATCCCAGCAGAAGGCTTTTTCACATGGTAAAATCACCTTAGAACACACCACAATTCCTAAAACGAGTATGGTACCATCAACAAATGATTCATAATGTAACTAAAGTCTTAAAACCTTCTATTAACTGCAATGCTTTTTAATGAGGTGCTATCATGTATATTGGTCCCAAGATGGCTGCCAACACTTCTTGGATGAAGTGCTGACAGCCAATCAGATCTCACGATGAGATGTGTGGTTAGGCTCTGCCCAGATGTATATATTTCTTTTTCCATTAATATTTTAAAAACTACTGAACGGATTTACACCATTTAACTAAAAGGCACGACTCTGAACCAAGGGCTACCTTTTTGCCAAATTTGGTGTAATTCCGTTCAGCGGTTCGGGCTGTAGCTGCGACTAAATGTTCCTATGGAAAGTTGCCTAGGGAAAACACATTTTGGGACCCCCCTTTTTCTCAGCCCCCGCTTGCCGAATCACCCCGAAACTTTCAAGAAAAGGAGCGGACAAGAGCGCTCCACAAGTTTTGAAAATTTCGTCCTAACTATAACTACCTACTGGTGACCGACAGTAGGTAAAATATATATATATATATATATATATATATATATATATATATATATATATATTCACTTAAAAAAACCATAGGTTTCACACGTTATAGTTAGCTGGACATTTCACTCGTAAAAAACCATTGAAATTCACCCGTTATAGTTAGTTCAGATAACTATAACTCGCGCGCCCGCAATCCACTACTGATGACGTCACATATTACATCACTCATGACATAGTCAGTGGCATCACTCATGACATCACTGATGACATCATCCTTGTGATAAGAGTGGCAGTCGCGCGAGTTATAGTTATCTGAACTAACTATAACGGGTGAATTTCAATGGTTTTTTACGAGTGAAATGTCCAGCTAACTATAACATGTGTGAAACCTATGGTTTTTTAAGTGAATTTGTAAGGTTTTTTAAATGCCAAGTTAAGTATGTTTTATTATATTTATTATATATTTATTTTACAATAAGCTACCTATGTATATAGTTATAGATTGACTGTATCCTGTAATATGAAATGGCCCCGCGATTTTGTGAAAAAAAAAAAAAATGTTTTTCACCCTTCGGGGTCCTTCAGGGACCCCCTGACAAAGGCTAGGGGGTCAGGAACTCTCTACCCTGCCCCCTTTTCACGTTCTCCACCTTTCTTTTTTACTGTCACACACAAAACACACAAAATGGCGGCCGACACTTCCTGATTTCGACCGATTTGAATGTTGACTGACATGTAACCACCAATCAGAATTACGCTCGCGCACGTTATGGTGCGCGCACGGTGCGCGCACGGTGCACGCTTATAGATATTTATGTGCTTTTAAATGCAATTTTCTCAGGAACTACTGAACAGATTGACACCATATATGCAAAAGGCACATGCCTGACCTGAGGACTACCTCTTTGCCAAATTTCAAGTAATTCTGTTCAGCCGTTCGGGCTGTACCTTCGACTAAAGGTCCTGTGGGAAAATGCATGGGGAAAAAGCGTTTTGGGACCCCCCTTTTTTCTCAGCCCCCGCTTGACGAATCCCCCTGAGACTTTCAGGGCAAGAGCTGAGCGGAGCGCCCCATTAGTTTTGAAAATTTCGCGAGGATTCGTCAACCGGCGCCAAAGTTTTTCAAAATAGAATTTTCAGATTTCCTATGGAAACACGGTCCTAACTATAACTATCTATTGGCGACCGCCAGTAGATAATAAAACTTATTTTCATTTTTAACAGAGGTTATATAGTAAATAGTTAAATACCATTGCCATGAATGCAGCTCTTTGGTTGCCAACGGTCAAAAGAACCGAAAAAAAGAATCGGGAATAGTTTGCTCCGCTTTCATGAAATATTTTTTTTAAGAACGGTTATATGAATATTTAAATGCCAATATCATTAATGCAGTGTTTTGGCTGCTAACTGAACGGATAGTGAAACAAATTATTAACAGCATGCTCCACCTTCATCAAAAGCTAACACATTTTACAAAAAGTATTTCTACATTGCTTTGATTAGGACAGACATCCAAAAATGCTAAATTCTGCTGCATTCAGGACCCGCTTACAGTCCACCGGGATACGTTGGCTTCGGTGCTGTCGGGATGGTATATCTGTGTCCAAGAACATTTTAAACGACGACTTTCCTTGGTGCTTTAAAACCTCAGCCCGTTTAGAAGACTGAAGAATAAAGGCAGACCCGGGGTCCAAATATCAGAAGATACTGTGACCTGCGTGAAACTGGTACACGCTGTTTCATAACGTTCGTTTCGTTGTTGTAAACGCCGACATTTTTATAAACTTGGCTTTGAGCAATTGATAATAATGTGTATGTGGTCTCTGATTGCCTGATAGTTTGGTCCAATTAGAATTTTTTTTCAAGCTCAGTGGCTGACAGGATGCGAGCTGTGAGCCCACCGAGTGCCACTGTGGACTCTTGTGGTACGTACGCCTGCCTGCACGGACACACGGCTTTGGATCTAAATATATTTACGTGCACAGAAAATAAATGCCAACAACAATGTGAAGCTAACAAATCTAAGATTTGGAGCGCAAACGGAAAAAGTTTACTGCCAATATACAGTAGGAAACAGCTCGAATATTCATTTGCTGTTAATGGATAAATAAAATTTCTCCAACTGGCATTCCTTTTTCAGCTGAAATGTGTGTGTGTGTATGAGTATGTGAATGGACGAGCGTGTGTGCATGTATGTGAATGTGGGGTTATGTGTGCGTGGTTGTGAGCGAGTCTTTGTGTAGAGCGGTGTTTGTGTGTGTCTGTTTGTGGACTCTGCGCGAATGTGCATGCTTCTGTAGGCGTGTGTACCTGTGCGTGTGTCTGGTCCTCTTTGTGCCTATCTGCCCTGAAAATGTGCCCAGGAAGAGAGAAACCCTTGTGCTTTTTACCAGCTCCGCACATTAACTGAGGGTGACTTGTCATGAAAGTGCGCGGATAACTAATTGCACACGGCCGATAGTTTTGTGAAGGATCTCCTTAATTTGCATATGCATAAATTAAACGAGTATGGTGGTGCTTTATTTTTCTCAAACTGAACAAGCACCCACAGACACGGACATATACATAAATATATATATATTACTTTGCAAACTAACCTGAACTGCTGCTGTTGGTGGCAGTTACATTGATTTCCACTCGATGCCAGGCACAAGATGGCTGCCAAAACTTCCTGGTTTGAAGTGTTGGCAGCCAATTAGAGCCAAGCTCGTGCTGGGGATGTTAGGCTCCGCCCAGATATATATGTATTTTTAAATGTCATTTTCTCAGGAACTACTGAACAGATTGACCCCAGATATTCAAAAGGCACATCCCTGACCTGAGGACTACCTCTTTCCCAAATTTCAAATAATTCTGTTCAGCCGTTCGGGCTGTACCTTGGACTAAAGGTCCCTATGGAAAAATGCATGGGGAAAACGCGTTTTGGGACCCCCCTTTTTTCTCGGCCCCCGATTGACTAATCACCCCGAGACTTTCAGGGTAGGAGCGGAGCGCCCCACCTATTTTGAAAAATTCGCGAGAATTCGTCAACCGGTGCCAAAGTTATTCAAAATAGAATTTTCAGATTTCCCACGGTCCTAACTATAACTATCTACTGGCGACCGCCAGTAGATTATATATATATATATACATATATACATATATATACATACATACACATACTGAAAAAAAAAGAAAAAAGGTTACAGGGACGTTATAATTAACAAGTCCAACTTGAAAAACCTTAGAAATTCACAGAAAAAAAATCAATGGTTACAGTGACGTTATAGTTAGGGGTCAGATTTCATTCGTACAAAACCAGTGAAATTCAGCAGTTATAGTTAGCTAAGCTAACTATAACTTGCGTCGCCGCAATGCACTGCTTATGACCTCACATATTACATCACTCATGGCATGGTCACAGACACCACCAATGACATCAGTGATGATATCTCAAATGACGTCACTGATGACATCAGTGATGACATCATCCACAGCATATCTGCCACACCCACTCACACCCCAATAGAATCTTTTATACACCCACTGCCACACAACCATTCACAGAGGGATACCAGTACTTACACACCCACTCACTGATTCATTGATCTACACACATCCACTCACTCACCCATACGGTCACTCATAGACCCACTCACTCACTAATACAGCCATTTACATATCCACTCATACAGCTGTACAGGCCAACACACAGAGTGAGTCACCCATAGCACTACTTGCACACCTAGACACTCACCCATACAGTCAATCACACAGCCACTTACTCACCCAAACATTTACCTACCCTCCCACTCACACAAATATTAACACATACTCACTCAGCTATTCAGTCACTGACAGAAGCATGCACTCATTCAAATAGCCACTCTCACACTCACTCACTCATGTATAGTCACTCATATACCCCGTCAATCATGTATACTGCCTTTCACATACTCAGTTACTCATCCATACTGACACATGCACTCAATCACAGACAGCCATTGACACTTACTCACCCATACATCTCACACACATTCAACAGTACCCCATACTACCACTGACACACCCACTCACTCATCCGTACAGGCAGTCACACACCTCCTCACCCACAATTACCCAGACAACCGTAGACACAGTCAGACAATCAATCAGCCATATAGCCATTCACATACCTACTAACACACTCTTACACCCACCTAGACATCAACTGACAGACAGATACATTCACACAGCCAGTCACTCACCCATACATTCACTAAGACAACTAAACACTCACTTATACAGTCAGTCATGCACCCACTGAGTCATCCATACAGTCACTCATACACCCACTGACAGACCAATACAACTCAGTATATATATTTAACACTCATAAACTTTTTAAAAACAATCACAGTCACTGCATGATGTCACCACTGATGACATTTGAGATGTTATCAGTGATGTCACTGACCATGTCATGAGTGATGTAATATGTGAGGTTATAAGCAGAGCATTGCGGGGGCACGAGATATAGTTAACTTAGCTAACTATAATGGCTGAATTTCTCTGGTTCTGTATGATTAAATCTGTCCCTAACTATAACGTCCCTGTAACCTTTGTTTTTTAGTGAGTTTCTAAAGTTTTTTTAATTCTATTTGCTAACTATAACGTCCTTGTAACCTTTGTTTTTTTGTGAATTTCAAAGTTTTTTTAATGCTAATTCCTAACTATAATGTCCCTTGGTTTCTTCAGTTAAGACATATATTTATATATATATAAAACCGTGTCGACCCCAGCTCCTACACTCAACCACATCTAAACCTTGACTAATCCCTTACCACCCAATGCCCTTACCCACCACTATACCTTACAAATACCCTTATCACCAATACCCTTACCCACCCCTAAACCCTAAACTCTAAAAATACAATTATCACCCGAAAACCTTACCCACCCCCAAACCCTCAAAATACCCTTACCACCCAATACGCTTACCCACCCCTAAACCCTAAAAAACCCTTGCCACCCAATAACCCTACTCACACTAAACCCTTACAAAACACTTATAAAACAATATCCCTACCCACCCATAACTCTAAAAACACTCTTACCACCCAATACTCCTACAGATAGTAAACACTAAAAATACCCTTACCAACCAACATCTTCACCGATCACAAAACCCTGATAATCACCCTTACCATCCTATACCCCTAAACCCTTAAGACACCCTTTCCTAATTAACATATATATCAATATATACATATTACCTACTGGCGTTTCCCAGTAGGTAGTGATAGTTAGGACAATGTTTCTATAGAAAAGGCATTTTTTGACTTTCTCATCATGCACTTGCGGAAGTTGGTCAGTATGGCGGCGGAGTCCTCTGATAACTAGAGGATCAGCCAGGTGTCGTAGGATATGATTTTTGGTCTGTGTGTCCTGACAACATTGGTCAGGGGCGTCGTGTAGGTGTTGGACAGAGTAGGGCTGAGGGACGGACCTGGACGGATGCCGCAGATGGTGTTCTTGGGTTCCGAGATTAAGGGTGGTAGGTGGATTCTCTGGGTTCTTCCAATGAGGAAGGAGGCATCCTTTGAGGGCTTCTCCTTGGTTGGCAATGTGGTGAAGCCTTTTGATGAGGGTGTGGTGAGATACTTTGTTGAATGCTGCTGAGAGGTCAAGGACGATCAGGGGTGCCAATTTTCCCTGGTCAAGGAAGGATCTGAGGTCGTCTGTGGCTGCGATAATGATGTTTTCAGTGCAATGGTTGGTGCAGAATCCAGATTGAGAGGTGTCCAGAAAATTGTTGATCTCCAGGTGATCTGTAATTTGGTGGCTGATGGCAGCAGGGAGATGGCGCAATAGTTCTTGAATTTGTTGGGGTCAGTGGATGGTTTCTTGAGTAAAGGTTTGACTTCTGCATAATTTTATTGTTCGGGAAGGTGGCCATAGTGATGGATATGTTTAAGATGGCTGCGAGTTCATTGCTATTCATCTTGCTCCAGAGGTTAAATATCTGATGGGGAGAGGTATCTGAGGGCACTTCCAAATGGATGGAAGTCATGATGGCCATGTTTTTTTGTGTTGTGGGCTGGCCACAGGTGGTCATTTTTAATAATTATTGGGGTGAGAACGCGGAGGAGGTCGATGGTGGTGGGTTGGGTTTAGAAGATTCTGTAACTGGTGGCGATCTTGCCATGGAATTAGTCGCCCAGTGTGCTGCAGAGATCCAGAGACAGGGTAATGATAGTTTCAGTGGCTGAGGGTTTGAACAACTCTCTATGTTGAGGAGTTATTTGCTGTGGTTGGAACTTGCTTCAATACGGTCAACAAGACCGCTCCTTTTAGTCTCCTTCAGAAGTTGGTGGTACTGGTTGAGGGATGTCTTTAATGTTGCTCGTCTGGGGGCTTCTTGCTGGTGCATCAATTCCTTTCAAGTCGTTTGCATTTGCACTTCATAGTTCTTAGCTTCGTAATATACCAACTGGCTTGTTTGGAAAGTCTCTTTAATTTGATGGTTTTAAACGGGTGACTCTGTAACCACAATTGGTGACCCAGGTAGAGAAGGTCTTGACAGTTTGTTCTAGGTTGGTTGTGGTGTGTGAGTGGCATGTTTTTAGGCATTGGTCCATTGGCTCTCTGAGACTTTGTTCCAGCTTCAGTTTGAAGTGTTGTGTGGCTTTGGGACGGTGCTAGGGGGTGAAGTGGATGATGACATGGTCTGTCCAGGTGAACTCGGTAGCATGGCTGTACTTGACTTAGTCGCTGGCCATGAATATGAGGTCGAGAGTGTGTCCTATGATGTCTGTGGAGTTAGTGACGGGTTGGGTGAGGTCAAGGTTGTTTATACTCTTGTGGAGATTGGTGGTGTTGGTATGGTTGAGGTCACTGAGGTGAAAGTTGAAGTTGCTGAGAAAGATGTAGAGTTTGGAGTCAATGGCAAAGGATGCGATAAATTCGGAAATGGCATTGCCGAAACTGGGGTGAGTACCTGTAGGTGAGGGGTGCTCTAATTGTGGTTTTGGCGACGGTTGAAAGTTGAGGTGCTCTATTATCAGGGTGACGTCTGTAGTGGTGGCGCAGACAAAGATTTCCTTGTGGATGATGGTGATTCCACCTATGTTTGTTGATGTGGTCGCAGTGTACTGTCTTGTAGCCATGGGGTGTAGCTGTGGCCATGCTGGGTGTGGAGGAGGCGTTGAGCCAGGTCTCAGTGAGGAAGATATCGGGGGGATCGAAGTGATGGTGTCCCAGATCTTGGGTAACTGTTTGCAGAGAGATCGTACATTGAGCAAGAGGCAGTTGAGTTGTCATGGGATAGTCGTGGTCAGTGTAGTGTTGCTCAACATGCACTCTAGTGCTTAGGAGTTGAAGGAGAAGGGACAGTGGCAGTAGGTGCAGTGTCCAACCGTCATCCGTGGATAGGTATGATAGCAGTAGGTTTTGCAGGGTTAATGGTTCAGGGCTCGGAGGAGTATATTCGGTAGATGGTAGAGCTTGAGTGTCTGGGGCTGAGCACAGTTCAGGCACAAATGGGCATAGATAGCTTGCCTTTGGGGTGCAAGTGGTGTGCCTGCTGTGCAGCTGTAATGCGGCCTCCACTGATTAGATCTTGGAAGGAGGGTGGGGCAGGCAGGAAACAGGAGGGAGAAAAAATAGTAGAAAATACAGTGGCCAAGTGGGGATGGTGAAACAGGGCAAAAGAAATTGGGCAAAACGGAGGAAAACAGCCACACTTCAGGCAGAACAAAACACAGCAAAGTAAGCAAAAGAGAAACCATGCAAACAGGCAACCAATCAGGCAGTACAGCAAGAGAAGGGAGGTCAAACAGACAATGCTGCAAAGAAGGGAAAGCTAGTCAGGCAATCAGACTGAAAGACGACAGTGACAGACATGCACTATGACAAAGAAGGGAAAGACAATCAGGTAAACAATCAAAATACAAATATATCACCATAAGCACTTCAAATCTATTCAGAAACTCACACTGTTATGCATAATTGACTATACAGTGCTGTGCATACACATAGCTTGTTTAACTAATGTGAAATTTAAAATTGTTGTCCACAGCAACCTTTGGCTGCCATGTTTTCTTGCTCATGTTAATTCTGGCTTAACGGATACATGCATCTCTGAGACAAGATGACTCGCACCTTAGCACTAGAGACACAGATTTTGTAAACCAACTTGCTCAACCAAAATGGTTCATGTTGGAGCCGGCCTTGTGGCGTGGTCCTGTTCCCCCTCGCCAAGCCGCACGAGGTCCCCTGCACCTCGGGGCTCCCCCATTTTGGATTATATGCAACTCTGCGCGCCAGCCTACGTGACCCCGCTCAACCCGGCCTCGGCCCCAGCAAGCCCCGACATCCAGGCACCAACAACTGGCCAGGGGGTACCAAGTGAACACTTCCCCACTCCCGGCGGAGGGCAGTATCGATGGGACCCCCAACCGTCCTCCCACACCTAGGTGCGATCGCCCCACAGCTCTCCTGGGCCTGGCGCCTCTCCCACTGGGCGTCTGGCCTCTCCCAGCCCGGCCTCTCCGCCCCCCCGGGCGCAAGGGTCCGGACATCAAAGGGCTCCAGACCTATATCTGGGGCGACCCTGCAACAGGACAGCAGTTGTATCCCGGAGTCGAGAGCCCTGCCGATTGAATCGCGGCCGACCCAACGGAGAACTCTTGCTTGAGACTCTACCACGAGCCCTGTTGACTGCGTCGCGGCTCCACCTTATTGAGGTCACGAAGCCTCACGGAACATCGGGGCCCTGCTGACGCTGTCGCGGCCCAACCTCGCTGAAACCTCCCTCGGAGCCCTGCTGACCTGGTCGCGGCTCGAACTCCATGGACTGAACACCAGAGCCCTGCTGACGCCGTCGCGGCTCGACCCCTCCGAGATCCGGAGGCCCTCCAGCGTGGGGATAAGAACTGGGCCCCAGGTACCCTCGTACCAAGCTGCTGCTAAAGACTGTCCCGCTACCCCGTCCCTACCAAAGACTTTGAGACTCTTGTGGATCCCTCGATCCCCCCTTGTAAATATTGATAATCGTAACTTCATAAGTGCTGATAAAGAACTGCTCGTCTTGCTGAATCCCCTTGAGTCCTGTGTGGTGGTGTTACTGTGCTAGTACGTTATAGGAGAAGGACCTCTCCCCGGAGGCTTCTCAGCAGCGCTCGGCTACTTCGTGCAGTGTGGGGGCCCCTCTGGGTGGTCTCTCCGACCCCCCGAGGCCCGCCTTCCAACATTTGGTGGCCAGCGACGGGATCCGAGCCGAACGCAGTTCGTACAAGCAAGTAACCCACTCGCTATCCATCCAGACGAACAGAGACCATGAGCAACCAGGAAACCACCGCGACCATGGAGTTCCAACCAGAACGGTTGGAGGAGTATACTCACAAAGAGTTAAACCAGTTCTGCAAAGACCAGGGCATTGCAACCACCGGCCTAGGTACCAAGGAAGAGATGCAGAAAGCCCTGAGAACCTGGATAGAGTCCGAGGCGGACCCCTCCCAGAACGAAGGGCCCCTGCCCCTAAATGCAGCCACACCACCCGCACCGACCCCGGCGAACGGAGGGAGAAACAGCCTGGGAACCGGCCTCTCCGTGGAGGAAATACAAGAGCGGGAGAAGGTCCGGACCCACGAACTAGAGCTTGCACGACTTCGGCTGGACGGCGAACTCCGGCTGGCCGAAAAGAAAATGGCCATAGAACAGCTACGGCTGCAGGAAGAGATAGAGGAGAAAAAGCGGCATCGAGAATTGGAAGAAAAAAGGTTGACCCTTGAACACGAGCGGGGCCTCAAAGAACTTGAACTCAAGGCCCAGAAGGGGGAGACCGGCACCCCCAGTAATAGAGATGCTCCACCCCCCACCGAAGCCAAGGTGCATATCCCCAAAGATGTCGTCAAAGAATACTATAAAAACGACGACATCCAGCAGTGGTTCAAGGCGTACGAGGTGGCCATGACCTCTCATCGGGTGCCCCAGAAGGATTGGGGTGCTGGCCTATGGGGGCGGTTCCTTAGCGAGGGCCGAGAAACCCTGCTCCAGCTACCAGAAGAGGTGGTGACCTCCTACGACCATATGAAGGAGGCCCTGCTCACCCGCTACGGACTAACCGCGGAAATGTACCGCCAGCGTTTCAGAGACTGCAAAAAAATCCCCGGTACCACGTGGGTAGAATATGTGGACTTCTTCAGCAGGGCCCTAGAAGGATGGATCAAGGGTAGCAAGGTCACCACCTACGGGCAGCTGGTCGACCTCATTATTTGGGAACACCTCTCCAACAACTGCTTCGTGGAGCTAAGACAACACCTCCTCGACAGCAAGCTGACCGAAACGCGGAAGCTCGCCGCCGAGGCCGATCGATGGGTCAACACCCGAGTCCCCCGGAACTCGATGGGGGAGTACCAGAGAAACACCACCGGACCTCCCCGCCAGCACGGCGGAGGAGGAGGGTCGAACCGGAATCGGGACATCCCCGCCAGGCCACCCCGAAGTCCGCCTCGAGGGCCGCCTCAGCAACACCTCTCCCCGAGCCTGGCCCGAAGAGGGACGGCACCAGCCCGGACCGGTCCCCTGCCCTCAATAACCTGCTACGGCTGCCAACAAACCGGACACTGTGCCAGCGACCCGGCCTGCCCCATGAACCGAAGAAGTGGGGCCGGCGGGCCCCCGCCCCGAGAGCTGGCGGCTGCCGCCCTGGGGGAAGGGGAGGAAGAGGAAGAACCCCTCGACAGAGGAACCACTCAGTGGGAGCCGGCGGCCATGTCCCTGGTCTGCCTGGGCAGCTGAGAAATGGTGCCCGGAATACCCATCCCGAGCAACACCCAGAAGTACCAACAGTGGGTCACTATCAATGGACGACGGGCCGAGGCCCTCCGTGACACCGGAGCCAGTGTCACCGCTGTCCGCTGCCACCTGGTGACCCCCGAACAGATCCTGCCCAATGTACTATGCCCCGTCCGGACGGCCGACAACAGCGAAAGCATGTGCCAGATGGCCCAGGTCCCCTTCGAATGGGGAGGGGTGACGGGCATACTAAAGGTGACTGTCCGCGACGGTGCCCCGGTGGACTGCCTCCTGGGGAACGACCTAGAGAGTTCTCCCTGGGCTCAGGTGGAGCGGCGAGAGCACCACCGAATGTTGGGGCTACCCGAATGGGCCTGCGCCACTACCCGGTCCATGGCCACCCAGGCCCCACGCTCGCCCATAGCATCCGACCCCACCAGGCCAGAGGGGCACGCGCCATCACCCGCCTCCAGCGAGGGAGAAGCGGACGCTGATACCGGATCCACCGAACCCTCCCCAGACGAAATCGCCTCTCTCGAAGCGCTCCCAGCGCTTGCCCAATGGCGCCACGACGGGGGTCCCACCCGAGAGCAGTTCCAGCAGGAACAGAAGACCTGCCCCTCCCTCGAAGGGGTCCGACAGCAGGCATCCTCGCAGGCCAACGGTGACCAGACCGGAACGCACTGGGTCTATTGGGCAGAGGGCCTACTGTACAGCGAACAGAAGATTGCGGAACTGGGGGCCAGTCGAGTGCTGGTGGTCCCCCTCCGATTCCGGGCGTTCCTCCTTAACCTAGCGCATGATGTGCCCCTCGCCGGGCACCTGGGGCAGGACAAAACCTACAGCCGCCTGGTGACCCACTTCTACTGGCCCCGGATGTGGAGAGACGTGGACAACCACTGCCGGTCCTGCCAGACCTGCCAAGCCAGCGGGAAGACGGGTCAAAGCCCCCCTCCAGCCCTTCCCAACAGTCAACAACCCGTTTGAACGGGTCGGGATAGACATTGTAGGGCCCCTGGACCCCCGGACCGCCCTGGGTCACCGCTTCATCCTGGTCCTCGTGGACCACGCAACCAGGTACCCTGAGGCTATCCCGCTTCGGACTGTGACGGCCCCCGTGGTGGGCCGGGCCCTAATGGGGATCTTCGAGAGTGGGATTCCCCCAAGAAGTGGTGAGCGACCGGGGTACGAACTTCATCTCTAAATACATGCGGTCCCTGTGGCAGCAGTGCGGGGTCACGTACAAATTCACCACCCCATACCACCCTCAGGGGAACGGACTGGTCGAGCGGTTCAACAGAACCTTAAAGGGAATGATCCAGGGCCTGGAAGAGCCCCTAAGGCGGAGATGGGATGTCCTGCTGCCGTGCCTCCTGTTTGCCTATCGGGAGGTCCCGCAGAAGTCCCTGGGGTTCAGCCCTTTCGAACTGTTGTATGGGCATCCGGTCCGCGGACCCCTCAGCCTGGTCAAGGAGGGCTGGGAGACGAATCCCCAAGATGCCCCTCCCGACGTCTACCGATACCTCCTGACCCTACGAAACCAGACCTGCAGGTTCTGAGCCCTGGCCGAAGCCAACCTCGAGGCCAGCCAGGAGGACATGAAGCGATGGTATGATCGGAACGCCTCTACCATTGAGTTTGAGCCAGGCCAGCAAGTCTGGGTCATGGCACCGGTTGACCCCTGCGCCCTCCAGGACAAATGGACTGGGCCCTTCAAGGTGGTGGAGAAGAAGAGCCCCGTCACCTACCTAATCGACCTAGAGTCCCCCGGAACCCCCTCCGGGTCCTACATGCTAACCGGCTCAAACCCCACTTTGCCCGGACCGAACTGAGCCTGCTACTGGCAACCGACGATGGGGGCGAAGACGACTCCGAGCCCCTACCCGACCTCCTGCGGATCAGCGACCACGATGGGTCCATCGAAGGCGTTCCAACTCGCCTCCTCCCTGACCCCGGAACAGCGCCACGACTGTCAGCAGCTGTTGCAGCCCTTTGCAGCCCTCTTCTCCCTCACTCCGGGGTGACCCCATGGTGCGTCCACAACGTCGACACTGGGGACAGTCCCCCCCCCCCATGCGACACAGAGCCTACAGAGTACCCGACCGGGTGCGGGCCTGCATCCAGGGCGAGATGGCAAAGATGCTGGCCCTCGGGGTCATCGAGCCCTCCGACAGCCCGTGGGCCAGTCCCGTCGTCCTGGTACCGAAGGCCGCCGCCCCAGGCAATCCCCCGGAGCTACGATTTTGTGTGGACTACCGGGGTCTGAATGCTGTTACCAAGACCGATGCCCATCTCCTTCCCCGGGCCGACGAGCTCATCGACCGTTTAGGAGCAGCCTGCTACCCGAGTACTTTTGACCTCACCGCCGGGAACTGGCAGATCCAGCTCACCCCCGGCGCCCGAGAGAGATCCGCTTTCTCCACCCCTGATGGGCACTACCACTTTCGGGTGATGCCCTTTGGCATGAAGAACGCCCCGGCCACCTTCCAGAGACTGGTGAACAAGGTTCTGGCCGGGCTAGAGGCCTTCAGCGCGGCTTATTTGGATGACATTGCCGTGTACAGCAACCACTGGGCTGAGCACCTGGGGCACCTCAAGGCAGTCCTGGCCGCCCTCCAAAGGGCCGGGCTCACGATCAAGGCCAGCAAGTGCCAGATAGGTCACCGATCCTTGACCTATCTGGGCCATCAGGTGGGGAGCGGTCAGGTGGCTCCCCTCCAACCAAAAGTTGATGCCATCCAGGCCTGGGAACCCCCCACCACCCAGACAGCTGTCCGGGCCTTCCTGGGCCTCACCGGGTACTACCGGCGATTCATCAAAGACTATGGGAGCATTGTTGGCCCCCTCACAGAGCTCACGTCCAAGAAGCAGCCCAAGAAGGTGCACTGGACACTCGCTGCCAGTCGGCCTTCGAGACTCTCACGACGGCGATGTGCACTGCCCCCGTGCTACAGGCCCCTGACTACAGCAAGGAGTTCGTTGTGCAGACGGACGCCTCCGAATATGGAATTGGGGCCGTCCTGTCCCAGGCAGACGCGGGGGGACTCGACAGACCCGTGGCCTTCATCAGCCGACGGCTATTGCCCCGGGAACAGCGGTGGAGCACCATCGAGCGAGAGGCCTTCGCTGTCGTGTGGGCCCTCAAGAAGCTCCGGCCTTATCTCTTCGGCACCCACTTCCGGGTTCAAACCGACCACCGGCCCTTACGGTGGTTAATGTAGATGAGAGGCGAGAACCCCAAGCTGCTGCGGTGGTCCATCTCGCTGCAAGGGATGGACTTTTCTGTCGAACACCGGCCCGGCAATGACCACGCCAACGCCGACGGCCTATCCCGCTTCTTCCGCCTCGATGAGGAGAATCCCCAAGGAGATGGGTGACTCTCCCTGCCTTCAGCTGGGGGGGGGGGGGGGGGGGGGACGCTTGTTGGAGCTGGCCTCGTGGCGTGGTCCTGTTCCCCCTCACCAAGCCGCACGAGGTCCCCTGCACCTCAGGGCTCCCCCATTTTGGATTATACGTAACTCTGCGCGCCAGCCTACGTGACCCTGCTCAACCCGGCCTCGGCACCAGCAAGCCCCGACATCCAGGCACCAACAACTGGCCAGGGGGTACCACGTGAACACTTCCCCACTCCCGGCGGAGGGCAGTATCGATGGGACCCCCATCCGTCCTCCCACACCTAGGTGCGATCGCCCCACAGCTCTCCTGGGCCTGGCGCCTCTCCCGCTGGGCGTCTGGCCTCTCCCAGCCCGGCCTCTCCGCCCCCCCGGGCGCAAGGGTCCGGACATCAAAGGGCTCCAGACCTATATCTGGGGCGACCTTGCAACAGGACAGCAGTTGTATCCCGGAGTCGAGAGCCCTGCTGATTGAATCGCGGCCGACCCAACGGAGAAGAACTCTTGCTTGAGACTCTACCACGAGCCCTGCTGACTGCGTCACGGCTCCACCTTATTGAGGTCACGAAGCCTCACGGAACATCGGGGCCCTGCTGACGCAGCCCAACCTCGCTGAAACCTCCCTCGGAGCCCTGCTGACGTCGTCGCGGCTCTAGCTGAACCAAGACACTGTAAGAGCCCTGCTGACCTGGTCGCGGCTCGAACTCCACGGACTGAACACCAGAGCCCTGCTGACGCCGTCGCGGCTCGACCCCTCCGAGATCCGGAGGCCCTCCAGCGTGGGGATAAGAACTGGGCCCCAGGTACCCTCGTACCAAGCTGCTGCTAAAGACTGTCCCGCTACCCCGTCCCTACCAAAGACTTTGAGACTCTTGTGGATCCCTCGATCCCCCCTTGTAAATATTGATAATCGTAACTTCATAAGTGCTGATAAAGAACTGCTCGTCTTGCTGAATCCCCTTGAGTCCTGTGTGGTGGGGTTACTGTGCTAGTACGTTATAGGAGAAGGACCTCTCCCCGGAGGCTTCTCAGCAGCGCTCGGCTACTTCGTGCAGTGTGGGGGCCCCTCTGGGTGGTCTCTCCAACCCCCCCGAGGCCCGCCTTCCAACAGTTCATGAAACGGTTACTTATTAATGACATACACCACCGCTAATGTCCTCACCTATGCACCTTCTCATTTATTCTTGGTGAGAATTTAATAATGTATTCAATATTAGAGGCTATCTGTAGCACAAGATAACTTTGCATTTTACCTTTGTTCAAGGAGCTTGCCTCGATTTGCTGATTAGCATTATCCTCTTGTCACTGTGCTGCATTTTATAAATCAAAAATGATTAATGTTTTGTAAAACAATGTGCAGAGCACTGTAATCCGTAAGATTTTGTTTTCTTGAACAGACTGTGGTGCATTGGACGGAAACCACAAGGAATTGACTGAGGAATGACAATATGAGGTCAACCAGATCACCAGGTATCGAACCGTGGCTTCAAATGTATAACGGGGATTTTTTTCATAGGGAGCTTGGATGGAGGCAGTCCTTATGCTCAGCTCGCTAATCAGCTCAACCTCACATGATTCAAGATTCTAAAATGTTGAGCCTGGGTTGAATTAATTAATTAAAAACTTGGGGCCATATATACAATGTCTTTTAGCAGTCGCAAAACGGAAAATCAGCCCATTTGTGACCGTTTAATGGTCTTTTCACATATGTACTAACCCTATATTGCGAGTTGGTAAAACTATTACCGACTTGCAAACTAGGGTTTGCGAGTCACTATTAGGAAGGGGCGAGCCAAGGACATCTGTTCCTAATAACAAGTTGCAAGGGCATGTACAATGGTTTTGCGACTAGAATTAGTTTGCAAAACATTAGCAGTTTACCGCCTACTTCAAGTGGGTGGTAATCCACTTGCAAACGGAACCCCTACCTTTTGTGACTAGCAGCTAAAACACTTCTTAAGAGCAGCAGTGGTCCCACAAACCACTGCCTACTCTTAAAAAATAAAACAAACGTTTTGTTTTTCTTTTTGAAACACATCTGGTTTTCCTTTTAAGGAGAATGGGCTGCATTTTTTTTTAAAAAGCAAACACAGACAGGGTGGTCTGCTTTCCACATCAGGCCACCTTCCCTGTCTTATTGCCCATTCCCAATGGGTCGTAAATTGAGACCTGCCTCATGAACATTGATGAGGCAGTTCATTTGTGATCCCATAGGGAATCGCTAATGTGTCTGAGACACATTAGTTCATTTCATTTTACAATTCGCAAATTGCGAGTCACTAAAAATTGCAATTTGCGAGTCGCAAAATGTAATGGTCGTACATCTGGTCCAATATAATTCTGTCTATAGAGTCAAAAAATATTTCCTTTGGATTCCAACATTGCCACAGAATTACATTCAATAAAATTTCTGGTAACACACAATCGCAGACTTATCCACAACTCGTACATACAACCCCAAAGTATAGGGCCACAAGCTTACTAACTGTATAAGATATTTAATACAAGAATGTTATTACAAAATCAATATACATATATATTATCTGGTCATTCAGGTACATGGTATACATTCCATAAGAAAGCTAAATATTTTTCTGTTTCACTTACGTTAAAAATATATGGCACCAAAACAAAACACACAAAAAAAGAACACACAAGACAATACACTCTGTCATTAATTCATAGGCTAATTAGTACAATAAATACAGACACATGATTGTCACAGGGTTCTCATCTAGTGTGCCACCATGTTCCACAAATCTAGCCATAATTTATGCGTTTTGGTGGTGTCCAACCAATTCAGACCACCTTCTTCAAGACAACAAAAATGTTCTGTCTTGTGACCATGCTTGTTAGCACCTGTATATAAATGCTCCTATTATCAAACGTACATCTGTATTCTTTACCTAATCATGAACATTTTACCAATACATCAACTATTCATCATAAAATAATGTATAAAAAAAAAAGTGCTCACTATAATAAAACAGTTTCTAGCTCATCATTATTACATCTATATACAAAAACAAACAGTCTCAATTGGCACTAAAACCACTCATGTTTTGCGGTTCCCCAATGTAGATTTATACCCTTTTTGTTTTTTATTCGTCTCACATACATTCAGATTATAGTCTAATCTACTCAATGTGCCTTTCAAGTCATACATACCTCACATTATCTATTAAACTACTCTCTTACACAGTGGAATCAAACCACCACTCATTTCAATGTCGATATAGATGTTTTGCGTTTCACCCACTCAGCTTGCCTAATTAGGCTCTTTGATATCATATAAAAAAACGGTGGTATAACTATTCTTATCGAGACTCACCAAGCGGGCCTCCTAATTGGTCCTGGTTATGTATATTTCTTTTCCTATTTTCCATTTTCAATTTTGATGTGGATCTCTAACATATAATAAGATGATTCAAAACAAACACTGCAACACGGGGATTCTCGCGTCGCGCTGGTTTAGTCTACGAAGGAAATATAAGAAAAAACGTTGCTACACCCTGTACCTCATTATTTCAGGATCACCAAGTTTCTATCAATTGATTTTTCTTAAGGTAGCTTGTAGTTTTCCTACCTTAATCCTGGGCAGAATCTACCTTTGTCAAAGGTTGCAGGGGATTTATTAAAGTGATTCAGCCTCCAGAAATCTTGGCTAGTTCCAGCACATGGGCGGAGCCACTCGTTGCCTTATCAGTCCTCACACTATCTCTAAGTAAATGTTGCATACACCATTATTTTAACAACACTCAAAGGGGAGACAAGCCCCAGCACAGGTTTACCCTCTCCCCCATGATGAGGCGGGATATTGTCAAACCAATTTCACCCCACCGAGGGCCCATCATCAAAACCTCCCTTCTCGGGTCAATTCCTCTAACACCTCACTATACAATTGCGAGTCGCGTCTACACGTCATCTTTTTCGCAAAGGGCCATATTTTGGTATTTATGTACACTCCTATTGGTGCAACGTCAGTGCGTATGACCTTACACGGTGACAATTTTGCTAATCTAGAACGGAAATAGCTGTGTTTGTAAAGGAAGTGCCATTTTGTAGTGGGTTCCGTTCGTATTAATGGCTAATCTATAGTCATTGGGCCCCCTATTTTTTACACATTTGGGCCTCTTACACACTTATTGTTCATATGTGTGTAGGATAAGCCCAAGACCTAAAACTGCCCTACAAATTCATTAGCCCACCTATATTAGAATCAGTCTTGTCACATCGTAGCCTAATCAACAACCCAACCATTCATCCAGTGACTTTTTGTCTTCCAAGACCAATGGCCTGGTATTCCTATAGAGGAATCTAGACGATACGTTAAAGGCCTGCCCACTATCCTGTTTTGCATTACATTTTGTTCTATTATTCTGTAGCTATCTGCAGTGGCTTGCCAGATGGCCTATATTCTATTTAAATTTATTGACTGTCCTATCTAGTGTTACATCCTGTTCTCTTGTTCTGTATGTATCCCTAGTGGCTTACGGAATGGCCTATATTCAGTTTAAACTGTTCACCTTCCAAATTAAGTATAAATGTAGTATGCACCACAGCCCTACAGTTCTGTTGGTGCAGAACTCCAGTCAAAAAAGTATAATTGCTTTCGGGTTAGGACCATTATCCTCCTATTGATGGATTCTCCAAGCCACCAATAAGTGAATCACATCCAATCTTCACTTGAGTCAAGTCCTTTCCTTACAGTGTTGAGTCTAGAGATGTACCACTGTTCTCTTATTTTTCTTTTCTGTTCTGAACATCCTCCCAGTTTGTTCCATGTGATTTTTTCTAATAAATAAAAAAAATAAACCGGTGGACCTCCAGATGTCCATGTTTGGCTTGTGTGTTGTGATCAGCCAAGGGGGCATTCACTTTCCCCATTTTCAATGCAGGCTTATGTTCCAGCAAGCGTGGTCTCAATTCCTGCGTTTTCTCCACATAGCCAAGTCCAATATATTTCTGTTACTTTGAATTTGGAGAAAACACCTCAAAATTTGAGCAGAAAGCTCAGGAGGGATAGTACAGTGATTGGAGGTATGGCATAACATTCAAACAGTGCAGACTCTAAAGGATGAATGCTGTTGAAAGAGGTAAACTGATTCAGCTGCCCTAGATCTTCTACAAGCTTCAGAGGGCTTTGAGTGGAGTAGCTCCTATTAAAAGGGAGACAGTGGACAAGCGTGGGTGCATTTCTTCCTTTCTCCTAGAAAGAGATGGCATGGAAGGCTATCAGACTCTTCTTTCCCTCTCAGGGCTTGATTTAGAGTGGACTGCCCTGTGGCATCACATTCCCCATCATGTTGCCCAGATTACTGATGAGGTCCATGATGGTACAGTGACCTCTGAAAAAACTTCAGTTTCCTCAATCTGGCTGATTCGAGAAAGGGTTTACCAGCACTAGTACCTGATGCTAGTTTAGCGCCAACTAATGGGCTGGCTAAAAGGTTCAAAAAGGAGCAGTAAACCCAGGTAGAGCGCGGGTAGGTGCAGTGTGGGTAGCAAGTACATCGAGCAGCAGCACAGTAAGCAAAGGACTCCAAAAACACTTGCATTGTCAAGCAAGATTCAATTAGAATGAGCTATTTTTAGGGACTACTCGCCCTTTCTGGCGAGCTGAAAGTCCTCTAACTTCAGTCACACAACAAAAAGTAAACATAGGAAGACAAACTAACGTCTGACCCCTGTCTCTAAAAGGAGCAAATGTGACAAGATTAGATTTAAAGAAATCTTTATTCTTCACAAAGTGAAAGAGCAATAAAGATGTTTTTAAATCTTGTTATCTTGTCACATTTGCTGGCTTTCATAGACAGAAGTCAAAAGTCAATTTGTCTTCCTACATTTATTTTTCTTTTTTTTACTGAAATTAGAGGATTTTGTTACACAAACTGTGTGACAATTGAACTGTGCAAAGCATAGGAAATGAAAAGCTGTAGGATGTTAGTCTTTTTTCAAACACAACGCTGATATAGCTAAGTGAGCTGTTTAAACATTTCAAATATATTTCACTGATTCTGAGGACGCATTTTTGTAATTCTGTGGTGAAAAAAGTATTTTTATAGGATCAGAAAGCTTTATTTGGTGATGTGCAAATTTGGAATAGGTTTCCTTAAACCGAATTTCCAAACATTGTTTATGCGCCATTATCAGTAAAACTACATGTTAGTGGAAATGTTTTGTGGCTTTTTAAGAGAGAATATGCCATCTGTAAATGACGGTGCATTACCACATCATGCTTTAGTAATATATTTATGAAAAGTGAGTTTTTAAACATGAACTGGGAATTATTACTGCTCCTGTCTAGATGACAATGCTATTAGTGAAGTAAGAGGCATGCCAGGGATCATGCATACCCTATATATGAGCTTGATTCTTGTTACACATCGAGCAAACATTTAGTCTAGTAAATAAAGAGCTTTTTTGTACAGCAGAAATAGTGAACCTGCCTACTTGAAGGTGCTCTCTTATGCGATAGTAAAGAAAAAGGCGGCTCCATAAGACAAAATATTTTACATTGCAATTAGGCAGAGTAGATTATTCACATTACTAGACTTGCAGGTCTAGTAATGATTTTATGATTCTTCGAACCCTTAAGCAGCGGCATGACTGGCAGTTGGGTGACAAGAGCAAGGACAAAATGTGAGATCAACAGGATAATTCCCAACTGCCGGGAAACAGCAGTTACACCGTAAGCGGTACAACGCATGCCATTACCCCACATGCCATTGCAACGCAAAGGTGTGTAGCAGTGGGTAGAAGGTGTTGGATTTAACTTCAACACCTTCGCAACTGTTGAACATACTGGAGTTAAAATAGTAAATAAACTATTCCAACTTCCAGCGCAACCTCAACAGCAAGTCGGGGTAAAGTTTTGCGTTGCAACGGCATGAGGTGTAATGGCATGCGTTTTAACGTCACATACCCCCAACTGCCACCTTTAGTGTCTCATCATTCCATGATACTTGGTCTGAGCATTCAGGTACATACTACTGCCTGTGACATTCGGAGACAAAATGCTGAATTGGGACTAGGAACCCTGAATACGTGCCCGACCCAGTAGATTAATCTCTCTTCCCAATAATGATAGTGATGCTCTATTGCAAACACAAGGAGACGATGGATGGAGAGCATGCTCTATTTCCATTTTAGTATTAAGCAGATGCTATCCAGCCTCCAAAACTCCAAAGACAGTATCGCAGTCTAGAAAGGGGAGGTAGGGTTAACATGCATGTTACCGGGTCCCAGCATAACTTCTTGATTATCACCAGTTTCCAATTATAAGAGAATATTTGCAGAACTTCAGAGAGGAAGTGCCAACTGTTTTTGAATGTTATCATTTTAATTGGGTTGGTGTATTGCTTTTTATTAGCCCTGTAAAATCGGCATGCAATTCATCAATAAGAGCTCCCAAATAATAGCAAATACCCCCCTACCACACAGAGGTTCAAACACGTTGAGCAATAAAAACAAAACACCACAAGGAAAGGGATTTCACTTTTATAAAATGAAACACATCAAAAGACTGAATAAGGCTTGGCGTTTTATTTGTGCAACACTCTCTAATAACAAGCATTTGCAATGCAATAGGTCTCGCATTTACGGAAGTTTGAGTTATTGGCATTGTAAATGACAATGCCTTTTATATTATGTTTTAAAAACCAAAACCTAACTGACTGGCCACAAAAAAGAATACATTAGTAGACACCAGGAGTCTTTTCACAACATAGCAAACTACAAAAACAGCGAACAATATTTATCTCAAACCTGGAACAGTAAACCATACACATTGCAATTGTAACAGACAAATAATCAATATTATTTCCATGTTTGATTTTTTTTCCAGTCAGCACATTTGTAATCGTACGGTGTTACTACTATGAGAAGCCCTTTTGTGTTATAAAGAATGTAATAAAACTATATTATGATGAGTTAATTTTTTTATTTACTACTGCACAATTGTGTTATTACAATAGTCCTTGCGTTGGAACGATAACGTTTTTTGAAAAACACCAGATTGTACGCACTTCAGCTTCACAATATATAGTTGCAACGATAAGTATACTTTTTCATAAGGGAACACACAACACTTAACAAATTCAACATGGCTGCCCCCCAAAAAATAGAAACTTAGCATATTATTTATTCAGAAACAAAGTGGCCTATTGAAAATTGTTAGGTGAGCAGAAGGTCGGCCGGCTGTTGAGATAGAGTCAGTCAGAAGCACACAACATGCAGGCAAATAATTGGTCTTACATAGTAGACAACACTTTCACAATCAGTAAAACCTTCAGTCTCACTTGTCAGACAAACTTTAACCCCACAGGTCATTAAATAGGACATAACCATTGATTTGAAAGACTTAACAAACGATAGCTCCCACCTACGCATCGTCACAAGCCGAATCAGACTGTGGTCCGTTATTGAAACCGCTCTTTAAAATTAAGAGAACCTCCTAAAGTTTAGGAAAATGCTAAACGATCAACTTTCTGACTTCCTTTTTTGTAGCCTCCAGAATCTCATGTCTCTTTTGTCCTTCAGAATTCTCAGTGCCAAGAGACCTCTTTTGGGGTGTAGGTTTGTGCTTTATCAATCACCTGATAGACAGATATGTAGTAACCGTTTGGAAAATCACCCAGACTACCTATAGCTCAGACCATGCTGTTGGCAGATTGTGGCCTATAGAATAGGCAATCACTTAATACAACACAGAACAATATTATCCAACATGTTAAAACATTCTTCTAATGTGAATGATGCAAGTATTGCTTTAGTGCTTAAACCACTGAGTCTGAGTTCAGGAATGATACACTTGGAATCCCTGCTCTACTGAATCACCTTTTGGGCACATCACACCTCCACCTCATTACACCCTCCTCTTCAAGACACTCAACCACACAAAACGACCGACAAAACACCCACATCGACCTCACTCAAGTGAGTGCAATCTAGCAACCTTTTTACCCAAACACACAAACAAATGCATCAGCATCGCACCACAGTGACCTCTCCCAAGTAAGTACAAGCTAACCAGATCACAGAATAAAGCACCCAGGACCTCGAACCACCTCGACACATGCACACACACGAGCTATTTGACTAGCCTCACACATCCACATGACTACTGCACCACAAGATGAGAGCATATGATGATCACAAGGCCAAACCCCACTAACTTTAGAGCCCAGCAACATTGTTTTCAGTAAAACATACCATTTGGATGCCAGTGTTTTTAACTTGAGACATCCATTGCCATCCTCCAGGCACCTGGGTGTGGTCACCCACACAGACTCCTTAGGGACTGGTTTGTATCACACAATCAGACCGACAGATCAGCACACTACCAAACCCATGACCGAATGACTCATGCTATTGACTCTGACGTCTGTTCAGAACTCTGACATGAAGGCAGTGCGAGGAGGCCAAGAAATTGTTCAATAGTGTCCTATGCATTAACATTCAACATAACTTGTGCACGTCACACACATTTTCGAGTTTGGTCCTGGTCGGCAACTGCACCTGAGAGCCCATGTATTTATTTATTGGGCGTGCACAGCTGGAGCTCCGGCTTTCATGGCATTTACACTGCGCATCCATTATTTTTATTGCTGCATAGAGAGCTCAACGCGAAAATAAGTCAAATGGGGTTCAGCGAGCAGAAGCGTGCGCTCTACGGCAGTCACAGCTCATCAACACAGTAGAATTGCCTGGCCAGGCGTGGAGGCGTTGCATTCACGCGCTACTGAGCTTCTGATGGGCGCATGATGCCCACTGCTCGCACTCCTCGCCTACCTTACTGCCCCCAACAGAGGGCGAGGCAGCCATCAGCTGACAGCTCATTTGCACCAGCAATAAGAAGACGACCAGAGAGGAGACGCCATGTGCGCCAGATAGTCAGTCAAGAATTCATACAGCTCTAATTTGTGTCTGACGAATGAACGGCAATTGACCAAATATCCTGTGTGCGGTGACCACGTGATCTTGTTACCCAAGTCAGTGGGCTCCACTAGAGTTTGGGAAGTAAACCCACAACTAACTAATAGCAATCAGGAAAAGGAGGACCTATATCCAGGGATCATGTATAGGGCTCAGTATTTTTGGGAAGTAGTGTAAGATATCTGTATGTATGTATATATGTGGTATTTTTATAGTGCAAACATAGCCAAAAGGCAGTGGGCACATGGTTAAATCCTGCTTTGGGACAAGACAAACGTTACATGTGATGGATTGTAAAGGGGAAGTAATGAGGATCCCCAGTAAGTAGTTGAAGAATACAATGCACACCCATAAACACATAGGATTAAATCTATAGAAATACAAACACATACACAACTATATGGAGTCACAGAAATACATGTACACATACACGCACTGTCACTCACAGATTCTCATAGGGTTAAGAGTAGAAAGAAGCAAAACTTTATAAATGCACACACAGACACCTACATATAAATACATACAGACAAGCAGAAGCATGCACACACACGAAGAAATGTGCACCAAGGATACACACTCAGACACACTAAATGGTCATTTATGACTCTTGTACTTAAGAAAAGCATCTTTCTAAGCCTCGGATTGAACATGGCACACACTGCACTGCGGTATTCCACACATGTTCTGTTAGATGGGATCTCCCATGTTCCCGGTGTGGTGAACACAGATGCCTTCCCTCACTCCACACCTCCCCCCAACTCATCCCCTGCCCTCCACATGGCAGTTGCAGCAGGGTCGGTGGTGTAGGGTGGCTGGGGACAGCCCTGTATGGAGTGGTAGAGCTGTGCAGGGTGACGTCAGGAGAGGAAACTGCTGCAGTGCACTGGAGCCGCTTCAGACCTCATGGCTCCCTTGGAGAAGGCGCAGCCCCAGAGCTGACTGCACTGTCTGAGGGTACACAGCAGCAGTGACAGCGCTCTGCGAGACCACCCGACCCTCTCAGCTCCGCCACGCCCCGCGCTAACCACGGCTTCCGCAGGTGAGTCTTTGGAGGGGGAAGTGGAGGTGGGCCCTGCAGGACTGACGCATTTAACAATTGTATTTAATATCATTCAGAAAAAAAGTGCTGTATAACTGAGGGCAATATTATAGTGAGAACAAACGATGAGGGGTGCAGCTTGATGCAAAATGTGTGGGTAGGAGCCCCAGATGAAGGCTTAAAAAATAAATGAATAGGTTAGTGAGTTTTGAAAATGTGTAATGGAGCCACGCACAGCACATGGTACCACAGGGTAGGGACGGCAGGTTACAGAACTCTTATTGTGAAATGCAGGCTCCTCAGTGCGTGTCTCCAGCCTCGTGGCATATGGGAGGAGGGGCGGCGGCTTAACACCGGACGGTACGTGTGACCGCTGGCACATTCATGCAATGCCACATTCATTGTGGGTATACTCGTCAAATTCTGGAGCACCCGAAGAGCCTCTTTTCTGCAGAGCCTGTGCACCCCTCCTAATCAGGAATCCCTACCCCATTATGAAGATTCTCACTGCTCATGACGTGTCCACGACCCCTCGCTTTCCAGACAGTATCCCTATCTTCTCAGGCGCTGCTCGCTAGCTTGCAGCTCGCAAAATGCCTTTTATCATAACCTCTTGAATCTTTGTCCTGCAGTTTAACCCTGTACAGTCCACGTCAGTGCTGAAGAAATATGTGGACTAATAAAAATAAAAGCCCCACCTTCCAACAACACTCCTCCCCACCCCCTCTCCAGTTTGTCATTTCCAACCAGCTGCATAGCGCTGAGTGAAAATGTCGGGAGGGCCTGTCCTGGTAAAGTGTGCACCTGTGCATGGCACGAGGGCAGCGTTGATGGATGCTAACTGTAGCCGTGCATGACCAACTTAGAGAATGAAATGGATCCAAAAAAAGAGCAAGCCCGCGAGTGGTGCGTGTGCCACAGCGAGCCATGTGGTTTCAATTATCGCGCTCGTGTCTGGGCACGATAATTGAAAACCACATGGCAGCGGTGCGCGTAATAGACACCAATAGGCCATGGGCGGAGCAATGCGCCTGCCTTTGGCCAATTGCGTGCCGTCTTTGATAAAAAGACGCACGCAAAGGCCAATAGCGTGGGCCAAAAGGAAAAGCACACGCACAAGCGTGTGCGATTCCTAGGTCTGTTTTGAAACCCCCTACAAGAGGTCTCTCGCTGCGTGAGCAGTGCTGCATACTGCAACGATAGGCGCGAGACCTAAAAAGGCTTTCCCAGATGTCAAATGAACAATATTCAAATGTATATAGAGATCTATATCTATCTATGTGCAAACAATAATATCACACTTATAAGTAGCAAATGCAACTGTTAAATGCATGGAATAAATTGAACTGCAAACAGATGAAAATATGGAATGAAATACAAGCAGATTATAATAAGGACATCCGCAGCAAGGAATCAGAAAGATATATACACTAAATACATCAGATGATTAAAACCACTGAAGACTTGAATGTGCACATAGACACTCACACATCACAATGAAAACACCTCAGATGATAATAACCGCTGGAGACTTGGGTATTCACACAGACTCACTCACACATCACAAAGTCAATACTCAAAGAATAAAACACCTCACCGGCTGCAAACACTGCATTTTAGCCCACTCCAGAATGGGGGATTCACAGACGGGGTTAAGGGCCTCAGCAAACTGGGTGCTGCTGCGCTGAAGTTGACGCGTCCGTCCCCATTCAGACTTCAAAGTAAATCCCAGTGTCCATGTCAACAAACCTCAGCTTTTTAATCTTAAAGCACACTAGAAGTTTCGGAGAGGCCCTCCACTGCACCAAGGAAACTTACTTGAGTTGTCCACTCTCCATGCAAGCATTCCAAAGGCAAAAGAGTTCTCACATTCCTTCTGCACTCTCATGTGCTCCAGTCCTATTTCAACAAAGCTTATAAAAGTACAGAAAACAATCTCCAAAAGTACAAAAACAACCTTATTCGTGAATAGCCTAAACAACTTGAGTAATGTGGGGGCCTGCCTGTGCGTAAAAGCTCAAGCTAGCAGACAGAGTCAGAATTCAAGATGGCACGAGGGCATGTCAAAGCCAATAATAAGAATGGCATACACAATGCACATTTGAGCACCACTACTTATAACATTGCACACCGAGAACAAGAAGAGCATTCATACATTCATTCTCTCTCTCTCTCTCAGCTCTACCACTGCTACAAGACATGAAAGAAATCTTCAATGAAACGTGCACATGCAGGAAGAATGATCTCACACATTCAAGCTAGGGTAAAGTAAAACCCCAAAAGTCAATTAAAATAATGGTCCTCAAAGGTCATAACGTGGTTTCACTACATAGGATGCTCTAGCACTAAAGCTACTGGCCTCATCTAATTCCTATGGATAATGTTATTTTATCAAATGCTACAGATGCTTTATTTAATACTAGAAAAAGACAGATTCTGAAAAATGAAGAGCTTAAGCAGAATATGGGTGAATCTTCTGCTGATTACCATGGCTGACTGAAGGACATATTTGACTGTCAGTCTAGTATTGAGAATACCATTGCAACAATTCAAGAGGCAATGGAGCATCAGGAAACAGCCTTTACAACACGTTTTTTTTTACCATGTTATGCCTTTAGCATGCATTTTTCACCACACATGTTTTTACCACTTACATGCATTTACAACACATGCATTTAAGGTAAGAGGAGGGGTCCGGGGGTCTCCCCCCACAAATACATTATTTTTATATACATTAACAAAGTATGGTAATGGCATGCATTGCAAAAACAAGCATTCTGAAATAATGTGTGGTAAAAAAATGAGTTGTAAAGGCATGCAAAGTATTTCCCTGCATTGTGCCGTCATACAACCAAGAGCATCTAATGACAATATGTGTTGGTTGGCAAAATATGTTTCTGTGCCTAACCGTGTAGCTTTTCAAGAAAGAGAGAAAAATGTATAGAACCCAAATGTATATCTTTGCAACTAGAAACGACCAAAGAGATGGGCAAAGAGGTAGAAGATAGGGGATGGGCCAAGGATAGGGAAGGAGAGATTTTATTCTGCCTGATTCAAGTGTGGTCAGTTGGGACACTGAAAACTATTTTTAGGATACTCATTCATAGATTCTTGTAAGATATTTTTGTAGTTTGGATTTCATATGATTACATTTTTTAGCAAACCTCATATAAAGTCCATTATTAAGGTCATTAAGCAGTCTTTAAAAATACTGTTTATTAACTTATACTAGTAGTGATTTGCATGTTGTGCAAAAACATTTTTTTTTATTTCCTTTTGACAACAGTGTTCAAATCTCTGTAAGACAGTAAGACATCTCTCATCCCCCTAATCATTTCCCCATCCCATATACGTTAGTGTCTCACTCATATCATAGATTCCACTGCTGGATTATTGACAATAATCATCCCATAACCCCAAATACATTTCCTATACCTATTGTCTCTCATTGTGTTTCTACATGCTTTAACAATGAAGAGGGACTCCCTGGGCTCTTTCTTTAACTGTGGAGTTTAACTTGGCCTCGTGCTACGTAGGACTCGCTCTCAACACGTTTATAAGCTTCTTAGTTTGAAGATGCCAATTTGCACACTTGTTTTCGATTTAACATTTTTCATAGTGAAGCATGGGAAAAATGCTTTCTTCGTTGTATACATTTTTTGTTGACCATGGTACAATCCCAAGGCAAATCCACCATTCAGGAATCTGATTCCTCATCAGCAGACACAACCAAAAATGAAAATAGTGGATAGCATCTTGCAACTGACCATGGATTATTCAAAGTGTACCTGCGCATACTTCTTGCCCATGCCTTGGGGGATAATCTGTGTCAAAACATATTGTGACTGGCTGCCCAGCATTAAATAAGATTAGTCTGAACAGTGATTATTTATGAATGCTTAATAAATAACCAATCTGTATTGTTGCTGTTTTATCAATTATAATTGCCTGGACTAATAATGAGAATGAACAATTTTGTTTCAGTTTAGTGGCTACTTGACAGGCAATCAGAATATCCCATAGTCAGCATCAGATATTCTGGAAGCAGCCTAACAGCAGCAGCTTTCCATGTTTGGAAGCTAAATTCACCTCTTTCTGCTCATTTCACCTGGAAGCAGATTATCAAGGTTTCAAAAACAATAACCCAGTTGGCAAGCTAACAAAAAAGGGGCAGATTATGCTATGATGGCATACTGCTAGTAATTAACCTACCCTTACTTACAGTTTGCAAGGACCATGTACAATCACCAACCTTTCGTTTTTTTAAACTCTGTCACCAGGCACTCGGCTTCTTCCTGGATCCGTTCCTCAATGCTTTTCTTACCCATCCCAAAATTTCTTAGAGTCATGAGAGTAAAACGACGTAGCTGCTTCCAGCGCTCCCCATTGCTAAAGATGATACCTGGAAAAAAATATTTAAACTATAAGTAACAATTTCTCATTCTCAAACATTTTGGTAAAATACATTTAATACAATTAGGAAAGCATGCTCATGTTCTGAACATTGCCAAAATATATATAAATACAAGTTTATGAGAAGTTAATGAGGTGAGGATAAGAAAGGGAACCTGATTTAGGAAGAGCAATGAAAAGAGGGTGCATATGTTGCAAGGAGATTGGTGCAGTCTCGATTAGGAGTGCAGACATTGGGGTAGACACTGGAAGTGGAGTTCATATTTTGTTAAGGGACCTTCCTCACTTTCACCTTTCTTAACTCAACTTAAAATCAACAGCCATCACAAGAGGCGGGAGCCTTGACCGAGTTTTGGCTCTCTGGTGCAAAAGTGCACTGTTGGCCAACATTAGAGCAGTTTTACAAAATCTTTTTCCTGGTAGTTAGGATTTTTCATTGGAAACTGAGAGCTTAGTTTTGGGACCGAAATGAGATGTGCTTCTATCGTGTGATGGAAGTATTTGGCATACACACATAGGGGACTCCAATTAGTAACTTGCTGTGTAGAAGATGATACTCAAGTTTAGCCGATTTATTTAAAATGATAAAACTTTTGATATTATGGAGCCCAGTGCAAATTTTTTGTACTCAAGGTTTTCTGCATTGCTGACCACCACTTCCAAAAAATAATTGCAAATTCACTGACCTGTCCCAGAGCAAGTGCTATAGACTTTCTAGCCCATTCAAGTTGAGGAAAGTAGGTAGAGTCTACTTGACTGTAGTCCAACAATAAATGTGTAAAGGCCCGGAAAAACAGTGTTTGATAGCTATGGTACCAAAGTAAGGTCTTACCAAGAGGGAAGAAAGAGTTTGACAATGGTCACAACATGGATGTGAGGTCCTCACATTACTGCTTCTTGTCTATTAACTCCTGCTTACACTTTAGCATTTTATTGATCTTTTCGGCAAGAATTAGTAAGCACAGTGATGTCTTTTTGGACACCACTGTTGACATACTCCTCTTTCAGGCAAGGTTGCTTAATATTCAATATATATGAGAACCTGGAAGAGAAGCCAACACACTGTTGCATTGTTAGTATCCTGTGATGCTGTCACCTGCACGACTGCTTTGAACAAATGCCCCATGTCATATGATGTAATCAACTGCCATTGCAACCTATTTCCTATAACAAAAGAGTGGTGTCAAAAATCTATTCTCTCACATTTGTTTTCCAGATAGAATTATTAATTGCTTTAAGATTTTGATTATAAATTTGGAAAACAAATAACAAGGGAGTGATTATTAATGTAGTCTGTTTGAGCCTGTAACATTTATGTTAGTTGTATACATTTCAACTTGTAACAGCCCCAAACTCTGCTCTGATTCTTCTCCGATTTTCAACATTTTCCACTGGAGATTCTCCTACCCACACTATTCCCAAACACAGTTTTCCCCCACTCATCACAGTGTCAAGGAATACGAATATGAATATATTAAAGACAGTCAATATGACTCCTGCGGTTACCAGGACTTTATCAGACAATTAATTTAGCAACAGAGCCAATCTCCTTATCAACCAGCTTCCACTCACCCCTCCTATCATCTGCGCATCTATTCACTCACTTGGACTGATGTGGTAAGAGGAAATGACACAAACAGCCAACAAAACAGAGCCTCCAACCTCCCTGTCAGAACCAACCCAGCTGCATTCATCAATAAAGTGCTTTCCTCACTCACAGTTTACATTATAACTATTTGTAATAAGTAAAAGTATATGATTAATCTTAGCAGGAAGATACAATTGCACCTAGAAACATCTAGTTCATAAAGTAAAACTATTCAGTGGCATATAAGTATTATTTAAGAAAGTAGGATGATACTGAAGATGATCCTGAATAAGAGATGCTTAACATAAATCACAATCGACACAAACCAAAAATATAATTTAACAATCACCTATTATATATATTTCGTACTCCACCAACTTACTGACTGTGACATTTAAAGACACTTCTATTTTCAGTAAATCAGTATTTGTTTTTTTGCTCAGAGCAATGTCGTATACAGTGTTTAATTCTTTAAAGATAGCTTCAGATTTTTCTTTAACTAGAGAATCAGATATTGTGGTTCTAATTTGGTCAGTTATGGTCAGGAGTATCGTCAAGTAATACTATATATATATATATATATATATATATATATATATATATATATATATATATATATATAGTGGTGGTACGAGAAGGGTTTGGGAGCTATAGTAAGCCATCAACCACAACAAATCTTAAAGAGACTCCTTAATGGCAAAGAGGTTTGTCTGTTTGGGGTAAGGTAAGTAGCTACATGGTAAGATGATCAGTAACCATGAAAGGTAGGTTTCTAGTTTTAGTCCTAGGTCATAACAATTGTATAACATGTTTTTTTTCTCGGGTCAGTCTGAAAGGCAGGCGCTAGCAGTCAACACCTAATGTTGTCTAATATTAGACAGCAAGGCCACAAGGCAAGAGCAAAAGATCCGAAGGGACATGGAGAAATCAGCGGATGGGTGGGGACTTTGAAGATCAGCAATCCATCTGGATAGGTGGTGTTAAACTGTCTGTCATGCTGTTAGCTGAAGGTAATTTATTTATTCATGTGTTGAGTTTAATATAGCGCAAACTTGACCTGAAGGCATCAGGGCGCTTCACAGTATTTGCATAGTAGTAATTATATGGTGTACATACTGAGGTAGACTTAAAAGCAAAGTGGCAGTACGTGAGCAAAACATTTGCCGGCATTAGGATTGGTAGCGGATATGTTTTTGAGGTAGATACAGCATATAAATATAGGTATTATTTTAACAGAACATAGTAGCAGTACTTATTTGAAAAAACATAATGGCAGTACGTAAGCAAAATATATGAAGGCATTAGGATCAGTAGTTGAAACATTTTTGAGGACATTTGGGGAGAGGAGTTGGCCTGAAGGCTAGGGCGGTCGACCTCAGAGCAGAGGAACAAGGTTCAAGTCTTGGCAGGGTCACGCAACATCCTGTGATTCTGGACAAATCACTTAATCTCCCTGTGCCTAACAAAAATGAATGTGTCTAAATCATGTAAAAACGCTTGCTTCAAAATTGGCTCACACGTAATGGAACAGGTTAAATCCTTTTCCTATCTGGGTGTTTTATTTGACGGGTTTTTAAATTTTAAACTTTTAATTGAAGGTAGAAGTGCTAAAGTAGTGGCCTCCACGGGGGCTATAATGAGCTATGGACACAGGTTGGGCAGGTGGTCTCCTGAACAGGTCATGCATTTGTATGGTTCAGTTTGTTGTCCCAAAATAATTTATGGGGCAGAAGTGTGGGGTTTTGCGAACCCACAACTAATTCAAACTGAGGAAAACAAATTTCTTAGGAAAATTTTACAAATCCCACAAAGTACGTCAGTCTATATTACACACGCTGAATTGGGAAGGGTGTACATAGAGGACCTGATTAAAGTCAGACCACTTATGGCCTGGTTGAGAATATGGACCAATAGTGAGGCGGGTCTGAGTAGGCAGATAATTAGTGACTGTATGGGTAGAGATAAGGGGTTGGACATCCCATGGCTGAGCTATATTAAGGGTGTCCTGTCCGGATTAGACTGTAAGAATCTTTTTATCGACCCCACGACAATAATTGCTGCGGATAAAACCCGTATCAAAAAACTTTTTCTGTCAAAGGAGTCTGCCCGTAGAGCCACCTTAGAAGCAAGTAAGCCCACTGTTTGCACTTTCAACCTAGTTAAATCAGTAGTAGGTATGGAACCCTACCTCGCCCTGTTATATAATGCACAAGACAGATTTTTAATTACCCGTTTTAGGCTCAACCTTTTACACCATCTTTTGGCTGACCCATTTGGTTTTACGGCCACAGTTGAGCAGAAGGGTACCTGCGGCTGCGACAATAGGTCTCCGCAGGATACCCTTCATTTTGTACTTCTTTGCCCTTTTTATTCAGTGCCCAGACGTCGTTTTTTAGTAAGGATTTTAAAACAAATGAAATTTAGACATGCAAAGGTTGCTCTCTTATATTTACAAAAGGCTGGGAATCCATTGACGTTAGCTTGTATTATGAATTTTATTAGAGTTGCACTAAGATTGAGACGCACAAGAGGGTTACTTTGAACATTTTGATGCAAATGGCCCCCTCCTTTTTGTCTTTTCTTTTTCTTTTGTCAGTATAAAATGATTTGTATTGTAATGTTTTTAATTGTACCATTGTACTTTTATGATATTTTCCAAATATCGAATAAAGGTTTTTGATGATGATGATGATGAATGTGTCCTCATGTAACGCAACTGGTGATCGTGTAAAGCGCTCGGATACCCGATACCTCTGGGTCAAGTTCGCACTACATAAAAAACAGAAACAGCACATATATATATATATAAATATTGTTTTAGCAGGGCATAGTTACATTTGCACAGGGTTACATGGAGAATAAGTAAACATGCACAGAACCATATAATAACAGTGGGCTGTGGCATGCAGTCGAATGAATGGGGAAATAGTCCGGGGTAGTAAGGAAGGACCCTCTTAGTGGTGGGGGGAGTGGGGCATAAGACATTTCCCCGGGATAATGGTGCTGAGGCTTAGACTTGAATTTGTGGGTCACAGCAAGGGCCAGTCGGAAGCTTTAGGAGGGTGGGTTCAAATATTTGTTGAGAGGAGTTTCTATTTTGTCTTGAAGTTGGGGGAAGGACTGATTGTCAAGTAAGTCTTGAGGTAGTACGTTCCAGATTCTGGGGCGTTTCCGGAGAAGGAGCAGGCGTGGGTTTTTTCTTTCTTGAAGTTTGGCAGAATCAGGAAAAGACTGTTTAAGCTTTGAGGGGGGTCTTTTTTGTCCGGCTTTAGTTTATTTGCGAGGTAGTTTGGTTTATCCTGGTGTAGAGCCTTATGAATTATGCAAGTTTTCAATATAGCTCTTGCCTCTATTGGAAGCCAGTTGAGCTGCTTGAGAGTGGGAGTGATGTGATCATGTCAACTCTCTCCCAAAAGAAGCCTGGCCGCCATGTGGAGGGCTGCTTTCAGAGGGGATATGTATGCTTTTGAGGGGTGCCCGTAATCGTATTGTTAGCATAGTCCAGCTTCCGGAAGACAAGGGCTTGCACCAAAGTCTTTAGGCCATCACCGAGTATGAAGGGTTTGATATTTGTGAGATGTTTCAGTGAGTAGAAGGTACTTTTTACAGAGGTTTTAATATTCTCCTTCATGCTTAAGTGAGAGTGGAGTGTGATTCCCAGAGATTTAACAGAGTCAGAGATGGACAGTTTGCAGTTTGGTGCAGTGATGTTGTTGAGCCAGCTAGTTATGAGAAATGTTTTTTCTTTGGGTTAGGTGAGGAGTTCTGTCTTATTGGTGTTGAGTTTGAGGATGTTGCTGGTTAGCCAGGACTGAACTGTGTGTAGAATGCTGAATGTCACTGACTGACGAGTTTTTCATGTAGAGTGGAGTGTAATCCACATTAAGGTGATCGGCAATTCTAGCTTGTTTCAGGATCACTGAGGCATGTTCCGTGTAGAGATTAAATAGGGCAGGAGACAGGGTTGACCCTTGCGGGACACCTTGTGAGACTGGAGTTTCATTTGAGATTTTAATTGTAGAATTTGATTAGCTGTGTGCACTTGCTTAGGAAGAGACGAACCACTTAAGGACAGTTCCTTTGATGCCTAGTCTCTTCAAGAGGGTGTGTAGGAGGATGTCATGGTTGACTGTGCCGAAGTTGGCTGAAAGGTCCAGGAGGCATGCTTTTCCTACATCCAGAGATTTGTGAAGATGGTCTACGACATTCAATATGGCATGTGCTGTACTGCGGCCTTTCCTGAAACCCCGGCTTGAAGGTGTCATATAAGTTGCATTTTTCAATGTGGGTGTTGAGCTGACCAGCACACATTTTCCAATGGAGAGGTTAGTTATGGGTCTGTACTTATTAAGGTCATTAGGGTCTGTAGTTTTAAAGGTCATTAGGGTAGGCGTCCACATTTTTGATGAGGGGAGTATCTTGGCTGAGTTTGAGGGGAGCCAGCATGGAGTTGCTTGATAGGGAAGAATTGATGATTGTGGTCCATTTAGGAGAGATGATGTGCCGCCGGGAGAGGGTCTGTGATGTGGGATGTTTGCAAGTTTTTTGCGGACTCCTTCACAGACAAGGTTTGATTTAGACCAGGTTGCATTGTTTTTCAGTTGCAGAGAGTTGAGGCTGGAGAGCTGTGTTGATGAGGAGGGGAGCTGGGTAGCTTGGCAGGAGGTAGGCTGCATCGGTAGGGGGTTTTTGGGAGGGCCTTTTCTGTAGGGGACATCCTTCGTGCAAGGTAGAGGGGTGGGAGGCTCATGAGAGATTTCAATCCTGGATACTTTTTTAGAGAAAATTGATGCAAAGTCTTCACAGTGTTTGGTCGAGTTGTTAATTGCGTGTTGAGGGAAAGAGAATGTTTGCTGTTGAATTCGAATAATTCTTTGGGTCTGTTCTTGGACTTGTCCAGTTGTTCTTGGAAAAAGGAGGATTTTTCTCTCAAGATATTTTTTTTGTATATTTTAGGCATTTTGCATGGAGGATTGAGAAATTAGATTGATTGTTGATGTCTCCAGGTTCTTTCTGCTAATCATAGTTGCCGCTTTTCACTGTTAAGGTTGGTATTAAATAGAACGCAAGTCCTTCCACTGGGAGGACTAAATCTAGAGCACTCCTTAGACGAACAGGTCGCTTCAATAAGAGTGTTTGGCAAAGATTTGTAATTTCAACTAACCAATATTTTATTTTGCAAAAGTTCCATACATACTACTTCATTTCAGTATGTTTTTTCATTATCTTTATGTAATCTAAAGGAAAATATGGACGTCTTGAAGGGTATACAATTATACTGTGGTGTCACAGCATTCTAAATTTGTCCCCGATGCATTTTGGGCAATAGCCCTTTTTAAAGGGGAATATCTGAAAGTGGAAAGAAAAAAGGGTGTTCAAGGACCAAGATATCCAGAACGCGCTTAGAGTGAAAGTTACGAGTCTGAGAGCTGGGAAGTTAGACAAACAACATGTGTAGTGTGTGTGAAAAAAATAGGTCCTACCTTATATCCTGAAATGTAGGGGTGTTCAAAACAAAGGTTACCAATATCCGGACAGAAACGGGGAACTGAAAATGCTCCCATGTTATACTGTGGTCGTGAGGCACTCGGCTGCAGCATACAGAATGTGAAAGCCACCGCGTGCAAAAAGGAACGTGAAGAACGAAAAAGTTAACAGAGCGGCATGTCCGCGTGTTGAAAACGAATAAAACTGAAACAAAAATCAAGAAGGTCACCCCACATACCTGAATACAGTGACATGAGGATTTGGCAAACGAGGTGATATCAAGTGAACGCCACGAGGCAAGTTAGTAAGGGTAAATGTGCTCCAGAAATAAATCCGCTGTAACCAGAAGTAGTTCACGGACGTAGAGAGAAGATAGAAAGCAGACTACTCCAAAGGCGTAAAGAAAACTGAATGTGAGACAGTCAAATAATTGAATGGGAACACATTGGGAGAAGTGGATGCAACCGGAAAGACGGTGCTGGTACACACAGGGACTAAAGGCATGAAGTCGTCAGGAAGATCAAAAGAAAACGAAACGATAACAAGGTGTATTGTCAAAATAGGAGATAATAATATGCTTATGATGTAAACTAGATACAGTAAAGAAAAGTCATAGGGAAAAAATAAATGAAGTGGAGAAGGGATAACAGACAAGATGTAAAAGAGAAAAGATGAAGAAAGTGAAGAAAAGAGTATAGAGGGACACATTACCAAAACACAGACAAAGTGAAGAAAATAGTAGAAGAAAAAATAAGAAAGTGGAGAAAGGAAGGAAAGTAAAGTGAAGAAGGGATGAAAAGCGAGTTATAGAAAGCAACATTACCCAACACAGACAAGAGAGAAAAAATTCAAATGCAAGAGAAAGCAAGTCACAACATGCAGGCTTATAGGAAACAACTGAATACCAGTCTTTCATTGAGCCCTTTAGGGTGAAGAGAATTTAATCTGTGTATCCAGTAAAGTTCTCTTTGGAGCAGGAATTTCCTGTTGTCCCGACCTTCATTTCAGTGATCTGTTCAAGTATCATGAATCTCAATTGGCTCACATTGTTATTATGTTCTGTAAAGTGGGTAGCCACTATGGATTTGAGATTTTTCGTCCGGATATTGGACCTATGTTCTGTCAATCTTATTTTAATTTTACGTTCTGTCTTGCCCACATAGGTGAGGCCGCATGGGCATTTGAGTAAATATACAACATTAGTAGTGTCACATGTGGCATTCACTTTTAATTTAATGGGGGTACCCTGAGTAGGATGGGCTAATGTGTTGCCTTTGATTATACTATTGCAGTTTCCACAGTTATAACAGGGTAATGTCCCCTTGTAGGTTGATCCAAATGACTGGGGTTTCTCATTCAAAATTGGTTTGAGATTGTTGATGCATTGATAAGCAAATATTGGTGGGGTCTGAAAAATGCCTTTGAAGTCCGTTTCTGTTTGAAGTAGTTGCCAATGTTTACAGATGATGGTTTTAATTTTGGTACTTTTCGTAGAATATTTAGACACAAAAACTGTGCATTCGTCTGCAGTGTTGGTAGTGGGTTTAAGTTTGGGCGTGAAAAGTTGTGTTCTCTCTTTCAACGCAACTCTATTTTCTGCTGCTTGTATGATAGACAATGGATAACCTCTGTGTATGAACTTGGCTATGATTTTCTTACTGTTTTCCTCATATAATGTGTCTGAAGACGAGATCCGTTTGACTCTGAGAAGTTGAGACTATGGTAGATGTTTTTTGAGACTCATTTGGTGGAAACTGTGAAAATGAAGGTAGTTGTTCCGGTCTGTTGGCTTAGTGTATACAGAAGTAACTAGCTCATGATTAATAATTTGGATGTTAACGTCAAGAAATGCAATTTGATTATTGCTGATGTTGTAAGTGAATTGAATTCTGTCGTTTTTCAAGTTGAGTTGACTGAGCGCTAGGAGTAACTCAGTTTCTGTGCCTTTCCAAATGAGAAATATATCGTCAATGTATCTATAGTATGTCAATAAATTGTTCTGCCATGAAGAATTGGAAAAGATGTGTTACAATTTGAATCTATGCATGAAGAGGTTGGCGTAGACTGGTGCAGCACTGTTTCCCATGGCTACTCCAGACAATTGGGTGTAGAATTTTCCTTGACAGATAAAGTAGCTATGATGAAGAGTACATTCCATGAGCTTCACAAGTAATACTTGCAGGTCTGTGTTTTTGTCGGTGTTCACTAGGAAAGACTCCATGGCTTGTAATCCAAGATTATGTGGAATTGAAGTGTACAGCGAGTTTACGTCGATGGTACAGAGAATAAATTCACTTACGTTGTAGAGTTTGATATTATTGATTTTTCTTTAAAAATCTGTCATGTCTTGTATATAGGTGGTCATTTTTTTAACACTAGGTTGTAAGTGCTGGTCAATATATTTGCCAATCGGTTCATGTATGGAGTTGCGTGTGTGTACAATAGGTCTGAACGGTGGCCTTGTGGGATTTTTGTGGATTTTGGGTACCATATAAAAGATATAGAGTTTTCGGAAACTCTTTAATCAGAAATCTTTTGTCGTATTCTGTGATGGTTCCCATTTTCAATGCTTGGTCGAGGATGGAGTGCAACACTTTGTTAAACTCAGTGTTGGGGTTGGAAGATAGTTCCATGTATAAAGAGTCATCACTGACGTGTGTTGGTAAGTTTTCGTTATAATAGTCCGTGTCCAATATCACCAGAGCGTCTCCTTTATCAACCTTGCAAAATGTGATATCGTTGTTGGCAGCTAGCTGTGAAATGACGTTGCGTTCTTGGAAAGTCTATTCGATTTTCTTTGGTCTTGAAAATGGCATGCATATCTTGTTGTACGATGGTTTCAAATGTGTCTAGCACTTTGTGGCTAACTGGTGCTAAAAAAGTGCTTTGGGGTTTTAAACCTAACAAAGTCCCATTGACATCACTGGATTTGGGTTCCATAATGTTGTTGAAGAAGTGTTTCAATCTTACGGTTCTTATAAATTTGAAGAAATATACTTGGGTTTCTAATTCATTAGAATCATATGTGGTAACGTATGTCATGCCTTTTTGTTGTATCTGTGTTTGTTGAGGTGTTATCAATGTTTTACAAATAATGATAACTAGATTCTCTGACTGCGTGTCGATTTGGCTATGGGCACGTTCTTTTCTTTTTGGCTTCGCCTGCCTGGTTATATACTTAGGTCTGGTCCTCTTTCTAAAAAAGGCACGGATGATGATGTATTTTCTGCATTAGAAGTGGAGGGCCGACTGCCCTGATCAGAGCTGGTATTAGTTGGTGGTCCTCGTTGGTATCCTTTACGTGACGAGTCATTGAATGAAGATGTGTCGCCTTCGGTAGACCTGTTGTTGAATGACCGTTGTTGTCTCCTGGTTGCATATATTTCTGCCCACTTATACACTTCACCCAATTTATAATCAACAGTGTCGCGCTTAAATTTCCTAAGTTTTCTTTCATTTATTTCTGTAGTGTATTTGTCAAGTTGAGAATTAATATCTTCTAATGTCTTTGCCCATTCTTCATTGGGTAATTTTTCGCTCAATTCTTGTTTAAGTTGTGAGACTTCCCTTTCTAGTTCTTCATGCAATTTTGAAAGTTCTTCAACTATTAACAGTATTAAATCTAGTGAGCATTTGTTTAGAATGCCATACCATCGCTCCGTAAATCGAGTGTTATTTTTACACAGTGTTGGTTTGAGTGTTATCCGCAAACCCCTTGGGATACGTTGCACGTTATGGTACCTTATTAACCCCTTTGATGCGAGTGACGGAGGGGTTCCGTCATGCGCGTCGGTTGCGCTGTGCGCATGACAGAACCGCTCCGTCACGGCCCCGCCCATGCACGGAACCTTCAGCACGGCGCGGTAATCCGCGCCGCGCTGAAGGGGTTAAGGTGCTTGGTTTATTTCTCTCTTGGCAGTGAATAGTAATTGTCTAATGTTAGATTGTATAGATCCAGTATTAAACCAGGATTTGCAGGGGATACTTCTTGAGTTTCAAAAGTGCAACTGATTCATAGAGTTCTGTCATTTTGTGCTATGGTGGTTGGTGGGATCATTGGCGGAGGACAGACTGGGCAGAGGTAGTATTTGGGAGTTGACTTGTATTTCTAACTTTTGATGTTCCTCACCTAGCACTTGGGATGGCTGGACTTTGGGCAGGCCTTTTGTATGGAGGGTTTTGAGTTGGAAAAATATTATATGGCGATTCAGCCAGTCAGATGGGAGGATGGAGTACAGGACAGTGTGTTGTGTATTGTGCTTGGAGCTGATTGCGTCCAGGGTGGAGCCCTTATTGTTGGTTTGTTCCTTGCCGAGCTGGGTAAGATAATTCACTTCCAAGAGTGTGGTACGGGTTTGCACTGGAGGATCCTTTGCATTGTTAAGGTGTAGGTTAAAGTCTCCTAATATAACATCAGTGCTGTCCTTTAGGGAGGTTAGCGAAATTAGGTTAGCTAAGCCTTGGACGAATCCTGTGTTATCACCTGTTGGGTGACAGATGAGATGAAATATAATAGAAAGGGGGCCTTTTGAGAAGAGATATGTGTTGGTGCAGTGCTGTTTGCAAATGAAGAGCAGTGGAAGCTACCTCGAGGACCAGTGATCTACAGCCTAGAGAGTTGCCGCCTGCAACGAGGTCATGGTTCGGTTTTTAAGATCAGATTTTAAACTATTTTATTGAACACCCCATCTTCACTCATTAGGAAAACAATTTGCAACTATAAATGCCTACACAGCACATAAATCCAGAAAGTTATGTTTTACTTTCATTCTCTCACATTTTCATTTTAAAAAACAAGGCTCACAATAATCCAAATTACTTTCCAGATTTTTAAAGAAAAGAAAGCCATTTGGCGATATGAGAAAAACAAATGTATATGGTAAGAGGGACTTTCTTTCTGGTTTGGAAAGTCAAATGAATCCCACCTGTAACTAAAAAATAAATTCGGGTATTTTTCCCCGATGGAGCCCAATTTCTAGAGACATTCTAAAATTACAAATAACATCTTTCTTACATTTTCATACTTCATATGAAGGCTACATTTCAGAAACATAATATTAGTCATGTATGAACTATGAATATACCTCAAAGGCACTTTAGCATAAATTAAATTGGAGTTTGTGAATTTTAGCTAAGTGAAGTAGAGGCAGCAAGAGGGAACAGACATACATTCATATACTAAGGAATTGGTCACATTAATAAATATGACAAATACATGAGTAAAATTCAACAGCAAGACAGTTCATCATATGACTACACTTTCTAGAGTAAATAATTTCATCCCAATTTTCTGAAGATGAACTGATTAAAAGGCTGGACACATCTTTATGTTTTCCTTCTCTATGAATCTTTCACCTTAATGGGGCACACTTATTATTTCTTTAATAAGAAGGCAATATCAAAATCAACATTGGTAGTTAACTTATTTACCTACAAACACACTCCTTCAGAACAGAAAGGGTTGGAAAGGGCCTTTGGTTTTGTTCCTATCATTGGGCATTAGAGTATATTTTGCACAAATTATTTGTAAATGCAGTTTACAGCAATTAATTATTGATAAACCCCAACTATAAAGTGACAACATCTCAGAGCTAACGTATGTGGCTGTTCTCCTTGTTGTAAACAGAATAGAATGAAGATGTATCTACCAAAACCAAACTAAAGTTCAAAATATACTCTCTTGCAAATAATCATCCATTGATTACGCCAGCTGAAAGTGTGTGGCAGTGTTATACTACTTAGAGATGTACAGAGAAAACACTTTGTGTTTACTTGGAGATGAGCTGAATACAAAGTTCTATTGAATGACGCCAGGTTGATCTTTACATCTCGGATACATTCTCTAATTGTGAAAGCAGTGTCCCACAACTTGATCAGCAAACAAGATGGGGATTTTCTTATGGCTAATAACCCCAGGACCCACCTCTTTTATATCATCCTGAAGATACACAAAAATAGGTTCCCAGAGTGGTATCTAATTCAGCCTTTAATAAAAATGTGAATACTTTTTACAAACACTTGTGAAGGAAACATCTTCATTCATAAAGAAAATACAGTGCTACATAAGGTTTTTAAGGATATGACCTTTGACAGAGATAACTAAATTCTAACAGGAGTGAAAATGAAGGCGTTATATATTAGTATCTTTCATAACATAACAATCATAGACACTGAAGACACTCTCCACAATTCTGATTGGCCTTATAGTTCCCCATTTCATATATGATTGACTAACATTGGTATTAATTGAAATGCGTTTCTAAATTTGAAGAGACATTCTATTTACAGACAGGTGAGACATACAGGTTTTAATATGTGTCACTACGCTAACCATATTTTATGCTTACGATTTTGAACAACAGTATACCTTTTCAGAACAGAACACAGAGAGCCAACATCACAGTTTGGAAAATATATATTGATGATGCTTTAGTAATCTTAAGGGGGAACTGAGGAGCCCTTCAATCTGAAAGACAAACATCTGAGGTGTCCTGAAAATCATAATACAACTGATGTAGCCTTTTTGAATCTAGATGTATGCCCTGTAAATGAAGAAACAAGGCAGATTACAAAACTACTAACATGAATGCTGGATTAAAAATTGAGAGCTTTCACCCTTGTTCCTTAAGAGAAAGTTTCCCCATCAGGTCAAATTCTCTCTGTGGTATACGACCCAATCAGAAGCCCCAAGTGCTAAATTACTTAATAGAGACCACCCACAGAAAGTGGCACAACAAGCTTGAAAAGGGCCAGAAATAACCGTAGAGTCAATCTTTTGAATCCTCAGACCATACCTTCTGAAGAAAGTTTGGTAGTGCTATTAACCTACAATTAATTGTCCAACCATATCAAGAGGATCTGAAGAAAACAATGGCATGTCCTAGAAGTGGAAGGAAAAAAGCCACCTCCACCATGCTGGTCTTTTAAAAGTGGTCCTAATAAATGTATGCATGCCAAAACGCACAACCCATGAATGGAAGCAGACTTTAGAATCTACAACTCATTCAAGGACATTTCCCATGTGGAGAAGGTAGTGTATGCAATCTCACTGAATCCTCTAAGACAAGAAACCTTGAATTACACATCTCCTGGATACAGAAGTACTTTGCTGCCAGTAATAGCATAGGAGTGGTTGAGCTAATAACCAGCACATTTAATAAACTTTACCTGGGCATAATCGAAGTAAACTAACAATAAAATATGTTACATACTTTAAGGAACCGGGTCACAGCTCAGATAGACCCCAAACGCCTTTTCACCCACTGGGCCATCCTCACCACGCACAACACTATCTCCATGATGAACTCAGTGTGCTTGGGAGCACTCATGGACCCATGCCCCACCATGTCTTCAACCTCGGAAGCAAGACAATTGGCAGCGAGCTCAGAAAGGTCCTGAACACCTCCATCACCACATCCACCTTCCCTGAGGACTGCAAACACGCTGAAGTGAGGCACCTTCTGAAAAGAACCTAGGCCAACCAAGCCAAACTAAAGACCTACCGGCCCATCTCACTGTTCCTCTATCCACAAAAGTCCTCGAGAAAGCCATCAACCAGCAACTCATCTAACACCTAGAAGACCACAACCTCCTGGACCGCTCACAATCCGGATTTCGAGCTAACCACAGCACCGACACAGCCCTGATCTAAGCCACCGATGACATCAGAGGCCCTCCTGAACTGTGGGGATACAGCAGCCCTCATCATTCTCAACCTGTTCATGGCATTTGACACCATCGCCCACCACACCCTGTTCAACAGACTCAAGCACATCGGGATCAAAGGAAATGCCTTGTACCTCACCAACAGAATCCAAAGGAATCATCTCTCACCATGGACTTCAAATCCCTGTGGAGTCCCCCAAGGATCAACCCTCAGCCAGACCCTCTTCAACACCTACATGACCCCCATGGCAGACACCGTCAGATCACATGGACTCCGCATCATCTCCTACACTGAAGACACACAGCTCATCCTCACACTGTCCAAAGAGCCCTCCAACACAAAAGCTAACTTTCACAGATGCATGATGAACGTTGTGGACTGAATGCAGGACAGCGGTCTCAAACTCAACACGGACAAGACGGAAGTCCTCCTTTTTGGGAATAGCAACTCACCATGGCACAACACATGGTAGCCTGTGGATCTCAGCACACCCCACCACAAACAGACCCCTCCCGCAACCTTGTCATCATCCTGGATAGCAAGCTTCCATGAAGAAACAAGTCAATGCAGTCTCATCTGCCTGCTTCCACACTCTACGCTTGCTCCGCAAGATCTTCAGGAGGCTCCCGGTAAACACCAAAAGAACCGTCATTCAGGCCCTCATCACCAGCAGACTGAACGAGAAAACAAACTCTATGTAGAAATAATGGTACTCCTTCTGAAGAGACTCCGAAGAATAAAACTCAGGGCAAGTCTCGTACTCGACTTTGCCAGAAAGACCCACATAACTCCCCATCTCCAGAAATTACACTGGCTCCCGATTCAAAAGAAATGCCAGTTCAAGATGCTGACCCATGCCTACAAGGCTTTGCACAAAGAAGGGCCAGCATACATCAACAAACGCTTGACCTTCAACCAACCGACCAGGCAACTTCGATCAGCTTACCTTTCCCTCACAGACATCCCACAGATACACCGAGTCAACAGATGAGGACGCTGCTTCTTGCACCTGTCAGCCAAGGCTTGGAACAGCCTCCCCCTGAACCTCATGACCACACTGTTGTTTCAGCAATTCAGAAGAGAGCTAAAGACCTGGATGTTTGAATGATCAAACCTCCATGCAGCAGCCAACAGCTCCAGTACCTCGAAACCCTAACTGGTGATTTGCAGCACTTTATAAATGTTAATTGATTGACAACCTAAAATGGAGAGTTAATATAAAAATCTAAAACACCTTAATGATTCTGTTGAATGGTTATGCGGTCATAATTCCTAGTGAGGCCCTTTTTTGCATGAAATCTGTCTATTCAAGATTTTTCATAGAACAAGTACAAGACATGGTCATCAATGCGGAGGCCACACCACAATTACATAGTACATTTAACATCACAGTTGCAAGCAATAACACGCAAATATCACCAGAGCGCTAAAGGTGTTACAGGCACAGAATACCCAGCAAGGGAGCTCCTCAGTCAGATACACATGTCATAAGTCTAGAAACATTGAAGAGAAACAGTATAACTAGTGAAGGTCAAAGGTGTATCTCAGAAAGACACCAAGCAAAAACTGTGCTCTTGAGTGGCACACGAGCGGGCCTCTTTGGTAGTGTGGGGGACTGAAGGGGGAAGGGAGTTGCTGGGTGAGGGTCAAGCACAGCTACCGCCACCACGGTGTCTGGCGAAGCTGCTAGTCAAAGTGTTGTAGTGTTTTAAGATTGGGTGGTCTGAGGCAGGTATACTCAAAGCGAGAAAAGTAATCGATAAGTGGTTGCTAGATACGGGTGAATTTGGCGTCAGTCTGGGCCAGTTTGTGGGACAGTAGTTTCCCTGCCATAATATGCCAAAGGAGCGTGAACCATTGACCAATGGGTGGGGCCATGGTTTTCTTCCAGGCTAGAGCTATAAGCTATTTTTGAACGCATAACGTATGGCTAGTGAGCCTCCAGTCAGTGTGTGTCATCGCCTCTAGGTAAAGAAATTGGATAATCAATATGACAGTGGTGTAGGAGACAGGGACTAGAAATCCTACAGTGCCTTCCATGTGACCCAGGATCTCCTTCCAATAAGTAGGAATGAAGGAGCAAGACGACCAAATGTGGCAGAACTCTCCCAGTTCTGTTCTGCAATGCTAACGGAGAGCAAAAGCGTTTGGCTAGATAGTGTGCAGGTGTGTCAGTGTGTAGTACCACTGTGGCATGATCTTATAAGCTGTCTTTTGGGGTATACTTTTGCAAGTTTTGGGGATGTCATGCCAAAGTGTTCCCATTGTTTTTGTGACATGCCCTCTAAAGTGCATTTGCCATTGCGTTCAGAATGTGTGTGTGAGGGAAGGCGTAGAGTGTTGATGTACTTCTTTCGAGATAGCAAATCCTATTGCCATCGTAGCCCTAACCAATTTCTTGAAGGAGGCCTGAGCCCGCAGGGCTCCCTGCACATTAGACAGGTGGAGCACCCTGTGATGAAGTGGATGTTATTGGAGCCACGTGGATTCTGAGACTTTGAAGTCCGCTTTTCATTGATCAAAGTGTTCGACAGTGCCTCCTGTAAAGAGCTGTGCAGGAATCTACGTTCACTGGCCTTCCAGCTGTGCAATCTATTGAGGTCAAAGGCCAGGATGATGTCAGGATTATAGGCAATTGGCATGTTGGGGGAAGGAAAGGAGATGAGGCCCCTACTAAGCTCCAGTTTATCCCAAATCTTGAGGAACATCCTTGTAGGGGTAGCGATAACCAGCTACTGCTCGGTCCATGTGGAACCGGTGTTTATTGCTTTTGTGGCCAAGATCGGTCGACCATGAAGCTGGGGAACTGGGTTTGAGTCTCGGCAACCACGCTCAACATCCTGTGATTCTGGGCAAATCACTTAATCTCCCCATGCCTAACAAAAATGAATGTGTCCTTCTGTAATGAAACTGATGCTCATGTAAAGCGCTCCGATACCCGATTCGGGTCTAGTTCGCGCTATATAAAACTGTATAAAGAAATAAAATTAAAATAAACCCCACTCGATAGCAGAGATGGGCAGCCCAGTAGAATTCCAGGAGTTTAGGACATCCTAGACCACGCCTGTCGCTGGGCAGCATTAACACAGAATTAGAAAGGCATGGGTGTTTACCTCCCCAGATAAAAAATAGTATGTCTCACTGTAGGAGCAAGAGATCGTCTGAAGGGATGGAGGTAGGTCAGTATTGAAAAGGATAGAGAATCCTAAGGAGGACATTCATTTCGATGACGTTAAGTCGGCTCAGCCATAATACATGTAATGGCTTCCAGTGGAGGAGGTTTTCCAGGATGGACTTTCGATATTCTGGCCAGTCGGCTTGCATCCAAGAGGCCAGAGTGGAGGTTAAGTTAAAGCTCAGGTATGAAATTGTGCAGGAGGCCCACTAAAATGGGGCTAGTAGTTGAAGATCGGGGAGTTCCTGTTTGGGTATGGTGAGGTTCAGGGCATACGATTTTGTCATGTTAACTTTGAGCCCAAAACCTTTTCAAAGACAGCGAGGCAGTGCATAATCGCAGGGAGAAAGGTAGTGGGTTGAGAGAGAGTGAGTAGTAGGTTTTCTGTGAACAGACTCATTTTGTGGGACTAAAAGGGATGCCTGAGATGGCTGCCGTCTGTCGAAGAGTAATGGCTGGAGGCTCGAATGCCGAGGCAAAGAGATAAGGCAATAGTTGACAATCCTGAAGGGTGCCTCTGGTAAGATGGATCGGGCTCGCATGCTGTCCATTAATGTCGACTGAGGCAGTCGGGCAGACATAGGATGCCATGTTCTTTGTGTTCATACCAGTGCCTAGATCGATCTTGGGAAGGGTGGCAAAGAGAAAGGTCCAGTTCACTCTGTCAAAAGCCTTCTGTGCTTTAAGTCAGAGAAGGAAGGTTGGGATATTGCGAAACTGAGATTTTTCTACCAGTTGTGCAATCTGGATAATACGGTCTGCAACTTGCCTATTGTGGATGCAACCAACCTAGTCAAGGTCTATAAGGTATCGCTCCAACCTGTTAGCCAGGTTCTTCGAAAAGATCTTGACTTCTGTATACAGAAGTGCTGTGGGTTGAGAGGATTAACATGGAGTGAGGTTCTTCCCTGATTTGGGAAGGAGGGTGATCTCAGCATCTGCCGTGGCAGAGGTGAGACCTGTGTCCTGGGTGAAGGAGCTAAACAGTATCAGTAGCTGATCTTGGGGACTGTAGAGGAATGCCCTTTAGGAGGTGATAGGGAGCCCATTAAGGCCAGGTGTCTTTCTGAATGGAAGCTCCCACAGAGCACAGTGTAGCTCTGCGATTGATGGAGGCATCTAGAAGTGCACAGTGACAAGGGTATCCGAGTTGCATAAGTAGGTATTTATCAAGTCCAGAGGGATATCGTCTTGTTCTTCGAGGCTTTGGCAGTATTTATAAATTGTCTGTTTTGTTTCCATTTCGGTGGTCGCCCAGGTCATTTCACACATCCCAATTTTAGCAATATGGGCCTTAGATTGGTGTTATCGCTGTTTACAGGCAAGTAAGGTGCCAACCTAGTCTCCCCTTCATAGTCCTTTGGTTTCAAAGCTAGAAGGGAGCATTCAGCCTTATTGGTCCTATGGTGTCTCAACTATCCCAGCACAATCGCTAGCTGTCTAATGTTGCACCCGGTGTGGGCTGTCAGGTTGAGGTGCTCAATGGCATTAATTTAGGTCACCAAGCCTGTCTCCACCAACTGGGAATCTCTCACTCTTGCACTAGCTATGATTGAGATCACACCCATGATGTTAGCCTTCAACCCATCCCAAAATGTGGGAGGTGATATGTCCAGCAGGGCGCGGAGTTCAAAATAATCCACAATACCCTTTTGGATCTCTGCTGTGTCTACCGGGTTTCTCAGAAGTTGTGGGGGGAAATCGCCACCACAGCAGACCTCGAGCCAGGCCAGTGTTTCTTGCCCATACCAGCTCCACATGTGCATGTTTGAGATTGACATGTCTGAGATGGCTGCTGTTTCAAGGTCGTGGAGTAGGCAGTGAGTGAGGAAGAGATAGTCAATGGGAGCGATTGATGCATGGACGTGAGAGTAGAATGAGCAACCAGGTTGTCTATAGCGCCAGGAGTCCACCAACCCCAAGTCTGTGATGTTGCACTTAAGCTGAGCAGACATCACTCCCATGCCTTGGTAGAAATGCATGCTTTGGTCTAGATCCGGGCCCCAAACCAGGTTATAGTTGCTACCCACTATAATATCACCCAGCTCGTTTGTCAGCTGGTCCCGGAGCATTCATCGAATGTAGGGGTCATGTGTCTGATTGGGGGCATAGATGCTAAGCAGGTTAGTGGGTGTGCTCCGTAGGATGTTCAATGTTAAACAAAAGCCCATTGCTGTCCTTAATAGACTTCAGGACCGTAGAGCAGCAGCCTGCCTTACACAGAATGGCTACTCCCAGCATTTTGGTTATAGCGTGAGCCAAAAAACAATGGGGATATTTCAGGTGGGATATGTGTTGGGTATCCTCCATCATGGGTGTGTGTCTCCTGGAGGAAGATGACATCTGGGTCCTGTTGAAGAATGTATCACTAAACTTGCTTACACTGGTGAGGTGAGCACAGGCCCCACACATTGAGGAAGAGTAGTTTAGTGTCATGCGCAGCATATACGGAGAGGACAGTGTATGTAACTATTGCACCCATGATAGTGCTTGGCAGGGAACAGTCAGAGTGGCCCAGAGGAAGGGCTCCCACATCCCGGGTGTTGAGGAGTCAGAGAGTGTGGATTCTTGTTAGGATTTCTCCAGAGAAGGGGAGGAAACAGAGTAGCCATATTATCAATGCAGTGCATCCCTATAAGTGCAGCTCTGACCAGTAAGAAGGGGTTATTCATCGCCGAACTAGATACCCGACCAGTAAAGAATAAAAAACAAGCATTGGCATAGCCAATAGGTCTCGCCTTTGGGACCTTATAAGTGTTTAGCCATGTAACAGTTGCATAACTAAACACTTATAAGGTCCCAAAAGCGAGACCTATTGGCTATGACAAGCGGCCGCGAAAGTGAAATTAATCGCGGTCCAGCGCGGCGCGCGCGGCCGCGCACATGCACTGTAGCTCTAGGCTGGCCTGGTTGCACTTTTGGAGCCCTCTCAAAAAGTCTCGCCAGACCAGCGCATGCGCTGGGTCAGGCGAGACCTAACAAATAAGGAATACAAATAACGGTGAGCCAACAGGGCCCAACATCACCATCCAGGCCCTGTGGAGACCGGAGCAGGAATCCACAGGACCCATTGGAGGGATCACCCTCCTGGCTCATGAATCTAGGGGGGTGAGCCTCAGGCAATGTCTGCTGTCTCGAAAATGAAGAGTGTATTGATGGAAGTAGCAGTGGAGTGAACTCAAGAGTGCAACAAGTTCGGGCCTCTGGATTCCCAAAACTGCCTCAACTGGGGCTCAAATCCCAAAGGCCACCAAGGATTTTCTGGGGATGGGTCTTTTCTCACGTTTTGCAGGTCGGGCAATAATGGCTTGCTTGGCCTCTTGAAGTGCATTCTCCTTTTTGAGCCTGTCGTGGCACCAGATGCGTACTGTGCATCAGACAGGGAGCCACCATTCCCTGGTTGTCACGTGGGTTGGGGATGAGTCTCTGCTACATATATGGTCAGGAATGTCCAACAACTTCTTTGTTTCAGCCAGAGAGCATTAGGATCAATGCTGCCTCTTCCAGTGAAACATAAGAGTGAAAGGGTGGCCCAACTGGCAAAGGGCATTTAGTTCCCTTAATTTATTGGTGGTTAGCTTGAAATCACGTTGCTTCTGTAGCGTGGCAAGATAGAGATCCAGAAAGAGTAGAATGGTGTGGCCGCAGAAGATCAAGTCTGCTTTCCCACTGGATGCTCGCAGGATGGTTTCCTTTTCAGAAAAGAACCCTCATGAGATGGCATTTGGATGTCCCAGCACTGGGGACACTCGATGGGCTTTGAATAGGGTTGGCGGGGGCCTCCGTATTGCCCCGGATCAAATATGCATGCTTTGTGATGGCAAGATGTCCTCTGTTATTTTCCAGTAGATATAATTACAAACATGGCAAGGAAAAACTCCTTATTAGTAGTGTGGAGCACTTAGTCAACCCTGGCTTCCACATTTTGGGAGCGCCTTTGGCTTTTGACATGCATTTCTTTCTCATGCAAGCAAGAGTTTTGCTCCATTCTTTGAGTTATCTTTTAGAAAGGCATGAACAGCCTACAGTTTGGTAAGCCGGTGAAACCTTGACTTTATAATACCCTTTCACTTTGAATAGGCTTGAATTATAAGTCCTACTTGCGTAATTAAATCATCTCAGACTTCAAGCATACTTTAGTTTACTTTACATTGAGAAGCTGGTGCAATACTGCTAGTGGGTATGTAACATATGTCTTATTAAAGGCTTTTGGCTTAATACATTTTCCTTTCCTTCACGGGTAAAAAATACATATTTTCGCACTGGGAACTGAGTGAGTTATACGCTGTATAAGTGCACAAATATGTAAAGCTAGGTGTTTTCAGATTTTGGACATCAGTTTCCAAAGACCGCAATCAAGCTGAACATACGCGTATTGGTGATTCTGTGTTACTACACTTCATGGAAAGGTGGGGAACTGAATAATGGCGTGCAAGGCAACTGGATCTAGTGAAAAGATCCCTTACAGTGCATGGCAAATATAAAGCCTTATTTCCATATTTTTCCTTTTGTTTTTCCCAAATATTTCCTACTAAGCTTAAAATATAATGATTGTGAGAAGTTGGCCTGATGTATGATGTCACTAGTTATAGTGTACACCTTATATCAGTCCAAATACCCTTATGGTGATTGGTTGTAAAGTCAACCTTATAGACCAGCTATCCTAGTGGTAGCATGGACAAGAGCAGTCTTAGGCTAAACTCTGAATGGCATGTGAAGCCAGCTGTGATACCATATATAATCCCTTGAATACCAAATGAAAGGACACCACAACAGATATATATATAAAATAAAGTGTATTTATTCTAAGCAAACCCTCAGCACTCTTTATGAGTTTAGAGGTAAGTACAACACAGTCTTATTAATGCATACAGTAAGTCACACAGGTAAGTAATACAGTTAGGCCCTAGGGGCCACGCAAACCATATACTAAATAAGTGGTATAAGAACCACTGTCACGGAAATAGAATAGGCCTAGGCCTAGGGAATCGCTGGGGCTACACTACACTAGCGTTAGTTAGGAAGTGGGAGGCCCACGGGATTCGTGTGCAGAGTGGAAACACTCACGCGTAATGCGTAAAAGTCAATAGCAATGTTACAGTTTAGAAATAGATAGATTTAGGACACTTCCGGAGTAGCTAGGAAGTTGAGACTTGAAAACTAGACACTAGGATAGTCACTATCCTGATGAGCACCGGAGTACCCAAGTTACCTAGCCCACAGGCTGCGGGTGCATAGGGGTGAAGATGCGTCGTTTTCGTCGTCGACTCCTATGGATGCCTGAAGAAAGATGCTGACAGGCAGTCAGTGAAGAGTGTCCGGTGGATCCCAAGGCTGGGATCAAGAAGAGAAGAAACCTGCAAGCAGAGGGGACAGAGTCAAGGTCACTAGCCAGTGACCACGTGGAACCAGGAAGGAACCAGGCGATGTCGTGAAGAGTTGCAGGTGAAGGTGAAGCTTGTCGCTGCAGCCAGGAGGACCAGGAAGCGTCGAGGACGACCAGGACCAGGAGGCGAGCTGTCCCACGAAGGCTCTTGCTGTCGGCGGCGTCGAAGTTGGACTAGGACTCACCAAGCCTTGGCAAGCGGAACCCACGAAGAACAAGGGACTTGCTTCTGGTGCAGACCAGGAAGGTCTGGGGTGCTTCTTCTTTGCAGAGAAGCGGGAGCCAGTCTGGAGGAGCCAAACCAGCGCAGAAGATTTCAGGGAGCGTCGTCACAGAGGCCACTAGCCAGCGGGCAAGCAACTGGACAGACGAGGCAAGCAGGAAAATGCTGAAGGGCCCCACGCAGGACTCGTGGAGTGTGGGGGGCTGGTCTTCGGTGCAGATGGTGCTTGGGGTTGGGGCTTCTCAATCCCCGGTGCACAACTTCAAGGGTACCTCAGAAGCTGCGCTGTAAGTTACTAGCCACTTTTCCCAGGTAGCCGGTCCCACGTCGCTCGTCGCCTCCACGGATCTCAGCTCTGCTGCAGATGTGGATGAGGGTCGGAGAAGTCTGGAAATCAAGGCTCTGGTCGGGCTCTGCAGTCGGTTCCTCGTCGAACGTTTCACAAAGCAAAGGGTAGTCACTTGATGGTGCCTGTTTGCACAGGGTAGCCACTCCTTGGCTACAAGGGAGATTCTTCAGTCTTCTTCTTTCGTCGAATGTCGAAGGTCCAGAGTTTTCTGTTCAGTTTTGCAGGTTCAGGATAATCTAAAGTCTTGAGGCCCAACTCCCACTCTTATACTAATCTGGGGGGCTGGGATACCTGCTAGGTCACGCCTTATGGGTGGGACCTGGGAGGGGGTGGTTACACCCACTTCCCTTTGTCCAGTTTCGCGCCAGAGCTGGGGCTGGAGTGCCCCAGCGCCGGTTTGAACTGGACTATGCAAGGAACACCTTGTGTGCCCCAGGCATGTCTCATTCCTTTCAGCCCACCCTGCCCCAATACACTAAAGGCTGTCTGGGGAGGTGCTAGCACCTCCCCAAGCAGGAAACCTATTGTCCAGGCCTCCCTGGCTGGGATCACTCCCAGCAGCAGGAGGTCAGACTTGTGTCGTGGCAGCAGCATCCATTTTGTGATGCTGAGGCTTTGGTCAGAGGCTAACAGTTGAAGTATGATTTTAACATGTCTTTCCCTCTAGAAGGGGGGAATAATATTCTCATGTCCAGAAATGGCATGGGGGTATTATTCCCGAGTGTTAGACACCTTACACGACATGTTTTGATAAAGCCAAACCATAGTTACCATAACCGTCTAAGATTATAAGGTACTTTAAGAGTATATGGTAGGCTATATCATAGAACAGCTATAAGGACATGGTTCCGAAAGCTGCAGACAGGCTCAGCTCATGCTAGAGCACCATCTCACATGTTACCAAGCACTCTGCCTCCAGGATTGTCAAGGCCTGCCATAGGAGTGACTGATAGGTACACATGTGTCTATATGTAAGTTAGGTATAGGAATACTACACCTAAGCAAGGGGTGATTACACGACCTTGCCCCAGCTGAGTGACCAGCCAGTTGTGTCAAAATGGAAGGCCAGGCCAGGGGTGGCACAATACATGCTGCAGCCCCTGGTAGGCCTAGGGTACACCTATGCCCTGGGTACCTAGGGTACACTGTACAGGGGCCAATAAGGTGATCCTATCCAAATGGGTTATGCACCTAAAGTACATAGTAGTAATTTAGAGAGAGAACAGCAGGGCTGTGGGTCTGATTAGCAGGCCCACAGCCACATCTAAGTCGAAAACCAGTAAAGCAAAAGCAAAAAGTGGGGGTGAACATAGAAAGCAGACCCTACTCTCCTACAATGATGGTTCTCTTTTTGTTTCAGAAGGATCTTGTACATGGTAATAACAACTTTTGGTAAGTGTACCAAAGAAGATGAATCCTTCTTTCTTGCTGGGGTTTTAACAACTATTGTTAGTAAATGTGTAAATAATACTTAAGTCCTAATGAATGCGCTTGATTTAGGATGTTGGAGCTGAACAGAAGCCGTTTATTTTTGCCCTCCGTCAGAAGGGGTACCCCCAGATCAGCAGCTCAAGACAACAGCTTTCAGGGCAACCCATACGGTTGTCACAAATGACATCATAGTAGCTAGATAAACATCTTTGATTGGCTCGGTTTCACATGTGTTTTACAAGCATTTGTGTGGGGATGATATATCCCAATGATGATTTGCCCTAATGAGAATATCCATGGGCATAGCCAATGGGGCTTCTGAGTCCTGCGACATGGAAATTAGAAGGCTCCGTTAATTTTTCTCTTCAGTGGTATAACCTTGTAATTCATACTTTTCCAAAAGGGCATCTAGATTATTTATGAGCTACTGCCTTAATACTAACTGAATTTGCACTAAGTGAGATCAGATTCTGCATGGTCTTTTTTCTGTGTGTGGAAAACTATTAATTGCCTGTTAAGGAGCAAATTTTTACTTCACATACAATCTTTAACACCTAGACTACTGATGGATAAATCACAAGGTTTCCAGCATCTGCTTCTTGTCTTTGTTGATGGAGCACATCTATTGAATTCCAGAAACTGAAAAAAGCAAGACCTCTAGAATCTAGATGAGTTGATGAGATCCAACCACCTTGGCACAAATGAGATTATTAATAGATAGTGCATGCACTGCTAAGGTTCTCCAATGATTAATCGGTTCTTTGTGCTCCTGGGTATCACTCTCCGAACCAGAGTGTATGTTTAACGGAACCTTGATGCATCCCCAGTAAACGTGGGGTATGTCCCCTGGGCACAGATTCTTGTCTCTGGTGTGAGATTCAATAAAGTTTCATTCTTATTTCTTGAGTAATTTTCAAATTGATTTTACTGGATTTTCATACTTTATCTCTTCATGAGGAAATTATACTTCATCTCCCACAATGCATTCGTTTTGTGTTTAATATGGTATACAGCTTTCAAACATCCCAATGCATTTCGGCCTCCTTGGCCTTCATCTGGGGAATATTTAACTCACTGTTATGTGGGTTAGTTGTTATCTCGCTGTGATGTGGGTTAGTTGCATTCCCGGGGTATTCTCTGCTGGCTAATGAGATTATTCCATTGCCATTAGCCTGCAGATTTCTAGTTAGCAGGTTATTTGGTACAAAGTAATGTAATCAGTCAGTCAGTTGCTTTATTTCGATAACTGGTATCATAAAAGCATCAAGCAACTTTTTTAAAAAAAAGTTAAAAAGAATGCAAATTGTCATTTAGTACATAGATTGTCTGAGGAGTTTACTCGACAAAAACATGTGACCACATTATTGCAACACAGAGAATAATTATGTGATCTGCTTGCTGATGCGACTCAATTAGGTCTTCCAATGCAACAAGTGTCTGGTTTTACTCACTCACTTGGTGTCTTCTTAACTTTGATACCAGATAGCTTTCTTTCCATTATTTTAAACAAATCAATATTTTTGTAAAAACATGTCTAAGTTCACGAGTAATGGTGATTTTTTAATTTCTCAGTTGCCTCTAATCTCTTTTGCTACTTCTTCATTTCGGTTGAGTCTTTTCTTTGCTGCTCTATGCAAATGAATAAACCTTTGGTGACCTATCTGGGATTTTTATGTTCAACCATGCTGGAGACTTAGACTCAAATTCTAGCTGGCTAAGCATCTCCAATATATGTTTTCTTAGGATATGAGGAAAATGAAGGATGCAAGGGCCGGGTATCAGAGAAAAACCTTAGTTCTCAGTAGACAATTATATAGGGGACACAATTTCTGCAGAGGATATCGTACCTAAAAAAGCTCATGGTGCTCCGTACCATTTTGTAAAAAAGACAAACTAATGGCTCCAAGATGTAGAATTCAAACTAAAGGTGAATATTTGCACAATACTCTATTGAGCTATTTCTATGCTGGAAGTGAGGAAGCATTGGGACGGATTTATAGTTAGCCAATGCATGTAAGTGCCCGTCAGAAATCAGAGAGAATATCAGATTTTGAATGTGACAAGAAACATGAAGGGAACTGTAAGACCTGACACCCTTCGGGTGCTCTTCTCTCGGCTCTTTTGCTTGCTTGCCTCCAATTCTGCTGCTTTCGTTTTTGCTGACCTTAGGACTCTGTGCACTTTACCACTGCTAACCAGTGCTAAAGTGCTTGTGCTCACTCCCCTAAACATGGTTTGATTTGCATATGCCCAACTGGCATATTTTCATTTTCTTTACGGTTATGTCCCTTGTTAAGTGCTGTACCATATATATCCAGGGCCTGTAAATTAAATGATAACAGTGGGTCCAGCACTTATTGTGCCACCCACTTAGGTAACACTTTAAAACAGTGATACTCAAAGTACAGCCTGGGAGCTGCATGTGGCCCTCCTGACCTTTACATGTGGCTCCATGGGCAGCAGCAGCTCTGGGCTACTGTTTACTCAACCCAGCTCTAGCATAAAAAAATACAGCAAGCACTTATTTAAAGGTTAATTGCACTTAGGGAAAGGAAGTAACTAGGCCCTTAACTTTAGGAACACCTTCATTTAAAGAGAGCAAATGTGTAAGAATACAATAGTCTTTTCAAAATTCAAAAAGTGTATTTCATTGACCTGTAGAACCATTTACCCTTAGTAAATCAAATTACAGCAGTGCATTCAGAATTATAGTTTTTTAAAGTGATGATTTTCAAACATGAATTTAGAAACGTTCATGCTTCCCAAACCATCCCCTTCTCCCTGACAACAATGCCATTAGTTATTACATCCAAGCACAGGAGATGGTTTTGTACAGCACTTATCCTGAAGCCATGTATTTCGAGGTATCATTTGTGATATGAAGAAAAAAGAAGGAAATGGAAAAAAAACAATTGCCCAGAGTCACACAATTTGGTCAAGGGGAGAAACCTAGATTCATCCTAGGTTTTCTGGTTTCACATTGCGTAATTGAGTTAGCCCTAGATCTACTTGCTTTGCTCCCCCTACACCCAATTTACACCCCCCTCCCCCGCTGGCATCAGTGCAGCCCTCTGTCACACCAAATACCAAACTTTACAGCCCCTGGGGAAAATGTTTGTGAGTACCCTTGCTTTAAAACATGTCCCAGGCCTGCCAGTGCAGCTTGAATGCAGTGTCAACATGGCATTTAAAACCCCTTGTCAAGCCTTAATCCCTCCTTTCATAACGTATAGGTCACCCCTAAGGTAGGCCCAAGGTAGCCCATAGGGCAGGATGGTATGTAAGTAAAAGGCAGGACATGTACTTTTAAGCTTTACATGTTCTGGTAGTGAAAAACTCCCAAATTCATTTTTTACTACTGTGAGGCCTACCCATCTCCTAGGATATCATTAGGGATTCCTTATTTCATTGAATACACTGTAATTCCTAATTGAGAGGGTATAGACCTCTCATGTTTAGTACCTATGGAATTTTAATGATAAATACTCTTTAATGATAAAGTCAAATTGATCATTACAGGTTCAGAAATATCACTTTTAGAAAGAGCAAGCAGTGAGTTTAGACCACAGGAGACATCCACTCAGTCGGCTGGCAGCATAAGGAATTCTTTTCAAATCAACAAAAAGAAAATCTACAGCGCTACAGAAGGGCTCTTCATGCTTTGAAAGCAAAATGGATACAATGTAGCATTGAAACTTTCCCCCATTCATGCTGAAAAAGACTTGTGTCAAACACGGCTGGAAAGTAAATAATAATCAGCATCAGAAAGAACATCTCCTAATTAATTCAGATCACACCTGAAGATAATCCCCTGAAGATAATCCCATGTCAATGCCCTGAAGATAATTCCATGAATGAAACTGGGATTTGAAACGTGTTGGCACTTTTTCTTGTTTCTTTCATCATGAGGGATTAACTCAAAGTTGAACATGGATACTGCAGAGGGACATCCGCCCGACAGCCTCTAAACCTATTGCGCATGGCTAGCATCTCTAAAAAAGCGAATTAAATCAGGTGTAATGAGAGAGCTTACTGTTTAGACATTTCAGAAAATAACCAACTGGTGTAATGTTTGAATGCTCACAGTTTTCTTTACTTAAATTGATTTTATGCACATTTTGATTATTGCTCACCATGGGAATGTACTATTTATGAGTGTTATTTTTATTGATTTTGTTTATATATTTAAATTTTTGTCACAAAAACAGTGTTTCGTTCAGTTTCAGACTGTAAAAATTGTAAAAGTGATAAAGAAACTTTGAATAAATGGTTAAATAAAAAAACAGGACCAAAGATTACAGACATTGGCCCTTAGTATGTTTCATTAAATAGCAGCACTTAAAAAGTGGCAGCCAGATTCTTTTTCGGAATACTTTAACCAAGCCCCTTCGGGCTATCAATGTAGGGCTTAACACCACTTTTGTATCATACTTTTAGAAAGATGGCATTTTTCTGTTTTTAGACTTGTGTGCCAGCAGCGTGTCTCCAACACACGTCTTGGGGAGGTGATAGCAGGGCTTTGTGCATTTCCTCTACACAGTCACACACAGAGGGAGCTTAGGTGTGACTTGAAGGGCCATCCAATTCCTGATGGGCCATCCTGGGCAGGATGGGAGGAAGGAGCTGGGCACAGCCTCAAACTAACACCTGAATAGGCTGCGTCCTGTCCCCACACAAGGGGCTGCTTAACCCCTTCTAGTCAGTCAAGAGCTAGGAAAGGGAGGACCTCTGTGCACTTCAAAGCCCTTCTTTTAAGCCTTCCCCACTTCAAAGGCACCACTGGGTAAAAGAACTGGACCTTTGACACTACCACTTTAGTCCATTTCTGGACCTGTGGATATTCTGCCAGGAAGAGGACTGCTGCTGAAGGGCTGCCACTCTACTGGACTGCTGCTCTGGAAAAACTATTTTCTTGCTGCTCTGACCTGCTGCCTGTGGCCCTCCTTGCCTGGGTGAGAAGAGGTGGACCAAGATCACTTGCACCCAGAACCAGAGTGACTCCAAGGGCGTGCTGGTTTGCCTCCTGATTGAAGTCTCAGGGACATGAAAGACTTCCAACTCACATGCTATAGCACCTGGATATCTGCGAGTGTGCCATGCTAGTGGTGCCAATCCCAGTCCTGGACCCCCGGAAGAGGGTTTAAAGTTCTGCTCCAGCAGAATCCATGCTATGCCATTGTTGCAAGGACTCAGAACCAGAACATCTCCTCCATTGCAGAAGCATTGCAGCTGTTGCAAGGATCGACTCCGATGCCTCGACTGCATCGCACAAAGACCCTATCCTCAATGCATCACCACCATCACGTGGCTAGTAACGGACACATCACCTTCCTTTTTAAGACTTTGACATTGCATCACCTTATCCGCACCCCACATCTTGTCTTCAACGCAAACAAGGTAATTTTCAGCAAGCCTAGGCTAGTCCCAGTTTCCAACTTCATCGTGGATGGCCTGAATGTTTGAATTTGACCCGGCCTAACTCGACCAGATAGCCCCGGTTGTAACTTATGCTTTTAAGCATTACATTTCAGTTTATTCTTTAAACATTAATACCTCCGGATACACTATTTGGATTTTTGTCATTTTGGTCTTGTTTTGTTCATTCATTTAAGCACTACTTTACTGTTTGAAGTGTTGCACAAATATTTTAAATATGGTCTTTTAAGTTAAGCCTGACTGCTCTATGCCAAGCTACCAAAGGGTGCGCACCGGTTAACTTAGGTTGTGTTTGTGACTCATCCTGACTAGAACTGTGGTTCCTGCTTGGACAGGGCGCATACCTCTGCCAACCAGAAACCCAATTTCTAACAGGAACTTTTCAATCCCCTGATCAACTGAGAGCTAAGATTCTGCTAACTATTATATTTGTTTAGCTGGAGATTATTCACCACTTAATGAGGGAATTTATTATGACCTGATTAACCACTGGATGTCTAGCTTCGAAAAAGGAGATCTTAGAATTCAATTCTATAGGTACAAAATGACAAAGGAATGAGCTTCTACCTCTACATATTACTTTAGAGTGTGACTTTCTCACTAGCTTTGCTAATTACAGCACTGCACTTGGTACTTGGATACGCTTTAAAATGTATAACTAAATATGTATCACTTCCAAGTAGTTTTGCATCTAATACAAGTGGCATTTAATTAGCCCTGGTAGTTTATGCAGGACCTAAAATGATGCATGCTTCTTAAACAAAAGAAGGAGGCTCTGTGAGGGTCATCTATATCAACACTCTATGAGGAAGTAAGAACCAGACATGTCCTCTTCAGAGAGGTGTCACTGATGGATCAATTATCTTCAAGACAAAATCAGATTAGAAGCTTTCCTTTTTATTAAGAGACAAACACAGTCACTGGCGTGTTCCTTGTATAACATCCCTAAACCATGAACAATTTTCTTACCATAATCTTTGAAGAGAACGCGAGCTACAGGAATAACTCCTCTTCCACTGAAAGCGTCTCCTTGGTCAATAAGAGCTTGTTTCAGAACTTCGGGTCCACACAGTACTATTACCCTGTCCATTCCCATGTAAACTGTGAACACTGGACCATACTTGTCTCTGAGCTGTGGATAAAAATGCACAGGCATTAACAGAAAACATACACGAGGTTTCTCTCTCTCACACTCTTTAAGAAGGATAATTATGTACAATATACTTCGCTGTGGCTTAAAACAGTATTTTATTATCACAGTTCACTAGTATCACATAGACATTTGCATAGTAAAATAAACTTATGTTGACAGAACTGAGAGGACATAATGGCTATTACTATCACATAAAATATGGAGCTAAAATCTTCAAATAAATCTTCAACTTCCAGATTGCAAATGAGTTGCAACAATGCATGAATTTAAACACTTCACGTTATTTGCACTCATAAAGAAAGGCTAACAAGTTTAGAAAAATTATTCAATTGATTTGAAGTTCAAAGTAGAAATCATATCCAGGATGACACCTCATACTATTTGAAAGAACAGAAAATGGTGCAGTAAAATAAATCATCGAACTCTGCAATATTCCCAGAGTTCAGTTGTAGATACGAGCACAACTGGCTTCACCAATTTGTCACTGAGGCTATATAAGAGAACACTTTATCCCCAGATGCATTAGTAGGCCACTAAAATCTGTCCTACATCAGTGGGCGTTGATTGTCCTAATTATAGTGTACTGCTTGAGCATTGCACAGTTACAACACCTTACTTGGTATTGTGATGCTTGTGTGTCTACCGTTCCTCTTTGCCACGTTTGATGGTCTAAAATTCATTCAAATCTGTTTATAAAAAAATAATCTGTCCTGCAGCCGTTCTTTGGTGCTAGACATTGCCTAATGACGCTAATGTTCTAAGATAACGACCTTGCGTTGCACACAAACCAAAGAAAGCACTTAATCACCCTTACCAAAACGCCCTCTTCCGAAACTAATTCTCCTCTAAAGTGAGAAATAACCTGTAATTTGCCATATAAATGTCTCTTTGCAGGCCATTTGCTCAACAAATACTCTTAACCTGTTCCACTACTTCATCCTTTTCTATTTCAGATCAAAATCCTCTAAAATAACATTAAACAAGCATTTTCAATGCAATAGGTCTTGCATTTACGCGAGTTTAAGCTATTGGTATTGTAAATGACAATGCCTTTTACGTATGTTCTAAAAACTAAAACTAAAATAAAAGGCATTGTCATTTGCAATGTCAATAGCTCAAACTCCTGTGAATGAGAGACCTATTGCATTGCAAATTCTTGTTTAGGTAAAAGTGCTACAACAAACAAATGATGGACGGAATGCTGACAATGCAGACATTCTCCCCCAGATCTGGGTTAAATCCATCGTTCTTTTGCCCACTACGCCACCCCAGTTCAGACATGGCCATATGCAAATCAGTCTTGACCCTGTGCCTCATGGGAACAGTCCAGCCCGAACTGCCAAGCCACGTCTTCCCTGGACCGGAATCAAGCATCCTAGGACCGGTTTCTGGCTATCAGCCGTCATCAGCCAGGATAGCTTGACTCCAGTGGCGTAAAAGTGCCTGCCTTTCACCACAACAGAACCTGGCCCCACGTGAGATGCCTGGCTCTAGCCCCGCCTGTGCCCCTCACACAGAAAAATATAGCAAATGAAATAAATAAACAAGCGTGGCCGCTAAAGTGGAAGCAGCCCGCGCTGCAAATAAAAAATAAAATTAAAAAAAATAGTGCTGTTAGCCATGATAAAGCAGACCGTGTAGCATGACCAGTAAAAGGTCTAGTTCGTATGGGGGGTAACAAATGGAGACAAGGCGGTACCAAGGAGGGACAAAAACAACTATTTACCAATCAGAAGCCAGCATTTAAGAAGGACAATGACACAAAACCAATGACAAATATGGGCGGAGAGTGGACGAGGCTTCCACAGCATACCCTACTACAGCATGCCTCGCAGAGCGAGCAGCGCATGCGCGCTGCCGCTATGCTCGACCTAAAAAGTGCTATCCACAGTACATACTAGTGCCTGATAAGCACAATCAACCGTACAGTCTGAATCATCAACCTTACTCTCATCCACACCTACAAAATAGACCTCTACATGTACTCTACCAGCACACTTTTCGTACAAGCTGTATACTGCATTCCATATTAATAAAGAAGAAAGGGGGTGTGGCCAAGCCGGTGACCAATTTGGCTGGATGGCACTGAAGCTCTGAAGACATCGCCCGTAACTGCAGTCCCCGAGCCCGCATCCGTCCTTAATATGCCCAGAATCAATTAGCCTATGGGGCACGGAGAGCGGCTCCCCCGCTTCTACCGCTCCTCTGACCCCCCACGCATGCTGAATCGGCTATAGATCTATGACTTGGACCAAGTCTTCGGAGGCCCCGTTGAGACAGGGTCCGCAGGCGAACCTTAAGATGGGGCCTCCGCATGCGTGGCCTTAGTCTGCGGCCTGGTGGCCTCTTGAGACCCAGGCGCCCTCCATGGATCAACGGCACACCTAATGGGTCAGGTGGCTGCCTCATTGAGTCAGCAATGGTGAATCCGATTGCTGCCACACAAAGATGCTACTTGGAGGCCTGCTAGCACCTTGATTGCCCCTCAGGACTAAATGTGGCTTCTTCTCCCTTCACGTTACCAGAGACATGCATGAGACTGTGCTCACACAATGCTGATGAATACTTGGGGGCCCCTATCCCTGCTTACTGAATGCGGCCTGGACGGTGAGTCTGTAACTGGATTTTGGCATGGTTAGAGGCACTGGGCCTACTTGCTGCTGTGAGTTGGCAGTGATCGGGTGCCTACTGCTATGCCATAGTGAGACTCCTGGCCTACTTGTGACTTGCTAAGTGGTTTATGTGGCGCAGGGGTACCCTTTCCTTTTAAACCACTTGGCGAGTCAAGTGCACAGCATACCAGCACCTTAACTTAGCCTGCCTGGAGACAAATATCCCTCTATGAACTGTCTTCAAATTGCGGTATGGGTAGTGAATAGCGTCAATTTCTGCTGACTGTTGCCAGGATCTCTGGCAAGCTACCTTCATCTCCAATAGATGATTTTAGCAGCACACTACTTCACGGAGCATACTTTCACTGTCTATTGCCTGCTTCATTCGCTGCAGGGGTGTACAGCGACCAGCACTTCCTTGCTCCTCTACCCAAGTGATCCCCCCCAACATATTGAGCACCATAATTTCACCAACATGATGGGGCGTTGACACCCCAGACCAACAGAGCTCTCCTTCTAGGCCATGAGACCCCACAACGGCAAAATTCCTTTTCAGGTACCGTACAGCCTATACCAGAGGGTGCCTCCGGCTCCTGCCTGTATGCGTCACCGCCATTATGGCTAAACTGTGTGCTGTGTTTAAAGCTATAGATCAGCGTTTTGACACCCTGACCACTCGCCTGGACCATATGAACGAGCGCCTTGACCGCCACATTACAAGACTCGATGGTGTGAAGCACGGGATATCTGAGCTTGACAATACTGATGTCCTTAAGCGCCTTGAAAAGGTAGCGCCCATGCTAAAAACCACTGTTGCCTAGACTGAAGAACTGGAAGCACATTCACACTATAATAACGTTCGGATTACAGGGAAAACAGAAACCACCAACATGGGGCACATGGACCTATTTGTGGAGAAACTGTTTGTAGAGCTGTTTGGTAGGCACGTCTTCACGGATGCCTTTGTTGTTGAAAGGGCCCATAGATCGCTTGAACCATGTTCCAAACCAGGAGCACATCTGCGTCCCATTATTTTCCGGCTCTTCAGTTTTTGAGACATGGATAGAGCATTATGCCTGGCCCATGAAAAGTAGAGATGAATGGACAGCACCACATGTTCCATACCACTGCTGATGTTGTTCAATTTTATAAGGAGCACAAGGTTGGTGCTGATCTTCGGGACACCCGCCATCAGCGGGGTCCCCTGCTGAGACCTCCTCAGGATCTCAGCACAACTCACCACCTTGAACGATGATTCCTTGGGTGTACTGATCAACCTGTTTTACCTCAGGTCGACCCTTGTGGTCCTGATATGACAACCCCCTCCCTTTGTGAACAGCCAGCGGTCTGACTGCCCGATATGGATAGTTATCATACTCATGCATACCCACTGTTCAGGTGGGCTTGTTCCCCTGAGCGGTCACCCCTCCGATGTGTTTACCCCAAAGTTTGGTTCCTTGATCTGCTTGGGGTGTGTGGGAATCCACCAGTTGCTGTCTTTTTTGGTATCGGTGGGGGGAGGGCTTGTAATATATTGTTATATGTGTTTGTGATTGCTACACCAATACTGTACTGCATGACATTCCAGCGACAGCCCGCCTTACATATGCAGGTTATTTTCCCTAGACTACGTGGCGCCTCATGCTAATAGAGACCTGGAACTTGACCTCCTGTCTATGACATTAAACATCAGAGACCTCAATAACCCAAGGAAAGAGAAGCTGGTTATTTCTTACTTAAGCAGACATAGTGTTACATTAGCATTCTTACAGGAGATGCTCCTCCCCCCGCTGATTGCCCAAATGCTGTGTTACGGAGCTTGAATTGCTTCTTTGCGCACCACAGTGCCTACTCCTGGAGGGTTGGTTTCTTAATCCACAAAAGTAGCCCCTTTGTTTGCCGAGAATGTATATCTGATGCAGAGGGCAGATATTTACTGGTATCAGGGGTCTTGGCCAACAGAGTGGTACTGCTAGTAAACGTACACGCGCCAACACTTGTTCCCTGGAGTTTTATCACAAGATATCCGCACTAATAGGTTGTTCACAAGCTGACCATACTTTAATGGGTGACGACTTTAACATCACATGCCATCCTGCTTGACACAACCAGTTCCACAACAGTCATAAAACCTCACTCGCTGAAGGCACTCACTGAACTCCTAGACACCTTCCAGCTTACTGATGCATGGTGCTCTAATAACCCAAATGCAAAAGACTACACCACTAACTGCCCCGCATTATGTCTGGACCTGCATCAATCATTGGCACATCTCTCATGGAGCACTACTATTGCTCACTGATGTTATGCGTAAACCCCACACCCTTTCCAACCACACCCCTGTAAAGGCAATGTTGCTAATCCCATGTCAGAGGCACTCAACCAGGCAATGGTGTTTCCTCAAAACTGCACTTCACAGCGAGGGTTTCTGTACGGAAACCTGGGAGTCCGTAAACAAATATTTCAAGACCAATATTGGTTCTGTAGAGAAATAATCTGTGGTCTGGGATGCCTTCAAGGCCTATATAGCTGGAGTATGTAAAGCTAAACTTGCAGGGGCACACCGTAGTATCAGAAATGACCTGGCAAAGGTGGAGGGGAAACTGCGAGACACTGATATAGCGGGCATGTCTAATACGCACTTACTTCACCTATACAGCCGATCCAATCTATTACAGGAGATCCGGGCCTTGGCTGAGCAAGAAGTAGCTCATATAGTAAAATATGCTAGAGCACGCAGGTATGGCAAGGGTGAGAGACTGATCAACACCCTGGCTCGCCTCTTGCTACATATGTGACGAGTCTCTTGGCTGATGATTGCACAACTGCTATTAACAAGGCCACTATTGCTGAAATGCTTATGACCTGTTACCGTCAATCGTACACAACACGCTTGGGCGGGAATGAATCAGCACATGCTGAGTTCCTAGCTGAGATAGCTATGGCTTGGCTTGAGCCTGGTCAGCAGGAATTTCCGACTGCCTTTATTACATGTGTGGAAATATTGCAGGCTTTAGTTGCCCCGAGTGGCTCTAAGTCCCCTGGACTGGATGGATTTACCGGGAACTTTTACAGAGCGAACAAGCCCATTTTGACTCTGCATCTTCTAGAGGTTTATACTGAATCCCTCAAAGTAGGCATACTACTCCCCACTGTACAGGAAGCCGTCATCATCTTACTACTCAAACCTGGCAAGCCAGGCCACCTTTAAACCTCCTGCAGACCGCTATCACTCCAGAATCATGATAATAACATATTAGCCAAAGTAAAAGCCAAAAGTCTTGCCCTTTTAATGGAACGCATAATCTCTCCCATGCAGTATGCTTTTGTCCCATATAGCTCCACATCAATTACCTTCGTACTATTTTTGCAGTATTAAATCAGATTTCTCCCACTGCCCCGTTACAGTTGCTTTATTAGATGGTGAAAAAGGATTTGACTCGCTTGAATGGTTGTTCCTACGTGCAACACTGACCAAGCTAGGAATGCCAAATGGCTTTCGAGACCTCATTATGATACACTAAAAGGACCCCTTGCCGCACCTTAAAGTGAATGGCACACTCTCAGAAGCCTTCCCGATAACTAGGGGTACACAACAGCGCTGTCCGCCCTCTCCCCTCTTATTCATCATCACCATGTTAGGTATATACAGGAGCGTCACCTAGACAGAGGCCTCCGATTTCAACACAGCCCACTGCTAGCTTCTTTATACGTGGATTATGTTTTTCTGTTTGTCCTAATCAATCTATCAATCTCCACCCTCTCCCCGTGAGGTGATGCGCTCTGGGACCGTTTCCAATTTTTTAATTAACTGGAACAGATCAGAACTCTTTACACTGACAGATGCAAACGAACCAAGTGTTTTCGAATATCCCCTGTTCTGGTGCACTGATTTCCCCTGGTACCTGGGTATCTTTTTACATAGAGAGAGGCCCCAGAATATATATTCCGTAATTATGAACCTGCTATCAACAATCTCACTACTCCGATAGAACAGTGGAATAAATTACCGTTAGCTATAGCGGGTACAATGCCATCATAAAAATGGTGGTTCTTCCGATGCCTGTATCTTTTTTCAAACATTCCCATTGCTCTGACCAACAACTTCTTTTCTGCTCTGCGAAGACTTCTAACACGAATCATCTGGGTTGGCCCCCAACCCTGCATTTGATGAGAGATGTCGACTCTCCCCTTGGAACGAGGTAGATTTGAAGTTCTAGATCTTCAATTATATATTATTGAGTGACTCAATTCCACGTCACCTATTACAGGTATCATCCAGACGCCAGTTTAGAACAACAATAACAGTGGAGCCTTCAATTGACCAGCACCAAACCTATTATTACTCTCACAGTACCAACCCTCTATTTAAGGGAAATTTGTGTGCACACTCAGTGGCACCCACTGTTACAATGCCTATTCCCTTAGGAATCAGAGTATATACCAACAGAAGAGAGGTGCACCACACGAGAAACTTAAGGACACAGAGTTCATTTGTAATTATAAAATTTCTTCAGAGATCATTCCTTATATTCATTTTAATCTTTATGATAATTTCAAGAGACATAACATTCAGTTCATATGACTCTACAGAAAGACAAGCCGATGCGTTTCGTCCTAAATCAGGACTTCATCAGGGCACTGAATTGTGACGGAGACCAAAAATAGTATCTTCCTGAATGTTCAACAATCTTTTAAACTTTCATACTGAAAGGCAGAGTTCCATCCAATCAAATAAGATAACGCCGACACTAGGTTATTAATGGCACAGCTGAGAACCAGTGGGTTCACGTCGCAACAGTTCCACAATCCCAGGAACCATACACACTTAAGTACTTGGAATGTTCCCATTTATCACTGTCCCAATTTTCGCAATATGCTAGTTGCAGTCCGAAAAAAATCTCCAGATGACAAATTAATGGTCCAACACCCAGGCCGCCAGGTTACCATATCTTAAACTTGAGAGCTCAGGTGCCCAATTCCCCCTTCTCTCACTATTCCCCCAGGGAATTCCGCGGGACCCAGCTGACATATGGACCCTTTCCACCACTTGTTGGGGGTTGTCCAAGCTCAAACACTTCACACTAGCTATGGTGGTGGGTGATCTGTTTGAAAATGGTAATTTTAAACCTAGTTCCCCTTTGGCAGAGGGGGGAGATCCGTCACACATGGATATTTCTGTCTTCCACCACTTACATAGCACACTGCGTGACACCTTCCCTGTATACCCTGAGGAGCCTAAAGATTTTTCTCCCTAACATTTGTAATATCCTCGACAGATAGTGGCAGGTGGGTGTCTCGACTTTACCACACCTCTTTGCAACTGTGGCTCACTAGAGTGGAGAAAATCAAGAGATGCATCGGAACACGATTTGGGGCACTCCGTCCCAGATAAAACCTGGTATTATTGCTGTATGCAAACTAAACTGGTGTCCAATACCCACTGACACAAGCTACTACATTATAAATATTTACACCAACTTACACAACCCCAAAGGCTTTAGTTAAACTTGACCCCACGAGACCGCATCGCTGTCCTAAATGTAAAATTGACCAAGCTGATTTTGCACTTTTGTCATGGAATTGTGAAGTGATTGCATCATATTGGAGGGAGATTTCGGTCCACAATATTCCTCATGATTGAAAATATACTTGACCCAGACCCACTTATTGCCCTGCTGGTGATGTTGAACCCCTACCTCCAGCTTGTGGTGCTTTACTGCCATTGCGCTAACACTAGCTAAACAGCAGATAGCTCTCCACTGGGACAGTTGCCAACCACCAACTGTTGCTACTTGGCTCCATGATATGGCACACCAGTGAACTTTATGCATCACTACAACCTATAACCACCAGACCGAAGGATATGTGGCAGCCTCTTAGGGATTATCTCTTAACATTAGATTCTAAAGTGGAGTACAAAGATATGAACTGATGTCTCCTTACCGGTCTTATAATTTGTATTGCATGTGAATTGTTTAATGCAAATACTATACAGGACCGATGTGTTGCACTGTTTGCCACTATATGCCTTGGTTGTATTTCTCAACTCAGATTCCCCTTTTAAGCTTCTCATGAGCGGAATGTCAATTACTTTTTCAAAATGTGTAGCTTGTTTATTTTTATCTGAAAAACTGATAAAGATTTTTTTTAAAATAAGGAAGCAAGCTATTAGCTAACGAGGCTTATGCTCGGTCCAGTATACAAATCATACGCCCTATAAAAGAGCTGCAATGTTATACAGCCAAAGTGCAAGCCAACATTTTCAACTCAACCATGGAATAGGGTTTCTCATTTGGTCCCGCTGCTCTAGATCCAAAGGTTGTGCCCAGCTCTTTGTCTAAACACCATTATTCCAATCCATAACGGCTGATATCCAGGTAATTGATACATTTTCCCAATAATTAAAAAAAATACAAATCACGTTTCATAGAATGTATAGGGAATTTCTGTCTTAGACTGTGCAGCTTTGCAAATCACTCAGAAATTCCACCTTGAACTTTTTTATCTGCAAAATATTTAATACATTTCAAATAAATCTAGCAAGCTCAAAATGGACACGAATTGGTTCGTGTCAAATGGATTAGCCTTTTCAAATACTTACACATTAAAATTCTTAGATCCGATTCCCTGACATGAAATCTTGTGCCCAATTATTTAGCCTCACATTGTCCAAATTTACGTTTTACTTCTGTCAACCTTTAGCCATGTTTTTCTAAGATTAAATACTCAGATTTTTAACCAATTTTCATTGTGGTCTGTCAAGGTGTTTTCGAATTAAAATATTATTTTGGAATGCCAAAGTTCCTTTTTGATCTCTAAACGGGGCATTCATAATACTTTGAAACACAGACAGCAATTATGCTGCAGGACCATACCAGTAGTTTAAGCACTCCTCTGAAGATACCAAATACTACAGTGCAAATGACAAATGTTAGTATTGAAAATTGCCTTCAACTGTAACAAAGAATTTCAAGTTATTTCACTGGTTATCAAGTGAATAACCCATCACTAAGTGCTGGCTAGCTCCAATGTTGTAAACACTGTGTTACATCCTAAGGATGAAACCATCTCACGACTATGAATCAATATACATTTTTCATGCAGCGTAAATCTATACACATTGTCAGATCTGCACCAAAGTAGCTGGGTGGTCAACCAATTTAGAAGGCTCACTATGTTACATTATGTCTTGCCTGCACAAGTCATCCAGTCATCCAACATGTCTAGTTTCTATTGATATGCAAGTGTTGCCTTCTTTAGCTTGTGGTGTACCAGACATGCTTCAGTAAATAGTATGTACTGCTGGAAAACTTTCAACTTCCCAAGTCATGCGCTACACACCACAGATGAAAGAGAAGCCCTTAATATGGTTAAGAGTTTTCACACCTGTGCTGTTCCATCCCTCTTCCTGCTCCTTTCCTTACAAGGAAAATACAGCTGGGGTCAGCCTTAGGCTTTATCATTATAGCGGCTTGATGCGGCCAGGCCAACATGGCAACTCACTTTACAGCTGGGTTGCGATGGGCCCGAGTGCAGGAATGGTAAGATGGTCCCCTCACCAGGGTGACATCTCAGTCTGTCAGCTAACCGTGACACTCTTCAACCTCCTTCGATGGAGTCTGTATCTGCCATATCAAAACTCACTACCATTCTCATACACAGACTATTGTATTTGCATTCTCTGCACCATATTTCTGCAAGTCAAAGCCATATCCCTATAAAGCACTAACAAAACCAATAGATTTGTCCCTTGTAAAGTGCATGCACACAAAGACACAACATGCAGGGATCCCACATTTACACTGCTACCCTCACATAGGCACATCACCCTCGCTTTACTCATACAGGCATATGCCTCACTCTGCACTCACACAGGCACAACCTTCAACCTGTAGACCACTTGCTCTGCACTTACGAAAGACAATGTTAATTCTGCATTCTCACAGACACACCCATCACAATACACTCACTAAACATGGCAGTCATACTGCACTCACCCAAGTACACTGCTTACATAAAGGTACACCGCTCACTAGGAAGGAGCAGAATCTGGATAGCTGGTGGCATAGGAGGTACAGGTGGAATATCTGGTGCATCGGGCCACTAGTACTATTCAAAACTGTTGAACTAAACTACAATGAAGCCTGAATTTCAACTGAGGTGATCTATTCTCCCATTAGCCACATTTGGGCCATCATTGCAGACTATGTGAGTCTGATCTTGCAGGGAAGAGTCCTGGCATCAAAAAAGTCCTACTTGCCTTCTATAAACAAGATGGTTGTTTTCACTGTATTACAAGCATATGCTAAAAAAAAGGAAAAAGAAAAACATGTCTACTAAATGTGGAGGTAGGTGCTTCAATTGAAAATTAAAAAGTAAAGCTTTACAGCGGTCTGCTTCTTGCCACAGTAAAATGTGTATGCAGAGTATGCAGAATACTGTTTCAAGATGGTGGCATGGTTTTAAAGCTTGCAACATTGATACCTGGTGCTCTGCATAGGAAAGTTGTGGTCCATTAGCAATGTCAGTGCAGATGCTGGTACTCTCATTATTAAATTAGCAGTAGGACAAGTTGCTGGGGTATAAACTTAAAGGAAATTTCTCCGGAGGTTGGACTCCTCTGGATGCAGAGTAACACAGAGTAAGTAGGCAAACAACTGTATCTCCGGCTGCCTGACATCCCAAAGACCCGCAGTTGTCTCAAGAGCTGAATTAATATGCAAGCAATGCTCCGTCTGATGAATAACTGGAGCGGGTTTACACACAGCTAAATTTCTCTAAGAAAGATTACGTATTATTTTCGAGAAAATATGAGGCTGGTGAGACAGCTAAAACCAAAACACACAGAACAAAATAGAGCACACGGGCCAGGAGCACAGGGGGTCCTTGTCAAACATGCATAAGACATACTGAACTGGTGAAGAGCATCATACTCTTTGCTGAAAGACACTGAAAAAGTGTGGTACTGCAGGACCAGAGCAAGGTTTCTTCAAAGACATAAAAAAGTGTGCTACTGCAGTGCAAGCCAGTGGAAACTTCCTTCACATGGAACACATGCAGTATTGCAAGGCCAGTAAAACTTCATTTAAAGACATGTAACAAATGTGGTACTGCAGACTCAGTGCAGACTTCCTTCAAAGACTTGAAACAAGTGTGGTACTCAGGGCCAGTGCAAGCTTGCTTCAAAGACATGGAACAAATGTAGTATTAAACGGGCACTACAGGTTTTCTTGAAAGACTGTAAAGACAGACAGACACACACACAACACAACACTACACACACTCACGGGGGAAGTAAAAATTCAGCTCACATGCAGCACATGCACAAGATGGTCATCAGTCATGCATGCTAAGACAGCCTCAGATATAAAAACAGGTATCACGCTGGCAGCAGCATTTACGCTTATTTCAGGCACAAAATACACAGAATAAAGTATGGAGGGGTGAGAGTCACCGAAGGCTCATGCCAGATAGTAGACTTTTTCAGCTAGAGTTCCTTTTGAGCCCTTAAGCCCATAATAGTCTGAGCTTTAACGTGGCTTTTGCTGCTTCCCAACACACTAACTGCGTGCACCAAGACAAATCTTTAAACTTTTACATCAAATAGGAGTAAAAAAGGGATACCAATCTAGTGGCTGAGTTACACAGTGTGATACCATAAAACTGGGGTTTAATCCTGGCTTAGCCAGACACTTGATCAAATTGTGTGATTCTAGGCAATTATTTTTTTTTAACATGACTCTGGCATATATGCGAAAAACTTGAAATATGTGAGGATATCTGCTGTACAAAAATGTCTCGTGTTTGACTTTATGGACTATAGTGTGCTCTGTGTAAAATAAGAATATAGCTCACCTAAAGACTACACATGACAACTAAGTTGCGTCTAAGTTCACTGATGGTATTTGTCATCGGGGAGGGAATGGACACATGAATGTTTCTAAGTTCATGTTTACAAACTATCACTTTAGTAAACGCCTATCAAAGCAGTGACATAACCTGATGCACTAAGGTGAAACGTTTGTCAAAGAAATATTCTTTTGGAGTTTTGAAGACACTATCTTTTTTGTATATAATATCTGTTGAATGCTTTCCATGCCAAATGTTCCCATTGTGTAACTTGTGCCTGGGCTTCTAGAGTCAAGACAGACCCTTTGCTCGGCTCGCGGCGTTAATTTCTTAGCTCGCCCATTTCTACTGCAGTACTGTGGGTAACAATTACTCTAGTTCCCCGTCACTCAGTATCTCTCTGGGTAGCAACATCTTGTATTCTGAGACGGATAACTATTCCTACTTCTGGTTTTAACAAGGAGGAATTGTGCATCAGAGACACCAAGAAGTTGTTTTAAAGCAGCCTATGCATTGTATTCACATAAAATAAAACAAACAACGCTCAAATCATTAGTTTTCCCAGCTCCAGCATTTTGTCCTTAGCCAGCCTATGCTATTTTACTAACTGTCATAGTTTGCCATCAACCCGTCACGCTGAACGCAGTTATTTCTGTGACTGTCTTGTCTTCAGAAATCACCCAGCAGCATGGGCGTAACATCTTCTTTGACCTCTGCTGGTCTCAGGTAGCCTGGGCAGAATGAAGCACCTTGCATTTACAAAATTGAGCATGCGCACTGCTCTGCCATTTAGTTTGTGTGCAATGCGGCCTTTACAGTGCCCCCACAGGTGCTTCTATAGATTCTGCTGCTAGGAGTCTGACTCTCACAGTTGAGAGAACTTAATGGAGCTGACAGTAAGTTCCCTAGTACTGTGAGAGCTCCCGTGGCCCTAGTAGGCAGTGAGCGTATAGGGATTCTGAGAGATCCAAGCATACACAAAGATCAAGTGTCACAAATGTGCCACGCCTATTGAGCAAGAGAGTGGTAATAACGGTGTAGTATGTAGCTGGTGTTGCATTTAGGAGCACAATGTCACAAATATTTCATTAAAGTTTGGTGTGGTAGCCACTGCCATTAACAGACAGCACAATTTCCATTGAAATGGCCACTACATTAGCACAGACAAAGTTTTACTGATAAAACTATATAGCGCTCAAACTATAATGTCTGGAGATTTGGATTCAGCAAATCTTTGTAATTTGTGCATCACCAAGTTAAGTGTCTTGATTTGATCCTATTAAAATCTTTGTTACCATTATACTTAAGAATTGGAAGAAAACTTTGCAATGTTTCTACTGTTCCTAAGTAGGTATTTAAATGTTGTTGAGTTAGAAGAAAACATGTCATGCTGCCTTTTCTTTCACACCAGCAAGATTGCTGCATGGTTCACTTTACAAAATCCTTAAAACTGCCATAAGTGAAAGAAAAGTAAACATCAGTCTCCATGTTTAGGTAACCAACAATCTGTCAGAATACTAGACTGACATTTGACCTCTGTCTTTGAACGCAAGGCAAATGTGACAGGATAAAAACAAAATGTAAAGTCTTCTTTACTGCTGGATCACCTTCGGAACTCAAGCATGATTATTTGGGTGCCCTCTCAGCGCTTAACTCGTTCCGTGCTCATGACGGAACCACGCCGTCATGAGCCACGGTTGCCGTGTGCTCATGACGGAGTGGTTCCGTCATGCTGCGGCCGTTGGCGGCCGCGCCGCCCACGCGGCGCTAATTCCCCGCCTGTGCGGGCGATTAGCGCTGTGGGCGGAGTCATGACGGAACCACTCAGTCATGAGCCCAGCCCAACCGTGGCTCATGACGGAGTGGCTCCGTCATGAGCCCCGCGCCACCGCGCTGCCCCCCCCGCACCCCCCAGCGCTGCGGCGGAATTTCCGCCGCAGCGAAGGGGTTAAAGGGCTGATGTAGTTGGGCCCACCCATATCTCTGGGCCATGGTGCAGTGCATCAACTGCATCACTGGTAGCTATGCCCTTGATTAGCAGTGAGAGTCAAGAAGCTGCAAACAATTCATACCACAGTAAATGAGAAGAAATTGGAATAATGAACATGATAAAATATGTATTAAAAAACACTATGGGGCACATGCATGAAAGTTTCATTTTGTGATTACCAAATAGCGATTTTTAAGAGATCACTAATTGGTAATCGCAAAATGCAGTGCAACACAGCATACAGCAAATAGCGATTCTCTAATTGCAAATGCTTAAGAATCGCAAAACGCAATTAGGGAATCGCTATTTGCAGTTGCGACTCTATTCTTTCCTATGGGCCTCAATACCCATAGGTGAGAATGGTTTTGCATTGCCTAAATTATGATGACCTAATTGTTCATCGCAAATTAAATAATGTAAAAGGTAAGAGTGCCTCTGAGGGGCCCCTAACAAAAACAAGCATTGGCAGAGCCAATAGGCCTCGCCTTTGGGGCCTTATAAGTGTTTAGCCATGCAACAGTTGCATAACTAAACACTTATAAGGTCCCAAAAGCGAGACCTATTGCCTATGCCAACCGGCCGTGCGGCCGCGAAAGTGAAAGTAATCGCGGCAAAAGCAGCGCGCGCGCCCGCGCACATGCACTGTAGGTCTAGGCTGGCCTGGTAGCACTTTTTGGAGCCTTCTCAATTAGTCTCGCCAGACCAGCGCATGCGCTGGGTCAGGCGAGACCTAAAAAGGTGCACATGTAAGGCCATGTGTGCGCCACATGGCACTTTGAAAAATACAGTTTTGTATATTTTTCGAAGTATGCTCATTCAACTTGAAGTTGATGTTAATTAGCGTTTCCTAAATGCACAGTTCGCATTTAGGAAAGGCTTCTTTCACGTGAAACAGGTAATCGCAAATTGGGATTCCCCACTTGCCTTAGCAAATTAGGAAATTGCAAAAGATTGCGATTACCTAAATTGCGAATCCAAAAACTTTTCATGCAAACGTATGATTTTTTGCAAATCGCACTTTTTCCGATCGCAAAATAGCTTGATGCATGTGGCCCTAAACAATGAAAGGCTTACAGGTCATTAGGCTGCAATCAGAAAGATCCTCAGTCTGATTTGTCTACTATCTCCGAATCATGCGCAAATAGGTTTTTGTACCCGATTCAGCACCACAAGTTGAAGCAGTAAATTTTGATAAAGCGGCCCAATTTGTGAGTTCTTCAAAATCATGTCCATAAGGATATTCTTGACAAACAGAGTAGGGGTGTTATATGAAAACAGAGTAGGGGTGTTATATGAAAGTTTAACTAAATGACTTCGAAGCTGCAAATATTTGAAAAAATCATGTGTATCCAAACTAAACTTATTTTTTAATAAAAGAAAAGAAGCCATGCTGCCCTCATGTGCTAAATCACCCAAAATAGTGATACTGTGGTGCCTCCACCGAATTGTGATTTGATCTTGAAAGATAGAGGGTAGCAATCTAGCCGCTGACAGGGGGGTAAAAAAAAAATTAACATTAGCGATGGACCATCTGCGCCGTACCTTCCTCCATACTGAATACATTGACATGATTACTTTAAACTTTGTTTTTTTATAGTAGCTGGGTTTGAGGACTGACAATAGAATTCCCTTGGCCTCCTCTCCTACTCCAATCTCAAATATAGAAGGTGCACGACATAGTGGAAGAGTCGCTCTGTCGCCAAATAGTGAGATAGCCAGATGTTGCAATAGAGCTGTCCAACTATATAACAATAAATTAGGAACAGACAACCCACCCCCACACAATGGTAGCTGCATCCATTTCGCTGCCCTTCGGGGCTGACGGTATCCCCACAGAAACCTACTGCAGCATCTCTCTGCACGAACAAGACTTGACTGCGCAAATTCTAACGGAATGGTCCTAAATAAGTAAAGAAATTTAGGCAGAATCAGCATCTTTAGGACATTCCTTCTACCAAACATGGATAGGTGTAAAGTGTCTAATCTTTGTAGAGTAAGGCTAATAGTATCTATAATGGGTAAGATGTTCATGTCAGGTAGTTTATCAACTGATGATGTAATTATTATCCCTAGATACACTGCGCTTTGGACCACTGGAGCATCAGAGGGGCCCATTGCTGTAGATTGAACCACCTGCGTTTTCAGGGCATTGAGTTTATAGCCCGAGCACTCGCCATACTGTTCTGCTAGGTTTTTAATAGCGGGGAATGCAGTTGAGACATCACTAGTTAATACTATAATATCGTCAGCATATGCCAAGATTTTAAATTCATACGTATTGATCCTAACCGGAGATATATCTAGAGAGAGCTCAAGTTTACACAAAAACAGATCTATATACAGTGCAAATAGAAGGGGTGAGCAGGGGCAACCCTGCCTAGTGCCCCTACTAATGTCTAAAGGTCATGATACCAGCCCTGATATAGTAAGGGTTGCGCGAGGTTTAATATATAGTGACTGCAGGGCATGAATAAAGTCTAAACAAAACCCCTTCCAGTGCAGAACTTTCCACAGGAAGCCCCAGGCAACCCTGTCAAACGCTTTTTACGCATCTAACAGGATTGCACCAAGGGGGGATCCCGTGACTTGAGCCCAATCCAACAATGCTATAACACGTCGGACATGATCCGCCGTGTCTCTACCAGGGATGAAACCATGTTGGCGAATAGACACCAATGGCGATATCACTGATGCTAACCTTGTAGCCAATATCTTTGCGAAGATCTTATTATCAGTGTTGATCAATGATATCTGACGAAATGATGCAGGATCCAACTCTGGCTTATTCTTCTTTTTAAAGAGAATAATAGTTGTAAAACGCCAAGAGTCTGGAATACGGCCTAGTTGCGCGTCTCTAAGGATTGCTAGAAAGTCCTCCCGTATCTCAGAACAAAATGTAGTATAGAACTCCAAAGGAGTAGAGTCCGGACCAGCCGCCTTACCCTTAGCTAACGAATTCAATGCCAGTTCCACCTCATCCCATTCTATTGGAGCCGCCAAAATAGTGTTCTGCTGGTCTGTTACTTTTGAGGTGTTAAGATCATTTACAAAAGTGGCGAACTCATGATCTATATTAATATCATTAGATTCCTCTGTGTATAAAGAACTATAAAACTCGGAAAAAACGGTCAGGACTCCTTCAGGAATATCATGAATGTGCCCCTGGGTATCTTGGATCTTAACAATACGGTTGGCCTGGGATCGCTGCTGAAGTCGTTTGGCTAGGACCCTGCCGGATTGTTCGCCAAACTCAAACATCATCTGACGATACTGAAGATATTTGGCTGCCAGGTCCGGTCCTAAAAACTCAAGCAGGGAAGCCTTTATATGCGCAACCTGAGTTTGACTATAAGTTGTTTCACGGCCCTCCCTAATTGCATCAATGAGGAGGACCTCTGCACACCTTAATGCGTTGACCCGCACATAAGTCTGGTCCTGGATTTGCTTCTGGCGAAAATATGAAAAGCTTTTTGTTTCACCTCAAATTGCTGCTTAAGTGCATCCCAAATGATATTACTAGGTGCTGATCCCCTATTAAGGTTCAAAAATTCAGATACCCATGGCCTCATATGATCTAAGTAGAGTTGCTCGGATAGAAGTTTTCTCTCGAAAGTCCATGATCTAAGTGGCTTCGAGTGGCGGTTTAATATAACATCGATGCCCAACGGATTATGTCAGATATTATACGAGGTGAAATTGAGATTGAAATATTATCTGCAAACCAATCAGAGAAAAAGACATAATCCAAACGTACCATTTTTTTATGGGGGGCCGAAAAATAAGTATAACCATCCAGGTGCTTCTTATGATAAAACCACAGATCAGTCATTGAATGTACCTGAACCAGTGCTTGCAACGCTCTGAATACTCTGGGTTTTTTGCTCACATATTTTTGCCCTCCTATAAGATTAAGATTAGCAGAGAGATTGATATTAAAGTCACCACAAAGGCAGATAGGAGGAGGCCAAGAAGCTAATTATACATTTAAATGGTGCAAAACTGCAGGGTCGTCGACATTTGAGCTATATACAGTAAAAATAGTCAATGCTCTACCATTAATCAGAAGCTCGGAGATAACCCACCGTCCCCCATTATCTTGAGAGGTTCTAACACAGGAACCTAGCCCCCGCCTTGCTAGAATTGCCACGCCTCTTATCATTGAAGACTGTCGGGAACACCCTATTAAATCGAAACCAGGAATTTTTAATTGATCACGGTTGTTCCAAGGTATGTGAGTCTCCTGCAAACATAATACCTCTAAATGTAGAGCCTGAACAACCCTCGAAAATAATGCTCTCTTCTTCCCATTGTTAAGGCCACAAACATTCCACGATGCTATACGAATGTTACCCACCGCCATTAAGTCTTTTACAAAGCAAAACAATGACTATAATAATAACAATGATACCATGATGAAAACTGTTCAATTTATCAAGCTTTTTTTTTTCTTTTTTAAGTGCACCATTGACCCAGCCCCACCCCAACCCTGCCCCCCTCCCCTTGAAGCCTACCACCCGCCCCACCCCTTCCTCCTCGGACCCCCACTCCCCATCCTAGGCAATCGGACCGAAGTCCGGGTGATGGAGGTGCTGGTATAGGCCAGGAACCCACCCCCCTGGAGTCGCAGCTACCTGAAAAATGTAGTGTGGGGCATGCCCGGGGGAGATGCATAGATGAAAGAAAAAAACAACCACAGCAAAATATACTGAAGAGAGAAAGCATCGACCCCACGGATGGGCATTATCCCCACTGAAGATCTTTAATCAGTGAAGAATCTAAAAGACTTAGATCCAGGCTGCATCTGCTTGTTAAATCAAATCCAAAAATGCTTTAGCCAGAATTTCAGACTCAAAAAATTTCGTCTGAGCTTGGTAAATAACTTGGAGTTTGGCTGGGAAGAGTAAAAAGACCTGTGCCCCTTTAGATTGAAAAGGGGCAATAAGCTGACGGAGCTGCCACCTCCGTTCAACAGTAGCTGGACAGAAGTCCGGCCTTACAAAAAAATGACAACCCTTCCCTGACCTTTGCCTGTCCGGCCTGGCTAAATCATAAATCCTCTCTGGCTAGGAAATTATGCAAACAGATTAAAATAGCACAGGGTCTATTGACTGTTTGTTCCGGGCGATGTTTGGGCTTAAAGGGAAAGCGGTGAGCACGCTGGGTTTCCAACTGCCAGTCCCATTCCTTAACCTCTGGGAATGCCTCAGTGAATAGTTCAGCCACTAACTGCCTGGCACGGAACCCTCCATGCCCTCGGTAACCCCCAAAATTCTTAGATTATTTCTTCGGGCGCGATTTTCCATGTCCACAAGCTTCCATTGGATGTCCTCCCGCTGAGATTGATTTGCATCTATAGTGGATTTTTGAATCACTAAATCTGTACCTGATTCAGCATCACAAGTTCTGATATATTGTAAATTATCACAATGTTACACATGTAGGGCCCGATTCACAAAGGTAAACTGAGACAAAAGTCTAACTTTATGACTGGTGTTAAAAATTCATGGGAATGAGGAGTCACAGGGCAAATAAAAGGGCCCGAATAGCAACCAGGAGGCACTGTTAGAGACCCATGACAAGGCCCCCTCTTACCGTTTGGTGTGGGAGAGCACATATAGCCATCTAAGTGCCACGATTAAGAAAGCCATCAATTGCAATTTGAACATTTTGAATAAAGGCAAAAAAGTGTGCGAGACCTCTTTTTGCCTTTAAATGTAGTAGAAATCTAAGTAACATCCTGGTGCACTCTAGACCTCGTCAGAACCACACTACAGATATCCCACAGCCATTTGGAAGGACCTACCTATCCAAGGCCATTTTGCTTGTAGCACATGTGTGGTTTGTCATCTAACCACACGCACATCACAACTCGATTTGGGACTAAAAACATCTTGGATATTTACAAGCCACATTAATTGTAATTTGGAGGCAGTCAATTACTTGTTTGAATGTCCCTGTAAGTTGAAATATGTGGGCAGGACTACTCGAAAGGTTAAAATCAGGATGATGGAGCATAAGAGCTGGATCAAATGGAAGAAATCCAATACTAAGCTCACCCGCCACTTTCTTCATGCAGGACATACAGAGGAAGATTTTAGGATGGTAGGTCCCTTATACACAATCCTGTTTCACAGAGAACAACGGTGGATGTTTAGATTGGGCAGCTATCATACAGGTTGAAATTATTATATACCGTGGTGCATCATTTGAATGCATTTGTGTGCTACTACACACTTTGGCATGAGGTTGCATGCTATATCATGTACTTTTATAGCTTACTTTATAATCAGTCTGCATGCCCACTATCACCATACTTTTATTGTGGCCTGTGGATTGGATTTTGGACATTTTAGAGCCAGATTTAGAATCTGTTGTTGTGCACACGAGAAACTCTGGGCACATACTAATTCCTTTTTTTCTGGGCGATATTGAGGCCATGTATTATTAAGATCCTATGTATATAGGATTGTTGTATATTGTATATACCATTCTCCCATATGAATGCTGTTCATTGCGCTAAGTACATTGTATTTACCAGTATTCTAACTACAGCCAAAAACAACTGTAATTTTTTTTTCTACTACTTCTAGTACTGACAATACTGCACCAAGTCTATTGCAATTTTGGTTAGGTACCTAGCGGACCTGTACTATTTCTGTACATACTGAAGTGACCACAATCAAGGCAGGTATGAGGGGAGGTCAACTTTATTACCGCTCATCTACAACAGCTTCCAGGGAGTGTCAACCTGTTTCAAGCATAGACATTCCATCACCAAGGAAATGACAGAACCCACAGTTAGCCATGACATCACAGCTATAGATATGACAATATCTCCCTTCTTTACAGAAACACAATAATTGAAAATTAAAACAAAAGAAAACTTAAAGCAAAGCTAGATACAATAATTAACATGGAAAGGAACCCATATGACAATAAAAGACAATAAAAATACTGAAGAAAAGTTTCATTAACATAAAAATTAGAATGACAACTACATTCTCTAAATCCATACATTTGGGAATAAATCTCATACGGGTGCTCCTCCTCACCAATGAGGTAGACTTATCTTGTGATGAATTATCACAAGATGAACTTCTTCCACTCAATCCGATCTTCCCAACCTCAAAAGAAGATTTATTAAGAGAAGGAACAATGTTGTTATCTTTCAAACCCATTTGATGCACAACATTGTCAGGAATTCTGTAAATCCTAGTTACATTCCACCAATTCTTACCATCGACTCTCACAGCATACGGCGAAACCATATCCACACACATGGGTTTACTGAATTTAGATAAACCTTTGGGTACATTATGTGGAATCTTTATCTTGACCCAATCACCCACCTTGATTTTGTGAGACCACTCTTCTTTATGATAACTCTGTCCTGAAAGATCAAAATGCTATCCTTAGCATTGATTTTATTGTGTACATGAGAATGCACGTTTTCGTCAACTTTCTCTACAGAAGAAGACAAAACTGATCTTGACACTAGTCCCCACTCCCTCATCCAAGCTGGGCACATACTGAACGTTGCAACTCTCCCTCTCAGTAACTCAAAAGGACTTTTCCCAAACTCAATACCGGGTGTAGTCCGATGAGCCCACAGCATACTCTGTACAGCTCCTCTAAAGTCCATGTTACCAGAGACAGCCCATTGCACACAATCAACCAAAATGCGATTCATGCGCTCAATAAAACCATTTCCTTGTGGGTGATAAAGAGCTACACGCCGATGAAAAATGCCAGATTGATTTAAAAAAGTAGACATTTCTTTGGAGACAAACTGTACCCCATTGCCTGACACTAATTCCTTAGGAAAACCTTCCCTTGCAAACAGACTCTCCAAAAATTTGATAACTTAATTTGTATTAGGTTCCGTCAAAAAACAAACCTCCCACCACTTGCTGTAATAATCAGCAATTACCAAAGCAAATCTATATTTATTTGGTAAAGTATTGACCGGACCGATGAAATCTAACGCTAATTTCATCCAAGGACCTGAAGGTAAGTCAACTTTCACCTTGGAAGGAATAACAGTCTTGATCACTTTGTCACTGGAACAGCACGTAAAACAATTTTCAACCATATTCTCTAAATGACGATCCATTGAAGGCCACCAATAAATTGAGCGAATTCTGCGCTTGGTACATGATTGCCCCAAATGACCTTCATGTCCTGCTAGGATTATACGATCTCTCAAACTAGCTGGGGGAACAAATTTATCACCCCGTAAAATCATCTCACCCTCTTCTAGAGTGAGTTCATCAGCCACTTTAGAAAAAGGTTGCAGTTCGCTATCCAGATGTTTTTCATTTGGCCAACCCTGAATAATACATCTTTTTACTTCCTTGAGAACAGAATCAGACTTCAACGCATCAAACCATTCTTCCTCCTTGAAACACCCCTCTTTACACACTTCAATACTCGCAATTAAGCATTCCTCATCTTCATCCTGAAAACACTCACTCTGCACCACAGGCAATGGCAATCTTGAAAGTAAATGAGGTCTGATGTTTTTTCCTCCAGGAATATGCTCAACTGCAAAGTTGTATTGAAGAAGTTTCGAACTCAATCTCGCGATCCTATGAGTATGATCCTTCACTAAAACACCATTTAGAATGGGAATCAGAGGTTTGTGATCCGTCAACAACTTAAAAGATTTACCCCAGAGAAGACTCTTAAACCTCTCAACAGCCCAACAACAAGCCAGAAGCTCTCTTTCGATAACCGAATAGTTTTTCTCACTGGGGCGTAATGATCTGGAGATGAATCCAACAGTGTGTTCTTTCCAGCTTTCATTTGAGTCAACATGCCCCCTAGACTATCAAGACTAGCGTCCACAGATACAACTGATTCTAGAGAAGGATCATAAGGAGTCAAAATGTTACACCGACCAAGATCCTCCTTAATTTTGTCAAAATCTGTTTGGCATTTTTGATCCCAGAGAAAAATATTTCCTCTCTTAAAAAGTTCCGTAAATGCGCAGTCTTAGCTGAAAAGTTTGAAGTGAATTTAGCATAAAATTCGCACATACCAAGAAACGATGACACTTGTTCCTTGGTCTTGGGAGAAGGAACTTTAACAATCGCCTTGATCAAACCAACTCTGGGAAGAATGCCCTCACCAGATATGCAGTGTCCTAGATAATCAATTGACAACACAAAAAACGCATTTGCTCAAATTAGCCACTATACCTTTCTCTTGTAGTCTGTTTAACACTTCCATCAAACTCTTGTCATGCGACGATCGGCAAACTCCTGCTACTAAAAGGTCATCTTGGAATACAACAGTATTATGCACTCCTAACAGAACTTTTTCCATCACACGTTGAAACACGGAAGCCGCAGAGGCTAGACCAAACGGCATCCTTTTGAATTGAAAAGTTCCAGAAGGTGAAACAAATGCAGTCAAGTGTTTTGAAGACGTATCTAATTCAACTTGATGATATGCAGAGGATAAATCTATCTTTGAAAACCATTTGAAACCCTGAAACTTTGAGACTATATCATCAATGCGGGGTAGTGGGTGAGAATCCACCCACATGTTCTTATTGAGACTGCGTAAGTCAATGCAGACTCTGAGATTCCCGTTTTATTTTGTGCGACGACCAAGGGACTTAACCAGAGAGATGATTCGATTGGCTCAATCACACCAGAGTCACACATCTTTTCCAGCTCTTTCGTTAAATCATCCCTAACGCACAAAGGAACATTGCGCAGTTTGTGTTTGCTAGGAATAGCTCCATCCTTTACCTTGATAAAATGTTTAAAACCCTTGATTAGACCTAGTGAGTCACAGAAAACTTTTGGGAATTTACTTACCCAGATAGAACTATCATCACAACATGTTGATTCATTGACAATAGACCGTAGTCAAAAAACAGAGCCTCCTTGTCATTAATACAACGCAATCAATACCTAACAGTCAACGTACCTTTCACACTGCAATGGCGATAATGGACAGCACAAATGTGGTCACAATAATTGAGAGAAAAAATTGTTATATCAAGATAATTTATTATCAATTTCATACATAGAAAAAGCTGTAAACACAGTATTATATATTGTCATATGGCTATTTAAGGAAGCAATGACAGTATAAACATATCAATACACAATAAAAAACATCATCAAAGAAAACAAATATATCATAAAATGTAAAGTTAGGGACACCATAAAAAGGACAAAAATGGTCCTATTGACAGAGGAAAATCACCAAACCAACAATTCATTAATTGTGACCCTAGTCAATATTACTTCCCAATGATTATGTCACAAAGAATTATAATCACAGATTTTGTGTGGTTTCCTCGTATTAGAGCATCGACGCGTTTCGGTGGGCTATTAGTTCTCGGCCAACACCTTCATCAGGAAAGATTAACATAAAGTCCCAATTGTAGTTACATTAAAATCAACAGTCTGAAAAAAACATAACATAACAAATTTTTAGTCACTTATAAAATCTATTTATTCTCTCAATACATAGACACACATACGGCTGTCCAACAAATACACAATTGCACCAAGCAGATCAACAGCCATGCAAGTTTGGTATGCAGTTCTATTTGTGCTTTTAGTAGAGACTCCCCTTCGTAATGCTATACAAGATCTTTGTTATTAGCATAAGGTGCTTATGCGAGTGCTACTGAGTCAAAGTGTTTATACACAATATTTTAGAAAGTTTTCTTGGAAACCCCAATTAGCTTTATTTTAGAAATGCCTACTACTTTGTCTATAAAATCTGTTATGGCACTGAGTAAGAATCCTTACAAGAGCGTTTTATCAATTGGGTATCCATACACTAAGCTTTAGCTTTAGAACCGTTACTTGTATTCTATAACACATTGTGAATCATTTACATTCATAAAGGACCAGCTACCTTATTAATATGAGAGGCTGTATCCATGCAAATATCACCACTGAATCCTTCTCCCTCAATCGGCGGTTAGAATGAGTCAATCACGGTGAGTATATGAGAACCTAGTAAGTGAAGACATCACAACTTCCAATATTCAGTTTTAAACAACGATCACACTATAAGGAAAGATTATTTCCACTAAGAGTTACCTTGGATGTATCTCCAACGAGTCTAAAAAGACTTCACGACACAAAAGATTCTTTCATTGGGTAATATCCTTATATCTCTTACGTAAACGGTTTAGCACCTATTTAATGAGAATGAATTCCAAGTTAGGTTGATACATTATCATATATATTATAAGTAGGTCTTTGGCATACTAATTAGATCTCACAGGATTTTGATGGGAGATTCTTTTTATACAATTTCAAATTCCTAGTCCTAAAGAAACCGAACGCTTCTTGATTGTTCAAAGCATTAGGCATTCATATATGGCTCTTTCACGGGTAATTTTCTTACTGCCCCAACTTAGTCAGAACCCACCATATTATCTAGGCTTAATATGTCTCTCACTCCATAGGAATCCCTATCAACAATATCTAGTAGAATCTATCAGATATGCTTAACAGCGCTTGCTGTAAGAAAAAAGTTTTTTTTCCTTTTTTACCTTAGGCCGCTTTCTTCTATTTGTTCCCTGCTGCACCATCCAACGTTCATGAAAATTATATGTTCATGCTAGGGTTCAATGCGCGGTAACAGCACTACGGGGAAAACAGTTATGTTTCAGTTTGAATGGAAATATACCTTGCTATAGCAAAACAGATTTTAGCCCTTACTAAAAATTATAACTCAGGCTACCTCTCATCAAAACTGACCGCCGTCTTACTGTTATAATGCGTGCAAACAACCTTCTGTGCCAATACAACCAAACTCAATTAGAACTCAAGGAGTATCTATACTATGTGGCTCTTATCGAGAACATTACTTCCAAGATATCATATTGCCCACTCCGGCCAGACCTTCGTAACTATCACCGCCATATTGGAGGTGTCAAAACAAGGATTCAAAGCCCTATATTCTAAGCGGGCGCTTTTTTTTTGAAAACACAAGCGCAAGGGAAGAACCAATACACCTGCAAACGCCGCCGTTTAAGTAAAAAAGTTTTTTAACATTGCTCATTTACCTTTAAAAGATTCGCTCCCTGCTTCACCATCAAAAGTGGTTGAAATTTATATTACAGCCAGGGTTTGGTGCAAAATAACGGCACAACAGAGAGAACAATAAAGTTTCAGTTCGAATCGAAATGATCTCTGCTTTAGTGAAACAGACTATCTCTCATTAAAGCTTACCTCCGTTCGCCTGTTACGGTGTATATAACCAGCCTTCTGTGCCAATACAGCTAAACTTCATTACAGCTCGAAGGCTATATATACGGTATGACTCTTGACGGAAACAGGTGAAAGTAAGAACACTGCTTCCGGGGCAACACGGACACAACATCCACTCTGCTTAATTCTCCGCGAGCGTCGCCGCCATCTTGGAGGTATCAAGAAAGGGTTCAATCCCCTATTTGTAATGAGAATAAGGTCTCAACCACAGCGAAACGAAGCCCAATAGGCCTTCAATCGCCATCATTTTAAAATAAAAGGGTATTCTCCTAGTGAAGATTATCATCATTTGATTCTTGGCATATACCGGCTACCGTTTCAATCAGAAGCAACCCATATGATACGCGAGAGTTGTTAAAATGGTTAATCCTTGATCCCTCATATCTTAAGGATCATACCAGTGGAGAAGACGTATCCACCGAATTGTATTAAGTCATAATTTTGCGGGAACATGAACTCTATGAAAGAGCCACAACAAAATATGTCTTAGTTACTATTGGAGGCCTATTGGTCTTCGTTTCGTTTAGACGGATCTATCAATACGCACGTTGACGTGCGCACGTTGAATAAGCACATTGGTTTATGTAAACGCAAAATGTGGATATGCAATGTGCTTATTCAACGTGCGCACGTCAACGTGCGTATTGATAGATCCGTCTTGAGTTTAAATACAGTTCATTTAGCTTAAAAATTGCACAATTCAAAGGAACATTGTTTGGGAATGAGTTCTTTATCCAGTCTCTCTTGTGACATAAGATCCATTTTCTTCGCTGACCGTAATGGGTGCAATTCGTCGCAGGGCAAATAGTAATAATTGCAAAACAGAGGGGTTTGACTTCATGCACTCCTTTTTATCATCTTTTTTCCTTGAAGTTTTATTCCATTTTTAATTCGATTGCGTGCTAGCCCGGAAAAACGTGGTTTGCCCTATTCCACGTGGGTAATAGTATCTTTCAAAGTGGGGGCGACGTCTCACCCCGACCGGACGCACAGCGTACACAAAGCATGACTTTGATGCCATAGTATCCATTTTCCACACTTATGTACCGCGCTACAAAATAAGGCCTGGATTGGCATGTTTGCAGTTGTTAAGGACTATAAAACATAAGATGTCTCTCATGTGACAAGATGTACCAAGGATTACAAGGTACAAGTTGGAAGAAATTTGAGTAAAATGTGGAAAATGGATACTATGGCATCAAAGTCATGCTTTGTGTACGCTGTGCGTCCGGTCGGGGTGAGACGTCGCCCCCACTTTGAAAGATACTATTACCCACGTGGAATAGGGCAAACCACGTTTTTCCGGGCTAGCACGCAATCGAATCAAAAATGGAATAAAACTTCAAGGAAAAAAGATGATAAAAAGGAGTGCATGAAGTCAAACCCCTCTGTTTTGCAATTATTACTATCTGCCCTGCGACGAATTGCACCCATTACGGTCAGCGAAGAAAATGGATCTTATGTCACAAGAGAGACTGGATAAAGAACTCATTCCCAAACAATGTTCCTTTGAATTGTGCAATTTTTAAGCTAAATGAACTGTATTTAAACTCAAGACGGATCTATCAATACGCACGTTGACGTGCGCACGTTGAATAAGCACATTTGTTTATGTAAACGCAAAATGTGGATATGCATAGTATTAACGTTCTGGTCAACTAAGGGTGGGCGGGGCAGTCATGATAGATGCGCAGCACGGTAGAAGAGTAGATCAATCAGGGTGATACACTCGGCACAGTCACACTTTAGGTGGGTAACAGCAGTGGATGTTGGGACATGTAGTTTATCAGTCTTCCGGTTTATATTACAACCAGCAGATTTACATGAGTGGTGGTACTTTGATAAGTCGAAAGATCACTAGGGCCAGATAAAGTGGTGGTTACTTTTCAGAAACAATTTTTGTTGTTCTGAACTACGAAAGTCTGTTGAGGCATATGCAGGCAATAGCCTTATACAAAGGGAGACACAGGGTTAACGAAGGAAGTGATGAAAGAAGGAGGGTCACAATTGAGCACAGGTGTTAAAACACAGATTTAGGAAAGCATGCAGTAGAGGGAGGTTGGCGTTTGAACTGAGAGACGTGCATGGAAGTTAAATCAGCAGGTAACAGCTTGGTGTGTTTTAGTTGGTAGGTAACAACTTGCTTTTGAAGGGGGTTTGTGACTGGATTGAGATACATTTAAGGGTTTATACGTGAGTATAGGGGAGATGGCAGTGGGCATCAATGTAGGAGTAACTTTAGGGTTACTATTAGCGGGAAAACGTTAATACATATGAGGTTAAAAACAAAACAATTCAACGAAAATTTTGATGTGATGCATTGATTTAAAGACACGTTTTTTGACAACTATGTTTTTTAAATTGTAGAGTACCCCTGACGAAGGGCCGAACGGAGGCCCGAAATGCATTGGGTTATGTGGATCAATGAATGGGCAATACTTATGTACCGCGCTACAAAATAAGGCCTGGATTGGCATGTTTGCAGTTGTTAAGGACTATAAAACATAAGATGTCTCTCATGTGACAAGATGTACCAAGGATTACAAGGTTTAAGTTGGAAGAAATTTGAATAAAATGTGGAAAATGGATACTATGGCATCAAGGTTAATGTAATGTCAGCAGAGAAAGGAAAAAAAAATTGTAGCTCCAATGGTTGAATTTCACACAATAAACTCCGTGTTGATCGTGAAAACAGTACCTTGGCCCTGGGGAAATGTCAGTCAGTACACATCCTTGCGTTGTATAAATACCTTGATGTGTAGTCTTGTGAGAAAATACCTTCATGGGACTACAAAGTTCCAGTGCGCACCGATTTCACCTCCGGAGGACGTCGCGACGTGAAGCGAATGCTGTTGCTCTGACGATGTTTTCCGAATGCAGCCACCAGAAGAATGCTCGATGAACGTGAACACGTCATGACACGTGCGCACTCCACGTCATCATTTCACCAGTCGGCATGAAAGGGTGAAGATCAACGGCTTCCTCCAACCTCGCGCAACTCCAAAAACGATGCCAATCAGACGACAGTGAGCAGGCAACAGACAACACGAAACGAAGGTAGGGTTGAATCAAACTCCTTACGTTTTCCCCGCTTCAGTTTGACATCAGAGAATGGAATCTTGATTTTTCCTCGCACCGTAGAGAAAAAATATGAAATCCGTTTTCAAACACGGTAGTTGCTGACCGAGTGTCCCATCGGCATCAAGGAGCTATTAGAGATCAATATGTCCCTCGCAATTTTAAGGCAAAACACAGTTCTTTCACTTTCCGACCCAAAAAAAAATGTTGGAGAGAGAAAAAAACAACTATCAGTTTGAAATCCGCACACGTGGGAATAAAGATGAGCGGTACGTCCCAATCACGTCGCCAATTGAAGTGACCACAATCAAGGCAGGTATGAGGAGAGGTCAACTTTATTACCGCTCATCTACAACAGCTTCCAGGGAGTGTCAACCTGTTTCAAGCATAGCCATTCCATAACCAAGGAAATGACAGAACCCACAGTTAGCCATGACTTCACAGCTATAGATATTACACATACTTTTAGTAAATGTAATCATTGACAACGCGCAAGTCTAACTTTTCGCTTATGACGCTGTCTCCGGTTTCATATATACTGTTTAAACAACGCGGAGTGATTATAATTTTGATTACTCTGTTGCCATGGTTCCCGACGTGTGGAAGTCATTACGCTGGGCATATATGCATGACATCACTGCTTCCCCGTTTCACTTCCGCATCTCAATGACGCTGGATGCATGGCCCCGCCCTCCCTCCAGGGTTCGGGACAGAGCACCTATTCGGTATTAAAGGTGAGCGAGCCCTTGCCATGGTCTAACAAACAGCAGCAGGTTGTGAACATTGAAAGATCAGGTGCCGATTCTCGTTACGAATTAATACATAGCTGTACCCTGGTTGACATGCATTACGAAGTTAGGCTAATGTCCGCACATATTATATTGTCCTCTACATGTGAAGCACTTTACTTATAATAACAATGGGCTTTTCTTGATTGTATTTGGCCCGCATATGGAACTATTTACAAGCCTCTTGTCCATCTTGGATAATTACACGTTCCTGATCGATGCTCTATTGAGGCATGACCCATAGTTGTTGCGCGATCTACTGCTGCTGGATTGTATCCTATTTTGTTGTAAGGAAGTATATATGGATAGATTAATCTCCATTTGTAACACCCCTGTGTGCCTGTTCTTGCTTCGGTCTTCATGTTGGCTTGCCCATATTGCTATATACAATCCCTGAATTTTAATTTGTACCTCCTACTAGAGGAATCAACATGGTGAGAGACTCTGTAGATGGTTGAGTCAGATTATACGCATTGATCTTAGGTAAGATCTTTTGCCTGAGAAGGCATTCTATTAGACTGAAGGGTGATGGTGCACGTTGGTGATGTGTGATTTCATTTTGATATGATGTTTGTATTACTTCCTTACAGAGCCTTCTGACCTATCATATTGACTGATACTCCGATTGATGGTCAAGAATTGAGGCCTAAATATAATTTTATTATCGTAGTTTTGCACTTATTATTATAATATTTTTTTGCACCACGTGTCAGCAGAGTGACTTAAAGATTCTGGTCCTGACAAATGCCTTGAACCTAACTGTCATATAGGCAGAAACATGTTGACCACGCGATAGGGTATACATCCATAACCCTACATCACAATTCTTTTATCCACTATCCCATAGGATGGAAGAATAACGTTGCCCTTACAGAGATAGTTTTAATGCACTTTCACACTTTGTTTGCACTCTGCCCCTCATTGCCTCCTTGAGGTATGGAGAATATACGTTCTTTGCATACTACACTCCCACTCCTTCCCTCTTGGGTAACTTGTAGCCCACACTGGGTACTTTGCGGTCCCCGTGTGTTGGAGGAACCCAATGATGAAGCATGTCACCCATGGGTGAATGAGGGTTTTCGTCCACAACACTGTTGTGCCCTTCTCCCTATCACTGCTACCCTATATTTTGTGCGAGTTATGACTATTTGGAAGTAGTATAGGATGGACCCTTCTATTATGTAGCATATTCTTCCTTGACACCTCCCTGTGTGAGATACACAGACAGCAGTTGATCCCATCACAGACACCGGGTTTGGCAGCCATTTTTTCAGTGTAAGAGCTGTCAGGAATGACAACAGGGTCTTCTTACTCGCCCATTTGCCACCTTGTTGAGATTTCAATGGGATTATGGGCTATAGGAGAACAATTGTTGGTCCAAGGATTTAAAAGGATTTTAAGTGGTGAGACTTCTTTCCTTCAAACTTGGGACATGTGAAATACTTGAGGTTCTTTCAGTAATCTAATAAGTAATTTCTAAGTAACTTCTGAATTTGGTCTCATTTATCCACTTGTATTTTATTGTAATTGTAATTATCATCTCTGTTAGTCTGTTCATGCTCCAGGTTTCTATCTATACCCCTCCTTCGACAACCCTGAAACCTATGGCATCCTCATCTTCCTTGAAATCGCACAATGCCTCTTCGGCAACTTAGACACTTAAGTGTGACCCTAATTCATCTGACAAACTATCTTCACCAATTTCTTTGGAGATCTTACTAGATGAGATTAGAGCATGGCATCATTTTGTTGAGGAGACAAATAAGAGTATACAGAGCCTGGATAACAAATGCTTTCTCACTGAGCGGAGGGTCTTTGAAGGGGAGCAGAGAGTCAGTGACATTCAAGATGATATGCACAAAGTAACTTAACTGGAAAAGGGAGTAACATTGTTGAACAGGTAATCAGAATATTTGGAAAAAAGGAATAGACAGAACAATCTATGAATTCATGAACCTTCAGAATAAAGTGAGGATGAAGATCCGGTCTCATTTTTTGCCTCCTTTCAACCAAAGGGCACACCGGCTGGGTCAACGTATGAGTTCATCTACTTCTCGCTCTAAACCCTGGAGGTGCGATTCTCTTGTTTCTGGAATTTAAAGACCTCCTTAAGGGTCTTTCTGCTGCAAAGGCATAGAAGCAATTAATTTGGCCCAGAAAAAAGATTTTTCTTACTCAGGGTGTTGGCAGGATCACTACCAATCCCTTTAAGGAATTCTTTGACATCTGTCCATCACTTTATTTTCTGGGTGCTCATTACGAGTTGTTCCATCCATGCATTTTTAAAGTCACAAATAAAGATAAGGCTACAACCTATGAGGACCCCACTGAGGTTCGTAAGTTTATTAACAATCATACAAGTGAGGTTATGAACGCATCAAGACCTTCACGACTTTAATACTTTCTGGCTAATCTGTTATATTTTTTGCAGTTCTTTGGTTTTCAAATGTTTTTCTTTATTCTTGGTTACCTTCATGCTTTTCCTATTTGTTTGTATTATAGCCATGATTGTCCAATGGGTATTTTCAACTTTTCCCTTTTGTTTCCACTGGCGATGTGTTCAATTGTCACGAGGCCCATAGGGACATAGTCGTCTTCCCTAAATTATCATGAGCACTCTGTAGATTGCCTGCTGCTTTGCACACATTACTACATGAGTTTATTTTACAAATGCCTCTTTTGATATTTTCACATGAGAACTTTTCCAGGGAGAAGAGCATGACAGCGCTTATGATGTAGAGCTACCATCTACAGACTGAGGTACGGGGTATGCAGATAGCGCCCAGAGATCTTCTAATATATAATCATCCTGCTTCTATGCAAGGGTAGAGAAGTTAGGTTATGATGTCTTTCACTATGACAGCTCCTTTTATGATTTATGGACTACGTGCTATGCTGACCGTATTTGTGTCATGTTTATTTCTGCTTATTGTGGCATGTATACTGCATACTAGAGCACGTTAGTTAAAATAAATATTTTACATTTGTTCGTGTCTCTGTCAGATCTTATTGTGGACGAGTACAAGAGTGTGAGTGAAAGGGTGTCTGGAAACCGCGATTCCTGGGAGTCGGGAGTGTTATGTTCTGGGGTGTCTGATCACTTGTTCCTCTATGAGAGAGTAGGAGGGCAAGTGAGACACTATAGCTAGTCGGTCCTGGGCACTAATGTGGTAGGATGACTCAGTCCCTATATACTAAGATCCCATAATCCTATGCATAGTTCTGTGTTTGTGCAGAATCCCTGCAACACAATAATGTAAAGTCCTTGTTCCTACTTGTTTATCGTATCATACATATCAGCATTACCGTGTGTTGCTCTTTGGTCATGCTACCTTCATGCAGTGTTATCACAATATCCCCCCTTTTATCATTGCAGTCAGGTACGTTCTTTCAGTCACTTGTTTGACATGTACTGTTTTTTTTTTGCTCTTATCCTATTTCCCTTTTTCTCATCTGCGTTTTCCTTATCCTCTTTTTTTCTTTATTCTCGTTTCTTCATTTGGTATATCCCCTCATTTGTTTGACTTGCTTGTTTTCTATTATATCGTTTTTTTCTTAGTCAATATTGTAGACCAAGTATACTACCAATTTTGTACAGTTTATATCGTTCGGAGTTATTTCATAACTTTTAAAAGGTTTTTTAACACCATAAAACGGCTGAGAGTTCTTTCTCCTCTAGGTAAATTTAATTCAAATCTGGTTCATCTCCAAAAATCAAATCTTTAAAATTAAGGCTAAGAAACTTAAAAAGAATAGGGTGGCGACAGTACTCACTTCCCCTGCCTTTAACATGAAAAATTGTGTTATTCTTTGTAACAAAAGATTTGTTTTTACTGTCTTATCCCAAAAAAAAAAAAATGATTATTAAAGTTCCTTCGACAATATTTACTGCTTATGCTCTCACACAGATGGACTAGAATGTCAGGACTAATGTGGGGCGGAAGTTTTTTCAATAAATGGATGATTATTTTTTATTGGGAGGTGACTAATCAGATTATGGACCTTTTTCTAGACCGTCAATCATCCATTAAATTCCTACCACATAAAATGCATAAGCAGTTTTGCTCAGCTGTCTCTGAGACCTTTGAGCAAATTGTGGAGACTTTGTAATCCCATCTTCTGAGATTACTCCCCAGTCTACGGATTATTATCCAAATTGGATCATATCTTTTTAAGCAAATGTTTATCTTAAAATATTGTCTCCAGTAAAATTGGGTACATTCTGATTTTAGATCATGCCTTGGTCATTACAGACTTAGACATGGTTCCTGTTAGCAGTCCAAGGGGTAGATGGCGATTTAATAACTATTGAAAGACTATACATTTTCTTCAGACTCCACTTCATTTGCTCTGGACTTTTTTGAGACCCATAGCAATCATACTTTTTCTGTTCCATTATTCTGGGGAACATCTGAAGCAGCTGCTTGTGGTTTCATGATAGACTATGTTGTAAGAAAAAAGAAACAGTTTCTCAAAGAACATAACGAGTTCCTAAAATCTATCAATCCATTAGAGCATCAATTTTACGTGTCAAAATCAAATACAACCTTGCATAATTTAGTTAAAGCCAAATTGCTAATTAATGAAACTTCTCTGAATGCTGCTTCACGTTACTCAAAAGTAGTACTCAATTCTATGGTGGTTGTAATAAAATTAGAAAGCTACTAGTGAATCTTCTGAAGGGTAGGAAACAACAAACCAGGATAGATCTTTTGTAGAATTCTCAGGTGTCTCTGATTTTCAAAGATAGTGAAATCCTTGCTGAATTTCCAGACATTGTACCTCCGCAAGTTGTTACTGTTATTGATTTGAGGGATACTGAGTATCCTAGGAATGGTGTCATAGATTTCTCTCCTCTGGAACCAGACATCTCCTTATAATAGGGTATTTAAGCCCTTTTCCTTCTTAATAATGGAAAATCACCTGGACCTGATGGCTTTTCAATTGAATTTTTCCATCATTTTTCTGATCTATTCACACCAAAAGGATTACAGTTATTCCAATTCTTTGCCTCATCAGGCATCTATATGTCTCAAACATAAAGATGGTAAAATCTTGCCCACTGTAAAAATTATCACCCCTTCTCTCTTGTTAATTAGAAAATGTTCGCAAAAAATACTGACCTTATGCTTAGACTCCTTTCTGCTTACACTAATTGAGTCTTGCCTAATAAAGACACGCTTATTTTATGATGTTCTTGGTAAAGCACCCATTTGACTTGTTCTTTACAAAGAAATCCATTGATAGACTGGGTTGGGATTTTATGCTTTCAGCTCTGCATTGGCATGGCTTTGGTCCTAAATGTATTTCTCTTATATCCTTATTATACAAATCTCCTGGAGCCTCCGTGGTAGTGAACAGCATGGCATCTCCCTACTTTCCACTCCAAAGAGGTGTCTGTCAAGGCTGGCCTCTTTCTCCACTCTTGTTTCTTCTTGCTTGGAGCCTCTCCTTTCTCGGATCCAGAATAATTAGCTAATTTCGGGTTTTCAATATGGGAGTCATCATTTAAAGTTAGCAGCTTACACTGATGTGGCTTTTTGTGTCCAATCCAGATTCCTCATTACTTGCTCTTTTGACTGAATTTTCCATATTCTCATCTGTCTCCAGATATAAAATAAACTCTGATAAGACTGAAATACTCCCTTTAAATACATTTTGTACTAGGCTATCTTTTGACTCTTTGGGCTCTATTTGAATATCTTCCAAAATTGAATATTTAGGTCTTCGGTTCACTAATTCCATCACAGAGACAGTTCACATTAACCTAAAAGAGATTGTCTATATCTGACTCCTTTTTTTAAAAGTTAGAATCCTTTATTTTTAGCTTAGTGAAGTTGTTTTGATGCTATTAAGTTGATGATTTCCCCTTATTCTCATTTACACCATCTCCATGTTAAGGTGCGAATCCCCCTCCTTCATTTTAAGAAACTTGACACTTCTCGGCACTTTTTTATGGAAGAGAAAAATACTGTGGGCGAGATGTATCAAGGTGAATTGCGTTAGCAAACGTTGAAAGACACAGAATTCAGCTGTGTGCAATGCAGGTAAGTAGAAACCCACTCACAAAATAAGGAATTGCAAAATTTGTGATTCCCTATTTTGCGCAAGCATTTAGAGAATTGCAATTTGCGATTCCCTATATGCTATTCTGGGAGACATCGGAAAATGAATTTTTGCTGGAAGGAATCTCAAATTACCACCAACTTCAGGTTTCCTTTAAAAATGCAATTATATGCATTTTTCAAAGTTCCATGTGGCGCACATACACGCTGTTGAAGCACAAGCATATGCAACAAGAATACTGACCCAGTCAATACCCACCAATAGACACTGAGAAACCAGTTATAATATCGTCATGTCCCAGAGTGGCAAAATGAAATGGAACCACTGCCCAATGTTTGGCATCAGGCTGTGCTTACTGCCAAATTGAACCAAATATAAGTAACGGTCATAGATAATCAGACGGCCGCCGACATAACGACTAAGCCCTATGCCTGGAAAGGGCCTCTATACGACCACATATTGGTTGAGATCGTGAAAACAGTCTACTTGTTTATGATTCCCCTACTATTCTCCTGTATACATTTTAACTTTAATACAAGGTCCTGAAGAAGGTGGCTACAAATATTTCTACCCACCAAAATGTACGTCGACCTATAGGACCCCCAAGCTGGCAACGCAACCATGGATATTAAATGAAATGTCTCTTCCATGAGTTGAACAGTGTATGCCTTTCAAACTTGGTGAAGTATGTGTGTGAGGTATGAATGTGTGAGCTTGGTAAGTTAGGCTGTGATGTTATGTGAGTTAGTTGTGGTGTAAGGTTGATCATAGTATAGCGGTTTCTCTATACAAACAGGTTTTATCATGCACATTAATATTAATTATTGAATCACGGTTAAAGACACATATAAAATCTGTATAAAAAACAAAAAAGACATGTTTGTGTACTTAGAAAATGATTTTTATTCTCTAAAAGAAATAGAAAAAATGAATTTTACAAATGAAAAATAGCATGTATATGAATACAACATTGTTGTATTTGATGTATTGATATAGCAAAGTGTTGCCCAGTAAGATTTCCTAGCCGTTGTTGATGAAATACAGGTCAAGTAGGTGTGCACTTGGAGCATATATTTTTTTTCAAGTAAAGAGGTTTGGCAATGCAACTGAATATTGCATAAGCAACGTAGCTGCCAAGTGCCTCTGTAACAAGTCTAGCACCTAAAGCTACTGCTGGCTTTTCTTGCAAACAGAATTTTGCATGCTTTCCATTAAGGCTCTAGACTAAATCTAAGCAGGAATCACACCAAACAGAAATCAACCTACATCCAGAAAACTAGTCAAATTAATTTGTAGTTGCTCCAATGGGCATGAGTAGGGTTAAGTTTTCTAGGAGTCTCTCGGGACACTCAAATATCGGCTACCCACAAATCTTGACGCTGCAGTTCACAGCCTCATTAAAAAGAAATAAAAGAAAACACCCTACAATCATCGCACTCCAAAGTTCTTCAACAGGTTTAAAAAAAATAGAAAACAGCTGACAAATCCCGTAAAATGTGGCTGAGGGGGCAGCCAACTGACAGGGATGGGCTCTTTTTGGCCTAGGTTTTTGGGCTGGTGGGGGGGAAATCTAACCAGCCATTTTTTAGGCCATGTCAGCATTTTGTAAGGTGACACAGCACCCCGTGGGGTTAGAGGATTTAGGGAACAAAATTTTCCCTCCCACCCACCCTGTGATAGAGCGTTTTTTTTGGAGTTTTTTTTTTAGATAATCTGAGTTAATATTAGGTTATTTTGTTGAGCACAGGTGCACAGAGGAAGGCAAATGATGTATGGGTTGTAGCTGGAAGCAGGTGCATGGCGTCTGGTAGCTAGTTTTTTACAGGGTTCCAGTTTCACTTTATGGTTGGGAACAAGTTACCCTGAGAGTAGGCAATAGGGTTAAGATAGGAAACACTTAGTTAGGTAGATGTTTAGCGAAGTAGAGAAAAGGTTACAGGGTTAAAGTTCAACAGTTAATGACCGAGTAGGGGCTTTTAAATAGTTGCAAAGAAAGGATAAGTGTGGGGAAACCTTAGGGGTGGAGGGAAGATATGTAGGTGAATCAATGTATAATAGGCGTAGTTTCGCAAGGTAAAGGCCAAGGGGAATGTTTTTGGGATGTGCACCGGTCTTCAATAAAGCAGCCTTATTCACACTTAATAGAGACCTGGTGGTCTGTGCTGCTCCTTTGCGGGCCAAATGCTGTTTGAGCAATTCTTCTCACACACTCCTAAAACAGATGTGAGCCTCGCTATACACTGAGCTGTCAAGTTTCACAGTTCCATGCGTAAGTCGTGCAGTCCAGGCATTTTCTTTGCATTTTAGGCCCTAATTACGAGCTGTCCTTTACAGGATGCATTTATTATCGACTATGATAAAAACCAACACTAACGTTTTTAACATTCATCATGCGATAAGCAACGACTTTTAAGAATTTTGGGGAAATAACTTTTAGGTGCTTTGCACACAAAAATCTGCAGGATGCAGTAAATACCTGGCATTTTCCTCCAATAAATTGGGGAACGTTTGACTTGCCAATATTTATCAAATACTCATAATTGCATTATGTGTGGTAAGAGGAGTTACCGCACATATTGCAATTACCCAGACCTCTCATAGTGAAGACCTTAAATTTGTATTTCTGATTGACTCATTTAGAAAATCAGAACTAAAAGTCCCAAATGCCAAGAAAATCCTGGGCTGGATGAAATACTCAAAAGAGCTAATTTTTAATCTTCATATTTGTTTCTATGAAATTGTGCTTTTATTGTATGGCTTTTTAAATCCGAAACAATAACAGATTGGACTCATGGATGGACCCAGTAAATAGGAGCGCTCTAGTCGCACATACAAAAAATATTTTTTAGTATGTGTTTTATTAACACATTTTGCAGGGCTGAGGAAAATCTCCGGCTTTGGATGCAGTGTTTTAGACTCAACTGCATCTGAACTTCTTGCTCCACAACTAGCGTATATTGCAGCCTGATTCAGCCACTCCTAAAAGAGAGCACCATGGAAAGCTCCTACGTGGAGGTCCACAGGCTCCAGAGCCCAATCTCCATGGCAATTTAGATTGCTGGCAGTGGCATCTCTAAAAGTAAATTTTAGAGGTGTACACATACACTACCATTGATAAAAACTATATATATATATATATATATATATATATATATATATATATATATATATATTATCTACTGGCGGTCGCCAGTAGATAGTTATAATTAGGATCGTGTTTCCATAGGAAATCTCAAAATTCTATTTTGAATAACTTTGGCGCCGGTTGACGAATCCTCGCAAAAATGTCAAAACTAATGGGGCGCTCCGCTCAGCTCCTACCCTGAAAGTCTCGGGGTGATTCGTCAAGTGGGGGCCGAGAAAAAAGGGGGGGGCACAAAACGCGTTTTCTCCATGCATTTTTCCAAAGGACCTTTAGTCGATGGTACAGCCCGAACGGCTGAACAGAATTACTGGAAATTTTGCAGAGAGGTAGTCCTCAGGTCAGGGAAGTGCCTTTTGCAGGTCTGGTGTCAATTTGTTCAGTAGTTCCTGAGAAAATAGCATTTAAAAGCATATAAATAACTATACGCGCGTACCGTGCGCGCACCGTACGCTTACGGTGCGCGCACCCTAACGTGCGCGAGCGAAATTCGGATTGGTTGTTACAGGTCTGTAAACATTCAAATCGGTCGAAATCAGGAAGTGTCGGCCGCCATTTTGTCTGTCACACTGAAAAGGAAAGGTGGAGAACGTGAAAAGGGGGCAGGGTAGGGAGTTCCTGACCACCTAGCATTTGTCAGGGGGTCACAGTGGGACCCCAAAGGCCACAAAAAAAGATTTTAAATTTTTTTTTTCAATTCGCGAGGTGCGCGCACCGAGCGCGCACGGCAAAAAAAATTAAAAAAAGAAGATTAAGTGTTTAGATATTAGGTGGCTCTAAAAAGAGCCATTGTGTTTATTGAGTGTTTTTTGGTACCTACAAGTAAGTACTGATGCAGAGTCTAAAGTTCAAGAGGAAGACTCTGTTCCCGTCATCATTGAAATGTACACCGTCTCCTCTATAAATGCCTTGCATGTTGTAACGCAAGTTGTTGTGGTACATAGAACCCATACCATAGTCTCTGAGGAAAGCAGAAACAGACTTATTGACGTGTTTTCTTGCTTTGTCAATCTGCGGACAATGTTGGTTGGACCAGTTCCACTTTTGCCTTTGGCATACATTAGAATATACAAAGGCAGTTTGTGGAAAAAGTGACATCAATTGCAGAAAGGTGTCCTTAATAAGCATTTCCAGACCTACCCCAGTTAAAGTGCCTAGGTCATTTCCACCACAGTGCACAATAATAAGGTTAGGCTGTGGGAGATGTAGAAAGGTTTTCACCAAAGGCATTAATTGGTGCCACTTTAACCCTCTCTGACCAATATATTTAATGTCTACATTTGGCAAAGCAAGATCTTTCACAATACCTCTTTTTTCTGCAAACTTTTCACTCCAGAAGACTTAGCTGTGACCTATAATCCACACTGTGAACATCTTCCAAGGAGATCTAGATGCACTCAGAAGGTTTCTTTCAGTAGAATGGCAATATGAAAAGAAAGATGTAAAATGGAGGCTTACATACTTTTTTCAAAATAAAAGAAATCATTGGCTGTTTCAGACCATTCAACACTAAAAACTAGGCTGTATGTTTAATTTTTTAAAAACATGTTTTGTATTGGTTCAGAAAAATGTGTTCCCACAGAACATTAGTTTGGATTTGCTGTTAGGTTTGAAAAGTCAAGCACTCTTGCTCTTTCGATTTGAAACATTGTGTGCTGAACTTCTGACCTCTCTGCTTACACCAGTGTTCCATGACCTGTTGCTATGGTAGCAGGTAGAAGTCATGTTGGGGGAAGGGATCATTTGGAAAAGGGTTGAAATTTGCAACCAATAGAAATGTGTGATTCCATTTGAATAAATGTGGGAAACACTGTGATTTTAAGTTAACATGTATATGTGTGAAAAAAGAGAGGGAAACATTGCCATTTACTGGTTCTGCTGAGAGGTGTACAGTTCAGAGATTCTGGCTCTGATAATCTCCTGTGTGAGTGGCACATTTCTTTCTCAACTAACTACTTTTAAAGGTAAGTTATGAATTTGAGAGGGGGTGTATGTGGTGTAGTTGGATATAAATATTAGAAATGTGATTCTTCTTATAAAGTTGTGTTTTACATTTTATGTTATGGAAGATATTTAAGTGCCTTGAACTTGAAAGATATTATGGAGTATGTCTTCACCATAAGTTAAGGTGCACTGGTATCACCCAGAAATACTGTTTTGTGCCTAGAATCACACCATTAGTCTGTGTGCACACAAGAATTCTTGTCAGAGATTTAATTTGTGTTGCTCTAGCTCTGTTAGACTTGCACTCGCAGGAAAGGGGGAGCTTGTTTTCTAGAACTGTGATGGTTAGCATTCAGCAGAAATCACTTTCTCAGAAATGAGAGGCAAATGCTAACACATTTGAAATTAGCATGGTACATTTTCCTTCCACTCCCGCAATGGGTGAGGTAGATCCTACATGTTCAAATCTCCAATTAACCTTTACCACACATGTACTCTTATATACATCTCTGCAGTCTTCATGCAGTTGTGCAAGCGTCCATGCAGATCTGTGTTGCACCTGACAATACATGTCTCCAGAAGCACGCTTTTAGCAAACACACAGGTGCTTCTCCTGCACTCTCATGCTTACTATTCAGCTCTGTGTGGTATTTCAGATAGCAGTGTGTAATGATAACACATTCAACATCACCAAGGCTCATTTCCTTTGCTCTACTCTAATCACTCACCCTGTAACACATGCTGATGGTCTCAAGTAGCTGTTAGGACGTGTACTCTTTTCTGCCTCTCTAAAATATAAGGAAAATGTGTCAGGCTGCCATAGTAATTATCACTTACTCTTCCACAGTAGTAAATGTGCTTTGAAATTGCCAAACTAAAATCGTTTTTTGCCTAGAATCACACCATGAGTCTGTGTGCACACAGGAATTGATGTTACAGATTTAATATGTGTTGCTCTTGTTCTGTCAGACTTGCAGTTGTAGGAAGGGGACAGGTCATGTGATAGGATTTGAAAAGCTCTGAAAGGAATTGTAATGTATTAAAATTACATAAAGGTATTTTTTTATTAGTCTTTCAGGTATTGCTGAAGAACAGTGAAATTAATTAAAGATGCCTATAAAGTCAAGAAAGAGAAAAGAACAGCAACAACATCTATATTTGAAGAAAACTGGACCAAAAAAAAAAAAAGTTGAAGAACCTCATGTTGGAAAAAAGAAAAAGTCTTCTGGTAAGCAGACTAAGGATTTTTTTTAAAAATATCTTCAAAGAAAAAATGTTAAGAAAATATGCACAGCAAATAGTGTTTCAAGTACAAAACAACAACAGAGTCCACAGAAAATACGAAAAGCCAATGTTGAATCAGAAGTAAGAAAGAGTGACTTAACACGAAAAGTAGATTTTAAAAACATTCATCGAAAAATGTTTCAGAGAAGAGTGATGTTAAATTTGCTAAAGGATGTGAAAAAAATATAAGAAGAAAACTCAATTGTATAAAAAAAAGAAACATATTGAATCAATTGTTACAAAGGCTTTGGAAATAAAAAGAAAACTATTCATTTTAATTTTGAATAGGATGCGTAGATTAGATAAATTAGTCAAAGCAATGAAGTCACAAAGCAAAAAGAAAAGAGAAGTTAAAAAAAAGTGTTCTTAGGAGAATGGAAGCATAGTTCAAGTACTGAACCTTTTTTTAATGAAGAGAGTTATCTTCAAAGTAATAGTTTGTTGCATGCAGTTGACACCCCTGGTCGTGCATATGAAGTGAAAGATGGCTGTGTAATGGAAAAGGAGAAAATGGTTCCAAGAAATGAGGAAGAAGTGATAGCTGATGAGGTTATGGGGAGACGTCCTAAAGCCCCATTGTACACTTGGAATTGTAGTAGTATTTGTACTGTGCGACAGGAATCTATTGATAAATTACGTGACTTTCTAAGAGAATATAGTAAAAAGAGTGTTAAACAGAAGATTAAGGTGCTTCAACGACTAGATCCATGCAGAGTGAGAGAGAATACTGGTTTGCAAGGACATTCTCTGGCTTGTCTATCTAAGAAAGTTTGTCAAAGTGTTTTTCACCATTTTAGGATGCTGGCAGTACATCATACTGAAATGAGAAAGTTTGTGAGAACATTGTATTTTGCTAAAAGTCCAGCACTAAAGTTAAAGGAGTTGGATAATGCTCTGTTCCGTAGATCTGTATCATATGTAGTGAAGGTTACTGATGATATTCAGTTTTCTTACTTTGGTCCAGAACAAGAAAGTGCAGGAAATGATACAGTTATTGAGGAAAATGTGGAAGAGAATGTAGAACCCACTGTTAGTAAATTTTGTCATTTCATCTTCAAAATTTTTACTATCATCTCTAATGAAAGACCAAATATTACTTGTATTTGTTGCCGGAGAAGCCATTACCAAATACAAACAAGGAATGTTGATCTCTATAAAAAAAGTGAAAATGAAGAAAATTACAAGTGGAAGGATTTTGCAACATATATATTTCTGGAAAATAGTTTTGATTTGGGTGAAGATCAGCGTATTTGTAAATACTGTTATAACAAGTTAGAAGAAAATAGAATGCCAGCCAGAGCAGTACATAATAATTTAGAATTGGTTGATATTCCTGCAGAACTTTCTGATTTAAATACGTACGAGTCTATAATCATTCAGTGTGTCCATCCGTTTCAGACCATAGTGCGTATGGAGCCGAAAACAGGTAAATTACCTCCTTCGGATTTGCAAAGAGGTTTAAAAGGAAGAGTTGTCTATTTGCCATTAGATTTGAAAAAAAATATGCAAACAATTGATGCAGATAGATTGGAAATTGAACCATTAGTTATTCTGGTTATTGGAGTACCAACAAAGAATAAGAAAATTTGGCAGGAGCTGGTAGATGTACGAAAAGTACAAAGAGCAAATTTATATTTGAAAATAAATAATAAATGGTATGAATCAATTTATATGGCTGAAGATGAAGAAGATTTACTAGCAGACTCAGGAATACCAACTGGGCAAATTGAAAAAGTGGATAAGTCAAAAGAAGAAGAAATTTATGAACATTTCAGCATACATCCACTTCATTCTAAAGACGTTTTATGGGAAACACTATTGATCTGTTTCAGATGAAAAAAGCAAAAGGAGCTCCCGTGAGTGTATGGGAGGAGAGCTTGGAAGCTCATTGTTTTCCCCAGCTGTTTCCTACAGGAGAGGGTGGACGATATGATGAAGGTCCAGTACAGATTCCTGCTTCCGAGTATCGGACTACAAGGATATATGCAGAAGATCCAAGATTTCGTCAAAGTATTCCTTATTTGTTCCATCTTTTATTTGAAAGTGACTTGTCTGCACTATCTTATGCAGTAAATCACATTTTAAAAAGTGGAGTACATCTACATAATGTGTCTGCAAAGGATTTTATGAACAAAGTGCAACAGCGAGATGATCATTTGGAATCTCAATTGATAAATTGGATGGCTTGTCAACGAGGAACTAATGAATATATTGGTACCGACGCCATGGAGAATTGAAATGTATGTTACAGAATTTAGGAACTCCTACATGGTTCCTTACCCTAAGCTGTGCAGAGTACGCTTGGGATGATTTACTGGATTTTCTTCGAGAGGCAAATTCAAATATTGAAAACATCCAATACAAGACAGCAGGAGAATTGTGCTCATTGGATCCGGTTAATGTTTGCAGATATTTCAATCATAGATTTGAGGCTATGATGTCCTTCATCTGCAATAAAAAAAAATCCACCTCTTGGAGAAGTTGTGGATTTCTTTTGGAGAAAAGAGTACCAAGCAAGAGGTGCTCCTCATATTCATATGCTGTTGTGGATCAAGGATGCTCCAAAATTTGGAACAGATGCTGATGGAGCAGTTTCATCTTTCATTGAAGAATATGCAACATGTGCTATACCTAAAAGCACAGAAGAAAAAAACTTAAAGGAGCAAGTTTTACGTTTCCAAAGTCATCGGTGTGGAAAATACTGTCGACGAAAGTACAAGAGTAAAGATAAATTCTACACAAAATGTCGATTTGGATTTCCACGACCTGTTCTTTCAAAAGGAAGAGTAAACAGTTTTATGTCAGCTGTGCGACATACTATTACAAGAAAAGGACCTAAGAATACCTACAACCTAAGAAGAAAAGAAGAGTCAAAATATATAAATGACTACAACCCAGTCATTTTATCCATGTGGAATGCTAAGATGGATATACAGTATGTTGCTGACAATTCTATTGCTGTTGTTCGGTAGTCACATCTTACATCACTAGATCTGAGAAAACGGAATTGAAAGAAATGTGGCAAGAGATTTCTCACGAGAAGACTGTCAGTAAAAAGCTATACAGTTTCAGTTTAAAGAGGTTATCGCATCGAGAAATTGGATCCTACGAATGCTCAGATAGGTTATCATCTGTAAGTCTGTACTCCAAATCCAGAAGAATAATTTGGGTAAGTTTAGGCCTTGCAGGAATGAGAAATCGGGTACTGAAATCTATTCGAGAAATTGAATATTTAGCAGAGTACGAACCAGAAAGTACAGACATTTTAAGAACAAACATGTTGGACACATATTACCCACAAAGAAGTCATCATCTTGAGAACATGTGTCTCTATGAAGTGCTGCAGAACTACATTTATAAACGGAATACCACAGAAGATATCAACAATGGAAAATATAAAGTCACTGGTGAGGAAGGATGTTTGGTAAAACAAACAAAAGGAAGTTTGATTAATCACCAGAAGCTGAGTTGCGACACTACTGACAAGAAGGAATTTTACTACTTGGCACTTTTGCAGCTGTTTAAACCATAGCGTTCAGAGGACGAACTACTTGGAGATTTTCAGAGCTATGAAGATTCCTTTAATGCTTGCAAAGATAGCATAGAATGCAGTACTTTCTCAACTTATGTTCAAATGTTAAATGAAGAAATTGAACAAGAAGCAACAATTGCAGCTGAAGTAGCTAGAGACAGTTCAAGACAGTCAAAGTTCTGGGACGTTCAGTCAAGATCCTCTAGGACAACCAATCGTAGAAAATGAAGCTGCAATAGCCATGACTGAAGTAGAAACAGCTATGAATCAAGCTCAGGAAGATTTAATAAACTTACCAAATAAGGAACAACAACTGAATGATGAACAACAACAAATTTATGAGGAAGTCAGAAAAAACATTGATCACGGATTACTACATGAAAATAAAGAGTGCTCATGCACATCGTTTCAACCAATAAGAATGTATGTGAGTGGACAAGCCGGAACTGGAAAAAGTTTTTTGATTAAAGTAATTAGAAGCTATCTACAGTAAAAAACAGATTCAACTTTGTCTTCTGTTGTTACTGCTCCAACTGGGTTAGCAGCATATAACATAAAAGGAATTACCCTCCATCGTTTGCTAATGTTACCAGTAGAGCACGAGAACAAAATACAATACCACAAGCTAACAGGAGAAGCATGTTTTGAAGTTGCAAGAGTATTGAAAAAAATGAAAGTTCTCATCATTGATGAGGTAAGCATGGTATCAAACTTAATGCTTGCCTTTGTGCATTTAAGAATGCAGCAAATTCTTAAGACAAACTATGACGTGCTATTTGGAGGAAAACATGTTATAGTTTTTGGGGATCTTCTGCAGCTTACTCCAGTTAAAGGACAACCAGTATTTCAAACCCTTACACATGAAGACATGAAAAAGTCATTAGTATAGGTAATGTGAATATTTGGACATACTTTCAGTACAAAGAACTCATTACCATTATGCGGCAAGCCAATGATGAGGATTATGCAAGTATTCTCAAAGATATCAGAATTGGACTACTCACAGAACATGGCAGAAAAGCTTTACAGAGTCGATTGCTATGTAATGTGTTTCCAACAGAACAAATAGTTCCAGAGAAAATATACAAGAACATTGCTGTAAAAAAATACTGTAATCTGCTTAATGCCAACACTACATGAATGCTCTATATTCAATCAAGAACTTTTGAAATTGGAAAATGAAGAGATGAAAGCTGTGGATAAAATACAACCTGAAGGAATAACTATTATATTGACAAACAAATTAACAAGTAAATTGGATTCTCTAGAGAAAAACATCTCGAAAACAGCCGGTTTAGAAAAGGATCTTTATGTATGTATGAACGGTCGAGTAATTTTAAGACGTAATTTGGATGTAGAGAAAGGTTTAGTGAACGGAGCTATGGGTAAAGTTGTGGGTTTTGTTAATTACCAGAAAAAAGTTGGAATTGAAATTTTAAAAATAAAATTTGATCAGATTGAAGAGGTTAAAGACATTTGTCGTTGTTCAGTTCGTTTCTTGCTTGTGAAAGACTTATATGTACGTAGGAAGCAGTTTCCGTTTTCTCTAGCATATGCAGTTACTATTCACAAATCACAAGGATTAACTGTAGATAGTGCATTTGTAAACATTGGTTCTACTGTGTTTAAAGAAGGTATGGCATATGTTGCTTTATCACGCGTGAAAAAAATATCTGGTTTATTCATGATAGACTTTGATGACTCAAAAGTAGGTGCTGATGCAAACTGTGTAAAGGAGTATAATAGATTAAGAAGAAGCTATGCTCCTCATTTAGGTCAGTATCCTGTGTTTGAAAAACGTGTTTGTCGGAAAAGGAGATTTGCGAATATCTCTAATGAGGATGTTCAGAAGAGAAAACAAAAAGAGAGTGATGTGACTGCAAGCAAAAAGAAAAAGGACAGTGTTGTAGAGGTTGTTGGTTGTCATTTTGAAAATAGCTCTGGTGTCAACTGCTACGCAAATGTAGTGCTCAATTTTGTATTTTATCTTCAAATTTTGCAAGAGCAGATAATACTAAATCATGAAAAAAGATTCTGTTCTCTGCTGAGTCTTTTTTATGAGAAGCTGAGTAATGATAACACTAAAATAGAAAGTGCTTCTGATGTTAGAAATCTTTTAGATGAATGTTCTGGATGTACACAGTTTACACAAGATGTCCAGCAAGATGCACAGGAATTCTTGATGTATATGCTTATGGTACTGGAAGATGAAGGGGTAGAAATAGAAAATGTATTAGGTGTCTCATATAAATGGGAACATTGTTGTGAAAACTGTATGAACACATGCAGCAGTAATGTTGATTCTGAAAGGTTCATATATTTAACATTACCAGAGAGTAAAACAGTGACTTTTAGTAAATTAGTTAAAGATGCAAATCACAACATGGAATGTTCTCAATGTAAATCAGACATGTTATCAACGTTATTTTTACATAAATATGGACAGTATGTAGTTTTAATGATGCAACGTTGTAGAGCAGATGGAACTAAAATGGAAACTTTACTAAAGAAGTTTGTAGGAAACCAATTATCGATATCAGGTAAAACTTTTGTTGCAGTTGCAATTATTTTTCATGATGGACCTTCTATAACTTATGGTCATTACACAGTTTATCTTAAATGTGAAAAAGGATGGACACTGTGTAATGATTCTCAATTGATTTTCAAGCAACGTTTGCCTTATGATTTACCAAATTGTTACTTAATTTTTCTAAAACCAAAATTTTAGATATAAAATTGAAATAATGGTTTCTTCAGATTTTGTAAGATTAACATTGGATTTTTCACTTACAAAGGATTTTAAAATTACTATTTGGCCGAAAGGTAAAGGTAACAATTGTGGACTTGTTTGACAGATATTATTTTGGTGTACGTGCTTAAGCAGCAAGATTTACAGACGTTATTTATTGCAAATAGTTATTGTTCATAGAAGGTATTTTTAATATATTTGTGATATTTCTATCAAGGTCTGTTTTAGTGAGAAGAGATTCAGGGCTTTTTTTAAACAATCTTTCAGATTGTTTCTTTTTTTTTGCCCGCTGTTAAATGATGAAAACAATTGATATCACTATTTTCAGTGAAATTCAATACATTCTGAAAACAGCAAAAAAAGGGCAAAACATTGCTTTGTTAAATATGAAAAAACATGTACTGCTTAAGAAAATGTATTGTTGAATATTAATACTTTTTTTCTTTCTTTCAGATCTTGAAAGAAAATTTAGGAAATGTAATCCATTTTACTTGCAATTAAAAAAAACATTTAAAAATGTGTTTAAATTTAAAACAAAGGTGGAAAACATGGAAAGTGGGCATGGTAGAGACTTCCTGACCCCTTAGTCTTTGTCAGGGAGTCCCTGAAGGATAAGAAAATGTGAAAAAAACGATTAAAAAAAATAATCATTGGGTGCGCACGCTATGCGCGCACCCTAAAAAGAGAAAAAAAAAAAAAAAATTTAAAAAACCATCGACAAATAGATTTAAAAAACAAGTTTTTGTGTTTAGATTAAAGGTGGCTCTAAAAAGAGCCCTTGTGTTAATGTAGGGTCAGAGTAAGAGAAAAACGAAAAAATGAAAAAAACTATGGCCTGGTGCAGGAGTGCTGCTCTAATTTTCTCTCAATGAGATCAATACTGGTCTCACCGAAACAAGTAAGAGCATGACAGTCCATGCACCGTGTATAAAGCCTCCGAAAAGAAGGGCGTATAAGTAGAGGTGTATAAGTAAGAGAAGGCACCTCCGCAAAGGAAGTGCTCGGCTGAGCTCCCAATGGTGTGCTCGGCTGAGCTGTTGCGGATGTACTCGGCTGAGCTGCTGGTGGGTTTTCATCAGCTGCTCGAGTAAAAGTCGCAGGATGCACCTTTTCAACGTGCCTTAACATTGTGTGAATACTAAAAGAGTATTTCTTGTTAGGATTTCCACGTGATAAGGTACGGTGACAAAGAATGCAAGTGACTTTTGGTGCATTCACCTTCTTTTGGCCTTCTGGAAAAGTGAAAACCTGCCATATGAAGGAGTCTTTCTGCTTCCTCTGACTCTGTCTCACAAGAGTATCCTGTTCAGTCTCAGAAAATGGCTGCTGCTGCTCTGCCATTGTATCTCAAAAACAGATTAGGTCCTTCTCCTACTGAATCAGAAGTAATAATGAGGGGAGTGGGTGTGGTGTTGGAAGAATGTAAAACTGAAACTAGTTTGAACCAATGAAAAGTGTTGTTTTTTAATCACATGACTTGAGGGGCGCGCAAGGTGCGCGCATGCCGGAGCAAATACGCATGCGCGAACAAGTACGCGCGTATGCGCGTACGTGACGCCCATACGAAGTACGCGCGCAAGCGTCTACGAATTACGCGCGTATGTTGCACGCATACCAAGTACGCGCGCATGAGCGAACGTACTACACGCGCATGCGCGAACTCAGCGCGCGCATGCGCGAACGTACCTACGTACGCGTACTTAGTGCACGCACCGAGCACGCACTATGACCTACGCATGCGTACGTAGATAACGTACGCAAGCGTACACGAAAAACGTACGCATGCATACGTAGATAACGTACACATAAAACGTACGCATGCGTACTGGGTGCGCGCACCGTAAAAAAAACCCTATACAAAAAAATGTAAGGAATTAAAATGTATATAAGTTAATAGAAGATATTAAATATGCTGTTCAACTTTATCCAAATTCAAAAAAAAAAAAAAAAAAAAAAAAGTGAGCCATTCCAAATTAAAGGATACAGATAATCTATAAATATATACATAGGTAACTTGTTGTAAAAGGAATATATAAAAAATATTTAATTTTTTTTAAATATTAGCATTTAAAAAACCTTTGAAATTCACTGAAAAAAACCATAGTTTTCACACGCGTTATAGTTAGCTGGACATTTCACTCGTACAAAACCATTGAAATTCCACCGTTATAGTTAGTTCAGCTAACTATAACTCGCGCCCCCGCAATGCACTGCTGATGACGTCACATATTACATAACTCATGACATGGTCAGTGACATCACTGATGACATCACTGATGACATCATCCACGTGAAAAATTACTGCATCTTCTCACACCCTAATTTAACCGTTGATACACCGACTCAAAATTTCAGACGTCCATTCTGAAAACCATAGATACTCCAATACCAATAACTACATACCCACTCATTAACTCTTAGGTCTACATACACCTCCACTCACTCACCTGTACAGTTACTCATACTTACAGTCACTCCGTACAAGACTATCATATGCATTTATACACCTACATAGACACTCACACACCACCAATCATCCATAGAGGTACTCTCACACCTAGTTAGTCATGCAAATAATTAATCACACTCCCATTTACTCCCCTATGCAGTTATACACACTCAAGTTCACTTACTCATAAAAATAGTACCAGATTCTTAAGCTCTTATACAATCATTGATACAAGCACACACTCATCCATATAGCCACTCTCACAATCACACACTCTTACACGTATATATACTGCCTTTCACATAAGTAGTTACTGACATGTACAACTGAGATATACATTCAATCCCTAACACACCCATACATACACTCACTTAACCATACAGTTCATCAAAGATGCACTCTTAAAACCATGCACCCATAGAATCACCCAGTCCCACATTAATGCACAGAGTCACACACACCCTACCCACACAAACACTCAGGCACCCATACAGATACTCAGACAACCAATCAATAACCCATAAAGACACTCATATAGCTATTCACAAAACCATGCAGCCACTTATACACCAACAGACAGACACATACAGACCTTAACACAGTTTAGTCACTAGTCTGCAGTAAGATACATTCAATGACTTACTTATAGAGTCAGTTATGCACCTAGAAAATCATCCATTCACACACTTTTACACCCACTCATTCTTCCACAGGCCTTTCACTATAAATATATAAAACATATGTAAACTTTTCCGAAAAACACACAGTCACTGGATGACATCATCAGTGATGTCACTGACCATGTCATGAGTGATGTAATATGTGACGTCATCAGCAGTGCATTGCGGGGGGCGCGAGTTATAGTTAGCTGAACTAACTATAACTGTGGAATTTCAATGGTTTTGTACGAGTGAAATGTCCAGCTAACTATAACGTGTGTGAAACCTATGGTTTTTTCAGTGAATTTGCAAGGTTTTTTAAATGCTAATTCCTAACTATAACATGTGTGAAATCTATGTTTTTTTCAGTGAATATATATCATCTACTGGCGGTCGCCAGTAGATAGTTACAACCTAGTTTCCATAGGAAATCTCAAAATTCTATTTTGAATAACTTTGGCGCCGGTTGACGAATCCTCGCGAATTTTTCAAAACTAATGGGGCGCTCCGCTCCTACCCTGAAAGTCTCGGGGTGATTCGTCAAGCGGGGGGCGAGAAAAAAGGGGGGTCCCAAAACACGTTTTCCCCATGCATTTTTCCATAGGACCTTTAGACACAGCTACAGCCCGAACGGCTGAACATAATTACTTGAAATTTGGCAGAGAGGTAGCCATAAGGTCAAGGAAGTGCCTTTTGCAGGTCTGGTGTAAATCTGTTCAGTATTTCCTGAGAAAATAGCATTTAAAAGCATATCAATATCTATACGCGCGCACCCTGCCATGCGCGAGCGCAATTCTGATTGGTTGTTAGAGGTCGGTAAACATTCAAATCGGTCGAAACCAGGAAGTGTCGGCCGCCATTTTGTCTCTCGCAGTCTGAGGGGGTGAAAAAAAAAAAAAAAAAAAAAAAGGTGGAGAACGTGAAAAGGGGGCAGAGTGGACAGTTCCTGACCCCCTAGCTTTGGTCAAGGGGTCACAGAAGGACCCCCAAGGGAGAAAAAAATCAAATTTTTTTTTTTTTAAATCGCGAGGTGCGCGCACCCTGCGCGCACGGCACGCACTGCGAACCGTGGGTGCTTGGTGCGCGGAGCGCCCATAGCGCGCGCACGGTGCGCGAAGCGCACCGAGCGCGCACCTCGCGATTTTTTTTTTTTTTTTTTAAATTTCACGGTGCGCGCACGGTGAAAAACCTGAAAAAAAAAAATTATAAATACATAACTTAGCATTTAAAAAACCGTACAAATTAACTGAAAAAAAAACCATAGGTTTCACACACGTTATAGTTACGAATTGGCATTTAAAAACCTTGCAAATTCACTTAAAAAACCATAGGTTTCACACATGTTATAGTTAGCTGTACATTTCACTCATAAAAAAACCTATGAAATTCCCCCGTTATAATTACTGTAGGCAACTATAACTCACGCGACCGCAATCCTCTGCTGATGACGTCAGATATTACATCACTGATGACATATGTGTCTTTATGAAAAATAAATATTTGTAATATATGTATAGCTAAAGATTAATGGAAGAAGACATGGGTAAATAAGTGTCTAAATACAGTGATGTAATATCTGACGTCATCAGCAGAGGATTGCAGTCGCATGAGTTATAGTTGCCTACAGTAACTATAACGGGGGAATTTCATAGGTTTTTTACGAGTGAAATGTCCAGCTAACTATAACATGTGTGAAACCTATGGTTTGTTAAGTGAATATATATATATTTACTGAGAAAAACAAAGGTTAATGTAACACTATAGTTAGGTAAAAATGTTAGTTTAAAGCAGTGTTGTAATTTTAGATGTCTTATTGCTGTTATTAATAAGGTGGTAGCATATATCATGAGTGATAAAATATGTGAGGTCATAAGCAGTGCATGACAAGGTCATACATTTTTTCAGGAAATTTCCGATATTTTTTTTAATGAAAAGTTAGATATTGTTACCATACCCAACTATAACTTCACTTTAACCTTTGGTTTTTTTTCCAGTGAAATTGTAGGTTTTTTTTGTTTTTAACAAAAAGGGATATTTTCTTACCATACGTACCTACACCAACCCCTGCAGGTGGCTACCCCCCCACTGAGCATGCTCTTTGGTCAAGTGCAGGGTGGGTTGACTGCAGGACCTGGGCTGTAGCAGGCTCTGCGCTCAACCCCATGCGGACAGCCACCATCCTACCGGCCACGCACAGTCTTTGGATGTGCACAGCGTGAGTTAGCCGCAGGACCAACCGTCCATACATAACCAACCTACCACAGATGCTCACACCATCCTTTTTTTAATGGTTTTTACGATCCTGCTGAACTCTCATGGGAGTAAGCATGGCCCTTTGCACCTTTGAGGCACTCACAGGAGCAGGTGAGCCCTGGGGCATTGTGGCCACCCCCAAAAATATTTGTAATACATTTGGCCCCGGGGTGGGGGTTCTTCGTGGGCCCCTCCTCCCCACACACAAGTTCCGGGGGTCTACCCTGCCACTTATGTTTTATTTTTTTACGTTTTTACTTTTGGGACATGGGATCAGCATTCCTGTGTTAATTGTGTTTTCAAATGGCGGAATTACTGAATGAATTTACACCAAATCGCAAAAATGCACACTTCATAGGTAAAGATCTAGATTTCTGCCAAATTTGGTGTAACTCCATTCAGCTATTTGGGCTGTAGAGCGGTTCAAAAATCTCTATGGGAACTGAATGGGGAAATAGTGTTTTGGGACTTTTTTTATGCCCCCGCTTGAGGGATCAACCCAAAATGTCCAAGGTGAATGAAACGTCTTTATCACACACATATTTGCTGATATTGTTGAAATCTTACTTTGGACGTGTGTATTTATGTATACATGTATTTACTGGAAAAAACAAATGTTAATGTAACGTTAAAGTTAGTTAGGTGAATTTGTTAATCATGCCATTTACATTTTGAAATACAAAAACACAGAAATTCACCAGTTATAGATAGCAGCACTAACTATAACTTGTGCTCCCGCCATGCACTGCTCATGATCTCACATATGACATCACTCATGATATCATTTATGACAGCACTGATGACATCCCTTAAAGTAATAGGCTCTAGGGGCGGGCTCCACTGGTCCTTTAGTGCCTTATGGAGGGTGAAACACTACTTCCCCTTCTCATTTTGTAATGTTTCATTCCTGGGGGTAGGCTCCCTGGGGCTTTTAGAGGCTCAGGGAAGTGACTGTGTGCCCCCCCTCCCTATATAAAGGAATCTTGGCACTGTGGGTGGGCTCCCTGGGGCCTCTCCATGCTCGGGGAGGGGGCCCCCCTCTCACCACACAAACTATTTTCAGCCCTGGGGGTGGGATCTCCAGAGTCTCTGCATGCTCGGGATGGGGGGCCATGCAGCTCCTCTCCATGAAATCAGCCCTAGAGGTAGGCTCCACAGGGTATAAGGTATTTAAATGCGGGTTGGCGCAATTACAGGGTTTTTTCTGACTTTTGTGGGATTGCAGCATTTTTTGCCATTTTCGGTTTCTTTTTAGGCCCGGGGGTGGGGGGGTGGGCTTTGTCAGGGTATTCCCTACCTCTTCCCCCATGTATTTTTTTTGTAACTTCAGAACAGGAGACTAAATCCCATAGTCCTGTAGTGGCTGCCAGCAACTTTTTCTCATGTTGCTGGCAGGTAATCAGAGCACTTGCTCTCACAGGATCCTGAACCTGCCAGTAGCGAGATGGCCCAAGGGAAATAAAGCTCTCTGGGCCAATCAGACTTTCTAATTTTAAATCGGTGCTCGTGCAACAGGCTCTTGAGACTCTCGTAGACCAAACTGCCAAAATATATCATTTCTTTTTAACTTAAATTGAACTGAACAGATTTACACCAAATCACAATCTGCGGACCAATATCTAGCTTCCCGCCAAATTTGGTTTCATTCCATTCAGCGGTTTTTGCTGTAGCCCGTCTTAAAGAAGTCCATTGAAAATGCAGGAAGATTTTGCATTTTGGGAACCCTCTTTTTTCTCGGACCCTGGTTGACGGATCACCTTAAAACTCTCCAGGAAGGAGCTGATGTGAATTAACTTTTTTTGGGAAAGATTTGTGAAGATTCCTCAAACAGGGTCAAAGTTATTAGCAAATCAAAAACATTCTTTCTATCGAAAAGCAGACGTAACTATAGCTAACTGGTGGCAACCACCGCAAGGTAATATTTACATAGAGATATCTACACACACAGCCAGACAAACATTTTAAGCAATCAGCACTACTTTACAAGGACAGACAGTTTGATAAATCAATATGTATGGCAAAGAGCATTGTGTGTTTTTTATCCAGTGTTAGCTACTAACACAAACAGCAGTGGTATTGCTGGGGCACGGGAGGTGGGGCTCTGGCAGGACAAAAAGAAAAGGGGCGGGTCCCATCTGGCCCCCCTCTACAGACGCTACTAGCATTGGGCAAAGGGCCTCTCTCACCCTCTGTTCACATACAGATTCTCTGAAAATGTATTTTATGATAAATAGTTGGGTTCAGGTGCTTTTATTCAGGTATGATGAGGTGTCTGTTGGATTTCAACAGGAAATTTAACCTACATACAGACAAAAACGCTTTTCACTCACTGTTTTGAAAGTCTTCAACAATGTTGGTTATTTTACAAAATAATGTTTTTTCTCTCACTTAGTACCCCTACCAATCCGTATTCCTCTCTTTCCATTGCCCCTTTAGCCCCTCTCATGGGCCCTGCTTTTTGTATAATCAGGGGTCAAAGTGGCAGAATGTTCCAAATATGCTTAAAAGTGGAAACACAAGCCATTTGTCTCCAAGCCATGCAGTCTCTGTCATCAGCACTTCTTCTCCATTCTTCCACAAGAGCAGTTCAAACATGAGTGGCAAAAGTATCCAAATTATTTTGGCTCTACCATATTTGCCACATAACACCTCATCTGCTGCAAAATCTGACGATTTTAACAAAAAAATTGTATCTCAAACGAATCAAAAGTTACAAAAAAATCTGACTTGTTTTGCTGCGCAGTGGTATGCCCTTGGCAAAGGTTTACTGGTCATCTTTCTTACTGCTGCATTTATTTGTATGTTACTCTGAAATTAATGAGGCAAAATATTTGAAGAGACTGTTAGTACATGTAAAAATGTCAAAATAATAAAGTATCAGAAAATGTACCACATTACGCTGCAGCCTTTTTTTACTGCATAATTTAGTTGACACTGCAACATCATTTTGTCCTCCATTGCTGAATATTTCCAGTGGCCCCAAAGCAGGCAGCAAATGTTAAAAGTGCTGGTGCAAGAAGCAAAGACACTGAAGTTTGCAAACTTAGTTTGGTGTGCATGCAAATCCTACATTGCAGATCCCTGGTGAGTTGCACAACTACTGCTGAGAGAAGGGTCCTGTGAACTCAGTATTAGAGTCACTGTTGCTCTAGGGTGTGCTGCTTTGTAGGCCTCCCGCAAGACTGGAGGTGAACTTCAATATGGATTGTGGTGGACAGACCTTCAAGGTTAATCCACACTTGCCATCGCTAGGGTCTACATGCTGATGCTAAGACACCAGGGCTTCAAAGGTCTATCATGGGAATGTGCTCCCTCAGGAGAGTGGTCTGGTCATGAAGGCTGAAACTGGTTCCCCAGTTCCAAATTGAGCATCTCTGGCCATAGTGCCACATCCTCTCCCCACTGAACACCACACTACCTCAGAGAGAGAAACTCGCAGTGTCTTCAGCTACAACCCAATTATGCCCCGCTATAAACACCTGGATGCAACTCAATTCAAATTATGCACTAGACAAGAATGATATGCTAACATCTTGGAAAGTGCAAATACTCATAGGGCATGCAAGAATAAGTAAACTATGAGAAATATAAGCAAGAACAACATGGTTACATTAACGCTTTTATGCTCATTATTCAAAAATCAATGAGTGTTACACATTTTATAAACTAAAATAAGGAAAACAGCTAATAAGGATCACATTAAATGTTTTCCACTTTAGCATCAACCAGGTAGTGCAGTACCTCCAGGAAAGATGCACGTCCCCACTCGGGGAAAACAGTGCTGTTCAAAGAAAGACGAGAAAACGAAAGTAGCGCTTCACTGGCAAACGCTGTAAAGTGGCGCTAATGTGTTTAGGTGCAAATAAAACCAATCTGGCCACTTTACAACAGTCTCTGTCTTGCTTTATTTAGTTAGTTATCTTTCGTATTCTGACCTTTTTTTTTTCTCTTCGGCACAAGGCTGCACTTTGATATAGAAAGATATCAGAAAAAGACATTCACAGGGGAATTAAATGAATGAAGGAAATGAGAGTAAGAGCATTTTCCTGAAGTCACGGTTTCCAGCAGGTGAGGAAGAGCGAGACAGAAAGACGGGATAAAAGAGTAGGAGGTAAAGGACTGCCCACCCCGACCGTCCCCAAACGGCCGAGCCTTATCTATTGGCCTTCGCTATTTCTGCTGTCGTGAGACGCATTTGTAAAAAAAATTGTTGGGGCATGTCGTGCCCTACCAATCCCGTCCACTTCGGCCACTGCGTATAATGTATTTACATCAGTGCTTTACATGGGCCGGTACTCACCGGCACTTCTTAGATTTATCACTCTGAGTACTGGCACTTCTCTACTGCCGAGGAGTCTACCAGTACTCATGAAAGAGTAGGCTCATTGGATGCGAGTGCTGGTGAGCAGGATTGGAACGTGTCTTTGGCAGCCAAGGTGCTGCTTCAGTAGCCCCGATCTGAGCCCAGCTGAGCTATTCAGCAGGCCTCATTTGAATAATGTCCGGGTGCTCACCATCTGTCTTCCTCGCCACATGATTAACAAAGTGAGCATCAGCTCCACACCAGAACGCGCCAAAGCAAAAGTTGGCCTCCCATGACTCCCATCCCTTCCCAACACGGCCGACCCCCAACTACCCCTGACCTCTATAAGTGGAGGGCCGGCCCAAACCTCAGCCTGTGAACTACCAAGCAGAAATATGAAGCTGACAGCAACACAGGGAGGGAGGGATGGAAACTCATGTGGCGAGGAAGACTATACTTTGAGTAATGAAGATTAACGGTAAGAACCGGGGCATTACCTCCTCATAAGTCTTCCTCGCCACATGATTAACGAAGTGAGCACATACCAAAGCCAAGTGGCTTCATGGAAACTCACAAGAAACCAATGGATGCCAAAGAAGCATGGCAAACTCAACAACCACAGACGAGTGGAAGAAACCACCCAAGAGAAAGGCAACCACGAGCAGTAAGAACCAGCCCGGGACAGAGAGACCCCGGGAAGGCCGAAAACCAAGCCTCGAGACCCATAGGGCCGCCAGAAAACCGCCCAAACCAATGACCGAGGGAGGATAGAGAAGGCATGGAACCAGACCTTACAGTGCCAAACGCAACAAACAAACTGGCACCACAACAGGAAGAGGCAGGCTGGCCCAAACACAGCAAGACTGCCCGACGGACAGGCAAAAGTGAGAGGGAAGCAGAATCCCCAGACTCCGGAACAGAAGGAAAAGAGGGCAACACCACCCCAGAGCCATCAAGATGCCACAGCAGCCAAAAGACGCAGTCCGACCGAAACACAGCAACACTGCACATCGGACCACGAACACCGAGAGAACAGAAACCACCCCAAATCCAATGACCGGAGGGACAGAGGGAAACAAACCCAAACAGGCCCGGCAGACAACAGAGGGAACCAAGGGCAGAATCCGAGGAACCAGACACAACCAAAGTGGACTGGCAGGAGCCGCAAGAACGGAGGAGAGCGCAGAAAGGAACCCAGCACCCCAACAGACTTGCAGAAATGAAGGACAACAAAACACCACCAACACAGTGAAAAACAGGCAGGCCATGGACACCAGCGGGCCAAAAGGACCCCCCAGAAGGGAGCAAAAGAACCCAGGAAGGCACAAGAAACCAGCCCCCGGAAGCCACAGGAACCCAAAGCAACCCGGCCACCAACGGAACCAAAGCGGCAAACAGCGGAAACCCAGCAAGGCCGCCCAAGAAGCCCGAAAAACAGAAGGAACCAGGCCCAAGGCCAAGCCACCAGAAAGGAAAGTGAAGGCCCAACACAGGGTTATCATGCACAAGGAAGCAGAGAGCACCCAGCAGCAAGGAGAACGCTGCATGAAAAGAGTGCAACATCCCTGCGCAGGGGCCAAGCAAACCATCCCAGTACGATCCACTTGTAGGATACGAGCTGCCGAAGCGAGCACCCAAGCGGCCACCCAGCCAGCTGCCTGAGAGCCGACAAGAAAGGGAGTGTACAGGAAGGCAAGGCCACCGGCAGAAACACACCAATGTTGAGAGGGATAGAAGAGCTGGGCGAAACGAGCCCAAAGCCATGCCAACACCACTAGGGAGCAACCCCGAGCCAGCAGGCACAAGCACACCAGAGCCAGGGCCAGAGAAGATGAGGAAGCACAATCCCCAGAGGAAGCGGAGGGCCCCGCAGTGGAGAAGGAAGAAATCCCAGCACCCCCGGACAACTAACAACCCCAGCAGGTGAAACCAAGGGAGAAGAACCCAGGTGAGCACCACCAACAGAACAAATGCCCCGCCCAGGCCAAACAAGCCCAGAACCCATGGAAGCAGAGGGAACAGAGGCAAAGCGCAAAGCCGGGAGCCCGGACGAGCAAGCAAACAGAGCCTCCTCTGGGGGCTTAAATCTCGCCCGTAACATAGGAACCCGGCTGCCCAGAGGAAGATGGAAGCCACGGACAAGCCAAAGAAACGACAAACAGAAGCCAGACGAGGGACCTGTCAGCAGGGGGACCAACCGACCCTGCACAGACCCGGGAACCCAAGCACGCCCCCCAGTCCCACAGGACGGCAAAGGCTGCAACCACCCGGGAAGGGAACCCCAGATAGTCAGACCGCACCCGCAGACAGGATGGGAAGGGAGCCGCCTGCCCGGAGACACAACCACCGGCAAAACGGAACCGTGGGACAAGGAGACCACCGGGAACAAGAGAAGGGACACCCATGTGGGAACAGGTGAGGATGAGTATGAACCGGAACCCATGACGGCCCAGTGGCACTGAGACCCCCCGGACAGGAAGAACCCCCTAGAGAAAAACAATGCCAAGCACCGCCTGACAATAAGGCACAACAACCCAACACGAATGCCAGAGGAGCAGAGGATAAACCAAGGGGGAGCGCCTGGAATCGGGAGGGTACGCCACCACACTTGAAACCAGACAAAGAGGAACGGGCACAAGGAGGTAGGCAATTGGCCTACAGCAGCTGGGATTCCCAGGCGGCCTCCCATCCAGGTACTAACCAGGCCCAACCCTGCCTAAATTCTGAGATCAGACGAGACCAGGTGCTTACAAGGTGATATGGCCAGAAGCCGAAACAGGATAGGGAAATTCCAAGACCCCATCAGCAAACAGGAACCGGACGAACAGGCCCCGCTGGAGAAGAACCAGAGAGACCGCCAAAAGGGACCCCGCAAGCACAGGCAAATACGTACCCCGTAGGAGAGGCGACCCAGCAGTCACCACCAAAATGCGGAAGACCAACCAACGAGCTCCAGACATGAGCAGGGGAACCCAACAACTGAAAACAGGTGACCAAAGGACGGCACGGCAGGAGGCAGGACTCACGTAACCGAGAAAGAGACCACCCAGGATGGGAGGAGAGGCAGCAGAAGGCTCCCAACAGAGTCCCAACAGCCAGAAGCCGAGGTGAAGCACGACGTGGAGGGGGGTGCAGAAGCTGCCAGCCGAGCCAGGGAGTAGGAGGAGAAAGGGGCGCCACGGTCAAGCACCGCCTAAACACATACCACAATGGGATAAAATGACCACCTCAGCAGAAGGAGAATCCAAGAGACCTACCATTGAGCTATAGCTCATATGAAAGTGGCCCCGGTCAAGAAAGGGAAAGTCCCCCCCAGGAGCAGAAGCAAAAGCCCACACGGCGACCACAGAAGCCACCCAGGGAAGGATGGATGCAGACAAGGAGACAAAATGTGTGAGCGCATGCGCAGTGACCTCAAGATTGTTGGCAACACCTTGGCACTCCACGGAGCCCCGCTATGCACACTACGCCCAAGGCAAATGTATCCATTGTATCAGGCAGCGGGAAGAGACAACTAAAAGTGGTGCCAACCACAATGATAAGCAAATACCATAAAAGCAATGGGGCTTACCCGCTATAGTCGGGAACAATCCTAAACCCACCCTGGCATGGGAGTCAAGTGGGTACTCGGTCCAATGCAGCTGTCATAGAGAGGACAGTGAAGAGAAGGAAGAAAAGAATCCCTAGTAAACGAGACAGAGGGGGGTCATTGGTAATGCACAAATGGAGTCCATGTTAAAATATGTGCATAAAACTCACTTCTTGCATAGCAGCGTAAAGACAAAGATCTTGTTATCGATGTATCCACAGTATTGCTGCAAAACATACTGGACAGGAGAAGAGAAATCCAAACATATGATGAAGCCACCAGTATATGTCAGTTAGAGATCTAAAACAATACATGCTGAGGATATTGCCGCAGCTAAGGTACATGGCAACCAGGAAGCAAGTCTCTACAAATTACCCACCGAATGTACTGGAACGTTGTCACAACACATCGGACCAGAACAGCACAGCACTTAAAGGAGCGTGTCTGTCCAATAGTGCTGCTCCCCATACCCCAAAATAACCGACTAGCTAGAAATGCCAGCAGTCCTGGATCAACCAAGAAAAGTAAAGGGAAACCGGCATAACCGTGCACGACCAGCGGAGGGAAAAAAAGAGTGCCGCCACCCGCACAGGCAGAAGACAAAAGCGATGCGAGGAAAACTGCTGCACTAGAAAGCACCCAGCCACGCGGGAAATCGGACAAGCCCCCCGCCCCTGGACCGCCAGAAATGCGACCACATGCGGCACCCGACTCGTAGGACATCACGCTCGAAACCCCCGCTGGAGAGGCCAGAGGACCGTCGACACCGCCTACGCAGCCCCAAGCCCGGTCAGAAGAGGCCGGAAGGAGAAAGCCCGCGCAGAGAAGTGCTCATGTCCCAGGCGACCAGCAAGTAAGCTCATGGGCTCCGAGGAGCTTGGAAAAATAAACAAGCATTGGCATAACCAATAGGTCTCGCTTTTGGGACCTTAGAAGTATTTAGGTATGCAGCACAATATCCCTGGTGCAACAACATCAACTGTTGCATGGCTAAACACTTATAAGGTCCCAAAAGCGAGACCTATTGGCTATGCCAATGCTTGTTTTTTATAGTTGTATGAGGGAAATTTCAGCTTAGTAATCCATGAATGCTCAGCAATTCAATGGTGATAAAACTAAAATTTTGTGCAATCCTTGAGAGAGCTTCCTTCTGGTGTTCAGCCAATATTGGGAACTTTGGCATTTGGGCGAATGAAGATCTGCCACTAATAAGTAAAGTAAATAAGGTGTCATCCTCTTGCTTCTCCATATTGAGTGATACAAAAAATTCTACCACTTCTTCCAGCTCAGACGCGACCTCGGTAGTACAGTTCACCATCTTAAGTAAGCTAGACTATTGTTTCGCACTTTTTTTAGGTTCTCCAGATTATATTTTGAAGCAGCATTATAGAATTCAAACTGCTGCTGCCAGATTAGCATTACAATGTCCAAGTCACTCCTCTGCATCGGAGGCCTTAAGACACTGCATTGGTTGCCTCTTTCAACAAGCAGGAAGTGGGATAAGGGAGGGGGTGGCAAATGGTGTGCACTTTCGCGGCCGCTTTGATGTTCTCAGTGGCCGCGCGGCTCACTGAGAACATCAAAGCGGCCGCGAAATGATCACGCAGGCTGCCAAATGGTGCGCGCGCCCGGCGCACATGCACTGTAGTTGGCGGCCTGAAAGCACTAGTTTGCACTTTCAAATCCCCCGTTTACAAAAGCTCTCGCGAGAGCAGCGCTAAAGCGCTGGCTCAGCCGAGACCTAAAAAGGGAAGCGGAGCCCTTGCAGCGAGGCCCCTCGCGGGCACCGCAACTGCAGACCAGGAAAAAGGGGCATGGCCAGGGCACATGGAACGGGCCGCCTGGCCCCCCTGCCCAACACCCAGGCCAAAAGCCCCAACCAAGCCCCGCAATAGGCACCTTCCTCGCAGGGGACTGTCCCCCCTCCAGCGTAGGGTACCGGAGCCTCTGGGAAAGCCGCCCTGCTCGCTTCCAACCTGAGACTGGGAGTGGGGAAACAGATACAGGAAGAGCAGGAAAACAAACCCCAGAACAAAGGAACAACCGATGGGGAGCCCCTGCACAAACAATGATCCCATTCACATTGTTTTACATGGAGGGGGGGTGACCACCCCGCTCGCCCCCCTGTAAACCCTAGGCCCGCTAAGGCAGAGCCTAACCGGCCCTGACAGGATACCGGGGGAAGGAAGGGGGGGGGATGGTCCTAGATCCCAAGGGTCCGCTAGAGCAGAACCACCAACCACGGACCCATGTTCCAGCTACAGCAGGAACCACTTACCTGAAACACGCACTGGAGAATCTGCAGCGCAGAACCAAAAAAACAGGCTGAGGGTTGAGACGGCCTTCCTCTTATGGAGGTATGGAGTGGTAGGGGTCGGCCATGTTGGGAAGTGATGGGAGGCATGGGAGGCTAACTTTTGCTTTGGAGGGTTCTGGTGTGGAGCTGAAGCTCACTTCGTTAATCATGTGGCGAGGAAGACTTACGAGGAGGTAATGGATACGTTTGGAGATGGATGGATAGGTTTGGATAAGAAGGGTGGACAGACGGAGTGGTGAAAGTTGAATGATGGATGAAAGATTGAATAGACGACAGAATGTAAAGATTAAATGGTGGAAATCAGCAGGTAAATGGTAGGATGAAAGGATAGATCGATGGAAGAGACAAGAGATATCTTTTGGGGAGGTCATGATGATTTGATTGATTTGCGTGGTGCCATAAGAGCTTTGGTTCCAAGTGGGGGTATTTTCAGTGTCTTCCTACTCACATGCTCAAAAATATATAGCATTGTGGCAAACAACATAAATTAACAGTATGGCATTAAGGTGCAACTATTGCAAAAAAATAAAAGAAATGTTAACATATTATGGCATTTCTCTTTCATTTTGTGTAATGAGTTAACCTGCTTTGTTTATATAAACCCATCTCTCATGTGTTTTGGTATGTGCTGCAACTATTATCGAAGTCATTAAGTATCATCATGTTTTGCCCTTAGCCCCGCCCTCTCCCTCATTTTAATGAGTACCTGCACTGTTTTTTTTCCCTTTCAAAGCACTGATTTACATTATATGCCTTGGGCAGTTGTTGGATAATGGGACGGTCCCCCCACGCCCCTGGCCACTCCCGCATGGAAACTTGAATACTCTGGGGAGTCCCATCCTCCGTATCGGTTCACTAATGACAATCAATAACTCCTACCCAAGAACCCGCCTGACACTCAACCTTTATGCATGAAAAAGGAAGAGGGGCTCACCTGCAACAAGGCCTGGATTAAGGTCTTTCCACGGAGCTGCAAGATGTTCCCGACGAGTGGCAAGGGAGTGGGGCCAGGGGGCAGACGAAGAGACTGCCCCCTTAGCTTCTGCCGCCAGGCCAGCAAGCAAGTCAAACCACACAGAAGAAGGAGAGTTGCTGCTACCCCCAGCAGCTCCATTGCGCTTCTTTAGTTCACCCGTCCAGAAACAGCCGAGCTTTGGGAAAGAAACTAGCGTGCCAATCAAAGTTCACCTGGCGAGAGACTGCTCTGTTTTTAAATCAACCGCACCTCCGCAAACGTGAAACAAACACGGAAGAAAAATGCCCAAACTAAGTTGAACCCACACAACAACGACATCTGCATACACAATTTGACACTCCATGTAAAAAAAAAATTGGGTGCTCTTTATTGTTCTCTCCCCTTACTCTCTTTTCCCAGTACACTGATTTGCCCTCGTTAATGTTGCCATCATCTTTTCTGCCCTCTTCTTTGGCAGCGTAAGGACTTGTAAGCTCGATTACTGGAAGGTATATGCTTTGGGGTGATTGGTGATATCTCAGGTGTCACTACGGAGCGTTTTGTGGGACGTTTCAAATGGTATGTTTCTCTGTAACTAATTCTGCAATCGAGATCACGTTATCGATGCACAGACGATAGGACAAACAGCTCGTTAAAATTGGGCATTGCAAGTTACATTTTGCAAAGATCTCTTCAATTTAGATGCATTAGCCTTCGGAACTATCTCCCTCGAATAATGACCTACAGGTTAAATATGCATTTCTGGAGGATGTCAATTTACCAAAAGTCCTTTCGGTTACACAAGGATTGGGCGGTTTTTACCCAGCATACATTTTCACTAAGATTATTCGAACCTGTAACTTTCAAGTTACAAATAAAACTCTGCTGTATGCCTAGCAACCCATTGATATATCTCTCTTGCTCAAATAAATGTGGTCTCTCCTTGTATTGAGATCTGCGGTTTGGTTTGCCAGTTCAAAGCGGGATAGAGGTGGACCAGGGAAGCTAGCTTCGGGTGGGAGGGACATGGGGGGGGGGGGGGGGTGCAGCCCCCCTAAAAAATTAATTCTTTAGTAAATCGTTGGGTATGGTGATGTGTCTGTTGGATTTCATCTGAGGTTTTCACTTACTCGTAGACAAAAACGCACACACACTTGCCCGCATGTCTCTTTTGAAGATCTTGCACAATGATGGTTAGTTTGAAAAATATTGTTTATGCATATATCAGGCCTAGCTCAGAGTGGTTTCCTTCCTGATGCACTGCCCCTCAAGCCCCACTCATGCCCTGCTTCTCATTTAATGTATTTTCACAAGATACACCAGCGTGATTGTAGGGGAATCTGAAGTTCATCCTTACTGACCACCCTAAGCTCCTGAGAATGACACAAGAACAAGCACTGGCAAAGATGATTGGTCGGCACCAAGCAAGGAGCGGGACACATGTTGACACTGGCATAGTTCTCCTGGGCTCATTTGTTCTCTAGTAATTTTAGTACAAATCGTACATTTTGGCAAAAGGACAATTTCGAGATGCACATTTTTTCATTAAAATGATTTTGTTTCTGTGTACTACTGTTCATGACATAGGATTGAATTTTCTTTTCACTAATCATGCGTTATAAAAAGCTTAGATAATGTTAGAAGCAGCATAGTTTGTTAAATATTATGTAAATATAACATAGAAAGGGAAGGAGAGATGCGCATGAATCGCGTAAATGGTAAGCAAAAGCAATGTTATTTCGGAATTGAGATGTTATACAATAGCATTTTTACTTTTTTTTTTAGTAAAACAGTTATTTAAAAAGGCTGTATGGCAAGCACACCTTATTAATTTGAGCTGTAGCATATGCTGAGGTAGATTTAAAAAGATGTTAATAAAGTCAGTAAGTAGTACGCAAGCCGCAGAAGCGAGACTTGGCAGAGTTATACATGACGTCTGAAGGATTCATCCTTACCTTTAGAAGCACTGATCTGTTAGGAATGCTTGGAGACAAGGCAACCACCAATCACAATTTGCCAGTAGTCTCCCGTTTGATCCTCGAGCACTCATGTGGCAACATCTCATATTAATGATATCATGGTACAGATAACATGTTGCGCCACGAAGTGCAGCACGCCAAGTTGCTGCACTGGGTTGCCTGGGGACAAGGATCTTCTAATAGTCATATCTACTGAGATATGGTGCTCCTGCTCCCTTCCCTAGAGCTGGTGAACAAAAAGACTGCCAAGTGCCACCCACGCACCTTTGCACCGTAGAGAGTAAGTGTGGGTTTGATGTCTAGCATACATTTTCTACTGAAAAGATAAACTACCTGTACAAAATACTATGCATAGACAAACTTTAACATGTTCCAACATTATATGTGTGCTTTACAGCACAGATCTAATGTGTGAATGTCACGAGAAATAGAAACATTCCTCCTTGCTTTTGCCTGCATTGGTGCAAAGTCACTTTTACTAGATAGGGCCTTACGTCAAAAAGCATGGGCGGTAGCATGGGAATGCCGATGTAACCCCCCTTGATGCGACCGTTGATGCAAAGTTTTGGTGCCTGCCAAGCAGGGGAGTCACTCCTTGACTCCAAGGGAGATTCTTCAGTCTTCCAAAGGTAGAGAAATGTCGAAGGTCCAGGATTCTTCTTCAGAGCGTCGTCCAGGGATATCTAGTGTGCAATGGCAAGGGTTCCCTAACTTATACTAATAGAAAGGGAGGGACTAGCTCTATGACCCCTCTCATGGGAGGGTCAGGTGAGTGGGTGGCTACACCCACTTAACTTTGTCCAGTTTCGCACCAGAGCAGGGGCTGGGAGCCCCTGAACCGGTTTGAGCTGGTATATACACAGTGGAGCCTACTGCTCCCCCAGTGCAGGACTTCAAAGCACTCTAGGAGTGCACCCACCCAGCCCCAATACACTAAACCCTGTCTGGAAGGTGGTTACACCTCCCTGTGACAGGATGCCTATTGTTGGGCCTCCTCAACTGTGAGTTACGGTCAGCAGCAGGAGGGCAGCCCAGTGTCTGTGCTGTTGGCATCCATTTTGTGATGCTAGGGCTCTTCAAGATTCTACCGTGTTTCCACAGTGGGTAAATGTCTATCCCTCTAGAAGGGTAGGATCATACTCCCACACCAGTTACTGGTGTGGGGGTATGATTCCAAAGCGTTTGACACCAAACACGACATGTTTTGATGCAGCCATCCCAAAGTTAGCATTTACCGCTAGGTTATAACGCATTTAAGAGTATATGGTTTAACCGCATCCACAAACAGCCACAGAGAATGGACTCTGAGAGCTGCAGAGGGACTATGGACAGGCAGACGCACCCCCTCACATGGAAACCAAGCACCCTGCCCTCAGCATTGATAGGGCCTGCCTAAGGGGTGACTGATAGGTTTATATGTGTGTGTAAGGTGAGATATAGGGAACCTATACCTCAGTGAGGATTGCTAACACTACCTCACCCAGGCTGCAGTAGCAGGCCTGTGGTGTCAGATTTAGTCTTCCTCCCAGGGGTGGCATAATACATGCTTCAGCCCCTGGTAGGCCTGTGAAGTACCTATGCTCTTGGACCTAAGGTACCATATACTAGGGGCTCATAAGGTACCACAGTATCCAATCACTAGTGCATCTAATATGCACTCCAAGTTGTTTAGAGAGAACAGAGAGGCCGGGGCCCTGATTAGCAAGGTCCCAGCCAGACTATAGCCAGAAACCAGTGTAAACATCAGAAAAAAAGTGGGGTCAACATAATTGCAGATCCTACTCTCCTACAAGGAGTCACTATACAAGATCCTATACATAAATGATAGACACATGGCAGTTAGCAGGAGTAGTTACGCTCCTCACACACACAAAGAACAGCTATTGAAGAGGCATTACCAAGAGGACGCTGGGGAGCACAGAGAAGGACATGGAAGGTCGAGGTTTAAAACACTTTCTAAGTTATGAATGACCAGAATTATGGTAATCTTCCCTGATGAGCTATTACTTTCATGGTCCCTAAATCATTTTGCAATCCCTGGATGACAGATCAGTGATTTTTCTGCATTTCACTGGAAACAAATTGGGACCAATTACCTATTCTAGGGAATCGTCAATATGCACAGAAACAGTGGCGTGGAGAAGGTCCTCTGCACTTCTGTTGCTTAGCCATGGGAAGATGGTGGAACAACCACTCCTCTGCTATTAATTTCCTGACTCCAATTGTACAGTCCTCACTCAGGGCTCCTCCAAAAAATGAAAGTCAGCTCTCCTCTCATTTTTTACAGGAAGTATCAATAGAAGCCTGTGGTGGGAGTCAGGGCATTTTTCTTCTGCTCTCCTACTTCATAGTGTCTTTGCTTCTTTCCAAAGTAACATAGACAACAAACAAAAATCTTAGCTGCAGAGGAAGAGATACTGACACAGACATGCAGGAATGCAAAGAAAGAAGGAGATAGTCTCAGGAGATTCATCCGTGGCCTCCTACTGGAGCAAATCTAGAGTGTGTTTGCTTTGCAAGTGTGTCATAGAATAAAAAGCCTGACATGAACTTTTTGGTATATCTTGCAGTGTAATGTGCTACTTGGCACTTCACCAGCTCCCATTATGCACATACTTAGCTGGCCACGAATCTGTACCTTTCTTGAGTCAGAACAATATGCGGCGGTACCACAAGTGATGCAGATGAGCCCGTGGGTCACAGTGTGCCCACTTGTGCATGTGATCACATACTGTGTGTGGTTCTTTGACAAGAACGTATTTGCAGCATAGTCAATAATTGTATGAATATATCTTGTCTTTCTATGTCCTTATATGGCCATAAATCACCTTGGCTGAAATGCGTCGACCTTTCAAAAAGAGGAGTTCACTTTAAAAGAAACATTGCTGCACAAATTCTTCTTGCAAGGAGAAAAGAAAAAAAAGTGGTGTTTTTCATTTTCCGTCCTGCAAAAGTACACCGAGCTACCTTAAGATATATTATGGACTAAATATTTACATAGGCACCTATTGCATTCAGAATCAATACTAGACAATGAATGTAGTAACTCTTTTAGATTATAAACCAAACAAGCGTACGCAATGCAATAGGTCTCGCATTAATGATAGTTTGAGCTATTGGTGTTGCAAATGAACACGTTTGTTAGATGTATCTTTTGTCAGAAGTAATCAAAGAAATTTCAGGGAGAAGTACCACAGGCTGTTACTAGGTGTCCCTTTGGAGTTGTAAAGGGACTTCTATTGGCCACTTCAGGTATTGCACCCTTAATACAATTCAATTCAATTCAAATTGTTTTATTTGCGTAGTTAATTAAAAACATTGCAAACACATTTTATTCAGTGGTATTGGTCCAATGATTAATATTTTTAAAAGAGAAAAAAGAAATTCATCTTGCATTTTCCTAAAACGGCCAGGGTTGTCTAAAAAAATATCATTACATTTTAAAAGCATGGTGTAATTAAATGCAGTAAAGACTGCTACTGTTTATACAGTTGCTGACTTACTGCTTCCCAGTGTCTATGGCCTTAATCCTTTTCTCCACTCTACACAGGGCCTTACCAGGGCGCAGTTAAGTGTCAAGTTCGTCGGGTTGAAGCACACAATAACTGCTTCTCTGCATGTACTTATCTTTCTCCTATTGAACTCTTTTTGGCGAAGTAGACCATTGTTTCTGCAGGGAATTTTTGTAGAGACATAACATGAGGATGATGTCTTCAGGAGCTTCTCCTCAAAATCTGCATGGACCTCCATAGTCGCTTCTTTGCCTTGGCAGATAAAACTACAGTATTGCCATAACTCCTAGCCTAATTTTTAGAATGTTTTCTTTAGTCTGAATGGAGTGAGTTGTTGTTAAATAGCTTTGAAGGGATAGTTTCTTGTAGTTGAAAAGTGCTATCCAGCCATGTCTCTCCTCTTTATCAGGGTCCTCTTGTCCTTTAGTGATGATATAACTTTGGTGTTTTAATCATTTTTTTTCATGATGTTTTTACTCAGATTCTGGTCCCAGATGGCTATAAGATCCAGAGTCTTGTGTGATTTTTGTCAATATGCCCTCATGTGTGTTCTTTCCCGCCCCTGTATTTCCAGCCAGATGTAATGACCTAGGGAGCCTTCATTTGCGTGTCTAATACTTTGACAGTAGTTCACAAATGCCGCCTGTCTACCGGAAGTTTGCATGACCAAGCTGAACTCTAGTCTGATTTGCGCTGGGTGTGAGAAGTTGGTCTGGTATATGCTGTCCACTAATTAAAGTGGGCACCTTGCACCATTCCAAACAACCCTTATGGTGATTTAAGAGGTCAATGATAACCCTAGAAAGCTACCCAAGTGGTAGCTGTGGAGAGCAGCCTTAAGGTTTAGTCTTTAAGGAATGTTAAGCAGCTTTTTTTTTTACCAGAATGCAATCTTATTGTGTTAGTTAAATGAAAGGAGAACTGCACAGTAGTTATAGGAATATATATTTATTATTATAACACACCTTAAATACCTCACAGTATCTGCTACATGCAGATAAACACAAAGCACACAATACTGTAGCACAGAACAAGTGTAAGCAGCACTAATACACAGTGGGCTCCAGGGGGAGACCAAACCATATACTAAAATAGTGGTATAAGAACCACGACTCGAGTCAAGACAGTGTCTAGAGGTTGTAGAATCGCTGGGACCCCAAGGAACCACCCAAGGTGAGTAAATAGGGACCCCATGGAGGACGGGTGCAGTGTGAGAACACGACCTCGTGCTACGTACAATTCAATAGGAGAGTTGCAGTTTTAGTGTTTAAGGACCCTTCCCAGTGGATTAGGAGTAAACCCTTTGAAACATAGAAGGTTGGAGAGCCACCCCACCCATGGATACTGAAGTACCAGAGTTACCTATCTCAGGGAAGCCGGGTGCATAGGGCTCAAGTGGCGTCGGAAACTGCCGTCGTGCTCAATGGGAGTCTTCAAAGAAATGCCACTGGTGGAAAGAAGAAAAGTGTCCGGTGAAACCCACAGGTGGATTCTTGAAGGAAGGAACCTGAAAGCAGAGGGGACAGAGTCTGGGTCACTCAGGAGTGACCAGGGGCTCGGTAGATGAATACCCACCGATGTCAGGTGCTTCAGGTGTGAAGATGGAGACCTTGACTATGCAGCCATGGGGACGAGGGGATGTTGAGGACAACCAGAAGTGTATACAAGCTGTCCCACAAAGGATGTCACGTGCTGAGGGGTCGGTGTCCGGCAGAAGTACCAACAAGCCTTGGCAGCGGCAACCAACGAAGAAGGTCGAGGAAGGTCACGGTCTGGCCCAGCAAGGACCAGGAGACTCACCACAGCAAGGGGAGTTAGGGCAGGCCTGGAGCAACCAGAGAGCCCAAGACAATCAGTGTTGTCCCTCAAATGGACCCACAGGCTGCAGGCACAGGAGTTGCTAGGGGACTTCTAGCAGTTTCACAAAACAACAGCTTGCAGGGCACAAAGTGCAAAGAGGCCACAGTCCTTGGTACGAAATGTGCGCAGAGATAGGGGCTATTGATAGCCCAATGCACTTGGTTGTGGAATGCCAAAGAGCATATGCACTTGCAAATGTATGCAGTGCACACAGGTTTGGGTTATGCAGTGCCCACGAGGGGTACTGGCCTCGAATTGTTGAGAGGGCAGCTCAACGTCAAAAAACATAGGATCCCACCTCCTGTGTTCCTGGAGCCTTCACAGTCTGCAGGAGCTGAGGATCAGCAGACCGGTCAGTTGCATTATGGTGCCTTCGAATACAGGTGAGTGACTCCTTCACCCAAGGGAGATACTTCAGTTGTCCTTGATGCTCAACAGGTCCTGCACGGAGCCTGTATGGTGCACGGGCATAGACAAGGCTTTGGACAGAGAGGGAGATGAAGTGGGTCCCAGTCGAAGTCCAGCGAGGTCCAGAGTGTCCAGACGGTCTAGGTCAGTGGTTTCTTGTTCAGAATCTTGTCCATGTCGAATCTAGAGTCCTACAGGCAGGTGAGCCCTTTTGTACCCACGGGAGAGGGTTGGACAGATTCAGGGGACCCTCCCAGGGGAAGGTCAGGGCAGTGGGGAGGTTACTCCCCTGTCCTTCGTCCAATTTTGCACCAGAGCAGTAGCCAACGACTCCCGGGACTGGTTTGAACTGAACTTGAGTAGAATCGTGATCAATGAAGCATATCAAATAATGGCTCAGATGTACAATAGAGGTAGTCACTCATACTAGTTTTGTTGCACATGTTTTTCAGATTTTTTAATTGTGTAATTGGGATCAGCAAATAATCCTGAGGAAGGTGTTGGCCATCACCTGTGGCCTACCGAAACGCATCGATGCTCATGTAAAGGGGAATCGAATAAATGTTATGACAACAAGGGTTGTGCGAAACACATAACGTAATTAATTGTTCTTAGGGTCACAACTAATCAGTCTATGATTAAGCGATTCTCCCTTTTGGAAGTAGGAATAACCATCCTGACCTTCTTCCTTCTCTTTTCTTTTCCCAATTTTCCTGTTTTTATTAATTTGTGTATTGTACACTGACAGTGAGTATCACTGCTGTGCTGTCATTGCATCATATGTCATTGAATCACATGTGCATTTTTATCGATTTTTAAAATTATTATTATATTTTTTTTGTGTATTTTGAAAAATTGTTAACAAACTGTTTTCTAATATATGTGCATAACTGCTCATTTTTGGTGAGATTTATGTGACTAATTTTAATAAACTATTGATTTAGTAGCTTGTTTGTTTGCTTCGTTGTTGCTGGTTCATAACCCGTTATTTTTCAAGTATAGTGTTGAGTGTTGTATGATTGTTGGCACATCTAGAGAACCAAGGGAGGTCCCTCTTTTTTGACTACGGTCATACTTGGCACCCCTCTCCCTTGGTGTTGGGGTCCCTCTCTCTTTGTTAGAGACTTTCAGTACAACCCTTGTTGGTTAGAGAGTTTACCTTTATCATATCTAGGAAAGGCTGAATAAGAGCTTTTGGCCTATTCATGGACCAGTTCAGAACTTTTGGCTTCAGTGAAGACCAATTAAATAGGATAATCAACACCAAGAATGGAAATAAAATTACGGTACTATCAAATAAAGGTGAGAATTGGGGGAAATTACTCAATCTCAAGAAAAAACTTATACGTACTGAGGCTCATGCCGAATTTTTGATAGAATATGTCAGATCTGGTACAATCCCTATTGGACTACAAGTCCGTAATCAACCCGGTCTATTTATAGAAAACAAGAAATTTCTTGAAACATGGGCTATGATATCGAATAGATGCAGCCGTGATTGGATGCTCCTTATCATCGAGACCGCCCATGAGCTTATCATCCTAGAAAAAGAGGCGATTGACAAATTAGAAATAGAACTAAAAAATTGTCCTGCACTAGAAGAAGCCAAGAAAAAATTAGATGATATAAACAGAGATGTAGATGGCTATAGGGATTATCTGTTGAATAAAAAAACTAATAAATTAAGGAAAGATGTAGAACGGTTCTCTCAAGAGAAAATTTACCCTTTCCTTAAGGAGAACTATTTTCAACAAAGAAATGATAGTAATTGGGAAAGACCCCAACAGAGACAAATATATAGTAGAGGGGGTAGAAGACAAGTTACTTTCTCAGAGTCTACTGGCTCTAGCAGTGAGGATGATAATGAAATGAGGGATGACCCTACAAATAGAGGCAACACCAGAGACTATATTCCTTTTTTAGATTCGCGCCCGAGGAGAGGACAACGTCACAATGGGAACTCGGGGAGGGGTCAAATGAACCGGGGCCCTCCGCAACAACAGGAGTATATGCGCACAAGGAGCCAACGTTACTGGCGACAGACCGAGCACCAGTAATTAATTTGTCAAACAGAATACTCAGTGATATGGAAATCAACATCCTGAGCAAGGGTTTTAGTTTTGTTCCATCTACGAATATAGACGAATTTCAGTTAGAAAAAGATCTGCGCTCCTTTTTCCGCAAAGTACGACTGAGGAGATTTTTTGAAAATCGGGAAAGTCAAGAACGGGTAAACATTTCCGGTCTCAAACCAAAGTCAGGATTTACTCCAACTCTAGCCATGGTTGGGAAAAACATTGAAGCATTTGAGAAAGCAGTTGAGAGCGGTATTGGTAGTATCCTTAGTAGACGTAATAAAACAGGCTCTGGTCAGAACAATATCAATAGGAATGAGAGACAGGCCCTTAACTCCCTTAAAGCTGACAGAAATCTTACCATCAAACCTGCAGATAAGGGTGGGGGGGTTGTCGTCTTCAATACCATAGACTATGAACATAGAATGCTCAAACTGCTTAATGTTGACAGGGATGTGGAATTCCTATAGCCCGACGCCCAGGACATATTGTTTGGGGTCAAGGGCAACAAGTTTTCATGTGCATTTTGTCCTTGGGACAAGTAGGCCCAACCCCCTGCAGCACAAACCCTTTGGCTGCCAGTTTGCAGTACCACATTATGGATCAGGGAAGTGCACTGTCTGCAGTTAAGTTAATATTTTTGTCAATAGTTAATGCTGTTCAAACTTGTATTTATGGTTCATTAATTGAAAGATTTAATTATTAGGGTGATTGCTGTAAGTAACTTTGTAAGCTCTGGCTGCATTACTGACAGTGGTTCCAGTATAAAAATGTGTGTACACGTTTTCAAGGTTTAGCAACATGAGGCTATGTATAATGTTCTCAGAATGCTTTCTGAATTGATGCAAATATTTGCAGAAGCTTGTTAGCAAGATTGGTTATTCTTTGCTTTCAAAATAAAATGTTCATAAAAAAATGAAAGCAAGGAAAAAACATTTTGCTAAACTACTGTAAAATTTCAGGTACCATTTCTTTGCAGCATCATTTAGTAACATGTCTTAATGCATGCTAGTATTTCCTAAAAATATTCATAATGGAAAATCACTTTAACCAGTTTCAAGAAGATTAAAGGAAACAAAAAAACAAGCATTGGCAAAGCCAGTAGGTCTAAAATTGATGGCCAGCTTTTTATTTTTGTCAATGTGTGACTTGTTTTGGCATGGTTTTTGTAAAACCTTTTTGGTGTGGGAGCTGCCAGGCCCTCACCATTATAGCAAACATTGGCAAAACCAAAAATTGTTTTTGAGGGGCAGCCCCTTTCCCTGGTCTCAGTTTACGTCCCCCCGGGCCTCCAGAACTCCACCTTCGCGGACTTGGGTCGAATGCTGCTTGAACTTCCGGATGGTCTTTTGCTTATGGGCGGGGACTTTAATTCGGTGGTTTCGGGAGACCTGGATCGTCACCCACCCAGGGCCCTCCCCGCTGCCCAGGCATGGCTTGGTGGCCTGCTGGAGACCTTCGGCCTGGTGGATAGTTGGAGATTAATGCATCCGACCCAATGTCAGTACACCTTTCACTCTGGGGCGCATGGGAGTCTTTCTAGGTTAGACTATTTCCTTATGCCCGCGGCACAGGCTGGTCGGATTCGAGAGGTTAGGCACCTGGCGCGGGGTATTTCCGATCATTCCCCGCTGTGGCTGCTCTTTGACACCGAGTCGCGGTCTGCAGGGCGGATCGCTCCCATTAACCCGTGGTACCTGCGAGACCCTACGACTCGCGACAGCCTGGTTAAGGCTATGGACCAATACTTCCTTGAAAACGAGGGGTCGGTGTCGTCCGCGATGTCCCTGTGGGAAGCCTTTAAAACCGTAATCCGCGGACACGCCCTCTCCCAGATAGTGGTGGCTAAGAAGCTCAAGAGTGAGGCAGTGGTGAGGCTGGAGACTGACATCTCGGGGCTGGAGGCGGCCTTGGAGACGGGTGTCACTCCGGACGGGCTCCATGCCCTCAGCCTGAAACAGTTTGAATACAGGTCTCTTGTCACTGACGCTGCCAAAACGATGTATAGGGAGCAGCAGGGTCGATTGTATGATGCCGGGGACAAGGCGGGAAAGTTGATTGCGTGGCTGGATAAGAAGGAGAGAGTGAATCGTGTTGTCCCGGAGCTGTGTGTTTCGGATGGAGTGTGTGTGACTGAGCCTGGTGAGATTGTGGAATGTTTCGCTGACCACCTCCGGGCCGTGTACTCCCCGGTGACTGATAGGGATGAAGAAGACTCTTGCCTTCTGCTGAGGGATATTGCTTTGCCCGGCCTGTCCGTCGAAGACCGTGAGCAGCTGGACGCCCCCTTGTCTGTAGATGAAATCGCAACTGCGATTCGGTCCCTTCGTTCGGGCAAGGCGATGGGTCCTAACGGGCTGCCTATTGAATTATATAAGTTGCGCCCGGATAAACTCGCGCCCTTCCTCCGTCGTATGTTTCAGGAGTCCCTTGAGGCAGGCTCCCTTCCTGACGACCAGCGTCTGGCTACGATAGTCGTGATCCCCAAGGACGGTAAGCCACGAGATCGCTGTGCCTCCTACAGGCCTATTTCACTGCTAAATGCAGAGCCTAAAATCCTGGCTAAAGTCCTTGCCAATCGTTTGTTGAGCGTCATCTGCGATTTGGTTCATCCTGATCAATGCGGCTTCATCCCTCACCGTAACACCGCTCTTAACTTGCGGCGTCTTCACGGCGCCCTCGCCAGGGCGGAGTACCTCTCCGAACCAGCCGTGCTGGTTTCTTTAGACGCCACGATGGCCTTTGACACCATCGAGTGGCCATTCCTCTGGGCTGTCTTGACCAAATTCGGCTTTGGGGAGGGATTTCTTGGCTGGGTGAAGCTTCTTTACACGGGACCCATGGCTCAGGTGGTGGTTAATGGGCGGGTCTCTCGGCCCTTCGCTCTCGGTAGGGGTACGAGGCAGGGGTGCCCGTTGTCCCCTCTGCTCTTTGCTCTTGCCTTGGAGCCGCTCGCTGCTTGGCTCCGCTGGGAGCCCTCGATCAGAGGGATCCGGTGGGCCCCGGGCTTCGAGGATCGGGTCTCGTTGTATGCGGACGATATTCTCCTGTATCTCACCTCGCCGCGGCAGTCGCTTAATGTTCTCTTTGATGTTCTGACTTCCTTTGGGAGAAATTCGGGTCTAACGATCAACTGGTCTAAATCCTGTGTCTATCCTATCTCCGGTGACCCTCCTCTCTTGCCGCCTCGGCTTCCGATCCAATTATCTCTGTCCGGCTTTAAATACTTGGGAATATACGTCTCGATGGACCCGGTGGCTCGCTATGAGCAGAATCTCCTGCTTCCACTTCGGCGTTTGAGGGAGGACACGGTTCGGTGGTGTAAGCTGCCCTTGTCCCCGCTGGGTCGGGCAGCACTGTTTAAAATGATGTCCCTTCCCAGATTCCTCTATGCACTTCAGAACTCCTTCGATGTCATTCCTGTGTCCTACTTTCGGGAGGTGGAGAGCCTGCAGAGGAGGTTGGTGTGGGATGGACGGGCGCGTATCGCTCTGGCAAAGCTTACTCTCCCCTGGTACGACGGGGGCATCGCGCTTCCCGACATTCGCAGGTATTATTGGGCCTCACAGCTGTCGGCCATCAACCATGCCACGTATGCGCCTGGCTTGAATCCGGCGTATGAGATGGATAAATTCCTGCTTCCCGGCGGAAACTATAACAGGGCGCTTTACTCCAGCTCGGCTGGACGGACCCTCACGGGCCCTACTAAGATTGCGGTACGGATCTGGAAGGTGGCCAATGTAGCCTTGGGCTGGAGTGAGCGATTAACATGTGCTACTCCTCTGTTTGCCTCCGACCGCCTGGGAAGCCTCTGGACAACGAAGGGGTTTGAACGTTGGGACACGATTGGTATTAGTAGAGTGGGAGACTTATGGATTAAGGGTGCGGTTAAAACATTCGCGGCGCTCCAGAGCGAATACGAACTTACGGAAAGGGAGTTCTTCCGCTACGCCCAGATTCGGCATGCCCTGCTCTCCGTTTTTGGGGAGGGGACCAAGATCCCGGCTTCTTCGCCCCTCGAGGACCGCATACTCGATGGTCATGTCCCCGACAGTACTATCTCATTAATTTATAAAAAACTTATCAATAATCGGGCTGACCTCTTGGTGCGCCTCCGGGAGGCGTGGACGGGGGATGGGGTGGAACTGGACGACGAGGACTGGCAGTCCGCACTGTCGTCCCCCAAGGAAGTGGCCATTCCAGCCCGTCTCCGCCTGGTCCAGCTTAAGATTCTCCACCGGGTGTATGTGACGGGTCCCCGTTTGGTCTCGATGGGATTTTCTGAGGACGGGCTCTGTAAGCGGGGATGTGGACTCAGTGCCACCTTTCTCCATATCCTTTGGGAGTGTCGCGAGGTGGCGGAATACTGGCGCCGGGTTCATGTGGTCATGGGACAAGTCACCGGGGTTGTGCTGCTGCCGGAGGTGCGTCGCTGTGTCCTGAATGTGTGGGAGCCCAATGATTATAACGCGGCTCAGACTCGGTGGGCGGCCCTGGGGAACATGATTGCCAAGAGAGATATAGCGCAGCTTTGGGGTTCCCAGCGGCCTCCCACCGTGTCCGTATGGAAGGAGAACATGGACTGGTGCATGTTCAGGGAGAAGACTGTGTATGTGGCTCGTGGTAAACCGGGGGCATGGGGTAGAATCTGGGGGCAATGGAACGCGTATCGTGGGGGTATCTGTACTCCCCCCCTAGTGGATACCGATATTGCTTTGTCCCCCTGACCCTTGATGGTTCCTTGCGACTTTTGGAACAACCGAATATAGACGTTCCTCTCCCGTGACCCCCCCCCCGACCTATCAGTACTCCTTCCTCTTGATAGCTATTTGAAGGTCTGAAGTAGAGTCCCCCGGATGTAGCCTGACCCACATTTTTTGCCCTTATGCCTCGCCTTTTGTTTTTTATTTGTTATTTATGTTAAACCTATGTATCCTGCTTCCCTAGGACTATCCGGAGCCATGTACGGGGCTGGGCCCCGGGAGTCGACTACTGCCTTGACATCTGTATGATCCTTTCTGAATCTAGCGGCCGGCCCTGGTGGTTGTAGGCCCATGCTTGTAATTGATTTATTGTTCAATAAAATTTTCAAAAAAAAAAAAAAAAAAAATTGTTTTTGGTCTCAAAATGCACGCACTGCCACAGTAGTTACTGGCACTGAACAAAACTACGTTCTGTGCCGATATGCTCCTTGTGAAAGAGCAGAATGCTGACACTCACAGTGAAGTCACCCGATACAGAGAAAGTCAGAATTTTAATAAACACAAAAGGTCAATGTCAACGCCATACCAAATCAGGGATTCAATTATTACAGAACATCTCAAAAGTTCACCCACGGTATATGTCCTCACATTAAGTGCAGCTATACAGCTTTCGTGGATTACCAAGAATTTACAGAATTAGGACAAGAAATAGTACTCATAGAAAATATTTGTGAACTGCATTTTAGCACGAGCAAATATGCATGTGTTGATTTGCTCAAACGAAAATCTGAGTGCTTGCAAGTTCACTTTCCCTCCAACCACTTTTTTCCCCAACTTTGGAAGAAGGTTTATGTCTGCCATTGTCAGGAGTAAATTTCCAACACTTCTCAGTATGGGAAAAGATTAGAGAAGAGTTGTTGGAAACCATTAAAACATGCAAGTTAGTAGGTTTGCACAGACTCAAAAGGGCATTCTAACCTTGGAACTATTGCTTACCACTACCTTTAGCTCCAGTATGTAGATTTGCGGCAACATAAAGGGATTGCAGGTTTTCAAACACCAATATGGTATGAGCCCTGGCATAATCAGAGGGGCCATATCAGAGCTCTTATATAATGAGATTGCTGCCATAATTTGTCGCCACGCTACATGGCACCAAAGGGACAAGTGGATTTAGTTACAGGACAAGTAGATTTATGAAGCAACCTGCCCCATGGACAAGTAGATATTTTATTAAATTCCACACCCCTGGTTGAGGAACACTACAAACGGACAAATGCACAAAGTCTTGAAGTTGTGGCAAGAGATTGTTTGCTACTCTTGAGAGAGGCCAGAGATAACTCTTGGATTTGTGAAGAAGAATTCAAGTTTTTAAACAACATAGAACCGAAGACCCCTGCCATTTACGGCTTACCTAAAATTCATAAAAATGCCACTGACCCACCAATGAGACCTATAGTGAGCATTATCAACTCTTTGTTGGAACCTGTAAGTAAATACGTTGATCATTTTCTACGGCCTATAGTTTGCAACCTAAGATCATACGTAAGAGATTCTGCCCACATTATTTCTCTTGTTGAGGGACTCCCTTTCTGTGGAGAGACTCAATGTCTGGTCACCCTTGACATTGAGTCTCTCTATACGAATATCCCACAAAACGACACAGTTGAAGTCATCCGTGATACTTTGAGAGATCAGGACTTAGGTGGTGCTAATGCGGAATTCAATGTGAATTGTGTCAGTATGATCTTGAAGAACAATGTCTTTTTATTTAAGGATGAATATTTCAAACAACTTAAAGGAACCAGCATGGGGGCTACCTGTGCTCCAAGTCTGGCCTGCCTCTATGTTGGCCATTTCGAGGCTAAGCATATATACAATGAGGTGGCCCCTTTCTTCGAAAATGTAGCGGGCTGGTACCGCTACATTGACGATATTTTTTTCATTTGGGAGGGCGACACTGAGAAATTAAATGAATTCCTCGATTGGCTCAATCAGGGGGATCCTGATCTAAGGTTCACATCATACCAGAGTAAAAGCAAGGTTGACTTCCTTGATATTACTATAAAAGACTCGAATGGATGCCTGGAGGTTGAATTATTCACTAAACCAATGGCCAAAAACACTCTCCTCCATTTTTCCAGCTTTCATCCGAAATCCCAAAGAGAAAGCATTCCGTTCAGTCAATTCCTTCGTCTTCGAAGGAATTGCTCTGACCTTCAAGATTTCTATAGACATGCAGAAGACCTAAAACGCAAATTTAAAGACAGAGGTTACCCTAACAAACTCCTCTCTCACTCTTTCAAACGTGCTAGGTTTTACAACCGCGAGGCACTGGTTGAAAAACCGATAGGCAAAAAGGAACCTCCTAATAAAGTAGTCTTTGTTAGTAAATTTTCCCACCTCAGCAACCAGATCAAAAATGTAGTCAATAAAAACTGGCATATTATCAATCACGAGGAAGAAACGAAACTTGAGAAACCATTATTTGCCTTTAAAAGAAATAGTAATTTGAGGGACATGCTTGTACATACTTACCGTGAAGAAAACAACTGGACACAAAGAACGATTACCAACATCCCAGCTGTTGGTAACGTAAGATGTGGTACCTGCAATGTATGCCCACTATGTATGCAAGCTAAAGAAATCTCCTATAATGGCGTGAATATTCAATCCAAAACACTCAACAATTGTAGAAGTAAAAATGTGATCTACTTCTTACGGTGCCCGTGTGATCTTGGTTATGTAGGGCAAACAGGCAGAGAGGTTTGAGTGAGAATACAAGAACATAGATCAGCCATAAAGATGAAAAAATTGACAGCACCCCTTGTGCCGCACTTCCTTGAATTTGGACACAAGGAGAACGACTTCTCCTGGTTCATTCTAGAGAAAGTCAAACTTGACAAGAGAGGAGGTAACATTACCGGGAAACGCAAGGCCCGAGAACAATGGTTCATTTCTCATCTTGATAGCATTTGTAAAGGCCTTAATTCTCGTGAGGAGTGGGACGCTTTAATAACAACGTAATGTTGTACATCTAGTCTGGAACTTAATGGTCGATTTACCCACCGTCTGTGATTTTGATACCTGTTTGATCTTTCAGTGTCTTAGGTATGGCGGTTATTTAGGTGAGCTTTTTCTGCGTAATATCTCGATCTGAACCAAGGACTGATCTACCTTAAAAGATATTTAGATTAATATCTGTCTTTGCGTGAGTTAATGCTGAGTAATGCAATTAAGACATAGGCAGAGATTGCAACTCTTGGGATGAGGCTTTGTCCCAAAAAAATAGTTTTCGTGGCTCACATCCCTATCAACAATAAATGAAATACTAACAACCTTAATAGCCAGTAATACATCGACATATAGTCAGGCTATTGTTGTATCTGTACTTATAACAATTCTTGTGACGCTCCCCTTGTCGTCACTCTCCCCCTTTTTTTGCCGCATGAATATTGACGATATTCCCACTATTCGTCTTTTTCTTTACTAATGATTTCGGTAGCACTTATATTATTATATTTGTCCGGGAACAGAAGTGTCCCGTTAATATTTTTTAAAAAAACGAGTCTAACCCTTGGACTTTAATATTAATTTAACAGTGCTAAGATGGCGGCCATTGTGCTTATGTGACCGTCAAGATATTAGTGGGCTGCGCGTGCCCCGGAAGGACAATTTCGAGTTCCGGTGCCAGCAAGCGCCTGATGCTATTTAAGCCGGCGTTTTTTCGTTACTCCGTGTTCAATATGCTTTGAAGGAAACCCTTATTGCGGATGTGATCGAGCCCTTTTCAGGTACGTAAAGAGATAGCAGTCGAGAACTGCTCGTGCTAATGGATGCCTTGGGGATTACTAATTTTCTTCCGCTACTTGTGCTTTTTTCGCTATAGGGACACACATGATTGTGGAATCCACCATCCTTATCACGCTTAAAGGGGGCTAGAAGACGAATTTTAAGGTATCTATCTTCATTAAGTGAATGTATTTGCGGTAGGTCTGTAGGGCACTCGAGATTTAAAGCCGCCTCTCTATGCATTGAGTTTTATAAAGGTTAGAGTTGTATTAGTTCATGTCACCAGCGAGGCTTGACAACCCTCGTATATATAGCCAAGAAGAGCAGGTTTCGGCTTTAATCGTATGGGGTTAAGTTTAGTCAATAGGAGCGACATTCGTGTAGGCTCAGTTCCTTATACATGGGGAATTTAGCACTTTGATCTGACCATATATGCTATATAAAAAATGAAAAACAGTCAAGACGCTTAAAATATGTAGGCTAATAAAAGATGCCTCTACTCTGTTTCAGATAAAAAATTTTTTACTGGATAGGGACCGACGATTAAGTTGAATATTTACAGCCAAGGAAGGGTGTTCATATCGCTTGGCTGCATCAAAAGAGCTGAATGGTAAATATCGGACTCAAGGGGGGTTGAGTTTGTAGTTGGACTAAATAGACGGGAACCTTAGCCTTTTATGGAAGGGCAAAACAATTTAAGGACATTTTTGTTGTTTTTTTGTTGATTTTAATGTTAGGTAACAGAATCTTCGTGTGATTATCATCTATGAGCTTATTGATGGATCACCCATCTTTGTGGGGCCTTCATTTATGCTAGCTACAAAGAACCGTAAGGTAACATCTCAAATCTTTCTTGAATTTCCCATTAAAATGCAGTAAAAAAGAATATGTATGCATGTGTGGATAAAAAGTTCTCTTATTAAAACTTCAATGTTGGTGTAGCATGTAATTTAAGCATAGATAAATGAAGGTGAGAATAATTGGTGTCCAACTACTATGCTAATGACAAAATTATATGTAACCACAGTGCAAGAGAGGATATCCTCCCACTACAGCTTAGTTGCAAATATTAGCACTACTAGCTGTTTGACTCCTTAAATGTGGAAAAAGAAAAAAAAAATTCTAATCATTTCTATTTATCAACAAGCACTATGTATTCACATAGTGAGGTATGAAAGAGTGTATGTTTGGCTTATATGGGATTGTTCCTTTAACTTGGGTAGAATCGTGATCAATGAAGCATATCAAATAATGTCTCAGATGTACAATAGAGGTAGTCACTCATACTAGTTTTGTTGCACATGTTTTTCAGATTTTTTAATTGTGTAATTGGGATCAGCAAATAATCCTGAGGAAGGTGTTGGCCGTCACCTGTGGCCTACCGAAACGCGTCGATGCTCATGTAAAGGGGAATCGAATAAATGTTATGACAACAAGGGTTGTGCGAAACACATAACGTAATTAATTGTTCTTAGGGTCACAACTAATCAGTCTATGATTAAGCGATTCTCCCTTTTGGAAGTAGGAATAACCATCCTGACCTTCTTCCTTCTCTTTTCTTTTCCCAATTTTCCTGTTTTTATTAATTTGTGTATTGTACACTGACAGTGAGTATCACTGCTGTGCTGTCATTGCATCATATGTCATTGAATCACATGTGCATTTTTATCGATTTTTAAAATTATTATTATATTTTTTTTGTGTATTTTGAAAAATTGTTAACAAACTGTTTTCTAATATATGTGCATAACTGCTCATTTTTGGTGAGATTTATGTGACTAATTTTAATAAACTATTGATTTAGTAGCTTGTTTGTTTGCTTCGTTGTTGCCGGTTCATAACCCGTTATTTTTCAAGTATAGTGTTGAGTGTTGTATGATTGTTGGCACATCTAGAGAACCAAGGGAGGTCCCTCTTTTTTGACTACGGTCTTACTTGGCACCCCTCTCCCTTGGTGTTGGGGTCCCTCTCTCTTTGTTAGAGAGTTGAACAGAACTATGCACAGGGACACAAAATGTGTCTCTTGTGCATACTTTCAGGCACGTTGGATGTGCACCCACCCAGCTCCAATACACTAAATCCTGTCTGGGGGGTGGTCACACCTCCCTGTGACAGGATGCCTATTGTGCTGCCTTCCTTTGCTCGAGCTTGGCTCAGCAGCAGGACGGCAGAAATGTATCTCTGTCGGCAGCAACCATTTTGTGCTGTCCGGGTCGAGAAGGCTGGTACCGAGAAGGCCAATGACCCCATGAAGCTTGCTTCTGAAGGGTGGAATCATACCTCCCACACCAGTTATCGGTGTGGAGGTATGATTCCTAGGTATTTGATACCAATCACAATATGGTTTGTTGCAGTCACTTTCGAGATAGCATTTTACGTGAGCATATAATACACCTCTACCTATATGTGTGGCTGCGTCACCGACTACCCGGGAGAGTGGTCTCCAAAGGCTGCAGGGGTGCTCTGCTAATGCAGGGGCACTCTCTCACGTAAAACCCAGCACCCTGCCTTCAGGTTTGTCAAGGCCTGCTATAGCGATGACTTGTAGGTTTTAAGTGTAATCCTGTAGATATAGTAAACCTATATCTATAGTAAGTGGTGTATGCAACATCTTACACAGGCTGCAACGGCAGGCCTTATTTCCATTTTGCATTGCCTCTCATGAGTTGTATAATACATGCTTCAGCCCATGGGAGGCCTCAGGGGTACCTATGCCCTGGGTACATGTGTATCATATACTCGGGACTGACAAGGGTACCCCAGTATCCAATCTGGAGTGTACCTAAGTACATAACATAACATTTTAGGGAAAAAGCAGATAGACTGGGGTCCTGATTAGCAGGATCCTAGTCAGACTAGTCAAAAACAGTGTAACATCAAGCAAAAGTGGGGGTAACCATTAGAAGCAGACTCTGCTTTCCTACACTGGGGCTACATATGTTGGTAGATGAAAAATTGCTTTATATATTCATGAGACTATGAGGTCTAATGTCTTGCTGTCCCATCCCTCTGAGCCTCACTTCCATAGGTCAATGTAGGCAAAATACTGGCTTAAGCTACCTGCAGTACTGGGCTGAAGGACAAGCCTTTCATTTTCCTATGAACTATTCCTAGGCCGGCTCCAAGTGCCTGCCCTTTCTTATTAATTTCTTCCATTTGGGCTGCGAAACTCCCATTTGGAGATAACCGATCTCCCAGGTACTTAGATGCGTCTGTATTTTCCACTTTTTCAGTGGCTAGACGCCAGCTATGTGTCCTCAATTTCTTCCTATGAAACATGAGTGTTTTGGTTTTGGTTAGATGAATGGTTAGCCCATTATTTTTTGAGTATTGCTCAGTCACGTCCAAGAGTTTCTGCAGTCCCACTATTGTTCTGCTTATTAGAAAAAAACCTTCTGCATATAAAACGTTTGATATTATGAAACCGCCCAATTTCGGTTCATTACTAGTTAATGTGTTTAGTAAGGATCGGAGATCCATGAGAAACAAATTAAAAAGTGTTAGTGCAAGGACACGTCCCTGTTTAAGCCATCTGCTGTTGTTATTCCCCTAGATAGGCGAGATCCACTTCCAAGTTTTGTCCTTATCCATGTGTCTATATGCAGCATTTGCAGTACTTTTAGAAGACCATATGGTTTCGTGCAGCCTGCCAATTTGTGCCATAAGATTTTACGGTTCACCTTATCAAAGGCTGAACTGTAGTCTATGGAACACAGGTCGACTGGTTGTTTATATTTTATTGCAAAATCTTTTATTAGAATAAGGGCAATGATGTTTGTTATGGACCCAGTTTCTTTAGTGAACTTTGTCTGATTCGGTGGAATGATGTGGTGTTCCTCTGCCCAGTGCTGTAACTCTTCAGAAACAAGACCAGTAAAATATTTTGCTTCATTGTTGATTAGGGCTACCAGAGGTGGTTCTCAGGTTTGTTTTGGTCTCCTCGCTTTAATATCGTCGAAATCACTGAACCATTCCATGACGCAGGTACTCTTCCACAGTTTAGGAAAGATTTATAATGAGAAGCTAGCCTCTCAGCTTTTCTTCTTTGAGGATTGCTGGTGCATTCCCATTTGGACCTGTTGCTCCCTCTCATCGGGCTTTCGTGTTCTGCCTCTTGATATTCCGTATGTTGATTGCAGATGAGAGAATGGCTCGACTTCTGGAGTTGAGATCTGTGGCAGAAATTATGTCGTGAGATTTTAGTTGGAAAAGTTGATTTAAAATTTGGTCCTGTTGTTCTAGTGATGTATACTCCTTTCTGTTTACGCGAGTTTCAGCCCTTGTATGGAAATTAGTTTTTTAGAAGCTGATCCAAGTGCCTTCTGAGATGTTTGAGCTTAGTGCTTGCGGCATGGGTTTGTTGATGTTGTTTGCAGAGTGATTTAGTTTGGCGTCATGAAGTCCTTTAGTTCAGAAGGTTTCTTTTTTGGTTTTCTGATTTTACCATTTCAGCTTTTTAAAGATTTATTTTTGCTTTTCTCAGTTCATGCCAGTGGTTCAAATTGTTTGGGGCTTTCTTCATTTGTCCCCACAATTGGTTTACCTGCCTTTTTATCCCTTGATATGGTGACTTCTCTATGAGGTCCCTTGGGGATAAGTGCTTGCTCCTGGGCCTTTTTGCTGATTTACTGCCAGGGCCGGACTGGTCACTCCGGGCACCGGGCAATCCCCCGGTAGGCTGGATGGGGTGGGGGCCGGTTTCGTGACAGGGGGCCGGTTTTATTGTTGGGGCCGATTTGAAATCGGCCCCAGCAACAGAACACACAGTGCGTACAGCAGTACATTAAGCACAATAAGGTCGCCCCTGGCTGTCTGAGAGTCCTGGTGTGAGCTGCGGTGCCGCGCCGATTTTAAATAAAACCATTTCAATTTGATCAGGCGGCAGCCAGGCCCTACTCATCCTTGCTGTGTATTGCACACTACGTCACCACCACCACCTGACCTCACCTCTCCTGTCACCTGACCATCCATGTCTGTACTGTTGATGAAGACGCGCGCAGCACGCATATGTCACCGCCTCCGCGGCGCCGCTGTTTTTTTTAGGGTAGGGTCTGCAGTGGTGCTCATGCGCATTGGGAAGTGCGCGTGGCTGAGGCGAGGTCGAGGCAGGCATTCTGAGGCCAGAGAGGAAGACTGCAGGACAGGACAGCCACTAGCCAGGAAAGAGATCCGGATTCCGCACCCCGTAATTTAATCTCCCCTGTTTGCTGCCCGCAGCGCAGGTGAGTGTTATTTGTTTGTTTGCAGACCAGTGGTGGCCAGATTTGATTTATGGGTGTTGGGCGGCGCAGCACTACTGTGCTAAAAATACATTTTTCATTGGCTGTACCTGCCTGGCAAGCTGAACAGGAAGGAATGTGGGGGGAGTTGGCGGGGCAAGAGCGGCAAGGATCGGGGCCCACTGCAAGGACGTGGTGGGGGTAAAAGGCTAGCTATCTGTCGACTTCGGAACCAATAGATCGGATTTTTAATCGCTAGCTACCCTGTAGCCGTACTGTGTCGTCCTGAGCATTTCTCACAGAGCTCTCAAAGTGTAGGCTGGTAACGTTTTTTTTAGCAAAAAACAATATGCGTCTAAAAAATGACAAAACGAACAAGATGCCAGTTCTCCTGCTGCTGCTGTATCACAGAAGCAGAGAAGTGATTAAATACAAGCTCCACAAATACCTCAGTGGACAAATGCACCTGCTGCTGAGCTTGGAATGTATCCCGTTTCCAGATTCGCCAGTGCTGACTCACCCTTCCATACTTTTTGGTTAAAATTAGTGCTATTAAATTGCTTTAAAACAATACCTACTCAGCATCGCGAGATAATTGAGTTTGCGTAGCAATATTCGGCATACGGATGATGCGGCTATTTGTAAATACTTGACCACAATTGTTTTCATTTCCTGACACAACTTGAACTCAATTTAAAACATTTACACTGAGTTCAAGTTGTATCGTGAAATGAAAAAAAATGTGCGTCACAGTACTTGAAACAGCATTCAGCAGCTGCCTGGTTACCAGCTTTTTATACCAAGGACACGACACATAGAGACTTTTCCACGTGTCACCCTACATCATCACTGGTTCATGGGCGATTGTGTCTTGCAGTGTAAGGGGGAGGGAGCAGGCGAGACAGTTTTAATCGAATTTCCAGAAAAAAGCAAACACCTATTCAGTCACAAAAATGATCCTGCGATGAACCTCAGACTATCGCATCCTACTCGACATTCTTCCCCATCTGTGGCCTCTGCTTGTCTATGCTGCGACGGTGGCCTCCCCTCTGAACTTAGCGGGGACAACGTGACATCACATTGGAGGGCCTGGCCTGTCACAGGTGTTCCATCCACAGGATTCTGCTGCTGGTGCCAGCGCGGACCTCGTGACATCACATTGGAGGGCCCGGCCTGTCACAGGTGTTCCATTCACAGGATTCTGCTGCTGGGAAGGCGGTGACCTAAGGCTGATTCTCGCAACTTGCTTGCACATACTTTCAATGCTGTGCAGCGCATCCCGATTTTTTGTTAATCTGGCCGCCGCCTGGGCCTCTGTTTCACATCTTAATCTTTAATTCTTCCCTCCAGTTTTCTTCAGGTTGTTGCTATGCTATCTATTGTGCATGTTGTTTCATTCTGATAGTTGTTTATTTAGTGAAGCCGTTTTCTACAGTGATAACATGTATGCCAGCAGCCACTTCAGAGCACTTGGTTGAGATGAGCAATACAAAGGCCGGATCTAGAGGTCAGAGAAAATAAATCGTTCAAAGTGTTTTTGGGAAACAGAGGTTTCAGTTTCTGATCCAGGCATGGTTTCTATCCACACGACTGTGGGTCGAATGCATCTCTGAAGGGGAAGGGTTTCCAATCTTTCCAGAAGAGACAGCAGTGTCCTTATTGCCTATCAATAGATCAGGACCATTCTAGAGGTCTGGGCCTGGGCACTTTGTGGTTCTTACTTCGTGTCTCTTTCTTTTTGATGTGGTTGGGACAAGGAGAGCTAATTTGAACGATCTTCGGTTCATTGTGAGAAGGTTACCACAGCACTGCACTGTCTGGGCCTGGGCCTGGGCCCGGGGGGGCAGCATCAGTCTCGGGTATGGGAGGCCTAGACCAGCCAACAGGAAGCAGCCTGAAGGCACATGAACCGAAGGTCTAAAGAAAGCTGTGCTTTAAATGGGCAGGTATAGTCAGGTACCTTACCTAGTACCCGCACTACTTTAATTTAAAGTGAGACCAAGGGCTCTCCTCGGCAGGGGTGTAAGTAAATGCATTTAATGGGAGAGTACAGGACAGACACTTCTCAGGCGCATGCAGATACACTGGGTCAGGGTGGGACCCGGACTAACCTGCAGTTCTGTATCCCATTTCATGCGTTGCTATTATGTGTGACGTGACACCAAGACTAGGGGAGGGAGCAACAAGGATTAAGAAAGACTCTGACTATTCATCTAGAAGGCCTTGTTCCAATTACCCCTCATTTTCAGTAGGAGGAGGAGGTGCCTGTGCGCCACGCGCAGAATGATGCATTGTCTCATCGTCCGCGGCGCCTGCGTGCCTTAGGGTGCGGCTGATGTCATCATGCCGCATGCGCATTGCGCCTCGCGCCATTAAAAGTGCGCGTGACTGGCTGCCTGCAGCATCACGAGTGGAGTGAGACAACACGCAATACATGAATGTGTTTGTAAATTAGCAGGAGACAGAAAAGTTAATGCACCACAATCCCTCAAAACCCAACAATCCCTCAAAACAAACAAGAAATAAAGCTTTCTATTTTCTAAATGTGTCTCTTCCGCAGGTTGCTTTTTACATTTATGAATTGTTTTTAAAAGTGTTGGATCTCGGGTTGCATTTTACATTTATGAATTGCCTCTCTGGTGCTAGAATCATTTTAGTGTAAAATATGTAAGACCATTGGCATATATAACGACTGAGCAACAGAACACTGGATGGATTCATTTATTTTACACCTAATTCAAGCTTTTTCCCAAGCTGTACGTTTTCAAGCTCATAGGAAATTACCTAGGTTCTATGATGGAAGCAGAGTGGGAAAGATAAACACCCCCACAGTCGGGAGCAGGGAATACCAATTATGTGGCTGTAATTACCCACTTGGTTTAAATTAGATTTTCTTCAGTCACACCATCAGATCATGGCTGGCTCATTGCTCCGGCAGCTTACAGAGCCCGGGCCCGGCAGTACTGTATCTGCATTGCAGTTCTCCAAAACATGCATTGTAAAATGCATCTGCTAGACTGCTAAGCATTAACATCTCTGCCTTCAAAAACCATTACTCTGTGTTTTATGCATGGTCTTTCCTCACATTCTGTCTTTTTGTCTTAGTGCCTACCAATTTAAAAGAGGCAACATTCACCTTTTTGATTTTGTGCATGTCATATAGTCTATTTAAATCACTGTATTGTTCTCATAGCAAGAGTTACTGAATCACTCTACAGATTAGAGTCAGAGTTCAGAATCCCCAAAGACCTTGAGTTTGATGCGTTCTTTTAAGGTCTGCAGTGGAGGAGAGTCCCCAGGTCACAATGGGCTTTTTTAAAATATATATATACATACATACATACATACATACATACATACACACATGAGGGGGGCAGGTTGCCACAGGGCATTAGAGACTTTTTCTTTTTTTTAAAATATTGTTTTGCTGGAGGGGGTTTAAGGCAACTATCAGAGACATAGTAGAATGCTAATATGTTTGTAGCAAGACTCCTCCCAAAAGTATGACATTCCTACAAGTATTATCTCAAAGAGCTAGACATCTTCAATTTGTCTCAGCCTCTATTATAGGCATATAGATTGACTCATTCCTTCGGCTATACAGTGGTGGGTGGCACAGTAACTTGGCACTGGGCGGGCGCCTTGCGCAGTGGTGGTGGTGGTGGTGGTGGACAGGGCCGGACTGGTCACTCCCCCTAGTAGTGGTTGCTCACTGCGCTTGCTCGCTACACACCATGTTGGGGCTGGTCTCACTTTTACTTTGTTCTCTCTAATTCACTACTTGTGTCTATTTTTGATGTTCTCTGAAAGAATGTCTATGGGTACATATGACTGGGTGGGTAACCTGATGTTCTTTAAGGTCATCATCTACTATTTACTGTGCTTTGAAAGTTGATACAATTTGAATATGTAATGAAAAATGTGTTGTAAAATTCACAGTTTTGGACTGTCGTTTTCCAAAATTTTCTTGGGGGGAAAACCCCCCCAAACCCCCCTAGTAGCTGTCGGGCTCGCGCGCTGCGCGCGCTCGCTACGCGCGCTCGCGGGGCAGGGGCTGGTCTGTCAAAATTTGCCAGGGCTGCTTTCAGTTCCCAGTCCGGCCCTGTTTACTGCTGCGGTTGCAAAGAGTGCTGCATATTCTGCTGTAAAAGCCTCCCATCTTGAAACTAGGTCTAGCTTCACGTCAATAGTAAGAAATAGTTACTTTGTGCTCCGAATGAGAGTTGGTAGGGAATCTGTCATCCATATTATTCTCTTATTTAGAATTGTGTATATAGCTATCGCCCGGTCTTTTGACAATTCATGTTCTAGTGGGGAAATTATTAGGACTATTTCCTGTGGGTGGTGGTCTCGGTCAATCTTCTCTCCCAGTGCATACGGAGATACTTGTTGCATTAGAGATATGTCCATGAATGTATAATCAATCAAGGATGCTCCAGTTTTTGAGTGATATGTTAGTCCCGGCAGTTGGTCTTCAGCAAAACTGCCATTTAGGGCCTGAAGCCCAAGATGTTCAAGGTTACCTGTAAGCAGTCGGCCTTTCTTGTCTGTTCTGTGCTTTCTTGAGATTTTTTGATGCTGTACACCCCACGCTTTATTTTGTGTGCTAAGCAATTCATTTAATGAAGGGGCATCCATCAGATTCATAGTAAAGTCCCCTGAGACTCGGAGGGAACTAGTCCCTTGTTCAACTTTTAGATTCATAAGTTTGTCTATCAGAGCTTTAGAGAGTTTTAGTCTTGATGTTTTGCTAGGGTGGATGTTCTTTGCCCACCATGTGGATTGAGGTTGATAGATAAATTGCTAGACCCACTTTTAGGTTTCCGTGCTTTTGAGCTTAGGTTGCTGGAGAGAAGAACCTTCCAGTGGCACTGATTTGTTTGCCTAAGTTTCTTGCACTAGCACTACAGGGAAATTACATAGGCATTGTGAAGTACTGGGTATTTTAAGACCAGCGGTGCAGGGGAACACACCCTATGACTTCGGCGTTCTTCCTGTTTCAGACCTACAGAAACAAAGAGTCTTCTGGGTGAAGTCAAAGATCAGTTTATTGGCTGCAGACCAATTACAGGCGTCCTAGAAGTATAACAGCGTGTATGTTCTCAGGAGACTGCTGAAAATCACAGAAACGAGCTTCTCCTTAAATACAGAATTTCCTGCCTCAGGCATACATTCCTAGGTTTATGGCATGGTCATATAAAGTATACATTTACAAACGAAAAAGCAGAGTCATGATGACCATCCCACATTCCAGTTAAGCCAGCCCGCAATTATTTACACCGCAAAGTTCAGATCCCACATCAGATATCGATAGGCCCCAATAAACATGAGCATCTCCTGTTTTGGGAAACAAGCCATAAAGCAGGAACAATTAGATGTGAAAGAGATTAGCTGGAGGCTCGTGTAGGATGAAAGAACTTTATGGTGTGTCAAGCCCTGATGCTAATCACAGGTGGCCAGAGGACGGGGAACTCGTGAGACCAGTTTGATCCGGGGCAGCGGAGCCAAGCTGCCCAGGTCACAAAAAAGTCAAAGAAAGCCACATGTGCTCTAAAAGGGCCCGTATTCGCTTCCTGCTATATAGCCTATGTGAGGGCAACCATAAGATGGCCACCGATACAAAATGGAACCCACGTAGTGATGCATAATAGCGTATACACAGTGCATTCATAGCTAAAACGTTACAAAAAGCACTGGTACATACCGCATTAACCATTCGCGGTTCACTATTACCGGGATTGACAGGGCCTTGCCTCCTACGCGGTCCCGAATTCTAAAGTACGACAGACCCTCCTTTTGCCCTTACATAGGCAATAACTATACTCACTTCAATCCGAGTCTAGGTCAATATTCACGAAGTCATGGAGATGTTGCTGTAGCATCATCCTATTATTTAGCTCGTCCCTCGATACAGGTTTCCTTACACATAATGTAGCACAGAGGCCACATATCGCAGGAGCACACTGTATGCACAGACAGAACAGGAAAAGGATGGCTAAGATCATTCCGATGACCATCAGAACTTTCCAACCCCAGGCAGATATCAGTTCCCAGAACCACCCCATCAGTGACCAATCTCCTTTATCCACGTGTATGGACTCAGATATTTTATGTAGTTTGGAGATGGCTTGATAAACTGTTGGAGCGTTGTCTTGTATGAAAATGCAACAACTGGATTGGATAACCTTACATACCCCACCACGATCTGCAAGTATGACGTCTAGAACCATGCGGTTCTGCAAAGTCATGAGGCGATCCGCTTGGAGCTCAGCTGTCAAATTACCAAGGGCACCAGCCGTAACATTAACAGTGGATTCAACCACACGAGTCAGTTGTCTTAGGTTCCTACTATTAACCATAGGTCCCCAAAACGGCAGGAAACCCAAAAAGAAATCTCCCGCTTCCTGACCCGCAGTGTCCTCCTTACTAATCACGCCTCTCACAACTCTGGTCTTGTGATAGTCGGAGGCGGCAGTAAAGGTTGGCGGTAGCAGATTTGCAATATAACATGTGCCCAAAAAGTCAGGGGGCAACCATGTATATGCTTGGTCATTGCAGATAAAATATGTACCCTTGGCAGCCAAAAACGCAGGGGAAAACTGTGACGGAAAAGTGTATGTTTCAGTACAGTCACTTCTTCCCAGTTGAGCTCTAGGATTCTGACCATTACCTTGCAAACAAAACCGACCTATGTGGGGTACGACCCAGATTGGGGATGAGATTTTTCGCTGTCTTTCACCCAGACTAATACTATACCCCGTCGCGTTCCACCCTACATAAGCTCTCAACTCTTCTTTGGGAATAGATGAGTATGCATCGATATCTCTGCTCATATCGGCAACTCCTTTCAGTAAAGCCTTATTATTGGTGCTAGGTCTGATGGAACGCGGTTGTCGCGGGCAGTACGCCTCTAGTGCATAGAGAAACATGGTCTGGAATGCCCATGACGATCCATTGTAACTATACGGCAGCACCAGATAGGGAATACCCTTATTAATGGTATGTGGCATTAAACCACACACCCAACAATTGGTCGTATTCATGACTAGTTGGTGCTGGTGCAGGAGCTGAATAAACGAGTTATTTACAAATTCAGACCGTCTAGCTTGTTCATGTTCAGGCAGAGGGTGAAAAGAGTGTGAGGAGACAGTAGGAGGAGGTATAGGCTGTACAGTGGGTGCAATGGGCTCTTGAGAGGAGAGGAATACAAATCCTACAGTAAACACTATCATACTACATAATACAAACAGGCATAAAAACACAAAACGTTTGCTTTTCATTATTTTACACATTCTTGCTTTAAAGTTCATTTCCTCAGTGAGTCTCTCCATCTTAAAAAACTCCATCCTCTAATCGTGCCGCTCGCGGCGGGTGAGTTTCTTCTGCTAAGGAGTACGCCTGTCAGTCCAGGGAACGCCCTAGACCAACCAGAACCGTCGAACTAACGTCTTCGGCCTGTACCCCAAAGTCTTGGCACCGCGACCCTGCGGCTGAACCCGGATGGTGGTTCGAAAAACAAAAATCAAGAAAGTCCTTCAGATGGGAGAACTCTGGTTATCAAAAGATAGAAAGGTAAAAGGAAAAGAATATTTATTTGTCCATAGGCCTTGGCCTTAGATCGTAGCGAGAACGGCCAGGTACTGTTTGATCTTGGAACAAAAGTTCAGGCTCTGTAGTGTCCAATCGAATTGACGGTGGCACAGCTTCTTGCAAAATATCGTCACTTTCCTGCGTTGAAGTTGTGCCTTTTATGCGCGCATCACTGAACGGCACAAAACGAGGTACAGTGTCTGTTTCAGAGTCTGCGTTACCCTCCTGGACCCACTGGTCATACGGCAGAGGCAAAGGGATCCTTTTGATGTGGGCACCGTGGATCCAGTTTTTCTTCCCCTTCACTCGAACAGCTGATCTTGTAGACAGTAGTACGAGGTGAGGGCCAATCCAGCGGGGCTCATCGTTGGTTTTCCGCTGAAAGTTTTTCACAAGGATCCACGTGCCTGGTTCGATAGGGTGTCCAGGAGCTTCAGAAGCCGGGGGGAGAGTATCATGCACCTGTTGGTGTAAAACACGCAGTTTAGCTGTCAATTCGTGCAAGTAATCAAACAATACTGGATGCTCGATTTCACTGAATTTCATCGGTCTTGGCACACCCCATACATTGGCCTGGCGGCCAAAAACGACCTCGTAGGGACTAAGTCCCACTCGGGAGTGTACGGTCATTCTGGTGGACAGGAGTGCTAGAGGCAGAGCGTCAGGCCATTTAAGACCTGAGCTCGCTTGGATTTTGGCCAGTTTGAGTTTTAGAGCGCCATTATAGCGCTCTACTAATCCAGCTGATTGGGGGTGATTTGCAGCGTGGAACTTTTGCTTTATACCTAGTCCCTCACACACATTCTTCATCACTTTACCCACAAACTCACTTCCATTATCACTCCACACCATTCTTGGCATTCCAAACCTAGGAAAAAATTCCTTCACAAGGGTTTTGGCTGTGGACAGAGCAGTGTTGTCCTTTAGGGGATAGGCCTCTATCCATTTTGAGAAAGCGCAAACAACCACTAATGCGTATTTCAGGTTGTTGCACCTTTCCATGTGGATACAATCTAGCTGAAAAACTTCAAATGGATATGATTGAGGCGCAAAATGACCAGCTGGAGTTGGGGTCCCCCTACCAGGGTTGTACTTCAAACATACCATACAATTCTTGACCACGTTCTCTGCACACTTAGGAATTCCAGCATTCTGCCATACTGGAGCCAACAACTTACAGATTCCTTTCGTACTGATATGTGCCCTTCCATGTGCCATAGTAACCACTGGAAGCACATATGCATCAGGTAACAACCATCGCCTATGTTCTGACAAATCAATCCAACAACCATTCTCAACCAACTTACCCATACTTTCTCTCCACTTGCTCAACTCTTTCTCTGTGGCTTCAGCTTGAAGGGACTTTACACTCTCTATTGTGTTTTCACACATTCCAACATCACCAACCCATCTGGCAGGGCCTGCAACATACATTCGAGTCTTCACATCTTTTGCTGTTTCTTTCGCAACTTCATCAGCAAACGCGTTACCACGACCAACATCATCAGTGATTTTCCTGTGCGCACTGCATTTCATAATCGCAACTTGCAATGGTAGGGTCAGCGACTCAAGGAAATCATTCACCAACTTGCCATTCTGAATCTTAGCTCCATGCGAAGTCAGGAACCCACGTTCCTTCCACAATCGCCCAAAACTATGAGCCACGCCAAAGGCGTACTGGCTATCAGTGTATATGTTCACTTTCATTCCTTCAGACAACACGCATGCTCTCGTAAGGGCAATCAATTCTGCTGCTTGAGCCGAATTTTGTGGCACACGCGCAGTTTCCACAATCGTGTGCAAAGTCGTGATAGCATATGCAGTAGTCGTATCACCATTCGGAAGCTTGAAACACGAACCATCCACCCATAAAGTACCATCACACTCAGTCAGGGGAGTATCTTTGAGATCTACTCTCCCTTTCGTCTCCTCTTCTGTTCTGAACAGACAATCATGTTGCTCAATCTCATCTAGGTCTGCTGGGATTGGTAATAGTGTAGCTGGATTCAACGTGTTGCATCTCTTTATGTGTATATGGTTTGCTAACAGTGTCCGCTCATAACCAGATAATCGTGCACTAGTTAAGTGTTGTGTCTTGGTCCTGTTTAACAATGTGTCCACAGCATGTGGAACCATAACGATCAATGTGTTATCCATTACTAGGCCAGCAGACTGTCGAATAGACATAGCTGCAGCCGCTGTGGCTCTCAGACAACTTGGCAATGCCCTCGCTACCGGGTCCAAGGTTGACGAAAAATACACGCATGGACGCGGTCTGTCGCCAAAAGGCTGTGTTAACACTGATAATGCGCAACCATCTTTCTCATGAACATACAATGTAAAAGGCTTGCTGTAGTCAGGGGTACCCAACACAGGAGCTGAACACAATGCATCACGCAATTCCCAAAAACTTTTCTGACACTCTTCAGACCATGGGATAGGATTCGGTGTGTCTTTGCATGTTAATGCTAACAAAGGTTTTGCCAACAAGGAAAAATTAGGAATCCAATGCCTACAGTATGAAGTAATGCCCAAGAAAGCACGCACTTCTCTCTGTGTTCTTGGCACACTCAACTGTGCAATGGCTTGAATTCTTTCTGGGGTCAGTTTCCTTCCCTCCTTCGATAAGAGATGACCTAGGTAGGTCACCTCTTGTCGACAATATTGCAGCTTTGAGAGAGACACTTCGTGATAGTAGGCAGACAAATGACGCAACAATGACAAGGTAGCGTTTTTGCAAATCTTTTCAGTATCCGCGGCGATTAGTAAATCGTCAACGTACTGAATGAGGATAGCGCCACTGGGTAAAACCAGTGCATCAAGCTGTGCTTTTAAAGCCTGACTGTATATTGATGGACTCTCACAGTAGCCCTGGGAGCGCGTTTAAAGCGGAAACTGCGACCTCCTAAACTGAAGCCAAAAATGTCTCTGCTCTCCTCTGCAATTGGGATGCTAAAGAAAGCATTCTTCAGATCGATTACTGAGAACCATGCAGCCGAGGCTGGAATCATGGTTAACAAGGCAGTTATATCAGGGACAACTGGAAACTGTGGCACAACAATCTTATTAACCTCTCTAAGATCAATCACAAATCTGTAAACAGGTGGCTGTGAAGGGTCCGTTCGTTTTAAGACAGGTAAAACAGGACTATTGCAAACATTACCTCTTGTCTCTTCAATCACACCCTTTTTAATCAAATCACTGACAATTGCTAACAATGCTTTCTGACCTTCATTGGAGATCTTATACTGGGGAATACGTGGCAATCTGACATTGGCTTTTAAAGTGACCACATATGGCGGTATTTCCAAGAGACCCACATCATTGGGACCAGTGGCCCAGAGGGCATCCTGAAGGGATGACAATTCAGGTGGCATTGCGTTTTTGGACAAATACATTGGCGAAATCACTTTCTTACCTAATGTAAGTTGTACTCCTGAGGGAGAACAATATAGTGTTGCATGCAATCTTTTTAGCAAATCTAAGCCTAGCAAATTTTCACCACAACCTGTTGTTAGAATGAGGGGTGCTTTTAGCTCGCAAGGTCCAACAGAAAGTGACATAGGACTAGAAATCGGGTTCCTAATTGGGGCGCCAGAAAAACCTACTGAGACATTCATTTCGCCAGACAGAGGCGCGCCAGGGAGTTTTGAATGCATGATTGAACTCTTTGCAGCACCAGTGTCCAGCAGAAAGGGCTCCGTTACATTTGCTGTAGTTACTCTAACATAGGGTCCACTCTGATCCACTGGCACTGAAACAACTCCCTCTCTCTGTCTACGGCTGTCCTAGTAATCATTGTCTTCTACATTGTCGTCTTCCGCATAATAATCATTATTGTAGTACTGAGCTGTATTACCAGTCGCATTGGCTTGCTGATCAAAGCTATTTATGGTATTTTGAGGCGGAAGAGGACGCGCGTTCTGGGGAAGATTTCCACGCCCTCTGCCTCTAGGAGCTTGCTGACCACCTCTACCTCTTGCGCCATACGCATTACTGTTACGCTGCATCAATTTAGGGCAACTATATTTAAAATGACCTTCCTCTTTGCAATATGAACATTGGTTGGGACCTACAGGGATTCGTGGTTGATAATACCCATTCATTTGCTGATTACTCTGAAACTGTTGGGGCTGCTGATAGATACCTTGTGTTTGCCTATAGTTACTCTGTCCTCCACGTGGTGGATAAGCCTGTTGCAAGAGGACCTTTGTCTTTAGTTCTTTCGTTTTCTTATCTGTTCTATCCTTCTCATCTTTGTCTCTATTCTCATAATACTGTGCAGTAGCCAGTATTTGCGCTGAAGAAGAGACAGCCCAGGAACTTTCTGAATCTTTTAATTTCTTACACAACTCGGGAAGTAGATTCTGCACAAATTTATCAACAAATAACCGTTGGCCACCTTCAGTGCTCATGTCTTGACCACTGTGGTCGATAAACGTTTCTTCAAACCTGGTAAAAAATCAGACACTGTCTCATCTTTCTTCTGCTTACATGCGGATAGTTTATCCCAATTTACGCGCATCGCAGGCATTATAGTTTTCATGTAGGTAATAATTCTACCAGGGAGCACTGCTATGAGGGGCTCAGGTTTTGCACCACCAACTTGTCTAGCGTCTGCAGCAACAATATTAGCCCAGGTATCACCCAATTCTGCAGCGTGATCTACATTACGAATGGATCCCCATAAAGGCTGTGGAACCACATTCCCAAACAGCATATCTATGTCAGCCAAATTCATTACACATGATTCTGCAGTTTGTGACAACTCCTTATAATATCCTGCAGGGGTTTTTACGGGGATCAGGTAATGTCTGTTTAAGTGCTAACACCTCGGATCGCTTCCATGGGACATGTACCCAAACACGTTGAAAATGTGCTGGAGCAGCAACTATACCTCGAGCGGCATCAGCCGCAACCGCTTCCTTCCATACCGGAGGGACTTCTCTCATGGGGTATTGTCGCGCTTTTCCCTTTCTCCCCACAGGGAAATCTATTTCAAACAACGACTGTTGACAATCATCATTCCTCAAGGCAAATAAGATCGCAACTGCTCTATTGACCCCAGGGCCCACAATCATACCTTTTTCAAAATCAAATCTCACTTGGCACAATTCTTGTGGGTTTGGGTTTGCACCATTATCCTCCAATTCCTCACAGAGGAATTCACACATTTTATCAAAGACATACCTCTGTTTTGGGGCATCCCATTGGTGAAAAACGTTAACAACTGATTCCACATCATAGAGTGAAGGGAAACCAATCCACCTATGCGCCAGATGATCTAACACCTCTTTCTCATCGGGACCAGGCAGCTGACTGCGCAATTGCTTACGCTGTAAGCCAGGAGTCGCACTAGATGACCCAAAGAAAGGCGACATTAGACTAGTAACTACATTAGCTAGTCGTTGTCGTGCTGAAGGAGAAGTTGAGGCGAAAACAGGGGGATAGACAGAGGGAAGAAAAACAGGTTCAGAGACAGGTACCGGGGTAGTGCAAGAAGGAGCACCAGAGGAAACCGCTGGTGTGCTAGGCAAAGTCGCAGGAAGCGCGGAGGTAACAGGTAGCAAAACCGGCGGCCCTTGAGAGGGCTGCACTGTAGGGATAGGAGCCAGCTGAGGAGGAGCTGGCGGCTGCGGGAAGACTTGCGGCATATTTACTAGAGGTTGGGCATTTACAAGCTGTGGTGGTGCAGTGGCATTTTGCGCATACGGGGGTGGCGAACTTAACAAATGGGACATTAGGGAATCTTTCTCTTTCTCTTTTGTCTCATCTTGCACTAGGGGTGACAAAACAGGGTAACATTTATCAATCTCTAGTTTGCGCTGTCTGTGCAATTGCTCATTCCTTTGTTCTTCCTCATTATCTTTAAATTGCACAGCTGCTTGCATCACTGACATACCTCTCTCTCTCTTATCTCTTTTCGCTAGCTTAATTTCCTTCTGTTTGGCTTCTTTTCGCCATAGGCGGAAAGAATCAAACATCGCCGGCTGGGCTTTCTTTTTAAACAATTTTACTTCCAAATTATCTAAGATATCTGTATCGAAACTACTATTCTGGGGCCATTTTAAAACACCGTCCTTTCTGGTGTATCGGATCCATACTTCATTATATGCAATGGGGCCCACGCCATGTTTTACGTAAAGCTCATAAGTTGGAGTTCCAATTGGAGGAACCGGACATGAATCCTCTAACTGGAAATCCCTTCTACAACTTAAACAAAACCAATTACCAAATACACTAGCACCAGGCATCTTCGCTCACTAGTCTAGTTTCAAACGTCAAAGGATTATCGAATACGATAGCCTCGTGAATACACGAGTCCTCTGGCTTTGGGACTTGCAAGCACCAAATCAAAATGAGCCCGAAGGATACCAAATTCAAACTGGGAGACGCTCCACTTATACTTAACTGAATATTGATGATCGATGGCGTCACCAGAAGACTCTCTCGATGGTTTCGCTCTATGAAAATCGTCAAGGGTCCAAAACAGGGCGATTAATCAGGGCAGCAGTCCTTCGTAGCCGTCGGGACGCGGAGAACCTCGCAGAAAAGACCTTCGGACCACGTCGACATGCAGGGGTCGATGAAGTGGCGGCCTTCCTCCAGAATTTCCACACGAAGCTCCTCACGAACCTCTGGCTTGGACCGGTACCGCTGAAATCGCGCCGAGTTGGGCGCCAACTGAAGTACTGGGTATTTTAAGCCCAGCGGTGCAGGGGAACACACCCTATGACTTCGGGGTTCTTCCTGTTTCAGACCTACAGAAACACAGAGTCTTCTGGGTGAAGTCAAAGATCAGTTTATTGGCTGCAGACCAATTACAGGCGTCCTAGAAGTACAACAGCGTGTATGTTCTCAGGAGACTGCTGAAAATCACAGAAACGAGCTTCTCCTTAAATACAGAATTTCCTGCCTCAGGCATACATTCCTAGGTTTATGGCATGGTCATATAAAGTATACATTTACAAACGAAAAAGCAGAGTCATGATGACCATCCCACATTCCAGTTAAGCCAGCCCGCAATTATTTACACAGCAAAGTTCAGATCCCACATCAGATATCGATAGGCCCCAATAAACATGAGCATCTCCTGTTTTGGGAAACAAGCCATAAAGCAGGAACAATCAGATGTGAAAGAGATTAGCTGGAGGCTCGTGTAGGATGAAAGAACTTTATGGTGTGTCAAGCCCTGATGCTAATCACAGGTGGCCAGAGGACGGGGAACTCGTGAGACCAGTTTGACCCGGGGCAGCGGAGCCAAGCTGCCCAGGTCACAAAAAAGTCAAAGAAAGCCACATGTGCTCTAAAAGGGCCCGTATTCGCTTCATGCTATATAGCCTATGTGAGGGCAACCATAAGATGGCCACCGATACAAAATGGAACCCACGTAGTGATGCATAATAGCTTATACACAGTGCATTCATAGCTAAAACGTTACAAAAAGCACTTGTACATACCGCATGAACCATTCGCGGTTCACTATTACCGGGATTGACAGGGCCTTGCCTCCTACGTGGTCCCGAATTCTAAAGTACGACAATTGCCTAAAAAGGCGGTCGTCTTCCTTATTTGCTAACTCGTTTATATTTCAGCAGCAGATTTTTAACGTGTTTTTTCCCTTGCATTTGTATGTTGTCTTTGTCATTTCAATTTTCTTGTCATGTTAAGCGTGCCAGCTACCCACCCCCGTTGTGGGTCAATTATGTTACTTTGTGAGGGTGGCAATTCATTGACCTCTCCCTAGTTGGTTCGTGTTCCAGCGATTTACTTCTGGAGTGTCTTAGCACTGAATATACCCTTTGCTTTCTCATGTTTATTCTACGGGATTCTTTACGGGTGTACTTCAGTGAGTAGGGATACCTGGATGTTTTAGTTTCGGATATCAAAATGCCCCAGCGTTGGAACGTCTCTGCTTCTTTTATTACTTTTTAGGATAGTTCTCCCGTGTTCCATGTAACTCAAATATACTCACTATGATGTCCATGATCAGGTTTTATGAACTCTATAGATAGGATGCCCTTCGTTCTGACAAACCCTAAGATGGGATTTGATGTATAAGCCTCAATATGTTTCCTCTATTTAGTATATCAAAGGGGTCTTTTGAAATATATTCCAGGCAGAGAAGTGTAATTGTACCATCTATTTCCTATATGGCCGGCCCCCCAATTCCCAGGGCAAAGGGTGTCTCGCTCAGATCACCTTCAGAGTGAGCATTTTCTCTTTAGGTCATTGAGGTTTTATTTGACCACATGATCTGTATTTCTAGTTTTCTGGGGTCTTGTTGTAGTAACAACAGTTGATTTGATTGGTTTAATATTTAAAATTGTATTTTATTTAAATTAGATTTTGATGCTGAATAATTTTGTGCACTGTCAATGATTTACCTATAGGCTCATTTTTCCTCAAGTGCTCTTGCCGTTCCTGCAATTTTTAAATCGCTTTTGTGAGAAACCTTTGGCGAGAGATTTCTCTTTGATGATCTATGTGGCAGCGTAGAATCAGAACGATGCGGCTGTGGGATTTCTGCTGATGTTCCACACTCCATCTGTAAAATTTCCTTTTGGTTTTGCTGTTGGTACCAGGGTTGATTGCCCTCTAAAGTAGAGGGGAGATGATTCTGCTCCTTATGCTCTTTCTCATATGATGTTTCCAGAGCTAAATCTCTTTTGGAATATATGTCAAACCTCAGTATTGAAGCTCCCATGGAAGCTGACTTTTGATTTGTAGTTTTAGCCGTAATTTCTGAAGGATATTTTTAGTTCAGTTGCAGTTTTTGCTTTCCATCCATAGATTCTTTTGTCATACCCCCATTGTATTTTCCTATTTTTTTTAGCAGCTCTAGTCTCGAGAGTCAGGGAAAGCCCTTCTTATGGGTTGAGCTTATTTGGTAAATATGCGCGTGTTATCAAAGTATTGGATCAACCTAGTTGCTTGTCGGATTTTCTTGATTCTTCCTTTCCTCTTTTTTGCTTTGTTGATTTTCTCCCTGTTTGCCACTGAGCTAGAGGTACTTTCAAGGGAGGCGTTGACCGAATATTCTTTTTCTTCCCTACAAACCCTATCAATCGGTTGGTTTTTACCCTGAGATTGAATTCACATGAACTTCAATTTCAGGCGCTTCCCTGGTTTTGATTTTGTTTGTAGCTGTTGTTTGCAGTCGTTTTTTTATCCTTCTCTCTCGGGGACATAGAGCGTAGTTTGCAGATTTTCTGTGATCCTTGTTTGTTTAGATAATTCTGTGCCAGGTTTGCTTTCATCTCCACAAGCTGAGTCATTGTGTCTGGAAGGCTTACCAGTTTATCTAAAATAGGTGAGCAATTGCAGGTTGGCTCTGCCCTTAGTGGATCCACTTGTGCCCTTCCGATTAGATTATTTAAATTTTTGATTTTCTTGTCGATCCCCACAGTGTACATCGCCAGGGTAGTTAGGAGACTAATCTGAATATCCATCTTGTTACCCTGGTAATGTCAAGCCTCCACCAAGCTTTGTAAGAGTATAAGGAGAAGTGTCCAGTGTCCCCCAATTTTAGACGGGCAGTTGCTGACATTTGATGGCGGTTCTTTTGCATATGCATTGAACACATTTTCCCATTCCTTGGTGTTCAGGCAGCTAAGGTCTTTGGCCAAGTCGGGTGCCATTGTTTGTGTCCACTTTTACTCTGTTTAAGTGGATCATAGATGAGGATATCTCATTTATGTCTTGAGAGATCGTTTTATCTTCCATATTCATAATGGTCCCTTGACGGTCTGTGATTCTTCCTGAGTTTGTTTTTTAAATTTCCATGGTCCATTCAAGCTTTCTTGAGTCTGTCCCCTGATTTCTTCCTCTTCTAGATAATTGATGAAGTGGGTTAATTCCTCCATTCCCAAGGATGAGCTCAGTGAATCATTATGTGGAACTTTATCAGATTTCCACTTTTCTTGTCATTCCCTGCTGTCATTTTCTGCATATATGATCTTTGGCTATGTGCCTTTAATCCAAGAGGTGGCATGTTTGTAGTTGGTTTTCGCTTTTCCTCTAATAGAGGTGCTTGGGGTTGTTGTTCCCATTATTATTACTGACTCGTTGAGGGGGCTTTGGTTCTCCTTCTGTACCTTAGTTTCCATCTCTTTGATTTGGTGGTGCTCTTTCCATTGGAATAGTCTTGTCCTGTTTCTCTGACAGGGTAGTTTTGTATCTCTCTCAGTTTCCTTTGCTGTTTTATTATTACAGTTGGACTGAGTGGCTGAGGGAGTCCAGTAATGCGCCCATTGCTGGAATATATTACTGCTCCCGCATCTTTCAGATATTAAAATTTTGCAATTATCTTTGGTTGCGTTGGAATTGACTCTATTAAGTAGCAGTGGTTCTGATGATTTGAGTAATGGGCTTCTTTTACTGGTTTGTTATGGCTCTTTTTGTCCCAAACTTGTTGAGTTCTGATTCCATTGGTCTCCTCTTTTTCCACAGATTTTGCATTGTTATAGGGACTTGGGTGTTTCCTGAGCGCATTTTTCTCTTTAATATTCCTTTGTCCAAATCAAATGAGATCAGGTTTTGTATATTTAATAGGTTTATGGTTCCTAAAAAACAGATGTGGTTCCCTCAAAACAGTTTTATTTGGCATAAACGCACTGCGTTTTTTTATCTCTTATTTATGTTCTTGTCGATTTTACGACCTTGTTTTTGAGAGAAGACTATTTGTTGAGCTTATTGTTCATGAAGGTGAAGCTAGGGCACTCGAGGCTGAAGACAGAGGGGCGCGATAACCCCCTAAACGCAAGCCGCACCCGGACCTAGCCGGACTGCTTCCGCGAGTGGAGGGCTGACCTAATGGGGGCTCAACTAAACACCCTCTTCCCTCAAACCCTCTGGCCTTCTTGGTGCTGGTCGAACACTGTCTCAGTAGGGACCTGTATCACCCTATTTCCTTCGGCACTGTCAACACCTCAAACCCCAGTGTTTAACTGAATTTAACTGTGTTTAGCTGATGCAGGCTGGCATAAGCTGGTGTGGTGGCAATGTTCTTCTGCCCAGGTGACATTTTTCAAGTGGCCTGTGGCAAAAAGGGGGGATGGGCAGAAAATTTGAAAATTTGAGTGCTCCTGCTACCTTCTGCAGCTTCACAGGACTCTCACTCCTGCTCTTGACTGTCCTTAAGTAGAGCTTGTTCTGGATCTTTGGTCCTGGTTCTGGCACTAGTGCTGGCACTAGCGCTAGCTCTGGTCAACTGTAGGGAGGCTGGCGGAGACTTAACAAAGTGCCTGAGCCCCTATTCCTCCATGCACTGGGCTTCCCAAGCTCCCACTTCTGCTATATCAATTACTTCGGCTGCTTCACAGCCTAATGTTGTCAGCTCCCTCTGCCCAGCCAGCCATTGGTTCGATTCAGGTCCGCGGCTTCAGGCAGTTTCACAGGTGGGCCTTCGGACACTCCTGTGAGAGCTCCCAGGATGCCTGTTCCGTCCGCCCAGCCAACTACCAGGTCCGGCTGCCCGGGGGCTGCCCAATATGGGCACGCCAAAGCCCCCATCCCCCGCCCTCAACAGTAACAGTCTTTCTGCCCCCCCAGGGTGCAGATGGGGGCAGCAGCCCCCAATCTACCCCCCTGAAAGCCCACTAGGCACCAGCATTCCCCCAGGTCTCCCGAAAAAAATTATACCTCACTCGCGTGGGTGGGTCAAGTACCCACGACAGGCATTGGCCCAAAACGTATTGAGGAGACATCAAAATGATCTATCACAAAACATCCTGGTTTTGCAAAGGGGTCACCTGGGTTTTTGGCCCCGGGCTCGGCGGCCATCTAGGGAAACTACCAAACCCACACATTTCTGAAAACTAGACACGCGGAGGAGTCCAGCGAGGTATGGCTTGCGTGGGTCCCTAATGTTTTCCTACCCAGAATGACCTGCAAACCTCAAATTTAGCTGAAAAAAATCACTTTTTTCTCATATTTCTCTGTGGGAAAGTTCTAGAATCTACGTTGATCCCCAAATTTCCTACCACCCAGTGTTTCGCCAGGTCTCCCGATAAAAATGATACCTCACTTGTGTGGATGGGTCAAGTACCCGTGACAGGCAAGGGCCCAAAACGTATTGAGGAGGCATCAAAATGACCTATCACAAAACAACCTGGGTTTGCAAGGGGGGTCACCTGGGTTTTTGGCCCCGGGCTCGGCGGCCATCTTGGGAATCTACCAAACCCACACATTTCTGAAAACTAGACACCCGGGGGAGTCCAGCGAGGTGTGGCTTGCGTGGATCCCCAAAATTTTCCTACCCAGAATGCCCTGAAAACCTCAAGCTAAGCTGAAAAAATCACTATTTTCTCATATTTCTGTGTGGGAAAGTGCTGTAATCTACGTGGATCCACAAATTTCCTACCACCCAGCCTTTCTCAGGTCTCCCGATAAAAATGGTAACTCACTCGCGTGGGTGGGTCAAGTAACCGCGACAGGCAAGGGCCCAAAACGTATTGAGGAGACATCAAAAGGACCTATCACAAAACAACCTGGTTTTTCAAGGGGGGTCACCTGGGTTTTTGGCCCCGGGCTCAGCGGCCATATTGGGAAACTACCAAAACCCACACATTTCTAAAAACTAGACACCCGGGGGGGTCCAGCGAGATATGGTTTGCATAGATCCCCCAGCGTTTTTCTATCCAGAATGCCCTTGAAACCTCAAATGTAGGTGATAAAACCACATTTTCCACATATTTATGTCCTACCCCACAGCGTTCCCCTCAGTCTACCAAGTAAAATAGTACCTCACTTATGTGGGTGGGGCAACAGCCTGTGACTGGGAAGAGCCCAAACCATAGGGAATAAGGGTATAGCACTGAAAATTCTAAGCGCTACATTTAAAAAAAAGTGTTTAGTCAATTCTGCATTGGACACCCACACAAGTGAGGTGTCATTTTACGCGGGACATTAAGGAGAACGCTGTGGGGTAGGACATTTGTGCCGGCATGGTGATTCCACACAAAAATATGTGGAAAATTGGGTTTTTTCAGCTAAATTTGAGGTTTGCAGGGGATTCTGGGTAGGGAAACGTTGGGCGATCCACGCAAGCCATACCTCATTGGACTCCCAAGGGTGTCTAGTTTATAGAAATGTGTGGGTTTGGTAGGTTTCCCTCGATGGCGGCGAGCCCGGGGCCAAAGAACCAGGTGCCCCCCCAAAACCAGGTAGTTTTGTTATAGGTAATTTTGAGGTCTCCACAGTACGATTTGGGCCATTTCCTGTTGTAGCCACTATGCTTACTCACATAAGTGAGGTACCATTTTTTTCGGGAGACCATGGGGGAACGTTGGGTGGTAGGAAATTTGTGTCAGGCCGGTGATCCTACATCTTCCCCACACAGGAATGTGAGAAAAAATTGGTTTTTTTCAACAAAATGTGAGGTTTGCAGGGGATTCTGGGTAGAGAAATGTTGGGAGACTCATGCAAGCCATGACTGGCTGGACTCCCCCAGGTGTCTAGTTTTCAGAAATGTGTGGGTTTGGTAGGTTTCCCTAGATGGCCGCCGAGCCCGGGGCCAAAAACCCAGGTGACCCCCCTTGCAAAACCAGGTTGTTTTGTGATGGGTCATTTTGATGTCTCCTCGATACGTTTTGGGCCCTTGCCTGTTGCGGGTACTTGACCAACCCACACAAGTGAGGTACCATTTTTATCGGGAGACCTGGGGAAATGCTGTGTAGAAGGAAATTTGTGGATCCATGCAGATTCCAGAACTTTCCCATATAGAAATTTGAGAAAAAAGTGATTTTTTTCAGCCAAATTTGAGGTTTGCAGGGGATTTTGGGTAGGGAAATGTTGGGAGACCCATGCAAGCCATACCTTGCTGGACTCCCCCGGGTGTCTAGCTTTCAGACATGTGTGGGTTTGGTAGGTTTCCCTAGATGGCCACCGAGCCCGGGGCCAAAAACTCATGGGACCACCTTGCAAAACCAGGTTGTTTTGTGATAGGTAATTTTGATGTTGCTGCAAGAGGTTCTGGACAAATATTTAGGTTTGCAAGGGATTCTGGGTAAGAGAACCTGGTGAGAGCCAGTCAAGTCACCCCATCCTGGATTCCCCTGAGTGTCTAGTTTTAAAAAATGTATAGGTTTGCTAGGTTTCCCTAGGTGCTCGGGAGGTATGGGATAGTTGCATTCATGTGATATAAAATTCTTTTATATGAAGGTGCAATTACACTGCACAGTGATTTCAATGTGCTGCATTAATGTGTATAATTACAATAAGTTGTAACTGATGGGATAAAAACTGAAAATTAATAAAAAGTGTTTAGTTAGGGTTCAAAATCTACAACTAGGCACTTTGCAAAAAAAGGGTCCGTTTTCACTGTGAAAATGTGGTGTATCCACGTTGCGTTTTGGGCCGTTTCCTGTTGCGGGCACTAGGCCTACCCACACAAGAGAGGTACCATTTTTCTAGGAAGACTTTGGGGAACGCGGGGTGGGTGGAATTCCGTGGATCCACGCAGATTCCAGAACTTTCCACCACAGAAATATGAGGAAAATTTGTTTTTCTGGACACATGTTTAGGTTTGCAAGGGATTCTGGGTAACAGAACCTAGTGAGAGTCGGTCAAGTCACCCCATCCTAAATTCCCCTGGGTGTCTAATTTTCAAAAATGTATAGGTTTGCTAGGTTTCCCTAGGATCTGACAGAGTTAGGGTTCAAAGTATACAGCTAGGCACTTTGCAAAAAAAAAGGTCAGTTTCCACTGTGAAAATGTGGTGTGTCCACGTTGCGTTTTGAGACATTTCCTGTTGCGGGCACTAGGCCTACCCACACAAGTGAGGTACCATTTTTCTTGGAAGACTTTGGGGAACACTGGGTGGGTGGAATTCTGTGGATCCACGCAGATTCCAGAACTTTCCACCACAGAAATGTGAGGAAAATGTGTTTTTCTGGACACATGTTTAGGTTTGCAAGGGATTCTGGGTAACAGAACCTAGTGCGAGTCATTCAAGTCAGCCCATCCTGAATTCCCCTGGGTATCTAGTTTTCAAAAACGTATAGGTGTGCTAGGTTTCCCAAGGTGCTGGCAGAGTTAGGGTTCAAAATCTACAGCTAGGCACTTTGCAAAAAAGGGTCCATTTTTCACTGTGAAAATGTGGTGTGTCCACGTTGCGTTTTCGGCCATTTCGTGTCGCGGGCACTAGGCCTACCCACACAAGTGAGATACCATGTGTCTCAGATGACTTTGGGGAATGCGTGATGGGTGGAATTTTGTAGATCCACGTAGATTCCAGAACATATTTGTAAGTTTGCAAGGGATTCTGGGTAATAGAACCTGGTGGGAGCCAGTCAAGTCACCCCATCCTGGATTCCCCTCGGTGTCTAGTTTAAAAAAATGTATAGGTTTGCTAGGTTTCCCTAGGTGCTGAAAGAGCTAGGGTTCAAAATCTACAGCTAGGCACTCTGCAAAAAAGTGGGCCCGTTTTCACTTTAAAAATAAAGTGTGTCTACATTGTGTTTTGAGCCATTTCCTGTCGTGGGCACTAGGCCTACCCACACAAGTGAGGTACCATTTTAATCGGGAGACTTAGGGTAACACAGAATTGCAGAGCAACTGTTATTACCTATTGAATTGTGATGCATTTCTGCCTTCCAAATGAAAGACAGTGTGTAAAAAAGAAGTCATTTTGAAAAATGACCTATAACTTTCATGCTAGTATGGGTACTCACAATTCCGTAAATGTGCAAATATCTACTGTTTCTAAACTCTATATTTTGTTCCAATTTCAGAAATACATAGGTGTCTCTCATACCGATTCGATTTTTCCATGTATATATTTTCCCAAATTAATTGCTATATACCCGGTACATAATAAAAACCATTGCAAGACGCTGCTCAGTTATTGGCTCTGGGTTCGTCGGGTTCTTGGTGAACCTACAAGTCCTATAGATCCCCACAACCAGAAAGGTCCAGCGGATGGAACGGTATATTGATTTCAAACAGCTGTCATAATTAGAAGAAGTTACAGGTGAAAACATTGACACAAATGGCTGGTTTTTTTTAACTAATTTTCAATTTTTCCTATATTCAACGTTTAGTTTCTATAAAGAAACCTTGAAAGATCTACACAAATGACCCCTTGCTGAATTTAGAATTTTGTCTATATTTCTGAAATGTATAGCTTTCCAGGATCCATTATTGCTTTCATACCCATTTCTACCATTAACTGGAAGGAGGTTGAAAGCACAAAAAATAGCAAAAATAGGCTATGTTCCAGAAAAATGCCCAAACTGTGTCAAAATGGTTGGTTTTCTGACAAAAGTCTGCTTGTCCTGGAAAACTGGGAAGATGGAAATTTCAGCACCACAACCCCTTTTTCTATACCATTTGCAATGTAAAAAAACAGACGCTTTCATCTGTAGCCCTTTTTCCCATTCCCCCCACCCCAAAAAAACTTTTGCTGTACTTTGGCTGATTTCTGCGTCCCCTCCAGGGGAATCCGCAAGCCCTGGGTACCTTCAGAATCCCCATGATGTTGGAAGAAAAGGATGCAAATTTGGCGTGGATACCATATATGGTCAAAAAGTTACAGGGGACTAAGAGCGAACTACCCCAAATACCCAAAAAAAGGCTTAGGACAGGGGGGGGAAAGGTCTAGCAGCTAAGGGGTTAAAACAAAGCTAAATAAACAACAATGGTGCATTATCAAAATGCACTTTTGGCCACTGTAACTCAGGTGCACAACAGGTCCGCAATCATATCTGTTTAATGTCTGCAGTGCTGGTTGGTCCCTGACCCATCTGTACTCTCAAGGCATTCAATCAACAGTATTGATGAATGAGACTAACACATAGTAAGTATTGTGTGAAATGTTGATCACATTAGTGCGCACACAGAATTTTACCACATTAGTCAATATTGATTGCATGTTTCAGAAGTGATGGCCAGTGGGGTCAGATATTCTCTTTTTGGTCACTGACTGCGGTTGTGGATAAAGAACCACGCCTGTAACCAAATTCTGCTCTCCACAGGCCATGTAAAGATGGCACTAGGGCAACTATTGCACACGGGGTGTATGCGCAAAATTACAGTAATACCTACAGACGAATGCTGAATTGTTTTCACACTTAACGCACACCGACAATGGGATGTTGCATACTTAAACTCACATTTCCGGGTGCTCCGGAGGTCAGTCTGCCAAACCTTTGGTGGCCCAGGTAGAAGTGCGCAGTGTACACTAAGTGTGATCTGTGCAATTTTTGGCAGAAGCAGGGGCTTGCCTCCATAACCTTTCCTCAGTGATGGGCATTACAGCAGAGCCTGGCCTTCTTCAGCATATTTGCTGCTCTGCCTCACTTTTTCTGCACTTTCCAAAGAGCCAAAAAACTACAAGTTTTAAGTTCTAGTTTATAAAAGTGTCTTTATCTAAACCGTGTATAAAATGTTTTTGCAGCGAAGGTTGCCACACAAACACGCCCAGACTCGAATGAGAGCCCTGGGCTCAAATACAAATGACAACGGCTGCAGTTACCAGAATTTTTTTAATCTCCTATAACGACCGAATTTTTGTGGTGATGATTGAATGTCGAGCACCATGAGTGTAACTGCAGAGAGACTGAAAGGTAACGAGTAGTATCCAGCAAGTCGTGCATGGGTGCACCATTAAACGGGAGAGGCATATGGGACTGCAGCGATGAACATAGGTATCTAGGAACACATGAACAAGGTAGTGCATCATAAAGATCATTTTCTCTCATCTTCTACAGGTCTCTGCATGTCAAACTTACCAAATGTGCCTATGAAGACTCGTTCAAACAGGGAGGCACTGTAAAGACTAATAATGCTCTTTGTCTTTCCTCTTTAATTGTTTCTCAATCAGGTATGCACATTACCCGTAAATATCGTCAGTGTTGCTCCATGTAAGCACTAAGGAATATGGGCAATCGGGACCTACAGTGAACATGGCCTACATGAAAATGTAGGCTCATTGCCTTCCATAGGGCTTGAATTCGACCTCCACCAGAAAGAATGGCATGCCTGTCACCGCAAACTTTGCAGTGAACTGCACATATGCCAAGGCATACCAGAATTAGTCCATACTGTAATATAGATAGTAACCTATGTAGTAAGCAAAAAGAGTCTGTAAGATTTCTTTTCTCTTTATTTTCTTTTCTTCTCAAAATCCACATACAAAACACACTGACAGCCGCCACGTGTTTCGTCCAACTGACTTTTTTCAAGGCTGGATGGTATAGGCAAAGACACCCGGCACCTAGAGGAACAGCGTATCGGAAGTAAAAGTGTCAATGTGAAGGTTCTATATGCCGAAGAGACCTGAGTGTCTGTAAGTAGACCTCAAATTTCTAACACCAGTAATACAACCATGACAGTGTTCGCCAGATCCTGAAAATGGAAATGGATCAAGGTCTCCGATGGTGATGGGTATGCCTGTGGTCCACCGTTTTCACAATGAGTGTCTGTACCTGGAGTGACGGGGATCCGGCATGCGTCCTGTCTATAGCAAGCTTTGCAGTGAAGGCAGCTCTTGTATGAAGAACTTAAAGAGATCTTACCTCTGTTCTGAAGTAGTGTGAAATAATCAAAGACACAGGAATATGAGGTAATAACTCTAGTTTAATGTGTTTCAGTTGATATCCATTGCCCGGAATGACAGTTGGGCAAAGGCGCTCACAATCGAATCTTCACGACATTCCACGGACGAAAAAAAGAGGGAAGGGAAACAGGGGGAACGGACTAAACCAAAGAGGAATGAAGCATATAGTTACAACACATCTCCCTCCTATATAAATGAATAACAGAGATTGAAAACATTACTAGGTCATGTTATAGTCTTTGTGCCACAATGGCTTTTTACATTGATTTCTTTAATATTTTCTCTCAGATTTGGAATTGGGTAATCCATTAACCTTCGGTACTTGTTCTACAACAGGGTTCAAAGAATCAATGCTGTTATCTCTGGCAATTCTGTCCTGACTCCACATTTGACCATCATCTAGACGTACTACATTTTTGAAAACGTTACAAATTCTTTTCCTTTCTGAAAATTTAGAACAACTTGAATGCGTATATCTAGGTAATTTTACTCTTACCCAATCTCCTTCTTTCCAAATCATCTTCCTCTCTGATACCTTGCTGTTGCACTTATCAACGTATCGCCCTTGGTGTCGTTCTATTCTTTCCATTATCTCACCTCTGTTGACTTCTTCTATGTCATTGCCTACTAACCATAAAGGACTTAATTTGGTGCCCGGTTCTCTTCCTTTAAGAGCCTTGAAAGGTGTCCCTTTGGTAATGGAGTGAGGAGTTATTAAGTAAGACCAAATCATATTGTCTAATTCTTTCTTTATGTCAGTACCTCTAATACCATTCAATTGGATGCAATCTTTAATCATCCTGTTCACCCGCTCTACAAGACCATTTGCCCTAGGACAATATAATGCAGATTGTTGATGCTTCACCGAATAGGTATGTAAGAACTCCTTCATCAAAGAAGAGGTAAATTGGACCCCATTGTCCGTTATCAATATTTGTGGTACTCCCTCGCTTCTGAAAACATCCTGAAGAAAAGTAATGACCGTGCTGGTAACTACACTGTCTAAAACCTTATTTACAACCCATTTAGATTGATAGTCAACTAATGTGAGGATGAACTTACCACTTAGCCTTTTAACATCAATTGGGCCAATGATATCCAGTGCCAATTTGTTCCAAGGGGCATTGGGTACTTCTACAGCCGAAATCTTCCCTTTCCGTATGTGTTTACTTTTGTCACTGTATGCACAACTTACACATTGTCTGATGTTTCCTTCTACCATGGAATCCATACCTGGCCACCAATAATGTAATCTAATCTTGCTTTTGGTTAAGCTGCAACCCAAATGTCCTTCATGTGCTAACATCACTATTTTCTCTCGTAAATTTTCCTCCGTACAAATTCTCATCTTGTATAAAAAGTTCATTTCTCACTTCCCATTACCCTCTTATGTTACTATCTAATTCAGAGCATCCATTAGGCCATCCCTTAATTATGAGTTCCTTCACATTCTTAAGTGCGGAGTCACCACCTACACTCACTCTCCACTCTTCTTCTTGTATACCTTCCATTATAGTGGCCACCACATACTCATCAGTCCCACTAATTTCTTCTCCATTAACTTGTAAGGGTAATCTTGATAAGAAGTCAGCTGCGTGGTTACTAGGTCCCAGGATGTATACAATCCTAAAGTTATATCCTTCCAACCCAAGGAACCATTTAGAAATTCTGGGTGTTGTTCTTAATATATTTTTAACTGAAAATACATTCATGAGAGGTTTGTGGTCTGTTTTTATAACAAAAGGAATTCCCCATAGGAACACCCTAAAATGTTGTACAGCCCAAAAACAAGCTAATGCCTCTCTCTCTATTACAGAATATCGTGCTTCAGCATCGGTCAATGACCGGGACGCAAAAGCTACAATTCTCTCTTCCCCATTCATAACTTGGCTTAAAGTAGCTCCTAAACCGTTTGTGCTAGCGTCTGTTGTAAGTATTGTGGGTTTACATGTATTAAAGTGTCCTAAGAAAGGTGCATTAATAATATACATCTTCAAGTCATTAAAAGCTTTGGCGCATTCCTCATCTCATACAAATCTCACTTTTTTTTTTAACAATTTCCGTAAAGGGTGTGTGATGTCGGCAAAACTTTTTACAAATTTGGAATTATATTCCGACAACCCAAGAAAGGACTTTACCTCATCTTTAGTGGTGGGTACCGGTGCTGACTTGATCGCATTGATTAAATTAATTTTAGGTTTGATTCCCTCCCTGGAAATTACGTGTCCTAAATAAGTTACAGATTTTACACCAATCTGGCATTTTTCTTTTTTTAATGTCAGTCCTGCATCTTTTAATCTGTTCAACACCTTCCTAAAATTATCATTATGTTCCTTTTCATCTTTTCCAAAAATCAGTAGATCATCCTGGAAACACAATACACGATTTATTCCTTCAAGAATTTTTTGCATCGCCCTCTGGAATACTGCAGCTGCAGAAGCCAGACCGAACGGCATCCTGCAAAATCTGAATGCTCCAAACGGCGTAATGAACGATGTTAAAGGTTTGCTGGTGGGGTGTAGTTCAACCTGGTGGTATGCTGATGACAAATCAATAACTGAAAAAACTCTGCATCTCCTATTTGGCTCAACATTTCATTAATATTTGGTAAGTGATGCCTGTCAATCCATATATTGTTATTTAACTCCCTCAAATCAATGCATAATCTAATAGCTTTATTGTCAGGTTTGGATGTGATAACAATGGGAGCCACCCACTCAGCACTTTCAATTGGTTCAATGACATTTTGACTAACAAGTTTCTCTAGTTCTTGTCTAAGGGGTTCCTTTAACAATATGGGCACATTTCTACACTTATGTGCAACAGGTTTGGCCTTTTCTTTTGATATTATTTTATGTTGGAAATCCTTTAAACATCCTAATTTATCAGTGAACACTTCTGGGAATTCGTTAAGTAACTCAGTACCACAAACAGATCTGTCAACCAAAAGAACATGTATTTCTGCACTGGGATCAATCTTAATTCCTAAATCTTTTTGATGGGCCCAACCCAAAAGATTTGAACAACGTTCGGCTACATACACCTTGCCCACTGTGCTTCTTTCCTTGAACATAATCCTCATAATAGCCATCCCTACCAATGGAATAGGGTCTTTATTGTATCCCACGGGTACTACATCTGGTTCAACGAGCGATACAACATTTCCATCAAACTTAGAGTGGAATGTTTCACTATTGATGAAAGTAAAAGGGGAACATGAATATGGGTAAACTTCCACTTTTTGTCCATCTAACTCTATTTCGCACTTAGGTAGGTCAACCATATGAACACTTTCAGTCCCTTCCACATCCACTTGTAGGAAAAATTTACTTTTACCCTCTTCACACATACCGATAGCATTGACAGTTTTCTCAACAATATCCTTACACATACGTGCAAAATGTCCTTTACGGTTACATTTTCTACCCGTGGCCGTTCTGGCCCAACAAACAATGTTATTAGCTAGATGTCTTGTGCTACCACACCTGAAACATCTCATTCTATTTTCAGGAATAATTTTTTTTTTTTTTGTTCATTTGAATTTTCGTATTTCTTCTTACTTTTAATGGCACAAACGACCTTTAATTCATCACTAACTTCGTTTACATCCTTGTCACTAGAAAAAGACATATCTTTTATGCACACCGCTGTGTGCTCTATACTCTTAGCAATTTCAATAGCTTTTTTTAAGTCGGGATTGCCAACTAATAACTTTTCTTGTATTTTTTTGTTATTAGTGCATCGTACTAATTGATCTCTGATAAGTGAATCAGTCAACTCATTGAATTCACAAGTATTTGCCAATCCTCTCAATATTGCAATGTAATTACTTACACTTTCGTTTTTTCCTTGAACTCTACCAAAAAATGTATGTCTTTCTAAGACTACATTTATTTAATCAGCAAACTGTATTTCTAATTTTCTAAGAGTAATAGTATAAACATCTCTTTCCCCAAATCCCACCTCATCCTCCTCAATATCAGGGAGACTATCAAATACTTTCCTCCCTTCAGCTCCCAAGTTGTGCAACAATATGTGCTGTCTACGTAGCGCTGAAAACCCATTGGCACCAATGGCTATTAAATATGTTTCAAACCCTTTTATCCAGTTCTTCCATGTCATGCTGGGTTCTCCTGCTTCAGAGAGAAATGGAGGCGGTTGGCTCATACTCGCCGCTGCCATGTTATAATCTTCAAGCCTTGTCTTTAAAGAGTAATTTGCTTCAGTGCTTACAATCTGATTATTCCAATATACCTTGTTTAGGCGAAATACCTTTTTTCTGAGTACTTGTACTGTCTCTAAATAGTGTTTCTCCTCAACAATATAGACAACAATGGTGTCCCAATGCAGTGTATAATTCCTTTAACTCCAGAACTTATATGAAATAATTTTTTTTTTTTTTTACACGCAACTCCTCGTCGCCAGTGAAATAATCAAAGACACAGGAATATGAGGTAATAACTCTAGTTTAATGTGTCTCAGTTGATATCCATTTCCCGGAATGACAGTTGGGCAAAGGCGCTCACAATCGAATGTTCACGACATTCCACGGATGACAAAAAGAGGGAAAGGAAACAGGGGGAACGGACTAAACCAAAGAGGAATGAAGCATATAGTTACAACATAGTGCTCTACCAGGATCATGATTCAGGGCTTGCCACCCCTGCAGAGTTTCTGAGACATGCTCTCAGTGCTCCAAAGAGGAAGGTATACACGCATCATTTGACAGCTGTGTTATGTTGACCTAATGCAGTTACACTGACGTCTTCATGCTGAGGCTTCTCCTTGTTCAGCTTCAGGGGTTTGGTGGCTTCTCTTGCGTTCCAGGCCTCTCTTTCAACACAGGAGTGGAACGCAAATTGTGCAGCTTTTTTTGTGTTCCAGGCCTCTTCCTCAATACATTGATGGAATATAGATCTTCGCCATTCCATGTCTTCAGGGTAACAATAGGGATTCTGGCATTCAGTGAAGGTAGCATATTATCTGCCATCCCCATGATGCAGGGGGTAAGCCTTCAAACCAAACATTTATGGTTTTACCAGATTACTGATGTAACATCTGCGTTACAGAATTGAGGCTCCACAAAGTAAATCAAGAAAACTATTTCTTGCTGAACTTGTTATTCCATTTTTCACAGAGTTTTAACGTGTCTCTCAGATAGTTCCACAGTTGTCGCCAGTGTGAATATAGGACACTATATGCCTCAGGTAAGTGATGGAAACTTAGGGCCTGGTTTAGAGTTACCCAGATGCATACAGAGCACCAAAAGTCATCAGTGTACCCATCCTCTGTCATGACTGTCTGCCCGTCTGATTTAGATTTCAGTGGCATCACCTTTGATGGTGTATTGTTGTAAAAGCAGCTGACAGAGGTGTTGCAGCCATGGCACAGTTGGCTCAATTTTGATGTAGGTTTCCGTTAGCGTGTTCATGGTGGTTAATCCTGCATACCTGTGCTTCCCTTAGTGTTGACTGTAATGTTGACACTGCAGTCAACAGTGAGGAGAGTACAAATTGTGGACTGCTTGTACCATGATGCAAAGGAGCAAAATGTTCTGGGATATGATGTAAAGTCCGGCCACACCCTTTTCCCCACCCAAACTGATTTTCATGACCTCCTCTATCATTTATCATCATATTTCCTAATGGTCCTTTTTGTAATAATTGCATTCCGGCCCATTAATTACACTTCATCCGGCCAGAGCCGGAGATTACAGCCCGAGCTGGAGAGTACGGCCCGGGTGCTGAGAGTACGGCCCAAGCCGGAAATTCTGGCCCGACTGCAAACATAAAGATACGCCTCGTAAATGACCTCTGTGAAAACAAAAAGTCATCAAGTTAGACTTTTGTCTCAGATTACCTTTGTGAATCAGGTCCAAAGTCATTTAAGGAGCTCTTACATTTTTCTAATTTAATAAATTACTCAACTATTTCATTAGAAAACATTTTATTCTCATTGCCAAAATGTATAAATAAACAATATTGAAGTAAATGTAAAACAGAATTTATTAAGGGCAATTTTATCAAGCAAGGGGCAAAAAAAATCTTCTTCTACTTGGGGTTTGAAAAAACAGGAGTCCAACAATAGGTCAAGTATCCTATCAACAGTCCTTTTTTGCGCTTCTGTGTACCTTCCAAATCTCTGCATATTCCTCCTTTTAAAGGGGCTGTTGTCACTCCATGAGCAGATGAAAGGCACACACCTTAATGATTCAATAAGGGGGGCATGGGGGTCTATGTTTCATAAAGGGTTTGGGGATATTAAATGGATTAAGGTAAGGTAGGTGGATGGATAGAGAGTTTGGATGGGGGTTGTGGGTTGGAGAGAGATGCTTGGTTCAGGGATGATTATGGTGCTTTGGGGGTGTGGGCATCGGTGTGTTTCTGAGTTCAGTGGTGATGGTGGTCGCTTGGGTTGTTGATTGGACATCGGTGAGGGTATGGGGTTTGATGTAGTTGTGGTGGTTTTGGGTGGGTATTTAGATTTGGGTAAGGGTGTGGTGAAGGGAGTTTAGTGATGCTGGTGGTGGCATTGGGTAGGTGTTTGGACTTGTGTGAGGGTGTGGGCTTGGGCATAGTGCTGGGATCTGGGATGGCGGCTGTTTGGGTTGTGGAGTGTGGAGGCAGAATCATGATAGGAGAATTGTGAGGGAAGGTGAATGGTCCATAGTGGGATGTGTGTGAACAGATGGAGGGGTAGTTGCTGGTGTGTGGGAGGCAGTGGTTTCTGAGGGGGCTCTAGACCGATCAAAATCTCTCTGTATGGCATTCAGAAAGGCAATTAACTGAGTCAGCTATAGGGCACACAACAGTGTAAATTGCCCTCCAGAAATGCATTACAACAGGTCCACACCCTCCTCGGAGAGCACTGCTGGGTGGACAGGGTCAGGAGCTGAGGTGCAGGGGTGAAGACGACCCCAGCCTTTTTGCAGACCTTGTGTTGGTCTCTCTCTGAGGTATCAGAAGACTTCCCGCTCCCCTAATTCTTGCCCAGCATCTCCTTTGTTTGCTATGGAGGTAGCTGAAAAGAAATAGCCACCAATTAATTGCAGTATGCACTGTGATATGTTTTTAATGTGTCCAGTTAGGGCTCAGTTCACAGTTTTGCAGAAGGGTTATTACGTTAAAAACATGACCAATTACCCAACTATCTTAATATAAGTGCATCTTATTCTACATCACTTGTAATGAGGTGGGAGGGATATCCGTCACATTTGTGTTGGAGTAACCCTTCCACAAAACTCTAAATCAGTCTAAATGTTTTGATCATCAGTAACAACAGAGGCAATTTCAATTATCTTTAAATGCAGCTATATTGTATTATGACTATTATGGCCTCATTTTAACTTTTGCAGATGTCAAAGTTTGTCATTATATGACATATATTTAATCTGGCATATTAAAAATAACATATGATATAAGGTCTGATTACGAGTACGGCAGTCCAGGGAACTACTGTGCCCCTGTGGCATTCCTACCGCCACAACCTCGCCAGTCAGACCACTGTATTACGAGACATCCGGTTACCTTAAAGAAACAGCGCCAGCCAAATCGGACTGCGGCAGCCGCTAATTAGGCCAATGAGCCTGTGGGAGGTTCGGCCCACAGTGAATCAGCCGGCCCAATTATGAGCTGTTTCACAACCAGCGTGACCGTGACGGTTCAATCACCACATATGAGATGGCGGAAATGCAGGGATATATAATGGCAAATTCCAACTCTACTCACCTCTACACATCTTGTGCCACCATGGAGTTAATCATACACGTCCTGCTGCTGCTGTACCTGCTTGATCACATCCAAAACCCACTCTGTTGTGGATGGAATCAGCAGTAAGTCATACAACTACCAGCTTCCATTGACTCCCTCAGCAATACGATGCCCCGCCATGGAACAGGCAAGGGTGTTGGGTCCCAAAGTAAAACATATATACTGGGACCCTGTAGGATTCCCTCCTAGGCCCAAACACTGATACTGCACAGGCATACAGTACACAAATGGACATGTGTTTACAAATCATATTCAGTGATAGAGCTGTGTCCATTAATCTGTGTTCCACAACACCACCTCCTCATCACTATCACGCCTGTTAATGTCTGTGATACACTCCTTTTGCCCCTTCTCGCTTGTTTGCCATGTCACTACTAATGGTCAAGTTTCATGCAAGTTACCATTTGGCAACTCCTGGTAAGTCTACATATAAATCACTACAACTACCATGAGGCCCTGTGACTGTAACCCTAACTAAGGTGCTATACTTCTTTCGCCCCTTCTCACATGTCTGCCATGTCACTACTGATGGTCTCTTTCATGCAGGTTTCCTTTTGTGAAGTGTTGGTAAGTCCACATAGAAATCACTGCAACTAACATGAGGCACTGTGATTGTAATCCTAACCAAGATGATATACTGCTTTTGCCCCTACTCACTTGTCTGCCATGTCACTACTGATGGTCACTTTTCAAACAGGCTATCATTTACATCCTCCAGAATCCTATGGGGTTATTTGCTAGTATGACGAGCGGTGTGCAACCCACTTCGCATTTTGTATCATTTATCTAGTCTTGGTAAGTCCACATAGAAATCACTACAACTACCATGAGGCCCTTTGACTCCAACTCAAGGCAAGATGCAATAGTGAATGTGGCACACTCACATTGCACACATCCCAGGTCCTGTTTTGAGGTCAATGAAAATCTGTATGGATGTGTCATTGAAGTGAAACACACCTTCTCTGTATTGGACTCTCACTCATCACCCACATGGAAAGGCAATGTAGGTTAATGGGATTACGTAGAATCAGTGTGAGAAGCAATCTAATGGCACAATAGAAAATCTCTCTGCAGAATAGGTATGCCTCTATCAGTGTGAACCCGGAAAGGCTCGGGCCCTAAGGCACAGTACATTTTGTACAAGTCTGACAAACTCAATGTGCACTGGAACTGTGAACCGAAGTATATCAGGGACAACCAATAGGTAATGTTTAAGTGCAACTAACACTGCCAGGTAAACCTCCTCACAAATGGCCATCCATTGGGCACAGCAGGCAACTCGAAGATGGTACTTGGGAGGGGGGGCAGAGGTTTGGGGGTGGGAGGGTCCTTCTTGGGTTTGTGGTATTTTGGCCTGGGGTCACTGGTGCGGGGATATAATGTTTCAGGTGTAGAGTGGAAAATGGAAGGGATGGGTTTGTCTTTGTCTTTTATTTTTTTAGGTTTTGGGCTGGGTTCAGGGGATGGGGATGCTGTTCCTCAGAGCTGTAGTAGAATGCCACAGGAGTATAACCCATAGACCGAGTTGAGATCTGGGTGAGTTCAATGCTAGTATCAACAATATCTCAACTGGATTCAGTAGAAGTTGGTATATATGTATGTACAAGACATTGCAATGAGCGAACAACAGGGAGAGACTCTGAGTTATTTGTTGAATGTGCTCATGGCATCATATATTTAGAAAAAGTTAAACAAGACAGTTATATCAGCACTGTATTGCAAAAAATGCAGAGGCAACCCTGCAAGACTTAGAGCACTTTGTGCTTGTGACATGAAGTGACGGCGCAGGTGACAAGTGAAGAACACAATGCTAGGCGTGAGGTGAGAGGTGAAACAAAATATATACAAGATGGTTCTAAACACTAATTTTCTTGAAAAACATTTAGACACAATTCAGATCAATTTTGTGAACCAGGAAAGGATGTGCGCCATAAATTGCACTGGAAAAACAATGGTTGACGACGTTTTGATCCTTGATAAGTTAGGATCATCATCAGGACCGGGAAGCCGAGGCTCGTGAGTGCTGTATGGGCAAATAAAGGAGAGGGTCAGGGTGGTAGTGGGCTGGGGACAAGATGGAGAAGAACAAGCGGAGGGGTGAGTAAACCTGTCTACCTGTAATGAAGCAGGTCAGGATACAGGAGTATATCGGGTTAATTGGAGAGGCGGCAGTGTTGATAAAACATCTGTTGTCAGTGGAGGTACACAGGGGTGTGAGCTGGGGAGAGAGGGAGGGAGGCAGAGCGGTAAGAGACAAAGGTCCAGGGCCAGGGTAAGTCTGGACGGGGGTCGGACAAGAACGTAGAACAAGGAAACTCACCCGTGGTTAATTGGAGAGAGTCCTGTGTCATGAGCAGGGTCAGAGCCCCAATCCACTGCTAGGAGGAGCCGGATGTCGGTATCTGAAGAGGGAGGGTGCAAGAGAGTTAGAGGTGATGAGCGTGGTTGCGGGTGACAGGCAGCGCAACCCGGGACCCAGAGTGTGAACAAGGACGTGGCTTACCTGGGTCAATCAAGTAGCGGGGTGGATGAATTCAGCAAACTATGCATGCGAGTATAACCGGGCCACCACGAGCGTGTGCGGTGTCCACTGGTATCTCTTAGGTGTTTGAAGAGTACGTTCTATTAAACAGTCAGTCAATGGCGCGAGTTTGTCAAAGAGCCCCGAGACTCAACTCGGATGGATAGCGTGGAGGGGTGGGCGGGGCGACGTTGGGCACGCTAGGTAGTGTTCTTCACATGTCACCTGCGCCGTCACTTCTTGTCACAAGCACAAAGCACACTAAGTCTTGTAGGGTTGGCTCTGCATTTTTTGCAATACAGTTCTGATATAACTGTCTTTTTCTCAATATATGATGCTATGAGCACATTCAACAAATAACTCAGAGTCTACATATATACCAACTTCCACTGAATCCAGTTGAGATATTGTTGTTCCTCAGAGCTTGTGTGGGAAATGGAAGGGATGGGTTTGTCTTTGGGAGGTTATTTTTGGGGGTCTTGGGCTGGGTTCAAGGGTGTGGGGTTGCTGTCCCTCAGGGGTGGAGTGGGAAGTGGAAGGGATGGGTTTGGGTGTGGGAGAGGTTTTTGGGACTTTGGGAGGGTGTTTGGGTTTCACAGGGGAAGAGCAAGGGCAAACAAGACATCTTCAGTGGGTAAATGGGTAGGATGTTCGGGATGGAGTTCGGTTTGGGAGGAAGAGGGAGTGGAAGTGTGAAATGTGTCTGCTGTCTTCGCCGTGTGTTGTGTTTGTGTCTGTTGTATGGGTGCCTGTGTGTGAAATGGATATACTGGGTGTTCTGAAGGAGTCTGTGTTTGTTGCTTTGTTGTCTGCGGGTATGGTTGTGGCTGTGGAGGGGTCTGTGTGTTGCTCTGTTGTCTGCGGGTATAGTTGTGGATGTGGAGGGGTCTGTGTCTGTTGCTGTATTGTCTGCGGGTATGCTTATGGCTGTGCAGGGGTCTGTGTCTGTTGCTGTGTTGTCTGTGGGTATGGTTGTGGCTGTGGACGGGTCTGTGTCAGTTGCTGTGTTGTGTGGGTATTGTTGTAGCTGTGGAGGGGTCTGTGTGTGGTATTGTGTTGTCTGCAGGTATGGTTGTGGCTGTGGAGGGGTCTGTGTGTTGCTCTGTTGTCTGCAGGTATGGTTGTGGATGTGGAGGGGTCTGTGTCTGTTGCTGTATTGTCTGCAGGTATGCTTGTGGCTGTGGAGGGGTCTGTGTGTAGTGTTGTGTTGTCTGCAGGTATGAGTGTGGCTGTGGAGGGGTCAGTGTAGGTTGCTGTGGTGCCTGGGGGTATGTTGGGGGTGGCGGGGTATGTTGAGGGTGAGTGTCTGCTGGGTGTGTGCATGTTTGAGTTTTTGGGATGTTTTGTGTTTGTGTGTGGTGCTTGTTTCTGATGAAGTGCGTGCTTGCTTAGGTGCACATGTGTTTGAGATAGGAATGGGAATAGATAATTTGGATGGGGATGAGGCAGGAGGTGGGATGGAGGGTTGGGATGGGTGGAGGGCATCCATGAGGGAGGAGGTCGGAGCCTGAAAAGATCTCTGTAGGCCATAAATTGCAGAAGAGGTGTGGTGCAGGGGCCAAGGTGCCTGACTCCGAAACACAGGGGCTCACGATTCAATCTCCAGTGCCGGTGGCAGGTTATCCCAGCACCATGTGTCTCTGGGCAATAGCTAGTTTAATCTTCCCGATGGCCCCCAGCGCCTTGACACCCTCGAGTAATTGTTTGCACTCTACCAATACTGAATTTTAGTTGGAATGCCTTCAAGGTAGGCCACCATCTGGGTCACCTGGTTGCCTTACCCTGGATGGCATTCAGGACTGCATTTCTGACCCACAGAGATGGTCCTCATGAGGTCAGTAGCCTCCTCAATCAGGGTAGCAGGGCTAATAGGGGCAGGGTCTGAAGTGCCTGGATCAAAGGAGATTGCTCCCTTCTTAAAGGAGCGGGCACTTCCAAGTTGTTGGGGGACATCAGGGAGGGTGGCAATGGAACTGGGGGTGGCAGACAAGAATGAAGGTTGTAATGATCCTGTGGGATCCGCCACCACTCGGAAGTGTCCATGATCCAGAAGTTGAAGAGCTTGAGCTGCTGTCCTCCGTGTCACTCACCACCCCCTCCTGGTCATTGGGTCCCTCCGTGTCTGATGTCTCACATCCGGAACTGCAGTGACCACTGCGTCCCCACCTACGTGTGGCCCTTTTCCTTCGCTTGCATCACAAATCAACGGAAAACTTTGGTGAAGCTCACGTTTCACATCAACCTCATGAATGACTCTATAGGCTTTGAATTTAGCATGTACATATGCATGCATGCTTTATAACCTGCAAACAGTTGGTTCCACTCATGTCATAACCCCAGACAGCCCAAATGCTTCGATGGAATTGTCTACACTCCATCCTTATGTCCATACTAAGATAGTTGATGACCTTGCATACTTTGGCACTTGTGGTATACCATTGTAAAATGATGTAGCCAAATACGATGGAAACAAGATTGAGATTTACACAATACTCACACAAGGCCCAGAGTTAAGCACATATACCTATAACTCATAAAACATCATGATTACTGAAGATTGGCAATATAACATGTATGACTTTGGCCTGACTCACCCCCATGTAGCTGCTGTTGGGACATCAATTGCCCATCAAACTCGGGGTAGGCCACCGTCAGTATGTAGCCATCAGGGGGTAAGTGTGCTGCGTGAACCCCTTCCACGTTGGGAGGACTTCCCCAGCTGGATCGCCAGAATCTTCCGAATCCAATGCCACAGGTCCTCACAGCTCTTTCTGCAATGAACGCTACGTACCCAGGGTCCACACCTCCCGGGCGATGGCTCTCCAAATGGCCTTCTTCTTCTGATGGGTGTTGACCTGAACTGATTCTTTAGATGTAGAAACAGATTATAACTGGAAGTTTGAGGATAACTGCAGGGTTGATACACATTTTGTTGACATCTAGCACAAGCATGCATCAAGAGTCAACATGATACATGTGTCCATGTCTATATAATAAAAGAGAAGGGGGGACCAGGAGCTTGTTATGGTCGAGTGTCTGTGCTCCGTGTATCGTCTATGTAAATCAAACAAGAGACATTGTTCCAGTAAAATACAGGAAAAGAAACGTGGAGACACGTATATAAGGAGTGTACTAGGCTATATGAGACGCAGAGGTTGGGAGGGGATGCAGAGCTTAATTTCTCTTGTTGCCCTCACACACCCCGGGAGGTGTCATGCTTCATCATTGGACGTTTTGCTCCTCGTTGGGCCGGCGCTGCAATGCCCTACGGGTTCCCCGAAGGGTCACTTTAGCGGAGATCTTTTTAGAGAAAACGCCGTCTGGTGCATGCGGGTGTGTGATAATGGTGGTGCAGTGATGAGTGTAACGTGATATGTTAAAATTGTCTAAGGGTGCTCAAAAAATATATGTTTAATAAAAAAGAGGGGGTGGCACCCTGGACAGGCTAAAAAACCCGTAGGTTGGGTGTTACCTTAGTGGGCTTAATGTCCCAACAGGCAGTTACAATGTGGTCAATGTGGTCGACATGTTTCGCGCCCCAACCGGATCTGTGGTGCTTCCTCAGGACCAACTAAAAAGTGAAGTGTATAAGAGAGTGAGCTGGGGGATAGTACCCACAGTGTATATCCGGGCATGCAAGGTCAAGATGACCTTGCTATCTGTTCTGTCAGATTTAACCCCTTCAGCGCTGCGCGGATTTCTGCGCAGTGCTGAAGGTTCTGAGCGCGGGCGGGGCCATGACGGAGCGGTTCCGTCATGCGCACAGCGCAACCGACGCTCATGACGGAACCGCTCTGTCATGAGCGTCGAAGGGGTTAAGGTCGCTCCTGTATATAAGCCTAGCTAAACATAAGCAAAAGAAAAGAAAAAAAACAAAACAAAATATCAAGGCTTTTATGGGGGTAATCTTGCCCCAAATCTAACCTTAAACTGAACACAAAATGAGTACAAAGTAGCGATATGCAGGAAACATGAGCCCACCTCACGAGTGACTGGGATGTGGCGTCTCAAACGGTCAGCAAAGGGGTGGCCAACCACAGGACGCCTCCTAGTGAGGGTTGCCTCCCACCGCCGAACGGAGTCACCCACTATCCCAAGTGTCTCCTGTAAAAGGTGCGGTAATATCCAGAGCACTCTATACTGTTTGTACACGTGGATGGTCAGCAGCGATTAAGAGGGGGGTGATTGCCACTCTGCCCCCAGTTGTATCGCTGAGCTAAACTGAAGAAACCCCACATGTACAAAACATAACACTCACTTAAGTGTAAGGAATAAGTTGCTCCATAGACTAGGGGACGAGCATTCGCACCTTCTAATGCTGTGAGAGGAATAAATGAAAGCCCCAGTGAGTATTGGTATATTGATAGGTATAGACACTGTGGTCTAACAGTTGGTAAAGTCGCAGGCTTGTGCCCTAATATTCAGCCTCAAATGTGGTGCTACTTACAGTTTTGCTCTGGTGTGGCCTCTCTCGAACCTACCCCAAACGTCCTCCTGTCTGGAATGGAACCGCGTCTTGTTACCGGCTCCTTATGTAGTCCCGGTGAATTTCATCAAGGCGGTACCCGTATCCGATGACAATCTAGACAAGGTGTGTGTTCGAGTGTCTTTCAGTAGTGCGCATGCGCGAAGCCTGGACAGGCGATATTCGCGCATGCGTAAAACGTGTGCCTCCACGTGTACTCTCATCTCCCTCCATAAAGAAATATAATTGTACATATGGTTCACAATATTATATAGAGCTGGAAATCCAACAGAGGAGTGGATCATGAATAAATGTGAGGTATCATGTCAATTATAAAAGAGACGTCTTCTCTGATCATGTTGAGAGCCACCAAGTATGCGCAGTCTCAGCCACTGGTTCTAAGCGCATGCGCGGTGAACGTATGCGTGTGTGTGCCCTCGTTAACTTGAAATAAAGTTACATATTTCAATGGAATTGCCACATAGAGAGGGGGTATGTGAAGAACAGTCAGAGGAAGAAGTAGGTGTAGGGCATAAGTATAATGTGGTGCACGACACACTATCTGATTATGTACAGTGCCCCTGGTAATATTGTGAACCATATGTACAATTATATTTCTTTACGGAGGGAGATGAGAGTACACGTAGAGACACACGTTTTACGCATGCGCGATTATCGCCTGTCCAGGCTTCGTGCATGCGCACTACTGAAAGACACTCGTACACACACCTGGTGTAGATTGTCATCGGATACGGGTACCGCCTCGATGAAATTCACCGGGACTACATAAGGAGCCGGTAACAAGACGCAGTTCCATTCCAGACAGGAGGACGTTTGGGGTAAGTTCGAGAGAGGCCACACCAGAGCAAAACTGTAAGTAGTACCGCATTTGAGGCTGAATTTTAGGGCACAAGCCTGTGACTTTACCAACTGTTAGACCACAGTGTCTATACCTATCAATATACCAATACTCACTGGGGCTTTCATTTATTCCTCTCACAGCATTAGAAGGTGTGAATGCTCGTCCCCTAGTCTATCGAGCAACTTATTCCTTACACTTAAGTGAGTGTTATGTTTTGTACATGTGGGGTTTCTTCAGTTTAGCTCAGCGATACAACTGGGGGCAGAGTGGCAATCACCCCCCTCTTAATCGCTGCTGACCATCCACGTGTACAAACAGTATAGAGTGCTCTGGATATTACCGCACCTTTTACAGGAGACACTTGGGATAGTGGGTGACTCCGTTCGGCGGTGGGAGGCAACCCTCACTAGGAGGCGTCCTGTGGTTGGCCACCCCTTTGCTGACCGTTTGAAACCCCACATCCCAGTCACTCGTGAGGTGGGCACATGTTTCCTGCACATCGCTACCTTGTACTCATTTTGTGTTCAGTTTAAGGTTAGATTTGGGGCAAGATTACCACCACATTGTAGCTACCTGTTGGGACATTAAGCCCACTAAGGTAACACCCAACCTACGGGTTTTTTAGCCTGTCAAGGGTGCCACCCCCTCTTTTTTATTAAACATATATTTTTTGAGCACCCTTAGACAATTTTAACACCCGCATGCACCAGACGGCGTTTTCTCTAAAAGATCTCCGCTAAAGTGACCCTTCGGGGGACCCGTAGGGCATTGCAGCGCCGGCCCAACGAGGAGCAAAACGCCCGATGATGAAGCATGACACCTCCCGGGGTGTGTGAGGGCAACAAGAGAAATTAAGCTCTGCTTCCCCTCCCAACCTGTGGGTCTCATATAGCCTAGTACACTCCTTATATACGTGTCTCCACGTTTCTTTTCCTGTATTTTACTGGAACAGTGTCTCCTGTTTGATTTACATGTGTCCATGTCACATGCTAAGCACAGCTAAAGCATGGATACACACTTTTGCGGTCATCTGATGACTTACCTTAACCCTGGTCATGACCTACACTGACTAATGCAGTCCACTCCACAACATTGCCCTGCAATAGAACATCCCTTACATCGTAGAGGATGCAGGCCATGAAGAACCACCAGGTGAGGAACCTGAAATGCCAAATGATGATGATGATAGTGGTGAAAAGGAAGGAGTTGATGTGCGTTAAGAAGTCACCTGAAACATATTCTCCCGAGTGTAAGTATGGTGTGAGATGTGATAACTTTGACTACTAGTGCAACTGTTGATGTGATGTTGTGAGGAGGATGTAAATGCTGCAGACTAAAAATATATGGCTCTGGGAACATCTGGGGAAAGGTGTTTGTTTTGTAAGTGTAGCTTAGGTTAGCTGTAAATGTTATCTGGGACTGTGGTCTATAGGAGTTGACAATATGATTTGTGCCATATGTATAGTTTCTATGCTTATTCCCCTCTGTGTTGTGTTTTTTAGAATCCATCACCATGGCATCCCTTCCTGTGAAAGTACGATATCTACATCCACAAAATTTGTGTCAAAGTAAATAGAGACCTAGAATGTTAGCTGTGCTGATATGTGGCATTTTGGCTTTAGGGATAGACATGACATCTCCAAAACAATTACGACAACACAGTGTTGTATGAGAATACAGGCAAACAGACTCCTTGGTTGCATATTTAGCATTGTTTATCATGTGAGGAGTGAAGAATCAATGGCTCACCTGCCACTGCTAGTCTGCTGAGTTTATTTAATGGCTTACATATATTAGGGGTGCATAGTTGTTATGTTGTCACTCCTGCCATCAATAGGACACCAGGAGACCAGGAGTGGAGCATTGCATGCACATTGCACATTCCATGATAACTGAACATCAGTTGTGACACGGCAGACAAGTGAGAAGTGGCAACATGAGTATGGCATCTAGGTTAGAGTTCCAGTCACAGGGCCTCATGGTGGTAGTGGTAGTGCAATCTATCTCAACTTACCAACAGTTGGCAAATGGTAGCCTACATGATGAGTAAACATCAGTTGTAACAGGGCAGACAAGAGAGAAAAGGCAAAAGGAGTATAGCATCTTAGTTAGAGTTTTAGTCACAGGGCCGCATGGTAGTTGTAGTGCAATCTATCTCAACTTACCAACACTTTACAAATGGTAACAGCATGATGAGTGAACATCAGTTGTAACTTGGGAGACATGTGAGCAGGTGGAAAAAGAGATTAGCATCTAGGTTAGAGTTCTAGTCACAGGGCCTCATGGTAATTGTCACTTCAATCTCACTTTACCAACACTTGACAAATAGTTACCTGCAAGATGATTGAAGATCAGTTGTAACATGGCAGACAAGTGAGAAGGGGCAAAAGGAGTATAGCATCTTAGTTAGAGTTCCAGTCACAGGGTCTCATGGTAGTTGTAGTCACTTCAATCTCGCAATACCAACAATTGAAAAACTGTTAGTGTAACATACCTGTTGGCAACATGCATTTGGATGGGACCATATATTTACATATTAACACATATCACGGGTCCTAAGATGATATTTGCATGGTAATCCACTTAAAGATACCATTTCCACATGTGGCATGTCATGGAGTTTAATACATGAGCTCTTATATGCAACTATACACAGTAACACAGACAAACAAACATCTCTGATACTTTGAGCATTGCATGTTTGGAAAGTAGATAGACAACACAATAGCAAAAGCAGCGTTGAAAGCAAACAGGACACTTTGGTATTATGACAGTTATTGAAGTGTAAATTACCAGAGTCCCCTAACCCAGCTATTCCTGTCAAGCCCTCTGAATGCAGGATGGCCAAGACCTTCTCCTTCCAGGGAAATAATTATAATGGGGCACTGGAAGTGCCACAGCCAGTCCTCTGGACCTCCATGTGATGGTTCTTGTACCAGGTACGCACCCTCAACTTGAGGTCAGTCCACAGCCGCCCAATTGTCAGCTGTGTGCGCAGGGTGGTACCAACAGCATTCAATCTCCTGACTATCCTGTCCCATAATTCCTTTTTCCTACTGAAAGGAGTATGCTGGACTTGGGAACCAAATATTTGGTGCTCTGCTCTAATGATTTCATCCATCATGACTGTCAACTCAGCCTCAGTGAACCGTGGGTTTTTGGGGCCAGGCATGAAAAAAAATTAATCTGAGCGATTATATGAAAGGGAAAACAAACAAGTGATAATGGTGAAAAAGTGCAAAATTTAAATTACAGGTGGTGGAGACTCCTAAATGGTGAGCTGAAAGAAAAAAAGGGGGCTGCCTTGGGGCACAAGGTGTCTCCCATCTTCTGTTCTGTAGTTGAGAAGAAAAGGATCCTGGTCAGGGATGCGTATGTTTTATCGTGTGATTTGCAGGTGTGTCCACTTGGCAAAAGCACATCAGCTGTGTAGTTTTTAAATTCCTCCAGTGGTCACTGTTGTGGTCATTTGTTGAGAGAGCGAACAGCGGTGGTCTACTGCCATTGGGTAACTGCAGCTGGGAGACCACCAGTACTACTCTGTAGTCGTTATAGGCTCGGTGGGTACACCGCAGCCCTAACAGTGACAGAAGGTGCATCGCCAACATTGCAGACCGCCGCGGCACCGGCAGTAACAGTGCCATCGCCGCGGTCAGCATTTCAGATAGCACAACTCGTAATACGGCGGTTGGTAGACCACCAGTGCTGTGGTGTCCTAGAAGCCACAGTCACGACAGTAGGGCAGTCGGACTGCCAAACTTGTAACCGAACGCTTAATGCACTAGTAATATGTTGTACAACATATATTCCATGTTTGTGAGGCAGTATGCCATCTGCCAACGTCTAAATGAGGCCCTTCATTTCTTCACACCTTTGTAAAAGATGATTTATGCATTATCTGTCTAGCATTTATGTTCTTCATGTATGTTTTTCTGTTCCAAATTTTATAGAACTCACCTACAATATATTTGAAGTACATGAGAAACTATTCCATTCGTAAGATCTGTGATGTTAGATTCCTACCTTTGCAGGGGAATATACCATCATGATACCTAAACATTTATCATGTATCTTATCCATGTGATTTGCAAGATTGTTAAAGCATTACAAATTGTAAAAGGGCATTAACCCCTTAGCTGCCAGGCCTTTTCCCCTCCTGTGCCACGCCCTTTTTTGGCTATTTGGGGTAGTGCGCGCTTAGACCCCTGTAACTTTTTGACCACATAAGGTATCCATACCAAATTTGCGTCCTTTTCTTCCAACATTATGGGGATTCTAAAGGTACTCAGGGTTTGTGGATTCTCCCAGAGGGGTCACAGAAATTAGCCAAAATACAGCAACATTTTGGTTTTTTTCTGAAAAATTGGAAAAACGGGCTGCAAATGAAAGCATCTGGGTTTTTCCCTGCAAATGTTATCAAAAAAGGGTTTGTGGGGTTGGAATCACGATTTTCCAAGCTTTTCGGGGATACCAGACTTTTGTCAGAAACCCAACATTTTTTACACAGTTTTGGCATTTTTCTGGGACATAGACTAATTTTGCTATTTTTTGTGCTTTTGACCTCCTTCCAGTTAACGGCAGAAATGGGTACAAATGCAATAATGGATCCTGGAAAGCTATACATTTTCGAGAAGAAGACAAAATTCTGAATTCAGCAAGGGGTCATTTGTGTAGATCCATCAAGGTTTTTTTATAGAAACTAACAGTTAAATATAGGATAAATTGAAAATTAGTAAAAGAAGCCTTTTGTGTCAACGTTTTCACCTGTAACTTCTTCTAATTATGACAGCTCTTTGAAAGCAATATACCATTACATCCGCTGGACATTACTGGTTATGGGGATATATAGGACTTGTAGGTTCACCAAGAACCCGACGAACCCAGAGCCAAAAACTGAGCAGCAACTTGCAATGGTTTTTTATTATGTACCGGGTATATAGTAATTATTCTGTAAAAATGTGTACATGGAAAAATTAGGTATGAAAGACACCTATGTATTTCTGAAATGGGAACAAAATATAGAGTTTAGAAACAGTAGATATTTGCACATTTCTGAAATTGGGGATACTCATACTAGCATGAGAATTATCAGTCATTTTTTAGAATGACTTCTTTTTTACACAATATCTTTCATTTGGAAGGCAGAAATGCATCAAAAGTCAATAGATAATAACAGTTCCTTTACAAAACTGAATTACCCTAAGTCTCCTGATAAAAATGGTACCTCACTTGTGTGGGTAGGCATAGTGCCCGCGACAGGAAACGGCGCAAAACGCAACGTGGTCACAACTCAATATCGCAGTGAAAATTTACCCTTTTTTGGCAAAGTGCCTAGCTCTAGTTTTTGAACCCTAGCTCTGCGGGCACCTTGAGAAACCTAGCAAACCTATACATTTTTGAAAACTAGACACCCAGGGGAATCCAGGATGGGGTGACTTGACTGCCTCCCACCAGGGTCTGTTACCCAGAATCCCTTGCAAACCTAAAAAATTGTCAAAAAAACCACATTTTCCACACATTTCTGTGGGGGAAAGTTTCAGAATCTGCGTGGATCCACAAATTTCCACCCACCTTGCGTTCCCCAAAGTCTTACAAGAAAAACGGTACCTCACTTGTGTGGGTCGGCCTAGTGCCCGCGACAGGAAACGGCGCAAAACGCAACGTGGTCACAACTCAATATCGCAGTGAAAATTTACCCTTTTTTGGCAAAGTGCCTAGCTCTCGTTTTTGAACCCTAGCTCTGCGGGCACCTTGGGAAACCTAGCAAACCTATACATTTTTGAAAACTAGACACCCAGGGGAATCCAGGATGGGGTGACTTGACTGCCTCCCTCCAGGGTCTGTTACCCAGAATCCCTTGCAAACCTAAAAAATTGACAAAAAAAACACATTTTCCACACATTTCTGTGGTATAAAGTTCCGGAATCTGCGTGGATCCACAAATTTCCACCCACCCCGCGTTCCCCAAAGTCTTACAAGAAAAACGGTACCTCACTTGTGTGGGTCGTCCTAGTGCCCGCAACAGGAAACGGCGCAAAACGCAATGTGGTCACACCTCAATTTCGCAGTGAAAAATGACCCTTTTTTGGCAAAATGTCTAGCTGTAGTTTTTGAACCCTAGCTCTGCGGGCACCTTGGGAAACCTAGCAAACCTATACATTTTTGAAAACTAGACACCCGTGTGCTTCCAGGGAGGCATGGCTTGCGTGGATCCCCCAATGTTTCCTTACCCAGAATCCCCTGCAAACCTCAATTTTAGCTGAAAAAATCACCTTTTTCACACATTTTTGTGTGGGAAAGTTGTGGCATCACCGGGCTGTCACAAATTTCCTACCACCCAGCGTTCCCCCGGGTCTCCCGATAAAAACGGTGCATCACTCGTGTGGGAGGCCCAAGTACCCGCGACAGGCAAGGCCCCAAAACGTATTGAGGCGACATGAAAATTGCCTACCTCAAAACGACCTGGTTTTGCAAGGGGGGTCACCTGGGTTTTTGGCCCCGTGCTCAGCAGCCACCTAGGGGAACCTATCAAACCCACACATTTCTGAAAACTAGACACCCGGGGGATTCCTGGGAGGTATAGCTTGCGTAGATCCCCCCACGTTTCCTTACCCAGAATGCCCTGCAAACCTCAAATTTAGCTGAAAAAATCACCTTTTTCACACATTTTTGTGTGGGAAAGTTGAGGCATCACCGGGCTGACACAAATTTCCTACCACCCAGCGTTCCCCCGGGTCTCCCAATAAAAACGGTGCATCACTCGTGTGGAAGGCCCAAGTACCCGCGACAGGCAAGGCCCCAAAACGTATTGAGGCGACATGAAAATTGCCTACCTCAAAACAACCTGGTTTTGCAAGGGGGGTCACCTGGGTTTTTGGCCCGGTGCTCGGCGGCCACCTAGGGGAACCTACCAAACCCACACATTTCTGAAAACTAGACATCCGTGGGATTCCAGGGAGGTATGGTTTGCGTGGATCCCCCAACGTTTCCTTACCCAGAATGCCCTGCAAACCTCAAATTTGGCTGAAAACATCACCTTTTTCACACATTTTTGTGTGGGAAAGTTGTGGCATCACCGGGCTGACACAAATTTCCTACCACCCAGTGTTCCCCCGGGTCTCCCGATAGAAACGGTGCCTCAGTCGTGTGGGAGGCCCAAGTACCCGCGACAGGCAAGGCCCCAAAACGTATTGAGGTGACATGAAAATTGCCTACCTCAAAACGACCTGGTTTTGCAAGGGGGGTCACCTGGGTTTTTGGCCCGGTGCTCGGCGGCCACCTAGGGGAACCTACCAAACCCACACATTTCTGAAAACTAGACATCCGTGGGATTCCAGGGAGGTATGGTTTGCGTGGATCCCCCAACGTTTCCTTACCCAGAATGCCCTGCAAACCTCAAATTTAGCTGAAAACATCACCTTTTTCACACATTTTTGTGTGGGAAAGTTGTGGCATCACCGGGCTGACACAAATTTCCTACCACCCAGTGTTCCCCCGGGTCTCCCGATAGAAACGGTGCCTCAGTCGTGTGGGAGGCCCAAGTACCCGCGACAGGCAAGTCCCCAAAACGTATTGAGGCGACATGAAAATTGCCTACCTCAAAACGACCTGGTTTTGCAAGGGGGGTCACCTGGGTTTTTGGCCCGGTGCTCGGCAGCCACCTAGGGGAACCTACCAAACCCACACATTTCTGAAAACTAGACATCCGGGGGATTCCAGGGAGGTATGGCTTGCGTGGATCCCCCAACGTTTCCTTACCCAGAATGCCCTGCAAACCTCAAATGTAGCTGAAAAAATCACCTTTTTCACACATTTTTGTGTGGGAAAGTTGTGGCATCAACAGGCTGACACAAATTTCCTACCACCCAGTGTTCCCCCGGGTCTCCTGATAAAAATGGTGCCTCACTCGTGTGGGAGGCCCAAGTACCCGCGACAGGCAAGGCCCCAAAACGTATTGAGGCGACATGAAAATTGCCTACCTCAAAACGACCTCCTTTTGCAAGGGGGGTCACCTGGGTTTTTGGCCCCTTACTCGGCTGCCACCTAGGGGAACCTACCAAACCCACACATTTCTAAAAACTAGACACCTGGGGGATTCCAGGGAGGTATGGCTTGCGTGGACCCCCCAACGTTTCCTTACCCAGAGTGCCCTGCAAACCTCAAATTTAGCTGAAAAAATCACCTTTTCCACACATTTTTGTGTGGGAAAGTTGAGGCATCACCGGGCTGACACAAATTTCCTACCACCCAGTGTTCCCCCGGGTCTCCCAATAAAAACGGTGCCTCAGTCATGTGGGAGGCCCAAATACCCGCGACAGGCAAGGCCCCAAAATGTATTGAGGTGACATGAAAATTGCCTACCTCAAAACGACCTGGTTTTGCAAGGGGGGTCACCTGGGTTTTTGGCCCCGTGCTCGGTGGCCACCTAGGGGAACCTACCAAACCCACACATTTCTGAAAACTAGACACCCAGGGGATTCCAGGGAGGTATGGCTTGCGTGGATCCCCCAACGTTTCCTTACCCAGAATGCCCTGCAAACCTCAAATTTAGCTGACAAAATCCCATTTTTCAACACATTTTTGTGTGGGAAAGTTGAGGCATCACCGGGCTGACACAAATTTCCTACCACCCAGTGTTCATACGGGTCTCCCGATAAAAACGGTGCCTCACTCGTGTGGGAGGGCCAAGTACCCGCGACAGGCAAGACCCCAAAACGTATTGAGGCGACATGAAAATTGCCTACCTCAAAACGACCTGGTTTTGCAAGGGGGGTCACCTGGGTTTTTGGCCCCGTGCTCGGTGGCCACCTAGGGGAACCTACCAAACCCACACATTTCTGAAAAATGTCTCCTCAATAGGTTTTGGGCCCTTGCCTGACGCGGGTACTATGCCTACCCACACAAGTGAGGTACCATTTTTCTCTGAAGACTTTCGGGAACGCAGGGTGGGTGGAATTTTGTGGACCCACGCAGAACTTTCCGACAAAGAAATGTGAGGAAAAAGTGTTATTTTGAACACATTTTTAGGTTTGCAATGGATTCTGGGTAACAGAACCTGGTGAGAGCCAGTGAAGTCACCCCATCCTGGATTCCCCTCGGTGTCTAGTTTTAAAGAATGTACAGTTTTGCTAGGTTTGCCTACGTGCCAACTGCGCTAGGGCCCAAAATCCAGAGGTATGCACATTGCTAAAAAAAAAAAAATCGGAGACCAGTGGGCTGTGGGCTTTCTGCCGCCCTGGGGGGGTATCGGGGAAGGGGGTTTCATCCTGATATGCCCCTAAAGGGGCAGAAAGACTGTGGCTATTGTTTGTGGGGGTAGGTTCATTGGTATGACCATTTTGGGTAGCCCCCATGCATAAAAAAAGCCTGCATACTCGCTGGCGCCTACTGGGCTTTCGGCCCCCCCAGGGGGCAGATCAGGGGCCACTGCCACCATCAGCCCTCCCGGGGGGGCAGAAAGACTGGAATTTCTCTGGGGGTGGGCTGGGGTATTGTCATGCCCATTTTGGGGAGCCCCTACCTCTACACTAATAAAACAAAAAAATCCATGGTTTCTAGTCGGCATTCTGCGCCCCCAGGGGGGGCCAGATTGGGGGCTACAGCTCCCATCTGCCTCCTGGGGGAAGAAAGACTGACATTTTTGTGGGGGGGAGAGTGGGGGCATTGGCGTGCCCGCTTCGGGCAGCCCACACCCTAAAAACAATTGCGCCAAAAAAATCCCTGGTGCTTAGTGGGCTTTCTGCCTCCCCCGAAGGGGCAGATTAGGGACCAATGCCCCATCTGCCCCCTGGGGGGGGCAGAAAGACTGTAATAATTGGGGGGTGGGGTGGGCGTATGGGCCTGCCAGTTTTGGGCCGCCCCCACCCCTATTTTTTTTTTTTTAACAATTCCCTGGTGTCTAGTGGGCTTTTTGCCCCCCCGGGGGGGGGGGGCAGATTGGGGGCCGATGCCCCATCGGCCCCCAGGGGGGGCAGAAAGGCTGTAATGGTGGCGGGTGGGTGGGGGCATTGGCGTGCCCGTTGCGGGCAGCCCCCACCCTAAAAATAAAAATAAAAACGAATCCCTGGTGTTTAGTGGGCTTTCTGCCCCCCCGAAGGGGCAGATTAGGGGCCAATGCCCCATCTGCTCTCCGGGGGGGGGGCAGAAAGACTGTAGTATTTGGGGGGAGGGGGGAAGGGCCTGCCCGTTTTGGGCAGCCCCACCCCTATTTTTTTTTTTTTACAATTCCCTGGTGTCTAGTGGGCTTTTTGCCCCCCGGGGGGGCAGATTGGCTGCCGATGCCCCATCTGCCCCCCAGGGGGGGCAGAAAGGCTGTAATGGTGGTGGGTGGGGGCATTGGCTTGCCTGTTGCGGGCAGCCCCCACCCTAAAAAAAAACTACAAACTAATCCCTGGTGTTTAGTGGGCTTTCTGCCCCCCCCCCCGAGGGGCAGATTAGGGGCCAATGCCCCATCTGCCCCCCAGGGGGGCAGAAAGAATGTAGTAATGGGGGGGCATGGGCCTGCCCTTTTTGGGCAGCCCCCACCCCTATTTATTTATTTATGTAACTTCCCTGGTGTCTAGTGGGCTTTTTAACCCCCCGGGTGGGGGGGCTAATGCCCCCATCTGCTCTCAGGGGGGGCAAAAAGACTAAAATGGCCAAAATTACACAGGGGGGAGCAAAGGCCCTTGCCCAAGGGGCCGCTCCCCCCTCCCTGGTGTCTAGTGGGTGGATCCCTGCTTTGGGATCGCCCTCCTGTGGCGATCCCCAAGCAGGGATCTACTGGGTACCATCGGAAAGGAGAGATTCTCCCCTTTCCAACGATAACTCTCCCGTCTTTGTACATGCTCAGGGGGCTGAGATAGCCCCCTGAGCACGTACAAAGTGAAACCTGAAATGAGCCTCTTGGCTCATTTCAGTTTCACTTTCACTGTAATGACGTCGGCGCCACGTGCGCGCCGATCGTCATTGCAGTGAAAGGGGGGGGGGGCCTCGGGTGCTGGGGAAGCTCTTCCCCAGCTCCCGAGGCTATTTTGCACAAAAGGGAATCCCTCTGGTGCCCGCACCAGAGGGATTCCCTAGGGTATGCCTCATGACGAGCTGGACTCGTCATGGGCACAGCGCGACTGTGCTCCATGACGAGTCCAGCTCGTCATGGGCATACAAGGGTGTTAACTGTGCCAGATGTATAAAAAATATTGAGTTTTTGTCTCGTATACAATAAATACATTAAATACATTCCAGTCAATAACATTTTACCTGTAGAGCTAACACATTTGTTGAAGACCAACAACATTTATATATAAGAATGAGTTATAAATCACTTACATTTTGTAGCAGCTTCAAAATAAGCAGACAGCCAACATGACTTTGCAAAGTTTTGCACTAGACATATTTTCAATACAAGAATAAATATAAATTTCTCTAAGGTCATGATTGAGGTCAACAGGGAGGGTGGTGAAGGAATTGGGGGTGGTAGTACTAATCCTGTGAGGTCCGCCACCACTCGGGAGTGCCCACCGGAGGATGCCTCTGATGATGATGATGATGAGCTGCTATCCTCCGTGGCACTCCTCACACCCTCTGTGTCTGAGGTGTCACATCAGGAACCATTGTGACCACATGTGTCCTCGATGACATTGGCTCATTCTCCTTTGCCTGCCCTGGATGAATTTGAAATGGCATACAACATGGATTTATTGTAACTGCTTTTCCACACCTGACCATCACAAATCAACAGAAAACATTTATTTATTGCACATATCACACCAGCTTCATGGTTCACCCTTTAGGCTTCAAATCTTGCATGAGCACATGCGTGCATGCTACATAACCTGGAAACAGTTGGTTCTACTCTTCTCAAAACTACAGACAGCTCCAGATGCATTGATGGACTTGTCTACACTACAGCATCATTTCCATAAAAGCAGAGTTGTTCACCTTGCATACTTGGGCACTTGTAGTATCACACAAGGCCCAGATTTTAACAGATCTCCCTTTGCCTCATGACACATCATGATGCCATGAAGGGCAACTGAAAGACCAATCTACCATCAATATGTGTTGTAGCAGAAATCATGTTGCATGCAAATGCACATTCCACACCAATTAGAATTTTGACTCCTAACATCATCATATGTCCACTACCTGAAAAGTCTGATGAAAGCTGTACTGAAGTAATTTAGCTATGTATCACATGGACCTTTGACAGATGCCTTGAAACATTAAGCTCCAAAGTATTGGGAGATAGATACTCCAAATTCACAGAGCACAAGACTTCATTCAGACATATGAGCATACCCAGTCCTACTTGCTAGAAGTGATAACAACATTCATAGATTGTATTCCTGCAAGCCAATACACCCTTGAAGGTTGTTGGGTGTCTGCGAATATATTTATGACATGAAGATGTTGGATCACTAGGGTCCCAATGGGATGGCACATCACAGCACTCTTTGGTATGGCAAACTCAAATTGCCTTGTAAGGATGAATGTAGGCACTCACATATGATATCTACAGTTCTACATCTCACTCCTTGATGCATGTCAACAGTCAGATGATTTTTTGAAACACTTTTGTAGATGAACTAACAACACGCAAATGTACATTGGGCAACATATAGGCACTAATGCTGTGTGATGGCACCGGTGATGTTTGCACACTCATGTCACTGTTAAAACACAACTTACCAATGGTAAGTGTTGTGTAGTAACTGCATAAATCGTGCACTGAATGCCATGTCACATGTAAAAGGACCACCATCACATGAGAAACAATAGTGAGGGAATATCACTCCTCACACAAGGAAGACAAGTGGCCTCTGTGGTGCAATTGTCACTCAGAGCAATTAAGAACATGAGATGATTTATCACTTCACTCAGCCAGGTGTCTGACAAAAATGAAACTCTGTAGTGGACTGGACTCTGCTGTGTTTCTGGTCATAAAGCCAATAGGCACAGGACAGCAGCATGCACCTACTATCAGATCTACACAAACAATTACTCATCTTGTGTGTTGCACATGGTTCACTCCCAATATTGATGGGGAAACGCTTGCCTGTAACACACAAGGTTGGCAATGTAACATGTATGACTCTGGTCATGAACCCCTTGTAGCTGCTGTTGGGCCCTCAACTGCCCAGCAAGCTCCAGGAAGGCAACCAGCAGTATGCAGGCCATCGGGGCGGGGGGGGGGGGGGGGGGGAAGGTCAGCATCCGGTGTGCGTCATGTCCATGTTGGAAGGATTTTCCCAGCTGGACCTCCATGAGTGTCCTGGTCCAGCACCTCAGGGCCTCCCACCTCTTCCTGCAAAGGACGCTATGCTGGTTAAAGCCCCCCAGGGTCCACACCTTCTGAGCGATGGCTCTTCAAAGGTCTTTTTTCTGATGGGCATTGACCTGTATGGATGCAATAAATGAAGAAACAGATTTTAACTGTTAGTTTTAGAATGTCTCTTTATTTGATAAACATTTTTTTGACACCTAGCACAAGCATTCATTAATAGTCAACACAATACATGTGTAAATGTCACCTGTTAAGCACTACAAAAGCATGAGTACACACTTTTGTGGTCATCTGCTGACTATCCTTCACCCTGGTCATGAGCTACACTGACTGAGCCAGCTAAGTTCATCTATCATGCCCGACAAGCCCTAATGGACAGGCCAATCATGGCACAGCATGGTGCTCATCCAGAGGAAGGCACTATGCATGCTGCCCCCCACTAAAAACTTGCCCAGTGCAGCCAAAGGAAGAACATTTTATTGCGTCTCAGAAAACGAAACACCAAATGGTGGTTTTAGAATTAATCCGTATATTTTGTGGCGGAGTTGTTTAGAAACACGCGAGTCCTACCCTCGCGCAAGGAGTCACCCGTTATGGAGTTCGGCAGTGGCATATGGTGGGAAATCGTGCAAGTTGTAAAGTCGCCCATACTGCCTGAACCGCAGCTGGAGAATTCTCTCGTCCACCTATGGAGGTGGCAAACTATACAAGTTTGTGGTTCCCGCTTATTGAGACGGCGCCTACGAGAATGTGAACTAACATCCCGCGGCTGCAACGAGGGGTGCCCGACAACACAGGATCTTTCAAGTGGCAGGCCCATTTGGGAAACGATGGAGTGCGGCTGGGGTTGTATCAACAGAGCTCCAAATGGATGCGGAAAGAACGACATCTAAGCTGATACCTGAAAAAGCATCCATTACTGCTGAGCCAATTACATCGGGATTGCAGCCTTCCCATTGGCCACTCATTCACCAATCAGAAGGAAGGTGACTATTTTTAAACGAATCAGTGACTGTGTTGCATTTCACGAACCTGAACGAGAGCACTGAGGAAGGCGAGAGACGTCGAAATGCATTTGTTGTTCATGGTCTTATTTAAATTAAAATGAATTTTCGGACACCCCGTGAGTGCTCCTTAATTGTGGCGGAGTTGTTTAGAAACACACGAGTCCCACCCTCGCGCAAGGAGTCACCCGTTATGGAGTTCGGCAGTGGCATATGGTGGGAAATCGTGCAAGTTGTAAAGTCGCCCATACTGCCTGAACCGCAGCTGGAGAATTCTCTCGTCCACCTATGGAGGTGGCAAACTATACAAGTTTGTGGTTCCCGCTTATTGAGACGGCGCCTACGAGAATGTGAACTAACATCCCGCGGCTGCAACGAGGGGTGCCCGACAACACAGGATGTTTTAAGTGGCAGGCCCATTTGGGAAACGATGGAGTGCGGCTGGGGTTGTATCAACAGAGCTCCAAATGGATGCGGAAAGAACGACATCTAAGCTGACACCTGAAAAAGCATCCATTACTGCTGAGCCAACTACATCGGGATTGCAGCCTTCCCATTGGCCACTCATTCACCAATCAGAAGGAAGGTGACTATTTTTAAACGAATCAGTGACTGTTGCATTTCACGAACCTGATCGAGAGCACTGAGGAAGGCGAGAGACGCCGAAATGCATTTGTTGTTCATGGTCTTATTTAAATTAAAATGAATTTTCGGACACCCCGTGAGTGCTCCTTAATTGTGGCGGAGTTGTTTAGAAACACGCGAGTCCTACCCTCGCGCAAGGAGTCCCCCGTTATGGAGTTCGGCAGTGGCATATGGTGGGAAATCGTGCAAGTTGTAAAGTCGCCCATACTGCCTGAACCGCAGCTGGAGAATTCTCTCGTCCACCTATGGAGGTGGCAAACTATACAAGTTTGTGGTTCCCGCTTATTGAGACGGCGCCTACGAGAATGTGAACTAACATCCCGCGGCTGCAACGAGGGGTGCCCGACAACACAGGATCTTTCAAGTGGCAGTCCCATTTGGGAAGCGATGGAGTGCGGCTGGGGTTGTATCAACAGAGCTCCAAATGGATGCGGAAAGAACGACATCTAAGCTGACACCTGAAAAAGCATCCATTACTGCTGAGCCAATTACATCAGGATTGCAGCCTTCCCATTGGCCACTCGTTCACCAATCAGAGGGAAGGTGACTATTTTTAAACGAATCAGTGACTGTGTTGCATTTCACGAACCTGAACGAGAGCACTGAGGAAGGCGAGAGACGCCGAAATGCATTTGTTGTTCATGGTCTTATTTAAATTAAAATGAATTTTTGGACACCCCGTGAGTGCTCCTTAATTGTGGCGGAGTTGTTTAGAAACACGCGAGTCCTACCCTCGCGCAAGGAGTCACCCGTTATGGAGTTCGGCAGTGGCATATGGTGGGAAATCGTGCAAGTTGTAAAGTCGCCCGTACTGCCTGAACCGCAGCTGGAGAATTCTCTCGTCCACCTATGGAGGTGGCAAACTATACAAGTTTGTGGTTCCCGCTTATTGAGACGGCGCCTACGAGAATGTGAACTAACATCCCGCGGCTGCAACGAGGGGTGCCCGACAACACAGGATCTTTCAAGTGGCAGTCCCATTTGGGAAGCGATGGAGTGCGGCTGGGGTTGTATCAACAGAGCTCCAAATGGATGCGGAAAGAACGACATCTAAGCTGACACCTGAAAAAGCATCCATTACTGCTGAGCCAATTACATCGGGATTGCAGCCTTCCCATTGGCCACTCATTCACCAATCAGAAGGAAGGTGACTATTTTTAAACGAATCAGTGACTGTGTTGCATTTCACGAACCTGAACGAGAGCACTGAGGAAGGCGAGAGACGCCGAAATGCATTTGTTGTTCATGGTCTTATTTAAATTAAAATGAATTTTCGGACACCCCGTGAGTGCTCCTTAATTGTGGCGGAGTTGTTTAGAAACACGCGAGTCCTACCCTCGCGCAAGGAGTCACCCGTTATGGAGTTCGGCAGTGGCATATGGTGGGAAATCGTGCAAGTTGTAAAGTCGCCCATACTGCCTGAACCGCAGCTGGAGAATTCTCTCGTCCACCTATGGAGGTGGCAAACTATACAAGTTTGTGGTTCCCGCTTATTGAGACGGCGCCTACGAGAATGTGAACTAACATCCCGCGGCTGCAACGAGGGGTGCCCGACAACACAGGATCTTTCAAGTGGCAGGCCCATTTGGGAAACGATGGAGTGCGGCTGGGGTTGTATCAACAGAGCTCCAAATGGATGCGGAAAGAACGACATCTAAGCTGATACCTGAAAAAGCATCCATTACTGCTGAGCCAATTACATCGGGATTGCAGCCTTCCCATTGGCCACTCATTCACCAATCAGAAGGAAGGTGACTATTTTTAAACGAATCAGTGACTGTGTTGCATTTCACGAACCTGAACGAGAGCACTGAGGAAGGCGAGAGACGTCGAAATGCATTTGTTGTTCATGGTCTTATTTAAATTAAAATGAATTTTCGGACACCCCGTGAGTGCTCCTTAATTGTGGCGGAGTTGTTTAGAAACACACGAGTCCCACCCTCGCGCAAGGAGTCACCCGTTATGGAGTTCGGCAGTGGCATATGGTGGGAAATCGTGCAAGTTGTAAAGTCGCCCATACTGCCTGAACCGCAGCTGGAGAATTCTCTCGTCCACCTATGGAGGTGGCAAACTATACAAGTTTGTGGTTCCCGCTTATTGAGACGGCGCCTACGAGAATGTGAACTAACATCCCGCGGCTGCAACGAGGGGTGCCCGACAACACAGGATGTTTTAAGTGGCAGGCCCATTTGGGAAACGATGGAGTGCGGCTGGGGTTGTATCAACAGAGCTCCAAATGGATGCGGAAAGAACGACATCTAAGCTGACACCTGAAAAAGCATCCATTACTGCTGAGCCAACTACATCGGGATTGCAGCCTTCCCATTGGCCACTCATTCACCAATCAGAAGGAAGGTGACTATTTTTAAACGAATCAGTGACTGTTGCATTTCACGAACCTGAACGAGAGCACTGAGGAAGGCGAGAGACGCCGAAATGCATTTGTTGTTCATGGTCTTATTTAAATTAAAATGAATTTTCGGACACCCCGTGAGTGCTCCTTAATTGTGGCGGAGTTGTTTAGAAACACGCGAGTCCTACCCTCGCGCAAGGAGTCCCCCGTTATGGAGTTCGGCAGTGGCATATGGTGGGAAATCGTGCAAGTTGTAAAGTCGCCCATACTGCCTGAACCGCAGCTGGAGAATTCTCTCGTCCACCTATGGAGGTGGCAAACTATACAAGTTTGTGGTTCCCGCTTATTGAGACGGCGCCTACGAGAATGTGAACTAACATCCCGCGGCTGCAACGAGGGGTGCCCGACAACACAGGATCTTTCAAGTGGCAGTCCCATTTGGGAAGCGATGGAGTGCGGCTGGGGTTGTATCAACAGAGCTCCAAATGGATGCGGAAAGAACGACATCTAAGCTGACACCTGAAAAAGCATCCATTACTGCTGAGCCAATTACATCAGGATTGCAGCCTTCCCATTGGCCACTCGTTCACCAATCAGAGGGAAGGTGACTATTTTTAAACGAATCAGTGACTGTGTTGCATTTCACGAACCTGAACGAGAGCACTGAGGAAGGCGAGAGACGCCGAAATGCATTTGTTGTTCATGGTCTTATTTAAATTAAAATGAATTTTCGGACACCCCGTGAGTGCTCCTTAATTGTGGCGGAGTTGTTTAGAAACACGCGAGTCCTACCCTCGCGCAAGGAGTCACCCGTTATGGAGATCGGCAGTGGCATATGGTGGAAAATCGTGCAAGTTGTAAAGTCGCCCATACTGCCTGAACCACAGCTGGAGAATTCTCTCGTCCACCTATGGAGGTGGCAAACTATACAAGTTTGTGGTTCCCGCTTATTGAGACGGCGCCTACGAGAATGTGAACTAACATCCCGCGGCTGCAACGAGGGGTGCCCGACAACACAGGATCTTTCAAGTGGCAGGCCAATTTGGGAAACGATGGAGTGCGGCTGGGGTTGTATCAACAGAGCTCCAAATGGATGCGGAAAGAACGACATCTAAGCTGACACCTGAAAAAGCATCCATTACTGCTGAGCCAATTACATCGGGATTGCAGCCTTCCCATTGGCCACTCGTTCACCAATCAGAAGGAAGGTGACTATTTTTAAATGAATCAGTGACTGTGTTGCATTTCACGAACCTGAACGAGAGCACTGAGGAAGGCGAGAGACGCCGAAATGCATTTGTTGTTCATGGTCTTATTTAAATTAAAATGAATTTTCGGACACCCCGTGAGTGCTCCTTAATTGTGGCGGAGTTGTTTAGAAACACGCGAGTCCTACCCTCGCGCAAGGAGTCACCCGTTATGGAGTTCGGCAGTGGCATATGGTGGGAAATCGTGCAAGTTGTAAAGTCGCCCATACTGCCTGAACCGCAGCTGGAGAATTCTCTCGTCCACCTATGGAGGTGGCAAACTATACAAGTTTGTGGTTCCCGCTTATTGAGACGGCGCCTACGAGAATGTGAACTAACATCCCGCGGCTGCAACGAGGGGTGCCCGACAACACAGGATCTTTCAAGTGGCAGGCCCATTTGGGAAACGATGGAGTGCGGCTGGGGTTGTATCAACAGAGCTCCAAATGGATGCGGAAAGAACAACATCTAAGCTGACACCTGAAAAAGCATCCATTACTGCTGAGCCAATTACATCGGGATTGCAGCCTTCCCATTGGCCACTCATTCACCAATCAGAAGGAAGGTGACTATTTTTAAACGAATCAGTGACTGTGTTGCATTTCACGAACCTGAACGAGAGCACTGAGGAAGGCGAGAGACGCCGAAATGCATTTGTTGTTCATGGTCTTATTTAAATTAAAATGAATTTTCGGACACCCCGTGAGTGCTCCTTAATTGTGGCGGAGTTGTTTAGAAACACGCGAGTCCTACCCTCGCGCAAGGAGTCACCCGTTATGGAGTTCGGCAGTGGCATATGGTGGGAAATCGTGCAAGTTGTAAAGTCGCCCATACTGCCTGAACCGCAGCTGGAGAATTCTCTCGTCCACCTATGGAGGTGGCAAACTATACAAGTTTGTGGTTCCCGCTTATTGAGACGGCGCCTACGAGAATGTGAACTAACATCCCGCGGCTGCAACGAGGGGTGCCCGACAACACAGGATCTTTCAAGTGGCAGTCCCATTTGGGAAGCGATGGAGTGCGGCTGGGGTTGTATCAACAGAGCTCCAAATGGATGCGGAAAGAACGACATCTAAGCTGACACCTGAAAAAGCATCCATTACTGCTGAGCCAATTACATCAGGATTGCAGCCTTCCCATTGGCCACTCGTTCACCAATCAGAAGGAAGGTGACTATTTTTAAACGAATCAGTGACTGTGTTGCATTTCACGAACCTGAACGAGAGCACTGAGGAAGGCGAGAGACGCCGAAATGCATTTGTTGTTCATGGTCTTATTTAAATTAAAATGAATTTTCGGACACCCCGTGAGTGCTCCTTAATTGTGGCGGAGTTGTTTAGAAACACGCGAGTCCTACCCTCGCGCAAGGAGTCACCCGTTATGGAGTTCGGCAGTGGCATATGGTGGGAAATCGTGCAAGTTGTAAAGTCGCCCATACTGCCTGAACCGCAGCTGGAGAATTCTCTCGTCCACCTATGGAGGTGGCAAACTATACAAGTTTGTGGTTCCCGCTTATTGAGACGGCGCCTACGAGAATGTGAACTAACATCCCGTGGCTGCAACGAGGGTTGCCCGACAACACAGGATCTTTCAAGTGGCAGGCCCATTTGGGAAATGATGGAGTGCGGCTGGGGTTGTATCAACAGAGCTCCAAATGGATGCGGAAAGAACGGCATCTAAGCTCTGAAAAAGCATCCATTACTGCTGAGCCAATTACATCGGGATTGCAGCCTTCCCATTGGCCACTCATTCACCAATCAGAAGGAAGGTGACTATTTTTAAACGAATCAGTGACTGTGTTGCATTTCACGAACCTGAACGAGAGCACTGAGGAAGGCGAGAGACGCCGAAATGCATTTGTTGTTCATGGTCTTATTTAAATTAAAATGAATTTTCGGACACCCCGTGAGTGCTCCTTAATTGTGGCGGAGTTGTTTAGAAACACGCGAGTCCCACCCTCGCGCAAGGAGTCACCCGTTATGGAGATCGGCAGTGGCATATGGTGGGAAATCGTGCAAGTTGTAAAGTCGCCCATACTGCCTGAACCGCAGCTGGAGAATTCTCTCGTCCACCTATGGAGGTGGCAAACTATACAAGTTTGTGGTTCCCGCTTATTGAGACGGCGCCTACGAGAATGTGAACTAACATCCCGCGGCTGCAACGAGGGGTGCCCGACAACACAGGATTTTTCAAGTGGCAGGCCCTTTTGGGAAACGATGGAGTGCGGCTGGGGTTGTATCAACAGAGCTCCAAATGGATGCGGAAAGAACGACATCTAAGCTGACACCTGAAAAAGCATCCATTACTGCTGAGCCAATTACATCGGGATTGCAGCCTTCCCATTGGCCACTCATTCACCAATCAGAAGGAAGGTGACTATTTTTAAACGAATCAGTGACTGTGTTGCATTTCACGAACCTGAACGAGAGCACTGAGGAAGGCGAGAGACGCCGAAATGCATTTGTTGTTCATGGTCTTATTTAAATTAAAATGAATTTTCGGACACCCCGTGAATGCTCCTTAATTGTGGCGGAGTTGTTTAGAAACACGCGAGTCCTACCCTCGCGCAAGGAGTCACCCGTTATGGAGTTCGGCAGTGGCATATGGTGGGAAATCGTGCAAGATATATATATATATATATATATATAAATATTATCATTTTATTCAATTTTAATTATTCTTTTTACATTGATTGTTTCTTTTTTGTATTGGTTTTTATTAATCACACACATAAATTGTCATTGGCCCTTAAAAAAATAGAAAAAAAAAAGAATTGACAGAGCCAGCCCACTAGCATCATGCAGCCCAGGGCCATCCTACATGTACTGTGATGTGTGGTACTATGACACACAACACATTATTGAGACCCTCAAAAGTGTGAACTACTTGTGTATGACTGTACAGACATTTTTACAACAGCCAAGCCCAGTGACTTGATGCATATGGTCCATTGAGCCTTGCAACATAGTATGGACTATATCCTGAGAATTAGGTCACATCCAAAGCCTGGCATGAGTGCCACTGAGATATTCCTCTCTGGGGATGTGTGGACATGTGGACTAACTAATCGGATATCATACTACGTCAGATTGAGTTTGTGTGGTTTGTACTGCCATCACAGGACACACCTTCTGCCATATGTGGCACTGTAACACTGACTTTCAACATACCATTGCATGTGTTGTTTCATTGCATTGAATGTAACAAAACTGGTGAATAACAATTCAAAATCTCTTCAGAAGTAACCAACTATCTACACTGGCAATGTGTCAGTTGTGCAATAGGCCTGTACAGTGAAAGCATGACTTATGAAAAAGTGCTAACAGACCTGTGGGAGTAAGGGGTCTGTCATAAGTCAAAGACACAGATCAACAATGTGGGTCAATAGAAAGATGTATCAGGTCAGAGGGTTACCTCAGTCACCCTCCAAATAAAGTACATGTAAAAGCAATCGGAGCTACCACTGCTTAATAAAACTCATTTTGGGAACATCCAAACATCCATGGATCTGGAGGTCTACAGGGAGATTACTCTGTGTATCAGTTGTTTTGCCACAGTAACTCTGCCCCAGCCATGGCACAGACTGACTACAAGTCATTTTCAGGCCTTGCTCTCTACAGGCTTTGCCTACTGATCCAGTATGACCATTATATTTCCATCAATTCAATACATAGGAGTGACCTTAAGGTTGGATGGCACTCTGAAGGGGTCTGTGAGGTATAGCTAGTTCCCAGACAACAGTTTTGCAAAGTCTGATATGGGCTAAGTGATCTGTGGGATTGTATACATGGCTAACATCATCCTGAACAGCTTACAGTATAAAGACACAGCTCATGTTGTACAGTCTATGCATTTCTTTGCACATATACCATGGTCTGATTTGTAACCCTGGGAATGAACTCCGCTCCGCTGGCAGAGTTTGTGGAATTTTGCATACTCCACGTTCCTCGCAGAAGGTGAAGTTCCTGCAAAACTTCCGACTCCGTAGCAGAGCAGAGTTCAGCCCCAGACCCTCCCGCCTTCCACTCTTCGCAATAAATATTTTTTAAATAAAATTTACAATTAAACTAAAATAAAAACACACTTACCTTACCGCGGCGTCCCAGGCTGCCCTCCTCCTCCTCTCAGTAATCCAGTACGTCATGGTAGGGCTGTGCATGCGCTCACATGCGCAGTCCTACCACGACATACAGGATCACGGCGAGGAGGAGGAGGGCAGCCCGGGACACCGCGGTAAGGTAAATGTGCTTTTATGTTACTTTAATTGTAAATTTTATTTAAAAAATATTTATTGCGGGAGTGGGAGGCATGGAGCAGAGCTCCACAGAGTTTTTATCCAACTCTATAGAGCTCCGCGTAGAGCAACTCCGCCTGCTCCACCCGGGGTTACTGATTTGGCAACTTATCATAGGTACCACAAAATGTAGACATGCATAGATAAGTGAATGCATCACAAGTAGGATATAGGGCATATTACAAATTACAATGATGATGTTCTCTCCACAAAGTACAGTGCCCCATAGTCCATTATATGATTGTCTTATGTAGGGACCAGTCAAAATCACCAAAAACTAGCATGTTTTCACTCTGGGACTCAGAGGCACATTGTAGCCAATGGGAATTGAAAGGATGAAGATGAACAGAGTATAAAAATGCATTTGAAATAGTTACCTGTTCCTCTGATGAGACATTGAGCTGGCCACATAGGGAAAGGACCTCTCCAACCAGGGTCTACAACTCCTCTGGCGAGCAGGGATGGGCCCTCTCACCTGCTTGGCCTGGCATGATTGCTCCCAGAGGCGGCAAATAGCAGCTAAAGTGGAGGAGGTGTTGGTAGCAGCAGTTTAAGGAGGCAAGTGAGTTTTTTTAAAACTGACGCACATGTACGCCACGTACATGGTCATCAGCATAGATGCGCACATACATTGGACTGCGACCATCACAATCACCAATGTTAGCCTATGACTGTGTCTGCCATGTATGAAACATCCCACCGTGCTGTCGACTTCCACCTGTGGCTGTCGTTCCAAATGTCCAGGATGCGAGGTCAGGCATCCACCATTTTAGCTGTTGGAATTATAGTATTGGTGACTGTGAAGTGCATCACCACCACAACAAATGAGGGCTACCCTCTTTGCATTTGAAAAACGCCCTTCCTATGTAATGTCCAGTACAATAATCATCTGTGTGGTGAATTACTGTGCATAAATGCAAAATGTGAGTGGTGCACTGTACACCGCGGTTGGCGATTTGTTGCCTAAAATGTCACAAAACCTCAGTTTTGTACAACTTAAACATGTTGAAATTGGTGATGTGCACATTTCTGTTATGGACACATGTAAAGTCCACATTGTGGATTATTAGTGGATGTTGAACAGTAAACAATGTTAATGTGAATTATGTGTAAGGCTGTATGAAGCAGTCACGTTATGTCACATGAGGGTTGGCTTACTCTTCATATATGTTATCTGGACACTGTGACTAATGTACAAAATTGATATTCACTCTTCACATAGGAATCCTGGGAGAGGTAGGAGACAGCACCATTTCCAGACCTTCAGACCTTGGAAGAAAGAAATGTGATAAAGAAATTTTGTTTGATAAAACCGGCCGTAGCACCAGTTCCCACAGAGAAATGGGAGATTCTGTTAATCCCTGAACCGCTTGGTAGGCACCTCAAGCGGTTAACAGAGGGAGCACCATACGTGCCCCCTTGCCCCCAACCGGAGACCGCAGGGAGAAGGGGGCCCTGCTAGGGGCCCCCAAAGTCACTTTCCGTCAGGCTTTTCCATGTCGAAAAGCCTGGCATGGAAAGCCTGTGGGAAACCGACATTGTAATCCCGACAGCGGAAACGCCGTCCTATAGGGATTACATGCCAGTTCTGACGGAATAAAGCCAGAAGGACTGGCCGGTTTCACTTCGACATCAAAATAGGCCCCTTTGTTTTTTTTGTCCATCATACATGCACCCTGGAAAATCATGGATTATTCCAATATGCAGGCAATTGGGATCTAGACAGCACCTGCATGTTCTGAGGTTACTGCGTACAGAATCTGAACAGACAATTGTCTGTGCAGTGTCCAAATTTTCTGTTTTGGAGTTGGCTCATTAGATCTAAAGTGCTGGCATGAATTTTTACTTTTAATAACCTTCGATGATACAGAATTTTTCTACTAAAATTAATATTATGGAACATTTTCCCCGTTTTCTAAGTCTTAATATCATTTTATTTTTATATTGTCTGCATTTTAAAATGTTTTAAATTTTATTAGGCAACATGCTGTGTGATTTTATAAGATTATCTAATACCGGATTTTTGCCCCCCCCCCCGTTTAGCTGTGCCCTAAAACAGTGGACCGATATTGGCATATCAATAATATAGTCTGTACACTCAAATTAATGCCTTCATCTTTAGTAGAATGGATTAGTATGGTATGTGGTTTTATATGAATTGCTTACTTACAAGTATGGCCCTCCCTTTTAGCTTAATTATGAGATAGAGTCTTTCTTATCTTTTATTTTTATTATGCCGAACTTTTAACATGTGTTGTGCTTGATTGTAAAGTTGTCTTATCCCAATTTGATTATGTGGATTGTATATTCAATTGTTTGTTTATTTGTCTTGTACTTTTATTGTTGGAAAATGCAGAATAAAGTATTAAAATGAAGATGACACTAAAAGGTTTAAATATACTATTCGCACTCCAAGATAGAATCATTCCGGGAAGTTGCTGGACACTAAAGGGGCAACATTTACTATTCCTACTCCAATCAAACTTAATTCAGGGAAGGTGCTGTACACTAAAGCAGCAATATTGACATTTTACACTGCAAAAAACAATTATCTCAAGGAAGGTTTTGGACACTAAAAGGATCAAATATACTATTCCCAATCCGACATAATATAACTCAGGGAAGGTTTTAGACATTAAAGGGGCAACAATTACTATTCCCACTCCAATCTAACTTAACTTCTGGATGGTGCTGGACACTAAAGAGGCAAAAATGACCTATTACACTGCAATAAAACCTAACTCAGAGAAGATTTTGAACACAATTAGGGTGAAATATACTATTCTCACTCTAAGATATAATAATTCAGGGAAGGTGTTTGACACTAAAGGAGCAACATTTACTATTCCCGCTCCAATTTAAATTAACTCAGGGAGTGCGCTGAACACTAAAAAGGCAGCATTAACCATTTAAACTGCAATACAACTTATCCCAGGGAATAGTTTGGACACTAAAAGGGTGAAATATACTATTCTCACTTCAAGATAAAATGAGTCAGGGAAGGTGTTGGACACTAAAGGGGCAAATATTGCTATTCCCACCACAATCTAACTTAACTGAGGGAAGTAACTGGACACTAAAGAGGCAACATTGTCCATTCCCGCTCCAATATAACTTCTAACAATAAATATGTTGCACACTGAGGGGCTGATTACGAGTGGACCGCCAGACACACGGTTGCGCAGCGGTAGCGGTCTTCTGACCTCCCTATTACAACTAGGGTGGTCAGACCGCAATTGCACCACTGCAACTGCCAGGGATCAGATATTCCTGGCGGTGGCGTGGCGGTCTTGAGGCCCCAATATGCTCGGCAGGACTGCCGTGGTGCCACCAAGCATAATATGAGTTTCCTCTCCACCAGTTTTCATGGGGGGTTCTCCTCCATGAAACCCATGGTGGAGAGGAAACACGGGGTGATCTACAGGGCCCCCTGTTGCCTCTGGGCCATGAGGTGTATGCTGTGCCCCTCTGTGTGCATGAACCCCAGAAACTGCAGGGCATGGACTGCACCAGTCCATCCAGTGTAGGTACTGTCTTTGACGTTCTGATTGGGGTGCATATTTCATAGGCACCGCTGTGAGAATGCCAAAGAACTGGCCGCCAGTGACTTAAAAAGTCATAATATGGTGGGTGGTGAGCACAGGGGTTTGGTGGTGCGGCGGCGGGGCGGTCCCGCCATAGCCCCACCAGACTCTTAATCTCACTCTAAATAGACAAAAATTACAATACTCCCACTACTACAAAAGAAAAACACCAAAATATAGCATACTATAAGGTTAACATTTACTAAATCTACCACAATATCAACAAGCTGAACAAGCATCTATGTAAATGTCTAAAAAAAATCATATTTATTCAGAATTAAAATAAACCCCATAATTTAAATGTTCATTATTCATACAACTTTTTAAAATATATATTGCATACAAATTCCATAAAATATTTTTACATGAACCTATTTAACATAGTATAACATTTGAAAACATAATGAAAATGTAATTACAATTTTATTCATAATTACGAATAATATAGTCTAAAAAACTTTTTATAATTATATATAAAATATTTTTTAAATGATTAACTTTACATAAAAAAACAGTAGTCTTAATAATTTTTAAAATATTTTTGCTTTTTAGAAAATAATATCTTAACATATTTGCATAATTTATTTTCTACCTGAATACAATTTTTTTCAAATGTGCTCTCTTTTTAATAATTCATTCAATTTTTACAACATTTAAAAATAATGTTATTGTAATTTTATTTATTTTCAATTTGTTTTTAAATATTAATATTTTTTAAACTAATATTAATAATTTCTCATCAAATATCACATAGCACTATTTATTTTAAAAAGTTTTTAGAATTAACAATAGTGATCTTTTTTTAAATGAGTTGTTTTTTTAAATAAATAATCCATTATTTCTCATAAAATTAAAATTACAGATATTACCATGTTGTCAAGGCAAAATCAAACCCTGAGAGAGGATTTAGAAAGACTCGAGAAACATTCCCGGAGGAATAATCTCCGAATTCTTAATGTCCCAGAAGCAGAGGAAATGGGAGATATACCAGGTTTTGGAATAACAATACTTAAGGATACTGTCCTCAAAAACCGGCCTGTTGTGAATCTCAAGCAGGAGATACAGAGAGCTCACAGAGACCCATTCAGGATGAATCACAGTGAAAGAGGTCATCTTATGCATAGCACTTAAAAATAGTCCCTACACCAGCAATGGGTTTGCCTTCACTATAAGGTCAGACATCTATAAAGCCACAGAACAGCAGCAGTGGAATTCTGGCAGGAAATTGGATAAGCTTCATAAATTGGTAGAACAGTTAAGATCCCCGACTATGCTCCTTATAATGTGGAACAACCAGATGCACAGCTATCGGAAGTTGGAAGACATTAATGCCTTAATTGACTCCATTAAAATAGATAGCACACCCTGAGGCAGCTTTCAGCATACTAATTCAAAACCGGGGGAGGAGGGGATACAGGGGTGGGGAAACACTTTAATCTTGTGTTTTTCCCTCTGGTTGGGAGTTCCAATGGCATTTGATAAAGCAAGTCAGTAGTGGGGGGAGTTTCCGGGAGATGGGGGTCCTGCTTGGGCACTTGGTGGGGAGCATTTCAGAAAAATGTGAAACAAATATGGCCCTCATTGTCACCGTATCAATCTACAGGCAATTCTCTTTTTCTTGCAAATTTCACAGTTTAACAGCTATCCCTCAGTCAAGATTGAGGGCTTTATTACGACTTTGGGGATCTTCAGATGGGACCGCCGCGGTTCCAGGAAGACCGCCAAGGCTGTGGTGAGCCCTCCTGCTAGATTACAACTTGAATCCAGGGCAGGCAGTGCTACGGCGATCTCATGGTAGTGGTATGTTAGGCTCATAGGAGAGCCTAACAAGCATACCGCTGCCATGAGAGATCCTGCAGCACGTTCCTGCACGGTGTTGTATGCACCAGGTCATGCATGCCACACCATGCAGGAAGGAGGGTGCAATTTAAGGGGGGCAAAACATGCCCCCCTGCACACACACACAGGCCCAGATTTGTCCAGAGGCCCTGCTAGGGCCCCCTTACCTAAATGTCCACCACCCTTTTCATAGTGGGGCCCACCTTGATAAGGGCAGTGGATATGCAGGTTGTAATATCCTCTGCAGTGCTGGCTTTGGCACCAACAACATATTCAGGCCTTTTGAGGACCGTCGCTGTAGCTGGATACTTGAACCCAGCGGAAGCGGTGGTCTTGTGGCAGTCCCAACGCTAAGCTCTTAATAGAGCGGACAGGTGGTGGTGAATGGGCCACCACCGCAAGTACATACTTGTAATAAGGGCCTTAGGATTAAACGGGGAGGGTAGAGCAATAAGGTCTTCAACCTGGAACTGGTCTTCAGTCGAAGGGGAGGCAGGGCTGTATTTTACAGTATTTAGAAAACCCTTTTTCCTTCTAGTCTATACGCCCTTTGCTCATGCTCCCTTCATTCAATAAGAGCTTGTCTTCACTCTTCTTCCTCTTTGTAATTTTGTCCCGCCACATGGCTTAATAAAGCTACACGACATCCTGATACATAAAAGAGGCTGCCTCGCCCAAAACTCTAGGGTTAACTTGCTTAGACACAGTTATGTTCCCGTAACGATACCGATTTATCGTTGCCCTTTTTTAAACTCTTAAGCAACTGCTCACTGCACCAGTATATGCCCCCCACACAGGTGGTAACTTTTAACCTTTCAAAGTTTCCCTGCCCCTCCACGTAGATCATTCAAGTTACATAGCATCCCTACACCCAAAACGGCTGCTGCGTTTAACGCACTAGTGTTTGCACGCCCAGACATAGTTACAATACAAACAAGCATTGGCATAGCCAATAGGTCTCGCTTTTGGGACCTTATAAGTATTTAGTTATGCAGCACAATATCCTTGGTGCAACAACATCAAGTGTTGCATGGCTAAACACGTGTAAGGTCCCAAAGTCGAGACCTATTGGCTATGCCAATGCTTGTTTACTAATTACTGCTTTGAAAATTGAGTTTATTTTCCTTTCTCTTACTACAGTTATAGGTTTTTGTCAAGTGAGCTGTCTGAAGATGCCAGTTCTTTTCTCAAACACATAACATGTAAGTAAATAGCCTGTATATAAATATTACAAATAATACAAATTATATCAGGAATTATGAAAGCACATTTGTTTTGTAATTACGGAGTGTGATGCAAAGAGTTAACCCCTTCGATGCTGCGCAGATTCCGCCGCTGTGCTGACGGAATCTTGCGCGGGCGTGGTCATGACGGAATGGTTCCGTCATGAGCACAGCTCAACCGTGGGTCATGACGGAACCATTCCGTCATGAGCACCGAAGGGGTTAAACAGAAGCAAAACAAATCAGAAAACTTTACTTGGTGAAGTGAAAATGAAACATATGTGCAGAAACTCTATTTCCAAACATTATTGTTTGTACACTATTTAGTTTTATCAGGAAAACTGCATGTCAGTGAGAAATTGAGTGGAGGCGTTTCAATGTAGAAATGGGTTCTCTGCACCTTCTGTGCCAGCGTTTAGCTCTGCTAATAGGATGGAGGTGTCAACTCAGATAATGGCCAGATGAAGAAAAGTAAATCGCGATGGCATTTTTCTTGAAAGTAATTACCACTGGAAATGGGGACATATGGCTGCGAGGGACAGGCGGGTGCATAGACTCAAGAAGTCAGTCGGGGTGCGGAAACCTGTGCAGTCACTGCATGTGCAGCGGAATTGGCAACGCGGCAAGGGCTAGTGGGGTTGTGCACTCAGAGGGATGGGGCTCTGAACCTGTGGACGAGAGACAGATTTAGAATGTTTGTGAGAGAGTGTGTGTATGTGAAAGAGAGTGTGAGAGTGTGTGTGTGTGTGAGAGAGTGAGAGAGAGTGTGTGTGTGAGAGAGAGTGTCTGTGTGAGAGAGAGTGTGTGAGTGAGACAGAGTGTGAGTGAGACAGAGTGTCAGTGTGTGTGAGAGAGAATGTGTTTATGTGTGTGCGTGTGAGAGAGTGTGTAAGTGAGATAGAGAGGTCTGTGTGTGTGTGTGTGTGTGTGAGAGAGAGAGAGCTTGTGCCCGAGAGAACCATGTGTGAGAGAATTAGTGTCAGTGTGTCACAGTTTAAGAAAAACTTTGTGACAGTGTTTGAGAGAAAGAATGTCTATGTAAAGAGGAAACACGTGGGGATTTCTAAAACTTACTGTTGGAAGGAAGAATGGATGCGTGAGCCAAGCTCGAGCTATTTAGGGAGGGGAGGGAAGTCCTGCTGTAAGGGGGAGGGGCGCCCCTGTGTGCTGCTCCTGCCCTGTGTGTCCGTAGGAAGTTGAGCATTTCTGTGCACTCTAGGAGCAGGGTGTCAGGATACAGACATTCAGAAAATAAAAACGCAAATAGTATACCCGGACTGTGACACGGGAGGAGGGCATGCATTAGCGCTGACAGCACATTGGCTTACAAAACAAGGTGAAGGAAGAGGCACAGACCAAAAGAAAAGATAATGAGAAACAGAAAGGGTATAACACGTGAGACAGGTCACAGACATAAAGAAGGGCACAGTGACAAAGACGGGTGCTTAGAAAAAGAAGGGCCATAGTGAAAAAAAGAGGGCAGAGAGAAGAGCAGGAAAGCAAATGACTGAAAAGAGACCACTGAATGGGCATTGCGAGACTGAAGAAACAGAGAAACGTAAGAGAAATGATGAAGACTGACGTAAAAAGCGGAGAGTGAACAGAATGACAGAAGGGGCACAGAACAAATAAAATTACTTAGAACGAGAGAAGCAGCATTGCGAGACAAAAGGGGTACAGAGAGACTCCATAAATCAAAGAAACACACATAACGGGCACCGAGAGGCAGACACAAGGAGCTCAGACAGAAACTACATGAGATAATAGACTGATGGAGCAGAGGCAACACACAGAAGCAGAAAGTTCACAGCGAAGTAGGAGAGAAAGACCGAGTCATAGTAATCAGACAGAATGTGCACGGAGATAACATGAACACAGAGACAGAAGGCACACAAATGGGAGCATGAACACAGAGACAGAAGACACACAAATGGGAGCATGAAGAAAGCGATTGAAGGTCAGTGTAAATCGCAACAATTGGCAAACGTTCCCACATTGCCATTAGACATTGAGATCACTGCTGCAAAGAAATCCGGTAGCTCAAATAAGCCTTTCTTCACCAATGAGAGCTATGTGCAATGAAGCATCTACGGTTCCAACCAAAGTGATCATGGCACGCCATGTAGCGATCAGCGAGCGCATAATGTGACATATACCACGGACGAAGAAGCACAACACGCTACTTTTCAAATAAATAAAGACTGAGCTATTCATCTCTTCTAGTCATTTCTTGACAGTTGTAGCAGGCGCTAGAAAATGTAGACCCCAGGAGGGATAATAACAAAATAGCAAAACCGAAAATGGATGTGTACTGGAATATAAAACAACTGTATAGCATTAAGGCATAAGGCATTGCTTGAAGAGGAAAACTTGATACAGATAAACTGAGTGTTTTACCTCCCCCAGAGACAAAAAAAGCCCGGATTTAAAAGTGGTGTGTGTGCGAGCGGCCGCCAAGGCGAAAGTGAAAGCACATATGTTTCCAATTAATGGAGACGCCGCGGGGAGGGGTGGTGCGCGTAGCGTTAAGGCAGAAGGCATTACTTTAAGAGGAAAACTTGATACAAATTGTACAGTTTGACTTGGTTACGGCTTTTTGTATTCTGCATATTTTCTTGGAAGATAAATATTCCTCTGAACAGAAAAAAGGGTGGATCTGACTTTGCACATAGAGTGTTTTACCTCCCCCAGAGACAAAATGCCCGGATTCAAAAGTGGTGTGCGCGCGAGCGCCCGCCACGGTTAAAGTGAAAGCACTTACACACTGACAATCCCTCATCGCGATCACTCTAAAAGCGAAAGTGATCACGATGACGCACGCTAGTGATGCGTGCGCAGCAGCGGGGGGAGGGGTATGGTGCTGAAGGCTGGCGCAGGAAAGGCAGATGGCTGGGCGAGAAGGGAGGGGGGAATGCGTGGAGCAGCTGTGAGCGTGCACGCCATTGTGCACTGTAGCTTGTCACCAGCACAAAAAAATGTGGGTAGCACTTTCAAAACCCACCTACTAAATGTCTCGCCAGGCCTGCGTATGCGCTGGGTCAGGCGAGACCTAAAAAACCCGGGTTACGGAAACCGGCTCACGCGGCCCAAAGCAGCGGTAGGACAATAGCTAGTTGCCATGCCACCCTCTCATGAGTATACACCATCAGCCTACCATGGGAACTTGCAGTACGATAAGACAGCAACAAACTGGTAAGACAATGAGCATATGTTGTTTCAGAAATGGCTGGCGCATTTTTGCCTCTTGTTCTTATCTCTTCACAGGGCTGAGCAACAAAGTGCTTAATTTACATATCCCTGTCCGCATTGACCTTTTAAGTCTGGGGTGAGTGTGTCTGTAGTGTGCCTTAATCGATCAGGGATTTTGCTTATATTCTATAAGCCTAATACACAAACGCACTGTCAACCGCTTCAGAAGCCACGAGCGTCTAGCTCTAGTCACTTATTAATCAGTGTGAACTGATTGATGGCACACGAAACCACGGGAACGAGTGGCACCCCAAGGAACGCCATAGCACGGTTAGTCGCATTTGTGTCATAAACCACAAGCGTTTGGCTCTAGGCACTTATTAGTCAGTGTGCACTGACTGATGGCAGATGAAACCACGGGAACGAATGGCACCCCGTGGCTCTCTCACCTCACATGGCTTCATAGGGCAATCACTTACGAATGCAAATATTCACCTTATTTTCAGCCACCATGTATCACCCATAGCCACAATAATTAGTCTAAGCGGACACCGCTTGTTTGGCCGCATAGCAGAGTGTCCAACCACTTTTCGCCCCTTACATCGGTATTGACATCACCAACTGTGCACAATTGTACTCTCATGCGAAATTCGATCACTAGGGGGGGATCACCACCCTTTACTCCTCCACCTAGTTGGCATAAAAAATAGAGCACCCTATTGTGATTTATGTGCTCTGCAAAAACAATGATCTGGACTTTCTAAGAGCATAATTGGCCAGTTACGTGCCACTCCCCCTTCATCTACATGTTGATGCACTCTAGTAACGGGGTCCCACTCACCTCTACCAGGAGTTTGGTAAACCCCATATGGGATGATAGGTTACCTAGACCGGTCACCTTCGGTCTAACAGTTTGTTTTCTCACTTTTATTTTATTTCAGGTCTTAAATTTTCAGGCTACACGCCCTGACTTCAGGCAGCAACACTATTTACACCTTGATATTTCGAACCTGCATTGCGTTAGTGTAAGAGCCAAGACTACCTTCTCTTCTTCTTTTGACACCAGTCCTGACGAATTGCCGCTAGACCCTCTAGGGGCTTTCAGGCAAGAAACATGTTGACCATCCACACTAAAAAGACCCTGTAGGACCATTATCTCCAGGCAGGGCTCACTCATTTTTAGCTAGGCTAGTGCACCCTCAGAATAAAATTATTATATAGGGCAGGACTAGGCCTATTTTAAATCACTTCACTTACTCACCACACTACCCTGACCCCATGCCCTCATACACCCTACAGCTTCATCAAAAGATCTCCAGCAAAGAGCCCCTTCGCGAGAGCCCGTCAGGCATTGCAGCGCCGGCCCGACGAGGAGCAAAAGCCCTATGATGAAGAATGACATCCTCCGGGGTGTGTGAGAGCATTCCGTAAGAGACCTGAACACTCCTTCACTTTAGCAACTGCACATCCATATTCTTTCATATATAGTTGGGAGTACATGTGCAGGACCTGGGTATAAAGCTCCCGGTTCCTCCCTTTTGAGAGACTCTATCTATCTCAGGACTATCCAGATTCTGGATTCATGGAAACAAGTCATCTTAGTGATAATTCTAAAATCCACCCAAGTTCCCAAGAAGGCAGACACATATCGGCCAATCTCACTCTTAAATACGGACTATCAGGTCTTAACCTGCATTCTTGCTTTCCAACCTAGCACCTCAACTAATCCATCTTGACCTGAAAAGTTTCGACCCAAAAAGGCAGATGAATGAGCTCACTTAACTGCTAATAGGTACAATCAATCTCACTTCCACCTATTTGGACCCTTTGGCAGTAGTCACGATATATGCAGCCAAGGCTTTTTATAGGGTATGCTGGGTATATCTCTGTGAGGTTTTTTCAGTACTGGAATTTAGTCATAATTTTATTATAGCTCTTCACAAAAGTATATAGAGCTTCTTGGGCCCTAATTTGACTAATTGACCCTTAACTAGAAAGTTCAGTAATTCTAGAGGCATTAGTCAAGGGTGTCCTCTCCCCCCCCCTTCTTTTTGATATTTATATTGAGCTGTGGCCAGGTTTCTCAGGATGGATCCACAAGTTAATCCTTTTATCTATCAAGGATATGATAGTCTTGTATGCTACTGATCATATGATCAATAATCAGATCCAGCTAAGACCATCCCTAGAGTGGAGGAGCTAGTAGAGGATTTTTGGGTCCCTTTCTTGGCATTGTATCAATAACGTCAAATCTGAGATTATGTTTTTGAATGTAACAGGCTTTGATGGGGAAGCTAAATACCTGGGTATTCCCATTGTCCTTTCCCTTGACTGAAATCCCAACACACAATCTGGGGAAAGTGGCCAAAGACATAGACCATTTGCTTACCAAGTGGAGAAATCTCCCATTAACACTCATTGCAAAACTTCAAGGGAAGATAACATCCTTCATTTGGGCATCCAGGGCTATCAGACTTTCCTGGCGCAGATTAGAAAAAAGGAGGCCTGGCGTTGCCTGATCTGAGGCTGTACTGTGATGTCTTTCAGTTCAAGAACTTTAGGGTGCTGTTGGTATCCCTAGATACTTCGACATAGAGCAGGATGTTTATTTAAATTATTTTGAAAGTTTTATAGAGTGCGAACAAGACCCTTGCGGATATCAGAGCGCTTTACAATAAGTGAGGTTAAATTATACAACAAATAAATGCAGGTAAATCACGTATACATAACATCTTGTGCGAAGTAAAGCAGTAGGGTACAAAACAGGAAAGTCCCGTTGAGTCATGACAATGGCAAATATAATGACTGGGTTGTCTAGTTGGGCCCTTGTCATAATAAGGATTACTTCTGAGGGTACAAATGTTCTCAGAATTTCCTTAGTCTATGCTCAGGTGAATTTTGCCATGAGAATCAATTTTACTTCTGTTTTGAAAGATGCAGTGGAGGAGTTCAATCTGGTTTCTGGGGGTTGTGCATTCCATATCATGGGCGCCATCCCTGAGAAGGATCGTTTATATGTTTTCTTCTTGTTGAATCTTTGCGGTTTCAGTAGTAGGCTTTCCGCACTTCTTGTGGATCTTATACCACCAGAGATCGTCAGTTTCTGTGTCAGATAGCTGGGTGCATTGTGATGAATGGCCTTATGCATCATGCACGCTATTTTCAGGTGAATTCTGGCTTCCAATGGTAGCCAATTCAAGGTTTTTAAGTCTGGGGAGATGTGGGAACTTCTTTTCGAGCCAGTGATGAGTCTCGCTGCAGCATTTATTGAGACTCTTAGGGGTGCTGTTGTAGCTTTTGGAAGGCCACACAGAGAGACACTTCCATAATCCACACGAGGGATAACTAGTGCTTGAACTGCCAGGTTGAAGTCATTAATTGGCAGGAAGGGTTTCAACTTCCTCATTGTGTTTATCTGTTGCGTTGCTAATGTGTTTCTGCATATTGAGGTTGCAGTCAAGGGTTATACCCAATGATTTTGCTGAGTCCACAATGGTTGGATGGACGTTAAATGAAGTAAGATGTTTTATCTAGTCATGCATTATGGGGACTTTGGCAGGAGGAGCTATTAGGAGGAATTTGGTTTTTAGAGCGCTGAATTTGAGATGGTTCTCTGACAGCCATGTCTGGGTGTTCCTAAGCGTTGTGTTAAGCAATTTAATGTCTTCTAGGGTGTGGATCTTAAGGTATAGTTGAGTATCGTCTGAGTACATGTGATATTGCACATTAGACGCTTGTAGCAATTCGGTGAGTGGTTCCATGAATGTATTAAACAATGTCGGGAATAGAGCGGACCCTTGCGGGACTCCCAACGTAACTGAAACGGGTTTGGACAGGGTGTTGTTGACCTTGAATTTTTTAGTCCAGTTTTGGAGAAAAGAGGTAAACCAGTTTAGCACTGACCCTGATAGACCCAGTCTATGTTTCAGAAGATCTATCAAATTCTCGTGTTTGACCGTATCAAAGGCTGAGGAGAGGTCTAGTAGGATGAGTAGGCATGTACCGTTCTGATCAAGGATTTGTAGCGCATTGTCAATTATGTGTGTCATGGCTGATTCCGTGCTGTGACCTGCTCGGAAGCCTGATTGATGTTTGTTAAGAAGGTCAAAGTGATCCATATGTCTTGTCAATTGGGGGTGTACACATTTTTCCAATAGTTTGGCCAAGGTAGTAATATTGGAAATAGGACGATAGTTGTTTAGGTCCGTAGGGTCAACTGTGGGTTTCTTTAGGATGAGTGATGCCTGTCCAACTTTGAGGGTGTCCGGGATGCAACCTTGTTGAAGTGAACTGTTAATGATTTTGGTCCAGAGAGGCAGATGCAATGGGGTTAAGTCTTTAATGGCGTTTGCGGGGAGAGGATCAGTGAGGTGATTGGCAGGCTTCAGGGCACTGTGAATCTTGCATATAGCTTCTTCAGTGTAAGTATCAAAGGATGACCAAGCGGCGTCGTTTTTTAGGTCAAACTTTGAAGGGATTTGTTGTGATGCAATTGGGAGTCGTGGGGAGGTTTTCGTATGAGGACCCGAGTGTAAGATTAGGTCATTGAGGAGATCTTTATTGATTTTGTCAGTCTTCAGATTAAAGAAGGCAGAACATTCTTCACAATTGGGTTGTGGACGGGCTATGTCTTGTAGCCGTTGGGGTGCATCCTTAGATTGTGTTTTGATTAATTCAAAAAGTTTTTGGGGATGATTTCTTGCTTGGTTTAGTTGGTGGCTGAAGAAGTCTGCTTTAGTGCGCTTGATCTTTCTACAGTATGCATTTCTCTTTTTTCTTAGAATCTTGAGGTGCTTAGCGGATGGGACTGATCTCCAATTGCATTCGGAAGTTCTAAGAGAACGTCTATCCTCATTAAGTAGACCATTGTACCAGGGCTTAGAGTCTTTCGTGGACACTCTCTTTAGTTGAAGGGGGGCTACCTTGTTAATTAACAAGGTCATAGAATTGAGGTAGTGTTTTGTGAGATCATGTACGTCGGAAGAACCAGCCGGGGGCAGAAGTAGGTTGTAGCCGGAAGAAGGTAATGTGTTAGGGTTGAGTTTTTTCCAGTCTCTTTTCCATACCTTTGTTTTTGTGGATTGAACCGAATTAAGTTTCACTGTTTCCTTGATAAAGAAGGTGATGATATGATGGTCTGACCAATCACAGGGTTGGATCGACTTCAGCTGAATGGTATCACTTTTGGAGATTATTAAATCCAAAATTGAGCCATTCTTGTGTGTAGGGCTGTTGCAAATTTGGGTGAGGTCTAGGGCGCTGAGGAAGTTTTTGAGACTATTGGCCACTGTATCATTTTGGTCGTTCCAATGGAGATTGAAGTCGCCAAGGAATATTTGGTGGTTTTGCAGCCCGTTGTTCGTTGTGACCATATCCATGAGATGTTCGGTGAAGATGAGGTTGTCACCAGGTGGATGATAGATGATGTGTAACGAGCATACTGGTTTGCCATTGCTGTTGATGTCGAGGCATATGTATTCGCAAGAGGGGAATACAGGGGATAGGCCTCTGTTTACGGCGATGTTTCTACAGTGTATACATGCGATACCTCCCCCTGTCTTACCAGTCCTGTCCAGTTTGATGATGTCGTAGTTTGGGGGTACTAGAATGTCGATGAGTGGAGTGAAGTATTCCGTTAGCCAGGTTTCTGTTAACATTATCAGGTCCAGGTCATGTGAGATAATGAGGTCAGCTATGTCCGCTGCGTGTCTTGAGGCCGATCTACAATTTAGGAGTGTGCATTTAAGATGGGGTGTGATGAGGGAAAGAAGTGGGATCCTGAATGAGTGGGACTCTTCTTAGATTGTTGTCGATGATTCCTCTATTGTTGTGTGTGGAGGATCTGTGAGGGTTGGGGGGGATAGTAGGGATGGCCATGTGGGCGGGAGTTATGGGGTTCATTACGTAGGAGCGTAGAAGAGATAGTAGATTGCTCTCCGAAAACGGATTGATGCTTCAGATTGGGCGGGTTGAAAACTTACGGGAGGGAACTGATTTCCAGCTGGGTAGAATACGTTTTGGGGGGAATGTTAGGTGAGTCAGTAGCTCGCTTGATATAGACGTACTTGAGGATCTAGTGCGGCATGGTTGTCTCGAAATCACCTCTTTAAAAGCTTGGAGTTCCTCTTTGATTTGGTGAAGTGCGGACAGAATCTCATCCAGTCTGGTGTCTGGAGCGGTTATGAATGGGGTTGGTGGCTGCGTTATGAGTGTGGATGGCTGCGATGTGGACTGGTTAGGTGTGTGATCAGGTGCAGGAGTGAGAAGAGTTGTAGGCAATGTTGTGTATGTGGATGGGGAGTCGTTGATGTAGATGGCTGAGTTGAGGGTGTGGCTGGCTGGTGTGTGAGGTGTGATTGGGAGCGGTGTGCAATCTGAGGGTGGCGTGTTTTTGAAGTAGTCATGGGGTGTCCTATTATGTGCCAACAGCTGACCTGGGGGGTTGGCTGGAATGGGAGAGTACGTGTAAGGAGTGTCATTGTGAAGCAAGGATGAGGTGGGGGAGAGATGATTATGGAAGGGGTGATGTTAGAGGGGGAGCTATGATCATACAGGGAGGAGGTTTAATTTCTATTGGAGGGGCGTATGTTGTCTGAGTCGTGCTGGGTGGAGGTAAAGTGTGTGGGTTAGGTGACGTGAAATGGGGTGTGTTGGTGGGAGGGGTAGTCAGGGTGGAAGTAGCATATGGATCCGATGCCAGTTGTTGACGGGGTAGTAGAGGGGGGAGGCTATCAGAGGGGGTTTTAGATGTGACATCTTGTGTGCCGGAGGTGGGAGTAGCTTGGTTGGTAGTTTGGGGATTAGACACTTGTTCTTTAATAATGGGGAAGATGTTATCCAGGAGATTTAAACTACGGTCTGTGGATTGAATGAGGATTGTTCCGTTATTGTAGATGGTGATGGTTGCTGTCGCTTGGAAGAGCTGGAAGGGGGCAATGGAAATAACTAGACCATGTGCGGATTTCCTTGTGGAAGATATTGTAAATGAGGCTAGAAATGCTTTCCTCCATTGGGCTCTTTGTTTCATGTGGAAAATGATATCAGTGGTTGTGTTCCCGTTGTGTAGTGAGAAATAGGGATCAGTGAAGAGAGTTTCAGGGTGCAGTTTTATAAAATTGTGCTTGAAACGTTTGGCAGATTTTTTTGAGAGGTTGGGGGGATAAATGATGTTGTAGGTATGTGTGCCTGTGAGTTCCATGATATGAGCAGTAAAGTTGGTGCGGTGAAAAGGGGCGCAAAAGTGTGTATGGGTGTATGGGACTCAAGAGGGATCCGTGGAATGCGGTGAGAAGAGTTTGGGAAGGTGGTTGGGTACAGGAGGGTGAAAATAACAGCTGCGGCTGTGGCTAAGTTATTATGGGCTGGATCTCAGCTGTCCTGATGGTTGCACCATGGGTGCCAGGTGCTGGGTAGGATGTGGGGTACAAGAGAAGAAAAGCCACTGGGCATAGAGATAGAATAGAATAAAATAAATTGAGGGAAGAATGTAACGAAAGTCTGACCTGAAATGAGAAGGAGGAGCCTTCGGAAGCCGTAGAAACTATGGGCTAAAACACTGTGGTGGTGACAGTCTAAAATGGCCGACTCCTTAGTAGAGGTCCTCCTTAACAGCTATGTAGTCCTCTGTTTGTTTCCATAAACTGTGGGAGAACCAGTGTAGTCATGTTTCAATGACCATCAAACTGTTGGGAAACTGTGGGAGAACCCGTGAAGTCCTGTTTCACTGTCCATTAAACTGTTAAGGAATATGGGGACATATGTAGGTAAAACGTGTTTTGCGATTCTCAAATTGCGATTTTTAGGGAATCGCAATTAGAGAATCCCAAAACGCAATGTATGTAGGATTAGCAAAATATTTTGCGAATCCCACATATTCCTTATTTGCGAATCGCAAATTGAGATTCACAAATAAGGAATACCTTGCCATTCATTCCTATGGGCTAGAAGGCCCATAGGAATGAATAGGAACACATTCTCAATTTGCGATTCTCAATTAGAGTATCGCAAATTGAGAATGCAATTTCAAGGTTGCAAGGGTGTCAATAGGACACCCTTTTGCACCCCTGAAATAAACATGTGTGCACATGTGGCGCACATACATGCGCCTAGGGCAAGTATGTGCGCCACATGGCACTTTGAAAAATGCAAAAAAGTGCATTTTTCAAAGAAATCGCAAATTACTACCAACCTGAAGTTGGCGGTAATTTGCGATTCCTTAAGCCAAAATTGCACAACTTGGGTGCTTGCTACATTGCATTTAAGGAATCAAAGAATCGCAATTTGGGATACCTTAAATGCATTCGCAAAATAAGGAATCGCAAATTTTGCGATTCCTTATTTTGCGTCTGGGTTTTTGTGTGCTACATAGCACACTACCCAAATTGCGATCACAAACGCTGAAATTCTGCGAATTTCAGCATTTGCGATCGCAATTTGGCTTCCTACATATGGCCCATGGTCCTATTTCAGTTGTGATGCAATTAGAATCAATCGGAGATGCTGTTAAAACACTCTTAGAAGCGACCAGTGGATGGGGGAGGCCCCTTGCCCTTGTTCTATATGCCATCGGCCATTTTGAGGTAGTAAAATCCAGACCCACTGATCTGCTAATGAATATGTGGACATACAAGAAAATGAGGGTCAAAAAATAATAATAAAGTCAAATGAACAAAGGTACCATTACCTCGACCGCGCTGTCGTGGCTGTAGTCATTTCTAGTATAGTTTAGTTTGCTCGTTTTGCTGGCAACATCAGGCCCCTTTGGTGCATGAGGGTTCTGTTTCCATGGTGTGGTGGATGCTTTTTGAATATTCTTTTAGATTAGGGCTTCCTTCATAAGAAACACAACGAAAGTGCTAACGGCGTTGTTGTGCGCTGTTCCTGAGGGGGGCAGGGCTGCCCAGCAACCTCTCTCCGAGGGCCGCCAAGAGCCGTGCGACCCTACCTGGCCCAAGAACTCTCAACTCTCAGGCGATCCGCAAGCGATCCGTAAGCGCGCTGCCGTGGGGGGATCCTGCCCCGTCGGGGACAACCTGCCACCTCGTCCGGGGGCATCAGGGGCATGCATCAGCCCCGCTGAAGGAAACCGCACCGGGTCAGCTTGCCGCTGCAGAACAAAGCAGACCAAGAGGATCCGCCACCTCGCCCTGGGGTCTCCGGGGACCCGCTGCTGCCTTACCCACGAAGACCTGCAGCTCCGCTCTGTGGCATCTCAGGACCCGCTGCTGCCGCAACCCTGAAGTCCTGAAGTCCCGATCCGAGGCCTCCAGGGGCACGCTGCGGCCGCGGTCCAGAGGTCTTGCAGCCCAGTACTAGGGCCTCCGGGGGCCTGCAGCTGCGGTAACAGAGAGAGAAATCCTGCTGACCTCGTTCCGCTGTCCTCGAGGGCCTGCAGCTGCAGCAACGTAGAGAAACCACAGCCTCAACCTGGGGTCTCCGGGGGCCTGCAGCTCTGGGACCAGGAAACCTGAAGTCCTGTCCTGGGTCATCGGGGGTCCACCGCTACCGTGGCAGAGGAATCTCATCGTATCGGCCTGTGGGTCACCGGGGGCCGCTCTGAGTATCCCCAGACCAGCTGGCCTTCTCCCTCCACCAACTGGGCCAGGCTCCTCAGGCCACCGTGGTGATCGATCCCATCCGACGGTCGGCTTGGCGGCAATTCCAAGCCCGAGTCTGTGTGGGCGGTGGTGGGAGGCGATGCTCCTAGGAAGATCCGGCCATTTCCTCAGCACGACGACAGTCGGTCAGCATCGCGGATGGCGGCCGGAACATCGTCCAGTCCAAGGTCCGTAGTAAGGTAAGAGCTGATATTATGCCGAGGCCTTATGCGATTAAGTATGCAATTAATTCACGATGTTGCTAGAGTTAATCCTGTTACTCTTGAGGGTTTAATTTTGTTTGATGGCTGCCGCTGACAGGGATATTCCCAAGTAGGGGATTCCAAGCGCTTGGAGCTCCTACGAGGAGCTCCTACCAGTCGGCCATCTTGCTTCATTGCTTCACTGTTGACAGTAATGACTAGTAACCTGGGAACAGCCGGCTTCCTTTACAAGTTTGGGACTCCAAAATATGTTTTAAAAGTCTGGTTAAACACTTTAAAGGTAGCAATTGGTCTTTGGTGTGGAATTAGGAAGACATTGTGCATTAAATATTATTCAGATGTTCCCCTATCTGACAGTTCAAGGTCTGCTACTATGGGAGATGCTTGTGGCAATGATTCAGGGACATACATCTGGATTCAAATATGTTCAGCTTTTCTTTGGATAACATGTATCCTTCCACTGCTGATATCATGGAAATGCTTTTTACCCACAGATTTCAATTCTTATTTAACACTGCATGGGTGTGTGTGCCCTCCTCTTTTCTTTGCTTTTATGTTTGAAACAGCATTCACACTTTTCCCTGGTCCTCAAACTTCCTCCACCCAGCCTCTAAACTCTAATCCCCCCCTTTACTGCTATGTTGAATGCCAGGCTCCTTAAGCAGACTTTCTGATGTCTTGGATCAAGGGTTTCTAACCTTTTTTTGTGATGAGAGCTACCTATGTTCAATGAAACTCACCCCAAACTACTAGTGTTCTTAGTGTTGTAGTTGTGACCACATCAGACAAGATTACAATAATGCTACCATATGCAAGATTACCAGCAGCGATTACCTAAATTCACCAGGCATTGTTGCCAATAGTAATGTAAAAAATAATTTTTCAATGTGAAATTCCTCTACGTGGATAATGCATAACAGCCATAGCAGCAATACCCCAGGGACCAAGGTCATAATATTAGTAATACATCTCCCCATCACCAGATGATTTAGCAGCTGTAATTATATATTTTGCAAATTCAACATTTTTTCTGCAAATATCAGCTTATAAGTTCTGGAAATACACACTTTTTTGTCTAGAATTCACACTTTTGAATGTAGATAAACATATATTAATTCGACCAAATACAAGCTTCTAATTTAGTAGGCTGGGTTGCACATGGGAGAGCTAATTCTTGCCGGTAGCTCAAGACCTACTCATTGGCAAAGCCTTTCTTGATTGTTGTCCTTCAGCAATATTCTGTGCCTCTTGGTACCTCTTCCTCCATCTTATCTTCTTCTGTGCTGTCCCACTTCTGCACCATGGTGGCTGCAGCTATTGGCTTTGCCAATGCTGGATGCTGTTTAAATCAATAACATTGGCAAAGCCAATAGTAGTGATAAGCCATCTTAAAAACTATAGAAAGCATATTTCCTGTACATCAAAGTATAGAAAACATTGTTTTCTATACTTCTTAGATGGCTGACTTATTGTAGAGTATAACATGTTTATGCAACCCGGTGGTCACCTTAAAAATATTGAACACGTTTTCAAGGATGGCCATCATATTGCTTCATCACATTACGCCATGCAACTTGGCAGTTCTTTTGAAACTATAAAAACATTGTTTCCAGAACAATCAAGGTGCCCACCACTTTTCATCGTCATGTTGCACTACGTATTATAGCGGCCATCTTGAAATCATAGAAAATAACATTTCTAGTATAGAAAACATTATTTTCTAAACTTCTTAGTATAGAAATCACCGTTTTCTACAGTTTTCAGATGGCTGGTCATGATTATTGGCTTTGTACATACCAGTACATTAAAATGCATCCTGCATTGGAAAAGCCAATAGTGGTGGCAGCATAACATTTACAAATGGAGACAAACTAGCGTTGCCAATGCTTATTTTGTCTTGTCTGGCTGTAGCACTTTCTGCTGATGCGTGAGGTAAACAAAGAACATGACAGGTAAATGGCAGCAGTCAAACACCAGTGAACAGAAATACCATTCACAAGATGAGAGCTACTTTGGTCAAGCAACAATACATTATTGGAATGACTATTTATATGTTTATATGGCTTTAACCCATATTACTTGAAAGTTTTCTTCAGTTATGAACATTGTTTTTCATGTTCATGGCCCTCCTTTGGATGATTTTTGAAGTGTGGGCTCATTTTTCGCTTCTTATGAAAGGTCTTATGCTAGTTTTGTGCTTAATTTTAAGGGTGATTGTGCTTCCTTAGTATTTCATATCCAGCAGCAGTTGACAAGCAGCAGCAAACAGGGAATGCAGAGAGATAGTTGATATCTAAGCCGCAAAGTGTGGGACACTTACAGGAGGCAAATGGCACTTGGGGCATACTTTTTTGGGACACTTTCAGGAGGGAACACAGTAATGGCACTTTTGTGGAGTTGAATAGGGGAAGTAAAAGTAGGAGAGAGATAAGCAATGCACCTGGGTGATTCATGGGGAGTCTCTATTCACTCAGCTGCCAGCTGAATAGACACACATTTTCACACTATTAACCATGTGGGGTGTGTTTCAGGCATAGATGTGGATTGTTGGTTTGGAATTTCATCTTTTATTCACATATATAATTTTTTTCCAACCGCCAACGCGTTTCGTCCACAATCGGACTTCTTCAGGGCTACAAAGACATATAACAACACTGAATATACAAACATATTAAAAAATATAAAAACCTAATCAATTTTTCAAAGAAAAATACCAACATTGCTTAATTAATAGTTATTAAACAGGAACAACACATAACATATCAGGGGTGTACAGATAATATACAGCCCCAATGCCTTGTTACATTGATTGAAAAAAAGGAGGAGTAATGATATGTAAAAAAAAAAAAAAAACATAACTTTTCGATTGTATCACAGTATTTGGTTCCCATTATTCCATACAATTTTATAAGAGAGGTCAGTCCAATATTTTGTCTATATTACACCATTTTTGACAGTATCATATACAGATGTACACATACCTCATACATACTTTTTGAACCTTATGCATACACTTACAAACTCTTTTCTAGGTGCAGGCTGTTTTTCTGCCTCCCTTGATGTAAGCATTCCTTGCTTATTAAAAACTCAGTTTGGGTGTTAACTCATACATATGTCCATTTATATTCCCGATATTATTATGGCTTATAATGGTGTACAATATTCAATATACACAACCATATTTATGTTTAGCAACCATCGGTATACATTCAGATTATGCGCCTCTTATTACAACATCTATACAGTATGATATCCTCATAACGCCATGTTAGATATATAAAAAACTTAACATAAAAGGCTTGTTGACTCTTGGGCTATTTCCCTGTTATATGCTTACCATGCCAGCATTCTTCTTTAAAATAAGAAAACATGTCTCTGGAAATGTTATCAACACTGTTGAACTCCATTGTAACATAGTGGTGGCATGAGTATTTTTTACATCATCTCAAATAACCCAACCGTCCTACAAATCGTTATGAGAACACACCACTTCGCTCAAATATTACAGTTTCTCATATTTTACTAAAACACTCCAAGATGGCGTCATTTCTAGCTATACACTGTTTTCATCCCAGTGTCTATTTAAATCAACTTTTCACAACTCCGTGAGTTTTCTCTGTCTATTCCAATATACAACATTAGACTCAAGTTCTGATATATGTCCTTTCTGGCTACACTGCCGTATTAATTAGCTTCTTGAAACTTCATGAGTATATTTCACTCGCCTGTTATACAGCGCATTTATAGATGGCAATAGTTTCTGCACCACTAGTGTACAGTGTTTTACCTTTATAGGATTCTGTTGGGTTAAGGACTTGAGAACCTACTTGCCTTTTAGGGTCTTCTATGGTCCTTAACATATTTCAACATGGCGGTGATTTCTATCATACATTGACCCTGTTCATGTTCTCACTCAATTAGTTTTTCCCTCTCATGATCTTTGTTTTCCCCATTGTGATACAGCATTTGATTCAACACATTCCAATATGGCGGCGATTTTTTTCATGTATTGATCTCGTTCGCATTCTCACTTAATTAGCTTTTTTCTCGTGACTTTTCATTACCCAATTGTGACACAGTATCTGATTTAAAAAACCTCATCCAGCCTAGTACCTATGACTTTCGTCTTTCATCCTATTACTGCGATACGGAGACTTTGCCCGAAACTTTTTTATGCAGGTAAGAATACCGGGAGTTTGTCCTTAAGTTTAGTCTATACTTAGGCTCTATCTTACTAATTCTGTGACTCGCTTGATATTTTCCTACTCCATTCAGTGATGGGTACTTTTAACTATGACTGTTGGTCTACCTAAATAAAACGTCGTAATTCTTTTCACGGTACCTTTCACAGGCTGTAATGTTTACCGTATATCATCTATTTCTATGATATTTATCATAGTCTCAATATAGTACAGCGCTGTCAATATTACTTATGCACACCCCGATATGGCGTTTGTCCATATAATTATTCTCTACACAATGGGGTGTTTGTTAATTCATTGTACTGTTTAGGTGAGATGACCCGTAGTTTTTTCTAGTTCATCTTTCATCTTTTTGCTCTATTAGCAACCTCACAGATTCCCTCAAACTAGAATTAATGCCGTTCACGTTGCCTTGTTATTAGTATTGGACTTAGAAGCACAAGATTATTTCTGGTAACCAGATAGCCCCGTTTGACTTTCATTTTCCAGATCAGTACTACTACCGGTAATGGCACCACCTAGACGGCCAACTATAATACAATAGACAGGCTCATACAACTCACAGTTAGTACTTTTTTAAAAGAGGAGGCTCCCCAGTGAGATATCTCCCCGCATGGTCTCCGGTTTGAACACACAGAGCTCTTGGTTCTAGTTTTTTCTCAGATATTAATACAAGGGCTACCATCGACATGTGAATTACTATGAATAGTTGCCTTTATGTTTTTTCTTCCAGCTGGGAGTCAATTTGAGATTGCACACACAATAAAGTGACTTCCCATTCTTGGACTACCAGTTTGATGTTGACACTTTCTGCCCTTCTTTTCAATTGTGCCTTTGGGACCGGATGTACTATATATCTTTAGTTATGCTAATAGGGTAAGGAATCTTTCCAAGGTTGTTTATTCAATCAGATATTCACTAAAATAGTTGTTACTTATTAGTATTTTCTTCCTTCCATTTTTAGAGTTTAATCTTGTACCTTACCGGCTTTGTTTGAAACTTGTTCAGCGGGCTCACCTGCAGTAAAGACGATTAGCACCTACATTGCATGTAGTTCGCTTCATAGCCGAAGGTAGAATTTCTTTAGTATGAGCACTATAGAAATGATTCATTCTTTGGATCATACATACCTGGCTATCTCTGATCTATTTCAAGATCTTTCTGCACAAGTGACCTTGTATACATGAAATTTGGTCTTTTCAAGGTGAAGGTGGAGGCTTCTCTTTGAACACTATTCCCCTCATCTCTTTGTAATATCACTCTGTGTGAACTATGATATGACCTATAGTTATGAGAACTTGGGATCTACTTTAGTAATAAGAAGTCACAAATTTGTATGGAACCTTTAATTTCCTGCCACTTTTTTGTCCTATATAAATGTATTTGAATTTCTACATATGACCCCCAGCCCTCTCTTCTGGGCTTGAGATTCCCTCCCATCTATATTTGGTCCTGAGGAAGGTGGTTCTGCACCGAAACACGCGTAGACCAATAACCAAGTATTATCCCTGAGGAGTGGTCCTTGGAGACAGAGTTCCATCAGAAACAGCTTCTTTTCTGTTTTTCCTCCATCCTATTTGTTTGGACCCCCTACAGGATTGAATCTCTTGCAGTTTTTATAAGTATGAAGATGATTGATGAATGTATGTAGTAGTGTTTATGTATATGTTTTTGCAGTTGTGGGGTCATCACAACCAATGTACATATAGTTAGTTACCATGTATTATATGTAACTCATGTGTTTTTGTGTACAAATTGTGGATGTTACATAATATGTACTATACAACAGTGTTCCTCGAACTGACTCAAATAATATTCAAAATGAGAAAGGTGTTATTAGATACATGGTTTTAACACATACAAAAAAGAAAAAAACTTTTGAAATAAAGACCACAAATGAGTTTAAATGATCTTTTTCTACCTTTGCTATGATTTCATAGACATAGATTATGTGTTGGCAGGACAGAAACTGAACAGGTCAGATTTAAAGAAATATAGGTCTTGATAGAGAATTTTCATTTGTATTTCTTTCCCATCCCCTCTTCTCTATGACCTCCAATTAACTGCAGGGGGGCCTTTTCGCCTTAGAGTTTATCTACTTGGTTTTTACCTCAGGTTTTTATACCACTTAGTCGATTTTAGTGACTTCACTCTTCCTGTGTGATCCCGGTTCTTGTTCATGACTTTCGGTTGTCTTTCATAACAGCACCTTTCACACAGCCTTTTTTGGGTTCTATCCATCTCTGTTCTTTACTCATATCTTGTTCCGATCCAATATGGATGGTTTTAAAACCTTCGGCTTTACAGGTGAACTTTTTTCTACACTCATTGGGCAAATATCAGGAGCCAATTGAGATAGTAGAAATAAAATAAGTGACAATAGTGAACGGATGAAACTTCAGAACCTAAGGATAAAGGCAAAGAGAATGGGATCTCATGCCCATTTTAAGCTGGAGTATCTTAAGGCAGGAGCCATACCATCAGGCCTGAGGGTTAGAAACATACCAGCCCTTTTTGTGGAGGTACGCCAATTCCTGGAGCGGTGGTCGCAGATTGTGAACCGCTGCTCCAGGGATTGGATGATCCTGATTATCGAGACAGTCAAGGAGATGATACAGATCCTTAATCAGGTGATCTCAGAATTAGACTGAAAAAGAATACCAGTGTAGAAGAGGCCAAAGATAAATTGCACAGCATTAACCAAGAGCTATGTGAGTTCGAAGAATACTTGATAAAGAAAAAAACAGATAAACTGAAAAAAGATATTTGTTGGTTTACTCCAGAGAAGGTATATCCTTACCTACAAAGCTTGTATTATCAGGAGGGCCACTTTGATTATGGGTCACATAATCCACGCATCTATAGAAGACAGAAAACACAGACCTTCTCAGACACTAACTCGTCAGACTCTGAATATGAAGGCCCCAGCAATAGTGAGGGTGCACTTTACAACCATAGACAATATAGAGGCCAATCCTACAACCAGCAACCACAAGTACAATCCCCTTTTTACAGGCAGGGAGGGGCAGGGGACGAGTAAGATTCCAGAGACAAGAAAGGAATCTCTACCCTCAGACAGAGCCAGTACATCCGCAACCGTACTTGAGGACACGGAACCATCAATACTGGAAATCATAGAAAGGAATCATCTAAAACATGACAATATTCCTATTTTTAATCTGTCCAGTGATTCACTTTCCTCAGCAGAGATTGACATCTTGAGTAGAGGGCTGTCATTCGTCCCTAGTACACAGCCAGACATCTTTAAACTGAATAAAGATCTTTTCTCCTTTTTTCGGAAAATTCGACTGAAAAGATACATATCTAGGACTAACCCTTCAGAAGAAGAAGAGACTAACTACTCTGGATGTAAGCCTCCGTCTAAATTTACTCTCTCTTTAGACATGGTAGGGCCAGAAGTGGCAGTTTTTGAAAAAACTGTCCTAAGAGAAATCGAAAGGATTACCAAATATGTCCCTAGGACAACTTCCAACCTGACAGTACCTTAGAGGAACGCCCTTAATAACCTACAAAACAACACATCTATTACCATCAAACCTTGTGACAAAGCAGGTGGGATAGTTATCATGGACAGTAACACCTACAATGAGAAAATGAAAGCTATGTTAACAGTACCAGAACACTATATCAGTACCCAGAGATCGGTTCTGTCAAGTCTAGATACACTAATTAAAACCAGCACCACCAAAGCTTTCAATGATGGGTATATTTGCCAAAAGGAGTTTGACTTCCTTAATAAAACCCAAACGGTTACACCTGCCCTGTATGGAGTCCCCAAGACACATAAAAATATCACAGATCCACCCATGAGACCGATTGTTTCATCTATCAATTCCTGCACTGAACTACTCTCACAATATGTCGATTCTTTTCTTTGTCCCCTGACCAAACTCTATGCCTCTTACATTAAAGATACTGGACATATGATATCGACCATAGAACACAAACCCTTCAATAGTGAAACACAATACCTGGTCACACTAGACATAGAATCGTTATATACGAATATCCCCCAAGATCAAGCAATAGAGGCAGTGGCAACGCTTCTAGCAGGAACTCCGGGTGAAAGACCTAATGAGTTCATTGAATGTCTTGATATTGTGCTGCACAACAATTACTTTGAATTCAAAGATAACCTTTTCCATCAAATCAAAGGTACCAGTATGGGCGCTTCTTGCGCTCCTAGTGTAGCGAACATCTACATGGGCGAGTTTGAACTTAAACATATCTTCAATGAGGTAGCCCCTTTCTATGAGAACATACAAGTCTGGCATAGATTTATAGATTATATCTTTTTCATCTGGTCAGGAGATGAACGAGATCTCCTGCAATTTATTGAGTGGCTTAACCTTAGTAATAAGAACCTAAAGTTTACAGCCAAGTATTCACCAGACAAAGTAGAGTTCCTAGACACTTGGATTGAAAAAGGAAGAGGCAACATTGAGGTAAGCCTTTAAAGAAAACCTACGGCTAAAAATACGATCTTACATCATAGTAGTTTTCATCCCAGTTGCCAGAAAGACTCCATTCCCTTTGGGGAATTCCTGAGAATCCGGCACAATTGCACCAACTTGCAAGAGTTTACATTTCATGCTGAGGAACTTCAAAAGAGACTCCTTTTGAGAGGCTACCCTAGACGGCTGGTCCGACAATGTATGAAGCGTGCCAAATATTACAACAGAGATGCGCTCATTGCTGGTAAAGATAAAGAACCATTGGAGAGAATAGTCTGTGTAGTGAATCACTCTAGTCTTAACAACAAAATCCAACAAGTGCTACACAAGAAATGGAAAATTCTCAATGTCAATGAAGAAGAAGAAACTCTGATCAAACCCATTGTGGCTTTTAGGAGAAATCCCAATTTAAGTGACAAGTTGGTACACAGTAGATCGGTACCACGAAAAAAGGAGGATCAAATGACAATTGATGGACTCCCCCCAATTGTAGGTAACCACAGATGTGGCAATTGCCATGCTTGCTCTTCAGCTATTACCACTCAGACATAGAGTTATGGTACCAAGAGAGGTAAATTGAAAAGTCATACCAACAGCAGAAGCAGTAATATTATATACCTTATACTCTGTCCTTGCGGATTGGGGTATATAGGTGAGACAGGCAGAGAGTTCAGACTGAGACTATCAGAACATAAATCAGCAATCAGGACTAGGAAAACACAAGCACCCATGGTAGGACACTTCTTAGACTTGCAACATAGTGAAAATTAGCTGAAATGGCTTATCCTAGAGAAAGTTGTCCCCAAAAGGGGCAAGGACATAGATAAAACCAGGAAAGATAGGGAAAGTTTTTGGATTTTTCATTGCGATTCAGTTCTGACTCAAATAATATTCAAAATGAGAAAGGTGTTGTTAGATACATGGTTTTAAAAATACAAAAAAAGAAAAAATCTTTTGAAATAAAGACCACAAATGAGTTTAAATGATCTTTTTGTACCTTTGCTATGATTTCATAGACATGGGTTATGTGTTGGCAGGACAGAACCTGAACAGGTCAGATTTAAAGATTTAAAGAAATATAGGTATTGATAGAGAATATTCATTTGTATTTCACATACCTCACAATATCCACAAGGGGGATTTTTCCCCCCAGGAAGACCAATACCAATAAGTCTGTCTTAAGTCTGTCCTAAGTTTGTCTTAAGTCTGTCCTAAGTTTGTCTTAAGTCTGTCTTAAGTCTGTCCTACTACTTTTGGTATTCACAGAAGGCATTTAGTAGTAGTAAAGTTAGTATTTTGTCTTAAGTTTGACTTAAGACAGACTTAAGACAGACTTAGGACAGACTTAGGACAGACTTAAGACAGACTTAAGACAGACTTAAGACAGACTTAAGACAAACTTAGGACAGACTTAAGACAGACTTAAGACAAGATCCTAACTTTACTACTACTAAATGCCTTCTGTGAATACCAAAAGTAGTAAGTTTAGGATTTTGTCTTAAGTTAGTTCTGTGAATCGGGCCTGTTTACTCTGGTTGAACACTGCAATGCACAAATGTATAAATATAAGTCTTTTATTCTTAGGAAGCAGTAACTTAAATTCTAACTCCTAAATTCCAATAGGGAAATAGGCACAGTGAATTATTTCAACCCAACAGAATATTTTATTACTATTTATATACTGTAGGTTATTTTGAATAAGCTAATTTTTACCAAGACTTATCTGAATTTGGTAATACTTCTGCTCTTCTTTTTTCGGGAACTTAACAGGACTACAGCTGCTGATGAGTGATGAAGGAACATCTCACAGGAAACGCTGTAGGAGGTACTAAAAAAACGGATAACTATTTGCTTCAGTAGAACTTCTAAAATACAACTGAAAAGGATTCTCTATTTTTTTTAGAAACTAAAAAAAAGAATTTCTCTGAGTAAAGCTACTCACGGACAAAGAGACCGACTACCAGATGCTGGCCTAAACTTCCGATGGTCAAACGCAACAGAAACTTTCCCTAAACACTACTCTAATGCTCAATTCTGAGGAGACTCTCTGAAAGAACACTAACTGCTGGAATATATTTAGTGAAGTGCACAGTATGGATGGTTACACACATGCTTCACTCGAGCTTCTGCTCTCAAGCGCTCGTTGGGGAAACAACTAGACTGCTAACTTGCTCATCTTCATACGTGGTCATTCTTAGAGCTCTTTGCCTGGCTAGGACTCTCCAGGGTAAATCGATAGCCAGTCCTTTGCAGCTACCACATCGCTTTTCATCTTTCTTCCTCTTAACACTCATCAATCAGACATTGTGGGGGAGGCATTGGCAACATTTCTAAGAATCCTGTGTGGTGTAGACTTACTACTGTCTCTTTTACATTCACTTGTAAATGTGTCTCCCTTTTTCAAGAAATGGAGACGCAAGTCTTCACTTTTGGGTAAGTTTCCAATTGGATTTTTGGAAAACCCATTAGTAGTAAAGTAAACTGTAAGAGCAACCTTGCACAAGTAATTTTCTTCCCAGTGTAAGTTATCTTTATGAATAGTCCAATCTCTGCCCGTCCCCTGTGGGGGGAAGTCACAGACAGAGGTTAGGGCACCTCATCTTCCTAGGGAATTGGCTAGTCGGAGGGCTAAAGTTTCTACAGGTGAATGAAGGATGGGCCCATTTTGGTTAAAGAACTCATGCAAAGTTTGTAATAAACTGAAAACGAAATTGATAAAAACAATGGGAATTTTGTGAGAAAGTTGGCAGGATTCGGTAGGGCGAAGGAATTCAGCTCCACCCCTTCAGAACATTCCTTGGACAGAAATATCTTAAAAGTAGAAGGCGCTGCCTGACTACTGGAAGAAGAAGGGTCATGGACTCATTACTTCTGCTTATACCCAGGGTTTGAAACTGCTCTCCAAGGTTCAGGTGATTGTCATCATGTTACCTATTAGAGGAAAACAAAACATCAGAATGACTCCTGACTCCAAAAAGGCCTGTTGGGGATGGGACCCTGCAGGAGCCCTGGCTGGAAAGAAATCTGGTGCCATGAAGCATGCATTGAGGACAGCAGGAGCAAGCAGGAGAAGGTTTGCAGCAATTGGAGTGGGACATAGTCATTAATTCCACAGATTCAGCAAGCAGGGAACTTTTTGCCGAGCTGAAAATGGCTTGTGGTGGGCCCTGCAGTAAAAGCACCCATCTTCTACACGTCCTACTTGGATACCTCCAATCTTGCCTGCTGGGGAATTTTGATAACCAATAAGTTACTAAGGGCCTGATATAAAATCTGGCTGAGAGGGTACTCCATCAAAAAAAGGAGACTAATGGAGATAGTATGTCGACAACTGAGACTACTCCGTCTCCAACACCGATGTATACCTCCGATGGCTCAAAAGATTAATGGCAATCAGAAGCGTTTGCCATTTGTCTGCACACTTTATTTAGAGTGAGCGGACGAATGGCAAGTTATCACAGTCCCTGCCAGGAAAAAACTCAGGTAGTAAGGGACAGTGAAAACTGTAACATGAGCCCCATGCCAGGGGAAAAAACTCCCACGGTGAGGGGGGTCATTATTTATTGTTATTTACACAAACAAACTCCTGCTTTTAGATTTTCTTTTTGAAAAAAAAAAATAAAAATTGAAAGTTTGCCATACGGCTCTTTCATGTTGACAGAGCTGTGCATCAACCCTTCAAACAACCACTGTGATGGTGGTTCCCGTAAATGCAAGAGATATCCACTGGGCCAAGTACACTCTCAAGTTAATACAGTACTTTACTCTTGTCACCTTTGCGGAGTAGATTTCCATTTGCCAAAGTCTAAATCATGCCCTAAGTTCGAAGGTAAAACTTTGTACCAGAGCAAGGTGGCATATCTAGCCCAACATGAAGTGACGACAGTGGGCTACAAAATCTAGCTTTGTCTGGCTCAGAGCTTTTAGTGCCAAATCCAAAGGCTTCATCAGGAGCTTGACAATGGCATATCCTAATATGTAAGATCCTTACTAGTTTCTACATTTTGCATTGCTCCTCCGGAAGTCTTCCACCTCCTGAAAGGTGACTACAACCTAAGGTTTAAACTTTAGCCTGCGCAACACGTTTGTCTATCCTAACTCCATCTCCATAATAGTTGGCTTGTAAGCATGCCTAGTTATCAATCACTGTAAACTGAACTTTTGCTTGGTACATAACGTTTTCTTGATACTTTTTGCCTAAAAATTGAGAAATTCATATCTCTTGTTCACAACTCCTAATCATCACCCCTCTAGTGCAGTGAATGACTATTTGACATCCTCTGAGCTACCTCCACAATAAGTAGGACATCAATGGGTTTTCCAAAGGGAGAGCACAGGGGAACCTCCAGTGCTCAAACCAGAGGCTTTAACCCAAGTGATAAGGGCCAATATGAAATTGCTTCTGCATGAGCACCCACCCCATCCTTGCCCTTCAGATTCCATCGGATAGGATCACAGGGGGCAGGTGAGAGCAACTCGATGTACATCCAGGAGGGTTTCTAAAACAAGTAAGGTAACTGAAGTCGAAGGATGCATTGCTGGAAAGTAGACAGTCTCCCTTTTCCAGCAATGCCTCTCTCAAACCAATCACTGCTCGTAGATTGTGGATATACTGCAACCCATAAGCAGAGATCCCACTAGACACCAGGAATTTCTTGTTTTTTGGAGGTCAGACCCCAAGGCATGAGTTGAGCCCCTCTTGGGACACACAATCTTTTTTTAGATTTTCCCTTCCCTTGGGGGGCGTGCCAGCAGGCCCATGAGGGGAGCATGATCAGTCCCCCAAGTGCAGGGAAAAGTTCACAGTTTTGCTTACGTCTGCACCCTGTGGCCTTCTGGTGCCCTATGGCAGAACAGTAAAAATAAAGAAGGGGCCCTGTTGCTTCGCATTATTTGTTGCGGTGGGTGGAAGCAAAATTTGAATGGTTCAATAACTGATCCACAGATAAAGTGGGCTTACCCATTGTCCAACAATACATGCTATGCTGGGTGAAAGTAACATTTGAAAGGAACATGCCCATGGAAGTTATGATGTTCCTTTGCAAGCACAATCTGTGCTGTGGTGAGCCAGTGACAAGCTAGACCAATCTGGAGTGCAGGCAGGTATAATGCCGAGCACAGGCAGAGTACTCAGTTGTCAGCCTCCTAGTTTAGTTCAGTTACAAACTCCTTGTTCACTGAAGATGCAGGATGTACGGTCAATGCTGCACATTGTTTGTCTATTGACTACTTTCATCTTTTTCTGGATGAAGACATCCTTGAGGAAATTGTAAAACAAACAAATTTGCATGCCAAACTGTGACTAATGGAGCACAGAGGTTTTCTGTTGGCTCACTCTAGGGCACACCTGTGGACTTTCACTTCACCTGGGCAGTTGAAAACCTTTCTGAGCATAACCCTCAACATGGGAATAGTGCACAAACCAATAGTATAGTCCTACTGGTCTACTTGTTACAGTTTGGCGATGCCACACTTTACACCAGTCATAAGCAAAGACAGGATTTTGATTTTGCAGCATATGCTGCATTTCAATGATAATTCTGCTACTTTACCCTGCAGCCACCCAGACCATGACAGTTTTTTCAAAATTCACCCTGTTGTGAAACATTTGTCTGCCAAGTATCCAGATATTTATACTCCTGAATGAATACACCAATGAGTACTTCATATTGTAAAAAGGACAAGTACTGGTCGGGCAGTACATACTAAGCAAAAGAGCATGTTATAGCATCAAAATGTACATGTTGTGCATGAGCTCCACTCTTTATGTATGCAGCCTGAGAGTACATACAGGGAAGAACTCCACAATAAATCCTGCAGGTTGTCTTTGTGCACTAAGAGGTAGTGGGAAGATTGTATGGGAGTTTGCCCAATCTCTCTTTCATAAAGTTTATAACCTTTATGTAGGTAACTTCAATACTGGAGCCCGAATGTTTAGAAAATTGTACAATGCGGGCACTGTGGCTTGCTGTCAATTTGAAAGTATAGCAAAGGATTCCCTTAGGATTTTGCTTGTAAGAATCTCCAAAAAGGCCAGAGCAGTGTGCTGTGTTGCAACAAACTGCTCACTGTCAAAGTCACAGACAGTTGGAAATGATGTGTACTAACTATACTTTATGAGGGGAACACTTTACCCAGTCACAGTCAACAGATGTCTATAAGCCCACCTGCACACTTAATGACTACAAGTGCGTGGGTTGAGTAGATAAAAATGTCCAGGTTCTTCAGTGATATAATGTGACTCGTAAAACTTGCACATGGTGTAAGAATTTGGCTACCCGTCTGATTCAGTGGGCAACATACAATGCATATATTGTCTATCGACAGACCACCACAGGAAGACTGATGTCATACTTTGAGTTACAGTTGGCTGTTATTGAAAGCCTTATTGCTGTAGAAGCAGTAGCCTCTACTTCATCTATTGTGAAGGATGTTATAAGGCTGCAGGGCTGTCACTGTGCACACTGCATTCCTGCAAAAGAGTCACTGATCTCATCAATGCAGTTGGTTCTCAGTAAGGAAAGAGACAAGAGAGTAGATATTATTGCCCCTAGTGGCTGTATCAGTCTGGTGTGTACATTCTAACTTGCTTTACTTTGTACCACACAAACATGAAGTTCTGGGAAACTGATTAAAGTGGAGCACACAGATTAAGAGTTAGTATCTGCCCAAATGGTTTTTTATGGATACATACCTTCCATGGACCATTACTTTGAGTAGCTGTGAAGCGTTTTACATTCTTCCATTTAATATGGAAAGAAGGACTATAAACCAAGTCTTTCTTGAGTCACCATGTCTTTACTGACTTTAGTAAAAGGAAGCACATTGGTCTTGCTTTGGTCTGCTTGCCAACTTCAGCCTCCTTGGAAACATGGACAGAAACAGGAATATATCTTTACTTTACTTTACTTTAGAGACTTTATTCGGTTATATTTCACACCATAAAAGTACACATGTATACAATACGATTAAAAACATTATTCATATTATTACAAGTTCATAGTCACATACAAAAAATCATATTACACGTAGCCCAATGCCAATAACTTGATCCAGATACATGGTAAAGTGCAGATAGTAAATACAACATCATTTGTCTAGGCAATTCCTTAGTTTGACAGTTAATTTTAAAAATTCTTTAACCTGTAAGACACTATCACTGTACAAAAGCTGCAAATAAAAAAAGGCAGGTTTGATTTGGTTAAAATTAAGTTTCCTTAAGAGTGCAACAAGATAACGTTTGCGGGGATATTCATAAAACCTACATAAAAACATAAAATGCAGCATATCCTGAGGAGACTTCCCGTCGCAGCCACAGGGTGCTGCAACCTGGTTAAATATGTCTGACTTCGGTCGTATTAAAAGATGATGAAAGATGTCAAATCTAAACCTAGTCAGCAAGAATTTCTCATGAGAGGTGAAATTACTCATTAAGTATGGCTCCATGCTTTCACAAGTTTTTAACATCACATATTTCCTAATTCTTGATTTCATAAGCTCCTCACTTTCCCTTTGAGCCAGCTTATCCTTGTAAAAGGCTTGTTTGATTGCTATTATATCCCCCTTTACAATTCCACTAGGATTTTCAAACAAATTCAAGCGCCCAAGCCTGGAAAAACAAGTTTTCAGGTATTTTAACCAGGGGACACGCATATGTTTGTCCTGGGATATAAGATCTCTTACAATCAAGTGGGTAAGAGGTATGTCCTGATGTATCCACAGTTTCACCCAGCAAGTCAAAGGCCTTAGGGAAAAAATATCACTTAGATAGTGGATTCCCAGTTCTTTGTGTATTGTCAGGTTGGGTGTACTGGTCGGGACACAAAGTAAACGTTTTAGAAAGTTATTTTCGGCAACCTGCAACTGTTCTCCAGCCGCATATCCCCAAAGTTCGCTGCCATATGCAGCTGTAGGAACAGATTTAGCATTATACAGCTTAATCATTGCGTTGATTGGCTTACCCAGTTTAGTCGCAAAGTTAAAAACAGAAGCATTAGCCCTTATCAGTTCACCTTTCTTTTTGGCCAAATGTGGGCCCCAGTTAAGCTTGGTGTCAAACAAGACACCGAGATATGAGAATGTTTCTGTGACTGGTATTGGGACATCATCCAGTTTAAAAATAAAATTCTTTTTGGGTTTATGGCCAATATGCATTATATATGATTTGGAGTTGTTGACCAATAAATTTCGATCAGACATAAAGGTGTTAAAAGCATTTAAAAGCGCCTGGAGACCCTTCTCCGATCTTGAAATTAAAACCGCATCATCTGCGTATAAAAGAACTGGAATACCCCGCCTGCCGGCTCTAGGGCAATCTGCCTGTACATTCTGTAGATAATCATCTAAATCATTAAAATAGAGATTAAAAAGGAAGGGGGCAAGAATGCAACCCTGACGCACTCCCTTCTTTATGTCGAAGTTACCAGTGGTGTCCCCGTTTGCAGAATATCTGACATTAGCACTGGTATTACTGTGCATATCCACCAAAAAGTCAACTATCCCTGGATCCACACCTTTCTCCCTCATGGACCTCCACAGCCCCCCCTGTTAACACAGTCGAAGGCTGAAGAAAGGTCCATGAAGGCAAGATGGACAGTTCCCCTCTGTACAATAGTATATTTGCTCAATACAAGAAATAGGTTAAGGCACTGGGTTATGGTGGAGCGCCCCCCACAGAAACCATACTGAGAAATCGACATGATGTTATTTTCGATCGCCCAGCATGTTATTCTCTGTAGTAGAATTCTCCCCATAATTTTGACCATGGAGTCAATTAGTGAAATTGGCCGGTAGCAGTGGGGACTGCCCTTATCTCCTTTTTTGAAAACGGGAACAATCGTTGATGGTCCCCAGGATATTGGGACAGCCCACTTTAGCAGCTGCATTAAATACTGCAGCCAAGATGGGTGCCCAAAAGTGTGGAACAGACTTATACAAGTCTGGGGGGATCCCATCAGGCCCTGGAGCTTTTCTAGCAGTAAGTCCTTCAATGGCCACCATAACTTCAACATTAGTAAACCTAATAGCACCTCCCCTAGCCTCAAGCAATTTCTCAGTTATGACAGGTAACCCAGAAGAGTATAATTGTTTAAAATAAAGTTCCCACTCTTCCTTGGTAATACAACAGTCCAGACCATTACCCGGATCTTCTACCAGGAATGTTTTTTTAATTATTGTCCAAAATCTGGTACTGGATTTTAGGGTAGAGGGATCAAGTAACTCATTCCACGCATCTGCTCTTAGCGACTCCTTATGGGATTTTAGAATAGACTTATATTCCCTGCGACACAGTTTGACATTTTCCTGCACTCTCGGGATAGCTGCCAGTGCTAGCCTAAGATTACGAGCAGCTTTGGAACAATCATGATTGAACCATCTTGGCCCACATTTTCCCGCACTCATCTTTGCTGGGACCAACATCAGTTCTGACACCTTCTCCGACAGATTTTGATAAGCAGTAAGAACCGGTCGAGGGTCAGCCCCCACCTGAGTGCAGTTCACAATATCCTCAGTACATGTGTCTACAATGTTTTTATACAGTAAATCTGGAGTCACCATTGACCATTTAAGTCGCCGCCTTCCATCTGTGGTGCCTAACCTCCCGGGGTTACATATCACTCTTTCCTTAGGAAACCAGCGTCCCTTCAAACGAATTGTTAAAGGGTTATGGTCACTGAATTCGCTTGGAACAATATCAAACGAGTCTAGTAAAGGCAGCAGTGTTGCTGACAACAACATGTGATCAATAAAAGTGCCCCTCCCATGCCCCTTGAAGGTGGGAGTATCGAAACACTTAAATGGATCCCTGAGCGTCATGGCCAGGGAGAGGTCCAGGTTATCCAGGAGAGCATTGCATAATTCCCCAGCCAATGTATGATCCAGGTGTAGTCCCTCCATACGCTCACAACTTAAATCATTTATGCATTTATGCAGAGGGTCTCCACACAAGTGAACATTGAGATCAATCATGAGGTTGTGATTATAATCCTTTAGAGAGGAAGTGAGAAAGGCATGTAAGACAGATACAGAGTTAGATACTGAGATGACATTGGCGGCATTATATAAATTCACTAAACATACTCGGCAGTGTACCCCATTTAAAACCAAGCCCATCATACCAGGATCATTTGCATCAATTCTGCTAATTTTACAGGTAACAGAGATAGAAACAAAAATCACCAGCCCACCCTTAGGTCTGCCTCTTAATGATGGTGTGGCCGGGACATAGAAGGCCTTGTACCCTTCTAGAAAGAGATCACATTCAACCAACCAAGTCTCTTGTAGGCAGATAACTTTAAATTGCTTGATGTAATTGACCCAGTTTATATCTGTCATTTTTGCAGCCAACCCCGCAATGTTCCACGAGACAACATTGCTATCATAGTTTTTTTCTTGTAAATTCTAAGTGGACACCAATTCATCTGAGATTGAGATGCCTTGACCCACAGGCATCTCATGTCAGTCGCACATGTCCAGGCCAGATAAAAGATCGTACCTGTTCAGTGTGTTGATGTTAAACCCAGGATTAGGTTTGACCGAAAAATTAGGTCTATTCTGTGTATTGGTAACGTTACCCAATCCCCTCCGATTAACAATATTATACTGAAAGCGGGTGTCCATATCCCGGGTCTGGGTTTCAGCCACTGGACTAAACAACCTTTGTTGGGGGGGTTATGGCAAAGATGGGCATAAAAAAAACCAGAGGTCGAGCACATATACTGCTCTCATTATGTATCAGTGACGAAGCTCTTAAGAGAGCGGTGGCCACATGTTGGGGATGTTTAAAGTTCACAACAATGCAGTCTCCGCTTCCCATTTTTTCCAATGGGCCCACCCAGTTCACCCGCCTGACTGCCAGAATCTGATCAGAATATGCAATTGGGAAGCCACAGTTTTTGTTAAGCCATGACACTGTTTTGTTTTTAAATGAGGTATGAGACTCGTCATAGGGTGAGGCAGAATGAGTACCGCAGGGTGGGACATTAGTTAGGACTACCACAAATGGCGCACAGTCAGGCAGTAGATTAAGATAACGTTTAATTCTGTGCGACCTACTATCTGTTCCCTGTCTTGATACAGGGTCAGATTGAATATGTGGATCCATTGTTACTTGGGTGGCTGGTGTGGTTACTAATGTAGGGGCCCTACTCACGGTGGTAGGTACTGCCGTCACATTGATGGGATTTGACTGAGTTATTCCCCACGCCAGCCCTGCCTGTCTACCATCCCCAGGTTTATCCCTCAATCCAGTAAGTTCAGCTTGGTACAAAGATACCAGGCCGCCAAGCCTAGACACCTCAGCTGTTAGAGTGTCTATCTTAGTGGTTAAAGGTCTGATAGCCTCCTCTACCTTAGATTCTAATTTAGACTCGAGGTTTTTTATATGGGCAACCAATTGTGCGATATTAGCATTAATGTTATTCTCCTTGTTTCCAGTAAACACAAAGGGATTATTAAGTGGGACATTAACATCAGCAGAGTCTACAGCAGAAGGGTTTTTCTTCTTGTTCCCACCCCCTTTTATCTGTGTTCGCCTACAGTTATGTACCGGCCTTATAGCTGGCAGAACTTCTTCCAAATCCTCACTAGATCTATTTTGATGTTCTATATGGACCTTAGCCCTAACCACAATCGGCGTGACCGGGTTTTCTCCAACAGCACCATTGTCACTAGCCTCTCCCTCAGCGTCCATCGCTATCAGAGGTGGCGTCTCAGCCAGTGTTGTTGCAGGGGGCCCTTTCCCTCCCCAGAGATGCCCTGCGTTCACTATTAATCAGAGTGACTTTTTTACCATGTAATTGTCAATAGTACTATGGCCAGTTGCAGTTTTATCATTTTTAGCCTTAGACATCCTTACTAGCAACAGTACGTGTTGGAATTGCAATGCGACTATATACAAATAATAAAAATAAAAAGAATTAAAGTCTCACTTGTTACTTAAAAAATAGAGAGATCAGTTCACGGAGCCAGAGTCTCGGGCCCAGCCCAGTCTCCTCAGGCCTCTGAGGGCCACAGAGGGCCCGCCCTTTTCCCGGGCTTAGCCCGGCGTCGCCCGCGTGCGTCCCGCGACGCGGCGGGAGCCGCGTTCTTTTCTGCGCCTCCGGGCGCGTGGTTCGCGTCAGCAGCCGCTGGGAGGTCTGGGAGCTGTAGTCTCCCCCTGCTCGCAGCTGCGCGATGGAGTTGCGGCAGCAGGGGAGACTATCAGCGTGTGAGTCCCACAAGTGGCGGCGACAGCAGCGAAAGGACGGGGCAGCAACAAAGCCCCCTGCAGCAGGTATGGCAACAAGGAGCCACTGGTTTCCCCGCTCCACCGAGGGAGCCGCGTTCTTTTCTACGCCTCCGGGCGCGTGGATCGCGTCAGCAGCCGCTGGGAGGTCTGGGAGCTGTAGTCTCCCCCTGCTCGCAGCCGCGCGATGGAGTTGCGGCGGCAGGGGAGACTATCAGCGTGTGAGTCCCACAAGTGGCGGCGACAGCAGCGAAAGGACGGGGCAGCAACAAAGCCCCCTGCAGAAGGTATGGCAACAAGGAGCAACTGGTTTCCCCGCTCCACCGAGGGAGCCGCGTTCTTTTCTGCGCCTCCAGGCGCGTGGATCGCGTCAGCAGCCGCTGGGAGGTCTGGGAGCTGTAGTCTCCCCCTGCTCGCAGCCGCTTGATGGAGTTGCGGTGGCAGGGGAGACTATCAGCGTGTGAGTCCCACAAGTGGCGGCGACAGCAGCGAAAGGACGGGGCAGCAACAAAGCCCCCTGCAGCAGGTATGGCAACAATGAGCCACTGGTTTCCCCGCTCCACCGAGGGAGCCGCGTTCTTTTCTGCGCTTCCGGGCGCGTGGATCGCGTCAGCAGCCGCTGGGAGGTCTGGGAGCTGTAGTCTCCCCCTGCTCGCAGCCGCGCGATGGAGTTGCGGCGGCAGGGGAGACTATCAGTGTGTGAGTCCCACAAGTGGCGGCGACAGCAGCAAAAGGACGGGGCAGCAACAAAGCCCCCTGCAGCAGGTATGGCAACAAGGAGCCACTGGTTTCCCCCAGGAATATATCAAACCAGGGACAATACACGTCCCCAGTTTATCCCATTCCTGTCACAGGTACTAGATCCAGCCATAATATTGGGTCAGGACATGTGTGGGAATGCTGATAGGTAGAAAATGTGTGGATACCTGCAGAGTCTAAAAGGTTCAGACCCACAGAATACGAGGAAAAGGTGTGTTGTTAGTCAAAGTTTCAGGTTTGCAGTCAATTGCATTTTAGCAAATATTGTGGGATCCATGCAAGGCACACCTCCCTGAAATACACTGGGTGTCTACTTTTAAAAATGTTTGGGCATGATAGACACTCCTTGGTAGTGGTCGAGCCCAGGCCCAAACATGGCAGCTACCCCGTCGCAAAATCAGGTCACGTTTTAAAGGAGTGTTGATATATTCATGTTGCGTTTTAGGGCCTGTTGTGTTGTGGGTTCTTGTATGAGGTGCACAAGTGTGGCTAGGCTTTTCATTAGGGGAAGCATGGGGATGCTAGGTGGTATGAATGTTGGGGATCCATACAGACTTCTGAAGTTTTGTTCACAAAAATGAGTGAGAAATGTATGATATTAGGCAAAGTTTAATATTTGCAAGGAATTGTAGGTAAGGAAATGTCATTGAATATATGTAAAGGACATCATCATGGACTCCTCTGGCTGTCTAGTTTCCAACAATGTCTGGGTTTAGTCGGTTTCCGTGAGTGGCTGCCAATCCTGGTACCAGAAATGGCAGCTACCCCCAACAGCAAATCTGGGAATTTTATGGACAGTATATGTGATGACTCCACATTTTGATTTGGGGTCTGATGTGTATCGGCAGCTAGGCCGAGCCACTAAAGTGGGAAAGATTTGTTATCAGGAGAAGTGTGGAAATACAGAATAGCATAACTTTTGTTATTATGAATTGAATTACTCTCTATTAATGGCCTCCAAATGTAAACCAGTGTGCAAGAAAAATGGCATTTTATAAGTTACCCTCTGAATCACATGATGGTTTGGGTAACCCTAAATACAGAGATCTACAAATGCCCACTACTTCTAAATTCAGTATCTTGTTCACATTTTAAAAATGCATTCATTTTTTTCATACCCATTTTCAATGCATTACATTTTACCATATGAATGGCTGCATGATCAGTTAAAAAAGAAAAATCATTGCAAGTTGAAGCTCACTTGTTGGCTCTGAGTATTCAGTGTTTTTGAACAAACAACAAATACTATATATCTATTAGGCTACAAATGTCTGCCAGACAAATAAGTGTGCTGTTTTTGTAATTTAGCTATTGCGACAAAAAAATTGCAAATGAAAACATTGGCACCACTTGTTAATTTGTCCGCCTTATTTTAATCATTTTTGGATTACAACGGTTAATTTCTTTTGGAAAACCATGAGTAATCTGTCCAAATGACTGCTTGCTGAATTCAGAATATTGTCTAGTTTTTAAAATACATAGGTTTCTGAGTTCAGCAATGGGTTTCACACATGTTTCCACCACAAACTGAAAATAGGGTGAAACTGCAAAAAAAAACCAGAAAATGGACTACCAATTAAAAAATGCAAAACTCTGGTAAAAACGTGTTTCTGTTTTACACCTCTACTTGTTCCTGAAAGCTGGGATGCAAAACAATGCATTATAATACACATGTATCTTATTCCATTTTTCAAACGAAAAACAAAAGTATATTATATTTTGTCTATTTTATTGGTTCCCTCCAGGGGAAAACAAAAGCTCTAGGTACCTTTAGGATCCCTAATGTGGTCTAACAAAAAAAGGGCATGAATCTGACTGGATACCTTTTATGGTAAAAAGGTTAAGAAGGCCTAAGCTCAAAGTACTCAAAACATTAAAATAGGGCTCAGCAGTGGAGGTGGTAAAGCCTCCAGCAGCTAAGGGGGTTAATCATTTTGCTTACTAAAAATAATTTTCCTCTATTTGTCTAAATTGGTTTTGGAATGCTATTGTGTTGTTTCCTTGACTTAACAGTTGATCTTAAGATGCATTTCATTCTGACATTGCCTGCTTGTGCCACAGCTCACAGGGAGTGAGCAAAGTTTCTCTTAGAACTGTATGTAACCAAATTAGAGTGTTTTCATTAAATTAGTAAAGGCACCCCTTCTGAAATTACTAACACTCTTTTTAACAATCACCCTCTGCTCTTTCTTCATGTGTAAGCAATGTATAAACTGGTTAAATATCTTATTCATTAACAAACTCTGATACAACCTGCCACATCACTTAAATGTAATGTATTATAATGGAAGGCAGTGACAAAGAAGTATAATACATGGGAGCCTAATATCCCTGTATAAAACTTGTCTCTGAAGTCTGTTTTACAGGCCAATTGTGATGGCCCGAGTCACCTGTAATAAACTAATGACGTAGAAGCTCATCCCTGATGACTTATTACAGATAAGTTCTGATCTCACAATGCCTCCTGCTGGAGCCTGCACCACAGGGAAAAGGCAGATCACAGAGCAACATTAAAGCTGCACTTGATATTTAAGACAACATATTTATTTATTTTTCCCACGCTTTGAATAATTGAAGGAAAAATATAATCTCTCTGTATGTTTTCACACCTCCTCAACTACAGAGTTTTTTCTTTTTAATATGGCTTCCATTAAACTGATTTTAATATATTTTTGCAACAAGTATCTGACTGCTCTTTAGTGTGCTTCATTTTGAACTAGATATTCTAATTTTGTTCTTCATGTTTAAAAACTTCCTTGGTTTCTGAGAAGGGTTATGTTGTGACCTTGTATCATATGATTTAAAGTACATCCAACCATACATTATAAGGAAATTGCAAATCACTTTGAAGCTTCATGACTTTATAAATGAATTCATCATTTGGCTTTGTTAATTTAAATAGTCATGAAACTACTTACAATATCCTTATAATGTATGGCGGGAGTACTTATCTCATACATAAAGTTAATGCATTACAAATACTTCAGTACAACTAATCATGACTTAGTGTGTATTTGTTTGTGTGATCAAATATCTGGTACTTCATTTCTATATAGGTAATTATCCGGGATAGCATGCCTAAATACATTTTAACTCCACAGTTCTCAGATTGTGCCACCGCACTGGTGCAGACGCCTAACTTTTCTACACTGTGTAATATAGTGTAATCCATTATATGCTCAAATAACTATTACATTTATTAGGTACCACAACCCCTGAACATTCAGAGGTGCCACAATAGACTGGATATGCATATGATTTGCATAACTCTAAAAGAACAAATTATAGTTAACTTCCTACGCACTAACACCAAAGCCACACCGTTGGAATACTGATTCTCCATCATAGTAAACTCATTAATCACTCATAAGAATGTTCACAATAACATCTGAACTCATTAGACAGTCCTCCTGCACAGGACCACATCCATCAATCTGGCACAGTAGTTTCACCCATCTTTACATTCTACTCATCACACAATCACATAATCGTACTTCACAGTACCATCAGAATGATTGCCAGGCTATCCCAACCACTCACAAAACACACAGTTCCGACAGCTGACCAGCAGATGCTTCCTCACCATACAACACATGCACCAAACAGAGATATGCCCACAACAGCGGAACATGTTAAACGTTCCACATGCATACCTATAGCATCAACTCTAACTAGTTAGCAATGCAAAGCCACCTCAACAGCACACCCAGTTCCCCACAGAGTCAAACCTCACAGACCCAATCAATCAGACCTAAAAATACAGCAACCCCCCTCCCCAAATAATTTGCAAATCAGTCCTTCCAAGCAAAACGACATATTATTTAAGAATGACAAAGCACAAAATCACAATAGAACTCTGTGAACTCTATTGATTCTCATGTTCACACTTTGTACAATGCACCAGAACCTTTAAGCCAGTGAAGGAGACCTGACTGGACAGCATATCTCACTTCACATGATTATCACCCACTAACACAACACAGCACCAAAGCCACATATCTGATAAAAGGAACTCTGTCTGAACAATCCAGCACCATTGCTTGGGCACTGGACAACATTTGTTATAGGTGATATGATCTAGGCTGGTAAACTATACCACTGAATAGAGAACAAACACAGTTTATAACTTTAAATATAATCTTATCCATCAACCCACACGCTATACTCTGTCATGGAAACTAACTAGTAGGCAGTAGGTAGGTCATGGCTTTTAAATTTAGTGAGTTTATAAGGACCATAGGTTGCATGTGTAACAAAACCTCCTAATAGCTCTTGGAGCTCACTGCATCTTAAAGATTGGCTTAAAGCAATGAAAACGTATCTTTCATACTTATAGTGATTGTTAATAGTACTTTTTCATAATACCCTTGTTATTGTAACATGTTCTGGATCACTTATTTCCTGTTATCTGTTTCTTTTTTGTTTGGTATTTTTGTGTTAAGATAGATATAAAACTTTTCTCGGACACTATATGCCTTTAAGCTGACAATGTGACGACATTTGGAGGTATATTCTCAAGAACGTACGATAATCATCGCCAAAATAGGTTAACGCAATTCCACATATCGCCGTCTATTGCGGGAAATTAACTCTGTGTCAACGTCGTATTCTCAAGGCAGCGGTAACATGCAATAGTTTCCCGACAACTAATCAAATGTCTGCAAAATCATTACCAGGACGGTGATAAAAATCAAATCCGAAAGCAAAAAAAGTGGCAATGGACCCAACCGCGATGGCAAAATCAGCGATAAGCTGTGCCAGGCCTGCAATTCATACATGTCAGGTGGGAAAAATCACCATAAAAGGAGAAAAAAAAGCAAACAAAAACAAAACAACTGCGAAGCACAATGGAGGGAGCCGGAGTAGGAACAGAGGACGACCAGAACCCCACAAGCCCCCCGGAGGACCAGGTCGGGAACTAGGGGTCAGGGAAGGGCAAGGACAAGAAGAAGAGGAAGACGCGGTTCAGTCTGCAGGAAAACAGGATCCTGATAACGGAGGTGATAAAATACTATCAACAACTGTTTGTCACCTCCAATGTGTCATTGGTGACAAAAAATGGAATATGGCAGTCCATCATGGACAAGGTGAATGCGATCGGAGTGTTGAGGAGGACAATGAAAGAGGTCAAGGTTGCTGGAATGATGCGAAGCACAAAACCAAGCAGAAACTCGGCAACAACCAGAAGGCAGCAATGCAGACTGGAGGTGGGAGTCCAGCGTCACAGGAGGAGCTGGACGAGATGGATGAAATGGTGTCCATAGTCATCAGTGTGGAGATGGAGGCAGGAGTTTGGGGACCGGACACTGTTCGACAGGAGCCGACACAACAGCAAGAGTGTGAGTAACGACCAGGGACTGGGGGACAGGGGGAGATGGGCACAATGGCACACATGCACAATTAAGCACCGCACAGTGCACACCCACAATGACTCTGGAGCATGCCCCTGATCCCCTTGGCACACTGCAGAACACCTAAAAACTGCAAGTAGGCCCCCGTCGACTATGTGCCCAGAGGGGGCCCTCCCCACACATCACTAATCTCACAACAGACCCATGCACATGTGCTGAACCCAGCAAAGCTGCGGGTCCGTGACCCACACTGACAATGCAAGTGACACTGTATGATGATTAGCATGGCTGCAGTCCAATTATCATGACATGGTGCACGCCACAACACTGAGGTGGCTGAGTGTGGACCACATTCATAAAGGAGCAGGGCACACTCTGACACATCCACGTGAACAAACAACCCCTAACTCCAACAAGACATCTGCGGACAAACCATGCCCGAGTTTCAACTCCCACCAAGAGTCCAATTTACCCAAGCCTGCAACATCTCAGCACTGTATAAGCACATAATTGAAAGGCACACCGCCTGAAAGGAATAAGGGCCAGCAAAATCAGAGCTGCAGGGCCGATTCTTCCACAATGCAGCAAACACACATCAGAAGCAGAGCACATCAACATTGACAACAATGTGGTACAAACTGCAACACATTCACAGCAAACCCACATCCGTGATGTTGTCGAAATGTCCACTGTCCTGCATCAAATAGGCAGCTCCTCCCAGTCACAATGTACATGGTCATGCAGTCTGTATGTAAACTTGTACAATGCATCAACATACATGTGAACACAATGTTAAACTGCATCTCCGCTTCACATTGCAGAGGGAGAATCAACACCTCCCACAGAGCAGACCTAACTACTCTTCACTGATGACGAAGAGGACCTCCCCACTTCAGACACCGATGCCCTCCAACAGCTCATGGACACCCTCAGCACCCCACCCCCAGGAGCAGGGCATACCAGCTGCATCGAGGAGACCTCACCCCCTGCACAGACCACACAGCAGGAAGCACCAACCACCACGGCTGTCTCCCAGGACTCACACGAACAACACATGGCCTTCCAACGGCGTGTGTTAGGTTGCCAGGAGAAGATGGTTGATCAGGTGCGGGTGGGGTTCAACCTCATGGCAGCCAAACTAGATGCCATACGTGGGTGTCTAAGTCCCATCAGGGACCACTTATAGTCCCTAACGGACACCCACAGTCTGCTCCATGCTCTCCAACGATCCATGGATGACATCGCTGGAGTCCTGACTCTGAGACAAGGACAACTGTCTAGTCAGAGTGGCTCCAGCGGTGTCATCTGGGAGTTGGGACACATCCGGAGGACCATGGAGAACATGGAGCGGATGCAGGCTCAAAGAATGGCTGCCACCGCTGCACACCAGCATGATGTAACTGTGATCTACCATGCCCTGCAAATCCTCATCATGGCATTGCTGCCATAAGTCCTGACGCAGATGAATGATGCTGCTGTTTCAACATCCACATCTCTGCCCCCTGATAGGTCAGTGCCACATAGTGCTGGAGACAGAACACCCCCACCCACATTTGAGGCACATGAAACATCAGATGACGAAGAAGCGGATGATTCTGCCTTACTGGTAAGTAGGAAGCAGTAGCATTCATCTCCGCCATATGGCCTGTTTCTGCTCGGTTCTGCCCTCTGCATCATCACTTTCCACTGTCCCCCGATGCACTGTGCGACACTCACCTTGGACCTCGACATGTTCTGCCATTTTCTGTTTGGTCACCAATGACCCATCTATCAGACTACGGACTGAACTCGCCCTCTTCAGATGTACTTGTCATTCCCTGAAGGACTCTGGCTGGCCCTCCACGGGCCAACAATGTAAAGTGGGGTTTACATGGCCCTGCACTGCTCCAGCTACAACACTCAAACATTCAAATTCATACAGATGTGTCATGTCTATTACCATTCAAGTGTGAAAGTATGGATGAATGTAGGGTCAGTGATTCCCCCTTACGGCCATGTTGCTCATGTTGTGGGGCTTGAGTCACAGGGTGCAACATTACCGATTGCGGTCCGGGTGGCGCCGACACTACAACAGAGACACACGCATTAGTTAATTTCTTGTCCAGCCCAGAACGAAACCACCCCCAGAGCCCCAGGGTCATTGTTCACACCCCTACGCTGGACTGGCATACGCCAGGCCAACCCACTCCGCTTACTTTACAGGGGGGGACAACAACTATACATGTCCCAGGTCTTCCCTGTAGTGATCTGCTGATCACAGGTCTAGTTGTCAGCATGCCACAGCCACTGCCTGAGGGCTGGTTTACACCCACACCACACCCATCCAGCACAGGCGTCACAGGACATGTGACCCTGCCAATAAAACGGGCCGGGCACATGTGCTCAAGGTCATTTCCACTATCTATCTGAGTGTGTTCGTGTGGTCAATATTTATGCATGAGGGTTTAGTGCCCTACCACATCACATTACCCACTGCCAGAGGTGACATGATGGCGTCCGCACCACAAGACTTAATCATAAAGTGCCCATGACTTGCGGTGCACAGAATTGGTGGCAGCCGAGGCACTTTGGCTGGCACGGGCCTACTGCCACGAGATGGTGACTTGCGGTGCACAGAGTTGGTGGCAGCCAAGGTACTTTGGCCGGCATGGGACTACCGCCACGTGGTGATGACTTGTGGTGCACTGAATTAGTGGCACCAGAGCTGAGCGGGTGTGCAGCCTGCGATGATGCGTAGACCTTGATACGCTGTCCTGCCAATCAAGATTTGATTTGAATTGTGAGCCCAGATGGACCACAGTGTACGGCGAAGGCAGCAGGCTTGCACAGGCACGTGGTGAGCCCTCTTGGAGAAATGCCGGTGGCGGCAGGTGAGTATTGAGGCCTGGGTGCGCAGAGGCGGGCAGTCATCGCTGGGCAGCAGACTGGTTTTGGGACCAGGACTGGGGTGCAGCATGCGCACAGGATCGCATAAGTAACACCGGTCACAGCGGCCCCCTCATGGCTGGGTTGGTGGAGTCAAGTTGCATGGGTATGAAGCTGATAAAAACCGTGATGCTTACAGGTATGAGAAATCCAGCATCATGAGACCGTAACAGATGTTCGTGTGACTGTAACCTTCCTTTTCTTTTCTACGAAGGTTACTACCACACGTACTTCTGTTGCAGTCTTTTTGAGCAGGATTTGTCTTTCCTGTAAGCATTCCGGTTTGTCCATGTGCTATACAATGTACCAGATTAGGTTTGTGACTATACGGACGCTTGACCATTGTCACAATTTGTCCAAGAGGATTCTGAATACTGACTTCCAGAGTGTGGAATTGTATTGGGGAGTTTCCGCATCATATGCAGTTACTTTAATCCACACGTTGCACTGGTGAAGTTACCCGTTGGGCGTTGGCTGTGCTTTTCGTATTGTTTATTTGTGTATTTGTAATTAAGGACTTTTTTTGCACTACTGTTTACTAGTGAACTTCAAGACCGTGCGCACCCCCATTTCAGTTACTACAATCTTGGATCTGGGGCACAGCGGTGTCTGATAACGGCTGGCGTTGGGGTTGGTTGCGCAGGGACACTACGAATTGGAAGTGTTGTGTGGTGCGAATACAGGGGCCTGCCGTTGCTGTTGTGTACATGCATCCAGACATGCGTGAGGAAGTTTGATAGGGCTAGCCGTGAGACTCCTCCGAATCTGGCAGTTGTTGTTTGGGAGGTACCAGGGTCCAGCAGGTGCAGCACAGCCAGCAGCTTTGTCTGCAGAGGGATTTTGGTTGTCCGCTGTGTTGGTACCGTCAGCCTGTGGGCAAGGTGGGTCAGGATGTGGAGGATGGTTGTCCTTTTGTGCCTGTAGTGGGCAATGACTTCCACTGGCGTTGAGTCTCTGAGGCTGGTGCGTGTTAGGAACGTCCGCTGTCCTGTTCTGCGCTGCCTCGGTGGTAGTCCTGGGGAGTTGTGGTCCGGGGGGGGGCATGGTGGTGGTGGGTGTTGTGGTCCTCTTGGGTCTCCGAGCTGCATGATCAGTGTCTCCATGACATGTGTTGGTCTTCAGATGTGGCTCTGGGCTAGGCTCCCTTTCATACTGCAGGTAATCGTCCTGCTTTACACCAGTAAAAGGCAGTTGTTAAATCCCTGCTGCTAACGCGCCTTATCGCCTGTTTTTGGATCGCAGATCTGGCTGGTCGTTGAGAATATCGCAAAGTGGTGTTTTTGTGTGTTTTTTCATCGGAACGCCTACTCTGCATATCATTAGCGTTAGTTGACGCTCTCATCCGTGGCAATTTTTTTTGTGGTAGCTATCGCTGGTAAACTGGCGATTTCGGCAGTTTGCACCAGCTTGAGAATGGGACGATAATTATTTTGCCACTTTTGCTGCACTAAAGTGCAGATAACTCGGCGATAAGTCCTTGAGGATATGCCCCTTGGTGTATCAAATAGGCATGCTTCTCAGACAAGTACATTCAAAATCCTTTCAAAGTTGAAATTCCAGAGGGGGTTGTTGGTACTAATGTGACCTACCATAGGGCTCATTCCACCCCAGACAAAGGGAAAAGACAAGGGGGATTTTAGAAATCGGGTGGTATGACATCAAAATCAAAAACATTCTCTTAAAATGATCTAGCTGCATGATACTGAAGTTCCTTTGTAGAACATGCCCCACATTTTACACTCCTTTCATAGTGAAACATTGATGATTTTCTGATGAGACGCCTCCGAACATGCATAGTTTTGATGAAGAAACATAGTTACTGTGGAAATAGGTGATAAGATTATCTAAGAATAAAGAATGAATTTAAGAATTATTTAGAAAGAATCCAGAGAGATTTGATGTTTGTTGTGTAAGTTTTGTTCTAAGACAATTTTACATTTTCTGACAAAGGGAGAGAATATAAGCATACAGGTTCCTTCTATGGATCTACTCTGCACCTAATGTCCTTTTAATAAGGCAGACGGGTATTTGTCACATTTGTTATAGAGTAACCCATCTGTCAAATTCTAAATAAGGCCCTATTTTGTAAGGTAAAAAGTATGTCCAGGACAACCTGCTTGCTGTTTCTAACGTCTGTTCCATTGTGGTCAACCTGAAATTAAACCTAGGTCCTGGTCAAATGTGAGCAATGACTTTTTATTTACGCTTTACTTTTTTTGACATGTTTTTCCATAGAAATGTAAAAATTCATATCCACAGGTCCCTTTTTTTTTTTTTTTTTTTTTTGAAACCGTTTATTACAGAATCCAAAAAATATACAAAGATGGGCCTACAACCTTGAGGCCGGCCGCTAGCAAGCAAGAGGAGCATGTGATACAGACAATAGCCCGCATGCTGCGGCAGAGGGAAATGCACAGGAGTTAGAAGCGTTGGTAGCCACACCATCCGGACCCCACATAACGGTTTCATTTTAGTATAAATAACAACAAAAAACAAATCCACAAGGCAACCCACAATCAGAAACAGCAGCATGTGCTCCCCTAGCAGGGGGACCCCACCAATCCATAGGAGTATCAAGGGGGGGAAAAGGTCAGGACGGGGACTAAGTAGACTCAGTGCCCGGAACCGGGAAGATAAACTGGCTAAGGGGACGGGGCCGGTGACGGATCGGGCAATAACGGCGGGGTACAGATTCCCCCACGGTAGGCGTTCCAGAGGCCCCATACTTTCACCCATGTCCCAGGCTTACCTCTCGCAACATACACCACCTTTTCCCGAAACATGCACCAATCCATGTTATCCTTCCATGCCGAGACAGTCGGCGACCTCTGGGAACCCCACAGTTGAGCAATGTCGCGTTTGGCCACCATATATCCCAGAGTCGCCCACCACGTTTGCGGCACCGAGTAGTCGGTTGGCTCCCACACATTCAGAAGACATCTCCTCACCTCGGGCAGCAGCGACACACGCGTAACCACCCGCAGGACCTCATGCACACCACGCCAGAATCACGCCACCTCCGGGCATTCCCACAGAATATGGAGAAAGGTCCCCAAAGAACCACACCCACGCTTACACAACCCGTCCACAGCATAGCCCATACGCAGTAGCCTTGGCCCCGTAACATAGACCCTATGGAGTATCTAGAGCTGGACGAAGCGAAGGCGGGCCGGTATGGCCACCTCTTTCGGGGAGGCCACCGCAGATACCCAGTCCTCGTCATCCAGCTCCAATCCATCGGCAACCCATGCCTCACGAAGGTTAGTCAGCAGTCCCGAACGGTCATTGATAAGTTTTTTATAAATTAATGAAATCGTGCTGTCCGGTACATGCCCATCTAGCACTCTATCCTCCAGAGGGGAATACTCCGGGATGGAGGCAACGTCCGGGAATACGGAGCATAACGCATGACGGATCTGCATATATCGAAAGTACTCCCTGTCCTGCAACTGGAATTCTGTCTGCAGCACCTCGAACGTTTTGAATCCCCCCCTCGTCCAGAGATCACCCACCCTGCTGATGCCTATCATGTCCCACTTCTCAAAGCCCTTCGAGGTCCACAGGGAGCCCAACTGCTCAGATGTGTATAGTGGCGACGCCCGGGTCAAACGATCTTTCCACCCCATCGCCACATTAGCCGCGTGCCACACTCGTACCATGACACGCGTGGGGCCCGTCAGACGTGCGTCGAGCGAGCTGGAGTAAAGCGCTCGATTATAGTCACCACTCGGCAGTAACATCTTATCCATTTCAAAGGCCGGGTTTAGAGCGGGCCCGTACAGGCCGTGATTGATCGCAGCCAGCTGGGAGGCCCAATAATACCGTTTGATATCCGGGAGGGCAATCCCCCCGTCATACCACGGGAGCGTCAGCTTAGCCAGGGCGATACGCGGTCTACCCTCCCAGAACAGTCGGCGCTGCAAACTCTCCACCTCGCGAAAGTAGCGCGCCGGGACGACGTCCATTGTGTTCTGCAGAGCGTACAGGAAACGCGGCAGCGACATCATCTTAAACAATGCCGCCCGGCCGAGCGGCGAGAGCGGCAAGCGCCTCCAACGCGCGACATCCTCCTTCAGGCGCTGGAGGGGGGGAAGCAAGTTCTGACTATATCGGGCCTCCGCGTCCAGGGTAATGAAGACACCCAGGTACCTAAATCCCCGCGGGGCGATCTGGATAGGACAACCCCGCGGAAGGATAGGATCCTCCCCAGAGAGAACATACACACACGATTTAGCCCAGTTGATGACAAGGCCGGAGTTAAGGCCAAATGAGTTCAATACATCATCCAGTACTATCAGTGATTTACGTGGGGAAGCCAGGTACAGGAGAATATCATCAGCGTATAGAGATACGCGGTCCTCATACTCAGGGGTCCAACGGAGACCACGGATAGAAGGATGCCACCGCAGCCACTCCGCCAGGGGCTCCAAGGCGAGCGCGAAAAGGAGCGGCGATAACGGGCAGCCCTGCCGCGTGCCCCTGCCCAGCTCGAACGGAGCTGACACTCTACCGTTCACAACCACCTGCGCCAGCGGTCCAGAGTACAACAATTTTACCCAACCGATGAATCCTGGGCCAAACCCAAACTTCGCGAGCGTCGCCCAAATATATGGCCACTCAAGTGTGTCAAACGCCATAGTGGCGTCCAAGGACGCCAAAATGGCCGGCTCCCGTATGAACGGGACACGTGCGAGCACCCCATGCAAACGCCGCAGGTTAAGCGCTGTGTTGCGATGAGGGATAAAGCCGGACTGATCCTGGTGAATCAAGTTGCACACTACGCCAACCAGCCGATTGGCCAACACCTTGGCGAGAATTTTGGGCTCCGCATTCAACAGCGAAATAGGCCGATAGGATGTGACCCGGTCCCGCGGCCTCCCCTCCTTATGAATAACCACGATAGTAGCCAGACACTGGTCTAGCGGGAGGGAACCCGCTGAGTGGGCCGCGAGGAACATAGCACGGAGATGCGGCGCCAGCGTATCCGGTCGCAGTTTGTACAACTCGATGGGAAGACCATTAGGACCCATGGCCTTGCCGGAAGCGACCGAACGTATGGTGAGGGCAATTTCCTCGGATGTTGGAGCGGCGTCCAACGACGCTCTGTCCTCCTCCGAAAGGGAAGGCAGCGCGATATCTCTGAGCAGGGCATGGGAATCCGCTTCCGAGCGGGAGGACACCGGGGAATACACCCCACGGAAATAGTCCGCAAAGCAGGAGACAATTTCTTCCGGTTCAGTGACACACACACCATTCTGTTTCTCAATCGACGGGACAACTCGACTCGCTCTCTCCTTTTTGTCCAGCCACGCAATCAATTTACCAGCCTTATCACCCACATCATACAGTCTCCCCTGTTGCTCTCTACTGAGGCCCCTGGCCGCCTCCGTGACGAGGGCCTTATAGGCCGCTTGCTTGAGTCGGAGAACATGTAATTTGTCATCCGTCACCCCACATTCTAGATCACCCTCCAACTCGGTTATCTCAGCTTCAACACGGGTCACCTCCTCCCGCTCGCGCCTCCGGGAATGGGAAATAAGGGACAGGGCCTCTCCCCGGAGTACCGTCTTGAACGCCTCCCACAGAGAGACCGCCGATGACACAGACCCCACATTATCGTCAAAGTATCGCTTAAGGGATTTAACCAGCTCTGCGCGAATGGTGGGGTCACGCAGGTACCAGGGATTAATCGGGACCACCCTACCCTCTCCCCTCGGAAGAATATCAAAGTGCAACAAGAGCGGGGAGTGGTCTGAAATACCCCGTGCCAAATGGCGCACCTCCCCTATCCTCCCCACATGCGCCGCCGGAACCAGGACATAATCTAGCCTTGAGAGACTACCATGAGCCCCTGAATGGAAGGTGTACTGTAGCTGCGTGGGATGTTTCAAACGCCAACAATCCACCAGCCCCAAGGTATCCAAGAGGCCAGACAACCACGCTTGGGCACGGGGGAGATCCCTAGGGGGGTGACGATCCACAGTTCCGGAAACCACAGCGTTAAAATCACCCCCCACCACTAGAATCCCCTCCGGAAGGCCAAGGAGGAGGCGCCCCAGATCCGCAAAGGTGGTCGTCTGCAGCCCCGGCGGGACATAGACAGACACAAAAACGACCACTCTGCCCTCCATTCTACCCACCAGAACCGTGTAACGTCCCCTGTCGTCATGGAGCACCTCATCAATTTCCAACGGGAGCGAGTTCTTTACCATAATGCCCACACCCCTTGAACCAGACGTGAAGCCCGAATGGGCCACCAGGCGGTAGCCCCCTCGATTCATAGCACAAAAGGAGTTGCCAATGAGGTGTGTCTCCTGCAGAAAAACTATATCGGGTGAAATTCGTTTCAGGAACTGCAGGACCACACCTCGTTTTATCCTGTCCCCCAGTCCATTAACATTCCAGGACAACAGACTCAGTCCCCTACCCCCCATCATAAACGGAGGCAATCACTCGTCCCCCCGAGAGCACTTTAGAAATAGCACAACGACACTTTTGCCTTGTGGTGTAAACGAACAACACCCCACCCCAACCCGACCGCCCCAACAAAACTCCCCCCTCCCTGCACCCCTGCATGAGCCCGGACAGCCCCCCCAACTTGCAGTGTGCCTGTCGCCCCTATATAATGTAACTAGCTAGACCCCCTAGAGGAGGAAAGAGTACCCCTTCTAGACCCCACACAACCTCCAAGGGAGGGGAAAAAACAAAGACAAAAGCTTGGCCGAAAGTGGCATCATATTCGTCCAGAGTGAGGCCCAATATCAACCCCTCAGTCCCGATCCAGTGGGCCGTCTCCTCCCGCCGCCCCCCCCCCCCGCCATCTCGATCACGACCCCCAGACAGAGTGTCCAGCCAGTCCCCGGCCGCTTCGGGACGATCAAAAAAGTGCGTGCGACCATCCACCTCTACCCGCAGCCTGGCCGGGAAGAGCATGGCGTATTTTAAGTTCATGTCCCGAAGCCGGCGCTTGACGCCCAGGAAACTCAGTCTCTGCTTCTGGACCACTTGGGTGAAGTCAGGATAAAAGTTCACCTCCATATTTTCCAGCTTAATCGGCCCTTGCAGTCTGGAGGCTTGCAGGATCACGTCCCTGTCCCGAAAGTTAAAAATCCGGGCAATGAGAGGCCGCGGAGGGGCTCCGACCTTCGGCCTTCCCCCGGGAACTCTGTGAGCCCTCTCCACGGCAAAGAATTTACTCAGTCCCCGAGGCTGGAGATGGGTAGTGATCAGGTCCTCTACAAAGAGATCCGCCGCCGCCTCCTCCCGTCCCTCGGGTACTCCGATGATGCGGATGTTATTCCTCCGGGCCCGACTCTCGGAATCCTCCAGGCGCCGATCCATAAGCGCACTCGCCTGACGAAGTCGGTGCACCTCCGTTTGGAGGGCCGCCACCTCAGTCGTGAGGCCCGACGCGGTTTGGGCCAAAGAATCGACCCGGTCGTTGGTCTTGGAGAGATCAGCCCTCACCAGGCTGACATCCACGAGGATCGCGTCGATCTTATGCGCCAAGGTGTCGAACCGCTGGCCCACCGAGGCCTTCATCTCAGCAATGGCGCCCATGACGTCTTGCAGAGTCAGATCCGTGGGCAAATCCGGGGCATCTGGGGGGCACTCAGAGGACTTGTGCGGTCCGCCGGGAGATCCCTTCTGGAGGGTATAGCGGTCCATGATGTTGGCCTGATGTACGGCGCCACGCCGGGTCGACTTGGCCTTCGACCGATCTCCATCTTGTTTCGTGGCCATCGCCGCGGGTCTCACAACCGCACCAGCTACGCCGTTGAAGGCAGGCAATCAAGGCCACGAGCTCCGGGGGGCCACCCCAGGTCGGCGGGGTGGGTCACAGCAGGCAGGCAGGCAGGGTCTCCCAGCGAGGCCACCCCAACACAAAGAGCTCCGCGATCTCACTTGCAAAGACGGCAAGGGGGTGCGAAAGTGAAAGTGAAAGTGCGGGGTACGCTACTCGCCAGGCCCAGCCCGCCGTTGTTGTTCACTTTGCCACTGGGTCACCCCCCAACGCGAATCCGGGGTCCGGCGAGAAGTAGGCCGCAAACTTCAATCGGTGCTCACTCCGGCACCCGAAGTCCGATTCGAGAACGGGGAACGGGTACCACCTCGGCTCAGGCTCACCGACACAGTCCCCTCAACCGAGGCAGGATGAAGACAGGATAAAGGTAGGAGGTTGCGGAGGTCCTCGGGAGCCTCGCACCTACGCGGCCATCTTGGTTGCGCGCTAGGCTCCTCCCTTCCACAGGTCCCTTTGATGGATTTTTTTTTTCTAAACACATTTTTATTGAGTCAGCAGATAAGGTAGCTATATTTCGGACAGGGGAAGTACAACAAAAACTGATCGGAATTATAGCATCCAAGCTGGTGACTTCTATGACAACAGAGCGGCATTTACAATATAATAATATAAACATGTCAGGCCTGTAAACATCAGCCCATAACATTACACCCATGTGTGCTATGTACTTTGTAATAGTCCATGTATCGTACCCATTAAGCCAGTTCACATCTGACGTAGTACTTTGTATCTTCACCCTCCCCTGTGGTTTGTTCTCATAAGGCTTCCACATCAGTAGTTTGCGGTGGAGGGTGTTCCAAAACAAGACCACTAAAGTCTGCTCATTGTTTCCAGACTTTGGGGTGCTTCTGTGAGCAGCCCCGCACTGTAAATATAGGTTGCTCCTGACCCATGCGAATATAGCATGTTACTACACATGCTATTACATCGTGTTCCATAACAACGCGGTTGTCACAATGACCGCGTTGTTAGGACGCAATACCTTTACATCGCAAATCATTAGATCGACTTGCTGAAGGGGCATGCCCGACTTAGAAATAGTATAATTTACTATTCCAACTCCAGCGTGTGCAACAGTAGGGAAGGTGTTGGAATACTAAATTATACTATTCCTTAGTTTAGAGCGCCCCCTACAGCAAGTCGATCTAATGACTTGCGATGTAAAGGTACCGCGTACTAGCAACGAGGTTGTTGTAACAACCATGTTGTAAAAGCACTGCGATGTAATGGCAGCGTTGTAAACGCTGTTTCCCAACCCATGCACCAATCAAGACCTGCCTTCCACGCTCCCAGTTTGGGTGGGGCCTGGTCCTTCCATGCCTTAGCTATGTCACTTTTAGCAAAGGTGAGGCCCAAGAACAGCAAATGCCTGTTATGTATATTGCCCCCTATTTCTTCTGTGACATGTAGTAGGGCAAGCTTTGGAGACAAGCGTATTTCCCATCCCAATACTTCTGATAAACAGGCTGTGAATCCCCTCCAAAATCTAATGAGCGCAGTGCATTCCCAAATGGTGTGTAGGAACGTGACTAGCGCTCCGCCACATCATAGACACGTAGGGGAAGTTATCAGTCCCACCCTCCACAGCCTATGTCTGGTAAAGTAAGCGTGGTGTAAGTATTTGAACTGGATAAGTCTTAGGCGAGATGCTATTGCGACTCCCCGTGGGGATTCTTGCGCCCCTGTCCAGTCGTCATTATCAAGGGGACCAAGGTCTACCTGCCATTTCTCTCGGAGTGAGTCTAGCATAGTAGAGTGATTCATCACCAGGGTTTTGTATATCTTTGCAATCTTGTGGTCCCCCAAGTCGCCCATGAATACCTTAGCTTCTATCTGGTTGAAATCTGGGAGAGATTCCAGGCGTGCGAAGTACAGGGTTAGAGCATGCCACAATTGCAGGTACTTATAAAATTGTGAATGTAGCATAATAAATTTGTTCCTGAGTTCCTGGGAGAACTACAAGGTGGTACCTCGCATTACATGTCCCAAAGTAGAAATACATATGCCATCCCAGTCCCGAAACCCCGACAGGGTGGACACCTACGGCAGAAGGCACTCTGCCATTCGGGCGTCTCTCCTGTCAGTCGTCCCCACCATCCCATTCTGCGCAATGAATCTTTCCATACCCCGAAAAGCACAAGAGTGGCAGGCGGGAATTGTTGAAGCTCTTTTGGTATGAAGGAGTAAGTGGGGTACTGTGTTGCCGATGAGCCACTGTTCCACCTGGTACACCGGGTCATTTCTATTCCCGTACCACCAATCGTTGAAAACCAGGAGCTGAAATGCTGCGTGATAGGATTAGATGTTGGGGTCGCTATCCCCCCACAGAACGTAGATTGAAAGCATGTTTTTAGTGCAACTCTAGCAGTTTGATCATTCCAAAGGAAGCAATTTAGCCTTCAATTAAGCTGACTGAACCAGGCGGGTGGTATCTGAAAGGGATGATTCTGCAGCTGATAAAGAAGGCAAGGGAGCGACACCATCTTAAAAATTGCCGACCCTCCCAAAATAGAGAGGGGCATACGTGCCCACTACCTCATCTCAGCCTGAGTGTGTGCCCAGATGTGGGTAGTATTTTTGTCCCACGATATTGATTGGGAGGACGAGAGGTGGACCCTGAGGTATTTAAACTCGGTTGTGGCTAGCATTACCTCCCCAACCCAGGCGCCCATCTCAGAGCCCCCTTATGGGCAATCATATACAATCCAGAGTTCTCTCCAAATATTTGCATTATGCAGAGTAACCGAGGTACCGTTCGATGCGGCTCCAAGAGAAAGAAAAGGACATTGACTGCATATAGGGCGATCCGATCTGATATCCCTCCCAGTCATTCAAATCCCTTGACCTGTGCGTCAATTCTGACCCACAAGGCCACCACTTCCATTGCCAATGCAAATAAGTAGGGGGATAGGGAGCTCTTTGTTGGATTTTAAGCTCTTTTGTTTCAGTTTTATATCAAAATGTCCTTGATGTTTAGGAGTTGGTGGTGCGATTTTTATTGTGATGTATTTTGTCTTTTGTAATTGTTTTGATACTGCTAAATACTTTAAAATGTCTTTAATCAGTAGAGGTCTGATCAAGCATTAATATTCAAAGATGAATAAAGAGTAAATATCCATTCTAAATGTCTTCTAAAAATTCACAAGAGACAAAAACACAAATGTTGTACCTCTCAAAGCTAACATCTTTTTGTTTAGATTTCTTAGTTGCAAAGCACTATATAGGACTTCCTGAAACACTATGATTTGGTGTTTCAGATTGTGAAAAACACATGTTGTTATCCATTCCTCTCATTCCTTGAGACAGACTTTGACAAGTACATCATCTGACTGAGGTGAAATACTGATGTTGCTGTCACACGTGAACTTACCAAATCATTATGAACTGAAGTCTGATGTGGTAACCACAATTAGCAGAATGTGGCTATATTCATCAACAAGAATCCTTATTCTGTTTTGGGGTACCAATCGTTCAAATTCTTCATAAAGAGTAAATTGACATCAAAATATAGTCATTAAGCTTGGGGATTAAATCACGTTATATTTTAACTGAAGAGGAAAATAAGGGTAAAATGTAAAACATTCTCCGAGCCCAAGCAGGACCTAACATGGAAATAGGCAGTTGTTTAGTGGGATGCACCTTGCATTATGCTCAGGTATATATATATATAAATATATATATATATATATATATGGTTTACTCCATCTTTGAAAACACAGGGCCATATTTATGAAAAAGTGGCGCAGTGCAGCAAGTCACCTTGCTGCGCTGCGTCACTGAGAAAGGGCTAGAATGTGCCGTATTAAAGGCAATACAGCGCATTCCTGTCCTTTCCCCTAAGCTGGCGCACAATAGGCTGCCTGGCATTAACGCAGGCACTCTTGCACATGGTGCTGCAAGGGTGTCTGAGTTGCATGCATGATTGTTTTTGTGCAGAAGGGGCACCTTCCTGCACAAAAAAACCCTGAGAGGCTTTTTCCTCTTTACATTGGTGAAGCAGAATGTATCACACATAGAAAGAGGAAACAATTAGGAGAAATAAAGATATTTCTCTTCATTAAGCCTCTCCTGTGAAAGGGTATCTTATTGGTGTTTTAACAGGTTTACCTGTTCTTTTAAATCTGGTAATGCGCCAAAATCCATTGATGTTGTGTCGCAACACCCATGGAAACACCTCCCTGTTGATGAGTATTGCAATGCAGCTATTTGCTGTGCCTTACATTACTCGAGATTTCTGAAGTCACGCAGGGTAGCTTTGTGCGCTTAATAAATCAAATTTTTCATTTACGTTGCTCTTGCACCACATTCCATGGTGCAAGAGTGATGCAAAGGGACTCATAAATATGCCACACAGTTTTGATCAGTATGTGGTTAACAATAGACCTAATTAGCTAACAATGTTTGCTTTGAAATATATGTATCTTCACCTGCAGGCCCAAAATATATTAAACCTTCTTTGGAGACACACCTTTCTTAGTTAAATAAAATCTTTTCTTCAATGTGAGATGGAGCTTCCAACCTAGGTATGACAGCCTTCTGTTTTGTCTCTAAAAACAATGTTGCTCTCTCTGATGTGATACTCGCAGCATTATAATTAATTCTTCTGCTGAATGCCCTTATCATCTCTGAAAATGCCACTCAACTGTTCAGTACCCAGTTATTAAAGATGTATGTTATAATATTTTAGGCACATTTTTCACTTTCTGTGGCATACCTGCTGCAACAATGGAAGAAGCTCTAAGTTGTGCCAGAACACATAGGGCCACACAGTTTGACATTAAAGAGTGTTGAAACTTGAACACACCCAGTGTGATACTTTGTCATTTGGTGGCATTGTGCCCGATTCACAAAATGAATCTGAGACAAAATACTAACTTTATGACTTTCGGTATTCACAAAAGGCATTTATGAGTAGTAAAGTTAGGATTTTGTCTTAAGTTTGTTTTAAGACAAAATCCTAACTTGAGTTAAACTTAAGTTAAATAGAAGTTAGGATTTGGTCTTAAGACCAAAACTTAAGACAAAATGAAGACAAAATCTTAACTTTACTACTCCTAAATGCCTTTTGTGAATACCGAAAGTCATAAAGTTAGGATTTTTTCTCAGATTACTTTTGTGAATTGGGCCCATTGTTTCTACTTTTCATTTTCGCTGGAAGTCTATAATTTTACCCCAGAAAGAAACAACCTAAGTGGGTGTTAGCAGTGCTTTCATCCCAGTGTCTTGGGAAATTATAACCGCAAGAAAGATTTAACTCCAACAATATTGCTATGCAGGACAAATCAGTTCCAATTACAGAACCTGCTAGGAGAGCAGTTGGGGAAGATTGTGTCAACTCTGCACTGGATATTGTTTTTTGTTTTAAAAAAACTGTTTTCAGTCTTATATAATGTGAACCTGGTCCAGGGACACAAAAGCACTCAACATTAGCACCAGATTACCTTAATTTGTTCAGGTATGGGGAGATTAGGTGATTTGCCCAGAATTACAGGATGTCGAGTTTGGGCCTTGACTTGAACCTTGTTCTCCATTTTCAAAGTTGAAAGCTATTGAGGTTGGGCATTTGTTCTCCAAGTATGACTCACGGGGTCATTTAGAATTCTTTGAAGTCTTAAATAATTACTGAGGTGCATGTCTTCAGCAGGTGAATTTTCAGATTATTTTTCAGTCCTGTTCTGTTATGAAGTTCTGGAAGTCAAGCTCCAGATTCATATTCCTTAAGATGCAACACAGATTACAATTTACAAAGGTGGTGCTTGAGACCCTTACTGCAACTGCCAAAAGAGAAGTGTATTTCAAGGTGGTTAATTGTCATCTAAACCCAACTGCAACAGATATGTTATGTTAATTTCTAAAGTGCACAAATACACGGAGGTGTCTTGGTGCTGACTCTACTGAACAGACTGAACTAAAAAGCTCACTGAAAACCAACTAGCTATGTTTTAAAGCTTTCCTAAATGACAGCAGAGTGTTCATGGATTTGATATAGAGAGGAAGGGTATTCCATATTTTGGATGTGCTGTTCACAAATCTTCTTCTGTCCCAAGAGTTGTGCTTGAACTTGGAACTGTAGCATTTTTTTGCCACGGAGGACCATAGTCTCCTTACTGATAAGCACCATTTGAAACTATTTTTCAAATAGTCTGGTCCAATTCCACCAGAGCTTTGTAGGCAATGCAGAGGGCCTTAAAGACAATTATTCGCCTGACTGTAAGCCAATTAGGTTTTTTGATGGTGTTGGAAGCGGACTTAAATTTTGGGACTCCTAACAGCAATCGTACCTCCGCCTTTTGCAGGGTTTGCAGTTTGATCACAAATTGAGATTGCATGTTTATGTAAAGGCCATTACAATAGTCTACTTTAGAGAGTACCAGGGATGTGACGACTATTTTCTGTAAGTCCGGAGGGATGTAAGGAAGAATGTTTTTTATCACCCTTAGTATAAGAAAGGTGGATGTGACTGCTTTGACCTGGGGACAAAATGTTAGATTGTCATCAACTAACACTCCTAGATTTCGGACCTTCATGACTTGTGTTGGTATGGTACCCAACTCTTGTGCCCACCAGGAGGGAGGTCCAAAAAGAAACCTGGTTTCCAAACAGAATAACCTCCGTTTTGCCAAAGTTTAATTTCAGAAAGTTGTTAGTCATCCAATTGCTTACTGCACACATACAGTCATCGAATCTAATACCAGTGTCCTGATCACTATTGGAAAGGGAGACAGCAATCTGCATATCGTCAGTGTACAATGCGATTGAGAAGCCAAAAGATCTGATTAGATCAGCCAGTATTGTAACATACATGTTAAATAGTATGGGGCTCAGCAAAGACCCTTAAGGGACCCCGTAGTGTAGTGAAAAAGGTACAGACACAAATTCTTTGAGTGCCACTGATTGTTCTTGTCCAAGAAGGAAGGATTTCAGAAAGGCCAGTGCAGCCCCTCTGATTCTGATGTTGAAGAGATGATCTATCAGCAGCTCGTGGTTGACCATATCAAATGCTGCAGATAGATCGAGTAGGATGAGGGCTGCACTCCCTCCCTGATCTACTGTTGTCCTAATTTCCTCAGATGCCATGACAGTTATCGCAGATATCCTTTATTGGTCCATAGGATATTCATCCATGCTAGAAGTACATGACTGTCACTTCTCATAGTATGTCTTCATTCCCAGACCAGGATTCAGAATTCTGGAATGATCCCTGTGCTCCAGTCCAGATTCTGGTCCCGATTAACTAAATCATTTACAATCATAATTCTGATTTACCAGCTCAAATGGTTGGATTTATTAATACAAGGAGTACACAAAGTTGATCAGGCATCCGTAAATCCTTTCACTTCCAAAGAATTTGCCCGGTGGTTTCTTCTGTCATACCTGTGCTCCTCCTCTCCTCTCCCTCATCTTCATCACTTCCACCTATCTTCATCAGCTAGGAGTCTGAATTGCACAGTAGGCCAGGCTGCTGAGCAAGTGCATCAGCTTTGTCTGCTTGTTATTTTCTTTTAGTCTGTTTTCACCCTGTTTGTGTGCAGTGTTGAAGTAAATGTGTCTAGAGAAGAACAGAAGCCTTGGGGAGCTCTGTTGGGTCCATGGGAGTAACTCCTTCAAGTGGGGTGCCTGGATGGCTCGCTCACCTCTCTGCTAAGCACTGCTTGTGTGCTGCTAGTGCACAGGGATGTGGTAGCCCTAACTAAGGTGATGGAGGTTTGCAGTAAACAGAGAGTTTGTGCTGCAGACAATTACTTGGACTCCCCCAAAGCTCTTCATGCCATGAGGAGTTAGGCCTCTTATATTTGGAGGCTAAAATTAAATTAGTTTCAGGACCCTTATAGAGCTGTACATGGAATAACTCTAAAACATTTCTAAATCAAAACATTAATTAGTTTGACGGTTAAAAATCAGAGGACAGTCACATAATACCTTGGCTGAGTTATAGTAAAAGAGATTGTACTGAGTAAGGATGCCAGGAATCTTTCACTTTCGCTCAACATATAAGGAAAGTGGAACACTATGGATGAAGAAAAGATTTCTCAAGAGACAACAATATTCTAAGGATTGTATTGAGTTGGGCAAAACTGCTGTTAGGTCATGTGTTCATTTAAAAACCTAACCAGTCTTGGAGCCATGCCTGTATTTAGTACCCAATCTTTATGAGAGAAATCTGATGATAAGCTTCAGATTGGGACTAATAAGTCAGTCTTTTCACTAGGGACGGGGTTCTCAGCACAACATCTTTTTGTGGCCATTTCTCAGTGCAGACTGCATTACATATTCAGGTTTTTTTGTAGGTTCGTTAAGTGTCCCTCTATGAAAATCTTTGTTAGGAGAAAAAGGTTAGCTTTTTTTGTATTTACAAATATTATCTCATTGAAGCCCATTGTGAGGTTGTTCTCATTCATATATGTATGTATTGTAACACATGCATACATATTTGAATGATACCAGTAGCTCAGCCTTTTAGAACCAAAACCTTTTGGCTTTGCCAATGCTTGGATAACTATACCTCAGTACCCCATGACTGCTTTTATTTCTAAGCAGTATGTAAGCAGGAACACATTTAGGGCAGTTCTAGGATTCTAGTATTTACTCTTTCCCCCAACAGGCATCTGACACAATCACATCTCGCCTAACCCTAACTAATCCCAAACCTTTCTGACTACAATGATGTCACAAACTTCCTTCTCAAATGTCCGCCTCCTTTTTTAGCCATGTTCTACCAATTAACAGGCACACACAACCACTACTTACAAAAACAACTTACTCCCCATTTCAAATCCACTCCCATTATGATATCCCTACTCTAAAACCTATTAAACACACAAAAATCAAGATCACAAACCTAACATAACTTCTGCAAGAGGAAAGAAAACACGTATTGCTAATTCACTAACTATTAAGCTCTAATCTTCGGTTCCGAGGTAGCAAGCTACTGGCCCAAACAGCTTCAACGCCTCACCAGGGCTAGTAAGCGCTATATGAATACAATTTACAATTTCCTACACCACACATCCTTTGCAATGTGGGTAATTTTTTTAAAAATTGCAACTGTTAGATTAAGAAAATCTATGTGCACTTAAATTGTGATTCAGTAATTTTGTGTCATCTTTTAAACAGGATTTTACATATTTCGTATAGGTAACTGAAATAAACTATGTAATTAAAAAGGCCCTTGAATGAAGCTTTCTTTAAATGAATGAAGCAACAAATGGCTCTCCTAAAATGAAGGGAGAAGTATTTCCAAGCTTCAAAAAAGAAATTCATAATTAAAGCACTCTAGTTTGGCAGGAGTTGAGAAAAAAGGTCTGGGAGCGAGAGAATTAAAAAGAAATGCCCTTTATTATACAAGATGCATTACCCTTTGAATAATAACCAGAGCAATAGTTTTAACTCCCATAAGGAAACTGTCTTAAAAGATTGTAGCACGCATATTGTCCACAAATTCTGAGTCTGCCCTCAAACCAGGATCCCCATGCCTCCACTATCAAGGAAGCGCCCGTTTTTCCAGCAACAACTCCCTGATGCATTTTGATTGTACCACAACTTTGTCCCAAAGGTCTACCGGTCATACTGACATTGATGGTGAAACGAGGGTCGCAGAGGACAGTGAGTCATTAAACCTAGGTTAATTGATTTTTATAAATCCCTTGCCAGGGACAAATATATATTTTTTATTGTGCTCATCTGCTCGGCCTATGTTACACTACCCCGGCACAAGAGTCAAATTTTCAACTAAAGCAGCATTCAATTTGATCCTCTCAGACCTCAAATTGTTTTACATAAAGGGCATAGGTGTACTTCCTTTCCATGATTAAGCTGTATGTATCTTCAAGGCTGTAGAGACTAAAATCTATTATGGTTCAGTAAGTAAATACAAATCTTTTCTCTCCTCTAGCCTAGCTCACTATAGATCTTCATGGACCCCAAGATAAAACATGAGTACGGGAGAAATTTCCGGAGATGCTTTTCAATGTCTGTTACCATCAATATAAGGTTCCTGAATCTTGGAAGGAAACTAGTATTATTTTTATCCATAAGAGGGGATCCCAAATGAATCCTCAAAATTACAGCCGTAAAGCACTTCTGGATGCAATTGACAAAGCATTTACAGTTTATGTTCTATAACAACTCCAAGCTTGGGTGGAAGAAGAGGCGATCCTTCCCCTGGAGCAAATTGGCTTCCCCTAAAACATGTCTATGTTAGATGGGATAGTGACATTGCTGTTAATGGTAGTGAAAGAAGAGTCAACAAGTCTTCTCCACATTTATGAACTTTTCAACAGCTTTTGATAAAATGTGTAGGGCCACATTGGGATGACTAGTAGTTTCCCTGGATATTGCTTCCAACTTATTGCGAATTTCAATAGCGCTGTAGTACACTCAGACTTGTGGAGTATTCAGCAGGTATTACTGAGAAAACACCTATAGAAAGGGTTGAAACAAAGTTGTTAAAAAAACCTGCAGGGGGACTTTAAGGTCCCAATACAACCATTATGCTTAGAGCTTGCATAGAAGGCCAGTACCTTTAATGCTTATGAGGTGATAGCAAGATGGGCCCATAAAATTGCTAATGCACCACCTAGTTTGTTGTGAAGATTAACTTAAGAGGAGCCTAAGCATGATAATTATAAACATTTTACTTTAGTAATAATAATTTGCCATTAGCAAATTAGAATTAAAATCTGGTGTAAATGTTTCCTCTATCATGAAAAGCAATTGCATGGCTATCAAAAAAAATAATAGAAAAAACAAATTATGAGCACAATAAGTGGTATTGCACTATGGAACTGTATATTTGGACAGGGCATTTATAAATGCGAAACTTAAGACAATGCATTCTTATATGCTATTATTCAACACCTATAAGTTACGCAGATTTCTTCCAAGTCACAGAATTAATGGTCTGCAAATAAATGTAAATGTGGCAAAACAGTATCTTAATAGAGGATATATTTAATTCTTATCACTATACTAAGCCAGCTCTACAAGATTTAAATCACATATTATGTGTGTGTTCAGCGTTAGTTACTTTGAGATGACAGTTTCTACATAGCACATTTACTTCTAATACAATTTTAAATGCTCAACAAACATTACACTTTATAAGTAATCTGATCACTATAACAGAAGAATTTATAATACATAATTTGGTAACACATTTAAAACACTAAAAGTGATATTATACGCTATGTTTTATTGTCTCTTTCTGTTATGTGGAATGGGTTTATATAGATTTGTTAGTTTCTGAAAAACTAAATGAATAAACTTGACTTGATAGAAGAGACAGATGAGATATTCATTCTAATTATTAATCTTATTGAGAGCAATGTGTGGAGACAGTGGTTATCCTGATAATATGGCAAGGATGAACTTAGGCATTGACCAGCTTTGGACAATCCCTGATCTACAATATTATCTGAATGAAAAGTGTTATTCCAAATGAAAACTAAATATAGTGAATATAGAAATGTTTTTGTTGAATAATTTAACCCCTTCGGTGCTCATGACGGAACGGTTCCGTCATGAGCGTCGGTTGAGCTGTGCTCATGACGGAACCGTTCCGTCATGACCACGCCCGCGCAAGAAACGGTCAGCACCGCGGGGGAATCCGCGCCGCATCGAAGGGGTTAACATATTAAACCTCAGCAGTGGTAAGATACCTAGTGCCTTTAGAATAGGGGGACAGCACAATATTTGAGAAATAAAACAAAAGATGCTACTATAGGGAACATGGCTTAAATGGCTAATGGGTAAAGTGACCTTGTTGTACAAATGTTTTAGAATATGAGTATAGATTCATGAGAGTATGAGTCTTGCAGAGGGTAGTGGAGATGGTTTCCTTCTTGCACAGTGAAAGGACAATGATTTATCCATAAAATGTTATTCTATTCTGGATGCAACTAAACTCTTTGCATTACAATTAAGATCGAGTGAATGGATCCATAGAGATTGACCCAGCAGATCTCCCTGTATCTAAAAGCACTTGTGTATTCATTCATCAGGAGTCCTCACTGGTTGTATGGACCTTTAGTTGTCAATTAGAAGGGTATGAAGGGAGCTAGCATCAGCAAAATATGTCAATATCAGTGAAACCAATGCGGCTCTACATAAACGACATGGAGGACAGTGTATAAACCATAAAGGTTTTATTAGCAAATTTAGTCAAAGTTATAAACAATCATTTAGTAAATCAGTTTATCAGATGTGTATAAATGTATTCTATCATGTAATCTGAAAGTGTATATTATAAAGAAAAAGCTGCAAAATATAATGACAGAGTACAGAATAAAAAGGTAGATTAGATTCATATAGGAGCGTCCTTATTCTAACTAAAGAAAAAAAAGGGGCAAGGGAGATTTCCAAGGGAAAGGTGTCAGCATTGGAAGAACCAAAATAAGACTCAGGGGAAAGGCAACTGGTGTTCAAGCATGAAGTTCAACACCCTGGGCAAAGGAAGCCAACAGAGTTCGAGAAATGTCTTTTCTCAGCGTGGTCAGGACAGGATCTGCTAATTAGACTAAAGAACACACAAATAATACACAATATAAGATTCTAGCAACTTCTTCCCATCATCTTCCTTGGGACTGTTCAATCAGGAGACATTGTCTTCTGGGAGCAGGTTGTCAGCTTTGAACAAAAAGGTACACAGCTGCATGGCCCTGAAATTAGCAACAATCCAGTCTGCTTAGTACAGAAGGCTCTCTCTCATCCCACACACTGCATATCCACGCCAAGATTCAGTTTAACTGACTGATCTAACAGTACTAAAAAATAAACAAAACACTATTCTAACTATTGAGCACCTCTTGATAAGGTACTTGCAGAGTCCTGAACAGAGTTATCATAAGCAAATACATTGATAATTGTTCTGCTATATACATCTGGCACTCTATTACAGGTATATACTTACTAAACCCTTTAACTAAAACAGTGCACACAGATTAATATTATGGTGAGTATATTTTGGTGTATAAATGTATGGAGCACTAACTTACACAGCTCAAGGATCTTTAAATATATTAAGGCCCTTTGATCCTACCTTATAGCACTAAAAGACTGTTTGATTTGCATGTTTCTGAAACATTATTTGCAGAGAACCAATTAGGAAACATGCAGGTGAGACAGGTCAACATTAGGATTTTTTTTCAATACATTTTAACTGTATGCTGGAAGACATTTTCTTCCCAGGTAGCACTAGCGTGGGAGGAGGGAGAGCTGGTAAGGTCGGGGGTAATTTCCAAAGCCGCTCATTAAAGGAGTGGGATCGAGGTCCTTGGGATCACAGGCACATTTGAGGGTAAAGTTCTGCAGGATGGTGGTGAGATATAGAAAGAGCTCCATTCTTGCAAGTCCCTCGCCAAGACAAATCCTTCTACCTGGAGTGTAGAAAAAGTGAAGTGAGTAAAAATACCATTGAAAACAGATGCAACAGAAGTGTATATTGAATTAATCAACCAATTTCTACATAGCTGTAGTTATATTGCACAAATGGGAGAAAGTTCAGAACTATGCATTACAGCAGCTTATTATGTAGAATATACAGTGACGTTTTATTTAGACTATAACGATGCAATGTTCCTTATTTGTTTAAACCGTGCCTGCATGAGATCATTTTTATAATATGGCAGATGAAAAGCAAGGTTCAATCCAGCCCAACCACAAGGTTGGCAATAAATACTGTATTTCCTTGGTCATTTACCATCCACATGCAGTGGTTTAGGTCTTCCTTTATCAGTACAAAGCAAGGGTACATAGCTTGCAACAGAGTTATGACAATTTTACATCAACATTTCTGATTTCATAGACTGCTCAAGTGTCAGAGCATATTTGTAAAAACAAAAAAGTGACAAATGTCTTTACAGTGATCATTTGATGCAAATTACATTTTTGATCTTATGATGTGGTAAAAATGGAATTACAAAATTGCAGTAAACAGTACAAAACATATAATCAATCTCGGAGTTCAGGGCCTGTGCAAATGTTCACTAAAGCAGACTTAATGTGGACATCATTCCATAAATAAGGAATTTTAGCATTGAACCCATATAAAGTTATCTTACAATTACACGTATAATTCTACCAGGATGTCAGCATTTTAAGTTCATACTAATCTTCATGCAGTATGCGCTAGGGAAGAGCATGCCTACAAATTGTGGTGAAAACCCACAAACTTGTAGGGGTGGTAGGTTTCCCAAACCTTCTGAAGGTAATTTCTCATAGTGAAAATGGTCAGAGATGTACTGCTGTGAAAGACAGCAATATATATGTTTTCTGTGTGTACTTTTTTCCTGCTAACCAGTAATAAAGGTACTGTGCTCACCATTCAGACATTGTTGAATCGGTATTCTCCTAATTGGCATATTTAACTTACCAATAAGACCTTATTATATGGTACTAGGTAGTATCCAGGTGCTGTAGGTGACATGCCCCTAGAGGACTGCAGCACTTATTGTGCAATCTTCTACAGTGGAAGTGCAAACATGGCTTCTGGCTTCCATTGCAACCTGACTATATCAGTGTAAAGACTGCAATTCAACCTGTCAAAATAAACTCTTTTGACAGATCAAAACCTTCCTTTTAAATATTAATAAATCAACTAGTGTGTGCCTTATAGCTCATAAGACAGGGTGCATGGTATTTAAAAGCAGGCCAAGCCAATATGTAATGTTAAAATGCCCTTAATGTGTCTAGCCCCCAAAAGTTATTTTCACTGTAAGAAAGCTGGCTGGCCGATAGAGAAACACTGGTAAACAATATTAAATATTGAATCTGATTTCCCAGGAAAGGAACTAGCTAGAAGCATAATCACACTTTTATTTGTAATATTTATTAAAATTACAATTTAATGCTGAAGTTGAATTGTTAAAACATATTAAGGAAAATGTACTTTTAGAAAGTTAACTCCAGCCACACCCCTCTGAGTGCTCTAGCCCTGATGAGGTGTTAAAACTGCTCAAAGAGCAGATACAAAGGTATGGGTGTGGAGAGGTGTTGCTTTTTCAGCCGGTTTACCCCAAGCTTTTTGCCCTTCTTTTTTGACCCTGTTTATGTTGGTTTGAGGACTCTGGGCACTTTACCACTGCTAATCAGTGCTGGAGTGCATATGCTATCCATGTAAATTATGTTCTGGATTGGTGTTTCCGTGATTGGCTTATTTGATTTACTGGTAAGTCCCTAGTAAAGTACACCAGGTGTGCCAGGGCCTGTAAAGCAACTGCTGCTAGTGGGCCTGCAGCATTGATTGTGCCACCCACACAAGCAGCCTTTCAAAGGATTTTCAGACCAGCCACTGCATTGTCTGCATGCAGTCTCTACTGCCATGTGGACCTGGCAAGTGCACCCAAATGCCACGTCCTAACTTTTATTACATGTGAGTCACCCCTAATGTAGGCCCAAGGCACCACTTTGGGCAGGGTACAGTGTTTGTGAAAGGTAGGACATGTACTGGTGTGTGTGACATGTCCTGATAGTGAAATACAAACTATTCAGTTTTTCAGTATTGAAAGACTGTCTGTCTCATAGGATAGATTGGGAGGTACTTTGTAACATCTCACAAGTATAACGTCTCAGTGGGACGAGATCGAGAAATGGTGTTTAATATGCCTGAACTCAGAATGTGAAAATATGTCTTTTAGTAAAGATGAGTTTTATGCTATGTGTTTGAAAATACCACTTTTAGACAGTGGGTATTTTCTTTCTTAGCCAGCCTGTGTGCCTCTGCTGGTTTGTGGATTGACTGTCTGGCTGTGGAGTGGCAGGGGCTGGGATGTGCATTCACTGTACACAGCCACTGGGGGGTCGAGGTATGCCCTGTCTTTCCTGGATGAATCAGGGATGGGCTGAATATACCTGGGCTGGATTCAGAGTAGTGGGAGGAGTTTCACTGGAACCTGAATAGGCCTGGTCTGCATTTAGAGTGGTTGGAGGAGATTTGCCGTGCACCATGAATAGGCCCTGTCTCCCTTCGACAATGCTGTCTCCACCTCCTTCCGGGAAGCTGGACCAGAGAAGACAGACCTGGTTTGGGCTGAGCACAGACACTCCCTGCCCAAAAGAACAAAGAGAAACTGAGTATAAATATTGGGGCCCAGACCCCAGATCTTTAGATTACTGTTAAACTCGGGAACATGCCAGGAAGAAGAGCTGGAAAAGCTGTCAGGAGGAACTACCACTTTGCTGCATGCTCTGCCGTGTTAGCCTACTGCTTGCTGCTTTTGCTTCTGGCTTGGAAAAGGAAAGGACTGGAGTGTACTTTCATCATCCTGCTGTTAGAGTTTTCTTCAAGGAATTGAATTAGAACTCGCCTCCTGTTGGAAATCTCAGGGAGATACAGACTTCAGGGAACTCGCTTAGATGAAAGGAACCTGCCAAGAAGTAGAGCAGGAAGAACTGCTACGAGGAGTACTGCCCATTTGCTGTGTTGTTGTTTTGCTGGGTTGGCCTGCAGTTGCTGCTTCAGCTTTGGGCAGTTAAAGGACTGGACTGAACTTTCTTCACTTGTTGCTGAGTATCTCCATGGCTTGAAATAGAACTTGCCTCCAGTTCACAAAGTCTCAGGGACAGCAAAGACTTCAATTACCTCTTGGTACCACCTTTGGGGCCGTGGGTTACAATTGCCACAGACGGGGAATGCAGCTGACATTATCACCGACACTGCTGTGGGCTCCGTGTCCTGAAGGTACTGCATGGGGGCACCGCCGCACGTCGCACAGCAACCATAGTCTCACCGGCTGTGGCGACCGCCGCTGCCACCGAGCCACTGCTTGCACCTCAACCTGTAGGCACTGCACTCTGCACGGCCTTGCTTCACTCAGCCACCCTGGTTTCGCTGACGATGTCCCTGCCCACTGACATCAACACCATTGGCCACACCGTGGATTGGGCGCACTGCTCATAAGACACAATAAGTGCCGCCCTGTCCCACACAGCAGACTGGGCCAACCGACGCCAGCTCTCATCAGCCAGCACTGCCGTTTGCACCATGACCTGTCAGCACCGCAGCCCTGGTCTCACCGATGCCGCTGGGCGACTGTCACTGAGCCTTTGCCTGCACAGCAAACTTGAGGGCACTGCATACCGCACCCCTATGCTTCACATTACAACTGTAAAGGTTACCACGACCGGCCCGCACTGACTCGGTCAGTAGGAACCAGAGGTACTGTTTACAAGTTTGCTGACACTAGTGCCGGTCCGGACAGAGCTACCGGCTTCAAGGAACTGCATTTTAAAGTTATTCTTGCAAAGTGCCTATTTTTTAATACTGTAAGTTGGTCTCTTATCGTTTTGGTCTTGCTTGCACAGATAAATATTGGTTATTTTTCTAAAACTGGTGTGGTGTCCTTTTGTAGTATTTTCACTGTAATACTGTTGGTTATGTGCTTTACACATTGCATCTGAGATACACCTGACTGCTCGTGCCAAGCTGCCAAGGGGGTGAGCAAGGGTTATTTCAGTAGTGTATCTCCCTTATCCTGACTAGAAGGAAAAGTCCCTATTTGGAAAAAGTGCAAAGCAGTGCCCACTAGAGACCCCCATTTCTATCAAGAGGTGTTTTTGTTCCTCTGGCAGGATTACCGTTTGGTTTGTGCTAAGGACCTTAATTTACTTCAGAGGGACCTATCCTTTCACAGACAGATGTCAGATGACATCTGGACAGGCCCCTTCTTTCGTTCCCGAGTCAGGCAGACACCAATTTAAGTGGGATAGGAATTGCTGACTGAAGGGGTTTGGAAAGACCACAGAGGAAGGGCTGCTCATTACACTGGCTAAACCGCTAGTGGGCTCACAGGCTATGCACAAGGGGAGAAGGTTTCACCACCATAGATTTGGGCAGAGAGAGGCCCTGTGGGATTGTTTGCAGTAGGAAACATAGGAAATGCTGCAAAAGTGGGTAGGGTAATCTAAGAAACTTTTACACCATTGGTTATGGAATGGCCAGGTGTCACCCACTTTGTCATCCCCACCCACAAGCTGGTGCCAGGCATAAATGTGGCATCTCAGGTAGCCCCCTCAAAATACTTTATAAAAGAACAGAAGGAGACTGGACCTGTTGTCTGTGACCTAAGAAGTGCACTTAAGGAGTAGACCTGCTCTCTCTTGTGGCCAGAACAAAGAAGTGACTCCCGGGTTCATAAGGCTGATATCCTGCTCAACCTACTTGACACTTGATCAGTTCCAAATGGACCTGCCTGGAACATGTTTGTGGCCTCTGCTAGAGTGAAGCCTGAACCTCCCCCCTCCCAAGTCCTGCTCCAGAGTTTTGGAATTTTCAGCTGTGTCTGGCTGGACTTCACTTACCACCCCTGAAAACCTGGGACTTTGAACGTTTTTGGCTCCAAAGACCTCCAGAGGACTGGCACCAACTAGCCAAGTCTATCCGACCATGGTGCATTGCTGCTGGGTTGAAGATTTAGGTTTCTCCCATTTACAGCTGTTCCACATCAGCAAATCAGGTTCAGCGGGACATGACTTAAACAATATCTGGCTTTGTGGAACCCTATTAGGCTTGAGCCTGCAGCCTTGGCCTGCTGGAGGAATCTGAGCTTCAAAAAAATGTCTAAACGTCAATGTACAAATCTTGACTGGGAGGAGTCACTAAAAGTATCTGGCCGGGGAGGTGCCTTTTCTGGGCAAGATATTGTAATTTCTCCAACTCAGAGCTTTTCTGGCAAAACCAACAGCTTTACAGGGACTATGTGCACCAACTGTCTGACCTCGTGGAGCATTCTTCAGCAATATCCTGTTACCTTACGCCACTGAATATTTCTGACTTCCATCTTTGAGACTAAGTCACAAGAAAAAACCTCCAACCGGGTAGATCCTGGTCCCTCTATATGAACTCAACTCTATCACTATCGTCTGAACTCGTGCCTAAGCTCTAGTTTACTTATACCAGTTAACCATGGTTATAGCTTAAAGCTTTTTAGCACTATCTTTCAATTAAACTTCAAAAAATTCATATCTCCTGTTCCTGTTATTGGATTTTGTTGTCTTGGTGTCATTTCATGTATTCAAATATTCTCTATTTTTCTAAATTGCATCAGAATTTTTATTTTGCTGTGTTTTTACTTTATTACAGTTTTGATACTGCATAAATACTTTACACATTGCCTCTAAGTTAAACCTTTCTGCTCTGTGCCATAGCTACCAGGGGGTGGTGCCCAGGTTAATTTAGTGATTAGGTGTTTGGTGTACAGGCTCTAAACTTGTCAAAGGGATATAACAAGACACAATTACGGGGATCAGTGGAGTTCATAAAAATTCAGGGTGCCAACCGAAAATGGGGACAGGTTGGAAACGCACAACTGGCACCAGCAGAAGTTGTAAACTGTAAGGTTGTATATGAAGGGAAATGCATGACAACTTTCTGGTAATGGTCAGATACCCCTTCTAGGTTGAAATATGTATGTCCTTTAGAGGCTACTAAGGTGAATAATTTAGGGGAAGCTTGGAGCGCTGGTGGGATGCCAGGGGCAGAGAAAAGGTGCACTGCAGTGACTAGTAATGGGGCACGGACCCTGGGGCATGTATAGGGCGGTTGGTGTTCACCATATATAAGGGACTATTGCTTATTTATGGATACGTAATAGAAGAACAGATATAAAGGGTTTGATTTAGGGTGATACAATAACTTCAAGTCAAGATATTTCCAGGAAGAGTACAAGGTATTTCCAGGAAGAGTACATTGCTGCGGGATGTTCAGACCAGCCCTGATGTTATGGGCAGTCCACTGTAGCCAAGAGGACACTCATCAACGACAAAGGATAAAAGAGTAAACACCAAGGCCCACAGTTACTAATAAATCACATAGCACAAGTATAGTTGTTGTGCTGTGTTGCATGAATGGAAGAGAGAGCAGAGCAACACCACATCTGCTACTTTATCTAATTATATGTCCTATGGAAGTTGTAGAATGGATGGATGATAACTGTCTAAAACTGAATAGGGACTAGGTGGAGGTTTTATGTTTAGTCAACCAAACTAATATTTGGTCCCCTCCTGGTGGTCTTTTTGTTTGGGCAATCTTCCCCATCCAAAACAAAATAATAACATACTAGGCATTTGGTCAGATCAAAAGTTTACATTTGAAGACCAAGTCAATTCTCTAGCACCCCAATGTTTTAGAATTTTAAGGGATCTCAAGAAGATATTAGGGATTTGACCATTTTTGGCCCAAAAAACACAATTCAAGCATTGGTACTATCTCCCCCCAGACTATTATAATATTCTCTACTTAGGTCTCCCCCAATCAAGAGTAATCAGACTACAGAGAATCCAAAACTCAGCAACACGGGTGTTATTAAATATCCCTACACACGCCTCCATCAGGGTTGGTCTGAGAGCCCTGCATTGCTTCCTTTAGGAAACAGTTAGAAACATGACTTTTCAATTAAGTTTAATTGGTTTGTACCTTTATTTTGCAGCGTCTCTTAATACATTGCAGAATTCTAGTGCTGGGACATTTCAATTGAAGTAGACATGCACACTACAAATCAGGGTATTATCATTATTACTTTATGTTATTCGCGCCAACGCAGACACCTTTGCACCATAGTGCATGGTGTCTGTGTTGTGCATAGTTTTTGTATAGGAAGGGGCTTTTCTAATATAAAAACTATGCTTTAAAGTGTTTCTTGCCTTTGCATGTGTGGGGTAGCATGCAGCACATGTACAAAGAGGGAAAAATTAAGAGAAATTAAAAGGAGGAGCAGGATTTTGGTACAAATCCCTGTCTATAGAGCTCTGTAGTTAAGGACTTGCATCACAACCAATGGGTGGCTGCATAGTCACCATACACCACTGATAAAATGTGTTCTTGATGCAAAGTAATACAAGGTAGGGCATAGCACAGCTTTACGGTATTTATTGGTTACATTCCAACGGAAATCACAATCTTCATTGAATTGTAAATACGAGCACAAAACATTGCCCCGGATTTATGTTAAAAAAGTAATGCAAAGCTGATGCAAAGTCTTTGTAAATCTGGGCCCAAGTGTCCAGTTTCGGCTCACGTATAAGTTTATTATGGCTACAACAAAGTTAGACAAGGCACAAGGCAGAGCAACCTCATTAAAAGTGTTGGCTTTCAAAACCTTCAACACACCTTGACCATCGGGTGATAGTAATGGTGACTTATTCGCAAATCTGGTCTCTGTCAACTATAGTGCAGCTCTTAGTGCCCCTCAAGCAAGCTGTATTACTCGAGTTGCACTCTTCAAAGTCCGCAGTCAGCCAAGCCTACTGCTTATTCGGAAGACAGCGTATCGCCTCTCAGACCAGTCTAGCAGCTAATATTCCAGACTGGGAAAAACAGCCGTGTTTCACAGTGTTCTGTCCTACTCTTATTGTTAGCCTCATAGGGAACTGCAAGACAACTTTCTGGTAATGGTCAGGTACCCCTTCTAGGCTGAAACTATGTATTTCCTTTACATGCTATTAAGGTCTACAATTTAGGGGAAGCTTGGGCCGCTGCTGGGATGCCAGGGGCAGAGAAAGTTGTGGCACCTTTATGACACAGCCAGCCAGAATGAGGTGCCAGGTTTGTGGACTTTGTTCCCGTGGTTCTTTATTGGAGTGAGAGGGAAATTCCCAACAGGCCATGTTTATAGGAGAACCAAAGTCCAGAAATCCTTAATAATGTCTGTTCATTTATGGACAGATCTGGGAATGGATAGCATTGAATGGTACCTAGGTTTGTTCATCGGGAGGTCATAAATCAGACATCCAGGGAAGGGGAAGTTGCTTCTAGGCAGATCTGTGGAGGAGCTTGCACAGATAGCAAAAACAGTTTCAGACAGTTTTTGTTGTTCAAGGTAGCTCACCAGCTTAAAAGGATGTGGATTCTTCTAACAATTTCAAATGAGCACAGTGAATTAATTGGGGGCAACAGCATGTATATTTTCACATCTTTCAGTAGAGGGCCAACATGAAATAAATGCTGCATCCTGGGCCTAAAAAAGGACACCCGTAGTACAATATGGACTCCCAATTATTTACAAACAATTTCATCTACAATAAAAACAGTGAAAGGAAATGCAGGACCCCGGTAATGGGGTACCGAATGGATAATCCATGAGCAGTGCTGCAGCCCATCTCTCAGGGTCATAGATAGGTATGGTTGTGCTCCTGCAGACTCATATAATCTGCCACCATCTATTGTTCTTCAAAATATTCAACGTGTAGTCAGCAGCCCCACCATGTTATATGGCTGTGCTCTACAAAATGGCCACCCAAAACAATTTGAAGAGCACATAGTGGGGTCTCCCCCAAAAAGCCAGGATAGCACAATACACAGTAGAGTTCAAGGACCATTGTCCTTGTAGAGCTCTGTAGGCTTATTCAAGAGGAGTATACATTTTTGATAAATCAGCCTCTAACAAGAACAAAAAGTCACTTAAAATGGCCAGAACATAAGGTAATTAGCATTATTTACTCGACTAAGAATGTATTAGTATGGTAGTTAAATGTTGCATCCTTCACTGCTTTGAAGGGCTTTGGGAAATGTTCTATGAATGGAGTTCAGTAGATCTGATAGGCAGAATATGTTTTTATGCATCATGCTGAAGGTATCTTGCATGAAGAACAGGCATTGAACATACAGGTCTTGCCTTAATTCACCCTGTTTACATAGAGCCGTCAAACAAAACGAAAAATTACCTGTGGAGAATGGCATGAAGGCATCATTTCTCTTGAAATTGCCCTTGTCATCCAAGAAGTGTCCTGGGTTGAATGTGTTTGCTGATTTAAATTGTTTGGGGTCATGGAGAACAGCACTCAACATCGGGAAAACAGTGGTGCCCTGAAATGGATAAAAACGAGTTAGAAACTGAGTTAGGTTTAAGACATCTACAGAAGTTATCAATACAGATAATTCTGCACAATTGTATCCATCAAAGTCTTTCTTAGACCTGAATGGCAATTTATTGTGCCAGTATGTATTTGACGCAGCCCTCAGAAACTTACTAACCATACCTTAGAGCTCATACACTGTTATAATTGAACAAGCTAGCCAGAATTTAAACAAATCTCTGATAAAGCAAGGATTACATTGTAGGCAATGTGTTGGATAAGATCTGCTGGCTCCAGCTTGCAAATAGTTAGTCGGACAAGGGTACAACTCTCAAATGCCACTTTAGCGGTATGGCTAAACAATAAACTGTTCCATATGGGGGTAGTGTAGCTCTTGACTACCATGGTAATAGATTTAATTTAGGGAAAGTAAAAAACCTCTCCAATGAGTAAGTTTCAGTTATGCATTTTAGAGCATTTATTTATACAGATTTCATTTATGATTAAATTGATCAATTCACACAGTATAATATAATACTTATACAAGGTGCTCCTAAAAAGTGACTGTGCAGTGAAAGTGATATAAGGTGATTGAAAAGTGCATTTGTGCTATGTACAACATATATACATGTAGCTGATAGGGGCAATAGATTGTTTTGAAATTGACACCCATGAAATCTTAAAAACACAGGGGCCGATTCACAGAACTAATTTGAGACGAAATCCTAAACTTACTACTTTTGGTAGTCACAGAAGGCATTTACTAGTAGTAAAGTTAGGACTACTAACTTTACTACTACTAACTTGAGACAAATTCCTAAACTTACTACTTTTGGTATTCACAGAAGGCATTTAGTAGTAGTAAAGTTAGTAGTCCTAACTTTAAAGTAAGTTTAGGATTTTGTCTAAGATTATTTCTGTGAATCGGCCCCTTAGTCCATATATGTTATTTGTCAACGTTTCGACCCCTCAACATAGGCATTTAGAGCGGGGTCATCATCAGAAAGAGAATTATCTAAAACGGAGACATCAAACGATTGGGGCATAAATGTCCTCAATCAAACAAATATCAAACAGATTGTCCTGGACCAACTTCAAAGTAGATATTGGCATGCCCAAAATTTAGGACATTGAAAGTCCCATACACGTAGAAGTGTCAAACTGTTATAAGGATTACTTCAAAATTGAGTTTACGCACCCAAGATATTCAAAAACGGTAAAACTGGATGTATCAGTATACCACTGATGCACCTACAATAGGGATGCTGGAAATAGAAATACAACTACTGACAGAGTAAAAGGGTTACTGGCACCTATGCAGTGGAAGAAGGATGAACAATCTTTTACATGTGGAACCCTGAGAGTCCTCTTAAAAATGAAGAATTACTGGAGAATTTATAATTTTGCCTTGAGTCTCCTGGTAATTCTTTATTTCTTCCTGGTATTGCACCAGGGGACTCCATCTGTCTGGATGAAAGACACAAGAGTTGCGTAGTTACCATAGATATTGTAAATCTGTTAGAGGCGGTAACACTTGTGACCATCACCATCAGAATGAAAAGGCTACTTGGAATGTGGGTATAACATGATAAAAAGGAATGGTCTGGCATAGGGTCTTTGAATACAGTGATGCCAGGACGTGCACTGACCTAGGGAAACATCAACATCAGAGTAACATACACTATAAGAGAAAAACACTGACGCTGGGATAAAAAACACTTCAATGAGGGGTAAGGAAATAGTGCTCTAAGAATAGAGAAACAGAGGCACTAAGTTAATCAAACTTTCAAAGAGGCAGGGTACATTTCAAGAGTGGGACAACATTTATGCAAACAATAACAGAAGGCACATTACAAGTCCACTTGACATCTCGAACAGGGATACAAAAGTATCTCTTTTGGAGACAGGGGTTAGTTTTCTGGAAATAAAACAATGGCCCTGATCCATATGGATGGTACTCCTACTGAATTTTGGCCTTTGAGTGTTTTCCCTACCTCGTACCGCAATGACATACTTGGTAGTTTGTGGTAGGGAAAAGGATTGATGGTCAACCGGTCCTAAACAAGTCAGTGTGAGTATCATTGTGACCAGAAGGCACTATGTTAGGTGGTCCAAGAGGTCAAGAGTTTATGCTAATGGAGACAGCTTTGGCTGGGCTGGTGTAAACAAAACACTTCAATGAACTCTAAATAAAGTCTGAGACTAGGTAGTTGGCTGGGGCAAGGTGATCCCTCTTCTGATAAACTTTAAATGTATCTCTGAGACAGGGGCACTCAATATCCAGGCAAATAGATGAATCACCAGACAATTGGGCAGAAAGACACTTATCTCAGTGCACAACACATACAATTAGATGGAGAGAAAATCACACAAGTAGCACATTTAAACCAGGTGATGTAACCCACTGAGAAAGTGCACCCTGACACGAAAAAAAAAACAGATGCAAGGGAGCTAGAAATATGCTAATGGTAGGACAGGCAGTCAACGAGACACACAAATTGCGGAGTTGCTTTTGAAATAGAAGAAAAACAATACTTTGACCTGCAGGTTATTTTCTTCCCATTTATTTTTGCACTTTGCTGCTTGGGTACTCCATGCCTTGAATGGTTGTCATGAGCAGGAAAAATCAGTGGATACAATCCCCGCCCTAACTATAGGAGTGGAGGGACATTTGCCATGGCAACTCAGAAGCAACAAGGCAGTTGGTCCGCTGGTTGAAGGGTTTTTAACAATAAATGAGGAGTGAACTGTGGATTTTTGAAGTGGGACCCATGGTAATTTATAGTGGTACTCCTGCTACAACACTAATAAATGGATTCAAAACGCGGTCCATTCATAGTAAAGTCGCCTAAAATTAAATCAAATGAATGTTGGGATGCAAATAAGTAACTTGTGTGTTAGCCACACACACTTCTCTCAGACCAAAGATATACAGACACTCATATTTTGTTACCTCTAAATCATGTAAAATGTACTTCTGAGGCAACCCACCAGGTGGAAAGTCTATGATTTTCATACTGAGTATAGTTGCATGAATTTGCGTTCATATTGCACATGCGTATATGGCAAAGACAATGTAACCCTCTTTAGACATTATTCATAACAGGAGTCTCTGCCCTTTTCTATAATGAGAGCTCCTTCTCAAAGAAAATAATCTGAGTCAATAACAAATTTCATAACTGTACACTACTGACAATATCTGTTAACAATACACTAGTAACCTCCCAAACATTTCAGGCCGGGTTAGTAGCAGAAATGCCAGGAAACATGTTATCAATAGGCAATGCCTTCACATGACTAACACCTGAAGTTGCATGAATCCTCTGACACAAAGAACATAGCCACAGCAATAAATCACACCTGCTCGGCTTCAATTACCTTTTAAAAATATGCCTTAGATAGGTTTTGGAAATGCAATCATTTTATCTTTATAAGTATATCACTTTGTGAAAATCATTTTTTCAAAATACTTCTTCCATTTATACCATACAAACTCAATTTTCCAAATTTATTTTCTGAAAGAAACACATTTTGTGCCTTTAAATATTGTAAAACACTATCCCCAAACATCAGCTTGTCATTTTCATCACATTTCCAGACAGAATCAGCTTCATATGTTCAGTCTCTAGGTTCACATGCCATGAATGTTCACCATAATGTCAAGGATCCCTAAAATAAGCCAATCGTGTTCACCATTATATCAGAGACACTGCTGTGTCAAGGCCAGACATCATAATGGTCTAGGACACTCACAAAACATTAGTCATGACCTTTATTATGCCAGGGCAGGCCATCATTATGTCAGGGGTGGAAAATATTGAACCAGTCATGCTCACAGTAGTCAGTGATTTGCGCCAGTATGCACAATGACACCGATTGCCTCAAATATAACACAATGACAGGTATTTTGCAAGGGCGACTGCTATGCCAGTAATGGACATAATTGTAGCAGAGATTAAACCAGTGTGAAGGGAAGCAATATATACTTTTGGTGGTGGAGCTGCACTGTTTCTCAGGGAGATGCACAATGCCAAACTCACACAGACAGACACACAAATGTGCACACATACAGGTTCACACGGAGATATTACATGCCAGTGAGGCTTGGGAATGGATCTCATCTCTGGATAAAGCCCATGCTCTCCTTAGCTCATTGGATGATTATAATCTCAACTCCTGGTGAGATGACGCGAGAGGCCACCTGATGTATCTCACTGATTGAGGCCACTCCCCTCAGCATCATGGTCACCGCAATGGAAGCAAAGGTACTAAAGGCTGCCCAACTTGGTGAGCGTTACAGTGGCAGCACCAAAAGAGAAGGCAGATGGTTCGATCATTATTTGTAGGAATTGGACATGGAGTTATAGATTTCTGGTAACAGCAAGGAGACAACAGGGGAGGATGAGGCAGTAGGAAACTATGCCGAACCACTCAAGTCTGTTTAGAGCACTCAAAAGCCATCAGAGCAAAGTTCCCGGCGCCAGAATTTGGTGAGGTCATATTCTATCCCAATGGGGTGCAACATGACTTTGTCTCTGGGGTAGTTTAAAGAGTGCCAGCTATCCTTTGCCCCAAAGCTACAGGGAGAGTACTTAGGGGTTCATTTCGATGGCGGAAGGACTGCCATCACCAACAGTGCGGTGGTGGGCCTTCCGCCATCTAACTGCGATTTCCCTCACCACATTACAATGATGGGGGATCTAGACTGCGACCGTGGTGGACGCAAAGACCGTCTGCCACGGAACCACTACAGGCAATCGTTACGATTGCCTGGCGGAGCAGTCTTGAGGAAATTCGATTTTCGATCTCGCTTGTATTTAGCCACCATTTTGTGTCCCACCGCCATTTTGTGTTGCCCTCACTCAGGCAGCACAATAAAAAAAGTTTTTCTGCTGATCTCACTGCGACGTGTCAAAATAATCTCCTGCCTCTGTTTACGAGACTGATGTCAGGGACTGGCTGAGTCCACTAATCCCCGTCTGGTCCGACTGATCCCTGTTTCAACTATCTGTTGGTTTGCACCATTCTTTCCTGACTATATCTTATCTTCTGGCCTTCGCTATTCTCTACTTGTATTCTCTCATTTCACAACTGTCCTCCAAAGCATACAAATGTGTCCTGCCACCTGCGAGTTGAGTTTTAGACACTACCACTGATTAACTTGTGGGGAGGGGTGACAAAAACAGTTGGAAAAGAGGTTTTATTTGGGTTACTTGATATCTTGTTTTCAAACTTTTCTCATTGGTTATAGCTTGTTTTCAAACTCTTCTCATTGGCTAACCATGTATGCATTGGGAGTGTTCTTGGTGAATCTATGTGCTATAAAAGATTGTGCGCCATGGAGTAAAGTGGCAGTCTCCTAAGAACATACCGAATGTACTTCTGGGACAACTGTACTTAGCTGCAGCTAATAAACCTGATCTTCTACGCTCAACAGAGTGTCCTGTGTCTCTGTTCAACAAAGCAGGTGAACTCAGGAGATTAAGGCGTGCCCTGCGCCGCCAGGCCCATAAGGCCCTGGTTATTCAATTGGTGCCCTCTGTGAGGCGGCTTCAGAGGTAGCGGGTTTGCCTGAGGGTCGTGAGGAGCCCCGTAAGAAAATTGTGGAGGATTCGCGAACCACGTCAAGCGACCCCTGTATGTCAAAGTGGTCCGAAGGTCTTTTTCAGCGCGGTTTCTCCTTCCTGATGGCTGCTGACGACTGCTGCCCTGACTGCCGCCTTGCTTTGGACCCCTTTTGGTGATGTATGGTATCGCAAGACGTTAGACGGGCCTCTGTTGGTGTAAGAAGACACTTAGTTAAGTATTGGTGGGTAGCTCCCACTATTTTGTTTTCATTTGGGTCTTTGATTCGGCTATTGCAAAAGCCGAAGCCGAGGGGTACATTTGTGCTGTGTTATTTGATTTAACCCCTTGATGTTTGTGAAAAGTCCAGTGAAATAACAATGCCTGGTCGGAGTAAGTTTAGAAAATTTTGTTGTTTTGGTTGTGTGTCCAATTCCTCCGTTTGGAACTCCCACTTATGAGCTTTATTCTAAACATGGTGTTGGCCCCATTGCCTTTAATGAGGCATGGATCCGATACACGAAGATTGATGGTGTTTTGCAGTGGCCACAGAATGGTAGCTTTGAGCCTAACATATTAAATAATTTGGAAGCAATTTTGTTTAAAAGAAAAGCCCGGCCGGCAATGTTTGACTCTTTCCGCCTCTGGCGCAAGGAAGCCAAACAGAGAGAAATTAAACAGGCAAAACGAGATAAGAAAACACAAAGTATGACGATTATACAGGCTGCCCAGCAGTTTAAAGATAATGAGAATAATCATTAAATGTAAATTTCAGAGAGACAGCATCGTATGGCGATAGATAAATGCTATCCGGTGTTGCCTATTTCCCCTTCTGATAAAAGTAAGGATCCGGAGGAAGACCCTTAGATGTCTCACTTATTGAGATTGCCTCCTCCCTATGTACAAGGTGCTAATGCACCCCCATGGTTACAACCAGTTCAGCCATTAGTTGCGCCTCCGCCTGCTCCGGCTCTTCCGCATTTGCCCCTTCCGGTAGTGCCACCCCCACCTCTTCCGGTAGTGCCACCCCCACCTCTTCCGCCACCGACTTCTTTGCCTCCATTTCCTGAACATCAATCTCCTTTGTCTTCGACTCCCCTTATAACTGTTAATTCTTCTGTTAGTTCACCTAATACCTTGTCCCCTGTCCTTATGTCTAATTCTCCTACTGTGCGCAAAAGCATCACAGATACTGTCTCTGATTTTCTGTCTCCTTTCTTTGAGACTCTTAATATGTTTCCGTTTTTTTCCCGAAGACAGTCTCGTAGTCAGCTTCCAGCCTCCGACGAACGGGTAATGTTGGACTCTCTCGCTCGCAAATGGATCGAGAAGGGTCCCCAGTATAGTGTGAATGATATCATGGCCACCTTTCATCAGTGGGAAGCGCCCACGCAGAGATATGTTTTTAATGTTATGTGTGACACTCTTGTTAAAGGATGGGAGGATATGGATTTGGGTTCAGTTCCTCAGGGTTTGTTAGATGTTCAGGCTAATTTCGATAAGGGACTCATTGTGGGTTCTAAGGTTAAGGACGCCGTAAAGACACTTGTCACTTTTAGGTCCCTATTTTCCTCGCAGACTTTCCTAGATTCCGATCCTGCTGTTAGACTGACATCAAAACATTATCCCATGAGAGAGGTTCCTCCAGTGTGGAGAGAAGCGGTTGCACAAGCAGGTGCTAATCCAGCTGTTCCCGCGCACTTCCAGCGTATATGGGTACATGTCCCCTGGAAGAGATCTGAAGTTTTAGCTCTTAGACAGTCTATACCGGATCCCCGTAAAAACCCTGCTGGTTATTATAAAGAGTTGTCCCAGACTGTTGATGCCTGTATTATGAATTTAGCCGATATTGATATGTTGATGGGAAATGTAGTCCCACAAGCATTATGGGCTCGGATTCGTAGAGAAGGATCACGGCCAAGCATTAGGTGGTGATTGGGCTGCTATAATTGCCACGGATAGAGCCCAAGTGGGTGGTGCTAAGCCTGATGTTTTGATTTCAGAACTCCCTGGTAGGATTATTACTTTCATGAAAACGATGATGCCCGCCTTGCGAGTTATTTGGGATAAACTAGCTGCGTGTAAGCAGAAAAAAGATGAGAGTGTCTCTGATTTCTTCACTCGTTTTGAGGAGACGTTTATTGATCACAGTGGTCAGGAGATGACTACGGAGGGTGGACAGCGATTATTTGTAGATAAATTCGTATTTAATTTGCTTCCCGAGCTGTCACATAAGTTGAAAGACTCTGAAAGTTCATGGGCTGTTTCTTCTTCTGCTCAGATATTGGCCACTGCTCAATATTATGAGAACAGGGATAAAGAGGAAAAAGACAAGCAAGAGAAAAAGACTAAAGAATTAAAAATGAAGGTTCTTCTGCAACAGGCTTATCCTCCTCGTCTTGCTCAGTGCCAGTTTTAACAGCCTCCACAGTTTCAGAGGGTGTATCAAAAGCCTGAGCCCTTTATTCCGTGACCTTTATTAGGTCCTAACCAATGTGCCTATTGTAGAGAGGAGGGTCATTTTAAGAATAGTTGCCCGGTTTTATTACAGCGTAGTGGAGGACTATCTGCTCCACGAGGTCGTGGTATTTATCAATTAGCGCCCAGGGGTAGAGGTCAAGGTGTGTTGACCCAAGAACAGCGTTCCCTTCTCCCTCCAAATTCCACTAACTACTTTGATCAACAAAATACTCAGTCTACACAGTATTACAATGATGACCACTATGTTGAAGGTGAGAATGAAAGCCTTCACACTAACTAGGACAGCCATAGACAAAGTGAGGGAATTGTATCGATTCCAGTAGATCAGAGTGGACCTTATGTTAATGTCACTACAATGGCTGCTTCAGAGCCATTTCTTTTAGATACAGGTGCGATGAGAAGTTCTATCATTCACTCTAAACTCCCTGGGGCACCTTTGTCTGGCTCAACGAATGTATCAGTAGGATTTTCTGGCGCCCCAGTTCGTAACCCGGTCTCTAGCCCTCTGCCTATTTCAATTGGCCCTTATGATTTGGAAGCTCCTCTTCTTTTAACAACTGGTTGCAGCGAGAATCTGTTGGGATTGGATTTATTGAAAAGATTGCATGCAACAATATATTGTTCTCCTTCTGGTGTGCATCTTACTTTGGGGCAGAAATTGACTTCTTCAATGTATTTGTCTAAAGATCAATATCCACCTGAATTGCTCTCTCTTCCTGCAACGCTCTGGGCTACGGGTCCAAATGATGTTGGTTGTCTTGAGATCCCGCCTTATGTTGTTACTCTCAAGCCCAATGCTAAATTGCCACGCATTCCTCAATGCAGAATTTCCAATGAAGGTGAAAGAGCGCTTTTGGATATCATTTATGATTTGATTCAGAAGGGTGTGATTGAGGAAACGAGAAGAAATGTATGCAATAGTCCTATTCTTCCTGTTCTTAAACGCACTGATCCTTCTCAGCCTCCTGTTTATCGTTTTGTGATTGATCTTCGGGAGGTCAATAAAATTGTTGTACCACAGTTTCCTGTTGTCCCAGATATTACTGCCTTGTTAACTATGATACCTGCCTCAGCGGCTTGGTTTTCTGTTATTGATCTGAAAAATGCTTTCTTCAGCATTCCCATTGCCGAAGAGAGTAGGGATATTTTTGGATTCTCTCTAGGAGGCCGAAGTTTCCGGTTCAAGCGCGCACCCCAAGGCTATTGTGAAAGCCCCTCCATTTATAGTCAAGCTCTGAAATGTCAGCTTGATGCTTTTCCTTTGCCCCCATGTGCTACTCTTATTCAATATATGGATGATTTGCTGATTGCTGCTGATTCAGAGGATGTCTGCAAGAATGTGACTGTCGCACTGTTACGTCACTTGTCTGATCTTAATCATAAGGTTTTGCCTTCTAAACTACAATATGTCCGTCGAGAGGTTACCTATTTGGGTCATCTCTTATCAAAGGAGGGAAGGCGATTAACCCCAGAACGAATTCAAGCAATTGCGCAACTGTCTTTGCCATCCACATAAAGAGAGGTGCGTTCCTTTCTGGGCATTACCTCCTATTGTAGGCAATGGATTCCAACTTTTTCCTTGTTGGCCAAACCTTTGTTAGCGCTCACTTTGAAAGACACACCCCAACCCCTTCCTTGGACTGTCGAATGTTAGAAGAGTTTTTCTGATTTACGTGCTGCTCTGTGTTCTGCTCCTGTGTTGGGTACTCCAGATTACAGTAAGCCCTTCACGCTCTATGTCCATGAAAGAGAGGGTTGTGCGTTGTCAGTCTTAACACAACGATTTGGAGACAAACAGCGGCCATGTGCCTATTTTTCAGCTACATTAGACCCAGTAGCCAAGGCATTGCCTAGTTGTCTTAAAGCTACAGCAGCAGCAGCGATTTCTATTTGTCAGTCTGCTGGAGTGGTGCTAGATAATACTCTCATTGTTATGGTACCACATGCAGTGGATATCTTGCTAAATAGGACAAAAACACAACATCTTACAAGTGCTCGATTGTCTGGATATGAGCTGACGCTCTTGGCTAGTCATGTGTACATCAAACGATGTAACATTTTAAACCCAGCCACACTGTTACCTCTTACAGAAGAGAAAGATATTCAGGAACAACATGATTGTTTTCTCCGTACTGAGGAGGAGACAAAAAGAAGGATTGATTTGAAAGAAATGTAGTGCGCATAAGAAGATTACTGATGATGTTGGTCGCGGAAATGCTTTTGCGGATGAGGTAGCAAAAAGGACAGCCAGAGATGCTACAAGTCGCATGTATGTTGCGGGCCCTGCGAATTGGGTCAGGGAAAGAGGGATGTGTGAGGACACAATAGAAAGTGTGAGATCGATTCAGGAAGATGCTACAGAGAAAGAGTTGAGAAAGTGGAAAGAGAGTACAGGAATGTTAGACGCAACAGGATGTTGAATAGGATTGTCAGAACACCAGCGTTGGCTTTTACCAGACACCTATGTACTGCCTGTAGTTACTATGGCGCATGGTCCAGCCCACATCAGTGCGAAAGGAATATGTAAACTTCTGGCTCCAGTGTGGCTGAATGAAGGGATTCCAAAATGTGCAGATAATGTGATGAAGCATTGTATCATTTGCTTGACGTACAATCCGGGAAAGGGAACCCCAACTCCGGCAGGTCATTTTGCTCCCCCAACATATCCTTTTGAGGTGTTGCAAATCGACTATATTCACATGGAGCGATGCAACAATCTCAAATATGTCCTGGTGGTGGTGTGCGCCTTTTCCAGATGGATAGAAGCGTACCCCCTGAAGGACAACACTGCTCTGTCCACTGCTAAAGTTCTTTTGAAAGAATTCTTCCCTAGGTTTGGTTTGCCGTGCATTGTCTGGAGTGACAATGGAAGTGAACTTGTAGGCCAAATTATGCAAAAGGTGTGTACCGGTCTTGGTATAAGACAAAAGTTTAATGTGGCAAATCATCCTCAGTCCGCGGGTTTGGTAGAGTGCTATAACGGCACTCTCAAACTTAAGCTTGCAAAAGTACAAGCCAGCACAGGTCTTAGTTGGCCCGATGCTTTACCTTTGGCTCTCCTGTCCACTAGAACAGCTGTACATTCTCGTTTGGGACTCAGCCCATACAAGGTTGTTTTTGGGCACCCAGCTAATGTATGGGGAGTCCCTCGCCCTAAAAAGTACTCTGACATACAGTATCCAATGTTGATTGACTATTTACATGACCTCACCACTAAATTACAGGTTCTTCACCAACAGGTTCAAAACGCTTTACCAGAAGCCTCCACAGACCCAGGTCATTCTATCCAACCTGGAGACTGGGTCTGTGTGAAAAATTTTCAGAGGACGAAGAATTTGGAACCTCGCTGGAGGCCGCCTCGACAGGTCCTTTTGGTGACTCGCACAGCAGTGAAAGTCGAAGGGAGAAAGAACTGGATCCACGGCGTGCACTGCAAGAAAGTGCCCTTGCCCTTGCCTTTTGATCAGTGGGTTCGTAAGGGTATAGGTGATTCTGAAGGAGAAAAAGTCCCCCGATTCATACCTTTCAGTAGTGCACACCTGGATGGAACTCGATCGGAGAAAGAAGATGACGACATTCTACAATAAGCCGTACCTTCCCATCTCCGATTAAACACTACAGAGCCACAGACCCTATTTCAAGACCAAACTGTACCAACAAGGACTAGATACAATTTAAGACCTAGATTGATCAAGGCCACCTGAGATTTCCATCTCTTCTGCTACATTTATCATCTGTCCAGGTTGCAGGGTCACGGTAGGAGTCTTGGTTTGTGACCTGTATAGTGGCTAGGTCCCCAGGACTTGCAGTGTCATAGGACGGCTAATAATCACACCCAAGTGAGTAAGGAAGATTACCGTGAGCAATAATTTTAGTGGATGGATGTTAAATTAGGAAAGAAGGATAATAAGGAAGAAATGAGAAAGAAATATTGTAAAATATTGTACAGTCGATGTGGCGTAACATTGTGTGTTTTTATGTTTTTGTGTATCTTATTGGCTTGTGTAGGTTGGGTTATTCATGCTATGCAGCAAAAAGTTGTCCCTAATTCTATCTCCTTGCCTCTTCATTCTACTATCTCCCCACATCAATTATATACACTTCCCCAACATGAACTAATCAGGAGAACAGAATATTTTAATAATTCATTTATCCAATTGTTGCACCAACATCAATTGGTAGTCAGCACAACCGACTGTTGAGTGTGTGGACTTATGCCTCATACCACAGATAAAGGGATGCCATATTTAGTCCTTCCATTTTCTTATGAAGGTTCCGCTTGGGCCTATTTTGTAATATTTTCAAATGCATATCAGAGCCGATTTAGACGTCCAGTTGGTTCATATGGTAGTAACCCAGATTTTAGTCATAATTCTCTGATAAAGGGAATGGTGGCTATGACTAAAATTGTGGAGAATAATAAGGTTCTGTTGACGAGAGACAAACATATACTAATTGGAATGTGACTTGTTACGTTACTAGCCTTACAGATAAAACTAAACAGGGAAAATCTCCACCCATTTGGACTGTCCCTCATCAAGGTTATTTCTGTTTACAAATGAATGGCCAGACTACTGACACTGGACAAACAAAAAGCTTTTGTTCCCATACATACATCTACACGTCTCAGAATTCACCGCCGTTAGTGCCATATCAGGGCACATATTTTATCTGCCACAATAAAGCTTACACATGGCTACCAACGGATTTTTCAGGAACATGCTATATAGCTTTTCTTCTCCCTCCTACATACACTGCTCCTTCAGGCCATCATAGAAACAGATATGGCAAAGGGATTATTGATTCTAAAGAAACGGCAGGACAAGAGGGAAGTGATTTCCTCAGAGGATTTCTTCCTTTTTGGGGCCCAATGGCCAACAGCAGAAACATGAGACAGCTGGTTCGTGTTGTTGAGACTACCATAGATGTCACTGTGGGAGCCTTGAGTAATCTCACAGCTGAACTTCAGGCGGATCGTCTCATGACTTTGCAGAACCGGATTGCACTAGATGTTATTCTTGCAGATCGTGGTGGAGTCTGTAAATTGATCGGATCTAGCTGTTGTATTTATATACCTGACGATGCCCCTACGGTATACCAAGCCATCTCCAAATTACATATGATCTCCGAATCGATTCATCAAGACGAAGGAGATTGGTCTTTATTGGGATGGTTTTGGGGATTACTGTCTAAATGGGGATGGAAGGCACTAACCTTCCTTGGAGTTGTTTTGGCCATCATTTTTCCTGTTGTCTCTGTATGCAGTGTGGCCCCGCCATCTGCGGTATTTGTGCCACTCTGTGTGTCCCAAGACCTGAGTCACAGAAAACAGAGAACATTAAAATGATGTTGCAGCAACAGTTTGACGACCGCATGGCTATTGACATTGACTCAGATTAACGTGAGTCTGTGTGTTTTGCCTGAGTTATGGCAAAAGGAGGGTCTGAGGAAATTCGATTTTCGATCTCGCTTGTATTTAGCCACCATTTTGTGTCTCACCGCCATTTTGTGTTGCCCTCACTCAGGCAGCACAATAAACAAAGTTTTTCTGCTGATCTCACTGCGACGTGTCAAAATAACCTTCTGCCTCTGTTTACGAGACTGATGTCAGGGACTGGCTGAGTCCACTAATCCCCGTCTGGTCCGACTGATCCGTGTTTCAACTATCTGTTGGTTCGCACCATTCTTTCCTGACTTTATCTTATCTTCTAGCCTTCGCTATTCTCTACTTGTATTCTCTCATTTCACAACTGTCCTCTAAAGCATACAAATGTGTCCTGCCACCTGCGAGTTGAGTTTTAGACACTACCACTGATTAACTTGTGGGGAGGGGTGACAAAAACAGTTGTAAAAAAGGTTTTATTTGGGTTACTTGATATCTTGTTTTCAAACTTTTCTCATTGGTTATATCTTGTTTTCAAACTCTTCTCATTGGCTAACCATGTATGCATTGGGAGTGTTCTTGGTGAATCTATGTGCTATAAAAGATTGTGTGCCATGGAGTAAAGTGGCAGTCTCCTAAGAACATACCGAATGTACTTCTGGGACAACTGTACTTAGCTGCAGCTAATAAACCTGATCTTCTACGCTCAACAGAGTGTCCTGTGTCTCTGTTCAACAAAGCAGGTGAACTCAGGAGATTAAGGCGTGCCCTGCGCCACCAGGCCCATAAGGCCCTGGTTCTTCAGTCTGCATTCATAAAATGGTGGCGGTGCCTAGCAGGCACCGTCTGCCAAATTAGGATGCTGTCTTCAGACAGCCTTTCTGTGGCGGGTAAACCGCCATTAAAAGACTGGTGGGGATTCTAATTGGGGGCCCGTTGCGGGCCCCCATTGTGCCTGGGGGTGGTGTTCGTGCACTGGGTGGGTACCCCCCTACATTTTACAGCACCAAGTGGCAGGCACCGTGTGGTGCCTGCCACGTAGTGCAGTGAAATGCACAACATGCATTTTGAACATCGCGGCGGGTGCTGCAATGTTAAAGTGCAAACTGTGTCTGCCATGGTGGCATTCGCATCCTAATTGGGTGTGAGGGACTGCCGCATGTATTGCGGACGGTCCCGGTCACCACCACGATGGTGGACCGACTCCAGTTCACCTGCCATCGTAATCGGCCCCTAAGTTAATTTTATCCAGCTAACAGGGGTAGACTAAGTCAAAGCTACAGTTAAGCTTAAGGGTATTAAGGGGAGGCAGAAGCGAGGCATAATGAACCTTCCGCAATAGTTGCAGCCCACCTAGATGATAGTAAGCATACACAATATGTGTGTAAGGGAGCCCCCTCGTCACTCCACTGGGTGAACGGCAGAGGATGATTGCCCCATCGTTGGTATGGGTCAGACCTGCAAGTACTTTGGGCATGTGACTTCCCTCATATCTTTCGACAATGAAATCACAAAGGGGAAACATGGAGTAGGAAAACTCTCTCACCCTTTCTTTTGCAGCCCGAGACAGGCGCTGCCGAGCTAATAGGTTCCTTAGATGTTGTAACCAGAACAGGAGCCCTGGAACTGCCACTGTCCCCCACTGTGCTAGGATAACCGGCCTGTCCGCCAGCAACGCTGGGACTATTTGCCTACCCCTGAGGGATGTTAGTGAGAAGGCCTTCGGATGTGAGAGGCCAAGGAGAGTGTACTCCGGTGTGCCGGGCATTGCTATGTCGCACTCTGTATCTATGTTATCTAAGGACTCACACCAATATCTCTATAATTTTGGGCAATGCCAGAGTAAGTGCACGAGGGTACCAGTCATCCTGCATCCCCGAAGGCAGCAATCTGGCTGGCTGTTATACCAGACATGTAGTTGCACAGGTGTGTAACAACAATGAGAGCAAACCTTGTAGGGGGTTCCAGCCCCCGCTATACTGTGCACAGTGTGGTGTGCGCAATACAGGATACGTTCCCATTCCTTGGCTTAAATTGGCCTCCGTAGCTACATTTCCAACAAAACCTGTACTTTTGTGCACTGACCACTCAGAGTGGTGATGAGCATTTTGTACAGCTCAGATATGAGGGAATGTTTGTCCTCCTTACGCGCTGACCACTTTGCATATGACGTAACCAACGTAGAGTCCAGTGACCCAGTGTGTTATTTAGCATTATGAATACACAACAGCAGCGGGAAATTCATAATCCTGTATGAGCTACAGATATGGCACATGTCCTTCTGGATCTAAGATAGACCCTATGCTTTTGCAGCCCTGTTTTTGACAGCAATGGAATATTGCTGATTCCTGATCCAGGGGCAAGTCCGGGTTATCCACGCTGTAGTTTGTCGGTGAGCGGATAAAGGGCCACCCCTTCCATACTGCCACCCTGTCCAAGACCTTGTGGGTGGGCGCCCTAACCGGCAAATAGTACAAGCCCCAGGGCCAGTGCTTATGGGCTAGCCACAGTTAGATCCAGATGTTTTTGCCCGCCACAGACTGGTCCATGAAGTTCCATTGCTTCTCCCATAGCAGCCTATTCCATTCAACTATATATCAGAGGCATGTGGCTTGTTAGTAGCCACCAATGAGGGGCAATCACAGGCAGCCTTTAATTTTTGGCCGTGTAAGCTGCACATGTGGGAGGCAAGTCCGCTTGCCCTCCCTGACAGACTTAGTTATGATGGCTTGCAATTGTGTGAGTTCACGGTGGTGGGAAACCATGTGTCCAAATTGACATACTTTGGAAATGCGTGGAGGGCCCAACATTTTCCCTCCCGCTATGCCTCGAAACCATGTGAGGCTCAGTTTTGAGCAGGGGTCCAGCGCCTTATCCGTCTCATCCAACAGTGTTGGATATTTGAGCTTCGCTGTACAGGCAAGAGTCAGAGCACGTTGTAGGCCCAGGTACTGTGTATCCCACTGCACACAACAGAATGGGAATTGTTGTTCCATAGCCAACACTTCCTCAGGGGTATACACAGACTACCTTTTATGTTCCAAGACAGTCAACACCCAAAATGGCATGTGACATTACTCATCCCCACATCTTTGTGTAATTTCACCGACATTCATTAAAAAAAGAGATGTGAATTGTAAGGGTAGTACTCCCCTGGGGTGGTCTGTAGGTGATGAGTATGTGTGCATATAAATCCGACTATAAGGGTGGGCATGATGTGCCCTACTCACACGTGCGGCTCCCAAAGCGCTGTGGGGGAGTAGGAGTGCAGCTCCACCTCATCCAAATAGACATGTCTTGTTGTTCCGCATGTAAGCATGCTGAGTGTGAGATTGTTGGAATTTGACTTTCATCTAGTCTATGGCTTTGCTTGCGGCGTAGGGGGCAGCTCTCCCTCTGCCTTGTGATTTGCCGATCCCGGTCGAGTCTGCAAGGGCAAGGTTGTCAGAGCAGCAGTTCCTCTTGGGGATGTTGAGGTTGACTCTGTCATGGATGTCTTTGTGGCTGATGATGTGTAGTGAATTGAATGTGTATGTGAGTAGTTAGCGGCTTACTTTCTCCTTGTTGGTGCTACATTGGATGTTCTGTATGTGTTGCCTCTTGTGTTTGGGATGAGGGTTTATGAAGACAGGTGTGTCTGCAGCTTTCAGGCTGTGTTATAACTTGTGTAGTGGCGTTTTGTATCTCCCTGCGTAGATTTTGTTGCAGTAGTCCAGTATGCTGTGCACCCAATTTAGGACCCATATTTCCGATTTGAGCCCCATTCAACACCCACTTCTCAGAGTTGAGCAACATTCCACGTCCAATTTTCAGATTAGTCCTGAAACTTTAACACCAAATTAACCAAGAAATTCATTATTTGGCACTTACAAACCCATGAAGTTTCAATTTTTAATTATAAGTACACCCTGTGAATCATAGTTTGCATGCTATTTGACACAACCATTGATGAATTGTGCACCAGATTTTACTCCTTGTAAAGTCAAGTTGTGCACGATTGACACCCTGTTAACTCTCTGTGATGAATAAACATACACACCAGGATTTTAATTTTAGACTCTTACTTGCAATTATTGTACAATGGTAACATTTCATAGTGATATACTAATGCAGGAAAGTAACTTGCAGACAGGGTATGTGTGTTGAGTTTGTTTATTGTCACAAACAGTTCTTGAGGCAATTTTCCATATACATGTCTTTGTTTTTGTCAGTCACAAACTCTCTCTCTCTCTCTCTCTGGCTCCCTCCCCCGCTCTGTCTCTCCCTCCCTTGCTCTATCTCTCCCTCCCTCTGTCTCCCTCCCTTGGTCACCCCCGGTCTCCCTCCCTCTGTCGCCCTCATCCCTCTGTCTCTCTCCCTGTGTCTCTTTGCCTCTCTCTCCCTCTGTCACCCTCTGTCACCTCCCCCCTGGCAGCCTGGGCAGGGACAGCTTCCTAGGCACACACACAGCCACACCCCAGTACTTCACAGGTCTTTCATGGACCATTTACTTGTTAAATATTTTTTGTTGTGTTTCACCTCTTGGTGCACATGCATCTCCACTCTGTCTATCGCTGGACTCGCACAGCCCCCATGGTGCAGAGTCTCTCGGAGTCCGTGCTGTTGCGGCAGTGTTTGGTGGCACTCTTCTGAAATCTGCAGACATGGCACATAGGTACAATGTCTGCGAGGTCCACGGTCCAACAAGAAAGTCTTGCCAGGCCGCTGCCAGCACGTGGGCCATACTGTGAGTAGCCGTGCTATACACAGTGGAGCCTGTATACCCCATCCTCGTACACAATACATCAACATGTGCCCATGCATTTTGTGCCCCCCCCAATCAGTACCTAGGCAATGTATTTACATCCTCTCTCTAGATGGGTCAACATGATTGTGGTTTTTGCGCATGTGGTGTGTTCAGTTGGTACATACCGACAAGCAATGCATTTCCATATATGCCATCCTGGAAGCGCTGGTTTATGATGCATTGTCGGAAGATGAATGCATCATGCACACTCCCTGGAAATTTTACAATGACATTTGTGAACAGTCCGTGGTGGTCCACTATTGCCTGCACATTCATTGAATGGGTGTGCTTCATGTTGCAGTAGATGTGTTCGCTGTCCGCGGGGGCCACAAATGGTACATGTGTGCAGTCAATTGCACCGATCATCTGTGGTATGCCAGCAGTGGCATGGAATCCTTGCTTGATGGCAATCTGCTCTTGCACAGTGTTGGGGAAGTATAGGTGCTGCGGAATCAGGCTGTGTATGGCATCCAAGACAGTGGGGAGGAAGGTTAAGAAGGATGCCTGGGATACGCCTCTGGCTGTTGTTGGTTGGAATGTCCCAGAGGCCAAGAAGTGCAGCACAGCGAGCAGTTTTGTCTTCAGAGGGATATTGGTTGTCCGCTGTGTTGGTGGCGTCAGCCTGTGGGCAATGAGGGTCAGGATGTGCTGGATGGATGTCCTTTTGAGCCTGTAGTGGGCTATGACTTCCTCTGGCCTTAAGTCTGTGAGGTAGACACGTCTGCGCAGTGAGCGCTGTCTTCTTCGTCACTGCATGGGTGGTGGTGGTCCTGGTGGTGGTGGCATTGGCGGTGGTTGTTGTTGTTGCTGCATTGGTGGGGCTCCAAGCTGCATGATGACTATCTCCCTGGCTTCTGTGGCTGTTCTGGGAAGGCTTGGGCCAACTCTCCCTTATATACACCCACTTATCTCCAGTTTAAGTCAGGTTTTTATCATGTGTTAAAAACTGGAGTTAGCGGGAGTTAGCGTGCGTTTTTTTGTAATTAAGCGTTTTGGAGATAACCTTGTTAATATGGAGCAGCTGTGTTAGCGACTTCTTTCGTGAAATTTGTGTCAGGAACGCCTACCTTGCATGTCATTAGCGATAATTATCACTGGCTTGAAAGGCGATAAAAATCCAGTAGCCATCGTTGAAAAACTCACACTAACAGGGGTTAGCGTCACCTTGTTGATAAGGCGATAAAATTATCGCCGCCTTGTTGATATGCCCCATTGTTCCTCCATGACAAAAAATTGATGTGGAAGAAAATGAAGATCTGTACACTTGAGATGAAAAGCATAAACTTCATGACATGTGAGGGTTTTCCCTCGGATTCCTTTCCACATAATAAGTCAAAGAAACAAATCATTCCCCTCTCTTTTGAATCCCACTGAGTGTCCTAGTAACATACTTGAAGAATATGGACACCCAATGTTTAAAATCTATTTATTTATTAAAAATGTAATATATTTTATTTTGTTTTTTAAAAGAACTCCGACATAGGACCAGGTATACACTTGTAGCATATTGAGAATTACAACTACATTTCCTTCACATTAAATCATTATTTTGTGTTTGCAGTGTCTAGCAGGTTCACCTACGTATGTACTAATTAAACATAAAAGTGGATTTCAGAGGCAGTAACCATTCTCACAATGACACACAAAAATAAAAATCTTTAACCAAGATTTTGTTACACTATTAGGGGCACCACCTACTACCATAAATTACACTTTTAGCTATCATACACCAATCCATATTGCTCTGCCATATGTCAAATTGGAGGGTAACCTACTACTCTAGATCCGGGCCACACACATCCAAGCAACCATCAAGCCAGTATTATAAAGTATTTTTTTGTATGTCGAGGGATCAGAGATGCTCCCCTTTCATCATTGTAGGTGACCCAACACTGGTCTCCAAAGTTCTTTTGTCAGAGTGCATTGGCACAACACATAGATAAAACAAAATATCCTGCCCATAGCCCCTAAGCATTGTGCGCTAGGTTTATAACTACATGATGTAGTGCAATGCAGCAGCAATATAACTTGCTGTGCTGCGCTGCACTATATTTCATGGCCCTGCGTCAAATGGAGAGGGCAGGATTGCACCTTATATATCAAGATATGGCGCATTCCTGCTCTTTTGGTGCAAGGAATACACAGTGATGTTTTCAATATTTATTGAACCAATGTGATATTTGTACGAAAAATATGTGCTGCGATGATCAATCGACCAAAGCACATAAAAGTTATGAGACGTATTAGGACAGTGAACAAAATGAAAATTTTCACCATTGTTCTAAAACAATATATAGATATTAATATGTATATATATTATCTACTGGCGGTCGCCAGTAGATAGTTATAGTTAGGACCGTGTTTCATAGGAAATCTCAAAATTCTATTTTGAATAACTTTGGCACCGGTTGACGAATCCTCGCGAAATTTTCAAAACTAATGGGGCGCTCTGTTCAGCTCCTACCCTGAAAGTCTCGGGGTGATTCATCAAGCGGGGGACGAGAAAAAAGGGGGGTCCCAAAACGTGTTTTCCCCATGCATTTTTCCATAGGACCTTTAGACACAGCTACAGCCCGAACGCCTGAACAGAATTACTTGAAATTTGGCAGAGAGGTAGCCATAAGGTCAAGGAAGTGCCTTTTGCAGGTCTGGTGTAAATCTGTTCAGTATTTCCTGAGAAAATAGCATTTAAAAGCATATCAATATCTATACGCGCGCACCGTGCGAGCACCGTGCGAGCACCCTAACGTGCGCGAGCGTAATTCTGATTGGTGGTTACATGTTAGTCAACGTTCGAATCGGTCGAAATCAGGAAGTGTCGGCCGCCATTTTGTTTGTTTTCAGTGCGAGAGTGAAAAAGGAAGGTGGTGAACGTGAAAAGGGGGCAGGGTAGAGAGTTCCTGACCCCCAGTCTTTGTCAGGGGATCCCTGAAGGACCCCGAAGGCAGAAAAGTTTTTTTTTTGTTTGTTTTTAAATCGCGGGGGTGCGCTTACAAATTCACTGAAAAAACCATAGGTTTCACACACGTTATAGTTAGGAATTAGCATTTAAAAAACCTTGCAAATTCACTTAAAAAACCATAGGTTTCACACATGTTATAGTTAGGTGGATATTTCACTCGTAAAAAACCAATGAAGTTCCCCCGTTATAGTTAGTTCAGATAACTATAACTCGCGCGACCGCCACTCTATCACAAGGATGATGTCATCAGTGATGTCGTGAATGATGCCACTAACCATGTCATGAGTGATGTAATATGTGACGTCATGAGCAGTGGATTGCGGGCACGCGAGTTATAGTTATCTGAACTAACTATAACGGGGGAATTTCATTGGTTTTTTACGAGTGAAATATCCACCTAACTATAACATGTGTGAAACCTATGGTTTTTTAAGTGAATATATATATTTTTATATATATATATATATATATATAGATATTACCTACTGGCGGTCGCCAGTAGGTAGTTATAGTTAGGACCACGTTTCCATAGGAAATCCGCAACATTCTATTTTGAATAACTTTGGCGCCGGTCGACGAATCCTCGCGAATTTTTCAAAATAGGTGGGGCGCTACGCTCCGCTCCTACCCTGAAAGTCTCGGGGGGATTCGTCAAGTGGGGGCTGAGATAAAAGGGGTCCCAAAACGCGTTTTTCCCATGCATTTTTCCATAGGACCTTTAGACAGGGCTTCAGCCCGAACGGCTGAACAGAATTACTAGAAATTTGGCAGAGAGGTAGTCCTCAGGTCAAGGAAGTGCCTTTTGTAGGTTTGGTGTAAATCTGTTCAGTTGATTCTGAGAAAATAGCCTTTAAATCAATATATATATCTGAGCCAGCTTACGGTGCGCTTACGGTACGCTTACCGTACGCGTACGGTGGCGTGCGCGAGCGCGATTCTGATTGGCTGATTGGCTGATTAGATCTTAGTAAACATTCGAATCGGCCGAAACCAGGAAGCGGCGGCCGCCATTTTCTCTCTCGCACTGAGAGTGATGTTTAAAATATAAAGCACAAAAACATGTAAAGGGGCTGTTTAGACAGCTCCCACACACATAGCCATGTTGAGGGAGTCCCCAAAGATCCCCCAAGGCCAAAAACGGGATTTTTATTTTTTCGCTAATTTCGCTGATTACGCTTACGGTAAAAAATTTAAAAAAAAAAAAATTATCCACACTCTCCCCACCCCTTGTGCAATTGGTGCCCGAAGTGCACCAATAGTGCATGGCTTATCAGCGATGAGGTAAACTAAAATATTAACAAAAAAATAATTTAAAAAAAAATTATCCACACTCTCTCCACCCCATGTGCAAATGGTGCCCGAATGCCACCTATTGTGCATGGCTTATAACTTTCGCGAAAAATTACAATATTACCTTTCAAAACGAAGTGCATCATATGTCCTCCATGTGCGCACGGTGCGCGAAGCGCATCGTGCGTACATGGCCCATCTAGCGTAACGTTGGCACGCGGTGTGCGTAGCGCACCGCGTGCCCACCGTGCGTGCACGGCACTAACTGCGTAAAGTGGGCGCGCGGTGCGCGAAGCGCACCGCGTGCTCACTGTGCGCGCACGGTGCGCGAAGCGCACCGCGCGCGCACGGAACGAACTGCGTTAAGTGGGCGCGCACGCCACGAATGGCGTAAAGTAACTTAGCATTTAAAAAACCGTACAAATTCACTGAAAAAACCATAGGTTTCACACACGTTATAGTTAGGAATTAGCATTTAAAAAACCTTGCAAATTCACTGAAAAAACCAAAGGTTTCACACATGTTATAGTTAGCGGAAATTTTACTGATAAAAAACCAATGAAATTCCCCCGTTATAGTTAGTGCAGGCAACTATAACTCACGCGACCGCAATCTTCTGCTGATGACATATGTGTCTTTATGAAAAAAAAATATTTGTAATATATGTATAGCTAAAAATGTATGGAAGAAGACATGGGCAAATAAGTGTCTAAATACAGTATTAGCATCAGCAGAGGATTGCGGTCGCGTGAGTTATAGTTGCCTGCACTAACTATAACGGGGGAATTTCATTGGTTTTTTATCAGTAAAATTTTCGCTAACTATAACATGTGTGAAACCTATGGTTTTTTCAGTGAATTTATATATATATATAAAAATATATATAGTTGGTGACTATTTTAGTCAAATACGCTGAAAAAGACCGTATTAAACTACAAGAGGAAATTGACACCTTGAATAATGAACTAACTGCAACTGGGCAAGATGAAGAACTAAGCAGACTAAAGGAGGAGATGATTAAAAGATTGAAAAAGGAGGAGGAAATAATACGAGAAAGGAAGGCATTCAAATTTCACAGAGATCGCATAGATTATGTGTGAGGACGCATTTTTACCTTTGCAAAGACATTTTATTCATTAAAAGCATCAAAGTATGGCACACTGCACAGGGCAAAATCTGGCATGGTTGGCAGGAGAGTTCAGTCAGAAGCAGCATCAAACTCAGATCTCAGCTCCGCAATGGAGAGCGAGACGGAACAAGACACCCGAGGTCACGTAGCACAACAAACACCCATAAAAATCTCGCTGGTGGAAGAAGTTGATTATTTATTTTGGGAGCGCAGGCAGACCCTGCGACCCAGAAACCAAATGAAATTCCAAGCAAAAAATCAACCGCAAAGCGCCGAGAGAGGCGAGCAGCAAAATGAAATTGCACCCGAAAAACGAGGACAACAGACACGCCGAAATTGGAGACGATAGAACCAGCAGGAAGTCAAACTGTAATAAATCTGGCAAATATTAAGTTGAACAAAGCTGAGGAACAATTATTAGCTCTGGGACTTTCATTTTGTCCGGAAAGTTCATTTAACTACGCTTCGACTCGTATGGATATTTACAGAAGCATACGAAGGCTAAAACTCAAAAAATATTTTCTTCAACAAAACAAATCCAACGAGATTAACACTGAAAAGCAACTTGAACAGCCTCCACAGCTATCTCCCCCTTTTGGCCTTACAGCACTAGACATACCCACACTCCAAACGATGCAAGAACTTATCCATGAAAATATGACCTTTACGCAATATGAAGAGCAAAATGCCCCTGGTACAGAAGTAACACCTTTCAAACTCAGCTCCACCTTCAATCCAATCACACCTCGTGATGCAATTGACATCTTTCAGGGGCAAGTTGTGATCGAGATCAAGAAACTTAATTACAAAATTCAGAGACTGACAATAAAAAGGATCAACAAAATGGACATTCAGTACCATTCACTTATGAAAAAACTCAAATCAAACACTGAGCTGGTCATTCGCAACTCTGACAAGGGAGGAAATCTGGTCTTATGGAATAAAGCGGACTATGTGAAAGAAGCAATGTGTCAGCTCCAGGACAGGGAATGTTACCGCAAATGCGATCAGTCAACCCTCAGAACCATGTATAACATATATAGCATGAAACTGATAGCATGGAAAAATGGGGGGCTGATCACACACCAGGAATACCAATATTTGTGAAATGACCATCCTGTAACACCCATCATGTATTGTGTTCCTAAGATACACAAAGATTCCCTTAAACCTCTAGGAAGACCGATTATATTGGCACGAAACAGCCTTCTGGAGCGTACTTCCTAATATGCAGACTACTTTCTTCAAGACTTTGTACAACAACTATCCTCATACATCCGGGACACTGGAGACCTTCTATCACAAATCCAGAACTGTGAGTGGAGTAACGATTATGTGACTTCACTGTACACATCCATAAATCATCAGGATGGTATGAGGGCATTGACATTTTATCTCAATCAAAGATCGCCAAGGTTCGCACACCACAGCAAGATGCTCAGGGATATGGTTTATGTTATGTTATGCTATGTTATTGGGTATTTGTTAAGCGCGCGGCTACTCCCAAGAGTGTCCCGGCGCTGGTCATAAAGACCCATAACAAAGGCACTCAGCAGTCAAATACCACAGACACAGATCATGAAAACAGTAATGTTTTTAGTTTGTGTTTAGGCAATAACATCTTCATATTCCAGAACACACTCTTCCAACAATTACATGGTGTAGCTATGGGGGCCAGCTTCTCCCCCAGTTATGCCTGCCTTCACATGGGATGGTGGGAGGAGCTGGTCCTTCATAAAGAACATGAGGCAGTTGTCACCAACAACATCAGAGTTTGGCTGAGGTATATCGATGATATTTTCATCGTCTGGCAGGGGACCCAGCCAGAGGCAGAGAAGTTCATTGAGAATTTAAATATTAATAACCTCAATTTACAGTTCACAGCTACTGTAAGCAATCAAACCGTCAACTTTCTAGATGTACTGATTTACATCAGGGAAGGGAAACTTGCCACCAGATTACACCGGAAAAGAACTGCTGGAAATGCAGTTTTACATGCCAGGAGCTCTCACTCACAACATCTTATACAAAGTATACCTTACGATGAGATGCTCCGATTAAAACACATCTGCAGTAATGATGATGATTTACTGATAGCCCAGTCAGCTAGCCAAAGGAGGTTTCTGGAAAGAGGTTATTCCAAAAGACGATCTCTGCTGCTATAGCCAAAAGCAACACCATTAATAGAGAAAGTTTATTGACACCTCAGTCAGGGTCAAAGACTACTCAGCAAGAGAACTCTGAAGCCTTTAGAATTATTCTTGGCTACAGTAAACCAGCAAAAGCCATTAACAACATTTTCAAGAAAAATTTGCCTCTTGTCTTCAGTGATCCAACCATAAGCCATTTGCTACCCACTCAGGCAGCAATAACTTACAGCAAGGAACCTTCTATGAAGGATGAGTTGGTTCACAACGATCCCGGGTACCAAACTAAAATAGCTTGGCTTTCCCAACGAAAGGGATTTTTCACATGTATAGCATGTAATGCATGTCAGCATGGAGTCAACAAATCCTCCTATAAAACACCTTTCAGTGACCAGGAAAAGCCCCTACACAAAGGTCTGATATGCAAGTCAGAGTTTATGATCTATGTGCTGGAGTGTCTGTGTGGCCTAAGTTATGTATGCAGTACCATTCTTCAAGGCCACAAGAGGATACTCCAGCACATTAGAGATATTAGGAACAAGGACCAGTCCTACCCAGTAGCACGACATTTTGAGGAATCCCACAGTGGAGATCCCAAAGACCTCAGGTACTACCTAATCAATTCCGTGCCACCAAACAAAAGAGGTGGAAACATGGAGAAGGCCCTTAGGAGGTTGGAAATACGGTATATCGTGGACCTAGACTCTAAGCAGCCAGGGGGCTTGAATGCAACTGAGGATCTCTACACCTGCCTCTGACACATGGTAGACAGAGACCTTAGCTGTAAGGGAAACAATATTATTCTTGGCACGGCATAAGCAAGATCGCATCATGCCCCCTATTATTACCATAACCTCAATAGGTTGTAGCTTTTTTTGCACAGAGGTGAACTATACACACAACACTATGTTCTTAGTATCTTTGCACCCACACTTTTTTCTTAAGTCGTAAGGTTTACATAGTTTGTCATGATCATTTGTATAATGAACGTATATGCACAGGCAATGTATGGCTAGCCCGAGAAACAGAGTGACATCTAGCCTTATCCAGCAAAATTGTTCACAATAATGGATTAATGTGTAGGATTTTACAACTTAAAAATCCCTATTGAGGGTCTTTTAGGTATTTAAACCAGGACTTTGTTTTAACTATACATGCTTTTAGTCAACTAACATTATTTTTGACGATAAGAAGTGAGTTCTATACAAATGCATATATGGTTTTACAACAGAAGTAGGCCTTTAGATTTAAACAACTTTTTAAAAAAAACATTTTAAAAAACTTAATCAAACAGTAATTGGTATTTTAAGCATCTTTGCGAATAATACTTTTTCTGATGTCTAATCAGCCGCTTCTGTAACAGTATTTTTTCTATGTTTACAAGCATCTGTCACTTTAAAATGTTAGCAAAAAAATTGTTTAAAAGCTAGCCATTAACTGTGAAACGCGTCATATGATCAAGGTCCCACGGGGTCGAAACGCGTCATGGCTGTGGTTTGTGAGAGCTGCCAATAAACTACTCACTGCACAAATTGGTGGTCCGGGCTCCTGTTCATCGTCATCATCGTAAACACGAGAGGAGTTGTTTTCATATATATATATATATATATATATATATCTATTCACTGAAAAAACCATAGGTTTCAGGGGCGTTATAGTTAGCTGGACATTTCCCTCGTACAAAACCCTAGAAATTCCCTTGTTATAGTTAGTTCAGCTAACTATAACTCACGTCCCTGCAATGCACTGCTGATGACGTCACATCTTACATCACTCATGACATGGTCAGTGACATCACTGATGACATCACTGATGACGTTATCCATGTGATAAAGTAGTGCATCTTCTCACACCCTAATATAACCTTTGAAACACCGACTCAAAATTTCAGACGGCCATTTTGAAAACCATAGATACTCCAATACAAATAACTACATACCCACTCATTGACTCTTAGGTCTACATACACCTCCACTCACTCACCTATACAGTCACTCATACTTACAGTCACTCCGTACAAGACTATCATATGCATTTATACACCTATATAGACACTCACACACTGCCAATCATCCATTGAGGTACTGACACACCTAGTCAGTTGTGCAAATAATTAAACAAAGTCCAATTTACTCACCTATACAGTTAAACACACTCAAGTTCACTTACTCATAAAAATACTAACAAATTCTGACACTCTTATACAATTACTAATACAAGCACACACTCATCCATACAGCCACTCCCGCAATCACACACTCTCACATATAGATAGTTATATACTCTTACACACATATACACTGCGTTTCACATATGTAGTTACTGACACATGTACAACTGAGATATAAATTCAATAACTAACACACTCATACATACACTCACCCAACCATACAGTCCATCACAGTTGCACTGTTAAAACCATGCACCCATAGAATCACCCACTCACACATCTATGCACAGAGTCACACACACCCTACCCACACAAACACTCAGGCACCCATACAGTTACTTAGACAACCAATCAATAACCCATATAGACACTCATATAGCTATTCACAAAACCATGCACCCACTTATACACCAACACACAGACACATACAGACATTCACACAGTTTAGTCACTAGTCTGCAGTAAGATACATTTAATGACTCACTTATAGAGTCAGTTACGCACCTAGAAAATCACCCATTCACACACTTATATACCCACTCATTCTTCCATAGGCCTTTCACTATAAATATATAAAACATATTTAAACTTTTCAGAAAAACACACATTCACAGGATGATGTCATCAGTGATGTCATCATTGATGTCATTTGAGATGTCATCAGTGATGTCACTGACCATGTCATGAGTGATGTAATATGTGATGTCATCAGCAGCAGCATAGCTGAACTAACTATAACAGGGGAATTTCTAGGGTTTTGTACGAGGGAAATGTCCAGCTAAATATAACGCCCCTGAAACCTATGGTTTTTTTCAGTGAATTTCTAAGGTTTTTTAAATGCCAATTCCTAACTATAACGCCCCTGAAACCTTTGGTTTTTTCAGTGAATTTCAAAGGTTTTTTAAATGCCAATTCCTAACTATAACGTGCATGAAACCTATGGTTTTTTCAGTGAATTTCAAAGGTTTTTTAAATGCTGATTCCTATCTATAACTTATCTCTAAAGATATCATGTTTAATGATTTTGATTGGATTTCTATATTTTTCAAATTCAGTGTGTCAATTTCATTAATTATGTTTTTTTTAAAATACTTTTTATCAACATTTTTTAAACTTATTTTTTCAATTAATTCTTTTAAAAATAAAAAAATATTATTTGAATTTAATGGGTTTTTCAAACATTTTTAAAAAAATATATTTGTAACTATATGTTCAAAACTTTATTTTATATATATTTTTTCCATGTTTTTGGATCCGCGCACCCTATGCGCACCGTTCTTGATCCCTACGCGATAGCATCCGCGCATGGTATGTGTTGGGTATGTGTTTTGAGTGCGATCGTAATGCGACCGGTACGCGACTCCCAGCCTATAAGGGACACGTTCGATGTATGTAACGCAACGTTTACGCGCTTCCGTGATGCGTCATCTGCGTCTATGACACGGTAGGTGCGCGGATCCCACCAAATATTTAACATTTAAAAAACATATATATGTATTTCATGTAAATATTAATTGAAGACAAACTCTGAACTAGTCTTAAAAGTAATATATTTGTACATCTAATCCTATATTTCTTTTTAATTCAATTTCGCGGATGCGCACTGGGTGCGTGCTGCGTATGCGCAGGGTGCGCGGATCCCATGTGACCTGCAAAAAAAGAGAATTGATTGGTTCATTACACTTCCTCTTCTAACTATTGAAAGACCCCGCCCAATTCAATCATTCTTCTTTGACCTTCTTTGGAGGAGCATCTCTTTGCAGAGAAGAATATTTTTTAGACTAAGTTTACACTTAGCTCTAACTTTTTTCTACCAAAAATGGCTTCAGGGCAGCAGGCATCACCTGCATCTCCTCATACATCTGAGGATGAATTTTTGGAGGAGAAACCACGCACACCACGTTTTTCTTCAGTGGTGTGGAAATTTTTTACTTTTCCCGAGGGGCAAACAAAGACCAATGCCACCTTGGTCACGTGCAAGATTTGCAATAGAGTGCTGTCGTGAGGTGATCCTAACAAGAAATACTCATGCGGCACGGCAAGTATGATGAAGCACCTAAGGACCCTTCATACGCACAATCTTGCACGAGAAGAGTGCAAACGGATGAGAAACACTCCTGCTCCTTCCACCTCATCGCAGCCGAGCACTTCAAGAGTGCATCCATCAGCCAAAAACTTGGACATCCGTCCTCAATTTCAATATTTAAAAGTGCTCTGCACTAAGTGCAATGCGACTTTGTGTTACGATGAGCAGTCGATCGACCTGATCTGCCGCTGGCAGGAAAGTCACATTTGCCAGTTTCTTTTTTTTTTTTTATTGTTCTCAGAAGTTCATTGTTTGGTTCCTCCTGTTTTTTTTGTTTTGTTTTTGCAGAAAAACCCCAAAAAATAAAAAATTGTTTAGAAACCCCCCCCCAAAAATATAAAAGAAGAAAGAAGAAAAAAAAAAGTTCTTGTAAGAACTAACTTTCCTGGTTTAAAAAAAGAGCTAAATTTTTTTGTTTGTGTGTGAAAGTTTAGATGAATGTATGTGTAGTACGTAATTGAGTGAATGAATGCATTAGCAGCGTATGGTGAATGTATACGTGCAGAACTATGAGGAAGTGCTGCAGCATCACACAGTAACCTCTTTAACTACAGTGTGCTGTAGTACTTCCGAAGCACAGGGATGCAACATATGTACATAAATATGTTGCAAATCTATGCTTCTCTATGCACGACTGCTTAAACTGCAGCCATGTGGTGACACAGGCACCCTTGCACCATAGTGCAATGATATCTGTGTCATGAGCGGTTTGCTTTTGTGCAGGAAGACACACCTTCCTGCACAAAAGCAATCAGTAAAGGCATTTTTCTCCTTCAATGTATGCTGAGCATTGTAGCATGCATTGAAGATATAAAAATGTGGAGAAATGAAAACAATTCTCCTTGTTGTGCTTTCCTACACCAATTTTAGAATGGTGCAGCATTCACACACAAATCGAGATTTATGATTTCTGACAAATCTAGACATGTGTCTTGTTCTATGAGTATTCAGTGCAATCATGCACAACAACACTTATAAAACACCCTTTCAACGCAAACTGGTGTGCATAATGAGGTTGTATTTACATGGAGTATAAAAAGTGCACAGAGTGCCTTTTCCTCTCTTTGTAAATCTGAAAGAGTGTCTTGCGCAATAACTATGTTACAAAAAGTGACATATTTCCAGTTTAAAAATTCCTTGCGAATGATAGAAGGTAAGCACAGAGTTTTGTCTGCAAAGATGTTCAAAGAAGAATGATTGAAATATTTGCGGTCCTTCAATAGCTACAATGGGAAATATTATGAACCCTTCAAATCTCTTTTTTTTCAGGTCACATGATATCTGATTATGGTCATATTTCAAAACTACATAGGTATAAACAGAGTGTTTTTAGAAACGTGTTTCAACTTTGTAGCTTCTTGCAGACCTCCTCATTCTGCATATTGAGACTTAGTTAAACTTACCTTCACAGTAATAGCAATAAAAAATGGTATACATTTTTTTCAGATTTTCATTGCAATCTAAATTCATATAAATTGCTTATTTTTAAATTTGGATCTGTGAAAGAAAAGGAAAAAAAATTGTAACATGTAATTATAAATTTTTTACAACACAGCATAAATTCCGCAAAGTAATTTGTTTGCCTTTTTTGCTGCGCTCAGAATATATTGAATTTCACAAAAAATAGTGATTTCAATCGTACTCATCACTTAACAGCGGGCAAAAAAAACAATCAAAAAGATTGTTAAAAAAAAAACAACATGCTATTCTCAACAAAATACCACGAGATACAAATCATAGATATATAAAATGCTTACAGCTAACAGCATTTTATAAGTTTAACTTACAAAAACTGTAAATGCTGTCGCTTTAAAATATTCACCGAATCTAAGGATGACTTTTTGGAGGACGCACCACGCCCACAACGTTTTCCTTCAGTGGTGTGGACATTTTTTACTTTTCTCGAGGGGCAAACAAAGATCAATGCCACCTTGGTCACGTGCAAGATTTGCAAAAGACTTCTGTTGCAAGGGGATCCTAACAAGAAATACTCGTATGGCACGGCAAGTATGATGAAACACCGAAGGACCCTTCATCCAAACAATCTTGCATGAGAAGAGTGCAAACAGATGACAAACACTCCTGTTCTGTATCTGTAAAAAAGAATCACAAATAAATGTATATTAATAACTTTCAAATTTATACTATTCCATTACTGTACAAACACATTTTATATAAAAACAGACTAGGAAACTATAGCCCTGAACCACAAGTGTGACGATGGTTAAAACACTACATGCATAGTGCATACTACTTTGAAGCAGTTCATGCCCTAAAGCCTACCTCACTAAAAGACTACATGCTAACTGACTGAATGAATACAGTACTATAAGGAGACACACTGGGTGAGTAACAGGGTGTTTGTTAGAAGTGTATGAATACTGACTGGGGAATTGAAGGTGTGAAAGACAACTGTGTAGTTGGTTAGAGGTCTGCATGCATAGGCATTTGAAGCAGTCTATGTGCTAAGGCCTGGCTCACTGCATGAGTACTTGGGAACTGACGGAATGATTAGAGTACAGCAAAGAGAGTGCCTGGGTGAATTTATAAGTGGTTGGCTTTTGACACAGTGAATGGAGTAGTACTTGGTACTGAATGGGTCACTAGAGGAGTGCAAAGGGAGTGACAGGATGTTTGCTGGACTGTATGGATACTGACTAGGGAATTGAAGATGTGAAAGACAAGTGTATAGTATGTTAGAAGACTGCATGCATACTGCATAGACATTTGAAGCAGTCTATGTGGTAATGTATGGTTCACAACATGAGTACTTGGAAACTGACTAAATCATCAGACTATTGCTAGGACAGGGCCTGGGTAAAACTTTAACATTTTCAGTTCTGGCACAGTGAAGAGAATAGTACATGGTACTGCACTTTAGTGTCAAACCCTGACTTATTTAATCAACGCATAAGCAAAGACTGACTTCTAATGCTACTAAAACTTGACAACATGACAGGTTTTAAAAGAGTTATCTGCCAGAAAATACACAATGTTACCAAATGCTTCTCTCACAGTGGTTCCCAAATGCACACAGACTCACAGTGTGATTCTAGACAACAACCACTATACCTAGGAGTTTACCACAAATCATTCACTACTGTGGAAGTGATAAGGGAATTGCACACAATCTACATATTTCAGGACTGCACTTTTGTGTCAAAGCCTGACTCATTTAATCAAACCATAAGCAAAAACTGCCTTCTAATGCTACTAAAACTTGACAACAAGACAGGTTTTAAAACAGTTATCTGTCAGCAAATACACGATGTTACCACATACTTCTCTCACAGTGGTTCCCAAATGCACACAGACTCACAGTGTGATTCTAGACAAGCAACACTATCCCTAGCAGCTTACCAAAACTCATTCACTACTGTGCAAGGGGTAAGGAGACTACACACAATCTACATATTAAAGTACAGCACATTAGTGTCATAGCATGACTTATTTTATCAATGCATAAGCAAAGACTGGCTTCTAATGCTACTAAAACTTGACAACATGACAGGTTTTAAAACAGTTATCTGTCAGCAAATACAAGATGTTACCAAATGCTTCTCTCACAGCGGTTCCCAAATGCACACATACTCACTGTGTGATTCTAGACAAACAGCACTATCCCTTGCACTATACCAAAACATATTTCTTCATCTAGAAGGAGTACCACATTTTAATATAGAAACATAACTCATTTCACAAATTCATAAACAATGACTGGTTTCTAATTCTACCAAAATATAAAAACAGCACAGTTATCTGTCTGCAAACACATGAAAAACACAAATGCTTATCACAGAATGGTTTCTACATGCACACACACTGTCAATAAGATTGTAGAGAAAAAAGTACTCCCTACACTTTAGCAGGAGAAATACAATAGTCTGATTAAAATCAAAATAGTCTACATACATCTCCTCACAATTAAATAACTCACCTTTCAAGTTGTTTTGTAGATTAAGAAGTATATCAGTCACACACCAGATTTTCTTTTACAGACTCTCTGCACTGTGCACCTCTCAGCAAAAACAAAGAATGGAAAAGTTTCCCTTTCATTTTCCACACATATACATGTAAACATCAAATCACAATCCTTCACACATAAATTCAAAAGCAAACACACATTTCTATTGGTTAAACATTTCAACCCTTTCCAAATGAAATACATTTCAACCCTTCCCCCAATCTGCCTTCTGCCTGTTACTATAGAAACAGGTCATGGAACACTGCACTGAGCACACAGGTCACAAGTTCAGCACACAATGTTGCTAAACAAGACAGCAAGTGTGCTTGACTTTTCAACATATCAGCTTATCATATATAATGTTCCTTACAATCAGTTTTTGTTAACCAATAGGAATAATGCCTTTAAAAAACAGAAATATGCACCCTACCTTTCAGTGTAGAAAGTTGTCATACAACCAATGATTTCTTCTCTTTTTTCAAAAAAATTTTTCCTTGGATCCGCGCACCCAACGCGAGATGATCCATGCACCAAACGAGATAGGATGCGCGCAACGTGCACGCAGTTCGCCGTTTAAAAAAAATAAAAAAAGGTGGCCCCAGGGGGTCCTTCTGGGACCCCCTAAGCATCTCTACAGGGTCAGAGTATTTCCACTCTGCCCCCTTTATATGTTTTACACACTTATTCCCCTTGCTTCTTCAGCCTTGCTTCTACCGAGGCAGAAAATGGCCGCCAACAGTTCCTGGTTTCGAATGTAGACAGACACTCGACATCCAATTAGCATTCAGCACGCGATCGGGAGGGTGCGCGCTCGGTTCGAGGAGGGTGCGCTTACAGTGCGGGTAGGGTGCGCGGATCCTCCCCGGCCATAGATATATGTACTTTTAACTCTAATTTTCTCAGGAACTACTGAACGGATTCACACCATTTATGCAAAAGGCACGAGTCTGAATTGAGGACTACCTCTTTGCCAAATTTGGCTTTCAGGGTAGGAGCTGAGCGGAGCGCCCCATTAGTTTTGAAAATTTCGCGAGGATTCGTCAACCGGCGCCAAAGATATTCAAAATAGAATTTTACAGATTTCCTATGGAAACTCGGTCCTAACTATAACTATCTACTGGCGACCACCAGTAGATAATATATATATATATATTATCTACTGGCGGTCGCCAGTAGATAGTTATAGTTAGGACCGTGTTTCCATAGGAAATCTCAAAATTCTATTTTGAATAACTTTGGCGCCGGTTGACGAATCTTCGCGAAATTTTCAAAACTAATGGGGCGCTCTGCTCAGATCCTACCCTGAAAGTCTCGGGGTGATTAGTCAAGCGGGGGCCGAGAAAAAAGGGGGGTCCCAAAATGCGTTTTCCCCATGCATTTTTCCATAGGACCTTTAGTCAAAGGTACAGCCCGAACGGCTGAACAGAGTTACTTGAAATTTGGCAGAGAGGTAGTCCTCAGGTCAGGGAAGTGCCTTTTGCAGGTCTGGTGTCAATCTGTTCAGTATTTCCTGAGAAAACAGCATTTAAAAGCATATAAATATCTATACGCGCGCACCGTGCGCGCGCGCACGGTGCCGTGCGCGAGCGAAATTCTGATTGGTTGTTAGATGTCAGTCAACATTCGAATCGGTCGAAATCAGGAAGTGAGTTATAGTTATCTGAACTAACTATAACGGGGGAATTTTTTATTGTTTTTTTACGAGTGAAATGTCCACCTAACTATAACCTGTGTGAAACCTATGGTTTTTTAAGTTAATATATATATATATATATATATATATATATATATATATATATATATATATATATATATATATATATATTACCTACTGGCGGTCGCCAGTAGGTAGATATAGTAAGGACCTATTTTCCATAGGAAATCCGCAACATTTTATTTGGAATAACTTTGGTGACGATTGACGAATCTTCGCAAAATTTTTAAAACTTTTGGCCAGCTCCGGTCCGCTCCTATCCTGAAAGTTTCACAGTGATTGGTTAAGCGGGGGCCGAGCAAAAAGAGGGCCCAAAACGTGTTTTCCCCATGACATTTTCCATAGGAACCTTTAATCGCAGCTACAGCCCGAACTGCTGAACGGAATTACGCCAAATCTGGCAAAAAGGTAGCCCTTGGTTCAGAGTCGTGCCTTTTGGTTAAATGGTGTAAATCCGTTCAGTAGTTCCTAAGAAAATTAAAAGTAAAATCACATATATATCTGGGCGGAACCTAACCACACAGAGAAAACTATTTTCTCGTGCTTTTCCCACAGAGGTTTGGAAGGTGATCTATAAGCTAAACTGAGAGCATATTTTCTGTAAATTCACATTATCTTTCTCAGTCATGTGAGAATGAAGTCTGACATTCTCAGTAAAACATGTACATCCAACAAGGGCAGAGACTCTCTGTTGATCCCGTTGTGTTCTACTGCAACTTTCCCAGAGTGTTCTAAAGAACAACTAGAGCGCTAACAGTCCTACTTATGACAAACGTATGGCACACCTGAAGCCATCTTGATTGGAAAAAAGTGGTAACTCTTAAAACATTTAATTTAAAAAAGAACAAAATGAGGGGGTTCATTTTGCCATAGAAAGTATGATTAGTGCTGCAGAAAGAAAAATTAGGGCACATTTTGAGTCACTTCTCAAATCCTCTTCTATTTCATTAAAAAATTCTGATATGCAGACTAAAACATGCACTTTCAATACCAGCAACAGACTTCCCTGGTGAGCAATAGCTTTACTATAGTGATCTAATGAGCAACTAGAGTGCTAACATTCTGAATTTATGGCAAATTTGTGACACATCTGAATGCCTTCTTGATGGAATCAAAGTAAAACACTGAAAGTATTCCTACTGAGGAGACTGCAGTAAATCAGGAAATTAGGAAACTTCCTAACAAATAAGTCTCCCAAAATGGCCACCAGAGTCAAAAGAGCCCAAATGTAGCACAAATATCACCCAGATGTAGCCCAAGTATAGCTCAATGACAGAATGTCCCAGAGTGTTCTAAAGAACAACTAGAGCGCTAACAGTCTTACTTATGAAAAAAGTATGGCACACCTGAAGCCATCTTGATTGGAATAAAGTGGTAACACTTAAAAAATTTAATTTGCAAAGGAACAAAATGAGGGGGTTAATTTTGCCATAGAAATTATGATTAGTGCTGCAGAAAGAAAAATTAGGGCACATTTTGACTTCTTAATTCCTCTTCTATTTCATTAAAACATTCTTACATGCAGACTGAAACATGAACTTTGAATACCAGCAGCCGACTTCCCCGGTGAGCAGTAGCTTTACTACAGTGATCTAATGAGCAACTAGAGTTCTAACATTCAGAATTTATGGCAAATGTGTGACACATCTGAATGCCTTCTTGATGGAACCAAAGTAAACAAACATTGACAATGCAATAGGTCTCGCCCTCGTCTAAGTTAAAGCAATTCTGTTTGTAATTAGGTGGCTTTTTAGCTTTGCTTTTATTAGTGTTTTTCAAACTTTCATGTACATAACATGCATATGTATGCATATATGTATATGTATATGTAGGCATGCATTTATATTTGTATTTATATAGATATGCAGATTATATATATGTTTATATATGTATGTATATATACACATATATATATAAATGCATATGCATATATATGCATATATATATATGTGCATATGTGTGCGTGTAGAGAGAGGTAGAGATATAGAGGTGTAGAGGTAAGGAGGTAGAGAGGTTGAGAGATAGAGAGTAGTAGAGAGAGAGGTAGAGAGTAGAGAGAGGATGAGTAACAGAGAGTAGAGAGTATAGAGTGAGTAGTAGAGAGTAGTAGTGAGTAGTAGAGAATAGTAGAGAGAGTAGCAGAGAGTGAGTAGTAGAGTGTAGTAGAGTGAGTAGTAGAGAGTGAGTAGTGGAGAGTGAGTAGTAGAGAGTAGTAGAGAGTGAGTAGTAGAGAGTAGTAGAGAGCGAGTAGTAGAGACTGAGTAGTAGAGAGTAGTAGAGAGTGAGTAGTAGAGTGAGAGTAGTAGAGAGTGAGTAGTAGAGAGTAGTAGAGCGAGTAGTAGTGAGTAGTAGAGAGCGAGTAGTAGAGAGTAATAGAGAGTGAGTAGTAGAGAGCGAGTAGTAGAGAGTGAGTAGTGGAGGGAGAGTAGTAGAGAGTGAGTAGTAGAGAGTGAGTAGTAAAGAGTGGTAGAGTGAGTAGTAGAGAGTGAGAAGTAGAGGGAGAGTAGTAGAGAGTAGTAGAGAGTAGTAGAGAGTGAGTAGTAGAGTAGTAGAGAGTGAGTGGTAGAGAGTAGTAGAGAGTAGTAGAGTGAGTAGTAGAGAGTAGTAGAGAGAGTAGTAGAGTAGTAGAGAGTGAGTAGTAGAGAGAGTAGTAGAGAGTAGTAGAGTAGTAGAGAGTGAGTAGTAGAGAGTGAGGAGTAGAGCGTGAGTAGTGGAGAGTGAGTAGTGGAGAGTAGTAGAGAGCGAGTAGTAGAGAGTGAGTAGTAGAGAGTGAATAGTAGAGAGTGAATAGTAGAGAGTAGTAGAGTGAGTAGTAGAGAGGGAGTAGGAGAGATAGAGTAGTAGAGAGTGGTAGAGTGTGAGTAGTAGAGAGTGAGTGGTAGAGAGTAGTAGAGTGAGTTGTAGAGAGCAGTAGTAGAGAGTAGTAGAGAGTAGTAGAGAGTGAGTAGTAGAGAGTGAGTAGTAAAGAATAGTGGCGAGTGAGTAGTAGAGAGTGAGTTGTTTAATTTAAAAGGGACACAATGGGGGGGGGTGCATTTTTTCATTGAAATTACGATTAGTGCTGGAAAAAGAAAAATTAGGGCACATTTTGAGTGACTTCACAAATCCTCTTCTATTTCATAAAAAAATTCTGACATGCAGACTGAAACACGCACTTTCAATACCAGCAGCAGACTTCCCTGGTGAGCAGTAGCTTTACTACAGTTATCTAATAAGCAACTAGAGTATTAAAATTCTGAATTTATGGCAAATGTGTGACACATCTGAATGCCTTCTTGATGGAATCAAAGTAAAAAACTGAAAGTATTTCCTACTGAGGAGACTGTAGTAAATGAGGAAATTAGGAAACTTCATAACAAATAAGTCTCCCAAGATGGCCACCAGAGACAAAAGAGCCCAAATGTCGCACAAATATCACCCAGATGTAGCCCAAGTATAGCTCAATGACAGAATGTCCCAGAGTGTTCTAAAGAACAACTAGAGCGCTAACAGTCTTACTAATGACAAAAGTATGGCACACCTGAAGCCATCTTGATTGGAATAAAGTGGTAACACTTAAAACATTTAATTTGCAAAGGAACAAAATGACGGGGTTCATTTTGCCATAGAAATTATGATTAGTGCTGCAGAAAGAAAAATGAGGGCACAATTTGACTTCTCAAATCCTCTTCTATTTCATTAAAAGATTCTGACATGCAGACTTAAACATGCACTTTGAATACCAGCAGCAGACTTCCCTGGTGAGCAGTAGGTTTACTACAGTGAGCTAATGAACAACTAGAGTGCTAGCATTCAGAATATATGGCAAATGTGTGACACAGCTGAATGCCTTCTTTTTTTTTTTTTTACTTTATTGTGCAGAAAGCAACAGTACAAACGTGGGCCTACAACCACCAGGGCCGGCCGCTAGAACATGCATGCCAATTACGTGACGTCACAAAGCAGCGACTGATCCCCAGAGGCGCAGCAGGATTACAAAGTTATGCTCGGCAACGCAGAAGTTAGGCAGACTACTGATATTTTAAATTTTGAAAAGAGAAAACGAACAAAGAATAAAAACAAAACTCAAGGCGAGAAACAGTCTAGACAGTGTCAAGCGCCGACGGGGGGACCCCACCCTACCAGATAAAGAATCAGGAGGTCAATAAAGATGACCGGGGGGGGGGGAGGCAGCGGGGAGGCCAGAACAATCAGCGTAAAGAGTACAGTACTCAGGGAACCCCAGGATCAGGGGGACAGGGAAATATCAGAAGTATCATCAAAAGGGGGCCTACAAATGTTACCTCGGTAGGCGTTCAACTGACCCCAAATTCTACCCCACTCCCCAGGCTTGCCCCGCACCAGATATACCGTCTTCTCCCGGAACATACACCAGTCCATGTTCTCCTTCCACACTGTCACGGTGGGAGGCAGTCGGGAACCCCAAAGCTGCGCGATATCCCTCTTTGCAATCATGTTCCCAAGTGCCGCCCACCGGGCCTGGGCAACGTTACTATTACCGCATGCACACGGCGCCAATAAGCCGCAACCTCGCGACAGTCCCAAAGGATATGAAGGAAGGTGGCACTCATACCACAGCCGCGCTTACACAGCCCATCCAAAGAAATACCCATCGCAACCAAACGAGGACCCGTCACATACACACGGTGAAGAATTTTAAGCTGGACAAGACGGAGACGGGCAGGAATGGCGACCTCTTTCGGGGAAGACAATGCAGACTGCCAGTTCTCGTCATCCAACTCCAACCCGTCTCCGGTCCAGGCCTCCCGAAGATGCACCAGGAGGTCCGCCCGACTGTTGATTAACTTCTTATAAATCAAAGAAATCGTACTATCGGGCAGATGACCATCAAGTATACGGTCCTCGAGTGGTGAAGCTACGGGGATCGTGGTACCGGCCTCGAAAACCGACAACAAAGCGTGGCGATTCTGTGCGTACCTGAATAACTCCCTCTCAATCAGCTCATACTCACTCTGAAGCGCCGCAAATGATTTGACAGAACCTTTCACCCAGAGATCACCCACTCTGCTAATGCCAATCATATCCCAGTTCTCAAAACCTTTAGTCGTCCAGAGGCAACCCAATCCGTCCGACGCAAACAGAGGGGTCGCTCGAGTCAGGCAGTCATTCCAACGCATGGCCACATTGGCATCCCTCCACGCACGCACTGCAATCTTAGTGGGTCCCGTTAGGTTCCTCCCCGCCGTCCGAGAATAGAGCGCTCTATTGAAGTTGCCACCAGGCAACTGATATTTATCCATCTCGAAAGCCGGATTTGGGCCGGGTGCATACGTAGCATGGTTGACAGCGGACAGCTGGGAGGCCCAATAGTACCTCCTGATGTCCGGGAGCGCAATGCCCCCGTCATACCAGGGGAGAGTCAGTTTTGCAAGAGCGATACGAGCGCGAACGTCCCAAATAGGTCTCCTCTGTAGACCCTCCACCTCCCGGAAGTAGGCCGCCGGAATAATATCAAAGGAGTCCTGGAGTGCGTAAAGAAATCGGGGCAGGGACATCATTTTAAAAAGTGCCGCTCGACCGAGTGGCGACAACGGCAACCTACGCCAGCGAGCCACGTCCAACTTTAGTCGCCGGAGAGGAGGAAGGAGATTATGCTCATGGCGGACCGCCGGGTCCAACGATACAAAGATCCCCAAGTACCTGAAACCGGATTGCGAAATTTGAATGGGAAACCTATTCGGCAAGGGGGGAAGGTCACCGGAAATAACATACACACAGGATTTGGACCAGTTGATGATCAGCCCGGAGTTTTTCCCGAAAGAAGTGAGGACGTCAAAAAGGACATTAAGGGATTCACGCGGGGAGGTGAGGTACAAAAGAATATCGTCGGCGTACAACGAGACTCGGTCCTCAAAGCCAGGGGCCCACTGAATGCCCTTTATCGACGGTTCCCATCGGAGCCAGGCTGCGAGCGGTTCTAAAGCAAGAGCAAAGAGCAGGGGGGACTGCGGACACCCCTGCCTAGTACCCCTCCCGAGAGCGAAGGGCTGGGACACCCTCCCATTGACAACAACCTGAGCCAGCGGATCCGTATATAAAAGTCTGACCCAACTAATAAATCCTGGCCCGAAACCGAACTTCGACAGAGTGGCCCAAAGGTATGACCATTCTATCGTATCAAAGGCCATCGTGGCGTCCAAGGAAGCCAAGATGGCCGGCTCGGAAAGAAACTCTGCCCTGGCAAGAACGCCATGCAAACGCCGCAGGTTGAGAGCGGTGTTCCGGTGCGGGATGAAACCAGATTGATCCGGATGAATCAGGTCACAGATAACAGCGTGTAGGCGATTAGCGAGGACCTTGGTGAGGATCTTTGGTTCAGCATTCAGTAGGGAAATGGGCCTGTATGAGGCACAACGATCACGAGGCTTGCCCTCCTTGGGAATCACAACTATGGTGGCCAGCCGCTGGTCACTAGGGAGGGAACCAAGCTCACGCGACTCCAAAAACATATCACGGAGAAAAGGCGCGACTTTATCCGGACACAATTTGTACAGTTCAATGGGCAATCCGTTGGGGCCCATAGCCTTACCAGTACGAAGGGAACGAATCGCGATAGCAATCTCGTCGGCTGACAACGATGCCTCCATGCACTCTCGATCCTCTTCAGACAAGCAAGGCAGCGCAATGTCCCTCAACAAGGAACGAGAGTCGACCTCATCTCTGTCGGACACCGGGGAGTAAACCACATGAAAATAATCAGCAAAACACTCCACAATCTCGCCAGGGTCAGTCACACGCACACCACCGGAATCCTGAAGCACAGGGACCACGCGGTTCACTCTCTCCTTCTTATCGAGCCACGCAATCAGTTTACCCGCCTTATCCCCAACATCATACAGTCTACCTTGCTGTTCCCTGTACAGTGTCTTGGCAGCGTCAGTAACAAGGGATTTGTATTCGAACTGTTTCAAGCCAAGGGCTTGGAGCCCATCCTGGGTGACACCCAAGTCTAGCTCAGCCTCCAACGCCAGTATTTCAGCCTCCAGCCTCACAACCTCCCCATTCCTAGCTTTCTTGGTCTCAGCTATTAAAGAGAGGGCCTGTCCACGAATAACAGTTTTGAAAGCATCCCACAGGGACACGGAGGAAAGGACAGGCCCCTCGTTCTCCAGGAAGTATTGGTCGAGTGACTTAATGAGGCTGTCGCGAGTCCTGGGGTTGCGCAGATGCCAAGGGTTAATAGGGGCGATCCGCCCCGCGGCTTGCGTCCCTGTGTCAAAAAGCAGCCACACAGGGGAGTGGTCTGAAATGCCCCGGGCCAAGTGTCGAACCTCCCCAACGTGGGTGGACTGGGCCACGGGCATGAGGAAGTAATCAAGCCTAGAGAGACTCCCATGAGCCCCGGAGGGGAAGGTGTATTGACATTGCGTCGGGTGCATTAACCTCCAGCAATCCACCAGACCGAGGGTGTCCAAGAACCCACCGAGCCATGATTGGGAAACGGGAAGGGCCCTGGGGGGGTGATGATCCAGATCGCCGGATAGCACCGAGTTAAAGTCCCCACCCATGAGGAGAAGACTATCGGGGAGATCCAACAACAGCCGGCCGACATCCGAGAAAGTAGCGGTCTGGAGGCCTGGGGGAACATATATCGTGACCAAGGAAAGGGTCTTGCCCTCCCACCTCCCAGTTAGGGCAGCATAACGCCCTCTGTCGTCAAGGATGACCTTATCAATCTCTAGTGGGAGGGAAGACCGGACAAGAATACCAACCCCTCTGGAACCAGTGGTGAACCCAGAGTGTGCAACCAATCGGTTTCCCCACCTGTTCATAGCATGACACACATTGCCAACCAAATGCGTCTCCTGCAGGAGTACGACATCAGGAGTCAAACGACGCAAATATTGCAATACAACCCCCTGTTTGATATGATCCCCCAATCCAGCTGAATGCCTTCTTGATGGAACCAAAGTAAACAAGCATTGAAAATGCAGTAGGTCTCGCCCTCGTTTAAGTTAAAGCAATTCTGTTTGTAATTAGGTGGCTTTTTAGCTCTGCTTGTATTAGTGTTTTTCAAACTTTCATGTACATAACATGCATATGTACGCATATATGTATATGTATATGTATTCATGCATTTATATTTGTATTTATATAGATATGCAGATTATATATATGTTTATATATGTATGTATATATATTCACTGAAAAAAACATAGGTTTCAGAGACATTATAGTTAGAAATTAGCATTTAAAAATCCTTAGAAATTCACAGAAAAAAACATCGGTTTCAGGGGTGTTATAGTTAGCTGGCCATTTCACTTGTACAAAACTATAGAAATTCCTCTGTTATAGTTAGTTCTGCTAACTATAACTTGCACGACCGCCATGCACTGCTGATGATGTCACATATTGTATCACTCATGACATGGTCAGTGACATCACTGATGACATCACTGATGACAACTCAAATGCCATCACTGATGACATCATCCAGTGAATGTGGTTTAGTTTGAAATTTAAATATGTATTATATAGATACCAATCTGTATTTTAAGATTGAGTGGATATATAACTGTCTGGATGGAGGATTTAGTACCTGTCTGATTGTCAAACAGACAATCAGACAGGTACTAAAAGTGAGTAATTAAAAGTGTCTCACTTAATACATGGATTAGTAACTAAACTATGTGAATGTGTGCATCACTATCTCTGTTGTTGTATAACATGCTGCATCAGTTGCTCACTAACGACATGAGTGTTTATATTAGTTATTGATTAGTTGGGTGCGTATTTGTATGGGACACTGAGTTTGTGTGTGGTTGGATGGGGTGTGTGTAACTCTATGCATAGATGTGTGAATGGTTGATTGACTAGGTGTATAGGTTCAAGAGTGGATGTGGAAACAGTTGTTTGGGTGACTGGGTATATTTATTTGTGTGTTGGTGAGCGAATATATGTTTTAGTTGTACATCTTCAACAAAGTAAAAAAATAGAAGGCATTGTATATGAGATTTGGTGTATATAAATAAGTATATGTAAAAGTGAGTGATTGTGAGAGTAACTATATGAATGAGTGTATTATTGTAATGGTGATTTTTTAACATATTAACTATGAGTTACTATGTGTTTGAATAAATGAGGTGTTATTGGATAATTGTGTAAGTGAGTAAATGTAAGTGTGATCAATTTTTACATGAGTGAGTAGGATGACTGAAGAATTGCATGAGACTGATAGGAGGTATCCTACGCTGCATGGGTACTACTTCAGTATTTAATGGAGTGGACCAATAGTATGTATCTGCTTACAGATTTGTAGGGATTCTGCACAGAATTGGTGGAGTAATGGGATAAGTAGATAGTGCTGGATGAGTGATTGGAGAAATGCATGGGACAGACAGGAGGATTCCTACACTGCATAGGTACTAACTGGGTATTTAGAAGAGCGTATCAATAGTTTGTAGCTGGTTAGAGGTGTACATGCATAGTGTACAAAATATTGTACCAGCACTTGTGTTAGTGACTACGCCATTCCTTAAGTATATGACTAATAACTGGAGTAATTTCAGTGCTGCAAAGAGAGTGCATGCTAAATTTATTAGTGCTTAAGTATTGGCAGAGTGATAGGATATGTAGACTGTGCTGGATGGTTGAATGGAGAAGTGCATGGGACAGACAGAAGGATTCCTAGACTGCATAGGTATTAACTGAGTATTTAGAAGAGCGTATCAATAGTATGTAGCTGGTTAGAGGTCTGCATGCATAGTGTACAAAGTATTGTACCTGCACTTGTGTTAGTGGCTAGGCCATTCCTTAAGTATATGACTAATAACTGGAGTAATTATAGTGCTGCAAAGAGAGTACATGCTAAATTTATTAGTGCTTAGGTATTGGCAGATTGATAGGATACGTAGATAGTGCTGGATGGTTGAAGGGAGAAGTGCATGGGATAGACAGAAGGATTCCTAGACTGCATAGGTACTAACTGAGTATTTAAAAGACTGTATCAATGCTATGTAGCTGATTAGAGGTCTGCATGCATAGTGCACAGCATATTGTAGCGGTACTAGTTTTACTGGCTTGGTCATTCCTTAGGTACATGACTAGTAACTAGAATAATTTCAGTGCTGCAAAGAGAGTACATGTTGAATTTATAAGTGCTTAGGTATTGCGGAGTGATAGGATATGTATATAGTGCTGGATGGGTGATTGGAGAAGTGCATAGGACAGACAGGAGGATTCCTAGGTTGCATGGGTAGTACTAAGTAGCTGGTTAGAGGTTTATATATATAGTACACAGCTGAATGTAGTTGTGCATTGATAGTGTTTGGATTACTTAATCTTACCTTGACAGTAGTACATATCAAAAAAGCTAAACATTTGGATGGTCAGAGCCTTTAGAGCCAGAGAACTAGGTCAGCAGAGCTGCTTTAGAGCCAGAGAACCAGGTCACAAGAGCTTCTCTAGAGCTTAAGAACTGGGTCAGCAGAGCTGCTCTAGAGGGAGAGAACCAGGGCAGCAGAGCTGCTTTAGAGGGAGAAAACCAGGGCAGCATAGCTGCTCTAGAGCCTAAGAACCAAGTCAGCAGAGCTGTTCTAGAGGCAGAGAACCAGGTCAGCAGAGCTGCTTTAGAGGGAGAGAACCAGGGCAGCAGAGCTGCTCTAGAACCAGAGAACCAGGTCAGCAGAGCTGCTTTAGAGCCTGAGAACCAGGTCAGCAGAGTTGCTCTAGAGCCTAAGAACCAGGTCAGCAGAGCTGCTCTAGAGGCAGAGAACCAGGTCAGCAGAGCTGATTTAGAGCCAGAGAACCAGGTCAGCAGAGCTGCTCTAGAGCCTAAGAAGCAGGTCAGCAGAGCTGCTCTAAAACCAGAGACCCAGGTCAGCAGAGCTGCTCTAGAGCCAGAGAACCAAGTCAGCAGAGCTGCTCTAGCTGACACTGACTGGCTGACACTGTCTGACTGACTGACACTGACTGATTGACACTGACTGAAACTGATTAACTGATACTGACACTGACTGACACTGATTGACTGACACTGACTGACTGACACTGACTGACTGACACTGACTGACACTGACTGACTGACACTGACACTGACTGACACTGACTGACACTGACTGACACTGACTGACACTGACTGACTGACACTGATTGACTGGCACCGACTGACTGACTGAAACTGACTGACTGACACTGACTGACACTGACTGACACTGACTGACTACTCTCTACTACTCACTCTACTACTCTCTCTACTACTCACTCTCTACTACTCACTCTCTACTACTCTCTACTACTCACTCTCTACTACTCTACTACTCTCTACTACTCACTCTCTACTACTCACTCTCTGCTACTCACTCTCTACTACTCACTCTCTGCTACTCTCTACTACTCTTTCTCTACTACTCACTCTCTACTACTCTACTACTCACTCTCTACTACTCTCTGTACTACTCACTCTACTACTCACTCTCTACTACTCTCTACTACTACTCTCTACAACTCACTCTCTACTACTCTCTACTACTCACTCTCTACTACTCTCAACTACTCACTCTCTACTACTCACTCTCTACTACTCTCTTCTATTCACTCTCTACTACTCACTCTATACTACTCTCTGTACTACTCACTCTCTACTACTCTCTGTACTACTCACTCTCTGCTACTCTCTACTACTCTCTACTACTACTCTCTACAACTCACTCTCTACTACTCTCTACTAGTCTCTCTCTAGCATTCACTGTCTACTACTCTACTACTCCGAGAAAGTAGAGGTCTGGAGGCCTGGGGGAACATATATCGTGACCAAGGAAAGGGTCTTGCCCTCCCACCTCCCAGTTAGGGCAGCATAACGCCCTCTGTCGTCAAGGATGACCTTATCAATCTCTAGTGGGAGGGAAGACCGGACAAGAATACCAACCCCTCTGGAACCAGTGGTGAACCCAAAGTGTGCAACCAATCGGTATCCCCACCTGTTCATAGCATGACACACATTGCCAACCAAATGCGTCTCCTGCAGGAGTACGACATCAGGAGTCAAACGACGCAAATATTGCAATACAACCCCCCATTTGATACGATCCCCCAATCCAGCTGAATGCCTTCTTGATGGAACCAAAGTAAACAAGCATTGAAAATGCAGTAGGTCTCGCCCTCGTTTAAGTTAAAGCAATTCTGTTTGTAATTAGGTGGCTTTTTAGCTCTGCTTGTATTAGTGTTTTTCAAACTTTCATGTACATAACATGCATATGTATGCATATATGTATATGTATATATATTCATGCATTTATATTTGTATTTATATAGATATGCAGATTATATATATGTTTATATATGTATGTATATATATTCACTGAAAAAAACATAGGTTTCAGAGACTATTACTCTCTCTCTAGCATTCACTCTCTACTACTCTACTACTCACTCTCTACTACTCTCTCTCTACTATTCACTCTCTACTACACACTCTCTATTACTCAATCTCTACTACACACTCTCTACTACACACCCTCTACTACACACTCTCTACTACACACTACTACACACTCTCTACTACACACTCTCTACTACACACTCTCTACCACACACTCTCTACTACACTCTCTCTACTACTACACTCTCTCTACTACACTCTCTCTACTTCTCACTCTCTACTACTCACTCTCTACTACTCACTCTCTACTACTAACTCGCTACTACTCACTCGCTACTACTCACTCGCTACTACTCACAATCTACTACTCACTCGCCACTACTCGCTCTCTACTACTCTCCACTACTCACTCTCCACTACTCACTCTCTACTACTCACTCTCAACTACTCACTCTCTACTACTCACACTCCACTACTCACACTCCACTACTCACACTCCACTACTCACACTCCACTACTCACTCTACTACTCACTCTCTACTACTCTCTACTACTCACTCTACTACTCATTCTCTACTACTCTACTACTCTCTACTACTCTCTCTACTTCTCACTCTCTACTACTCTCTCTACTACTCACTCTCTACTACTCTCTACTACTCACTCTCTACTACATACTCTCTACTACTTGCTCTCTACTACTCACTCTACTACTCACTCTACTACTCACTCTTTACTACTCACTCTCTACTACTAAACTACTCTCTACTACTCACTCTCTACTACTCTACTACTCTCTACTACTCTCTCTCTACTACTCACTCTATACTACTCACTCTATACTACTTACTCTATACTACTCACTCTATACTACTGTCTTCTATTCACTCTCTACTACTCTCTACTATTCACTCTCTACTACTCTCTCTACTACTCACTCTCTACTACTCTCTCTCTACTATTCACTCTCTACTACACACTCTCTACTACTCACTCTCTACTACACACTCTCTACTACACACCCTCTACTACACACTCTCTACTACACACTACTACACACTCTCTACTACACACTCTCTACTACACACTCTCTACCACACACTCTCTACTACACTCTCTCTACTACTACACTCTCTCTACTACACTCTCTCTACTTCTCACTCTCTACTACTCACTCTCTACTACTCACTCGCTACTACTCACTCGCTACTACTCGCTCGCTACTACTCACAATCTACTACTCACTCGCTACTACTCGCTCTCTACTACTCTCCACTACTCACTCTCCACTACTCACTCTCTACTACTCACTCTCAAATACTCACTCTCTACTACTCACACTCCACTACTCACACTCCACTACTCACACTCCACTACTCACACTCCACTACTCACTCTACTACTCACTCTCTACTACTGTCTACTACTCACTCTACTACTCATTCTCTACTACTCTACTACTCTCTACTACTCTCTCTACTTCTCACTCTCTACTACTCTCTCTACTACTCACTCTCTACTACTCTCTACTACTCACTCTCTACTACATACTCTCTACTACTTGCTCTCTACTACTCACTCTACTACTCACTCTTTACTACTCACTCTCTACTACTAAACTACTCTCTACTACTCACTCTCTACTACTCACTCTCTACTACTCTACTACTCTCTACTACTCTTTCTCTACTACTCACTCTATACTACTCACTCTATAGTACTCACTCTATACTACTCACTCTATACTACTGTCTTCTATTCACTCTCTACTACTCTCTACTATTCACTCTCTACTACTCTCTCTACTACTCACTATCTACTACTCAGTGTCTACTACTCTCTGCTCCTCACTCTCTAGTACTCTCTCTCTACTACAATCTACTACTCACTCTCTACTACTCACTCTTCTATTCACTCTCTCCTACTTACTCTCTACTACTCTCTACTACTCTTTCTCCACTACTCTATACTAATCACTCTACTGCTCACTCTCTACTACTCTCTACTACTCTCTCTCTGCTACTCACTCTCTACTACTCACTCTCTACTACTCACTCTCTACTACTCACTCTCTACTGCTCTCTACTACTCTCTACTAATCACTCTACTATTCACTCTCTAATACACTTTACTACTCTCTACTACTCACTCTCTACTACTGTCTACTACTCACTCTCTACTACTCACTCTCTACTACTCACTTTACTACACTCTACTACTCACTGTCTACTACTGAGGTGTAGAGGTAGAGGTGTAAAAGTAGAGGTGTAGAGGTGAAGAGGTAGAGAGGTAGAGAGGTAGAGGTAGAGAGGTAGAGGTAGATAGGTAGAGAGTAGTAGAGAGAGAAGTAGAGAGAGGTAGAGAGTAGAGAGTGAGTAGTAGAGAGTAGTAGAGAGTGAGTAGTAGAGAGTAGCAGAGAGTGAGTAGTAGAGAGCAAGTAGTAGAGAGAGCAGTAGAGAGTGAGTAGTAGAGAGATTTGTAGAGAGTGAGAAGTAGAGAGAGTAGTAGAGAGTAGTAGAGAGTGAGTAGTAGAGTGAGTAGTAGAGAGTAGTAAAGAGAGAGTAGTAGAGAGTGAGTAGTAGAGTAGTAGAGAGTGAGTAGTAGAGAGTGAGTAGTAGAGTGAGTAGTAGAGTGAGTAGGAGAGAGTAGAAGAGAGAGAGTAGTAGAGAGTGAGTAGTAGAGAGTAGTAGAGAGCGAGTAGTAGAGAGTGAGTAGTAGAGAGTGAGTAGTAGAGTGAGTAGTAGAGAGTGAGTAGTAGAGAGCAGTAGAGAGTAGTAGAGCGAGAGTAGTAGAGAGTGAGTAGTAGAGAGCAGTAGAGAGTGAGTAGTAGAGAATGAGTAGTAGAATGAGTAGTAGAGTGAGTAGTAGAGAGTGAGTAGTAGAGAGCAGTAGAGAGTAGAGAGAGAGAGTAGTAGAGAGTGAGTAGTAGAGAGTAGTAGAGAGTGAGTAGTAGAGAGTGAGTAGTAGAGAGAGACTAATAGAGAGTGAGTAGTAGAGAGTAGTAGAGAGTGAGTAGTAGAGAGTGAATAGTAGAGAGAGAGTAGTAGAGACTAGTAGAGTAGTAGAGAGTGAGTCGTAGAGAGTTAGTAGTAGAGAGTAGTGGAGTAGTAGAGAGTGAGTAGTAGAGAGTAGTAGAGAGTGAGTAGTAGAGTGAGTAGTAGAGAGAAGTAGAGAGTGAGTAGTAGAGTGAGTAGTAGAGAGTAGTAGAGAGTGAGTAGTAGAGAGCAAGTAATAGAGAGTGTGTAGTAGCGAGTGAGTAGTAGGGAGCAGTAGAGAGTGAGTAGTAGAGTGAGTAGTTGAGAGAAGTAGAGTGTGAGTAGTAGAGTGAGTAGTAGAGAGTAGTAAAGAGTGAGTAGTAGAGATCAAGTAGTAGAGAGTGTGTAGTAGAGAGTGAGTAGTAGAGAGCAGTAGAGAGTGAGTAGTAGAGTGTGTAGTTGAGAGCGAGTAGTAGAGAGGGAGTAGTAGAGAGTGAGTAGTAGAGAGTAGTAGAGAGTAGTAGATAGTGAGTAGTAGAGAGAGAGTAATAGAAAGTAGTAGAGAGTGAGTGGTAGAGAGTAGTAGAGAGTAGTAGAGTGAGTAGTAGAGAGTGAGTAGTAGAGAGAGTAGTAGAGAGTAGTAGAGTAGTAGAGAGTGAGTAGTAGAGAGAGTAGTAGAGAGTAGTAGCGTAGTAGAGAGTGAGTAGTAGAGAGTGAGTAGTGGAGAGTGATTAGTAGAGTAGTAGAGAGCGAGTAGTAGAGAGTGAGTAGTAGAGAGTGAATAGTAGAGAGTGAGTAGTAGAGAGAGAGGAGTAGAGAGTAGTAGAGTGAGTAGTACCGAGTGAGTAGTAGAGAGAGAGTAGTAGAGAGTGAGTAGTAGAGTAGTAAAGTGAGTGGTAGAGAGTAGTAGACTGAGTAGTAGAGAGTAGTAGAGAGTGAGTAAGTAGAGTGAGTAGTAGAGAGTAGTAAAGAGTAGTAGAGAGTGAGTAGTAGAGTAGTAGCGAATGAGTAGTAGAGAGTCAGTAGTAGAGAGAGAGTAGTAGAGAGTAGTAGATAGTGAGTAGTAGAGAGTGCATAGTAGAGAGTAGTAGAGAGTGAATAGTAGAGAGAGAGTAGTAGAGAGTAGTAGAGAGTGAGTAGTAGAGAGTGAGTAGTAGAGAGTAGTAGAGAGTGAGTAGTAGAGAGTGAGTAGGAGAGTGAGTAGTAGTGAGTAGTAGAGAGTGAGTAGTAGAGAGTGAGTAGTAGAGAGCAGTAGAGTAGTAGAGAGTAGTAGAGAGTGAGTAGCAGAGAGTGAGTAGTAGAGAGAGAGTAGAAGAGAGTAGTAGAGAGTGAGTAGTAGAGTAATAGAGAGTAGTCAGTCAGTGTCAGTCAGTGTCAGTCACTCAGTCGGTGTCAGTCAATCAGTGTCAGTCAGTGTCCGTCAATCAGTGTCAGTCAGTGTCAGTCAGTCGGTTCCAGTCAATCACTGTCAGACATTCAGTCAGTGTCAGTCAGTCAGTGTCAGTCATTGTCAGTCAGTCAGTGTCAGTCAATCAGTGTCAGTCGGTGTCAGTGTCAGTCAGTGTCAGTGTCAGTCAGTGTCAGTGTCAGTCAATCAGTGTCAATCAGTCAGTGTCAGTCAGTCAGTGTAAGTCAGGGTCAGCTAGAGCAGCTCTGCTGACCTGGTTTTCTGGCTCTAAAGCAGCTTTGCTGACCTGGTTTTCTCCCTCTAAAGCAGATCTGCTGACCTGGTTTCTCTGGCTCTATAGCCGGTCTGCTGACCTGGTTCTCTGGCTCTAGTGCAGCTCTGCTGACCTAGTTCTTAGGCTACAGAGCGTACGCGGATCCTTCACGGCTTTTCTAAAATGGCAGCTAGAACCGCGCATCCACCGTGATGTGTACGCTTTGAGTGCGTGATTTTTTTAAAAGAAAATAATATAAATATATTAAAATAAAAACAAAAAAAGTAATCAATATTTCAGTTAGAATTTTTTTTGTGTGCAATTTTCAGAAAAATATATAATGTTATTTAGTGAATAAAATATTTATAAATAAACTGTAGAAAATCAGTACAAAAAAATAGGTACAACTACTATCACACTTAAAAATTAGCATTTAAAAAACCTTTGAAATTCACTGAAAAAAACCATAGGTTTCAGAGACGTTATAGTTAGAAATTAGCATATTAAAAAGCTGTGAAATTCACTGAAAAAAAACATAGGTTTCAGAGACGTTATAGTTAGAAATTAGCATTTAAAAAACCTTAGAAATTCTCAGAAAAAACCATAGGTTTCAGGGGTGTTATAGTTAGCTGGCCATTTCACTCGTACAAAACCATAGAAATTCCTTCGTTATAGTTAGTTCTGCTAACTATAACTCGCGCCCCCCCAACGTAGACGATCCACGTTGTTGTAAGGAAAAAGAGGCTGTTCCGTTTCCTCACAACGATGTGCACCGCCCATCAGAGACGACGTGAAGCAGAAACCAAGAGGAGAGAGGAACCACGAGGAGTGAGAGGTAAGGAGGATTGGGCATGGGGTGTTTTTTTTTCTTGGGTTTAGGGTAGTGCAGTTGTGTTTGGGTAGTGTAGGGGGTCGTGCAGGGGTAATGTTTTAGGGTTTAGGGTAGGGCAGTAGTGTTTTGGGTCATGCTGGGGGTAGTGTTTTAGGGTTTAGGGTAGTGCAGTGGTGTATGGGTAGTGTAGGCGGTCATGCTGGGGTAGTGTTTTAGGGTTTAGGGTAGTGCAGTGGTGTTTGAGTAGTGTAGGGGGTCAGGTTGGTGGTAGTGTTTTATGGTTTAGGGTGGTGCAGTGGTGTTTGGGTAGTTTAGGGGGTCGTGCTGGGGTAGATTTAGAGTTTAGGGCAGTGCAGTGGTGTTTGGGTAGTGTAGGGAGTCGTGCTGGGGGTAGTGTTTTAGGGTTTAGGGTAGTGCAGTGGTGTTTGTGTAGTGTAGGGGGTCGTGTTTTAGGGTTTAGGGTCATGCAGTGGTGTTTGGGTAGTGAAGGGGGTCGTGCTGGGGTAGTGTTTTAGGGTTTAGGGTAGTGCAGTGGTGTTTGTGTAGTGTAGGGGGTCATGCTGGGGTAGATTTAGTGTTTAGGGTAGTGCAGTGGTGTTTGTGTAGTGTAGGGGTCATGCTGGTGTAGTGTTTTAGGGTTTAAGGCAGTGCAGTGGTATTTGTGTAGTTAAGGGGGTCATGCTGGGGGTAGTGGTTTAGGGTAGTGCAGTGGTGTTTGTGTAGTGTAGGGGTTGTGCTGGGGGTAGATTTAGGGTTTAGGGTAGTGCAGTAGTGTTTGGGTAGTGTAGGGAGTTGTGCTGGTGGTAGTGTTTTAGGGTTTAGGGTAGTGCAGTTATGTTTGGGTAGTGTAGGGTGTCATGCTGGGGGTAGTGGTTTAGGGTTTAGTGTAATGCAGTGGTGTTTGGGTAGTGGAGGGGGTAGTGTTTTAGGGTTTACGGTAGAGCGCCCAACCAGTCACAATATCCGTGGAAAAAGGGGATCCTGACTCTTTTGAACGCTCCGCCAGTTGAATAATTTGGGTCAAGGGCCCTACCACGTCCAAGACCTATTCCTTTCTTGGGATCCCTCATATACTTGGAGAAAAAGGTACATAGTTTCTCATCAATTTCAGGCATGTGTGCCACCTTCCCCTTCAGTGAGGGCCTAGGGCATTCTCCCCTCATCGTATTCCTGACCTCCCTTTCAAGGGGTTGATGGATTTTCCCCACCACATACTCTGCCACTTTGGTTACAGGGGTCCACTCCGCCGACCTAGGATGGTAAATTTTGGTAGGCTCGAATATGTCTGAGTGGACCCGTCCCCAACCCTGGACCGAGAGGAGTGGGACTCTGGATGCCAGGGACGCCCCGAGTCCTTATCCTCACTGGAGGAGAAATCGTCTTCCCATACACCCTCTCCCTCTAAGGGAAACCCGCCGTCGGGGTCTACAATAGTGGTGACAGCATCGCAATTTTCTCGGGACACCTCCTCCTCCCGGCAGGGTGCATGTTTTAGCATTCGTGCATTCTTGAGGTCTTCGTAGGTTTATCAAATCCTTCCAAGTGCCCTGCGTTATGCTTAACGGCCATTTTATTCCCCATCTGGGAGCTACTGGGACCCGCCACCACCAGATCTGGGTCACTGAACACCCCAGAGATGCTTTTCGCCAGCTTATCAACCTGATCCCTAAGAGGAGCCAGCGTCCTAGAAATAGCAAGAGAGAGGGCTTGGTCCACTGCTGGAGGGAGAAGTTGGGGGGCCATTCCTCCTCCACTTCCTGGTAGGAGGAGTTAAAATGGTCTTCTGGAGAAGACATGATAGCAGAGGGTGTGAGCACAGAACAAATGCCTTTAAAATCCTTAAGGCAGCCCCCTCGCCGGTGCTCCACCAGCTGGGCTTTCCCCGAAGCTGTTATAAGAATAGACTGAGGCACAATACCAATTAGTTACGTGGGCGTGTGGGAAAATCACCGCGTATCGGTGTCAAAATTAGGCAAGGGTTGGTCAGGAATCAAGCGCACACTAAAGGAGTGACCGGATTCCCAAACGCGCGTAAAGACCAGCGGGAGCGCTCAACGGAGATGCCTCGCTCGGACCAGACGCGCCTGTCAGGATCTCACCGCGCGCAGAGCACACAGCGGGAGAAACTGCGAGGGGGAGAATGATCTCGGGCAAGAGCCTGCTGCGCAGGGAATATGAAACAATACCTAGGCAATAATGCTAATAACGTGCACAAGAAATCGCTATACAAACAGCAACAACATCAGATTAAGCCAAGAATGTAAGGAATGCACTTAACTGACGAGTAGTGAAGAAAGCGGAAGGGACGTCACGATATTATATACGATGGACTGTGATATGATTGGACTATAGTTGCCTTGGAGACTACCCCCCTAATGGTTCATGGGTTGTGTAGTCTTTTTTTAATGATTGTTGTGTTACGTTTTCTTTGAATTGCTATGCAAATAAAGTGAGGAACGATATGCATAGTCCTCGTCTCCATCCTGCCATAGAATTCATTAAACTTTATTCGATCTGATTTAGAGACATAGATCATAAAAGTGTACATAAAAACAGTAAATCCTCTTTCCTAATACAATACAGTAAGAATTAATTAAAACCAGTAGGTAAAAATGGGTGTTACAAAGCCCGATTCAGAGCAACTTCAGGTTAACAGAATCGTAAAGTGCAATGTTTCGCAAGATCAATCTCATGTGCTTCATGCAAAATACGCAATAAGGGGTCCAAGTAAGATGTAACGCTCCAATACCTGACCAGTCTGCACTATATAAAACGGTAGAAAAACTAAAAATAAAAAGTGTTTTGCACACGTCTGTGATTGGGCTATGTTATTTACTGCAGTCTCCTCAGTAGGAAATGCTTTCAGGTTTTTACTTTGATTCCATGAAGAAGGCATTCAGATGTGTCACACATTTGCCATAAATTCAGAATGTTAGCACTCTAGTTGTTCATTAGATCACTGTAGTAAAGCTACTGCTCACCAGGGAGTTAATTGGAAGTCTACTGCTGGTATTGAAAGTGATTGTTTCAGTCTGCATGTCAGAATTTTCTAATGAAATAGAAGAGGATTTGAGATCTCACTTAAAACATGCCCTACATTTTCTTTCTGCAGCACTAACCATAATTTCTATGGCAAAATGAACCCCCTCATTTTGTTCTTTTTAAATTAAATGTTTTAAGTGTTACCAGTCTATTCCAATCAAGATGGCTTTAGGTGTGCCATAATGTTGTCATAAGTCAGACTGTTAGCTCTCTAGTTGTTCTTTAGAACACTCTGGGAAGCTGCAGTCGAACACAAAGGTATCGACTCACAGGCTGCTCCTATTGAAATATAACAGGAAGATATTTGAGGTCTCACTTAAAACATGTCCTAAGTTTTCTTTCTACAGCACTAACCATAAAGTCTATGGCAAAATGAACCCCCTCATTTTGTTCCTTTTCAAATAAAATGTTTTAAGTGTTACCAGTTTATTCCAATCAAGATGGCTTCAGGTGTGCCATAATTTTGTCAAAAGTAAGACTGTTAGTGCTCTAGTTATTCTTTAGGACACTCTGGGAAGCTGCAGTAGAACACAAAGGCATCAATTGACAGGCTTTCCCATTGAAATATAACAGGAGGATATTTGAGATCTCACTTAAAACATGTCCTAAATTTTCTTTCTACAGCACTAACCATAATTTCTATGACAAAATAAACCCCCTCATTTTGTTCCTTTTTAAATTAAATGTTTTAAGAGTTGTCAGTTTATTCCAATCAGGATGGCTTCAGGTGTGCCATAATTGTGTCATAAGTAAGACTGTTAGCGCCCTAGTTGTTCTTTAGAACACTCTGGGAAGCTGCAGTAGAACACAAAGGAATCAATTGACAGTCTCTGCCCTTGTTGGATGTACATGATTTACTGAGAATGACAGACTTCATTCTCACATGACTGAGAAAGATAATGTGAATTTACAGAAAATATGCTCTCATTTTAGCTTCAGTTTTCTCTCAAACATGATTCATGATATCCCAGCAGAAGGTTTTTCACAGGATAAAATCACCTTAGAACACACCACAATTCCTGAAATTAGTATGGTACCATCAACAAATGAATTCTAATGTAACTAAAGTCTGTTATCACCCTTTATAGTTCTCCTTTTGGTAACCCTCAAAATCTTCGATTCACTACAATGCATTTCAATGGGGTACTATCATGTATATTGGTCCCAAGATGGCTGCCAGCAATTCCAGGATGAAGTGCTGACAGCCAATCAGATCTCACGATGAGATGTGTCGTTAGGCTCTGCCTAGATATTGAAACTTTTTCTTTTTCTAATTTCTCATGAACTACTGAACGGTTTTACACCATTGAACAAAAAGTGAGCTTTCAGAACCAAGGGCTACCTTTTCGCCAAATTTGGTGTACTTCCGTTCAGCAGTTCGGGCTGTAGCCGTGTCTAAAGTTTCCTATGGGAATTAACATGGAGAAAACACGTTTTGGGACCCCCCTTTTTTCTCAGCCCCCGCTTGCCGAATCACTCGAAACTTATAAGATAGGAGCTGAACCGAGCGCCCCACAAGTTTTGAAAATTTCTTGAAGATTTGTCAACCAACGCCAAAGTTATTGGGAAAAGAATGTAACGCTTTTCCTATAGATAATAGGTCCTAACTATAACTACCTACTGGCGACCGCCAGTAGGTAATATATATCTATCTATATATATATATATCTATATATATATATATTCACTGAAAAAACCATAGGTTTCACACATGTTATAGTTAGCTGGACATTTTACTGATAAAAAAACCAATTAAATTCCCCCGTTATAGTTAGTGCAGGCAACTATAACTCACGCGACCGCAATCTTCTGCTGATGCTAATACTGTATTTAGACACTTATTTGCCCATGTCTTCTTCCATTAAATTTAAGCTATACATATATTACAAATATTTTTTTTTCATAAAGACACATGTCATCAGCAGAGGATTGCGGTCGCGTGAGTTATAGTTGCCTGCACTAACTATAACGGGGGAATTTAATTGGTTTTTTATCAGTAAAATGTCCAGCTAACTATAACATGTGTGAAACCTATGGTTTTTTCAGTGAATTTGCAAGGTTTTTTAAATTCTATTTCCTAACTATAACGTGTGTGAAACCTATGGTTTTTTCAGTGAATTTGTACGGTTTTTTAAATGCTAAGTTACTTTACGCCATTCGTGGCGTGCGCGCCCACTTAACGCAGTTCGTTCCGTGCGCGCACGGTGCGCTTCGCGCACCGTGCGCGCACAGTGAGCATGCAGTGCGCTTCGCGCACCGCGCGCCCACTTTACGCAGTTAGTGCCGTGCACGCAAGGGCACGCGGTGCGCTACGCGCACCGCGTGCCCACGTTACGCTGGATGGGCCATGTACGCACGATGCGCTTCGAGCACCGTGCGCACATGGAGGACATATTATGCGCTTCGTTATGAAAGGATATCTTTCAGTATTACATATTCCATGGACAAATGGTGCCCTACGGGCACCATTTGCACACGGGGTGGGGAGAGTGTGGTTGCTTTTTTTTTTTTGGGGGTAATTTTTACCGTACGCGTACGGTAAGCGTAATCGGCGATTTTTCGAAAAAAATTAAAATTGATTTTTGGGCCTTGGGGGTTCATTGGGGACACCAACATCAAGGCTATGTGATTAGGAGCTGTCTAAACAGTCCCTTTACATGTTTTTTCCCTTTGTTAATCCTCCACCCCTCAGAGTGCGAGAGAGAAAATGGCGGCCGCCGCTTCCTGGTTTCGACCGATTCGAATGTTTACTAAGATCTAACAGCCAATCAGAATCGCGCTCGCGCACGTCACCGTACGCGTACGGTAAGCGCACGGTAAGCGCACCGTAAGCTGGCTCAGATATATATATTGATTTAAAGGCTATTTTCTCAGAATCTACTGAACAGATTTACACCAAACCAACAAAAGGCACTCCCTTGACCTGTAGACTACCTCTCTGCCAAATTTCAAGGAACTCTGTTCAGCCGTTCGGGCTGTAGCTGTGTCTAAAGGTCGTCCTATGGAAAAATGCATGGGAAAAACGCGTTTTGGGACCCCCCTTTTATCTCAGCCCCCGCTTGACGAATCCCCCCAAGACTTTCAGGGAAGGAGCGGAGTGTAGCGCCCCACCTATTTTGAAAATTTCGCGAGGATTCGTCGACCGGCGCCAAAGTTATTCAAAATAGAATGTTGCAGTTTTCCTATGGAAACAGGTAGATAATATATATATATATATATATATATATATATATATATATATATATATATATATATATATATATATTCACTGAAAAAACCATAGGTTTCACACATGTTATAGTTAGCTGGACATTTTACTGATAAAAAACCAATGAAATTCCCCCGTTATAGTTACTGTAGGCAACTATAACTCACGCGACCGCAATCCTCTGCTGATGCTAATACTGTATTTAGACACTTATTTGCCCATGTCTTCTTCCATTAAATTTTAGCTATACATATATTACAAATATTTTTTTTTCATAAAGACACATATGTCATCAGCAGAGGATTACGGTCGCGTGAGTTATAGTTGCCTACAGTAACTATAACGGGGGAATTTCATTGGTTTTTTATCAGTAAAATGTCCAGCTAACTATAACATGTGTGAAACCTATGGTTTTTTCAGTGAATTTGTACGGTTTTTTAAATGCTAAGTTACTTTACGCCATTTGTGGCGTGCGCGCCCACTTAACGCATTTCGTTCCATGCGCGCACGGTGCGCTTCGCGCACCGTGCGCGCACAGTGAGCACGCGGTGCGCTTCGCGCACCGCGTGCCCACATTACGCTAGATGGGCCATGAACGCACGATGCGCTTCGCGCACCGTGCGCACATGGAGGACATATGAAGAGCAAACTCTTAAATCTGCTTTTCATTTTTTTTTTTTTTTTTTTTTACCGTACGCTTACCGTAAGCTTACGGTACGCGTACCCCGTGATTTTTTTTAAAATCAATAAATGTTTTTTTTGTACTTTTCTGTCCTTCTTTGACCCCCTTACAAATGTTAGGGGGTCTGTAACTCTCCTCATTGCCCCCTTTCCTTGTTTTCTCTGTTTTTTTTCTGAGTGAAACACACAAAATGGCGGCCGCCGCTTCCTGGTTTCGGCCGATTCGAATGTTTACTAAGATCTATGGGCCAATCAGAATCTCCTTCGCGCACGCCATGTTTCTTCCGTACGCTTACCGTAAGCTTACCGTACGCGTACCCCGTGATTTTTTTTAAAAATCAATAAATGTTTGTTTTGTACTTTACAGTCCTTCTTTGACCCCCTCACAAATGTAAGGGGGTCTGTAACTCTCCTCATTGCCCCCTTTTCTTGTTTTCACTCTTTTTTTTTCAGAGTGAAACACAGAAAATGGTGGCCGCCGCTTCCTGGTTTCGGCCGATTCGAATGTTTACTAAGATCTAAGAGCCAATCAGAATCGCGCTCGCGCACGCCACCGTACCGTAAGCGGGCTCAGATATATATATTGATTTAAAGGCTATTTTCTCAGAATCTACTGAACAGATTTACACCAAACCTACAAAAGGCACTTCCTTGACCTAGGGACTACCTCTCTGCCAAATTTTGAGTAATTCTGTTCAGCCGTTCGGGCTGTAGCTCGTTCTAAAGGTCCTATGGAAAAATGCATGGGAAAAACGCGTTTTGGGACCCCCCTTTTATCTCAGCCCCCGCTTGACGGATCCCCCCGAGACTTTCAGGGTAGGAGCGGAGCGTAGCGCCCCACCTATTTTGAGAAATTCGCGAGGATTCGTCGACCGGCGCCAAAGTTATTCAAAATAGAATGTTGAGGTTTTCCTATGGAAACGTGGTCCTAACTATAACTACCTACTGGCGACCGCCAGTAGGTAATATAAATATATATATATATATATATATAAATATATATATATATATATATATATATGTATATATATATATATATATATATATATATATAACAAGATTCGTCTCCAACTTCCACGTCTCCTCGGAAAGACGAACACAGACCCAAAATCAGTGCAGAAGTTTTTATTTCATATCACCCAGCACTGCCGCCATTACGCGTTTCGGCCTGCAAAGAGGCCTTGATCACATGACATGCGAGGACGACATTCACAGTTTTAAAGTGCTAGTGTATAGTCACGTGGTACACAGTGATTGAGTCATCATAGACATAGAAACAATGAAAGAAACGGTAATGAATCGCTATTCACTTATGACATAATGCCAAACTTTTAGACCAAGCATTGAATCAAATCAAGTATTATTAGTCATCATAATAATTGGTGACGTGAAATACTCATAATGGCTTTGTGTATAGATATGGGGGGTGAATAAAATTCACCTACGTTGAGAATGACCATAGTTCAATTTACACATATCACATATACAATACATATAAATAAATAAATAAATATCAATAAATACAAGTATAAATACGCATATTTACACATCTAATCATTTAAATAAGTACATAAATATATATATAAATAACATAGTAACTTGTGCAATCCTATTTATATAGAAAATAAGATAAAAGAATAAAACCCCGATGGGTAGATTCTAAAACATTAGTCATCTCTGTTTATACTTTGGTTAAAATCCAGGTATAATAGTCGTTCAATAATATACACAAATCCTTCACAAAATTTTCACGAATGATATAAAGTGCTAGTGCTTTGGCCTAAACAGGTGTAAACATAGTTGAATCAAACTGTTTCAATAAAACTAAACTAAAGTGCCTATGTTGCATAAAAGAGTGCTACCCAGTGTCTAAAATGTACGTAAAACTAAATATGTTGCTGTGATTGTTAAAAGAAAGGAGGAAGAGATTTTTGTTAAAAGATATGCTAAATGCAATATCTCATTTGTCATTTTGTCATAGGACATTTATAGCAGGCTTAGTTACAGTAACATTTCCATGATAATAGTATCATAGGCACGTGTATAAATCCTCATTAGCATTCAACCCGTTAGGTGACTTGGTATCTAATTCTAGAATGAATCGGGTTTCAAGTTTACGTAGTAGTGCTTCACGGTTGCCTCCTCGTCTGAGTGGCAATACATGATCTATTGCGAAATACTTCAAAAGTTCAATGTTATTGTTGTGGCATTCTTTGAAGTGTCTTGCAACTGGATAAGTGGGGTCACTGTTGGTGATAGCTCTAATGTGCTGGAGTATCCTCTTGTGGACCTGCAACTTGGTACTACCAACATATTGCAGGCCACAAGGACACCCCAGCACATAGACAGCGAACTCTGTTTTGCATGTTAAGAATTTACTTATCCTTCTTTCTTCCATGTGAAAAGGGGATTTGTATGTGGTTGTGCTGACACCGTGTTTGCACGCTTTGCAATTTGTACAGCGAAAGAATCCCTTTCTAGAATTGAGCCAATTTCTGTTGGAGATAATTTCAGGGCTACTTTTAACCAAGTCACTTGACATAGAACGGGCTTTTCTGAAGGTGATGTTAGGAGTAGGTGCTGTCTGTTTCCCTATCACTGGGTCATTGCAAATGAGATTCCAATTTTTGCGGATTATCTTACGGATGGTACAGTGTTGTCTATTGTAAGTCAATATCAGCCTAGTTGGTTCTGTAGATACATTGTCGATAGGAATGGGGGTAGTTTGTTTGTTTTTCAAGGCGTCAGTTCTAGACATAAGGTTGGCTCTCCTGATGGCCTGATCAATTACCTTTGCACAGTAGCCCCTGGCTAGGAATCTCTGTCTGCTTTCTTGCTGCGCCTTGAGACATTCCTCATGCTTGCTACAAATTCGTCTGATGCGCAGCATTTCCCCATAGGGAATGCTGCGTATCAGGTGACCCGGGTGGTGGCTGGAGGCGTGGAGTACAGAGTTGCCTGCTGTGGGTTTTCTATACAGTCTGGTTTGGATCTGATTTTCCCAAATATATATCTCCACATCTAGAAAAGTGATAGTTTCCTTACTGATATTGACTGTGAAATTAAGATTTAAAGAATTGACATTTATCTGATCTGTAAAGTTCCTGGCCTGTATTTCAGAGCCCCTCCAAATTATGAATAAATCATCGATAAATCGATACCAACAGACTACATGCGTGTTCAATAGTTCAGAGTATGTTGCTCTGAGGACTTGCTCCTCCCACAGCCCCATGTGTAAACAGGCGTAGCTGGGAGAGAAGCAAGCCCCCATTGCAACACCCCTGACCTGTTGGTATACCTGATTTTGGAACATAAAGAAATTATTGTTCAGGCAGGTATCAATCATGGTTACCAGCATTTTGTTATGTTCACTCATGTGAATTGATTTTGTGCCAAGGAAATGTTCAACTGCCCTGGTACCATCATGATGGTGAATGCTGGTATATAGACTCGTGACGTCCAGTGTCATCAATAGGTAGTCTGGATTCCACATAATATCTTTAATTTTCTGCAGGAAATCGCTGGTGTCACGGATATATGATGGCAACTGCTTTACATGATCTTGTAGAAAGTAGTCTACATATCTGGATGTGTTCTCAGTGATGCTGTTCCTCGCAGATATTATGGGTCTGCCTGGTGGTTTTTCAAAGTTCTTATGTATTTTGGGGATGAAGTATATGGCCGGTATGGCAGGATGGTCATTTTTAAGGAATTTAAGTTCATCCACACTTATTAGACCCGCACTTCTCCAGGCTGTCAATTTTAAATAAAAGTTGCACCACATCTGTTTCACCTTGCCAACCTCACTTCTCTTATAGCAATTGTGATCATTTAACTGGTTCATTGCCTCTTCCAGATATAGTTCTCTTGACCATAATACGATGTTTCCCCCTTTGTCTGCCTGACGCACTATGATGTTGCCATTGGATTGGAGCCTCTTAATAAGTTGAAAGTAACATTGATTTTGGTGCGTGTATTTTCGTTTCGAGTAACCAATAGATCTGTAAAGTTTTTTAAGTTCAATTGTGATTAACTCTGAAAAAATATCAATGTTGTCATGAAGCATCATGGGGGTGAATGTGGATTTGGCCTTGAAGTTGGTACTCGTCGACATATTCAATGTAATGCCACTTTGAATGCTGTCACTATTGCCTACTTCGGCCAGGTCATAGAGATTTTGTAATGTTTCCAGGTCTTTTGCACTCAAATCTGATGTTATTTGTGTTGTCGGAGTGAGTTGTTTGTCTCTTTGATATTTGTTAAGAGCAAAGTATTTTTGCAGCTTCATTTTCCTGGTAAACTTATATATATCAACCCGTGTTTGGGTGTAGTTAAAGTCACTTGCCGCACAAAAAGTTAAACCCAGTGATAAAGTATCAATTTCTGTTTTGCTTAGTGGTGTTGTTGTGAGGTTGATAACTGTTTGAGGGTTGCTCTTTGTTTTATTTATTTGCGGTTCCATCTCTTGTTTTGCCTGAATGCCACTTTCTTGTTGCTGTTTTGCTTTACGTTTGTTGCTTCTGACTCGGCGCTCCCGCCGTTTCGCATTTGCCCGTTTTGCTTTGTTGTGTCCGCCATGCGAGGGCGTAGTGTTGCTCGTCGATCTTGACGTAAAAAATCCACCTCTTGTGCCAAGGAGGGCCGAGGAAACCCCAATCTTGAGCGCTGCTGCTCATTATCTGACTCGCTGTCTACTGCTGAGCTGAGATCCGATACTGATGTTGCGGCTTCTGGGGCTTCTTTCTCTCGGACTTGTGTGGATTTGGGGGGAAATCTATTAGGCGTTCTTAGGGAGTCGAACTTTTTAGCAAAGGTGAAAATTTGTCCATTTTGATAGTCTGCTTTATCCCTCTGAAACTTGAACGCTTTTCTTTTTTTAATTATTTCCTCCTCTTTTTTTAGGCGAGTAAGCATTTCTTCACGGAGTTTCTTGGCATGCTCTGATGTTTCCAATTTAGCTATTTCTGCGTTTACCTCCTCAATTTTGGCTTGAAGTGTTATCCGGTCACTATCCGCATATTTAATTAGAATTCTCATAAGTCTCCCTGATGATTCAAGGCTACTTTCCGCCCATTCGTTTAACATGTTGGGGTCAGGTTGTTCATAACTAGGAACTAACATAATGCGCAAGCCTCTGGGAATCCGTCCTACTTCCAAATATCTAGACAGTGAACGATGTTCCCACCATTTAGCTTGCTCGGTGCGCATTAACTTCTCTAATTTTTTGAAATGTTCCTTTAATGAGGGAGATCCTGTTACTGTTGGCGTCGCCTGCGGGGTTTGTGAAGATTCACCGGCCGGTGAGTCTTCGAACATTTCATTAGCCGCTTCCTCTCGGCTCCTCAGCACGTCAGCGGCCATTGTGCTGCTATTCGGGTGTGATATCAACTGTTGAGCAACAGTACCTCCGATAAAAATATCACGGGCTGCGCTCACGCACACTCCTACACCAGACCATACGATAATCCCTCCGTTACCTCAGTGAGTTCCTTGACGTTGCTCGGGTCCTCCGACTCGTGCTCCACCACTCTCGTCTGGGGCATAGAGGATTCTTCCGTGGTCCGGGGGCTACCGCAGCTGGTCCTTACAGGACTGTAAAACTTGTTCCGGTTCACCGAAAGTCTGCTTCCTGCCGCTGGCCCAAAATTGAAGGAGGGGTCTCGTGTATACTGGGGAAGCAATCCCAGTAGAATCAATATAACAAGATTCGTCTCCAACTTCCACGTCTCCTCGGAAAGACGAACACAGACCCAAAATCAGTGCAGAAGTTTTTATTTCATATCACCCAGCACTGCCGCCATTACGCGTTTCGGCCTGCAAAGAGGCCTTGATCACATGACATGCGAGGACGACATTCACAGTTTTAAAGTGCTAGTGTATAGTCACGTGGTACACAGTGATTGAGTCATCATAGACATAGAAACAATGAAAGAAACGGTAATGAATCGCTATTCACTTATGACATAATGCCAAACTTTTAGACCAAGCATTGAATCAAATCAAGTATTATTAGTCATCATAATAATTGGTGACGTGAAATACTCATAATGGCTTTGTGTATAGATATGGGGGGTGAATAAAATTCACCTACGTTGAGAATGACCATAGTTCAATTTACACATATCACATATACAATACATATAAATAAATAAATAAATATCAATAAATACAAGTATAAATACGCATATTTACACATCTAATCATTTAAATAAGTACATAAATATATATATAAATAACATAGTAACTTGTGCAATCCTATTTATATAGAAAATAAGATAAAAGAATAAAACCCCGATGGGTAGATTCTAAAACATTAGTCATCTCTGTTTATACTTTATATATTTATATACAAGCCTATAAAACAATATATAATCTAGAATACTTTTACTATGCATCTCCTAACACCTAACATAAGTGTCTAGGGCGTGTGTCTGTGTTCTGCCAAGAATCCCCATACTGAATGATCCAAACCCCATCACCTGAAGGTAAAGAACGTAGGACCCCGTTGTGGTCAAGAGCTGGACACCCTTTGTAGAGATATCAGCAGGCTACTGGGCCAAAACATTAAAATGTAGGCACCTCACCAATAACAGCAAAACGCTCCTCTGCCAACACCTGGAAAAGGATGTTTATTTAAAACAAAAAGCATCCTTGCCTTGAACTGAGATCTTGGTCAGGCCATGTTTATGTGTTATAGATAGCTCTGTCACAATATGTGCGAAACAAACAATTACATTTGCACAATGTATGTATTAACTTTGTACATGATGTGCCAATATATTGTCAAGATAGTGTTCTTGCAAAGTTGGTTTGTAAGCAAGCATAGTTTCCTAGAAACAAATCCACACTGTCACGGTTGCAAATGTGTAGCAAAAGTCATTGTGTGAGAGTGAAGGGAACTTTAGAAAGAAACCTGTATATATGTACAAATGGCAGTGTTTCCATCTAGGCCTAACTGGGACACATGACAGCAACTCTATTAGAAAGGCATGTGATTGTGATGTATTCCCAGGTTTAGCAGTCTTAGTAAATGTAGGAATGCACCAAAATACATGGGGGGATGTGTGAGAAAACCCATGTCTTCCTAACGTGGAGTGACACAAGGCAACGACTTGAGCTGCCTTGCGTTACTCTATATTTAACAAGCCGCACTGGACCATGCAAGGCAGCCTTACATGGCTTGATATATCTGACTTAATGATTGCGTTGCCCTAACGCAATCCTATGTTAAATCTGGGCACTGTGTCAAAGGTTTTGCCAAATGCCTGTACCAGTTTTCTCAAACAGTAGATATGGTGAGGTATTTTCAATTGGACTAATCAAATACTTTTATCACAATTGTATTACAATATTTACAATCTTCTTCCGAGTGAGCTTCATCTGTAGGGACCAGATCACCTTTCCACTTTTGCTTAGTTTGTTCTGAGTTCCAAGGTTCCATATTTCTAGACTTATTTTACATTAGGCCATTAGCACTCAATTTTCAAGTGGTGAGCAGTCCTTAGCGACCAACAGCTGTTTTGTGTACTTACAGAGAGCATGCCTCAGTTGTATATATTTAAACCTCTGTGTTTTAGCCAGATCATATTTAGTTTTGCGGGCATCAAAAGTAGTACGACACCATATATCACAAAACTTTGAGATCTGAATGATGTGCTATTTGGCAAACCTCTTCACATCAAGAACGTCTTGCAAAACTGTAGTGCTGCTTGCCAAGGACTTAAATATAATTTTTCCCTTCTAAGCCATCAATTTCAGGGCCACTTTTCACAGCTTCAACACTGACCGTGTGAGATCTGGCAGTTGTCTTGCCTTTTATTTTGCCATAGGTTTCCTGATGCCCTACACATGCCTGTCTTCATTAACATGTGCTTTCTGCTTAAGACGGAAACCCCAATCATTTAGTACCATGAGCTGAGCTGCCAAGTACAGTCTTGTCACAGCTGGCAATGTAGTTCCTTCAATATGTCTCATTGGGTTAGAGTTCATAAAGAAATTCTAGATTTACCTCCATCCCTTAGTATAGTATTTCATCCGGTTTGATAAACAATTAATCCTGGACCCACAACAGCAAATTATATAAAATATATACCATTTTGGACAGATAACTCATTTTAATCTTGGCTTGTTGACCTAGTAGAGACAGACCTTATATCCTCCAAATGACAAACGCTTTTAAATTTGATGAAGACCATTATTACATTTTCTTCACTGAAAATACCTCCATCCAGAGATACGGCATTACCCAGGGATTTAAACCCAGTGAACATTTGGAAAGGATTATTATATTTGTTGGCGGTGTCCATTCAGTAAGGGGAAATATTGCGAACTTTGATCAGTTAATTGTGAAACTTGAATGCAGTCAAAATGCTCCTGGGATGTATAATATTCTGACCAATGAAAACTTTGTGTCTGCCAAATACAAGAGTAAATCATCTGGATACATAGACATTTGGTCCTCCCAGTCATCGTATCACATGGGACTCTTAGTACAGTGGTTTTGTTTTATCCAGCATGCTAATGTTTCCAGAAATTAGTCAAACGAAACTGGGGTTAGGGGGTATCCCTGACGAGATCCCCTTCCTAATAACAAAGGTTTTGACAGGGTTTCACTAACCTTTACTATCACCCTCAAGGCTGCAGAGAGCATTTTCATCAAGCTACATAAATAAATACCAAACCCTACAATCTCTAATATTGTGAATGAAAATAGCCACGGTAAGCCTTAGTAGCCCATAAGGCAGGGTGCTAAATATTAAAAAGAAGAACGTGGTTTGTATATGGTATACATGTCCTGACAGTGAGAATTTGACATTAAAAGTCACAATTGTCTTTTTTAACTATAGCAAGGCTTGCAGTCATTTTGGATAACATGGGTTACACTAACCCATGTGTAAAGTGCTAGCTGACATTTGGGACCGCCAAATATAGTATTCCAAGGTATCAAATTAACTGTTAAATTAAACTGGACTTATTGCTGAAGTCAGATTTGAAGTACCATTTCTGATTAACTACAGCAGTTATCACTTACGACAGCTTTATGCCTTCCTGATAAGAGATGTGAAGCGCTCACAGGAATGTGGAACAAAACGACTATTGGTGGTGGAAGGAAGTGTGTGACACCTTAACCTGCCTGCTTCTTTGCGTAAGTAGACAGGCTGGCATCTCCTCCAGAGGGGAAACACCCATTCAAGAACCAATTTTCAAGGAGTGGTGCCTCACTATACCGGACACTGCCCATAGCTCTGATCCAAGGAGGAAGGATCGGGAAATTTTAGACATGGGCAGAGCGATGCACTTCGGCATTGTTTAGTGCCAGCCCCACAGGAAACTATGTAAAAGGGAGTAGGGTTGCCCCTCGGGAATTGATGCCCCATTGGCTAAGGAGTACTCCTTGCCTCTCCACCTACAAACTTGAAATTGGTATAAATGAAGCACCCCTGGCTTTCAGCCTCAGAACATTGCTGGACTTGGAAAGAAGAAGTACTGCACCTGCTGCACTTGCGGACATCAGAAAGAAAGGCTATAACAAGGAAGACTGCTCCTGCTGCACCTGCTGAACCAAGGCTGGACTTCAGAAGGAGAAGGGCTGCTCCTACTGTCAAATTCATGGCGAGACACCCCGAGGGCTGGACCTGCTCCAACTTGTGCCAATGACCATTGAGTGGACTCCAAAGGCTAGTTCTCTAGCCTCCTGTTAAGCTTCAGAGACAAAAAAGCTAAGGAAGCCTGCACCTGAAAAGTGCCCAGCTAACCAGTTTTCACTGAACTTACCCTTGACTCCACTGGTGTTGCCCATGATATCGAGTCCTCTTCTATGTGCTTGAATGTACTCTTTCTCCCCACATAACTGCAACCTGTGAGCCTACATCAAAAAAGAATGTATTTTGGAGTGCGAGCCTCATAGACTTCCACTACTTGCTGGTTCGTAGCTAGCCTCTAATGGCATCAAAAACCAAGGCTTCACCAGAATGCTGGACTTTGCCTGTCTACCTATGTGAAACTCAATGCTGTACTCAAGCTGCAGACCCCGGTGACAAGAAAAAGAACCAGAAAAGTTTTTAAGCACAAAGGTAAAATCTTGACGGAGACCAACTCTGCACCTGCATCCAACCTCATGCTCCATTACGATTGGCCTTTAACTTTGACTTTGGCCCAGACCTTCACATTCGAGGCTTATAGAAATCTACTAAGAGTGAAAAGCAATTTCTTAAGACACTTTTTAAAACTTGTTTGAGTGGAAAGCAGTGATTTATAGAAATTTGCCAAAATCGGAACTCTGATTCCCTCCATCAGATTTTTGTCACTTTGGTGTCTATTTAAACATAAAGATATATAAAAAAAAATTATACATTGCAGTGGGGTTTTTATTGTGTTATGTTTCTTACCTATTGACTTTTCTGGTACCGATAAATGATTTACATTTGGTTTATTTTGAATTAAGCCTGACTGCTTTGTGCCACAGCTACCCAGGACTGAGCTAAGCTTTGATCTAAAGAAACCTAACTAGACCAGATACAGAATAGTGACATTAATATTTGGTGATGCCTCAATACCACCTCAATTAATAATCCACTTTTACACAAGTCCACAAGACAAGCAGTCTCCCAGATCTATATATTGCAATAACTGTGGCAATTCAAAGGTCAGGTGGCACAGCACCCTTTTATTGGCAGCCATTAATAAGTGCAGCAACACTATTCAACAGTCCTTTAAAAAACAATTGTGGAATCCCATTTGAGCTTGGTGTTTCCCCCACTCTGTAGAGTAAGGTTTCTACCTCCTAGAGGATTATTATTTCCTCTAATGATGTCCTATCCTCTTGGTGCAGTAGTGGAGAAGCAGGATGCCCAATAAACCCTTCCCATATCACCTTCACAGCACCCAGTCTCAAAGTATATAATTGTTGCAAATATGCATCAAATACCTGCATTGTATTATCATCAATTGTCACTAACCTTCATTTTAATGCTCTGATTGTTCTCAAGACTTGTGTTTGTCTTACTTACCATACAAGCAGTTTACTCATCAATATTCAAAAAGTTCATAAATTGGATGCTGTATGGCCACAAATTGTGCTTTAGCATCATTCTCCAACTTTGTCCTGCATTTCTCTTTCTTGACTTATAATCATCTTCTAGCCACCAGGGAGACATTGTTTTTTTTAGCTCAATCAATTCTTATTATATGTATTTTTTCCTGTATTCACCACCTTTTTGTCCAAGTTTCTTCATTTTAGGCTGTCACCTCATGGCCACTGTTAATGCTTCCCAGATTAGGACCTTTGACTTCACTGACACGTTGCTGTTTTCCAAAAAGTATTTTAGTGTATCCATCAAGTAAGACACAATTTCTCTGCCTTTCAGATTCCAGGGGTTCAGTCTATGCGAATCCCATCTAAAATTGTCAGACAAATACCTTAGCAAGCACCCATTGTGTAACCTTTTATAAAAACAATTTTATGAAATATAAAGAAAATGGATTGGTCATCCAATCAATTTATTAAAAAGGTCTAGATGGACGTCTTGTGAGTTAAAGAATAATAGTTTTATTTGATAATTGAAGGGAAACTCTTTGCTAATATCATCCTACGAGGCTTGAGAGTTGGGTTACAGATCTTCAGTTGCTTGACTGTTCACACACAGGTTTCGGTTAGAGTGAACTGATGATAGACAATATAATGATTTTATCTCTATTGATCAAAATAGAGTAGCAGTTCAAAATCCAAAGTTTTTGCTAACTTTGTTTATTACAGTCAAGAATTTGATAGGGTTGATAAAAGTATGCCTCACTAGATGTGGCTCTGGAACTCAGATGGAATATAGGCGCTTACATCGCATGCGTTTATAACGCATGCCATTACATCGCGGTCGTTACAACGACCGCGTTGTTACATCGCAGTACTGGACTTAGGAATAGTATAATTTACTATTCCAACTCCAGTGTGTGCAACAATAGGGAAGGTGTTGGAATAGTAAATTATACTATTCCTTAGTGTAGAGCGCCCCCTAGAGCAAGTCACTGTAACGACTTGATGTAATGGTACTGTAATGTAACAATGCGGTCATTGTAATGACCGCGTTGTAATCGCATGCATTGTAACACATGCAATGTGATGGCTGTTTCCCCTCAGATGCAACCTTCTTAAATCTTAGAATTCAAGTCTCTAAAGTAGGATGGTTTACGGGTCTAGATTTCCGAAAGCTTTGTGCCAAAACATAGTGATGTAAACTCTTGCATGATATTTACTATCTAACCCAAAAGTTGTTTTGTGATGGAAACATACTTTTTCTCAGTGTAATGCTGCTTTGTGTAACTGTGCACTGCTTTGAGTCAAAGCGGTGGTAATTGAGTGTTAATCGCAAAGACAGGCTCAAATCTCCATCGGGTTTGTCGAGAGACCAGGCTAAAAAGACAGGCAGACCTGGCTTTGCATCAAAAACTGAATCCTAAAGGAAGCAAGCATAAACAAGTGAACATGTGTTCATTCCTCAAATAAACAATGGACCACAGTGTGCTGCAGTGCACACCATACATCAAATACCTGTGGTATATCTGAGTTTGTCTTGGGAAACAAATTTGCACTGAAAGGGTATGCTTCCAGTACAATTCTTATGCTAGAATTGCATAGATTCCAATGCTAGACAATTTGTATGCTATTGAGAGGCTGTTCAGGCTGCTGTTTTGATCATCAGTGCAGGAGATGAAAGGAGATGACAGCAGCAGGAGGCCAATCCTTAGCAACTATGCATTTGTGCTGTGTTTTTTTCCTTATCTAATGCTACGCAGAAAACGTGGTTACTGCTCTGTTTTGTGGGAAAAAAATTGTAAATCTGGACTTGTTGAGACAGATTAGAGAAAAAGATGGGGACCATTTCTAGTAGCATTCCAGTAACCAAAGGTGTCATTTAGAGTTTTGCGTACAGAAGCAATTACCTATACTGATGGCGTTAATGCTCCACCATAGTTGTGGATCCTCCTCTCTCTTTAGAGGTGGGGAAATGTCTGGATTTCTGTTGGTGGACCATTAGCTTGCTCCGCTGGCAGAAACCATGGATGCGGTAGCATGTCCTTCAAAGGATGACTGTCACTATATTTTTCTTATAGGGACATGCTCCGCTTTGTGGTTCTGGGAAGAAAATTGCTCAGATGTCCCAGAGGCGCAGAGAGAAAACCCCTTGTATATCAGAGACATTTGTCTTTTCAATTTCTAGCAACAAACCCCCAATGTTTGTTGCTGCAAAACAACATAGAATGAAAGGTGCCCCTTTAACATGGCAGCCATCTTAGCATTAAAAAAAAAGTTATTCTATAATAAAGGTGCATCTGCAATAACGGCTGATTTTGTTTCATTACAACCAGTTGAAGATATCTAGATATGGTGGACAGTCCACCACCAGGAAAGGGGAAGCCAGCAACTCTGCTGCTCAGCCAACTGCACCTTCTTTTTTTCCCGAGCTCTCCTAAAGTTTAAATCACCTAAACAAAGTGGGTGATTGAGATTTCAGGGAAATTCATATATCCAAGATTATCTGTGAGGAGAAGGATGGTAAAATGAAATTTACAAAGATGATGCAAGCTCAGGAATCAAACTTCAACGCTATTCGCAGGTAGGACAGACCTTACTGGCCAGCACTGCAAGGATTCCTTGGACACACGGGCTCTGGCCTTAGAAATTAACCTAATTGCCACTAAAATATTAGCCTAAAATAGTTTGAAATGCACTTATTTTGTCTTCAAAAATAAAGCTGTACTTTTTAGAAAATAAAGATATTTTGCTGGCTCAAGATATTGAAATTCCTTTTTCGTTTTTTATGTGGAACATAAAATAAATATATACTTATAAAAAAACATATCTTGTCTCCAACCGAATAATCTAGTTTTATTTTCCGAAAAATACATGAATGATAACCACAGCTTGTCAGTTTCAGTTTTCACATTCATTTTGTTTCAAGTACAGTATTTTCCATTTTGGTTTCCGGATATATGCATATACTTCCCATAATTGTCTTAGATTTCACCAACATGTATCAGCCATAACAATTCTGCTAAGACACCCAACTGTATGGCAGTTGATGCCATCTTTGTAGATCTACTACAAAAGCCAGCCATTGTCATCAAATGCTCAGATACATCACAAGTACACTCAAAGCAACCATGAGCAGCGCTGTGCCGCATTTAACACCAGCCAGTGTAATTTTCCCAGGAATCCGCCATGTGGCAGTTTGACCCATCATGTGCTCAAGTACTGCCCGCTACTGGCTAGACAAACCTATCAGCTGCCCTTGCAAGCCCTTCCATATTCCTCTTAAACAGCCAATGCCATCACATGCCCAGGTAAACCCAATCATGCCCTTTTAAACATGGCATTCCAAGCACTTCCCATTTACTATTCAATACCACCACTAACCCATATATGCAGTGTCCTATGCTTGTTTATGTTATGCGTTCAGGTATGTTCCAAAATATGTAATTTAAGCCACGTTCTTATTATTTACCATATGCCAGCCAATGCTTCATGGATCCAGCTAGTCCCCATCATAAGAGAAGGCATTTCCCAATATAATAATATAATTTGCCTAGGTAGCTGGCAACCTAAAGAATATCAAGCTTCTTCAATTCCCTGATCTCATCATGGAGTACTAAGAGGATGCTGCTAAAGTGAAACTAGTACAACACCAAGTTACTACTTAAATTATAGTTATTCGTTTTCTTGCAGCTACATTAAATTTTTGCAAGGCACATACTTACTCCATGTATAAAAAACAGTGGATGTGTGGTACAATTTTCAGGGAATCTCTTAAAATGCCATATCTCATTTTCTGAACTTTCTATATTTAAAAAATGTCTTGGTTTATTGACCTCTTGGTCTACACACACACTTTGGTTCCCTACTGGCTAAATTTCTTGCAGCTATAGCCACGAGCACCTCTAAATTTGTGATCCTTGAGGACCCTAAAATTTAGATCAGTTCTCTGTCTTTACAGGTAGTCTGTCTGTCTTGGACTCCTGTATATTGTTTGGTCTAACCACGCAGGTCCTCCATCCATGACATCTCACAATTATTGTGTTCACTTATTTTAAGCACAACACCATTTGTCATCCTCTCATTATGGAAATTAATTGAGATTGCACGGTTCCTTACACCTGTTTTTATGTCTGCACAATGCAGCACACATAAAAAACAGCAAAAATTAGGAAAATAATGCATTTTTCTGCATTGCGCCCTGTTATGACCAGGTTTTTCCTGGTCTTAATTTTGGTGCTGCCCCATATTTATGCCACTCTTGTAAATATGGGGCAGTGTCAAAATCAATGGGTGGTGCGACGGAACGCCCACCGCAACACCCACTGCCCACCTCTTTCATATTAAGGCAGCGTTAAGCCACATTAAGTGGCCTAATGCTGCCTTGTTAATAAGGCAAAACCCATATTGCCACCACAACGTCAAAAAAACTGACATTATGGCGGGGATAGGGGCTTGTAAGGGCATATTTACACCAATAAGTACATTTTATACAAAATTGTATCTCACATTCATACACTCCTGTCCTTGTTCTGCTTCCTCATAGTACAGCCACTACTTATCTCTACAATGCATCTATCACGTCGGCCATTGTACCTGCAGCTTAGAAACTTGCTCTAGATGTGCACTGCAGAACCTTCAGTAATTTTCATCCCATTTCTCTCATAGTCTTGATTCCAAGTTACTTACAAAAGTATTAACTGGAAAGTGTCTGACTTCCTTTAATTTAGAAATCTCCTCTTATGAAGGGGTTCAGTGACAGTCCCTTTATAGCAATAAATGAATCTTGCTTGCAGACGACGATGAGTTCCAATTGAAAATAGACACGATTGTATGGCCACTATGATCTTTTGGATCTCAGTGGCCTTCTACACTTAGTTGTATTCCCTCCTTCTCCACCGTTTGTTTTTATCTGGTATTCAAGCTAATGCTGTACTTGGCTTACCTTTTTATCTCTCAGATCAGTCACAGGCAGTCCATTAAACTCTATAATGCTCATCTTTCAAGGCAATTAAAGTTGGAATTTGTCAGGGCTCTTCATTGAGCCCTGTGCTTTTTAATATGTATGTCAGTTCCCTGGTACACCTCTTCCTCGCACACTAACTTTTCCCTTATGGTCTATGTCATCAGGTTGGATGATGATCTAAGGCTGGTTCAATAAAAAATTTATAGCTTTCTTGCTGAAGTTGTCACATGGATATCTCCCTCAAATTAGATTTAAGTAAAGCAGGGGCTTGGCTCTTGGTGGTCCTTCCTCGTTTTGCCTCCCCAACGCTTTTCTGTATTTGGCCATGTTAGAAACCTCAATTACTTCCTTGACTATATTCTATCCTTTACCACTTTTTTCACCACATCTCAGCTAGCTGTTTTTTGCTGTATAAGGATTCCATGGAAAATCATCACCATTTTCTTTCAGAGCTACTGGAAAACAGTGTTCCAATCCATTATTCTTTCACAAGTGGTTTATGACAACTCTCTCTCATAGGTCTTCCTCTCTAAATCACTATGTACAGATCAGACAGAATTTGACTGAATCCAATATTATTTGCAATTTTCAATATCTGTCTGTTGCCCCACATCTATTAAATTTTAAATTGTAAAGGGTATTTTTTCACTTGCCACAGAACGTTTTTAGGAAAAAACCCGTCTCTTTCCAAAATCGTTTTCTCCCTTATTTGCCATCACAATCTATGCAATCTAATACAACACTGATCTTCTCCATCTCCCAAATTTTCCAAATGTCTGGAGAGATGGACCCTTCTTTTCTTACCTAACTGCCAAATAAAACTGAAGCTCCCCTATTTCTCTGCTGCTTTGTAGTCATATTTCTATCCTTCAAGATCCAATAATGGGCAGTTTTTTTCTACCGTGTAGTCCTCTTCATAGGACATGGTTGGCTTGAATGCCCGGATTTGTATTTGGCTAACAGTGCACTACATAAGTGGCAATCATTCGGCCCAGTATCACCCTAGCAATATGGGTATGCAAACATACACAGATGAGGAATCATATGCACTGGCGTAGACCTTTACAGTGTCTCCCAAAACATTTAATTTATTGACAATTAGAAGAAATTGAAAACACTTGTCTAGAAAAAATCAAAAGGAGGTCATAGTAAAACTCAGAGAGTTACATATGCAAAAAGGGCATATCATATTTAATCAATGGGTATTCTGAACACTCATCATATGGTGTACACATATTGCTAAAATGTGAGGGCAATGGATTTAAAATCCATCTGCCTGTGTTGTAACAGTAGGCAACCAAGGTTTGGTGGAACATGCAAATCAGGGTAAATGCAAAATTCATCAGAAATCCAAAACCCATAACACGATGTGTAGTAGGCTCTTTTTGCAGTGTGTATCTGAAAAAGTCTGAAGACCTTTTAACATAACAACGTTGACATTACATTTTCAAGCAAATCATCAAACCAGTATCGGACATGGACACAGACAATTACTGACCTTGCTCCATGGGCAGTGCCTTTGCCCACTGGTTTGAACTGTTGTGTGAAGTCATGCCCCAAAGGGAAAGAGTAATAGGATTATGAGAGAAAAACATTGGTTCTACACTGGCAATCTGCTGCGGTAGATCTACCACACACACAGGAGCTCAGATTCTTAGCATACAATTCAGACCATGTATGAATCTTAACTCAATATATCCTACTGCTATGGGTTCAGTCAATACCTAGCTCAAACACAGAAAATCACCCCTAGTACTCAAATCTATAGCTGAGGTTAGAGTCTCCCTCCCAGGACTATTCTTCAGTTTTACAGTTTTTTGAGGGACCTTATTTTGTTCTTCTTTATTTCTTGGTGTGCCCGCAGTTGTGCACACAGGATAGTTCAGGTGAAAGTTCGGGAGAGGTCGCTACACCCTTCCAAGATAACGTTGCAGGGCCTGATTCAAAAAGGTATACTTACACTTTGCATGTCCTATCTTTTCATGTATGCAGATCTCTGCCCTGACCGTGGATTCTTCACTGACGTAAGTACATGGAGATCTCCTCAAATGAAAAGATAGGACATGCAGAGAGTTAAAACTCCACACGTAGTTTGTGAATTTCACTATAAGAGTAAAGTTACACAAAGTGTAAGTTTACCTTCTGAATTAGGCATTTTGTGTTTCCAGGTTGCTGTACCCAAGCTTTGGTCTCCAGAGAATTAGCACATAAGGTCATATGTATGAGCCCCTTTGCATCACTCTAGCACCATGCAACTTGGTACAAGAGAACACAAATGTAAATTGAGATTTATGATGCCACGCAAGGCCACCTAGCGTGGCCCTGTGTGAGTTTCATAAATCTCGAGTAAAGTAATGCAGGCAAATTGGTGCGTTGCATTACTCTGCCCAAGGAGGCGTTTCCATGGGTGTTGCATAGGTGTTCCCATGCAACACCCATGCATTTTGATGCATTCCCAGAATTACATGAACAGGTAACCCTGGGAATGCACCAAAAAGACACACCTCCCCAGGAGAGGTTAAAGTGGAGAATTATATTTATTTCTCCTTGTTTCTTTCCTTTTTCTATGTGTGTTGCACTGTGCAGCACCCATAGAAAGAGGAAAAAGCCTCTCAGGAGTGTTTTCATGCAGGAAGGTACCCCTCTGGGGAGAGGATGTGGCCTAATGGCTAGGGCGGTTGGCCTCAAATCTTGGGAACCAGGTTCGAGTCTTGGCAACGATGCGCAACATTCTGTGATTCTGAGCAAATCAATTAATCTCCCTGTGCTTAACAAAAAGAATGTGTCCCTATGTAAGGCAACTGGTGCTCATGCAAATCGCTCTGATACCTGATAGTGTTGGGTCAAGTTTGTGCTAAATAAAACTCTGAAAAAGAAATTGTTGCATGTTAATTACACTCCACTGTGAAGCGCAAACTGTACAATTGTTATCCCTGATTAATATATTTCAAGATAACTAGTTCATATACACTTAGCAGATAATCTGATGGTTTTTAGGCACACTGCTCTCACTTTATGACAAAATGTGGGTAGTTTATGATTATTGTTCAAATTATTAACTGATTGAATAATAAATTACTTTCTTGCATAAGTATCTGTCCGAATTCATCTTTGGCATGTGCAGACATGTAAGTTCAGTCAAATAGTTGTTAAAATTTACAATAGGAGACAGCTAGATGTTTCTGCTTCCCCTGCTCTTTCTCCCAGGTACATGAGATATCCTCATCTAAGTAAAAATGATAAATATAGGTTGGATTGCTTTAGGGAGCAGATATGGACAATTTATGCTTGCAACAGAGACTTCAAATCTCAGTGGTGTTGGAATCCTGATGGAACATAGAAGGAAACACACATGGTTAGACTATGTGACATAACTTAAATATTGTATGTCACTGCCGTATCTTGATGAATTCAGCACACAAAGATCATCATTACCTTGGGAATTACATAGTTCTTGAAATGGATGTCTTTCGTTGCTGCGTGTGGCACGCCCATTGGAACGATGTCAGAGTAACGCTGGATCTCATGTATGACGGCATCTGTGTACGGCATGTTGTTTCGATCATTGATAGCTGGGCAGCGGTTTCTCCCAATCACACGGTCTATCTCCTCATGGATCTTATCTGTCATGGATGTAGGGAAATGTAATAGTTATATAAGGAGAGCAAGTATTGATACTAAGCATAGTTAATAGCTATATTGGTGGCCTTAGTGAAGAAACAACTGAAAACCACTGCTTTGTATGTGTAACACATAGGAGAAGTAGTATATTTATTGTTCCTGCCTAAAGTTTTAATTTTAAGTCTATTGCTAATGATAGAATGATAAGGAGGATCCAGAGAAGGAAACATATCTGATAATTTCCAGACTTTTTTATACTCTGGAGTGTTTAATGAACATTTCCAGAAACTTGGATGTTTTCGAATAGTATAGCATAGTTATAGTAATTTTGACAAACTTCTTTGGTCTCGCCCGCAAAGTTTTGCCCCCAATTTCACAATCACTCTGTGATTATGAATCAGTCTATCAGTGGGAAGCTTGAACATCAATTAGTCCTGTTGCTAATTCTCTCTAAAACAGATATTCCTTTTGGCTTTCTGAACTCTTCCAATACACTGTGTGGCATATTTATCAGCCCCGTTTTGGCCCTCTTGTGCCATGCAAAGTTGTGGAAGAGCGACGCAACTGAAAAATGAGATTTACGAAGCCACACAAAGCCACCTTGCATGGCCCTGCTTGGCTTCATAAATCTTGGTTGTTCTAACACAGTGCAAACCACTGTGTTTCATTACTCTATGCCAGGGAGGCATTTCCGTGGGTGTTCGCATTCAAAATCCATGGAATATGATGAATTCCCAGATTTACAAGAACAGGTAAACCTGGGTATGCGCCAAAAAGATACACGTCCCCAGCAGAGTCATAACGAAGAGAAATATCTTTATTTCTCCTCGTTTTTACCTCTTTCTATCTGCAGCACAGATAGAAAGAGGAAAATGCATCTCAGAATTGCTTTTGTGCAAGAAGGTGCACCTTCGGCACAAAAACATTCCTGCATGCAACGCAGGCACCCTTACACCATGATGAAAGAATGCCTGTATTGGTTCTAGGCAGCCCATTGTGCACAAGTGCAGGGTAAAGGCCAGGAATGTGCCATATTGCCTTAAATATGGTGCATTCCTGCCCATTCCCAGTGACGCAGCTCAGTGTAGCGAGGTGACCTGCTGTGCTACGCTGTGAAACTCTTTCATAAATATGGCCCTGTTTCGATATAGAAGGCCTGGATAGAACTTTAACTGGTGTCCTCCCATCAGGTGAGAATAATAAAACCAGCTTGGCCTAGTGTTCTGGATGTAGGTTGAACTTTTTTTTGTCTTACACAAAGTGGCTGATGTAAACATTACACTCTAGAGAAATTAATCTGACATTTGTGTAGTGTATGTGACAAGAAAATAGTCATGTGAAACACTTAACCAGTGCAATTATCATGAAAGCCTTGCCACAGGAAAGTACATATAGAACTAGTGCATGCAAGGATATAAAAAAAAACAAATGTTTGATTTTCAAAGGTGGATATTCAGCTATTGCACATGAACATTAACTGGAATGACACACTTAGCCATGGCAGGGGCTCCCCACAGACAATCACTATGCTACCCATTATGTTCAGGTTACTTATCCCACTACCAAACACAACGGGAGCCCCAAGGAGGTTTAACAGCCAGCCTGTATTTACTCCCCAAACAACAATCAGACAGCCACAGTGAAATACCTGGATCTAAACAAAAAACTGAATGGTATGAGTGTAACCCAAGATGTAAAAGGAGATTTCCTTCTTAGGACGAGAACCCCACCAACCAAAGGTGGCAATGCTCCATCCTAGGGTTCCTCCTCACAGCACAACATCAAACTTTGGTACGGACTACATCTCCTGAACTAATTAGGAGGAGCTGTTTGCATGTTTTAATGAAACCCTATGTCAGGCGTCCGTAAGGGTAAATTGCGCAGAGTACCAAATGGTACATTAATTCCAGGGTTGACTTACGCCTCCCGGAGTTCTTGCTTTCTGCATAGTTTTTAGTAGTCTAACCTCGACAGGCAACAATAAACTCTCATGTCTGTTGCAGAGTTAGTTTTAATTTATCTTTTTGATCACGTGGTCACTCTTCAGTTTTTTCACGCTCTAAGAAGGACATCTCGCTTTACATCTAAGGTTACACTGATACCCTTTAGTTTTTTTTTTTTAACCCGGGTATTTCATTGTGGTTGTCTACTTATCCCACTACCCACACCAGCCAAGAGAGCTTCACTGATTCACTAACATAAGTGGCTTCAAAAATATAAACATAATCAGGTGACTGCAGATTAAACAAAAATTTGGGTGAGGGGATAACTTTGTCACTGGTCATAAATTAACACAGCCTTTAGGAAAAGGGTCTTCAGGGATTACATTCTGAGGAATATGCAGATAAAAATGAATTAATTGAAAACAAATGTAAGACCAAACAGCCCCTCCTCCCTTAAAACCCTTGGGGCAAATGTACTATTATTTCTTGCAATGAGCTCAGTAAAGGAACTTGCTACCCTGAATGACATAGAAGGGAGAGAGCAGAAATGCTGAATAATTTCAAAGAATTGGAGCATTTCTGCACTCTCCTTGCACTGGCGCACTGTTTGCTGCCTAGAGCCAAGGCAGGCACCCTTGCACTGTCGTTAAAGGGTGCCACATTATGTGGAGAAAGGAACACCTTCCTGCTCAAAAACAATCCTTAGAGGCATCTTCCTTCTTCTATTTGTGGCGCAGTATGCAGCACACCTGAAAAGAGGAAGTAATAAGGAGAAATAAAGATATTTCTCTGCTTTACGCCTCTGTTGGGTCGGTGCAGCATTTTGGCACAAACCGAGGTTTACAAGACTTTGTAAATCTGAGTTTGCTTCAAACTACATGGGTGAATGCATGAGAACGCCCATGCTCCACCTATGTAATACCTACCCGAAGTAAAGCAACCCAAGGTACTGCTATACTCTGCATTGCGTTGCTTTATTTTTACTAAACCATGCAAAGCTATGGTTTAATACATTCCAAAAAGCATTTTTCATCAGGGCTACACCACAAAAATTACATAGCTCCAACACAGAATCATTGTAGTTCTGTACCTTAGTTCTTTTGTGTTTATATGCAGTTCCACATTTTACTATTTTGGTAATTGTCCGTCATGTGTTGTGCCAGTCATGTACCACTTGTTAAGAAATACCATCTCATTTAAGTGTGTTGCTGCCTAGGTTGGCTATTAGCTATGGTGGCACAGGAGAACATAACACCTACTTTATATGACCGTAAGCAAGCCAATAAACCTCATTTACCTTGTTTTTCCTATCTGCAGGAACTAGGAGTGACTAGAAGTGTTTCAGTTTGCAGGGGAGGCATTTACACCACCCTCATATTGCAATCAATGGACAATCCAAACTCTTTCCAAGAGGTGTGGGGTGAAGGTCGCTCCTGCCTTTCGATACCTTGGACACATATGGTACCAAATTGTGGTTTTTAGAACAGGGTTTAAAAAATAAATTAGCTACTAATAATTTCTTACACAATGTGCTAAAAGGAAACTTAAGGCACATCCCAGTATTTAAGGGGTTGCCAGAAGCATTATTTCTCAGCATAATCAAATCTTGTAAGCTCTTTTGGGAAAAATCAGTTCTTACATAAAACTCTTGATGCACAAAAGTAAAATATTTCTGCCACAAGAAACGCAGTGCCTAATACTAATGTTCTTGTCCTGTTGCAAGTTATTAGGCCATGAAAATTAATGTGTAGTAAAATAAAATACAGGATTTGATTGATGGTTCTAAAATAATATTAAATTGCATTTATATAGCACTTTTACCACTCTTCTGCTATTTCTAAGCACTGTAAATAAAAAAATATTGATGCCCAATTTGCGTTTCCTAATTAAATGACCTCAGCAGGAAGTAAGTCTGAGTCTGCCTTGATTGTAGTCAAACTCTTGACCTCCATCAATTCATCAAAGTCATGGAAAAAGGGTTTTCATATTAGCATCATAAATATGTGGATGCCTGGTTAGGCTGGAATTTGGCCATGGCGGCCTTCCTAAAGTATTATTACAGGATTATAAAAGTGCTGCTTGAAAGCTGTCCTTCAGAATATTTTTCAATCGGAGAATCCTTGGTCAGATTATATTCAAAGATCAGTCAATTAATCAATCAATCAATCAATTATTTATAAAGCACAGCTTTTCACCCCTGAGGTTTCAATGGTCTCAGTCGAAAAGACAAGTCTAGAGTCCCCTTCTGAATGTTTTTAAGTGGAAGGGTAGATCAATCCAGCCCTTGGCAGTGAGGTAGGAGAAGGAATGACCTCTGCTGTGGCTTCGGCAAATGCAGGGTGTGGGTGCAAGGCCGTGGGAGGTGGAGCACTGGTGTCTGGCTGGATGGTGGAAGTTCAGGTGATGCTTGATGTCTGCTGGCCCCTGGTTATGTTGGGCCTTGCAGGTGTGTGTCAGGATCTTGAACTGGCATCTCTTCTGGACAGGGAGCCAATGAATGTTTCTGAGGTGGTGGTGACGCGGGCCCGTTTGGAGAGGTTGAGATGGGCTGCTGCGTTTTGTATCATGTGGAGTCTTCTGAGAAGTTGGGTGGTGATGCCTGTGTAGAGCGTATTTCCGTAGTCCAGCTGGCTGGTGACAAGGGCCTGGGTGACGGTCTATCTCGTGTTGATGGGGATGCAGCTGAAGATTTGTTGGAGCATGGGGAGGATGTATAAACAGGAGGAGGTGACTGCGTTGATTTGGTGCCTCATGGTGAGTTTTCTGTCAAGGATGATGGTGAGGTTGCGGCCGTGGTCTCCCGATGTGGGTGTGTGTCTGAGCTCTAGGGGCCACCAGGTATTTTTCCACGCGGAGGTGTTCTTCCCAAAGATCAGCACTTTTGTCCTATCCATCTTGAGCTACAGGCAGTTGCACCTCAACAAGTCAGAGACACCGGTCATGGCTTGTGGATGTTTGTTTTAGTGGTGGAGGGGTCTTCGGTGAGCGAGAGGATGAGCCGGTGTTGTCTGCATAGGATATGATGTTGAGTCCGTGAGTTCTGATGATGTCAGCGAGGGGTGCCATGTAGGTGTTGAACAGGATTGGGCTGATGGACGATCCTTGGTGTATGCAGCAGATGATGGTCTTGGATGAAGGGTGGTAGGCATATTACCTAAGTTCATCCTGTGAGGAAGGATGTGATCCATTTGAAGGGCGCCCCATGGACACTGATGTGGTTGAGTTTGATGATGGGGGTGTGGTGGGATATGGTGTTGAATGCTACTGCAAGGTCAAGGAGGATTAGGGCTGCTGCTTCACCTCTGTTGAGTAGGGATCTGATGTCATCAGTGGCAGTTATCAGCACAGTCTTGGTGCAGTGCTTGGTGTGGAAACCGGATTGCGAGGTGTCAAACAGGTTGTTTTGTCTAGGTGTTCTGTGAGCCGGTGGTTGATGGACTTCTCGAGGACTTGGGCAGGATTCGTAAGCAGTGAGATAGGATGGTATTTTCTGATTTTTGCTGTGATCGGCAGAGGTTTTTATCAGGTGGGGATTTGTTAGTGTGGTTGGCACTTGTTTCCATGCAGTCTGTGAGAGAGTCTCATTTTGTGTCCTTGATGCATTGGTGGTACTTGTTGAGGGTTGATTTGAAGATGGTTCTATCGACAGGGTCTTTGGTGGTGTGCCATTGCTTTTTCACTCGCTTGCAGTTGTGCTTGATGGTTCTGAGTTCTGGTGTATACCAGAGAGCTTGTCTTGATGATCTGCTGGTTTTGACTGGCTTTTGGGGGAGACTCTGTCTGCGCTTTTGGTGATTCAATCGGAAAAATTCTGGACAGCCTGTGACAGGATTGATGCAGCATTGTGCTGGCTGGTGTTGAGGACCCCTGTACACTGGGTCCAAAGATCAAATTCCTCTTTTCAAATAGATCAGACAAAGTTAAGCAAGCGTTACCTTTTGAATGTAGCACTTAAAACAATTTTTAAAATGCAGACAAGGACACTTTTGAAAATATGCGACATGGTGAAACTTAAGATCTCATGGCTATTACAAGCTTTGGAAAAATCACTGGTTAACACGCAGCCACAATGCCTCTGTCTGCAGCCATATAACTGCACTGCCTGCTCTGGAAAAGCTGCCTTAAGCAAATAATGGTTACACGGCTGATGGGATTACTGATTAAAGACTTAAACCCCAAATGGACCTCTCTCTAAAATTGTCAACAGCAGACTCTGGGCCTATAATATCGAGTCCTTTAACCAAGTACTTTGCTGCTTCCCGGCAATTTTGCATGCTCAATGCACCTGGCTAAAACCCCTTTTTAAAGCGTATGGAATTCAAACCTGTAATGAGATATGGAACCTTGGGTTTATTATCACCGAGCCCACCGAGCTGGTCAAGCTTGGTAAGTACATCAACCTCATGCAAGAACACTTAAAAGAGGCACACAAGGTCTGGCAGACTGTACACAGAAAATAAACCCTTAAACTGGCCTGCCTCTGCCTAAATGTGGCGAGGCACAGACTACATAAGCAATGTCTTAAACCAAGCCATCTTTAGGGCAGCTAACCAACATATAGCACTTTTCGAAAACATTGTAATGCTTGCAGTTTGGCAACGGCACTGCCATGAGGCCAAAAAGTCTGAGAAGGGTTGTGTTCTGCTACTAAACTACTGTACTGATTATTGTACCCTGTGCACATAAACTTTTCTAGAGATTTTCTTTGTACATTACTCTTCTCACTAGCACTTTATCAGGCTTAAGCACTTTGCAATATTTAAGTCTAGCACCTTATCAACGAATAAGCATTTTAGAGCTCTGTATGTATGCAATTCGCTAAAGCCATATTTTAGATTATTGTACAAATTGCTCTTTTTATACTACTTTAAAGTATTTGTCTACTAGTGATCAAAACATATTTGTTTACTTGTGACTAGAACATTGTAGAGATTTTACTTGATCATACAAATTTACCTTCAGATTACTGCAAATGTTAGTGCAATCATTCAGTTCATTGAGTTACCCCAGAGGTGTAACTGTTGTACATCTGATGTTATTTTCTTTTTTTGCTGATATATTTAAGAATAAGGATGTGCCCATAATATGCTAAAGGTCTTCCAATACATGTGCAAGGTGATTGAATATTCCAGTGTGCTGCTCAGTGTGCCAGTAGTGCTGATCAATTAACCCCTTCGCTGCTAGGCCTTTTCCCCTCCTGTGCTAAGCCCTTTTTGGGCTATTTGAGGTAGTGCGCGCTTAGGCCCCTGTAACTTTTTGACCACATTAGGTATCCACGCCAAATTTGCGTCCTTTTCTTCCAACATCTTGGGGATTCTAAAGGTACCCAGGGTTTGTGGATTCTCCTAGAGGGGTCACAGAAATTAGTCAAAATACAGCAATTTTTTTTTTTTTTTGTGAAAAATGTGAAAAACGGGCTGCAAATGAAAGCTTCTGGGTTTTTCTCTGCAAATGGTATCAAAAAAGGGTTTGTGGGGCTGAAATCACAATTTCTCCAGCTTTTAGGGAATGACAGACTTTTGTTAGAAAACCAACATTTTTTACACAGTTTTGGCATTTTTCTGGGACATACCCTATTTTTGCTATTTTTTGTGCTTTCAACCTCCTTCCAGTTAACGGTAGAAAAGGGTAACAAAACAATAATGGATCCTGGAAAGCTATACATTTTTGAAAAGTAGACAAAATTCTGAATTCAGCAAGGGGTCATTTGCGTAGATCCATCAAGGTTTCTTTATAGAAATTTACAGGCAAATATAGGAGAAATTAAAAATTTGTTGAAAAAAGCAGCCTCTTGAGTCAACGTTTTTACCTGTAACTTTTTCGAATTATGACATCTCTTTGAAAGCAATGTACCGTTACATCCGGTAGACCTTCCTGGTTGTGGGGACATATAGGACTTGTAGGTTCATCAAGAGCCCAACGAACCCAGAGTAGAAAAATGAGCAGCATTTTGTAATGTTTTTTTTTTTTGGTCCGGGTATATAGCAATTATTGTGGGAAAATGTATACTTGGAAAAATCGGTATGAAAGTCACCTATGTATTTCTGAAATGGGAACAAATTACAGAGTTAAGAAACAGTGCATATTTGCACATTTTCGAAATTGGGAATACTCATATTTGCATGACAATTATTGGTCATTTTTCAAAATGACTTTTTTTTTACACAATGTCTTTCATTTGGAAGGGAGAAATGCATCAAAAATCAACAGGTAATAACAGTTGCTTTACAAATTTGAACTACCCTAAGTCTCCCGAGAAAAATGGTACCTCACTTGTGTGGGTAGGCATAGTGCCCACGACAGGAAGTGGCTCAAAACCTAAGGTGAACACACCACATTTTCACACTGAAAATTTACACTTTTTTTGCAAAGAGTCTAGCTGTAGTTTTTGAACCCTAGCCCTGCCGGCACCTAGGGAAACCTAGCAAACCTATACATTTTTGAAAACTAGACACCCAGGGGAATCCAGGATGGGGTGACTTGACTGCCTCCCACCATGGTCTGTTACCCAGAATCCCTTGCAAACGTAAAAAATTGAAAAAAAAACCACATTTTCCCCACATTTCTGTGATGGAAAGTTCTGGAATCTGCGTGGATCCACAAATTTCCACCCACCCCGCGTTCCCCAAAGTCCTACGAGAAAAATGGTACCTCACTTGTGCGGGTCGGCCTAGTCCCCGCGACAGGAAACGGCGCAAAACGCAACGTGGTTTTGGAGTGAAAAATGACCCTTTTTTTGGCAAAGTGACTAGCTGTAGATTTTGTACCCTAGCCCTGCCGGCACCTAGGGAAACCTAGCAAACCTATACATTTCTGAAAACTAGACACCCAGGGGAATCCAGGATGGGGTGACTTGACTGCCTCCCACCATGGTCTGTTACCCAGAATCCCTAGCAAACGTAAAAAATTGACAAAAAAAACACATTTTCCCCACATTTCTGTGATGGAAAGTTCTGGAATCTGCGTGGATCCACAAATTTCCACCCACCCCGCGTTCCCCAAAGTCCTACGAGAAAAATGGTACCTCACTTGTGCGGGTCGGCCTAGTGCCCGCGACAGGAAACGGCGCAAAACGCAACGTGGTTTTGGAGTGAAAAATGACCCTTTTTTTGGCAAAGTGACTAGCTGTAGATTTTGTACCCTAGCCCTGCCGGCACCTAGGGAAACCTAGCAAACCTATACATTTTTGAAAACTAGACACCCAGGGGAATCCAGGATGGGGTGACTTGACTGCCTCCCACCATGGTCTGTTACCCAGAATCCCTTGCAAACGTAAAAAATTGAAAAAAAAACCACATTTTCCCCACATTTCTGTGATGGAAAGTTCTGGAATCTGCGTGGATCCACAAATTTCCACCCACCCCGCGTTCCCCAAAGTCCTACGAGAAAAATGGTACCTCACTTGTGCGGGTCGGCCTAGTGCCCGCGACAGGAAACGGCGCAAAACGCAACGTGGTTTTGGAGTGAAAAATGACCCTTTTTTTGGCAAAGTGACTAGCTGTAGATTTTGTACCCTAGCCCTGCCGGCACCTAGGGAAACCTAGCAAACCTATACATTTCTGAAAACTAGACACCCAGGGGAATCCAGGATGGGGTGACTTGACTGCCTCCCACCATGGTCTGTTACCCAGAATCCCTTGCAAACGTAAAAAATTGACAAAAAAAACACATTTTCCCCACATTTCTGTGATGGAAAGTTCTGGAATCTGCGTGGATCCACAAATTTCCACCCACCCCGCGTTCCCCAAAGTCCTACGAGAAAAATGGTACCTCACTTGTGCGGGTTGGCCTAGTGCCCGCGACAGGAAACGGCGCAAAACGCAACGTGGTTTTGGAGTGAAAAATGACCCTTTTTTTGGCAAAGTGACTAGCTGTAGATTTTGTACCCTAGCCCTGCCGGCACCTAGGGAAACCTAGCAAACCTATACATTTCTGAAAACTAGACACCCAGGGGAATCCAGGATGGGGTGACTTGACTGCCTCCCACCATGGTCTGTTACCCAGAACCCCTTGCAAACGTAAAAAATTGAAAAAAAACCCACATTTTCCCCACATTTCTGTGATGGAAAGTTCTGGAATCTGCGTGGATCCACAAATTTCCACCCACCCCGCGTTCCCCAAAGTCATACGAGAAAAATGGTACCTCACTTGTGCGGGTCGGCCTAGTGCCCGCGACAGGAAACGGCGCAAAACGCAACGTGGTTTTGGAGTGAAAAATGACCCTTTTTTTGGCAAAGTGACTAGCTGTAGATTTTGTACCCTAGCCCTGCCGGCATCTAGGGAAACCTAGCAAACCTATACATTTCTGAAAACTAGACACCCAGGGGAATCCAGGATGGGGTGACTTGACTGCCTCCCACCATGGTCTGTTACCCAGAATCCCTTGCAAACGTAAAAAATTGAAAAATAAACCACATTTTCCCCACATTTCTGTGATGGAAAGTTCTGGAATCTGCGTGGATCCACAAATTTCCACCCACCCCGCGTTCCCCAAAGTCCTACGAGAAAAATGGTACCTCACTTGTGCGGGTCGGCCTAGTGCCCACGACAGGAAACGGCGCAAAACGCAGCGTGGTTTTGGAGTGAAAAATGACCCTTTTTTTGGCAAAGTGACTAGCTGTAGATTTTGTACCCTAGCCCTGCCGGCACCTAGGGAAACCTAGCAAACCTATACATTTTTGAAAACTAGACACCCAGGGGAATCCAGGATGGGGTGACTTGACTGCCTCCCACCATGGTCTGTTACCCAGAATCCCTTGCAAAAGTAAAAAATTGAAAAAAACCCCACATTTTCCCCACATTTCTGTGATGGAAAGTTCTGGAATCTGCGTGGATCCACAAATTTCCACCCACCCCGCGTTCCCCAAAGTCCTACGAGAAAAATGGTACCTCACTTGTGCGGGTCGGCCTAGTGCCCGCAACAGGAAACGGCGCAAAACGCAACGTGGTTTTGGAGTGAAAAATGACCCTTTTTTTGGCAAAGTGACTAGCTGTAGATTTTGTACCCTAGCCCTGCCGGCACCTAGGGAAACCTAGCAAACCTATACATTTCTGAAAACTAGACACCCAGGGGAATCCAGGATGGGGTGACTTGACTGCCTCCCACCATGGTCTGTTACCCAGAATCCCTTGCAAACGTAAAAAATTGACAAAAAAAACACATTTTCCCCACATTTCTGTGATGGAAAGTTCTGGAATCTGCGTGGATCCACAAATTTCCACCCACCCCGCGTTCCCCAAAGTCCTACAAGAAAAATGGTACCTCACTTGTGCGGGTCGGCCTAGTGCCCGCGACAGGAAACGGCGCAAAACGCAACGTGGTTTTGGAGTGAAAAATGACCCTTTTTTTGGCAAAGTGACTAGCTGTAGATTTTGTACCCTAGCCCTGCCGGCACCTAGGGAAACCTAGCAAACCTATACATTTTTGAAAACTAGACACCCAGGGGAATCCAGGATGGGGTGACTTGACTGCCTCCCACCATGGTCTGTTACCCAGAATCCCTTGCAAACGTAAAAAATTGAAAAAAAAAACACATTTTCCCCACATTTCTGTGATGGAAAGTTCTGGAATCTGCGTGGATCCACAAATTTCCACCCACCCCGCGTTCCCCAAAGTCCTACGAGAAAAATGGTACCTCACTTGTGCGGGTTGGCCTAGTGCCCGCGACAGGAAACGGCGCAAAACGCAACGTGGTTTTGGAGTGAAAAATGACCCTTTTTTTGGCAAAGTGACTAGCTGTAGATTTTGTACCCTAGCCCTGCCGGCACCTAGGGAAACCTAACAAACCTATACATTTCTGAAAACTAGACACCCAGGGGAATCCAGGATGGGGTGACTTGACTGCCTCCCACCATGGTCTGTTACCCAGAATCCCTTGCAAACGTAAAAAATTGACAAAAAAAACACATTTTCCCCACATTTCTGTGATGGAAAGTTCTGGAATCTGCGTGGATCCACAAATTTCCACCCACCCCGCGTTCCCCAAAGTCCTACGAGAAAAATGGTACCTCACTTGTGCGGGTCGGCCTAGTGCCCGCGACAGGAAACGGCGCAAAACGCAACGTGGTTTTGGAGTGAAAAATGACCCTTTTTTTGGCAAAGTGACTAGCTGTAGATTTTGTACCCTAGCCCTGCCGGCACCTAGGGAAACCTAGCAAACCTATACATTTCTGAAAACTAGACACCCAGGGGAATCCAGGATGGGGTGACTTGACTGCCTCCCACCATGGTCTGTTACCCAGAATCCCTTGCAAACGTAAAAAATTGACAAAAAAAACACATTTTCCCCACATTTCTGTGATGGAAAGTTCTGGAATCTGCGTGGATCCACAAATTTCCACCCACCCCGCGTTCCCCAAAGTCCTACGAGAAAAATGGTACCTCACTTGTGCGGGTCGGCCTAGTGCCCGCGACAGGAAACGGCGCAAAACGCAACGTGGTTTTGGAGTGAAAAATGACCCTTTTTTTGGCAAAGTGACTAGCTGTAGATTTTGTACCCTAGCCCTGCCGGCACCTAGGGAAACCTAGCAAACCTATACATTTTTGAAAACTAGACACCCAGGGGAATCCAGGATGGGGTGACTTGACTGCCTCCCACCATGGTCTGTTACCCAGAATCCCTAGCAAACGTAAAAAATTGACAAAAAAAACAAATTTTCCCCACATTTCTGTGATGGAATGTTCTGGAATCTGCGTGGATCCACAAATTTCCACCCACCCCGCGTTCCCCAAAGTCGTACGAGAAAAATGGTACCTCACTTGTGCGGGTCGGCCTAGTGCCCGCGACAGGAAACGGCGTAAAACGCAACGTGGTTTTGGAGTGAAAAATGACCCTTTTTTTGGCAAAGTGACTAGCTGTAGATTTTGTACCCTAGCCCTGCCGGCACCTAGGGAAACCTAGCAAACCTATACATTTTTGAAAACTAGACACCCAGGGGAATCCAGGATGGGGTGACTTGACTGCCTCCCACCATGGTCTGTTACCCAGAATCCCTTGCAAACGTAAAAAATTGAAAAAAAACCACATTTTCCCCACATTTCTGTGATGGAAAGTTCTGGAATCTGCGTGGATCCACAAATTTCCACCCACCCCGCGTTCCCCAAAGTCCTACGAGAAAAATGGTACCTCACTTGTGCGGGTCGGCCTAGTGCCCGCGACAGGAAACGGCGCAAAACGCAACGTGGTTTTGGAGTGAAAAATGACCCTTTTTTTGGCAAAGTGACTAGCTGTAGATTTTGTACCCTAGCCCTGCCGGCACCTAGGGAAACCTAGCAAACCTATACATTTCTGAAAACTAGACACCCAGGGGAATCCAGGATGGGGTGACTTGACTGCCTCCCACCATGGTCTGTTACCCAGAATCCCTTGCAAACGTAAAAAATTGACAAAAAAAACACATTTTCCCCACATTTCTGTGATGGAAAGTTCTGTAATCTGCGTGGATCCACAAATTTCCACCCACCCCGCGTTCCCCAAAGTCCTACGAGAAAAATGGTACCTCACTTGTGCGGGTCGGCCTAGTGCCCGCGACAGGAAACGGCGCAAAACGCAACGTCGTTTTGGAGTGAAAAATGACCCTTTTTTTGGCAAAGTGACTAGCTGTAGATTTTGTACCCTAGCCCTGCCGGCACCTAGGGAAACCTAGCAAACCTATACATTTCTGAAAACTAGACACCCGGCGGTTTCCAGGGAGGTATGGCTTGCGTGGATCCCCCAACGTTTCCTTACCCAGAATCCCCTGCAAACCTCAATTTTTGCCCAAAAAATCACTTTTTTCACACATTTTGGGGTGGGAAAGTAGTGGCATCACCGGGCTCACACAAATTTACCACCACCCAGCGTTCCCCCAGGTCTCCCGGTAAAAATGGTGCCTCACTTGTGTGGGAGGCCCAAGTACCCGCGGCAGGCAAGGGCCCCAAAGGTAGTGAGGCCACCTCAAGATGGCCTATCGCCAAACCACCTGGTTTTGCAAGGGGGGTCACTTTGGTTTTTGGCCCGGTGCGCGGCGGCCATCTAGGGAAACCTACCAAACCCAGGCATTTTTGAAAACTAGACACCCGGCGGCTTCCAGGGAGGTATGGCTTGCGTGGATCCCCCAACGTTTCCTTACCCAGAATCCCCTGCAAACCTCAATTTTTGCCCAAAAAATCACTTTTTTCACACATTTTGGGGTGGGAAAGTAGTGGCATCACCGGGCTCACACAAATTTACCACCACCCAGCGTTCCCCCAGGTCTCCCGGTAAAAATGGTGCCTCACTTGTGTGGGAGGCCCAAGTACCCGCGGCAGGCAAGGGCCCCAAAGGTAGTGAGGCCACCTCAAGATGGCCTATCGCCAAACCACCTGGTTTTGCAAGGGGGGTCACTTTGGTTTTTGGCCCGGTGCACGGCGGCCATCTAGGGAAACCTACCAAACCCAGGCATTTTTGAAAACTAGACACCCGGCGGCTTCCAGGGAGGTATGGCTTGCGTGGATCCCCCAACGTTTCCTTACCCAGAATCCCCTGCAAACCTCAATTTTTGCTCAAAAAATCACTTTTTTCACACATTTTGGGGTGGGAAAGTAGTGGCATCACCGGGCTCACACAAATTTACCACCACCCAGCGTTCCCCCAGGTCTCCCGGTAAAAATGGTGCCTCACTTGTGTGGGAGGCCCAAGTACCCGCGGCAGGCAAGGGCCCCAAAGGTAGTGAGGCCACCTCAAGATGGCCTATCGCCAAACCACCTGGTTTTGCAAGGGGGGTCACTTTGGTTTTTGGCCCGGTGCGCGGCGGCCATCTAGGGAAACCTACCAAACCCAGGCATTTTTGAAAACTAGACACCCGGCGGCTTCCAGGGAGGTATGGCTTGCGTGGATCCCCCAACGTTTCCTTACCCAGAATCCCCTGCAAACCTCAATTTTTGCCCAAAAAATCACTTTTTTCACACATTTTGGGGTGGGAAAGTAGTGGCATCACCGGGCTCACACAAATTTACCACCACCCAGCGTTACCCCAGGTCTCCCGGTAAAAATGGTGCCTCACTTGTGTGGGAGGCCCAAGTACCCGCGGCAGGCAAGTCCCTCAAAAACTGTTCGGCATACAAATTAGTCTGCTCAACAATCTCTGCCAAAAACACATCGTCCATAACAACTGAAAAAAATTTACAGGCAAAAAGTTCTCGGTATTCACTCTAGACCCTGGAACACCAGTAAACTCAGGAAATTCCGGCTGCACCATGCCAGGGGCAACCCAGAGGTCATCACTTTCAACGGGAAGACTTGCAGCCCCAGCCTGCAGCCCAGATGTCTCTTGCCGCACTACACCAACGGAAAGGCTTGCAGCCCCAGCCTGCAGCCCAGATGCCTCTTGCCGCACTACACCAACGGGAAGCCTTGCAGTCCCAGCCTGCAGCCCAGATGTCTCTTGCCGCACTACACCAACGGGAAGCCTTGCAGCCGCAGGCTGCAGCCCAGATGCCTCTTGCCGCACTATCGGCACATCAGTCTCCTCCTCTAACACAGGCACTTCATCCGCGCTAAGAGTATCTTCATCATCCTGCTGAGCAGTCATCCTGCGGCTAGCCATTATACCTACTAAGATGGAAGACTGCACAAACAAGTCAACAACAACCAACAATGTGCAAACCAAGTAAGTAAAGAAATGTGTACCTTATATCAATAAGATCAATGTACTCAAAAACTATACAATCCAAAATCAAAAGAGACAGCTACACTCACCAGAAACAAACTCTGCAGTGACACAGCAAAGACCAACGATATCAAACTAGAAAGAAGAAAAAAAAAAAATTACTCACAAGACAACAAAATACACATCATGCACCAATGCAAAAAGTTTTTGAAACTCAAAAACCAAACATACTGCTATTATTACACCATTTGCAAAAAAAAACAGGCAGAGAAATCAAACACATTTGCATTGTACAAAAAAACAGTCTCTTACCAAACTACACAAACAGCAAAACCACCAGAACCAAAATGTCACCGTGAACAGAAGAAAAGCCTTCACCTAGAACAAAACAGTAAACAAAAAAAACATTACAATTGGAAATCACAAAACATATAACAATAAACATTATAACATGCCATGTCACTACCCAAATGGTCAATCGGTTTGTGTGCCAGGTCAGGCAGAAAACAGCAGGAAAAAAAAGGCTATTCAGTCCCGGGGCAGGTGAGCCAAATACATATAACAAATTGCACCCTGGAAGCGAGGGGTCACTTCTATTTCTAATTGAACTAATTCCCTGGTGTCTAGTGGGCTTTTCTGCCTCCAATGGGAGCAGAAACGGCAAAAAAATAAAACCGATCTGCCCACAGAGGGGGCAGAAAATTCTTCAAAACTTTTAGGGGCCCAAGGAAGCGACCCTTGCCCAAGGGGTCGCTTCCTACAATAATATTTATATCCCTGGTGTCTAGTGGGCTTTTCTGCCCCCCCCCCAAAGAGCAGAAACGGACAGAAAGACGACCAATCTGCCCCCAGGGGGGGCAGAAAAGTATTCCAAAAAATTAGGCCGCAAAGGAAGCGACCCTTGCCCAAGGGGTCGCTTCCTACATAAAGAAAAAGACATCCCTGGTGTCTAGTGGGCTTTTCTGCCCCCCCTGGGGGCAGAAACGGGCAGAAAGACGACCGATCTGCCCCCAGGGGGGGCAGAAAAGTCTCCTAATCACTTTACCACCCTAGGAAGCGACCCTTGCCCAAGGGGTCGCTTCCTACATAACGAAATAGACATCCCTGGTGTCTAGTGGGCTTTTCTGCCCCCCCTAGGGGGAGAAACGGGCAGAAAGAAGACCGATCTGCCCCCAGGGGGGGCAGAAAAGTCTTCAAATTATTTGGCCCCCCAAGGAAGCGACCCTTGCCTAAGGGGTCGCTTCCTACATAGCATAAACAATATCCCTGGTGTCTAGTGGGCTTTTCTGCCCCCCCCTGGGGGCAGAAACGCGCAGAAAGCGGACCGATCTGCCCCCAGGGGGGGCAGAAAAGACTTCCACAAAATTTGCCCCCAAGGAAGCGACCCTTGCCCAAGGGGTCGCTTCCTACATAGTAAAAACAGCATCCCTGGTGACTAGTGGGCTTTTCTGCCCCCCCTGGGGGCAGAAACGCGCATAAAGCGGGCCGATCTGCCCCCAGGGGGGGCAGAAAAGACTTTGCCACAGAATCGTGCCCAAGGAAGCGACCCTTGCCTAAGGGGTCGCTTCCCAAACTCCAAATACAAAATCCCTGGTGTCTAGTGGGGCATCCCTACTCCACGATCGCGACGCTGTGCGCGATCGTGGAGCAGGAATGCCCTGTATTGAGAGATCGGGGGAGAGGAAATACTCTTTCCTCTCCCCCGATGCCTCAATACTAGAGATTTCACCGCCGCGGCCCCCACCAGACGCCAAACACCTACCTCTGCTCCCCTCGGACGCGCTGGAAGAAATGGATTCCAGCGCGTCCAACGCTTCCTGATGACGCCGGCGCACGCTGTGCGCGCTGACGTCATCAGAAAGCGTGGGGGGGCTCGGGGGGGGTCGGGGGTGGCAGCGGAAGCTCTTCCGCTGCCACCCCCGTAAAGGGGGGCAAGATCGAGGCAAAAGGGGGGGAGCGCCAGCGCTTCCCCCGGGGGCTGTCCTCATGACGGAACGGTTCCGTCATGAGCACAGCCCAACCGATGCTCATGACGGAACCGTTCCGTCATGAGCATCGAAGGGGTTAAGAAACAAATGCTCAAAGGGATGAGACATGCTTGGCTTGCTTTAGTGCCTGGGTCTTCTCAAAGTTCCAATGTTAGAAGTTGTAGCATATTATCCTTGTATGTATGATATATGATGTATGCATCACTTGCATCCCTCAGATACAGCTATTGATATAGTGCAAATGTGAATATTACCCCTGTTCAGCACATTTAAGCTACAACTATACCATAGAGTATACAGCCAAGACCAAAGCAGTGGTGGGGTTATACATTTGAATGAGTAATGGCTACAACTTCCAAATCCCACTTATATGTATACTTCCTAAAACATGGCATGACGTTCTGGAGAGATCAGGGTCCACCATGTGTCTTCATAGTGTTTCATTTTCTAAGATTCTTGTCTGACTTTACAAAGTTCATTTGAAAGAGATGGAATCCGATGCTATATTCTGGCGAGCACTAGAGCAAATACTTATAAGTGCTTGAGAGGGACAGTCTTTGGTGAAATGTAAGCTTCTCAGGACACAGACACCCTGCTTCTGGGGACAGAAACTACCTTGATGCCACCAAAGTCAAAATGACACAGTTGCCAGCATCAGCCGCACACTCCCTTCACTTTCTGGCTAGTAGGTACTGCTAAGGAGCATAGACCCACAGAGGCTGCAAAGGCTAGCAGACACCACCCTTACTCTCCAGCAGACGATCAAACCACTTCCCTGCACTTTCCTGGCTTTCACATGCAAATATGACCAGTCAATGTCAGTTAAGGGGCAATAACAAGCCATTACAACCAGATTCCAATTGTCTCAATCATTCCTTTTCCAAGGTAAATGGCACTCAAGGTCAAGTGTACTTCCTGAGTATGTCTTTTAGGACTTGAAATTATCTCAAGCTAGAACCCCTACCTCTAAGTATAGGACTCTCCCCATATGCTTCACAAACCACGCCCAACACTCAGACCTAGACAAAGGTCCTGCATACACTCACATGGCGCTCACTTGGCAAACTTCCAGAATCTTATTCAAATCCTATTCCCCATGCAGACATGCCTAAACAACAAAAACACAACTTCCTCCTCAAGCTCATCAATATACATCTGCCAGTTCTCCATGCGTCTGACATCTGGGACATAACCAAACATCAATCTATTGGCACTCTTCATTGCCACTAAACATTCAATGTCCCCATATCACAGGCTACAGTGGGTGGATCTCTTGCCTATGAAAGTAATAGACCTGCTGTCATTCCTTAGCTCACCTAGTCTTGCATCCTTACTGAAACAGCAACACTCAAGCCATTAGAACTCCTCCCCTTCTTCCTCCCCTCTCTGTGTGCAGGCCTGCTACCTTCATTCTCATCTACTGATGCAGCAGCAAGGACTTCACCAGAGAAATTGCAGACCTTCTTGACCTCTGCGGCTATAAACAAACCCACCCAACATTCTTTAGAGCCTTCAATCTCCCCTAAGACTCTACCACTGAGAACTTAAATAATCTCTTCTATAAAAAACAAACACCCTGGGTATCAGTCACACATTAATGCATGAACCTGATACAACTGGACTGGACTTACCACCTTGCCACCACCATGACCACCTTCATGCTACACCAATGTGAAAAAAATGATCTTGCTTCTTCAAATACTCTCCACGGACTCTCCCCAAGAAGAACTCATCAAGCTATCCAACTCACATATGGATTCACTAGATGTCAACATACTCATCAGGAAATACAACACCACCCTGAAAAACTATGTATACTTCAACACACAACTGAATTCATGGTCCTCCAAAATCAAACTTTAAGCACAATGGTAGTCCCAAGAGCACTTAGGGAACAAAAGCTCTACACAAAGAAAGAAAAGGGGGCTGACCACAGACTTCATTGCCTTACCCAATTCAAAGCATTGCGTTTTGCATACAGATTGCTTGTAAGTGGACCAAAGTCACCTGAAACCAGGCTACCATCCTCAAAGAGAACAGAAAAAGAATTGCATGTACTGTGACAGTCTCCTACCAGACCCACTAATCCCTCAAACTGCAGACAAGAGTAATGTGATCAATCACTTCATCAGTGAAAAAATAAATAAAATTTGAACTCCCATTGACATCACCGAACAAACATCCACCTTGCTTCCCGTGCCCCTAGTTACGCCCCAAGTGGACAGACTGCAAGCTCCTCTATCTCACTAACATTCATATCTCCCTCAAAACCTGAAGACGCCATTTTACCATCAAACATTGTGAAATTCCTCCAACAAAATTCTCTCATACCTCATCAGCATTTCCCTTTGGAAAAGAACCCCACTGCTGAAAAGGCCCACCCTAGATCCAGATGATCTTTCTAAGTAGCACATAATCATCAAGGTAGGTTTTATTGTAATAGTCATTTAGGCAACAGTCTCTGTTCAGCTGAAGAATATATCAGTAAAAATAACCTCTTACAAGGCTACCACTCCAGGTTCAGACAGTAATGTAATACTAAGGCTGGCACCCTTCTAGTAGTTTTTGTTGGACTCAACGATTGAGAGTAATGAACCCTGTACCCTAATGCTACTGCCATCCAGCCTCACTGCAACCATTGATACTGTCAACAAACAAGCACTGATTCACAACCTGGGAACTCGATTGACTTCTCCAGCACAGAGACAGCTTAGGACAGAGAGAATGGCATACAGGGAGACAGATAGATATATATGGATAAAGATGGAGTACAAGAGAAAGTGACAGAACAGTAGCCACAGATGGGGTGATATAGTGAAATATGATAGATGGTTAGGTAGTTAGTTAAAGCAAGAGATAGTTTAATATAGATGATTTAAATTGCTGCCTTCAGCTCTCCAGCAGAGTGTTGTATGTCCTTACTCCAAAACTACTGGGAGCTCCTACAATGTTATTCAGAATTTTGAGTCTGTAATAAAATAAATGACTGTGCAAATATAGTTTTAAAACAACTGAAAGAGAACAAAATTATAATCTAATTGCCCTACCATCAAGACTACCATCCCTACTACTTCTGCCACCCACACTGTTTTTTTTCCCTAACCACCAATGCCCGTGACTCCTTTCCTATCCTATTAATCTCATCCAACCCTTCAGGGACCCTTAAGGGGGATTCCCTGCCTTACCCTCTTGACCACCTACTACCTTAAATTGTGCCATATTGTAGAACCTCATGTTACTCTTCTGCTGCTTCTTCTCAGAAGGGGACCCCTCCACTTCAAACCCGAGACCAGTCAGTGACTTGAGCATGTAACAATGACCTACTAACTCCAGCTGATATATATTTTGTCTCACTTCCCTCATGCCCCTCACGAAGCATCATTGTAGTAAACATACATCACATACAATGGGATTTATCAAATTCTTTCTCTCATTATAGCCTTTTTAACTCCCAGCCTTCGACCAGTTTGGGATTTTAGACAGCAAAGTTTGAGCCTCACCACCAATTGAGAAAACATTAGACTGTCCCTTATATAAAACTTTAAGCTTTGATTGTTGGACTAAGAAGGTCTGGGCACCAGAAGACATGAACTGACCCAAAAGGCCATGAAAGTCTCTCCGTCAGCGTGCAGCTGAAATTGACATGTCAAAAAAGACTCCGATTTGATGGCCCTCTAAATTTTGGAAAGCCTTTTGCTTGATTGTCCTTGAAAGAATGTGTTCCTTAAGAGGGTAATTAGCAAAACTCACTAGTATAATATAGGGTTGTTTTGTATTAGGTGAGCACTGTGCAGGCACCTGGTGCTTTTTCATAATTGACAGATCTTTGGGGAAATCAGACAAAACATGAGATTTCATCAGTTTTTCAATATTTTGATCCGGGCTACTCCAATCCCTCTGATTCATGCACCCTTCTGGGAAACTCAAAAAATGTAGATTTGATCATCTACCATTATTCTCTAAATCTACAATTTGGTTTATTAGAAAGTCAATATCCTTTTGAACTCTCTCAGTCTCTTTGTTTTGGGAGGTACATATATCTCCAAAATCTGATATTCTTTGCTCTCACTTCTGGAGTCTTTTTCTTAATTGGGCAACACTTTCCTTTTTATCCAGTCTCTGATGCAGAACTGCAATTTCATGCATTTGAGTCTTCTTCATTTCTCTTCTTTTAGGTAGAATATTCTCTAGCAAATACGACAGAGACTTTGATTGTTCCTGCAACTGAGCCTGAGTTGGTGTCTGGCCTAGCCCCGTATACCCCCTGAACTGTGTATCACAGAGGTGTAATGCTTTCACAGGACTGGTAAGCTCTCTCAGTTCAGGACTTGCAGCACTCTTAACATATTCTGAGTAAATCCAGTCTCAAAACTTGAAATAAAGGATCTCTGGGCTAATGAAGTAGCTGAGTCAACAGCAATTAAGGTAGAGAATTGAACATTTCCTGCTTCAGTCTGCTTCAAATCCAACTGTCTTCTTTTATTACATTAATTCCCCCATCTTTCCCCCAGTCTTAATTTGCTTAACAAACAGTGAATAGACTTTAGATCTTTCTTCAATTGCAATACCCTCTATTGACTGGATCAACTGGTTTGACTGGGTCAACTGGGTTAGTTGAATTACCCGGATCTGTTGGGATGGCTCCCACCCATCTAAGCCAGTTACCTCATCCGAGGTTATGTTAGCTGTATCCTGGCTGTTAAACTTTGGCTCTATATTATTCAAAACCATAGCTTTGGATGGTGTGTCAACCTTTGTGCTCAAGAGGCTGCCATTTTCATCCTACTAAGAACCCAACCAGCCTTTATCTAAGAGATTCTCCCTGCTGGCTCTTTCATAGATTGAGGCTTTTAGTATTTTTCCATCGACGAACACCACTGAATACCTTGACTTTCTCCTTTCTGCAAAGTAGCAAATGTGTTACTATTGCTGGGGGACCCCTTGAATACTATGGTCTCATATTATCTCTATGATCTTCAGTTTCTGATCATGTTAAGTTGGCCAAAAACCCAGATTTATAATTGCAATACTGAAGTACCTGTGCCTGAAGAGCCCTAGGGAACACAATATGAGCCAGTGAAGTGCCTACCTGCCTCACCTCCTTGTGACTGGAGGCACTCACTTCTGGTCTAATGCAGTCCCAAAGACTGAGGTACTCTCTAGGGGCCTGATTCCAACTTTGGTGGTCTTGGAGCAGGCAGCCACGCCCGGGCCCTGCTTCCTGATTGCCAAAGTCAATCGCCGCCTGCCCGCCAGCCAGATAATGGGTTTCTTCGTTGTCTGGTGGATGGCATGCAACCATTGCTGTTCCTATTGAAAAGGCACCGCAATGGAAGCACCTAAGGCTATTCATGCACGGCATGGAGTGTGCAGTCCATGCTATGCAGGAAAGGTGGCGCATGCAGTCAGGGGGTCTCAACATGTGCCCTCTTGCATGCATCCCTGTCCACATGGGCAACCTGTAGGGCCCCCTTTTATTACCCACCGCTAGCCTTTTAATGGCGGGCTCACCACCATTGAAAGGCGAGGGTAGCGAAACTTGTAATATGCTTGGTGGACTGTTGCAGCAGTCCCCTGGAGGTCTGAGTGCATAGTCATAATACGACAGTCAGACAGCTGATGCAGCGGTCCCTGACTGCCTCCGCACCTCCACCATGAGTTTGGCTGTCCTATGGACCGTTAAGCTCGTAATCAGGACCTAGTCACTACCCACACCCCTCAAAAGTGCAAGCACAATGCTTCTGAAACCACAGCTTTGCCACAAAAAGAGATCGAGTAACAGAGCCTTCTCTGGCATTGCCCCAAAGATTTGAAACTCTCTTACTCCGGAAATCCATACAATCTTCTCGACCGCTTCCTTAAAAAAGAAGTGAAAAAAATCCTAATGCTCAAGTTCCTGCCTGAATAGGCCTTAACTAGTAGACAACATTACTGCCCTCTATTCGCTCATCTTGATTGACTTTGGACATGATTATATACCTGGGAATACCATTGTTTAGTATGCATTGTACATATATAGGTTCGACTGTTCCTCACCCTTTGCTGTATCCGCCCTAACCTTATGTGAAGAGTTCCGACACCTACTGAATTCTTGCACGCGTCTTGTATAATTATGTAATGAACAAATGCTTTTTGCTTCCCAATACTGTATCCCTCTCACCCAAAATTGTGAAGCGCTCTGATAGCCGTAAGGGTCATTTTCGCGCTATAAAAAAGTTTATAAATAAAAAAAATAAAAAACAAAATAAAGGGGGATTTCACTCTTATTTGCTGTAGACTTATACCAAGGGGAGGAGCTTTTTTAACTTGATGAATTTGAAGTTAAAGCCATTAAGACTCTCACTGAGCCTTGTTCCATACAAAGTTTACCATGCTAGGCCATTGGCAGCGATCCTAAAACAGTTGCTTTGCTCCATAATCTCTCAGCCGTACAATGGCTCCACCTCCACTCGAACTTCAGCCCTTGCCACCTTCCCAACAAAGTTGCAGAATCAAAATCTACAGGATCCAACTTTTGTACCACACAGTAAGAAGGAATGACAAGGAAAGGCAAGGCAAAAAATAAAAGCCAAGTATCACCACTCAAAATCCATTTTAAGTCAGCCACTTTCTCATATTTGCCGATCCTCCAGCCCGGTTGCAGCTTCCCAGCCTCTACAAAGATGTTCACCTGAGCGGCACGTCCCTTACTGCAACCTGTCGAAGTCAGTTTACTAGTTTTCTCCAGCGAGGCTGCAATTTCACAACTCTACTGAGGGTTTCACCAAAGCAGCTGTGAGAAGTTGGCCTGGCATATGCTGGTCAGTAGTTAAAGTGGCCACCTTGCACCAGTTCAATTCGAATCTTATGGTAGATAGGTTTAAGGCAACCTTTTAAAGAAAGCTATCCTAGTGATAGCTGTGGAGAGCAGCCTTGAGGCTAAGTCTCAGAGGAATGTAAAGCAGCTTGTTCTACCTTATAATCTCTTTAATTTCCAAATGAAAGGACACCACACAGGTATATATATCAAATATATATATATTTATTATTAGACGCACTCTACTAATCTCTTTATGAGATTAGAAGTCAGGAACATATGCAAATATCAACGTTTCACAATAAGTTAAGCACAAATATGGCTGGGGCCCTAGGGGCGTACCAGACCATATACTAAAAAAGAGGTTTAGGTATGTCGACTTGCAAGGGTACAAGGCCTAGGGCCTGTAGACTCGCTGGGGCCTCACTAATCCACCCAAGGCAGGTAAGTAAAGGACCCATGGGAGACGCGTGCAGTGTGAGAACACAGCCGCGGGTTCCCTATTGATTTCAATGGAGCAAGTCGCGGTTGGATTTTTAAAGTTTTAAGGTACTTCTAGAGAGTCTACAAGGATGCCACTTACAAGGTAAGTAGTTCGATGGCCAACACTCACAGGTGCACTGGAGTGCACGAGTTACCTCACCCAGGGAAGCCGGGTGTATAGGTGTCTTTTGGTGTCGGGTTGCGTCGTCGTTTTCAATTGAATCCGAAGAGGTTTTGCTGCTTGTGAAGACTGGTGAAGTGTCCGGTGGAATACAAGGCTGGATTCAGGATGAAGAAGACCTGAAAGCAGAAGGGACAGTGTTCACAGTCACTTGCTAGTGACTCGGGGCCAGGAAGCTGGATGCCCACGGAAGTCGGGTGATTTCAGGTGATCAAGAGTGTTTTCACTCTTCAGCCACAAGGTCCAGGAGGCATCAACGACAACAAGGAGCTGGATTCGGAGTGTCCCACGAAGTCTGCAGCTTACTGAGGTGTCGGCAACCGGATTGGAGCCAACAAGCCTTGGCAACAGCAAGTCTCATGGAAAGTGAAGAAAGTCAGCGGTGCAGACCAGCAAGGTCTGAGGGACTCACCCAGCAAGGGTAAGTCAGGTCAGGCCTGGAGCAACCAGGGGAGCCCTTTGGTTTGATGAGAAAGTCTTCAGGGGACCCACAAGCTAGCTGGAAAGGGATCACAAAGACGCCTTGTGAGGATTCGCTTCACAGGAGCCCACAGTCACTCAGGACGAGGTAGGCCTCTGATTTTCAAGGGAAATCCTGCTGGAGGCTTGGTCCACATGTGGTCCAATGCACAAGTTCATAGAACGTCGTGAATGGGTTGCACTTGACAATAGTGCACAGTACCCGAGTACCACTCCCCTCAGCTCTGCTGGGGACTCACAATGGCCATTGAGAAGTCAGGAAATCCACTTCCGGGGCTGCAGGGACTTCAGACTCTAGCGGGACAGGAAACATTTGCGACCATTGATTCAAGCTTTTGGTGCCTGCCAAGCAGGGGAGTCACTCCTTGACTCCAATGGAGATTCTTCAGTCTTCCAAAGGTAGTGAACGTCGAAGGTCCAGGATTCTTCTAGTAGAGTGTCGTCCAGGGATATCTGATTTGCAATGGCAAGGTTTCCCTGTCTTCTACTAAAGGAAAGGGAGGGACTAGCTCTATGACCACTCCTCTGGGAGGGTCAGGGGAGTGGGTGGTTACACCCACTTCCCTTTGTCCAGTTTTGTGCCAGAGCAGGGGCAGGTAGACCCTGAACCGGTTTGAGCTGGCATATGCACAGAGGAGCCTACTGCTCCCCCAGTGCAGGACTTCAAAGTACTGTAAGAGTGCACCCACCCAGCCCCAATACACTAAATCCTGTCTGGAAGGTGGTGACACCTCCCTGTGACAGGATGCCTATTGTTGGGCCTCCTCCACTGTGAGTTTCAGTCAGCAGCAGGAGGGCAGCCCAGAGTCTGTGCAGGTGGCATCCATTTCGTGATGCCAGGGCTCTTTCAGATTTCTACTGTGTTTCCACATTAGGTACATGTCGTCCCCTCTAGAAGGGTGGGATCATACTCCCACACCAGTTACTGGTGTGGGGGGTATGATTCCAAGTTGTTTGACACCAATTACGACATCTTTTGATGCAGTCATTCCAAAGTTAGCATTTACAGCTAGATTATAATGCACTTAAGAGTATATGGTTTAACCGCATCCACAAACAGCCACAGAGAATAGACTCTGCCAGCTGCAGAGGGGCCCTGCCTATGCAGAGGCACCCCCTCACATTGTAAACCAAGCACCCTGTCCTCGGGATTGATAGGGCCTGCCTTAGGGGTGACTGATAGGTTTATATGTGTGTGTATGGTGAGATATAGGAACCTATACCTCAGTGAGGAGTGCTAACACTACCTCATCCAGGCTGCAGTAGCAGGCCTGTGGTGTCAGATTGAGTCTGCTTCCCAGGGGTGGCATAATACATGCTTCAGCCCCTGGTAGGCCTGTGAAGTACCTATGCCCTTGGTACCTAAGGTACCATATACTAGGGGCTCATAAGGTACCACAGTATCCAATCAGTAGTGCATCTAATATGCACTCCAAGTTGTTTAGAGAGAACAGAGAGACTGGAGCCCTGATTAGCAGGGACCCAGCCAGACTATAGCCAGAAACCAGTGTTAACATCAGAAAAAAAGTGGGGGCAACATAAGTGCAGATCCTACTCTCCAACAGCAGCGCATGCCGTGCTGGAGCGCATAAAATAGTTTGGCTATATTTGCCACGTGGCACTTCGTAACTTCCCAGGTCTGAGGCAGCATTCACAAGACCAGCATGTCCCTTGCTGTGGCCCCAAGAAGATGGCTTGGTTAAAGTGTCTTGGTAATTTTCACCAGTGTGGCGGCGGCATCCCAGTTCTGCAGAGGTGTCTCCCAGACCGGCACGTCCTTTAATACAGTGCCAGAAATTAACTGGAGTGGAGACCAGAAAGGCAAACTAGCAGCAGAGAATGTGGGCTACACCTGCTACCAGAAGAAGAGCCCAGATGGCCCAAGCAATTAGATAGTTACAGATAATGCAATCAGATTACAGAATAAGTGTAAGTTTGAGTGAATCATGAACTGGCTATGTTCAGTTTAAGTGGATGTAATCTTTTTTCAGGATAGGCCCTTTAAATCAAATTATCCAAAGGACTTTCATTTTATTCAAAGTTTAGTCTATACACTTCTAATAGGGCTAAAGAACAACTTGAACCTGAAATATTAGTTGTATTGTCTCATTTTAAACAAAAAAATTCAATTGTTGACACTTGGCATTTGCATGATTAACGTTTTTCTCAATTTACCTCTTGTGTTTGATTTAATAGACATTGGGCCAGATGTACGACCATAGTAAATTGCGACTCGCAATTTGAGCTCGATTGCGAGTCGCAATTCACTATGTACTACACTGTCAGAGACACTGAGTGCGATTCCCAATGGGGTTGAAAAATGCGAGGCTCATTAATATTAATGAGGCACTCGCATTTTGCGACCCCATTAGGAATGGCTTGGTCTCCCACGGATGGTAGCCTGCTGGGCTCAGCAGACCACCATATCTGGGTTTGCTTTTAAATAAAGCAGTTTTTTTTAAAAAAATGCAGCCCGTTTTGCTTAAAGGAAAACGGGATACACTTAAAAAAATAAAAATGCAACGTTTTTGTTTCATTTTGTAAGGGCAGGCAGTGGTCCCTGGGACGATTTCCTGCCCTTAAAAAATATTTTTGCATGCATTTGCAAAGGGGAAGGGGTCCCCTGGGGACCCCTTTCCATTTGCAATTGCATTACCACCTACTTAAAGTAGGAGGCAATTTGTGAGTGTTTTGTGACCGCAATTGTGGCCGCAAAACATTCATACATGCCTCATGAGTCGCTATTAAGAAAGGAACGACCCTTCCTTATAGCATGTCGCAAAACCTATTTTGCAAGTCGCTAATTGATTAGCGACTTGCAAAATAGGTTTTGTACCTGGGCCTAAGGTTGTTAGTGTGCGCAAATGGGTCTAAAACCCTTTGCGCGCGCTAGAAACCATTGTACATCTGGCCCATTGTGTTGCTCCATGTATAATAAGAATCTAAGCGACGTTAAAATTGCACATAATAATTGACTTTCTTTTTTGTTCACAGATGACACTGCCATCAGGGCAGAGTACAAGAAAGTTTCTAAGAACGTTTTAAAACTATCAGTTTCATTAAACCTCCCTCAATTCAGTGATATAACCTTAGGTACTAAGGTGAAACATTCCTCATGAAAACAAATCTATATTGAAAAAAAAAGGATAAAGTAACATTATAGTTAGGCGTAACAAAAATATCTGATTTCTCTTTTTAAAAGACCCTAGAAATCACGGAAAAAAGCCAAAGGTTAAAGTAACATTATAGTTAGGTGAATTTCTCAGTGGCAGCGTTAACCTTTTGAACTAAAACAACACAGAAATTTACCAGTTCAGTCAGTCAGTCATATCCACTTTATTCAGTTAATAAAAACCATAAAACACTACAAACATCTTATACGACAGCAGTAAAACCTATTCAAAACCATATTAAAATAATCTTTGACACCCTCAAAATTCAGCAAATAGGCAGTCCTCCGCCTTTTAGTTGCGTTGAAATTAACCTTTACAAACATTTAGTGATCCAAATTTTCGAAAGCACATAGGGATGTCACTCAAAAAAGCATTTCATCACAGAATTCATAAAAAGGATACTATTCAATAAAAAAGACATCCAATTTGAAACACAAATCATTGCAGTAGTGAGAGAACTACAACATTTCATAACAGAGTGGCCCTTCTGTTCCTTTCCCTAACGGGCGCAAATAAAAAACTGGAATATTAAAACTCTCCCAAGTATTGTTTAGCATCTGTAAATAATTTAGAGCAGGCCTTACCTGAATAAAACCTTTTCCCCTTAAAATAGGCACTAAAAAACGTTTATGAATATTGTGAAAGTGGTCGCAAAACATAAAGTGCAAAGTGTCTTGGGTAGAAAAATGATCACACAAACAGGGGCCCAAATCTTTCACTTTACTCCAGCCCTGAGGTTCAGTCAATATGCAGTGCAAAAGATTAAATCTAAATCTGGTTAAAAGAAAGCGATGGTAAAGTTTTGTTACTACACTTAGATAAGGTTCTATCGTTGGGGATGTTTTCAGTAAAAGATAGCCTCGTCCCTTGGGTTTCAATAGCTCTTTTGCCTCCCTTTGAGTATGCATCATATTTAAAAAATGTTTTTTAACCCAAGGTAAGTCCACTTTCCTAAGGTTTTCTGGGAACTCAAAGAAGTCGGGGTGCCCTAGTTTCTTTGTTAAGTTCTTTACATACCCTAACCACGGAATGCTGCAAGCTCTGTCCAGGGATAAGCAATCTCGGGCAATCTCACGGTTCACCACCAATTCTGGATTGGTCCAGATCGTTAACCAACTCATGAGTGGCACCAAACCTATCCGGTCGGAAACAAAGCCTATGCCTAGTTCTTGATGAACAATATAAGAGGAGGTTGATTGCGGGACCGAAAGCAGGTTTCTAAGAAACTTGTTTTCCACTATTTGTAGATCCTCGGCCTCCTTGTAGCCCCAGATTTCAGAGCCATACTTGGAGATTGCAACACATTTAGCTCTGTAAATATTGAGTATGGCTTCAATTGGCTTAGCCTCGATCCTGCATGCAAATCCCAGGTCTGCAACTGTTGATCTTGCCATAGCATGCCTTTTTGCTTTCTTTTGAGGCACCCATGTGCCACTCTCGTCATACAATAACATAGAAATTCACCAGTTATTGTTAGCAGCACCAACCATAACTTGCGCCCTCGCAATGCACTGCTTATGACTTTACATAAGACACCACTCATGACTTGTTCTATGACATGATTGATAACATCACTGATCACACACACAAACACATACATATATATTTTAGAAAGACTTTACTGTATATATAAACAGTGTTTTTTGCATGATTTATCAGTCAAATATTTTCTTGGGTCGCGTGTGTTCCTAAAGCCTTAAGGCCTTTGCTGTGAAAGTATCTCTACACGTCACTATGCTGCAATAGTGCAAGGTGGACGACTTCAGCAGAAACATTTACTGTTTCCAATCTACGAATCCATTTAAGTTATCCAGTTCTTAATGCCATTGTGATCAACAGCAGTTGTAGGATGAAGAACATTATTGCAACTGTGCTTAGCTCTCCTGGGTAATAAGTTGCCTCGCTCACCTCTAGCAGAGACAGGTATGTTTTTGAGCGCCTCCTTTTACATCATCTGCTGGAACATCAATGGTTTGTAAAATGAAAAATAGAACAGCCTACAGTTTGAGCGAAGGTCTGTGGCTTGAAGCAGGGGCACAGACATGGTGTTAGGAAACCTATACCTTTAAAAAATATTACTGTGGAGGAGGTGATTGTAGCTATTGGAAAATCTGATGCCTTAAAAGCCCCGTGCCTGACGGGGTTCCAATTGATGTGTTTAAGGGTGTCACTGAACTATGAGCAGCAGTCCTTACAAATGTTTTTAATGCGGTAGGTAGTGGGCTTATTCCTCAAACTTGGACTGATTCTATTACCGTTCCTATTTTTTAAAAAGGAGACAGGGGGACCCTAGGTGTTACTGCTCAATATCCGTCTTGGACTTTGTGGCTAAAATTTTAGGGAGTGTTATTTTAGGTAGACAGGACGACTGGATGGTAGAGAACCGTGTCTTGACTGATGCCCAATACGGCTTCTGGAAAAATACAGGGACCACGGAGCAATGTATAAATCTCCATCTTATTGTTAGTAAATATACAAGATCACAGCAGGGATTTATCTATCTCTGTTTTGCGGATCTGCCCAGCGACTTTGTTTTAGTGAACCACACAATTTGATAGAAAACCTTGATTTATATGGCCACCACAATGGATATTGTTGCTCATTTGTCACAGATGTATTCTTCAATTAACTCACGCGTAAGATCCGGTTGGAGGAGAGTGCACCACTTGGTTCAGTGTTAAAAGAGGGATAAGACAAGGATGTGTCAAAGCTCCAACCCTTTTTTCTCTTTATGTAAATGGGATTGATAGAAAGAAGCTCCAAGCACTAGATGCAGATGCACCGAGAGCTGGATCTTGGCCCACCAGGTGCTCCTGTATGCTGACTATGCAGTGTTAATGTGTAGAACCGCACATGGTCTTCAAAAACTGATAGACGGCTTTGTTGCGTTTATGGAGCACAAAGACTTAAACCTGAACCTGTCTAAGACATATGCCATTGTGTGTGGAGGTGGTAGAGCCAAAAAGAAATAACATTTTGTAATCGGTCATAAGTTATTAGAAGTCAAGAATTTTTCCTATCTGGGCGCACTCTTTTCAAGTTCTGGCTCCTAGAACTCCTATTTAGAATTAGCTAAATTAAAATTTGCCAGATCCATTGAGACCTTGTTTAGGCTTGCAAGAAAAGCTGGTAATAATCCTATTCGTGAAATGCTCCAACTCAATAGAAGTAAATGTATCCCAATAGTCCGTATGGAGCAACCCTTTGGGAGTGAGGGTGCATACTATGTACAAACCCAGGAAAATTATTTTTGGCTGTATCATGCACTATACCATCCATAATTACTCATAGAGAATTAGGTGTAACCTTAATGGAGGATAACATTGACTCAAGTGTGATAACTGGTTAGTACAATTCTAAGATTAAACCAGGCATGAAATTCTCAAAAGAAGTCATTATAGACTACCTTGCCCTAGAGCATTGTAATAAAATCCCCTGGCTGGTTCATACTAATAGCTTAATAAAGCAAATTGATGCAGACCTTCAAATTAGGAATCAAGCAAATATTTTACAGATTGGTAAAAAAATAAATTAAAGCTATCCGATCGAATAAGCGAGTAGCCGAGAGCGAAATCAAGGAAAGGCAAAAAGTCTCAGTAAAAAAATATCTCGAAGGGCCTATAAATCCGGGTTTTCAAGATATCTTGTGAAGATTACAGACGTACAAAAAAGATTCTATCTTACCAGGCTTCATTTAGGTATCGTACATCGTCTTACGTGGTCCAATAGACTCCCTAGATTCCTGTGTGATGGAGTCTCAGTACAATCCTCAGTGCACTTTATATTATTTTGTAGATTTTGAAGGGAAATTAGGAAATTCTTTCTGCGTCTGGTTTTGCAATCTAAGAATTTTATAATATACCAGGAAGCTTATACATTTTTATGCAGTTTTGATTATGACCATATTTACCATGCTGCGTCACTATTTATTAGGGGTGCTATATAAGAAAGGAAAACACTCTCCTTGTATGATGAACTTGTATATGAACATGATTCGTTTACTAGTATACACTTTGATTTTATCTTCTTTTGTTTTAAATGGAAAAAGACAGTTGCCATGTGGCACAAGAAGCCAGCGGTAACTAGAGGCGTTTCAGAACCCTTGCGGAAGCCTGATTGCTTCACTTGTTTCGCTGCTATTAGTTTTAAAAACAATTGCTGCTATTACTTTTTAAAAACTGTTTTATTGTGCTGATTACTGGGGGAGCTGTGTTAAAGCTCAGGGGTAGTGGGTATCCCTTTTCTTTTCTGCACACGCACTTGCAGCAGCCGGGTCAGTGCTATAGTGGCTAGAACCCGACGCATGGCTGACGTCCATAAAGGCGCCAGATGACACGCCAAGGGCAAGCCCGTCTGTGCCCGTCTGCACCCGAACGGGCCCAGGGGCCAGATCCTCTGTTCCTTCTCCCCCAGACCATTACTGCTACACTAGCTCACAGCTTAAACTGTTAAATAGAATCCCAGAGGTAAAATGTGCCCATTCTATCTCGCTCGATGGGCTTCATGATAGGTGTTTACACTGTTGGTTTGAATTTTCTTCACTAGCTGTCTCCCCCTCACTTTCCAGGAAACTATATAAATTATTCTTGCTTAACTGCAGATCTTTGCCCAAACATATGGCGGAGATCTCGATGTTCTTAAAATACTCAAACCCAAAAGTCCTGTTTCTTACAGAAACCTGGTTTAACTTCTGCTCGGAGCCGGATATCGTCCAAGCACTTCCCCCGGGGTATTTATTTCAGAGGGTTGACAGAATGACAGGCAAGGGTGGTGGCATTGCTATTATATACAAAGACCATTTAACCTGCCGCCTGCTAGGCAGCCCGCTATTAGACTGCGAGAATTCCTACTTCTCAATAGAATTCACCCCCACCTTCTCTTTCTCAGGTATTCTTATCTATCGCCCACCTGGGGTGATGGGCCAATTTTGTAAATCCTTGTTAGAAACAGTTGTTAATCTCGCTAGTACTGCTGCTAATTTCACTCCCCTAGATTTTAATCTGCATTTTGATGACCCCTCAGCGCTGACCGCAACTGAACTTGCTCGATAACTCAAGGCCTATCAACTGTTACAGAAGATCCAGAGAGCGACCCATGTTAAAGGGCACCTCCTCGACACCATTTTTTCTAATTGGGGGGACCTAAAAGGGAAAGATTCCAACCCCCTCCCGTGGTCGGATCACTTTTTGATCCCCTTTCTCTGGTCCCCACTAATCACTGTATCACAAACCCAGCCTATACAAACCCGAACTCGTCCTTGGTCCACACTCCCTCTAGACAGGTGGGCTCAAGAACTTGAAAAGACTAAGCCGAACCCTGACTCTAACCCAGTTGCAGCTAATGAAAGATTCTGCAACTGGATTGAGGGATCTCTGAAAGTGGTGCTCCCCAAAAAATTTATTCAGAAGAACGGTGGACCTAACAAGTCTGCCTGTTTTTCCCCCAAATTACGTACCATAAAATAGCAATGTAAAAAACTGGAAAGAGTTTGAAGAAAAGATTTCTCACCCAATAAGAAACTGGAACATAGGGCGGCCATTGGAACGTAGAAGGCAGAAATAAAAAAAAGCCCAGGCCTCCTATTACGAGGAAAAGATCTCTCTATCTGCTAATTCCCTTAGAGAAACCATCCTCATTGTAAAAAAGTTACTCAAAGTTCACGCCCCTCAGGCTGTACCGGACACCTCGGGTCATTGCTGCAATGAATATGCAGAGTATTTCTTCACCAAAGTACAAAACATCCTCAAGTGCCTGTCCCATAAAGATAGTAACACTATAATCGAGCATGCGGATTCAGGTACGCATAAAACTGAACATTCTTTGGAGACCTTCACCCCGTTGACCCAAGAATCACTTCTAACCATGCTGTCATCGGTCAAAAGTGAATCGCCATTAGACCCTGCACCACCTAACATCCTGAAACTGGTAGTACTAACAGTTGCCCCCACTATCACTGGCCTGATCCATGCCTCACTTTCCACAGGTACCCCTGAGTGGAAAAGGGCAATGGTGAAAGCACTGCTAAAAAAAACAATCTGGACCCTGTGACTTGGGCAACTATCGCCCCATTTCGCTCCTCCCAGGAATCAGTAAGATTGCGGAGAAATATGTTAACCACACGCTCTCTGCATTCCTTGAGTCCCATGATCTGCTCCACCCCTCTCAAACGGGCTTTCACCCACACCAAGGTACTGAAACTTCCTTGTTGGCTGTGGTGAAAGAATCTAGAAAGGTTCTTGATTCGAGAGGGTCATCAGCCATAATCCTCCTTGACTTGAGCGCGGCCTTCGATACGGTGAACCATCGAATTTTGGTTCACCGTCTCAGGAGTGGAGGAGTGACCGGCACAGCTTTACTATGGCTGCAATCTTTCCTTAAAGAAAGATTCTTCAAGGTATTTGAAGGGGACACCATCTTAAAACCTAACCCCTTACAGTGTGGAGTTCCTCAGGGTTCATCTATGAGCCCCACTCTTTTTAATGTCTATATGGCCCCATTGGTGGATATTGTATCCCCCTTCGGAATCCATTTAGTAACATACGCTGATGATACACAGCTGGTTGTAGCATTGAACCATGCCGACCAGATGTTCAATGGCCTTCACTCCTGTCTCGAGTCTGTCACATTTAAAACTTAATGGTGAAAAAACAGAGCTCATGATTCTCGACAACCCTTTAAGCTTTAAAGCTAGCACTATGTGGCCAGCGTGTATGGGCCCAGAACCGGCCCTAAAAACAAAGATAAAAAGTCTGGGCATCATCTGGCTAGATCAGGACCTTACCTTTAAAGCTCATGCCAGGAAGGCTGCTGCTTCATGCTACTGCTTGGTTAGAATGTCCCACAAAGTGCTTCCCCTTCCACCCTTTCAAGCAAAAAAAACTGTTGTTTCAGGCACTAATTCTTTCGAGGATAGACTTTGGCAATGCCCTATATTTCAGGTGCTCCAAACCTAGTGGTTGCGAAACTGCCGACTGTACGAAATTGTGCTGCAAGATTGCTTATGGGGATCCCCAATCGTTGTTCAGCAAGGCCCGCATTATGCTCTCTCCATTGGCTTCCAGTGCAGGAAAGAATTAACTTTAAGGCCCTCTGTTTTGTCCATAAGTCTCTGGAAGGGAGTGGATCACCTATCAATACAGCTATGATTTGCCCCTATAGGGCGAACAGAAAACTCTGCTCAGATGAGCTCTACCTAGTAGTGGTTCCCAGAATCAAGAAAGCCAGAAGTGGCGGCCGGCTTTTTTCGTATAATTTCGCCATACTCTGGAATACCCTACCACTGTATCTTTTTAGGGAATCCAACCATCTTACCTTCCGAAAACAGCTAAAGACCTGGCTCTTCCCTTAGGGTCTCTGTCTGCACTAGTTTCTGTTTCAGCCCTGGGATGCTCCCGGGTAGCCATGCGCTATATAAATGCCATTTCATTACCCTGTGACCTAAATAACAGTAAGAAGGCCAACAGCACTATCCCTCACTGCCCCCAGCATAGGCCAAACTGAAGTGGCCTGAGAAGAGCGGTGGCTTCAGCGCCACCTAGCTGTCAATGTGCTGCACCGCACCTTGAGCTGCAGCTACCAGACCCATACCCTTACAGACATTGTAAGTGCCCTGCAAGCTCAGCAACAGCATGAAGTAGCCCAGACAGGGCTCAGCTTTTGAAAAGGACAAGCTACTCTGCTGCCAAGTGATAGGAAGCCTGTATTACCCCAGTGACTTTGCCCTAAACCATAATGGGATACGCGATCCAGAAGAGAGCATTTGCAGCTCACAAGCCATCCTATAAAGAAAAGAAGGACTGTTCTTCCTCAAGCACTGCTTGCATGGAGCCTGTAATGCCCTGCAATCTCATCCTGAGCAGTGCAACACGCACCATGTGAGACACCTGCAGCAGCACAAAAGTAGAGACTGTTCGTAAGAGTGATGCACACCTTCTGGGGGTCCTTTGATGACACCGCATGCTGCCAGGGGCCAGCAAAAAAAGTGACCAGACCCACATATATGCTGCACTGGACGAGCACTGTCTCCAGCAAGTTAGAAGGTAAGTTCAACAGGGTGGAGATTAGGTAGCTGAGGCAGCACTCTCCACGCCCCCTGGTGGGAAGTGACCTCCCCAGCAAGAAAGAGAAGGCATACGGGTAACCAGCAGAGGGCACCCTTCAAGAGATAATGCCAAGGGGGCATAGAGACGATGCACTGCTGCATGAAAGGAGCAGCAACAGATGGCCTGCCAGCACCACATGGCCATCCATGACCTATCAACGAGGATGGCACACAGAGTACCAACCCTGCCAAGCATGTGCAAACGTAGGCAGGGTCTAGTGCTGCAATGGCCCGGCATCGAGGTGCAAGCAATGCCCCCTCAAGCGAAGAGGAGGTGCACGGAAGGTTACCCACTGTCTACTAAGCTAAGCACCAAGGAGATCCCGGAAAAGGATAACCCAGAGGAGGGGCCCTGTGTGGCCCGAATGCAGGAAGGAAATTGTGTGCACCCTAACTGCACCAGCAACGTCATGAAGTGGGCCAAAGACTGCACCGAGAGTATCCTCCCAGTCATTTCATTAAGACGGAGTTACCAGTGGACCGATACAGGCAAGAGGAGATTCACACACCCCAAGTGTAAAGCTGTTACCACCACAGCTCCTTACTGGCCACGAAAGCAATTCCCAGAACACCTGGGTTAGGAGCTTCAAAAAGGTCCCTGAATGGGAAAACCGAGACATGAGGGCGGATGCCACCTAGCACTCAAGAGGAACAGGAGAACCAGATCCACAACTGCTGTGATCCTCACCAAGCCAGATCCAATACCTGAGGCTGGTGGCCGGACTAAGGAAACAGTTGACCACTGCACGGTCCTGGTGGCCGTCCCTGGAGAAGGTGTATGCCGCTGCACCGAGAACAAGAGACTTAACTGACTAGAGGTATCACCTGCATGATCCAGAGACCATTGAACACTGAGAGGCCCTGTTGACCTGTTTGAAAGCAGGTGCATGTCACTTCACCCAGAAGAAGAGCTTGAGGTATGACCTGCTGGGCTACACAAGGAACCTGATGACCGACCAAGTTCAGGAGGGAAAATTGTAAGAGGCCGGGCCTGAAAGCCATGCTCATGAAGACTCAAGCTGCTGATGGAGTGCATCCAGACACACAAGGAGCAAGCTACCAAGGTAACACGACAAGAGAAAGACCTAGAGACCACACGGTGGGAGACCCAAAAGTAAGCCGCAAGCATGCATGAACAGAGTCCCTGACTCACGCTTCTCAGCATGTCTGCCCAGACATAGCCACCGATGGCTCAGCCACCCAAAATTTCCAGGTGCAAGAATGCCTCCATGAATGAAGAAAGAGAACCCGTGGCCACCATCACTTCTGGTTATCGATGACTCAAGAAAGAAGTTCTGAAATCATCCAGGTGAGTTGTCACCATCTGTTGCCCAGGTACTACATGCAGCGGGCAACTCCATCATGCCATCCCAGGTCAAGCATGGCAACACCACCCCTGGAGTATCGAACAATCGAAGTGGAGTTCTACCCCGTTGCCTTAACAATTTACAAAAAACCTCAGTGACAATCGGAAGAGCCAGTGACTTTCTGCTCACCTGGCTTGCATCCGGATCAAAGTAGTGAGAGCACATCTTGACCAGGACCCATCTGCCCCTCACGTTGCGCAAGCAATTAGGCAGCAGCTTCTCAGCGGTCTAGCAGCTGCCTTGACATAAGCAAAGGCAGTCCCAGTTCAGCCCTCAAACAGTTCTGTGGCAATTCAACCAAGGGGCCTCCCTCAAGTGTGAGAGATGGACTTGATGTTGCCCCACCAACGGATTCCAGGAAGGTAGCAAGGCCGTCTAACAAAGACTCCAGCAAGTTGCATCACACCAAGACTGTCTTCAGTGGATCAGGCAACACCATTGTGAACCTTTGCAATGGACTTCGACCACACTCCTGATGCACCCTGTTTCTGAACTATTGAGACCTACCACAGATCGTCCTCAGCATCAGCGGAGTGGAACAGCTTCAGACCATGGACACGTTTCCACCGGTATGCTGCCAGAGTGCTTCTGATGTATCCAAGCAAGCATTCGTGCCCTGAACCCCTCAGGTTAAATTCTGGATGCCGGTGAAGATGTCCTATTGCAGTCTGTGTCATCAGCCCCATGTCGACTGCTGTCCCTCTGATCAGTTCTACATGTGCATGGACCCTATGGTGTTCATTTTATTGTTGTTTTGTCCCATAGGTTGGACTTGTTTTTGTTTTTAATAAAGTTTGGGAGGAATGTATCGTCCTGCTGGACATGTTCTAGTGTCCCAGCATCGACTAATTAACCAGCCACTCCTTTGAGGGCTGGCCTTCACACACACCCCACACCCATCGAACACAGGTGTCACGTGTGATGTGGGCCTGCTAATAAAAAAGCCTGAGCGCTCGTGCTCAGGGTCAGTTCCAGTATCCTATACTATGTGTCTGTGCCCTTATTTCTAAAGTATGTGGGGAGTAGGTGGAGAGGTGTGGCTCACTGGTTAGAGGCGGCAGACCCGTAAGCAGAGGACGGCCCGGGACCAGGGTTCGATTCCCGACGCGGCAGGGTCGTGGACCAGGGTCAGCGGGCTCGATAATTCTCGCCTCGGTGCCTACTCCAGTCAGGGACCACACTCGGCAACTCTGGGCATTAGCTTGCCTCATCTTCACAACGGCCCCCCCAGACCGCCGGGGATGCTTGGTCGCACCTTAGAGATACCCATTAGGGACCATCTCTCAGGGTGAGCCAGGACGGGTTCCCCAGCGGTCGAAGCGCGGAGATACTCCTCCGGGAGTTGATTCTAGCGCTATCTAAACCCACAATTAAATTAAATTAAGACCCACAACTTTACACCTCTTTCAACACAGCACCATAATCACCATGTTCTTTGCACTCTGAATGTGTTACGAGATGACTGAGGCACAGAAAGTGAAACTAAATGATGATGCACTGCGCACAGCACATAGTCATTGCAGGTAGGCTAGTTTGGCAACCCCAACACTGAAGAGGCCTCTCTATTTTTTAAACGATTACATAGATTTGTGAAAACTGAGCCCATACAGTCCTGTCACCTTAAGCTTGGGCTGAGCAGAGGCTTCCGTGGGTTTTTTTCTGTGCGTGGCAATGAACTTGGCAAAGGGACCCCAGGATAACAAAGCCTGGCCACCCCCTCGGGCCTGCAAAAGGGTAGCTGCTTTTGTGTTGATGAGCAGTGCATACTCGGAAAATATCTGGCTTTTTTTGTGTTTCTGAAATAGCATACTCAAACATAAAACTATATTATTAAACATACTTTAAGGGAAAATTAATTTAAGAAATATTTTCAGTGAGGATTAGCATTTTTAGCAGCCAGGACAGCAGCACACTGGGGTTCTATGATAAATCTCTCCAATTAAAGCCAGAAAATCTAATCAAAAAGTCTGTGTGAGCAGCAGCAGATGTCTGTTAGCTTGTTGGAATGCCCTGCTTTCAGTGGTGGCTCATTGTCTAGCTGTGCTCTCAAATGAGCAAGCACAGGCAGCACAAATGTGGGCCCAGTGCCTAGGCCTTAACTAGCAACCATGCAAGCCTGTTGCAATGTGCTGAGGAGGAGGGTAGATGCTGGAGAGGCTGCCCATAGAATGACTGATGGAGATGATTTTTCACTGGAGATTCTCGTGTAGAAAAATTAGCTGCTTGCTTGGTGGCACTAGTGGCAGTGATGGCCTCCTGGGGATATATGAACAACCTGAGAACAACTAATGTAAGGGGCTGAGCACTCTGAGGGACCTCTGTTTGCAGTTGAAGAAATTAAATGGCCTAGAGATAGAGTGTTGATATGTTGAACAGTTGGTGTCAGTCTTGTCTGACAAAGGTAAATGTTTGCATAAGGGAACACTGCCATGTTGGAGCCAGGTGATGAGGGTAACACTATTCTCAATACAGCTGAATAGTTGGGTGCAGCAAGCTGATTTGCCATGTCCCTCTGAGTGCTAGTTATTCATGACGCAACAATTCCATAGTTGTAGTTCCACTAACTAAATGAGATACTCATAATGTGTAATATGCCATTCAGAGTCTGCCACACTGCAATCATTTGTGAAACTCACAATTGATTGCAAACATAGGATTGAAGGTTTCTAATTAGAATAGAGAGGGAGATTGCATATATGTAACCAACTACAGTTCTTGCATCTTTGTATTGTAGCCGTTATGCCGTGCTTCAGAACCCTATCGAAGCCACAAAGCAGTTTCGGTTCAAAAAACTTTATTCAGCGTTAGCCATAAAAGCATTAAAAACATTTCTATATACAAAAGTATTTAAAAATTCGCATAAACAATAACATTGTCATAGCTTAATGTGAAGGAATCCTAAAACATAAAATACCAGCGACTTCCTCTCTTTGCCTTTCAACAAGTAGCTAAGAATTTTGGATCCTGCTTAGCAAAATATCTGAATTCCGAATACATGGATTCCAATCAGTATAATCATCTTAAATGTAAAAGTTCGTAACATTTTCTAATAGCTAGTGCATTCTTAATGAAATGTAACACAGCCTAGCACATATATAGAGAAAGCAATTTTTGTAAACATTCCTAGCCTACTGGAAATGTCAGTTCAATTCAAAATAAGTTTGATTCGATTTCATCAGTGGAAATCATAAAATCAAAATACATATATGAAAAACAAGTACTATTTACAAAGCTAAAAATCATGTACATATTAATTAAATATATGACAATCTTATTTAAAAAGTTAAGAACCTTCAGCAACAATTACTGTTGCTATGAAAATTTATCCTAAAAACTCACATTTACATCAACGGAAGATCACAATATGATGGAATTATGTATCTAATTACATTCTTTAAAAACATTGACATAGACCACATAGTATACTCATTGGCTAACAACTGAAAGGATAAAATGTTGGGCGACATTTCCTTAGGCCAAGCACCCTTAAGATTGGAAACATCTAAATCTTTCTCTGCTTTTCATAAAATTTTCAAATACCACAACATGAATTGTTGTCTGCTGTGACATATCGTCACATGGACATTTACAAAGCAACCATGACTAGTCACTAATTACAGAAAAGCTTGTCAGGTGATGGAAAATGCCTAACCTAAATCGAGTTAAAACAAATTTGTCCTGCGTCCCCTCAATGGATTGTAAATATGGCTGTATCATTTGGTCAGGATCATTTGGTTGTTACAAACACTCGGCTTCACTATTTCCGAGGATAATCTAAGAGACTCCACAAGCATCATGCACTCTCTTTTAAGTTCTTTTCTGCTGATGTGCTCTAGGGATTTCGGCTGCTCATAATATTCCAGGTGACCTAAGTCGCTCATGAATTCTTTGATAAACTTCATCCAGGGTATTCTAAGTACCCACTGTGAATTAAGACAGTTCCTTCTAATATCCCTATGAAGGGTGGTTTTCTCCGAGGACCAAATCTTATGCTATAAAAGAATTGGCTGTATTTTAATTAAATCTGATAAGTAAAGTAACCCCAGCTCCGCACAGTATACATATGTAGAACAGCCACCCGAAACAGCTAGTACAAATCTTAAAAAAACATTCTCCAACAGTTGTAGGGGCTGACAATCATAATAGCCCCATACCCCAGCACCATACATAGCAGTAGTTATGCACTTAGACATATATATATATTTATTAATGCTACAGGCATTTTTTTGCCCAGCTTCCTTGAGAAGTTAGCCAAGGCTGCCGGAGCTTTCAAAAACAGTAGCTTTCTTGATTTAATTGCCTGGCATCATGAGCCATTCTGGTTGAACAGGATACCCAAGTACAGATAAATTCAATCTTCTTATTATCTATGAGAATATCCCTTCACTTTGAGCTCTCTTTTCCGCACTTCATCATAAAAGTCTTCAATGTATTTACTTGCAACCCCAGATTCTGCATGCAAGCATCAAAACTTATCAATAGACGTTGCAGCCCCAACTGAGTGTGTGATATCAGCACAGCATCATCAGCATAGAGGAGGGTGGGTATTGGGCAATGTTCAATCTGTGGTAAATCCTGGCACTGATCAGGCAGTGTCTGTCCCAGTGTCTCTGCCAAACTGCATCCCTGTCTTACCCCTCTCTCTATGCTGAATGATACAGTGCACTTGCCCTTAACCCCATATCAAACCCTTGCTTTGATGCCAGAGTACAATTGCCTCAAGAAGTCTAAAAGTGTTGGCTCCACAACTAAATTGCCCAATACAATCCATAATTTATAGTGCCTGACACAATCAAAGGCCAACGATAAGTCTACAAATGCCAAAAACAGTCTACATTGTTTTGCCAGAATGTTTTTCCCAATTAATAGGTTCAGATTAAGTCCCAGCTCGACAGTGCCAAGTCCTGATCGAAAGCCAAAATGCAACTCAGATAAAATATCATTGGCTTTGGCCCAGTCCTGAAGTTTATTTAGTACGATGTGTCCAGTCACATTGACCAAAGAATCATGTAGTGAGATTGGCCGGTAGCAGATGGGATTCTGGCGATCACCGTGTATATCAGAACTAAAGAGTGATTCCGACTAGGTATCAATAAAACCTATGGTACAATAAAGCTGTTATAACTCGTGTCAGTAGTGGGCCACACAGGGCAATATTAGCATTAAAGAGGTCTACTGGTATACCATCGGGCCAGAAGTTTTCCCCCTTTAATTGCTTCAAAGGCTAAATTAACCTCTTCTATGGTGAACTGAAGGTTTATTGGAGATCTGGAGGGGCAATGACGATCGTAATTGTTGGAGCTCCAGCAGTTCCTATCTTCTCTACTGGAAGTGCATACATATTAGACTAGTGATTCACCCATTCCTATTCACTGATCGCGATCTCAATGGTTGGAGTATCCTGGGGGCTCAGGAAGGTTTTTTTTACTGCCCTTAAGGACGCATTATTAGCTCTAACCAAGGTTGCTTCATGCAGGGCCCTACATGCATACTCTCTCATGCCCTTCTTGTGTTCTCTAAGTGATTGTTTACACTCCAATCTACATGCTCTGAATTCGTGTTTAGCTTTTAAAGGTTTGTGTAGCACATATTTCAGTTTCCTATATGCCCTCATACATCTAGTGTCAAACCAACAGTGATCTTTCTTGTTCCCTTTTCTATTTTTGACCGATAAGCCTTCATAAGTACATAAGTAATCAATTGGATGAATTCTAAAATTTTAACATGACTAATATATGCGTTGCAGAACTCCGGGGCTAAAAAGGAGGATCTTTAGACTGTATATAGTGGACAGAACAAACTAAAGTGACTAATACATTCATTTAAGTTGTCGGTGATCGTGAGGAGGTGTAGTAGCACTGGAGATCTGATTGTGCTTCTGCCCGTGAATTTGCCCACTGCTCGTCGGACCCGCTCCGCGGGTCCCGCTTCGTTGTTTGAGGTTACTAACTTTGCTTGCACCAGGATTAGCGCTGAAATGCTGTGTTTAGGAAAGGTGAGGGTTCAACTGGCTACAGGGCTGCGAGCGTACATACAGGGACTTCATCTCCCAGGAGTCCCAGTATGACCAATTAACATCACCTGGTCCGCTCTCCCTGCATGCCTGCCCCGCCCCCTGACCACGAAGGAGTAAAAACTGCTGCTTCCTGTGAGACCGAGGGACATTCATTTAAGTTGTCGGTGAACGTGAGGAGGTGTAGCAGCACTGCAGATCTGATTGTGCTTCTGCCCGTGAATTTGCCCACTGCTCGCCGGACCCGCTCCGCGGGTCCTGCTTCGTTGTTTGAGGTTACTGACTTTGCTTGCACCAGGATTAGCGCTGAAACGCTGTGTTTAGGAAAGGTGAGGGTTCAACTGGCAACAGGGCTGCGAGCGTACATACAGGGACTTCATCTCCCAGGAGTCCCTGCATGACCAATTAATATCACCTGGTCCGCTCTCCCTGCATGCCTGCCCCGCCCCCTGACCACGAAGGAGTAAAAACTGCCGCTTCCTGTGAGACCGAGGGACATTCATTTAGGTTGTCGGTGATCGTGAGGAGGTGTAGCAGCACTGGAGATCTGATTGTGCTTCTGCCCATGAATTTGCCCACTGCTCACCGGACCCGCTCCGCGGGTCCCGCTCCGTTGTTTGAGGTTACTGACTTTGCTTGCACCAGGATTAGCGCTGAAACGCTGTGTTTAGGAAAGGTGAGGGTTCAACTGGCAACAGGGCTGCGAGCGTACATACAGGGACTTCATCTCCCAGGAGTCCCTGCATGACCAATTAACATCACCTGGTCCGCTCTCCCTGCATGCCTGCCCCGCCCCCTGACCACGAAGGAGTAAAAACTGCCACTTCCTGTGAGACCGAGGGACATTCATTTAAGTTGTCGGTGATCGTGAGGAGGTGTAGCAGCACTGGAGATCTGATTGTGCTTCTGCCCGTGAATTTGCCCACTGCTCGCCGGACCCGCTCCGCGGGTCCCGCTTCGTTGTTTGAGGTTACTGACTTTGCTTGCACCAGGATTAGCGCTGAAACGCTGTGTTTAGGAAAGGTGAGGGTTCAACTGGCTACAGGGCTGCGAGCGTACATACAGGGACTTCATCTCCCAGGAGTCCCTGCATGACCAATTAACATCACCTGGTCTGCTCTCCCTGCATGCCTGCCCCGCCCCTAACCACTCTCCCTCTCTTTAAAGCATCCCGGGAGAAGCCCGGAACAAGGGCGGGACCGTCTGAGGCCGTCCAAGATCGTTTGAGGCCGGGCTGGGCTATTCCCCTTAAATCTGATTTTTAAGCTGTTTACTTTTTGCTACTTATTTATTGTATTTTAGTACTGTCACTAACCAGTTATGGCATTACGCTCTGGGAAGGGAAGAAATGTTCAATTGCAACCACGTATGGGGTGGTCAGTGGAACAATGGACCAATTTATAAAACGAGCAACAGTGATTTTAGAGAAAGAGATAGCTCTTACTGAGAAAAGTCTGTCCCTAGATCTCAATACAGGGAAACGCTCATCTTTAGGCCCTATTGGGACTGTGATCTCTCCTGATCCATTAAGATTACCTAAACCTATTATTACCCAGGAAGCTCGTTCCTGTCCGAGCCCAATGATTTTGGTTGCGGACAATCCAGCGGATTGTTCTATCCCCAATCTTACTCCACCTAGCATGATTTCTAGTAGTCTAATCGGTAGAGCCTCTAGCCCTTCTCCGTCACATAGGTCCACTACAGAAACCCAAAAAATAGGTTTACTTGTAAATACCAAACCCAGTAAAAGGAAAAGAGGGGGTGGTCCGCAGAAGGGTGGACATGCTAAAATTGGAAAACATTGATCCCTAACGATACTACCCAGCCAACAAACCCAACTTTGGTCAAAAGAGGTCCAGCCCAACAGATTCCCATGAGTGGTGCTGGTGATGGTCTTTTGGGCAAACTGGAAACCTTAATCAAATCCTTGATCTTACCCCTAGTGGAGAGAACAAGGTTGATTAACTTAAAATTAGACAAGTTGGAGAACCTTGTTTCATCAAATACAGATGTACTGAACACATTAGTTAAAGGAATGGAAAACCCCAATGTACTGATTGTTGAATCCCAAAAAACAGGGATAGATAATGGAATAAGTGCTTCAACACCAGTCATAAATGACATTCCTAATTCCCAAGAAGTACAACATAGTACGGAGATTCCCCTTGTAGGCAAAACCACTATAGTTACCACACAGGCTAGCCATACTGGGGTGGGGGCGGTGTCTAATACGAAGGTTGCACTGCAAGTTCCAGTTCCTGGTAGTGGGTTATCTGGGTATTCTTGGTTGGAGAAGGAGAAAAACAAGCAGCGATTGCCTTGTGTAAATCTTCCCCCTGAATCCACACCTTATACTATCATTCTGGTGGGAGTCCCTTCATTGGGGGAGGATAGACAAGAATCAGATAGAGAGCTAAAGAATAAAGTCATATTTTGGCTTAACAAGAAAAGATCTCTCCCTCTCTAATACTGAGATACTGTGTGTTAGAAGGGTGAATTGGGTGGGACAATGTCCAAAGGATTTAGAGGGTGACTGTATCATTGTGAATTTTAGGGACCCTTGGGTGGTTGATTTTATCCGTAGAGAGCCAAGATTTGGGAGGGAGGGAGATATACAATCCTTAGGTCTTGATTATTTCTACCCTCGCTCAACCTACTTATTTTTCAATCTATGTAGGAGAAGATATCCGGGGGGAAATCCTGTAGTTCAGATGGAGCGACAGCTTCCTTTGTCCAACCGGTTCGAGCCCTTTATAGGTCTTGAGGGGGTAGATTGACTTTCATACAGGCACGGTAAAAATAGTTGGCCGATGAATCCTGAAATGGTCTCTATAGGGACTGGTATTATTGGGAGGGAAGTATCCGTCCCTGATGGTTTAATCTTAGGTAGCCCATTGTAGTTGGTGACGGCGATAACGGAGGGAGTGCAAGGAAAGAGGCAGTCCGCACTTCCAACCAGGATAACTACAGATAGAGATCCCTTGTTGGAGAGTGGAGGGCTACTGAGTAATAGTCTCCAGGCTATCGAACATTCTCAATCCCTTAGTATGAATACCCCGCTTAAAATAGTTTCCTGGAATATCGCGGGGTTGAAAAGCAAGGTAGGCCTAGGAGAGTGGGCTGACTTTGTGGACAACCATGACATCTTAATATTTCAGGAAACCTGGGCCCTTGATCCTATTTATAGACATGGGTATATTAATTTTTATAAACTCGCCCAGAGGTGTAGAATGGGCAGAGCTTCTGGGGGATTAACTATTTGGGTGAGGCAGTCACTCAGTTATAGGACCAATGAAGTGCTAGTGGATAATCCTGATATTCTTGGGATTATGCTGACGAGTCCCAACCTCCAGGAGATTTTCATTGTTAACATACATGCTCACGGACTCCCTGGGGGACGTAGTCCGTTGGTCATTAGAGAATTAGATCTCCTCCTTAATAATATCGGTAGGGATAAGTTCGTGGTAGTGGCGGGGGATTTTAATTGTACTTTCGAACGGCACCAATGTGAGGGAGTGGATATATTTGCTGAAGAAGATGTGCAATGGAATATCCCTCCCCTCGAACTAAAACCGATTAAGCGTGGGACTGAGGCAGCACTACAATGGATGGGTTTGTGTCTTGAGTGGGGGTTGAGAGCGGTCAATGGCCGATCACATTCCGATAAAGAAGGCCGGGCCACATTTGACAACGGCACCAGTACTAGTCGAATTGATTATATTTTAATCGGGGTCGAGCACTGGGTGCTATTGGAGGATATGTTAATAAAGGCTCGACCTGAGAGCGACCATAACCCGTTAGTGCTTGGTCTAAATCTAAAGGACTGCCTAAGGAGATTAAGTCCGACTGAGTGTGCAACTGCAGAGGCAATTCTAACAAACGACAGTAGAAGGCTCAGGTGGAGCAGGATAGTGGAGGATCCTATAACATTAGATAGAATTTCATTAGAGGTCTCTTCCACCTTATCTGCTCTGCAAGCTCTGGTTGATCCGTTGGACCAATCATCGTACATAATTGGTCAGCATGACAAGCTCTTTGGCGTTTTAAAATGTCTTTTTACTACAAGTTTTAAACCTATGAACTTAAAGGTCCCAAAAACAGGAAAAAAATGGTATAATAATTCCTGTAGACAGGCGCATACCCATCTGATTAAAGCCTTAAAATCTAGAGATGTAACAGAAATTAGGATGGCAAGGCTTGCGTATAAAAAGGTACAAAGAGAGTCAAGGAGAGAATGGGATGATCTGCATTGGCTGGACTTGTATGAAGCCAGTAAGTCAAAGGACCAGACCAAGTTTTGGCAGTTACTCAAATGGGGTAGTAATCAGGACTGCCAGATCCCGACGAATTTTGTCTCGCCAGAAGTGTGGGTAGAACATTTTGAGCACCAGTTTAGGGGTAGTGAACCAGAAACTGTGTGTGGCTTACCTGCTCTTTCTTTAAGTGAATCACTGATCTGTTCATCAATAGTTTTTGAGAATACAGATGCAGAGTTTGCACTGGGCTTGACTAAAGCAGGTAAAGCCACTGGCATAGATTGTATCCCGGCCGACTTATTCAAATTTGATTTAACGAATTGGGTCCCTTATATCACTTTTATAGCTAATGCCATTGCAAGTGGTGCCCAAATCCCGGATTCATGGCGTGGGGCGGAAATCTTACCTATATTTAAGAAGGGGGAACGTTCGGCTCCGGAAAATTATCGACCTATTAGTCTAATAGATTCAATTCAGAAAGTTGTAGCTAGGATGGTGTTGGCTAAAATCCTTGAATGCAGGCAGGATTTAGACCCAGTGTCAGTACAATTGATCAGGTGTTTAGATTCCTTCTCATATATTGGAAGGTGGTGACTTTGGGCGGTGGAACTATTTACGCAGCGTTTGTAGACGTAAAGTCTGCATTGGACCTCTTACCAAGAGAAAAGCTATGGGCTGCCCTAAGAAACATGGGAATGCCGCCAGCACTCCTGGATATAATAATAAGATTACACGAGGCTAACTTTGCCCAGGTGAGATGGGGCAGGCAAGGACAGATAACAGAGAGGTTTCCAGTCACCCGTGGCGTCCGCCAGGGATGTGTCCTTGCACCGACACTGTTTTTGTTATTCATTAACAGGGTCGTGTGGTACTAATTTCCCACTTCTCATCTTTGCGGATGATACCCTCATCCTATCCAAGACTCAAAAGGGGCTCCAACTCGCCATAAATAAGTTTGAGGAGTTTTGTAAAGACAACGACCTCCAAGTCAATGTCAGCAAGACAAAATTTATGGTGTTTACTAGAAATAAGACACAGAAGGGTCACGTTAGGATGAACGGTGTCGAACTAAAGCAGGTGGAAGTTATGACATATTTAGGGATTGTACTTGAAAACAAGTTAAGATGGAAACCACAGGTTGATGTCCTGTCACTGAAATTTGTCCAACTATCTGGTACTTTAATCAAGGAACAAAGAACCTCTACAACCAAAAGGATTGGCCCTGCATTAAGAATTTATAATGCCAAAATAAGTTCAGCAATCCTGTATGGTGCAGATCTATGGGGCTCTTCAGACTTGTCCTCCTTGGTTAAAGTCCAAAATAAATTTCTACGTAACCTATTTGGCCTGCCCCAATCTAGTCCCTTGAAACCCCTGTTACTAGACCTGGGTTGTTACCCCATTGACAAAGTGGCACAGTTTAGATCCGTTGCTATGTGGAGAAGGATCTGGTCAACACCTGAACTTGCTACTTATGCAAAGGAGATATTAGATGTTAGATCCATTTTGGGATCTGCTAACATCCCTTGGTTTAGAAATGTGAGATCGATACTGGTAAACATGGGCCATGATCAGTTATGGTCGGATCCCGGCAATAACATTTTTCCTTCAAAAAAGGATTTTAAAGAACAGTACTGGGCGACTATACGTTATCAATATATAGTCCAGTCAGATCCCACTTCTCTTTCTGGTAGATTCCTGGAACACAAGCTCACTCCCTCTTTAGAGGAGTATTGGGATGTAATTACAAAGAGCTGTGACAGAAAACTATACCATTAGTTTAGGGTGGGGTCACTTCCAGTGAGATCCTTTACAGTTACATGGCGTGGCCAGACGAATGAGTTCTGCCCTTGGTGTAGGGACAAAAAAGAGTCCATAGGCCATGTATTTTTTGTTTGCCCATCCTATTCAGCCCCCCGAGGAAAATGGCTTAAACCCATCTGTAAAAACATGAAAACTCGGGTGTGCCAGGAGGCATTATGGCTCTTAAGGACTAATGCATCGATTCCAGTGGTCATAGCCGTTGCAAAATTTCTGGGTTGGACATGGATTATTAGAGCCAGTCAACATTGTAATAGCGGCTAAATAGCCCCTTATAATAAGAACATATTTCTAACACGTCTTTACCCAACAATTTAATCACTTTTTAATCCTATTTTATTGTGTATAATATGTTTAACTCCGCTTATTAGTGATGATTTGTGCTAATTAACTCTTGTATGTATTCTATTCTATTCTTCTGATTTTTTAATATTATGTGTAATTTTGACATCTGGAGTTTTTAGTTATGAGTGGAATGTTTCTTGCATGTCTTTTATGATGAAATAATATCGAAATAAAGACGTATGAACTGAACTGACTAATACTTTGGTTCACTGTATTTTCACAATGACAAGGGGCTAAATCATGCTGCCAAACACAATGAGGCAGGAAAATAACTTTAGGAAGGATTAAGTTCAATCTAAAAAGAATAAGGTAGGCTCAGTGTATAGGACTATCGATCCACAATAGATATGGTTCTATATTGCTGACAGTTGACACCTGTAGATAGTTCTCAACAGTCTGCATTGTCTGCCCTCTCAATATTCTATCATCCAAACGGAACTCAGAGAAACGTTGCTTCACGATCTCCTTAAAATTTGGGCCCGGATTTTGTGGTTTCAAAAGCATTTCCCTTAGGCCAGCTTTCGAAAAGTTATTTTTAAATATGCAAGCCAAGGTATCCTGTTAGCTTTATCTGAGGTTAAGCAAACATTAATGCATGTCCTAACCAATACCACATCTGGATTCTGCCAACATTTATTTAACAGGAGGAGTGGAGCTAAGCCGATCTGATCCTCCACATAAGGTAAACCCAATTCCCCATGGCAAACAAAATTAGCAGAATTTTTGGGGATGGCAAGCAGTCTACGTGTAAAACCATTTTCCATGCGTTGGAGTGCATCTGCTTTGTAGCACCCCCAAACTCCTGCACCATAAAGGACTGCCGAGATACCTTTTGTTTCATATAGAGTTATGATCTCAGCCATTGGAGTATGTTGTAGTTTGTGTGCAAATCAGAAAAATAACCTCAATTTTGCTGTCAAATTGTTGCGTTTCCACCAAAAGGAGGGATTTCCACAAAAGGGATGAACTGAATGTTAGCCCTAGAATTTTTTTGGATGTTTAAGGGCCCACAGGTCATTATGTAGGAATTGGAGTAATTTACTTTTGAATCTAGGTCTTCCATAAAACCCACAAAAGAGTTTAACACCCCTGAAGACCATTTGCCAAGCGTGCGATCAGTACTGCGTCATCTGCATAAAGCAGGATCAGTATCGATTAATCTCCTATTTAGGTAGGTCCTTTCCTAATGTTATTTAGTGCTTACTTATTCCAGTTATATAGAGCAAGAAGAGAAAGGGGCTAAAATACATCCTTGTCTCACTACTCTTGACAAGCCTATTACGGAAGTGTTTTCACCTTGTGGGATGAAACACACTGTAACATTTAAATTGTAATGTAGACACTGTATTAAATTGAGAAGTTTGGCATCAGCCCTCATGTCCTCCATATTTTCCCATGGTTGACTAAATCAAATTCACTCGTTAAATAAAAAAGACATGTGCAGGACCCTCTTTTTTGCCATCACGTATTTACTCAGATTTAGTTCTTGTTCCACTGTCCTGCTCCATTTTTTGCCATCACGTATGTACGCATATTTAGTTCTCATTCCAATGCACTGGTCAAAAACCAAACTTGACTTTTGACAAGATATTGTTTTCTTCTGCCCAAGCCACCAGGCAAGCGATCACGCAAACATTTCCAAAGTTAAATCAATAAGGGAGATTGGTCTATAACATGCGGGTGATAGTTTGTCCCCTTTTTAAAATATGAGGAATATAATAGTCAACCACTGGGACTCAGGAATGTGGCTTGCTACAATGCTCCTTAATACATTTTTTAACACCCATAATTGAACATTGGATTTAAATTGGTCAACCAGTACCCCGTCTGGTACTGGCACCGCGACTACTTCGCTTAATTCTATGAAGATGGGGAAGCTCTGTTGACTCGGCTCTAGGGCCTACTTCCTACTCATATACTTGTGAGCACCTTTCACTTGGCTGACAAACTCTGGTAAAGTGTCTCACCCACTCATCTTCCAGGATCAAGGATTCAACCTTTGGCCTATTGTGATTGGAGAGAAAAATGATGGTTTATACCTCCCAAAACTTGGTACAATACCTTAACTTTGCTACAGCTAAAAGACCCTACTAGGCTTTGGTTTTTATCTACATTTTCATTTACTCTAATATGATCTAATATTGACATCTAGCATTTTGAATATTGAGTAAGGATTGTGGGTTTGCTTTAAGCATAGTCTTCAGTCGTTTATGGGCAGCTGTGCAGGCAGAACTAAACCATTGGAGTAAGATTTTTGTTTATTTATGGATAACTTGTCTAAAATATATCTACATAAATGATTGAACTCTGTCATAAATGATCAAACTCTGTCAGTATAGTAGTGTTGTTAGCTTTTTCCGATAGACTGACTAAAACCAGTTTTATATTTTCTTTCATTAATTATTTGATTAAAATGAATGGGATCAACTTTATCCCACAAGACTCTCAATCCTGCTTTTTGAATCTGATAACTGCCGGCCTTTTTTAAATTAAATTTTAATGTAATAGTCAGTGGGTTATGGTCACTAAAACATTTTGGGACAATTTTGAAAATCCCAAACATCCCAAACAAGTGAGGAGAATTCTGCAGATATTAATATAAATTCAATGGTACTTCCTAGGAAGATTTCTATGAAGGTAGAAATGTATTGACGTTCCCTTACCAGGTTGACACAAGTAAAAATTAAATCATATATTAGTATTAAGATGTTTAGGGAATCATCAAGCGTTGTATAACTATAATGTGACCCATTCTCTCCGTTGTCCACAGAAAAATCAAAAACACAAATTGTCTATCATCCAAGTGACATAATGAGATATTAAAACCCCCACCCATAACAATACGACTTTCATATTCAAATGCAAATAAATGTTCTCCAAAAAGTTGCCTAAATCCTTAATTATATTGAACACGTGTTGGTTAAAAACTTTATTATAGAAATGAATCAAAAAATGATCAGGCTCCTTTAAAAGGGATATCAAAGATACCAAAAAATAGGATGATGAAGATTCAAATGAAATGTGAGTGTTATGTATTTGGATAGAGATAAAAATAGCCAGGCCACTCCTAGCCCTCTTGGATGAAGAAGAAAGCGCTGATCGGAACAAGACATTATAACCATCAATATAAAAAGGCTCTATCAGCCAAGTTTCCTGAACACGGATAATGTCAGTGGTAGACATAAAGCTTAGCCAATCATGATTGTTTAACTTTGTACAGGGCCTGTGATATTCCAAGAAACCAGGGTGAAAGATTTTGTCAACTCCTCAGAGTCTGAGTTTGTATTAGGGGCCTTGATGTCCAGGCTAAGGTGTGTTTCCTGCAGCTAACTCTGCAAAATGAATGTAGAGTGAAACAGCCATCTCTCCTCCTGAGGTGTTTGGCTCGATAACGGGAGGGAGTCAATCGATCATGCTCAGATCACTTAGCGGCTGACAACGTTTGACCCACATACATTTGGCTGGGATCGGGTTTATGATGGGATAATTTTCAATTTCTGAACTATTGACGGGTTGGGTTGGTTGGGGAGTAATGATTTATAGAAGATTCCCTTGTGATTTTCTGTTATGTAGTTCAAATGTTGTAACATGGTTTGTACAAATCCTAGTTTTTTAAAATTAATCATTATACAATCTCCCTTTGAGGGCTTTTTAGAGTTGCAGACCTAGCTGACCCTTCTGGAGTACAAGATTTTGTTGTTCAAATCTCCCTGGAATCTAGACTTTGTAATAACTAATGTGTGGACTTGCGAATTAGTGCCTCTGTAGCTTTGCCTTTCCCAAAGGTAAGGGTGGAACTTTCTCCAGTATCACCGCAAATGGAGTATTCTTGGGTAGTAATTGCTAAGATCCTTCTTTCATGCCTTCTAATATGTTTGTATATTCAATGCCCCTTAGGATAGGCATATCCATTATATTTTCCCCTGATTTATGTTGCTCTTGTTGGACACCTATACACTGAGTATCTTCACGAGGTGCCATTTCCACTTCAGAAGTAGAAGGTATTTTGATAGAGTTCTGGACTGGTTCGAATGTTGCCACACTGTGACTGCTAGGTGTTTTTGCGCAAGTCACCTGAGGAAAATGTAATAATATCTTGGTCCAGCTCGGCTTTGAATAATGTTGTAATCTTGCCCTAATTTCCTACAGAAGTCATTTATTAAGGAGTCCACCTTATCAAAAAACACTTCCAATTGGTCTCTCCCAGGGATTGCATGACTCTTTGTTCTTACAACAATTTCTTGGTTTTGTTTGGATCCTTCAAAATGGCTTGGTTTATTCCTTTTTTGGGCACCATTTATTTTGGGTCTATTCTTCGCTACCCTTCTTTCTATTGGGGGGAGTGAACTCATTAGCAAAAAGGTCTCTATGCTTAGAGGGTTGTCAGTGTTATTCCTTAAGCCTACACAGGGACTAACCACATCTCTTGGTACATGAACACCCTGGGCAAATTGCATGTTGCTATGTGGGCCTAAAATAGGGGTAGAAGTAGGAGAAGTTCTCCTCCTCCTATCAACAATCACAATTGACTCTAAAGTGGGACTTTATGCCAGCTTTTGTGCTGCGTCAATTCTTCCTTCCACTTGTTGTAGTTCTGATGTTATGACCTCAGTAACCGTGGAAAAGTAATTCGTAGTTGAAGACTGAGAAGGAGGTTGGCCACTGCCTTTACCAGTGGGGGGTGCAACTTTTCTTTTACCCCTACTGATTAAAATTTCAGGTGTGCTTCTGCTTCCACAATAGTAGCGCCCTTTGAACAGCATTCCAAAATACTCAGATCAAGAGAAATGGCTGGCCAGCTCTTGTCCTGGTCTTTGCATGGACACAGCAGGACGTCCTGCTCCCCGGGGTCTTTGAAGTGCTTTTAGCATGTTCGTGCAGCTGTGCCCCGACTCCTTAGTAAGAGGAATGCTGGGGGACAAAGTCCCACACCAGGAGTAGCCAGGAATGGAGAGTGAGGGAAATGTGGCATGATGTTAATGTTTCAAGCCACATGAGCCTTGAAGCCCTCTTAGCAAGTTGGTGCAGCTGTGCCCGACCTCTTTAGTAAAAGGGGATGAAGTCCTATCCCAGGAATAGCCAGGAATGAAGAGTGAGGCAAGTGCGGCAAGATGTAAGGGTCTTGCGCCGCGTGGGCCTTAAAGCACTTTTAGCATGTTGATGCAGCTGTGCCCCACCTCATCAGTAGGAGGAATTTTGGGGGACAAAATCCCACCCCAGGAGTAGCCAGGAATGAAGAGTGACAATATATATATTTTTTAAAAAAAATTCAAAAACCTTTATTGAGGCACCGAAATACAGACACATTACATCGTGCAATAAAACAGCTCAGATGAACACAGTATAGATCATGTCAGGCATTAGGGAACAATTTGACTGCACCTTGAGAGAGACATGAATATGTTAGGGCTAAATCACAGCGTTTGCACACTAGGGACAAAACAGTAATGGTAAGCCACATGAAGCAGCGCGGCAATGAGGAAGAGGCAATGAGGAAGAGGGGAGCAGTCACCGGCCAGCCCCGGCGGCCGCCGTGGGCACAGGGCTGGCGGGAAGCGCGGGAGAGGCAGCGCCACTGGTGGGAGTGTGTGAGTGGAGATAAGTGATCAGAGGGCCCCAATTGTCCACTGGGTGGGACCTGGCGGGCAGTAAGTCCCAGAACTCCGATAAAAGAGTCTGACACAGAGATGCGTCCTCCAGCCAGCTCTTGGCCTTAGGAACAGGCCTGTGGCCCCAGCACATCACCACCTTAGATCTGGCCAAGACCTGTAGCATCGCAATTAGGCATCGAGTAGCATCAGGGCAGAATTTAACGAAGCCAAGCAAGCACAGGGGGGGGATCCGGGTGCACAACCGCACCGGTAATGTCTGAAACAATGAACCACGCTGTCCGCCAGAATTCAGAAACCTTAGGGCATAGCCACGCTAAATGTGCAAAGTCCGCCGCGGGGGTCACACAGCTCATGCACGTGTCAGTTGAGATGAGCCCTAGCTTGTGTAGCTGAGCAGGGGTGTGGTATAGCCTGTGCAGGAACTTGAAATGTATCAGACGGGGCTGATAATTTGGCGACAGCTTCTTCGTCTGGTTATAGCAGTATAGCCAGTCCGCCCACGCAATGTCCATGCCCAGATCCACGCCCCAGGCTTCGCGTGCACGATCCGTGGAAATAGAGGTGGACGTTAGAGTAAACTTATAAAGTTTGGTGACTAGTTTGTGTGGGGACGGGGATGTATACATAAAGTCAAGAGCCTGCATAGTGGGCGGAGGCTGAGGAAATGTGGAGTGCAGCTTCCGACAGATAGCACATAGCTGATAATACAGAAGCGTGTCCAACGGGCCTGAGGAGGCGGGAGGGGAATAAAAAGTGTTGCCATTGTAGAGGTCCACAACAGTCTGCAGTCCCAAACGCGCCGCATGTTTAGGCATGCCTGAGGGCTGGAGCGGGGGAAAGTCGGGTTGGTTCACTATTAGCACCGCATTGGCAGAAAGAAGGGGGAGATTCGAGATTCAGCGAAGGCCGGCAAGGCCCATCGCAAGGTCTCGACTGTGTCCACCTCCGCCCGCGGGCGCACCGCAGGCGCGAACAATGCCGTGGACAAAGGTCAAGGGGAGGCAACGTCCTTCTCAATGGCCACATGTGGTTGATAAGGGGTGGGATGTATCCACAAGTGGAGGAAGCTGGCCTGAGCGCACAGGGCATAGATCTTGAAATCAGGAGCCCCCATCCCCCCGACAGACATTGGGAGAGTAAGGACATCGTATGCCACTCTTTGCTGTTTGCCTGCCCAGACAAGCGAAATGATGAGGGAGCGCAATTTGTGAAAGAATTGAGTGGTAAGAGGTATCAGAACGTTCAGAAACAGGTACAGAAATTTCGGCAGAACCACCATCTTGGCGATTGCGATCCGGCCTACGAAGAGTGGCAATATGGAAGCCACAAAGCTTTATCTGGATGGTTGGGCAAAAAGCTACTTGTTTTATTGTGCATGTTGTTAGAATGTGTGTTGCTTGTGTGGCCTGTATAGGAAGTATTGAGCATCATGCATGAGGTTCAGAAGTCTGCTTGTTGTTTAGCTAGACCTAGGCACAAAGTGATCCACATGTGTGAGACAGAGAACCAGACTTGCCAACACATGCCAACTTATTTTTCTATGATCAATGCAATAGCAATTAATATGTTTGGACAGCTATGCCTTTAGGGGTCTGTGGAATTAAAGATGGTTGTAGAGCATCCTTTTTCTTGCCAGAAATTAGCTTTAGAGCTTTACTGTCTATACACAAGGTGAAGTACCACTATTGACAGAACTTTTGATAGGAGTGTTGTCCTTTTTGGGGGGGGGGGTATGGATCAGAAAATCCTTCTGTGACCTTAAGTGCAAAGCAGAATTGGTGGAAAATCTATCCCATCCCACATAATGAATGAAGCAGTCGATGGTGAAGAGACCCTTGAGTAAGTTAGACCTTGACACAGGCAGCCAATCTAGAATCTGTAGGGAGAGAGGGGTGTGGTTGAACATGCTAGGTGTAGACATTGCTTGATGGGTGTATTCTGGTTTTGCTGGATTCTGCAGAGTGTGGTGTAGTTGCACCAAAGTACAGACCATTAGAACAGTAAAAGCACTAGAGGACCATGGTGATGGTTGCTTGCATTTGGTGAGACAGCCCTAGTGGAGGAGAGATGCACCATGATACTTGTAATATTATTGGAGTTTCTTTAATTATTTACTGTATCTAGTGGGGTTACAAGCTGTAATGATATAGTTGCCCTTTTGAAATGGAATCTTTGGGACATGCAAACTACCTTGGTGGTTTTTGTTGAGGCCCCTTTTGCTTCTTTTTATCTCATTCATTTCGAATATTTGTGAATTCCAGCAGTCAGGTTCAGCTGTAATAGGAGGTGATACGCTTACGCTTCTTGGCTTGCTATTTTGGTACCCATGCCAGCGGCGGCTGCCTTATTTGGGCAAAGGATCATGTGCCTCCCGTGCTGTGGGCACAACAAAAGTGAAAAATAAACCTGTAATAAAGTTACTTTATTACCATTTTTGTTTTGCTCTGCCAACTGCCGGTGCTGTCATGTGAGGGCATTGCAGGCGGGGGCATTCTCAGCAGTGCAGACTGGAAGCAGGGGAGCCTAGCAATAATACCAGTGCCAACCACCCCTTGGGAAATGCCATCCTCCATTGTGCAGTGTCACACATAGGTGTGGGCAGGGCAATGACCAGCGCCCTCCACTGTATTCACACCAAACCAGTTCTGGGGATGGCATCCCTCCTGCTTGGTTCAGAGCTAGCCTGGCTTGTGTTCACTTTGGGGACAAAGGCTTTCTTTTCTTCAGGAATTTCTTTACATTAAACTATGAATGGGCAGGCCTCACCAATGTCCATTTGAAGTTAATGAAGTTCCTGGGACCACTCAGCTGTTCTTCGTGGGATAATAGTGATCAAATATCCCACACCTAGTCCATCATGTCACCAGGTCAAAGCGATTGTTCTGCACTGGAAGCAATTCTCAAACCTTATTAAGGTCAAGTACATGCTTGGTAGCTGAATGCAAATTAGCCCCTAGGATCTTTAGGAGGGGAAGAGGTAACCTCCTAAACGCATATTTGAAATATATGAAAAATAGTCTTTGAATGTCTTTTGTAGCTAATTCCTGTCAAATGTTACAAAGAAAAGTGTATAATTTGCACTTTGACATTTTTCTTTAGGATTTAGCAACGTTCCTGCCAGTGGAAATAGCGTTTCGGGCCTGCTCACTGAAGGACAATGCCAATTTGAATTTTACACTTGCTCCACTAGTGGACAATAAGGTATCCTTAAGGGTGACATAATAATATTTAAAAGTGGGATTTCCTGCCTGTAATAAAGTGTTATTTTGACAGGTATGGCAGCAGTTTTTTATGCTGCTGACATAGGATACACATTGTAGGATTGATGCCATTTTTACCAGGCATACTCTGAGGATGATCGGGACAGAGCACTGAGCGAGTACGCATGCCGCGGACGCGGTGAGACTGACGTTGACAGTTACAATTGGGACCGCGACCTTTTGGCGCGGAGTCTCCGGCGGTGGTTTGCAGGTACAAAGGACTACAGCAGCCACGAGATCCAAGTGACAAATAAGCAATGTGGTGAATGGTCCCATACTAGCCCTGATGAAGTTGCCGGAATGATAGTAGGCAACGAAACATGTTGGCCTGTATTTGTGTGAATGGCCAAATAGATGCCGTTTTTATCTGAGGATGCTTACTGCATTGAATAAAATTTCCTGCGCAAGTAAGCGGTACCTCCTATTAATTGAGGATTGCATCTCCTCACTTTCTTGTTTTTGCGGACCTAGGGGCTGTCACGTGGTTTTAGGCCACTCCCTATTTACATTGCTAAGTTGGCTCAATCACGTTAGCTGTTAGACAGCCATCTTACTGCTTTTGCTGCCTTTGCACCCGACACTGTTGTTACATATTATGCATTTGAGAAATGCAGACTCGCTCTTGTCTCAAGTGAATGTTATTTATACATCCTTAACAGTTGCTAGTGCCCTTGGTCTGTACATCGAGTAAAGAACTGTTCTAGGACACTAGACGGTGCCGGCTGATTGTGTTCAGGGTGATCGTACCACTGTTTAGTCATAACATGCACGCAGCTGCAAATACCAGAAAGTCGTGGGCTTTAATATTACAGCGCAGCAGGTTTTTAGACACATTCGATAGAAGAGCTGAAGCAGAGAACACTGAGCTGATCCTGTGATGTGATACACCTAAGCTGATCTATACGGTATGGGGTCCCCTATGCAAGCCTATGAGACCTTCTAATAGTCTAATAATATTTTATTAGTTGCTAGAGAAAGGAGGGTGGTTGTTTTCCACTGTCATTATTAATATGATCGCTCCTTTCATTTTCTATGGTATTGTAACAATGCTGATGGTAATGATCTTAACCATTTGTCTGCTTATGTTAGCCAAAGTACTGTATAACAGGACTCGAGGTTTATGAATAAATTCTTTAAACTTTACTGTGTCTTAGTTATTCTGTTGTGGACTGATATATAAGTGCAAACGGGTATTTCGGGTTCCCACCATTCCTGAGAATAACTAAGTCGCATGTTCTGGGTTGTCTATACATTGGGACCGCCGAGCTAAATCTCGGATAACGAATGTGACACTAAGCTAGTCGGATAAGGGGTTCTTAGTTCTGAGGGGAGTGACAATTGTGAACAGTAGGACACACAGGCAAGTAACTATTTTACTGTCCTGTCAGGGTAGTTCTTTAAGGAATATGTACCCCTGGTCCAGTGAACTATAATATACTGTTCCAAGTACATCAGGTATTGTTGAGATATATTATATATACTCTGAGGATGGCACAAAAGGTGCAGTCCATGGATGGCATTTTATTTCCAGGCCCTGGGTATATTTTTTACACCATGTATTCGGGACTCATGAACAAGGAAAATATGTCACTCAAGGATAATCCAATGTAACCATGTTTAAAAGGGGAGTACCTGCATTTTCCTCCTGTTTACTAGAAGTGACAATCCACAAAGGTCCAAGTCCAGCCAAACGAGGGTCCCCAAAGAGGCAAAACGTGGCTCACAGCTCACACACAAGAGTTTGGAAGGCTTTCAATACTTATGTGAAACAAGAAGACTGACACATCGATGGAGTCAATTATATGCCAAAACTAGACTAGCTATCCCATGTGTACGATACATCATCAGCAGAAGAATAAGCAAGGCAAAAAGACGAAATATAATATTACAGAAGGGTTATAAGTTTGCATATATAGTAAATTATATATCTTAGATAAGTGTTTAAACCATTGCTCAAATCTATTAAATGTTAAAGAATTGATACTTTTAAATATCTGTGCACCCAAATAAATAGAATGTTTATAAAAATACCTCACCTCCTTACTGAATGATTCAGTACATAGTGGAAGGTGTCTGGGCTAAGGAAAGAGAAGAGTTTGGAAATATAGGGAACCACTAAATATATCAGCACAAAAACCTTAACTAACTACAGATACAGACCCTGGAAGAGGAAGAAAGGAAGAGACAGGAGAACCTGAAATGTAAGTCCCTCACAAAGTACCGCCAGAGGCAAGCATGGTGATGAGACTTGTATGAGAGCTGGGCATGGAGTGTCCCATTAGAATATTGTCCCGGAGCAAGAGACCAAATGTGAAAATTGGCGCACCCTGCTAGAGTCCTGAGCCATGACTACAGAATTGAATAAAAAGTTTTAGTGGCTAACCATCAATTAAGGAAAGCTTTCTTTGTATACCCTAGAGATGTGGTGAAGGTGGGGGATGCAAGAAGGGATTACTATCATACCATCAGGGGCGGAAAAAGTTTTTGATCTGCAGGGACTGGGAGCAGCTGGTATTGTCTGCCTCACAAAATCACAGCAACGTTTCTTGGGAGATTGTTAATGGGTTGAGCAAGAGGGATGCTTTATCAGGTCACCATTTGGTCTGTAATATATCTGGTGTGGAGTGGATTGAGCATTTCTCTTCAATCTATCATTGAGTGAAGGATAACACCGCAACAATCTATGGAGGGTTCCTTTAGGGAATTTACCCCACTCCAGATCTCCCTGGAAGAAGAAGAATCAGCCACTAGGTAGAGTTTATCAGGTAAAGCACTTGGGCCCGATAGGATTCCCATGGATCTCATTAAGGGCCAGATGTACAACCGTTTTTTGCAGTCGCAAAGGGCTTTTAGACCCGTTTGCGACCACAAAAAACGTGTGGCCAATGTACTAACCCTATTTTGCGAGTCGCTAATCAATTAGCGGCTCGCAAAATAGGGTTAGCAACTTGCTATTAGGAAGGGGCGTGCCAAGGGCGTCCCTTCCTGATAGCGAGTCAAAAACAGATGTATGAATGTTTTGCGACCGCAATTGCAGTCGCAAAACACTCGTAGTTTACCACCCTTCTCAGAAGGGTGGTAAGGCACTTGCAAACAGGAAGAGGTTCCCAGGGGACACCTTCCCCTTTAGAATTGGAAACACAAATATTTTTTAACGGCAGGCAGTGGTCCCAGGGACTGAAATGTTTAATTTTTATTTTTTAAATGCATCCCATTTTCCGTGAAGGAAAATGGGCTGCATTTGAAAAAATCTGCTTTATTTACAAAGCAGTCCCAACATGATGATCTTGCTGACCCCAATAGGCCACCATCCATAGGAGTGCCAGCCATTACCAACGGGATCGCAAATTCCGACAGCCTCATTAATATTCATGAGGCATGCAATTTGCAAGCCCATTGGGAATCACAAACAGTGTCTGAGACGCTGTTGTACATATCATTTTGCGACTAGCAAATTGCGACTCGCAATTTGGCGCAATTGCTAGTTGCTAAATGCTATGGTCGTACATCTAGCCCTAAGTGTAATGTTGAGATTTAGACCTTTCTCACTAACCTTTTTAATAACTCTCTATGTACTAGTTTACCTAGATCATGGGCACACTCAATTATAGTTCTTATTTGTAAAAAAGGGGACCATGGATCTCCAAAGTTTTACTGGTCATTTTCCCTCATTTACAGCTCGGTAAACATTTTGGGGAGGGCAATCTTTAATCACCTGCAGACCTCAATAGGTCTTAAAATATTCTAACCCCATGTCAGTATGGTTTTTGCCCAGAGCTCGATACAGTGGACCAGTGTCTGAATCGACACGTGTTTTATTTCATTTTATTTATCAGCCTCAATGGATGACTTTTTTCAAGATAAATTATAGTGTTGTTGTCATATTTGTCCCTTTTATGATTTTATTCTTAAAATAATAAAGTGACTGCTCCTCCCACGGATATACTCGTCAGCACACATGACTGTCAACTAAAAGAAACCATTTTACGCAAGGGAAGGGACCATCATTCGGAGCATTTTAGAGGGCACACCATCACACTGTACCAAGACTTATCTGCCCTTACATTGCAAAAATGCAGTGAGTTTCACCCTGTGACAGCACACCTGAGGAACAAAGGCATTCCCTATTCCTGGGGCTACCCGTTCCAAATTAACTTCTATTTAGACAGCAAACGTCACCAGATTCGCTCCCTCTGGGCATAGAGGAATGCGGTGGTTCTGATCCAGGCCTGGCTTGCAAGATCAGATCCATCAAAATGGTAGAGATGCACATCTACCCCTTGAGGGCCACATCCGGACCCGGAGACCATCGCGAAGGAATGACTTGCAGTGCTGGAGACACTGACTGGTGACCCTAGCAGCTCTGTCACAACGTGAGCGCTATGAGTTTATTGAGTTGACTTTCACTCTGGTGGAGCGTGGGCTGGGGCAGGGATAAGGGGACTTGAGTCACTGCAGGAATCCACAATTCTATTCTCATTGGGACATTTGGTTCTTCTCCGAGGCTTAGGCCTGGATTATTGTCATTTCCGTTTATTGTTTTGTGGGCTTTTTTGGTGTTTTCTCCATTGGGGTACTCAGCTTGCACAACAATGCACTCACTACATCAAATGGTCCACCTGGGATTTCTTCTGCGATCTGGGTGGGGGAGATTAAAGACCACTGCTGGGGATTTCTATTCTTACTCTTACTCTTCTTGACATGCACAATACCCTAAAGGTAGTTTCTTAAATGTGACCGGGCTTAACAACCTGGTAAAATAATGGGCCAACCTATTTTATCTAGAACAACCGGGGTGGATATATATCTCCTCCAGGAAACCACACAGACAGACAATGGTTGGCATAGGCTACTCTACTGTGCTTTCCCATACCAATACTTATCCTCTGCTCCTACGAAGGTTGCGAGTGTGACCATAGTGGTGTCCCATTCTTTTCGCAGCACAGTGGATACCAAGGTATATTACTGGCACATACTGTGAATGTAGGTGATCACATCTTTACGTTGGCAGCCATATATTCCCCAAAAGATGGACAGGAATGCTTTTTATGCCACGCAGTGGCAGAGGAGCTATAGACCCAAGATAGGCTGGTGCATCTAGGAGGAGACCTCAATTTAGTGTTTTCAATGATAGATCTGCACAATGATATGGCCAAGCTTGAGCCCTAACACAAGTATGGATACAATGGCTACATGATATGGACTTGTGAGATGTCTGGTGCGAACTATAACCACACACACAAGATTACATGTTCTATTTGCATGCCAATAAAATGTATGCCTGCCTTGATCACTTTTTGTGGACAACGGAACTCCTAACTCTAATCACAGCCTCGGACATCAAACCACAGTCTTTATCCGACCCTGCCATAGTATCCCTTACTAGAGCCCTCCCACTAATGGCCCATCCTTTTCAGTCGTGGAGGATGAGAGAAACTCTGCTACACAGTCCAGCGGTAGTGACCCAGGTTACTCATGCAATTTCATATTTTTTAGATATCAATGATACACCGAAAATATCCATCACCACACTCTGGGAAACCCTAAAGGTGAACACACTAAGGGGGGGACAAGGAGCAAGGGTTAAAGAATAGGTCCTGTACCAACGCTCCTAAGTTAACTACTCAAACAAAAAGGTAACAGTTCCTAAGGATGGCAGTACCAGTATGGTATCTTGCCTGGAGGGTTGAGAGGGAGCGATAGAGGAGGTTCGTGGTGGTGTCTGTGGTGTAGGCCAGATACTCCTAGGTGGTGTTCAAAGTGCCCTCACACACCCTTGCGGGTGCAAAGCATCATCATAGGGCGTTGCTCCTCGTGGGGGTGGCGCTGCAGTCCCTCACGGGCCCTTCAAGAGGGCTCTCTGTCGGAGATCTTTTGTTGGAGTAGCCGTAGTTGTGCGTGCGGGTGTGTGGGGATAGTGGGTGAGGAGGTGAAACTAAAAAGACCCTAAGGTACCCCAAACGGTTTATTAGTGAGTCCGTAGGGTCTGGATAAAATCTACCGGGGAGTGGTGCCTAAATAGCACTCTAATGAGTAGGGGAAAGGATAGGTAATCCTACTGCTCTCAACCCGTGTGTGAATTATTAGAGTGAGAGTGAGGACGTGGAGTGGGTGGTCAACATGTTTCGCGCTGCCCTTGGTCCCTAACGGATCCTTAGCGCTTCGTCAGGACCTAAAGTGAAGAAAAGTTGAGAAATGGAGATAAAAGGAAAAGGGAATATCCTAAAATCCCATTTTGCAGGGGAGCACGTATAATTCGTGTCCCTAACAGCGAACCTAAAGGGAAGGGGAGGAGACAAAAAGAAGCAAAAATGAGAAGGTCAACGCAATATCCAAATTAAGGTACAGGTCACCAATGTGGAGTGCGGACCGGTTCGACGGCATGCTTAAGAATAGATGCCTGTGCAAGGGGGTGGAACAGCCCTGCTCTAGTGAGGGCAAGAGTGAGAATGACTCATGGCTCTATGGAACGAAATGGGATAGTGATCATGCACGTCTATAGAAGGCACGTCGATTGTAAGGAGTGCAGGGCTTCACGGTGCTGTGATCAAGAGTGTTGGTGGTGACACCTGTCAGGATAGTCTACTGGCATCGTGGGATGTGGTGGAAAAGGCACTGGAGAGATAGTGAGAGCTATCTAGCGTGTGGGATATATAGTGTCGTCAGGGTGGCGATGCACGTATCAATGGTGGAAAGCGAGGTACGCAGATGGCAGGAGATACGTGGCTAGAAGAGCAAAGTTAATGCTTAGAGGCCAGCAGCACAACAAGAATCTAAGCCATATGACTAAAAAGGACAGGCGGAATCCAGTGCCGGGTTCGCGCACGAAATCATGCTGCGTGAAGGTGACAAACATAGAATGCTGCCGTACACGTGGACTGGGTTGAGGACCGAAAAAACCTACCCGCATTAGTATGGGTCCAAGCTGTGCCGGGTAAAGATCAACTGGGACAGAGGCTACATCTGGGAGAAGATACCATTTAAAAAGCAAGTGTTACTGTCATATATCACACAGCGATGTAGACCAATGGGGGAGAAAAAAGAAAAAAGAGACACATCTAGTGCAGATAGCTGACGGCTAAAGAGCGGTCCGTAAATGTGATGTCTCAAACTTAAAACAAATCTAAGTTCAAAGACAAAGACAACACTAGCAACGCTAAGGGGTAACCTAGCAGAGCATCTATAGTCTATGACAGAGATTAAAACAATAAGGTCAGATAATGACGGTAAGAACCAGCCGGTACTTACCCGAGCCCCAGGTAAACTGTTCTGAAAACCTACGGTGCCTCCAGGATCGCCGGTGATTGGGATGGGGTGGAGGCTCAGTATTTAACTGGAGTTGATTGGGTGCTCGCAGTGACGAAATGAGAGTTAGGTGTGGGTGTAGTGGAAACTAAGGAGAGACTAAACACCAGGGTCCCTAATGGTGGCGGCCATGATGGAAAGGTCTGTCTCATAGTAAAAAATATATATATCACATGGTTCTGAAGAGTAGAGTTTTGTGTATATAATTCGAAAAAACATGCTTTGAGGGAAAGCAATGATAAATGTTGTGACGGGGGCTGTGTGTCAGAGACACAATTAGCGATACTCGGGAGTTGTCCTGAAATTTGCATCTTCGGAAACCCAGGCAGGCTGGACAGTGGTAGGCGGCAGCCATGATGGAACAGTACAGTGTTCATATTAAAGTGAGTGTTGAGATGCAATAGCCTCGTAGTTGGATGAAAAAGGCACCGCATCTCAGAGTACCCTTTGGCAGCATGATGTCATGATCTATCTCGATACACATGTAACTGATGGTGATCAATAAATATGGAAAGAGACAAACGTGTGTAGTGATGTATCCTACAGTTGTCTACAGTAAATATGCATGAAGATCAACATGTGTGGTCAATATTCTACAGATATCAGCCAGCACTTTGTGGAAGGCTACCCACAGGAAAGTCCCTGACACTGGAGAGAGTGGTGGTCCTAATCCTATGGGGTGTCATGATCAAGCATATGTCAATAGGTATCGTGTGGTTGATCTACTGTGGGATCATTGGGTAAGGGAGCTCCATGGGATGTCGTCATTAAGACCAGTGACATTCGAATGGAGTCTAAAAACCCAACGTTGTTCAGTTTTGAACAGAGTTGCTGGTGACCATGAAGGGTTGTGATCAATCACAGTCCAACTGAAACTGTCTGGGGGGTGGTTGAGTTCCAGGAAGTGATTCTGCAGTCTTGTCTGGGTTTTTTTGCACCGTATCGTACTCTTATGTTCTCCGATGCGGGTTTTGACAGGTCTGGTGGTCATGCCTATATATCGGAGTCCGCAAGGGCAGGTGAGTAGATAAATGCAATTTTTAGAGTTGCAATTAGTGTGACGTTTTAGCTGCCATGGTTTGGGTAGTCCCAGGTCCAGCTCTTTGATGGGTTTAGTTTGAGAACAGGAGGTACAAGATCCGCATGGGAAATGCCCTACGACTGGAGGTAGGGCCCATAGAGTTCCTGATGGTTTGGTGTTCTTTCTAGGACGGGTATGTACTAGGATGTCTCTCAGGTTCTGGGTACGTTTGAATGCAAACAAGGGAGGTGGACCTGGATCAAAGGAACCCGTTTTCAATATTTTCCAGTGTCTTCTCACTATCCTCTGGATGTTGTTCGAGAGAGGGGTGAATGAGGTCACGCACGTCAGGGTCGTGTTCTCTGGTTTGATTTTCGTTTCCAGCAGTGCATCACGATGGTTGTTCCTAGCCCTTTTGTGTGCTGTTTTGATGATGTTAGTAGGGTATTTTCTGGCAATAAGGTTCTTTTTGAGGATGGCTGCTTGAGCCTCGAACTCAGTGAGGGTGTTACAATTCCTTCTCAGTCTAAGGAACTGTCCCACAGGGAGGTTGTCCCTCAGTGCTTTGGGATGGTGACTCTGGTAGAGTAGGAGACTGTTCCTATCGGTTGGTTTTCTGTAGTTCGTTGTAAGTAAACGGCCATCTTTGAGGGATATGGAAAGGTCCAGAAAGGGAATCGACTCGGGGGATTGGGTCCCTGTGAATTTAAGGAAGGGATTGATCGTATTCATCCAGGCAAAGAAAGCAGCACATTCAACTGTACTCCCCCTCCAGAAGACAAGGATGTCGTCGATGTATCGGCGCCACAGGAGGATGTTCTCTTGGAAAGGGTTAGATGGATTCTGGATTTTATCTTCCTCCAACTTGGCCATATAGAGACAGGCCAGGCTCGGCGCGAATGTACTCCCCATGCATGTGCCCTGAGTTTGATGGTACAATTTGTTGTTAAACTCAAAGAAATTTTCTTTGAGTGCAAGTTGGGCACATTCGCAAATGAAAGGTATGGGAGTAACAAATGGCCATGGGTCTAGACTATGTAGAGCATCTTCCAGGACCTTCAAAGTAGCGTCCTGGGGTATATTGGTATATAATGCTTCTACATCAAGGGTGACAAGAAGATCAATAGTGTCAGGGGATTCAAACTCTTGTATAAGGTTGAGAACCTCCATGGTGTCTCTCAAGTAAGTGGGTGTTTTTGTCACAAGTGGTCGTAAGAAGAAGTCACAGAATTTGCTTAGTGGTTCCAATACAGAGTTGATCCCTGACACGATGGGGCGGCCCGGGGGAGGGTTGATACCTTTATGGATTTTGGGGAGGCAGTAAAAAAATGGTGTAACTGGGTTAGTCTGGTTCAAAAATGCTGCTTCATCATGAGAAATCCAATCTTCTACTTCAGCTTCGGTGGTCATATTCTGTATCTTGATCACCAGGCGTTTTGTTGGATCCACATTAATAGGTTGGTAATATCGCCTATCCGAGAGTTGGCGTTCGCATTCTGCTTCGTAAATACCTCTATCCAAGATGACGATGGCTCCACCCTTGTCAGCAGGTTTGAGAATGATGGTCTGATCATCTGTGAATTTGGTCAGGATTTGTCGTTCCCCTTTGGGAAGGTTATCAAAGCGGTGGTAAGGGGTCGTATCGGCGACATCTTTCAAGACCGCCTGTTCGAAGGTGAGAACTTCGTTCGGTGTCATAGCCGCGGTAGGGGTGAACTTAGATTTGTTCTTGAGGCCGGTCCCCACCGTAGGTATTTCGGGTTTCCCTTCGAAGAATGCTTTCAGGCGGACCTTCCTGAAGAATTGATGTAGTTCTTGGTGAAGTCTGAAGTTGTCTTCTCTGGGGGTGGGGACGAAACCAAGGCCTTTATCCAGGAGTCTTTGTTCGTCCACTGTCAGAACTTTGGTGGATAGGTTGACTACGAGGGTTTGGATGTTTTGCTCCTCAGGATCATCTGTTCTGGGTCTTGCCACTGTACATTTTTTGGTCCCGTTCTTCTTCTGCCTCTTCCTCTGCCCCTCCCTCTGTTTAGAAAAGGTGGGGTCTGGAATTGATGGTATTGAGGCAACGGTGGGTTAGGTCCTAAGTGGGGGTTCCACAAAGGTTGGGGGCCCATCCAGGGTCCCTGATACATGGGTGGTTGGTATGGAAGACCCGGAAAGCCTTGAAATAGAGGGGGAGGTTGGGATGGATGTCTGTAACCTCCACGGTACCTTGGTTTTCTGTTCTCGTAGCTCGTATTGCTATTGGTGGAGTTGGATCCGGATGAATGATTGCTACTGGCATCGTCCGATGTTTCAGTAGTTTGAAAGACATAGTCTTCCTTGGTATAAGGGTAGATCTTCTCTTTATCAAATCGTTTTACATCCTTCTGAAGTTGGTTTATTTTCTGTTTGGTAAGATATTCCTTATGTTCATTCATCTCTTGGTTGATCTCGGACAGGCGGGACTTGAATGTCGTGATGGAGATACCCGTTTTTAATCTGTTTTCAGAGAGAGTAATCTGAATCAGAAGTTCGTCTGACAGTCGCTTGGCTGTGTTGATGATTAGTACCAGCCAATCTCTGGTACATTTCCACGAGATGCGTGACCATTCTCGCCTAAATGTAAGGTCTTCCAGGAATATTCTTGGTGCCAGAGTCACAAGGAGACCATTGGGAGCGATGTTAGCTCTAAGGTATTCGGTCATTATTATACCGTGCAGGGCAGTTTTGATCTGTAATCTTCTCAAGGTTTGGAGAGATTTCCAATCATCGTCTCTACTTCCTGATGGAAGATTGCCATCCTCTGAAAGTAAGGAGGGTGCCCTCAGAATTTCTGCTACTGTTTCGTCATCGAAACAGAGACCGGGATCTTCCATTTTAGAGATCGAAGAGCTGAGCCAATCTTGTGTTAGAAAAGGGAGGGAGGGAGGGAAAGAGTGAAAGAGAATGTCCCACGGCAAACTGCCGTACTAAATAGTAAACACACTAAGGGGGGGACAAGGAGCAAGGGTTAAAGAATAGGTCCTGTACCAACGCTCCTAAGTTAACTACTCAAACAAAAAGGTAACAGTTCCTAAGGATGGCAGTACCAGTATGGTATCTTGCCTGGAGGGTTGAGAGGGAGCGATAGAGGAGGTTCGTGGTGGTGTCTGTGGTGTAGGCCAGATACTCCTAGGTGGTGTTCAAAGTGCCCTCACACACCCTTGCGGGTGCAAAGCATCATCATAGGGCGTTGCTCCTCGTGGGGGTGGCGCTGCAGTCCCTCACGGGCCCTTCAAGAGGGCTCTCTGTCGGAGATCTTTTGTTGGAGTAGCCGTAGTTGTGCGTGCGGGTGTGTGGGGATAGTGGGTGAGGAGGTGAAACTAAAAAGACCCTAAGGTACCCCAAACGGTTTATTAGTGAGTCCGTAGGGTCTGGATAAAATCTACCGGGGAGTGGTGCCTAAATAGCACTCTAATGAGTAGGGGAAAGGATAGGTAATCCTACTGCTCTCAACCCGTGTGTGAATTATTAGAGTGAGAGTGAGGACGTGGAGTGGGTGGTCAACATGTTTCGCGCTGCCCTTGGTCCCTAACGGATCCTTAGCGCTTCGTCAGGACCTAAAGTGAAGAAAAGTTGAGAAATGGAGATAAAAGGAAAAGGGAATATCCTAAAATCCCATTTTGCAGGGGAGCACGTATAATTCGTGTCCCTAACAGCGAACCTAAAGGGAAGGGGAGGAGACAAAAAGAAGCAAAAATGAGAAGGTCAACGCAATATCCAAATTAAGGTACAGGTCACCAATGTGGAGTGCGGACCGGTTCGACGGCATGCTTAAGAATAGATGCCTGTGCAAGGTGGTCATATGAGGGAACATATTGCAGTTTCAGTGGTAAATAACAAATTGCGCTGAGACAAGAGGGTACATTAACAATAACAGGTTCAGTAATTCAAGAGCATTCCTAAACACATAGGCGCCTCAAGCATTTGGTGACAAGTGGAGACAGCCTGTGCACAACAGGCAGGGCTTGACTTGGGCAAAGCTAAATATGCTGCCCTACGCCTACGATATTCCATTTACGTAGGAGGGACAGATGTGGCAGTTTGTTGGCTATTAGGTTGGGAGCACAATGACAGTCTGCCGGGATGTACTCCTTGCAGGCTGCAGATGGCTCAGCGATATTAGGAGATGGCCCCATAGCATCCACATTTTGTGATTTCTACAGAGAGCTTTACACGGGACAAGTCCTGGACCCTAAAGGACCAGAATTGAACCTTCATTGGGTACACCCACATCAATTAAAGACTGACCAGGCAGATACTCTAGCCCAACCCATCCATCTAGAGGAAGTCATTTCAGCCATTGCGCACCAATAACCCTTGAAATTGCAGGAACAAGATAGCTTTCTGGCTCCTTTTTATAAGAACATTTGTCCTATCCTCGCTCCGGTATCGACCCGCCTCTTTAATTCGATAGCAGAACCAGACACGGACCCTTTTCAATGCCATCGTGGTGATCCCCAATCCTGGGAAGGACAAACAAGTCTGCAATTCCTACAGACCAATATCCCTTCTTAATGTGGATATCAAACTATTCACGAGTGTCTTGGCAGCCCTTCAGGGGCCCCTTATGCCTGATCTAATTGACCCGGACCAAGCAGGGTTTGTATCTCACAGACAGTGCAGAGACAATACTAAGAGTATCTTACACCCGATAGACAAAGCTAAGTGGTCTGGGAAGGAAACTGAAATTTTACAATGAATGCTCAGAAGGTGTTTGATTCGGTCCATTGGCTCTACCTTGAGCTATAATTATACATTTTGGCATAGGCCAGTACTTCCGCACATAGGTTCTCAGTAATTATAGCTCTCCCAGTGCGACGATCCGGGTGAATGAGCAAACCTCAGCCCCCTTCCACATCAGTAGAGGTACACATCAGTGGTGCCCACTTTTGCCTCTGTTATTAGCCCTCTACATGGAGCCTATGCCCCAGAGTGTATATGATAACTCAGACATTACTGGGGTAAAATTCGGTGGCGAAAAACAAAGCCTCAGTCTCTACTTGGACGATGTGCTAGTGTTTCAAGAGAATCCGCTTGTGTCCCTTCCATCCTTCTTAACTGAGCTAGAGATCGTCAGGCAAGCGGCAGAATTCTGAGATAATGTCCACAGATCACAGATCACAGGTCCTTAATCCCTCTGCATCCATAGCAACAATTGAGTTACTTGCAGACCAATGCCCCATTACGTGGACTCCTATCTCAATAGCATACTTAGGGATCCAATTGACATCTCAGGCAAAATGACTGCGTCCCTTAACTACAAATCCCTGCTTCTGCAGTTCAGAGAAGACCTAGCTTTGTGAGGTAATTTTCGGCTTTCCTGGTTGGATCGGGTGGCAGCCCTTAAGATGACTGGCCTACCCAAGATTTTGCTTCTATTTCAAACTCTTCCGGTGACGCCTCCACGGGCATGATACAATCCATGAAAAGGGAAATAAAACATTTTGTCTGGGCTGGGGGTGTCTTCAAATGTGAAGCGATCAAAGCTATAGATCCTCGGGTGAGGGTGGTCTAAGCCTTCCAAATCTCCTACATGACTAAAAGGCATCGCAACTTCGGTACTTGTTGGAGGGTACGCAGTCAAAATATCGACCTACAATAATATCGAGTTTTTAATATCGTAGGGACAGAATTTCGATGTCAAGAATATCGGTGACCAGAATATCGACCTTAAGGTAAGTAATATCGTTTTTTAAAATATCGAAGTAAGTAATATCGAAGTAACTAATATCGTTAGCAAAAATATTGTTGTTAATAATATCGATATTTATATTAGTGTTATGTATTTTAGTATGTATTTAGTATGTATGTTTAACATTTTTTGTAATGTATTTTTATTCGTTTTAAATATATGTAATAAATATTGAGAAATTAGTAATTTTTTAAAGTAAATTTTGCGTTTTAGTATCGGAGCGGGTTGTGGGTTTATAGGGGAATCGGGTGGGAAGTAATTTAATTATAATTATAAAATTAATTAATATGTTTTTATTTATTGTTAGTGAGTATTAATTTATTGTTCAATAATTATTAATTGGCAACTATTTTTTATTAATTTATTAATTTATCATAATAGTAATTATAAATAATTCAATATTCGTTTTTTATTTATTGTTATTGTTAATTAATGTATTGTTGATTGATTATTAATTGGTAATTAATTTTTATTAATTGATTAATTGATATTTAAAACAATTATGTTAATTTTTATGTGTAGTGGGTTGTGGGTTTATAGGGGAATAGGGCGGGAAGTAATTTAATTATAATTAATTAATTAATATGTTTTCATTTACTGTTATTGATTATTAATATATTGCTAATTAATTAATAATTGGTAATTAATTTTTATTACTTGATTCATTTATAATGATATTAATTATAATTAATTTAGTATTTTTTGATATATAAATTAATAGTGTTATTTTTTATGTGTTGTGGGTTGTGTGTTTATGGGGAAATGGGGTGGGAAGTAATTTAATGTTATTTAAGTAAATATTAATTAAATTATATTGGTATTTATTATGAATTTTTTTGTTAATTAATTATTAGTATGTTATTTATTTGACCAAATTCATTTAATTAATAAGTATGTTAATTTAACCCCTACGCTATCCAACGCTTTCCCTACTGTTGCACTCACTGGAGTGGGAATAGTAATTTTTACCCCTACGCTATCCAACGCTTTCCCTACTGTTGCATTCTCTGGAGTGGGAATAGTAAATGTTACCCCTACGCTATCCAACGTTTCCCTACTGTTGCATTCACTGGAGTGTGAATAGTAATTTTAACCCCTACGCTATCCAACGCTTTTCCTACTGTTGCACTATGTGGAGTAAGTATATATATTAATTTATATGTATATTTTTAATTTATATTAAAATTATATGTATTAGTTATTATGCTTCTTTTATTTATATGTATTATTTACTTAATTTTACATTATTATTAACACAAAAAAACGATATTTTTAACATCGATATTTTTGACAACAATATTTTTTTTTCAATATTTTTGTACTTACCATTATGTAGATAGATCGTCGATATTTTTGACATCGATATTTTTGTGTCGATATTTTTGTAGGTTGATTTTCTGTCCATCGATATTCTGTCAGACATTCTGTTGGAGTGGAGCACGGAGGAATCGGAGAATCACAGGCTTTTCTTAGACCATGCAGTAGGGAGTCAGCCTTTGAGAAGTATTTCCTTTCTGAAAAAGTTACATCAATCCCAAAGTCTTTTTTCCTTCCCTGTCATGAGTGCCACTATGGAAGCATGGGATAAAGTAGTACTTTGCAGGGGCTTATCCTCTTTCCTCTCCCTATTAACACAGATTGTGGGAAATGCTGACTTTACACCGGGCATGGACTCTGGGGTATTCCTCCAATGGCAGAATCCGGGATGCTTTTCTGCGGGACACATGTTTGATGAGGAGGGCCTGATCACCTTCACTCAGCTCTGTATTGACTATGCCTTACCTGAAACGGAGAGGATGTACTTTATCCAGGGACCTCCTCTGGTTGCTATACCTGTCTTTCCTTCTGTGCGTCTAAAGATCTCTCACACCCTTTGAGAAATGGTTGGTGACCAAAACATCAGATGAAAGTTTAATCACTGAATTATATGGCATCCTACGCAAGGCTCCAATATCAACTAAAACAGCAAGACAGAGGAGGTGGGAAGTAGAGTTGGGAAGACAACTGTCACAGAGAGAATGGGAGAAGGTGTCCTACAGGGCACGCCATACTGTCCACAACTTAGCCAGTGTTGAGAAAGCTACTACGATAGCTATTTGCTGGTACTTTACAACAGTGCTTCTCCATAAGCGTAACCCAACACACAGCTCACTTTATCAACGTGGAGCGATTCCTACCAGGACCTTTGGCGCCCATAAAAAAGGCTTCTCTTGACGTAATTCTGGGAACTCACCTGCCCTAAATACTCACATGTATTCTGCCTGACAGATGTTGCTATTCCTACGCAGTCAAGGGAGATCTCTTAGATTGACCATCACCACAATTTGTTGTGCTGCATAGACTCTGATGTGTCGAACGAGTACTAGGAGGAAGGAGCTGGGTTGTGGTATATTCTATTTTGTTCGGGATGTTATTGTTGATGTTATTAACATGACAATTGCAGAGAGCGTTGCTATGCTCTGTACCGTGCTGTTTTCTCTCTCTTTGAAATACTAATAAAGAAAAAAAGAAGATTTGAACCATAAAATAGAATAAAGGTCTCTGAAATGCAATGAATATCAATATATATATATATATATATATATATATATATATATATATAGAAAGCGTGTTTTCTTTCAACCATCAGCCTGTGAAGAAGAATGGGAAATTCGAAACGCGTCGGCGTAATGGTGAAGAACTGTGAAAGCATATCGGGAGGGGAAACCCTGCATACCTGTGATGTGGGATACGCTTGAGGCCCACTGTCAGTGTTCGAGTGCACCTCGCATCAGTAACCAAGCAGGAGCCAGGATCTATAGGCGGTGTTCTGACCGCCGAGGTTGCACCACCCCGACTACCTGGGGGCCACGGGGGGCATGCATTCAGCAGTCCTCGTATGTGGAATGTTGGCACAGGATTAAGGAGGCTTGAACCGACCGAGGCTCAACCGTGAGCTTTTAATACAAGCAGCAGAACATTCACGCAGTTTTAATATAGCGGTCCTACACTGCATGTACCAGCATCCAACGCGCATCTTATTCAAAGCAGCCCATAGAGGGCGCGCAATAAAGAAAATGCGGGACAACAGCGAAGGGTCTCGCGTGTTTTCTTTCAACCATCAGCCTGTGAAGAAGAATGGGGAATTCGAAACGCGTCGGCGTAATGGTGAAGAACTGTGAAAGCATATCGGGAGGGGAAAGCCTGCATACCTGTGATGTGGGATACGCTTGAGGCCCACTGTCAGTGTTCGAGTGCACCTCGCATCAGTAATCAAGCAGGAGCCAGGATCTATAGGCGGTGTTATGACCGCCGAGGTTGCACAACCCCGACAACCTGGGGGCCACGGGAGGCATGCATTCAGCAGTCCTCGTATGAGGAATGTTGGCAGAGGATTAAGGAGGCTTGAACCGACCGAGGCTCAACCGTGAGCTTTTAATATAATCAGCAGAACATTCACGCAGTTTTAATATAGAGGTCCTACACTGCATGTACCAGCATTCAATGCGCCTCTTATTCAAAGCAGCCCATAGAGGGTGCGCAATAAAGAAAATGCGGGACAACAGCGAAGGGTCTCGCGTGTTTCCCTTCAACCATCAGCCTGTGAAGAAGAATGGTAAATTCGAAACGCGTCGGCGTAATGGTGAAGAACTGTGAAAGCATATTGGGAGGGGAAAGCCTGCATACCTGTGATGTGGGATACGCTTGAGGCCCACTGTCAGTGTTCGAGTGCACCTCGCATCAGTAATCAAGCAGGAGCCAGGATATATAGGCGGTGTTCTGACCGCCGAGGTTGCACCACCCCGACAACCTGGGGACCACGGGGGGCATGCATTCAGCAGTCCTCGTATGTGGAATGTTGGCAGAGGATTAAGGAGGCTTGAACCGACCGAGGCTCAACCGTGAGCTTTTAATACAAGCAGCAGAACATTCACGCAGTTTTAATATAGAGGTCCTACACTGCATGTACCAGCATCCAATGCGCATCTTATTCAAAGCAGCCCATAGAGGGCGCGCAATAAAGAAAATGCGGGACAACAGCGAAGGGTCTCGCGTGTTTTCTTTCAACCATCAGCCTGTGAAGAAGAATGGGAAATTCGAAACGCATCGGCGTAATGGTGAAGAACTGTGAAAGCATATCGGGAGGGGAAAGCCTGCATACCTGTGATGTGGGATACGCTTGAGGCCCACTGTCAGTGTTCGAGTGCACCTCGCATCAGTAATCAAGCAGGAGCCAGGATCTATAGGCGGTGTTCTGACCGCCGAGGTTGCACCACCCCGACAACCTAGGGGCCACGGGGGGCATGCATTCAGCAGTCCTCGTATGTGGAATGTTGGCAGAGGATTAAGGAGGCTTGAACCGACCGAGGCTCAACCGTGAGCTTTTAATACAAGCAGCAGAACATTCACGCAGTTTTAATATAGAGGTCCTACACTGCATGTACCAGCATCCAATGCGCATCTTATTCAAAGCAGTCCATAGAGGGCGCGCAATAAAGAAAATGCGGGACAACAGCGAAGGGTCTCGCGTGTTTTCTTTTAACCATCAGCCTGGGAAGAAGAATGGGAAATTCGAAACGCGTCGGCGTAATGGTGAAGAACTGTGAAAGCATATCGGGAGGGGAAAGCCTGCATACCTGTGATGTGGGATACGCTTGAGGCCCACTGTCAGTGTTCGAGTGCACCTCGCATCAGTAATCAAGCAGGAGCCAGGATATATAGGCGGTGTTCTGACCGCCGCGGTTGCTCCACCTGTGGAACTTCGATTTTCGATCACGATCAAATTGACCCGCCATTTTGTGACCCACCGCCATTTTGCGTTGCCATCACTCAGGCAGCACGGCGAACGAAGTCTATTCTGCTTTTTCTGTAGCCTGGTGTCAAAATACATCCTCGGCCTTTATTTGCGAAGCTGGTGTTAGAACTAGCCGAGTACACTAATCCCTGTCTGGCTTTCCTAATCCCTGTTTCAACTATCTGTTGGCTCACACTATTCTTTCCTGATCATATCTTATCGACTGGCCTTCACTGTCTCCTGCTAGCATTCTCTCGTGTCACGACTGTCCTCCAATACACACAAACGTATCTCACCACCTGCAAGTTAGTTATAATCTGTTAATGAATTAGTTTGAGGGTGGGGTGACAAACACAGTTAGAGGAGAAGTCTCTTCGAGTCACCTGATATTCCTGTTTTCAAACCTTTCCTATTGGTTCCGCTTTGTTTTCCAACTTTCCTTATTGGCTCTTCTCTATATGCTCTGGGAGTGTGTTTCCGTTAATAATTGTATTTTGTATAGTATTTAACCTGATGTGCCACAGTGTGAAGTGGCAGTCTCCTGAGAACCTACTTTGTGTACTTCTAGGATAACTGTACTAGCTGCAGCTAAATAAATCCAATCTTCTAACGCCGACAGAGTGTCCCGTGTCTCTGTGTAGTGAAGCAGGTGAACTCCGGAGACAGAGGGCGTACCCTGCGCTGCCAGGTCCAAAAGGTTCTGGTTCTTCAATTGGCGCCCACGTGGGGCGGCTTCAGTGGTACCGGTTCTGCTCGAAGGTCGTGAGGAACCCTGCAGGAAAATTCCGGAGGGTTGGCGAGCCACACTAAGCGACCCCTGTATGTCGAAAGTGGTCCGAAGATCTTTTGCAGCGCGGTTACTCCTTCCTGACGGCTACTGACGACCGCTGCCCTGACTGCCGCCCTGCTTTGGCCCATTCCTTTGATGATGTATGGTAAGGCGAGACGATAGACGGGCCTCTGTTGGTGGAAGAAGACGTCCTTAGTCAAGTATTTTCGTGGGTCGCGCCCACAATTTGGTTCTTTGTTTGAAGTCCTTAGGTTACTTAGATTTATATTTTGCAGAATATAAAGCCGAGGGTAAGTGCATTTGTGCTGCGTAAACTGAGTTTTACTCCCTTGAAGTTTGTGAACAGACAGGAGACATCTCGAGATGCCTGGTCTGACTAAGTTTGGAAGAATTTGTTGTCTTGGTTGTAATAGGGATTCCCGACTTGAGGACTCTTGTCCGATTCCTTCGGTTGGAACTCCCACATATGAGCTCTATTCAAAACATGGTATCGGACCCATTGCCTTTAACGAGACATGGACTCGATACACGAAAAAAGATGGTGTTCTCAAATGGCCAGAAAACGGTAGTTTTGATCCTGATGTGCTAGACAATTTGGAAGCAGTTTTGTTCAAAAGAAAAGCCCAGCCGGCAATGTTTGACTCTTTCCGCCTTTGGCGTAAGGAAGCCAAACAGAAAGAAATTAAACAAGCAAAACGAGATAGGAAAGCACAGGGTATGACAATTATACAGGCTGCCCAACAGTTCAAAAATGATGAAATTGACAATGCGACTGAAATTTCAGAAAGACAACATCGTATGGCGATAGATAAATGCTATCCGGTGTTGCCTGTTTCTCCTTCTGATAATAAGAAAGATATAGAAGAAGATCCCCTAATGTCTCATTTATTAAGGTTGCCTCCACCCTATGCGCAAAATGCCAATGTACCTCAGCTGTTACAGCCTGCTCAGCTGCCAGTGGTACCTCCGCCGGTTCCGGCTCTCCAGCATTTGCCTCCTCCAGTATTACCGCCCTTGCCAGTTTTGCCATTAGTCTCAACTTCTTTGCCTTCATCTCCGAATCTTAGCTCTCCTTTGCCTTCTGCTCCTCTTGCTATTTCCAGTTCTTCTCCTGTCAGTTCTCCTAATACTCTGTCTCCAGTTCTAATGTCTAATTCACCGTCTGTGCGTAAGCGTCTCACAGATTCTGTCACTAGTATTCTATCTCCTTTCTTTGGAGCTTTTAATGTGTCTCCGGCTTTTGCTCGAAGACAATCTCGTAGTCAGTTCCCAGATTTTGAGGAACGAGAGAAGCTAGACTCTCTTGCACGAAGATGGATCAAGAAGGGTCCACAATATAATATGCTTGATATTATGCCTACCTTCTTGAAATGGAATGCGCCTACGCAGAGATATGTTTTTAATGTAATGTGTGACATTCTCATTAAAGAATGGGAAGATGTGAGTTCGAGTCCGATCTCACAAGATCTGTTAAATGTTCAAGCTGATTTTGAAAAAGTACTTATTGTAGGTTCCAAAGTTGAGGAAGCTGTAAGGACACTTATCTCTTATAGATCCTTATTGTTTTCTCAGATTTTTCTTGATTCCGATCCGTCGGTTAAACTGACGTTGAAATATTACCCTATGAGAGAGGTTCCTCCAGTTTGGAAGGAGGCAGTTGCAGCAGTAGGTGCTAATGCAGCTATTCCTGCTCATTTTCAACGTACATGGGTACATGTCCCTTGGAAGAGGTCTGAAGTTTTGGCTCTTAAACAGACTCTACCATATCTTCGTAAGAACCCTGCAGGTTATTACAAAGAATTATCGCAGACAATCGATGCTTGCATTATGAATCTAGCAGATATTGATATGCTAATGGGTAATGTAGTCCCACAGACAATATGGGCTAAGATTCGTAGAGAGGACCACGCACAAGAACTAGGTGCTACTTGGGATGTTATAGCTAATACAGATAGAGACCAAGTGGGTGGCGCAAAGCCTGACGCTTTGATCTCAGAACTCCCTGGTAGAATCATCACGTTAATGAAAACTATGATGCCTGCACTGAGAGTTAATTGGGATAAACTAGCAGCATGCAAACAAAAGAAAGATGAAAGTGTCTCTGACTTCTTTACTCGTTTTGAGGAGACATTTATCGACCATAGTGGTCAGGACATGGCTACCGAGGGTGGACAGCGATTATTCGTGGACAAATTTGTATTCAATTTGCTACCTGAGCTGTCACACAAATTAAAAGATTCAGAAAGTTCTTGGGCTGTTTCTTCTTCTGCTCAGATATTGGCTACTGCACAATATTATGAGAATAGGGATAAAGAAGAAAAAGAAAAGCAAGAGAAAAAGACGAAAGATTTAAAAACGAAGGTTCTCTTGCAGCAAGCCTATCCGCCACGTTATGTTCAGCCTCAGATTCAGCAGCCACCGCAGTTTCAAAGGTTGTATCAAAAACCTGAGTCATACAATCCACGACCTTTGTTAGGTCCTAATCAATGTGCCTATTGTAGAGAGGAAGGTCATTTTAAGAGTAGTTGTCCGGTTTTATTGCAGCGCAATGGAGCGTTATCTGCTCCACGAGGTCGTGCTGGCCTCCAGTCAGCAAACAGAGGTAGAGGTCGAGGTGTGTTAACTCAAGAACAGCGTGCCCTTCCTCCTCCCAATTCCATGAACTACTTTGACCAGCAAAATGTGAGATCTACACAGTATTATAATGAAGACCATTATGTTGAAGGCGAGAATGAGAGTCTTCATGCCAACTAGGACAGCCATGGACAAAGTAAGGGAGTTGTGCCAATCCCAGTAGATCAAAATGGTCCTTATGTTAACGTCACTACAATGGGTGTATCAGAGCCATTTCTTCTAGATACTGGAGCAATGAGAAGTTCTATCATTCATTCTAAACTCCCTGGGGCACCTTTGTCTGGCTTAACGAATGTTTCTGTAGGATTCTCTGGCGCCCCTGTTCGTAATCCGGTTTCTTGCCCTTTGCCTATTTCAGTTGGTCCTTATGATTTGGAAGCTCCACTTCTGTTAACGAATGGTTGCGGTGAGAATCTGTTGGGTCTAGACCTATTGAAAAGAATGCATGCTACAATATATTGTTCTCCTTCTGGCGTACATCTCACTTTAGGTCAGAAGTTGATCTCCCCAATATATTTGTCCAAAGATCAGTTTCCTCCTGAGTTGCTTTCTCTTCCAACAGCGCTTTGGGCCACGGGTCCGAACGATGTGGGTTGTCTTGAGATTCCGCCTTATGTTGTCACTCTCAAGCCCAATGTTGAATTACCGCGCATCCCACAGTATAGAATTTCTGCCGAAGGTGAGAAAGCGCTTTTGGAAATCATTCATGACTTAATTCGGAAGGATGTGGTTGAAGAAACAAGAGGTAACACATGCAATAGTCCTATTCTTCCTCTTCTTAAATGCACTGATCCTTCTCAGCCTCCTGTGTACCGTTTTGTTATCGATCTGCGAGAAGTGAACAAAATCGGGATTCCACAATTTCCTGTTGTTCCAGATATCACTGCTTTGTTGACAATGATACCTTCCACAGCGACTTGGTTTTCTGTTATCGATCTAAAGAATGCCTTCTTCAGTATTCCAGTTGCAGAAGAGAGTAGGGACATTTTTGGTTTCTCTCTTGGAGGTCAAAGCTTCCGATTTAAGCGCGCACCTCAAGGCTATTGTGAAAGTCCCTCCATTTACAGCCAAGCTTTAAAATGTCATCTTGATACTTTTCACTTGCCGATTGGTGCTGCTCTTATTCAATACATGGACAACTTGTTAGTCGCCGCCGATACAAAAGATATCTGCAAAGATGTCACTGTTGCACTGTTACGCCACTTGTTTAAACTGAATCACAAGGTTTCACCTTCCAAACTACAATATGTTCGTCAAGAGGTTACCTACTTGGGTCATCTCCTATCAAAGGAGGGACGACGATTGACACCAGAACGAATTCAGGCAATTGCACGAATGTCTGCACCATCCACACAAAGGGAAGTACGTGCCTTTCTGGGTATTACTTCCTATTGTAGACAGTGGATCCCTAACTTCACTTTGATCGCCAAACCTTTGTTGGCACTCACTTTAAAAGATACGCCTCAGCCCCTTCCATGGACTGATGAGTGCCAAAAGAGTTTCACTGACTTACGTACTGCTCCCTGTTCTGCTCCTGTACTAGGCACCCCAGATGGATGTATGACGTTACAACGCATACTATTACAACGCATACCTTTACAACGCATTTTTTACAACGCAAAATCCATTACAACGCATTACATTACAACGCATGACACTACAACGCATTTTTAAAAACTACCTTTACAACGCATTCCATTACAACGCATACTACCTTTACAACGCATACCATTACAACGCATAATATTAAATTGCATTTAAGGTAAGTATTAGATAGTATAGGGGTAAAAATTACTATTCTAACTCCAGGGGGTGCAACAGTAGGGTAAGTGTTGGATAGTATAGGGGTAAAAATTACTATTCTAACTCCAGGGGGTGCAACAGTAGGGTAAGTGCTGGATAGTATAGGGGTAAAAATTACTATTCTAACTCCAGAGGGTGCAACAGTAGGGTAAGTGTTGGATAGTATAGGGGTAAAAATTACTATTCTAACTCCAGGGGGTGCAACAGTAGGGTAAGTGTTGGATAGTATAGGGGTAAAAAATTACTATTCTAACTCCAGGGGGTGCAACAGTAGGGTAAGTGTTGGATAGTATAGGGGTAAAAATTACTATTCTAACTCCAGGGGGTGCAACAGTAGGGTAAGTGTTGGATAGTATAGGGGTAAAAATTGCTATTCTAACTCCAGGGGGTGCAACAGTAGGGTAAGTGTTGGATAGTATAGGGGTAAAAATTACTATTCTAACTCCAGGGGGTGCAACAGTAGGGTAAGTGTTGGATAGTATACGGGTAAAAATTACTATTCTAACTCCAGGGGGTGCAACAGTAGGGTAAGTGTTGGATAGTATAGGGGTAAAAATTACTATTCTAACTCCAGGGGGGTGCAACAGTAGGGTAAGTGTTGGATAGTATAGGGGTAAAAATTACTATTCTAACTCCAGGGGGTGCAACAGTAGGGTAAGTGTTGGATAGTATAGGGGTAAAAATTACTATTCTAACTCCAGGGGGTGCAACAGTAGGGTAAGTGTTGGATAGTATAGGGGTAAAAATTACTATTCTAACTCCAGGGGGTGCAACCGTAGGGTAAGTGTTGGATAGTATAGGGGTAAAAATTACTATTCTAACTCCAGGGGGTGCAACAGTAGGGTAAGTGTTGGATAGTGTAGTGTAATATTATGCGTTGTAATGGTATGCGTTGTAAAGGTAGTATGCGATGTAATGGAATGCATTGTAAAGGTAGTTTTTAAAAATGCGTTGTAGTGTCATGCGTTGTAATGGAATGCGTTGTAATGGATTTTGCGTTGTAAAAAATGCGTTGTAAGTGTAGTGCGTTGTAAAAGTTGCGTTGTAAAGGTTGTTCTCCCCCCAGATTACACTAAGCCTTTTACACTCTATGTTCATGAGAGAGAAGGTTGCGCATTGTCAGTCTTGACACAGCAATTTGGAGACAGACAGCGTCCATGTGCCTATTTTTCGGCTACATTAGATCCCGTAGCTAAAGCATTGCCCAGTTGTCTCAAAGCAACAGCAGCAGCAGCAATTTCTATCCGACAGTCTGCTGGAATGGTGTTGGATAACACTCTCCTTGTCATGGTGCCACATGCAGTGGATACTTTGCTAAACAGAACAAAAACACAGCATCTTACGAGTGCACGTTTAACTGGTTACGAGCTGACGCTTTTGGCTAGTCACGTACACATCAAACGATGTAATACCCTGAATCCAGCTACTTTGTTGCCCCTTCCAAATGAGGAGAGTGTTGAGGATCAGCATGATTGTTTCTTCCGTACTCAGGAAGAGACAAAAGGAAGAATTGACCTGAGAGACACACCGCTAGAGAATCCGGATGGGATTCTATGGGTAGATGGTTCTTGTTTCAAAATGCCTAATGGAGATACGGTTTCAGCCTATGCTGTAACTACCTTACATATGATTGTGGAAACTGCACGCATTAGACACAATTCAGCGCAAGCAGCAGAATTGATAGCATTAACAAGAGCTTGTGTATTATCGAAAGGGAAAAGAGTGAACGTGTACACTGACAGCCAATATGCTTTTGGTGTAGCATTCAGTTTTGGGCGTCTCTGGAAGGAAAGGGGATTGCTAACTTCACATGGCACCAACATACAGCATGGTCAGTTGGTGACTGATCTCCTTGAGTCACTTGCTTTACCCATCCAAATAGCGATAGTGAAGTGTAGTGCACACAAGAAAATTACGGATGATGTTGGACGAGGAAATGCATTTGCTGATGAAATAGCAAAGAAAACAGCGAGAGATTCAATGAGTCGAATGTATGTGGCAGGTCCTGCGAATTGGGTCAGAGAGAGAGGAATGTGTGAGAATACAGTGGAAAGCGTGAAAGCGATTCAGAAAGAGGCTTTAGAAAGGGAGTTGAGCAAGTGGAAAGAAAGTACGGGAATGTTAGATGAGATGGGTTGTTGGGTAGAATTATCCGAACATCAACGTTGGCTGTTACCAGATGCTTATGTACTCCCAGTGGTTACTATGGCTCATGGTCCAGCTCACTTAAGTGCAAAAGGCATTTGTAAACTTCTGGCTCCAGTGTGGCAAAATGAAAATATCCCAAAATGTGCAGACAATGTAGTGAAGCACTGTATTGTTTGTCTAATGTACAATCCGGGAAAGGAAACCACAACTCCAGCAGGTCACTTTGCTCCTCCGACATACCCATTTGAGGTGTTGCAAATCGATTACATTCATATGGATCGATGCAACAACCTCAAATATGTTCTGGTGGTAGTATGTGCCTTTTCGAGGTGGATAGAAGCATACCCTTTGAAAGATAATACAGCTTTATCTACAGCTAAAATCCTACTAAAAGAGTTCTTCCCCAGGTTTGGTTTGCCGCGTATTGTCTGGAGTGACAATGGGAGCGAATTTGTTGGCCAAGTCATGCAGAAAGTCTGTGCAGGTCTTGGAATCAAGCAAAAGTTCCACGCGGCGAATCATCCACAATCAGCGGGTTTAGTAGAGTGCTACAATGGAACTTTGAAGTTGAAATTAGCAAAGGTTCAAGCAAGTACGGGACTCAATTGGCCTGATGCTTTGCCGCTAGCTCTGCTATCCACCAGAACTGCAGTACACTCTTGTTTGGGACTTAGCCCTTACGAAGTGGTATTTGGCCTTCCGGCCACCGTATGGGGAATACCTCGCCCTAAGAAATTCTCAGACTTGCCCTATCCAATGTTGATTGACTATCTGCATGACCTTACAACTAAATTGCGTGTTCTTCATCAACAGGTTCAGAGTGCTCTGCCGGAGGCCTCCACAGACCCAGGTCATTCCATCCGACCAGGTGACTGGGTCTGTGTGTAAAATTTTCAGAGGTCCAATAGTCTGCAGCCCAGGTGGCAGGAGCCTCGAGTGGTGTTGTTGACCACAAGGACAGCAGTCAAAGTCGAAGGAAAGAAAAATTGGATTCACGGTGTGCATTGCAAGAAAGTACCTTTGCCTTTGCCTTTTGATCAGTGGGTTCGTAGAGGAGTTAGTGACTGTGAAGGCGAAACAGCTCCACGATTCATACCTTTTAGCGATGCACACCTGAATGGGACACTGTCTGAGAAAGAGGACGACGACATTTTACAGGAAGCAATTCCATCGCATCGTCGCTTGGATACGACTGAACCAAGAACATTGTTTCAAAATCAGAGTGTTCCGGGGAAGGAACATTATAATCTCAGGCCCAGACAAAGAACATTTGAGACTTTCTTCTCCCTTGTGTAGTGTTCTGTTTCGGTTGCAGGGTCACGGTAGGAGTCTAGGTCACGACCTGAGTAGTGACAATAGGTCTGCAGGATCTTCAGTGTCATAGGACGGTAGAGCATCGTGACTTCAGTGATTGAGGAAGATTGCCGTGAGCATCCACTAGTAAGATGGAAACTACACTAAATATTAAAGAAAGGAGAGATGAAATGAAGAACACATCCTGTAAAATAATGTACAGTTGTTTTAGTAGAACTTTATGTGTTTTTATATCATTATGTATTGCTTTGACGATTATTTGTTGGATAATTTATGCTTTGCAGCCAAGAAATACCTCCCCTTCTTCCTCTTTGCCTTCTTCTACTATCTCTCCACACCTCTTCCATGCTCTTCCTTCACATGAACTTGTCAGAAGAACCGAGTATTACAACAATTCCTTTATCCAACTATTACATCAGCATCAATTAGTGGTTAACACAACTGATTGTTGGGTGTGTGGTCTTATGCCACATACCACAGAGAAAGGAATGCCATATCTCGTCCTTCCTTTTTCTTATGAAGGTTCTGCTTGGGCTTACTTCGTCATTTTCTCCAACGCTTATCAAAGCAAATTCAGACGATCTATTAGTACACAAATTAATTATCCGGATTTTAGTCATAGTTCTTTGATTAAGGGTATGGTAGTTATGGCTAAAATCATGGAGAACAGCAAAATTTCCATCGACGAAAGGAAAGCATACACCAATTGGAACGTCACCCAATACATGTCGAGTCTTAATAGTAAAGTGGGAAAAGGAAAGTCCTCGCCAATCTGGACTATACCGCATCAAGGTAACTTCTGTTTACAGATAAACGATCACTCTTCTGACACTGCACAAAAAAGTAACTGCTCCTACATGTGCGTTTATTCCTCACAAAACCCGCCTCCTCTAGTGCCGTCTCAAGGCACCTATTTCATCTGCTATGATAGAGCTTATACTTGGTTACCAGCGGGTTTCTCTGGTACTTGCTATATAGCCTTTCTTCTTCCTCCTACTTATCCAATTATCACCGAACCCGTTACGGCAGAGGGATTATTGATTCAAAGGACACAGCGGGACTAGAGGGAGGAGATTTCCTTAAAGATTTTCTTCCCTTCTGGGGTCCAATGGCTAACAGCAGAAATATAAGGCAACTGGTCCGTGTCGTAGAGACTACAATAGACATCACTGTAGGAACCTCAAGTAATATCACGGCAGAACTACAGGCGGATCGTCTTATGACCTTGCAAGATCGAGTTGCCTTAGACTTTATTCTTGCCGATCGTGGTGGAGTGTGTAAATTGGTCGGGTCAAGTTGCTGTATTTTCATTCCTAATGACGCTCCGACAGTATACCAAGCTATCTCCAAGTTGCACATAATCTCCGAGTCTATTCATCAGGACGAAGGAGATTGGTCTTTAACGGAATGGTTTTGGGGACCACTGTCCAAATGGGGTTGGAAAGCATTGACATTTCTTGGAATAATCTTGACCATTATATTTTCTTGCTGCCTTTGTATGCACTGTGGTCCCGCTATCTTTGATCTTTGTGCTACTATGTGCATCCCAAAACCCAAGCCACAAGTAACGGAAAACATAAGAATGATGTTACAGCAACAGCTTGATGACCTCATGGCTATTGACGTGAACTCAGATTAACGTGAGTCTATCTTGCCTGAGTTCTGGCAAAAGGAGGGTCTGAGGAACTTAGATTTTCGATCACGATCGAATCGACCCGCCATTTTGTGACCCACCGCCATTTTGCGTTGCCATCACTCAGGCAGCACGGCGAACGAAGTCTATTCTGCTTTTTCTGTAGCCTGGTGTCAAAATACGTCCTTGGCCTTTATTTGCGAAGCTGGTGTTAGAACTAGCCGAGTACACTAATCCCTGTCTGGCTTTCCTAATCCCTGTTTCAACTATCTGTTGGCTCACACTATCCTTTCCTGATCATATCTTATCGACTGGCCTTCACTGTCTCCTGCTAGCATTCTCTCGTGTCACGACTGTCCTCCAATACACACAAACATATCTCACCACCTGCAAGTTAGTTATAATCTGTTAATGAATTAGTTTGAGGGTGGGGTGACAAACACAGTTAGAGGAGAAGTCTCTTCGAGTCACCTGATATTCCTGTTTTCAAACCTTTCCTATTGGTTCCGCTTTGTTTTCCAACTTTCCTTTTTGGCTCTTCTCTATATGCTCTGGGAGTGTGTTTCCGTTAATAATTGTATTTTGTATATTATTTAACCTGATGCGCCACAGAGTGAAGTGGCAGTCTCCTGAGAACCTACTTTGTGTACTTCTAGGATAACTGTACTAGCTGCAGCTAAATAAATCCAATCTTCTAACGCCGACAGAGTGTCCCGTGTCTCTGTGTAGCGAAGCAGGTGAACTCCGGAGACAGAGGGCGTACCCTGTGCCGCCAGGTCCAAAAGGTTCTGGTTCTTCACACCCCAACAACCTGGGGGCCACGGGGGGCATGCATTCAGCAGTCCTCGTATGTGGAATGTTGGCAGAGGATTAAGGAGGCTTGAACCGACCGAGGCTCAACCGTGAGCTTTTAATACAAGCAGCAGAACATTCACGCAGTTATAATATAGAGGTCCTACACTGCATGTACCAGCATCCAATGCGCATCTTATTCAAAGCAGCCCATAGAGTGCGCGCAATAAAGAAAATGCGGGACAACAGCGAAGGGTCTCGCGTGTTTTCTTTCAACCATCAGCCTGTGAAGAAGAATGGGAAATTCGAAACGCGTCGGCGTAATGGTGAAGAACTGTGAAAGCATATCGGGAGGGGAAAGGCTGCATACCTGTGATGTGGGATACGCTTGAGGCCCACTGTCAGTGTTCGAGTGCACCTCGCATCAGTAATCAAGCAGGAGCCAGGATATATAGAAAGCGATATATATTTACATATGTGTGTATATATATGTGTATGTATATATAGATATATGCACACACACATATATACACAGATTTACAATGTTTGATATGCAGTTTTGAATACATATATAAACCATAACAAGGAATGGAAGGAAAGTGAGCAGTGATGAACAGAGAGTCGGATGGAGAGACTCTAAAGGCGTGGATTTTTTTCCACAGAATGTGCTCCTTTTCTGAGGACAGAGGTACATCAGGGCTGGGTGTTGAATAAGGCAGGTTCCTAGTGGTGATACACAAGTTTACAAGCAACTGCTACTTTCAGAGACTATGTTAATTTTATATCAAGAACTGCAATATAAAGGGATGCCGGTTTTTTAAATTGTACATTTCGGCACAGTGAGTTTTATTTGTGCTCATGCTGGAACAAAAATTAATTGCTGATACAAGTCAAGTATAGCAAAAGATTTATCAACTGGTAACGAGCAAGGAAGCATTTTGTCCATGTTGGTCTGATTGGACACAAGTCCAGACCAAATATTTACTGGTGCCCTTCAGTTGAGTCAGGCTGATAGCCGAAACGCATCCTGAATATTGCCTTTGGTTGAATGTCAGCTCTGAAATTACAGGAAGTGAAATATTTACATGGAGTGTGGACTCTTCCCTTGAATTGGAGAGAAAAAGTGTTTAAATTTATATAATTACTTTATGGATTACTTTTCTAACCACAGGACTGGATCCTAGATTCAGTCCATGGACATCTCCTGAAAAGAGTTGAGTAAAAGCATTTTGTTTACAGTAGTGATTTTTAAGGAATATTATTGTATTTTAAAAGTTGATACTTCGAAATTTTTTCACATAGAATCACCAATGTTATCCTATGCCAGAAAATTCACTTAGCAGGTAAGTAGTGTTATTGTTACTTTTTCTTACTCAGTGTTGGATCCTGGATCCAGCACTGGTGAATATCCTGTAAACAGTTGAAAGAATGTGTTTAAGTCATACAGATGATTTTTTAGGAATATTTGTAGTTTGTGAAAATAGACACTTGGAAACTTTTCTGCTGAAAACCACACAATGGATTCCTATGGAAGGAAATACAAGTTACTGGTAAGTACGCTTCAAATTACTTTTCAGGGTCAGTGCTGGGCTAAAAGATGCAGCATTATGTTCTCTTCTGATAACAGGTGAGTAAATCGGAATTCGTAGTTCGGCTGATTTTAGAGGAATATTTGTACGTTTAAAAAATCGACACTTAGAAACTTTTCTGGTGAAAACCACACAATGGATTCATATGGAAGGAAATACAAGTTACTGGTAAGTACGCTTAGAATTACTTTTCAGGGTCAGTGCTGGGCTAAAAGATGCAGCACTGATTTCTCTCCTGATAACAGGTGAGTAAATCGGAATTCGTAGTTCGGCTGATTTTAGAGGAATATTTGCACAATGGCGAAGGAAGGGGGCGGGGCCTGAGGTGACATGTGTGCAAATACGCCCTGTGGCGCGTTTTAAGTTGGGGAATTAATTCCTCTTCAATCCTGAGGTCCACTGGGGGCCAACTAGTCCACAAGGTACCTCCAGTATGCGCCAGGGAGCTGGGTTGCAGAGAGGTGTTCAGAAGCCACGCCCCTTTTTACAACACTCTGCAACGCAGCTCTGTGGCGCTTACTGGAGGTACCTGGTGGGCTAGTTGGCCCCCAGGGGACCTCGGGATTGAAGAGGAATTAATTCCCCAACTTAAAACGCTCCACAGGGCGTGTTTGCACACATATCACCTCAGGCCCCAGCCCCTACCTTCACCATTGTGCAAACATGCCCTGTGGCGCGTTTTAAGTTGGAGGATTAAGTCCCTTTGAGTCCTGAGGGTCCCTGGGGTCCAACTAGCCCACCAGGTACCTCCAGTAAGCGCCACAAGGCTGCGTTGCAGAGAGGTGTAAAAAGGGGCGTGGCCTGAAGCACCTCTCTGCAACATAGCCCTGTGACGCTTACTGGAGGTACCTGGGGGGCTAGTTGGCCCCCAGGGACCCCCAGTATTGTAGTGGAATTAATTCCCCAATTTAAAACGCGCCAAAGGGAGTGTTTGCAGAGTGTGCTTGTGAGGGGGTGGGTCCTAGGGACAATCGCGTCTTTTAAAAAAAAAAAAATTGATGGCCCCCCTTCCTTTTACTTTTTTGAGGCCCCATCCCCCAGGGCCTCAACCCCAAATAAAAAAATTTAAAAAGATTTTACGGCAAGGGGGCCGCGTGGCCCCCCTCCCGTGGCCAACTTTTAAAATATTTTTATGAAGGGGGGGCTGCGTAGCCCCCCTTCTTTTTTTTTGTCCTTAATGGGGAGGGGGGCCGCCTGGCCCCCCTCCCAGGCCACATATGGCCCTGGAAACCCCATCCCCGGGACTTGGCTCTCGTTGGGGACCATGGGGGGTCCCAAATCCCCCCACGGTCCTGCTTTCCACATGGGGAGCAGCTAACATGCTGCTCCCCATGTGGGAAAGCAATCTGCTTTGCTTCATTGAAGCGAGAGCAGGTTTCCCTTCTCTCACTTCAATGAAGCAAAGCAGTTTGCAATGTCAGGGTGGGAGCCGCGAGGCTCCCGCCCTGTCATTGCAAACTACAGTGTCCCGGGGGTGGGCACCCCGGGACACTGCAGGAGCCGGCCCTGGGGGGTGGCATCCCCAGGGCTTATACAAGGCTCCAGGAGGTGGGCCGCGTGGCCCCCCCCCCACATTTTGAAGTTGCCCCGGGGGGTGGTGGTCCCCAGGGCTGGGGGGGCCTGAGAGCCCCCACACTAAATCTTTTCAAACCCCGGGGGTGGCGGTCGCCGGGGCTGGGGGGGCCTGAGAGCCCCCTCACTCATTTTAAAGAAGCCCCGGAGGGTGGCGTTCACCAGGGCTGCGGGGGGCCGTGAGCCCCCGCCTATATTATGTTAGAGCACCGGGGGGTGGCAGTCCCCGGGACAGTGTGGGGGGGATTGAGACCCCCACACTATTTTTTCATTATGCCCCCGGGATTTGGCACCCCGGGGGCAAATTAGCATCCATTGGCAGCCATCTTGTGCCTCGGTTCTACCGAGGCACAAGATGGCTGCCAACACTTCCTGAGTCAGAGTGTTGGCAGCCAATTAAAATTCAGCTCCTGATTGGGAGGGTGCGCGGATCCTCCGAGGCCATAGATATATATGTACTTTTAACTGTCATTTTCTCTGGAACTACTGAACGGATTTACACCATTTAAGCAAAAGGCACGAGTCTGAACGAAGGACTATCTCTGTGCCAAATTTGGTGTAACTCGTTCAGTAGTTCGGGCTGTAGCTGCGGCTAAAGGTCATATGGGAAATTGCATGGGGAAAATGTGTTTTGGGACCCCCTTTTTTCTTGGCCCCCGCTTGACAAATCACCGTGAAACTTTCAGGATAGGAGCGGACCGGAGCTGGCCAAAAGTTTTGAAAATTTCGCGAAGAGCCGTCAATCGGCGCCAAAGTTATTCCAAATAGAATGTTGCGAATTTCCTATGAAAAATAGGTCCTAACTATATCTACCTACTGGCGACTGCCAGTAGGTAATATATATATATATATATATATATATATATATATATATATATATATGCAGCAAATCAAACTCCTCGAACCTCCACAGCAGCGCACAAGCAGCAGCAGCGGCGAACAGAGGGAAACAGACCCGGATAAATTGGCAGGTAGATTTGTATTCCTTCACTCTGTGATGCGTTTCGAGCACAGCCGTGCGCTTGTTCACACACCGAGGACCATTCCGCCATGACATTTTAAATATGCTGGGTGAGTTACTTCCTGTGTCACGTGATCATAGACACAGAAGACAGATTTCGTGAAAATGCTAGAAGTAGGCCATCATTTTTTACACATGGTTTGTAAATCTAGAAAATGTGCAAAATATTGCTGTATAAATACATATGCACATAAAAAAAACAACAACAAATATCTGCAGTGCACATAAGAAACTTGATGTATATATCAGACAAAAAAATACGAACATGTAAATATACACTGGAATGGATTAAAAACAACATAATAAATAAGCTGTCAATAAATAGGATATAAAATATCTCTAATAAAAAACAGTATAAATACAATGAATAAAAATCCAAACATTATCCAGCAAAAGTCTTCCTTATATGGACAGATTGATGATATCAGCCTAAATGCCGCTTAATTGTAGTATTGTTTTTCCAGTCCCAAATGCACATGAACAAATGGGACAAACGCCATGCTCCTATAGGCCTAACTAGGCAAAAGTGCACAAAAAAGGAAACTTAATTTATATACATATGTTATCATACATGTCTATAATATCATGTATAATGAATCAGAAAGTGCCATATCATGAGTGCAAGTGTTTCCTGATGATATATAGTGCTAATACCTCTAAAATATCCTTTCAATTAAGAAAAGTATTTTAGTATAAAAAAAACCCTTAAAAAATGTGATAAAACCAGGTATAAAGAGTGTTGGAAGCAGCTAAGGTTACATAAAATATAATTAGTCCAGACAAAAACAAAGTATTGTATCTAATGTCCTAGAAAAGAGCAAGTATGTAAACAATATCTGAGTTGCTGGGAAAGACAAAGATAATGAATAAAAGAGGGTAAGCGGAGACACCTTCCACCTTTTCTTAAAGAAAATTGTGCAAATCCTCAGTTGTATTCAGTCCATGTGGGGCTTTACTATCTAGCTCCAGAATGATACGGGATTCAAGTTGTCTTAACATTTTTTCTTTGTTGCCCCCCCCTTCTTAGGGGTGAGATAGCATTAATCACAAAATATGAAAGGCAACTCAAGTCATTGTCATGTGTGCTTTTAAAATGTCTTGCCACAGGATAAGATGTATCGTTGTTCACTATGGCCCTGATATGCTGCAATATTCTGACGTGCACCTGCAGCTTGGTACTACCCACATAACGTAAACCACAGGTGCACGTCAGAACATATACAGCATATTCCGTGCGGCAGTTGTAGTTGCCTTGAATGTCGTAGTTCTTATCCGAAAATGGGGTTGTGTATTGAGTGGTATTGGTACCAAACTTACACGCCCGGCAGGAAGAACATTTAAAAAAGCCTTTCCTTGGTTTAAGCCATGTACCCGTTCCTCCTATCTCTGGACTGTTCTCAACTAGCTGGCTCCTCATTGACTCGGCTTTCCTATAGGTAATAATTGGAAAGTTGGGAAGGCGAGGTCCCAATACCCCATCTGTTAATACAATGGGCCAGTTTTTTCTTATGATGGATTTAATTTTTCTCTCTTGTCTGCTGTAAGTTGTGATCTGTCTCGGACTAGTTTCAGTTTCTAACTCACTTACCACCTTTACTTTATTTTGTAATAGGTTGTCTCTTGATCTATCTTGTGATTTAGAAAGGGCATGTGTCAAAGCCTTATCACTGTATCCTCTTGACTTGAGTCTCTCCATAGCATTGTGTGTGCACTTATCCAATTCTTCAGTCGTGCTACAAATGCGCTTTATCCGCAGCATTTCACCAAATGGAATACTATCAATCAAATGCTTTGGCTGGCTACTACTGGCATGCAGAGTACTATTTCCTGCTGTGGGCTTTCTAAACAATGTTGTTTCTAGTTTGTTGTTGGATATCAGAACTCTTACATCTAGAAATTCTATTGTTGTGGCACTCATCTGGAAGGTAAAATGCAGGTATATATATATATATATTCACTGAAAAAACTATAGGTTTCAGGGGCGTTATAGTTAGGTGGACATTTCACTCGTACAAAACCATAGAAATTCTCCCGTTTTAGATAGTTCAGCTAACTATAACTCACGCGCCCGCAATACACTGCTGATGACGTCACATATTACATCACTCATGACATGGTCAGTGACATCACTCATGACATCACTGATGACATCTCAAATGACATCACTGATGACATCACTGATGACATCATCCTTGTGATAGAGTGGCGGACCTCCTCTCACCCTAATATAACCTTTGAGTGTGTGTAACCTTTGATACACACACTCAAAAATACAAACTAACATTTTCAAAACAATGGACATACCAATACCAGTTACAACACACCTATTCAGTCATTCCAAGACCTACACACACAGCCACTCATTCACCAATAGTCCCTACACAGTCACTCATACATGTACTCACTCATCATATGTACTCATACGCCTATACATACTGTTACACACCACCACTCATCCATAGAGTTACTCACACACATAGTCACACATGCAAACAAAGTATCAAACATCCATTTTCTTGCATATACAGTTATACACACACTACCACACTTACTTCTACAGAAACTTACACATACTTACTCTCTTAAACAATCACTTATACACACACCTACTTATTTGTACAGGAGCTCTTCCAATCTCTCACTCTCATATATACTCACTTATATATACCAATACTCACATATACTAGTTTAAAACATGTAGTTACTCATAAAGACACTATTGAGACAGTCATTCACTCACTAACACACCCATACACCTACTCATCCACCTATACAGTCCTGAGCACATGCTGTCTTCAACACATACAAACAGTGAGTCACTCATTCATGCATCTATGCACTAAATAATACCCCCCACCGAACCATACAGACACTCAGACACTCATACCGATACTCAAAAAACCAACTAATAACCCATATAAACACTCATGTAGCTACTCACCAACCCATGCAGCCACTTATACACAAAGTGAGAGAATGATACAGATATTTACATATTTAAACATTACTCACTAACCCATGTATTCACTAAGATACACTTAATCAGTCAGGTATACAATCAATTTTACAAAAAAATCATCCATTTGGACACTTATATACCCATTTATTCTTCCATTGACCTTGAGATATACATATATAAAACATATTTAATTTTCAGAAAAACACACATTCACTGGATGATGTGAGAAGATGCATCAAATTATCACATGGATGATGTCATCAGTGATGTCATTTGAGATTTCATCAGTAATGTCATGAGTGATGTCACTGACCATGTCATGAGTGATGTAATATGTGACGTCATCAGCAGTGCATTGCGGGTGTGTGAGTTATAGTTAGCTGAACTAACTATAACGGGGAATTTCTATGTTTTTGTACGAGTGAAATGTCCAACTAACTATAACGCCCCTGAAACCTATGGTTTTTTCAGTGAATTTCTAAGGCTTTTTAAATGCTAATTTCTAACTATAACGTGCCTGAAACCTATATTTTTCAGTGAATAATATATATATATATATATATTTATTATACTATGTATACATGTAAAAAGGTCTCGGTCCGCCTGTTTGCCTCGGTGGCACAGAACAAATGGGTGGAAATGACGTCAGCACGCCGACGAGATTCTCTTATGGCTCCGATGACGTCTTACGGTGTCGCGAGCGGAGCCGTGCTATTATGAAGTCCTCCTTGATGTGGGAGAGCTAGGAAAGAATTTCCGTGGAATACTGGTGCAGGGTCTATTCACTTAAGTGTTCAGGCTAGTCCTTTGGGAGCAACTGTTTATGTTGCCACTCCTGAAACCAAAACCAGTGATCCAAGGGCAGAGGCCCTGCAGATAGCACATGAGGTGGGGTGCCCAGTCGTGTGCACCGGCGGGGCAGCAAAGTGACAAGCACCACAACCCACAAAAAAGGTAACGAGGGCACTGAATAACACAGGATCTTCTCTTTGTATCTGGCAGGAACAACAAAGTTATAATGCCCTAGTAGCAAAGTGCAGAATTAGTGCTACAACGGTCTTCAAGAGGACCTGCGATGCCGCTTCTGCCTCCTGTACCCTGGAGGCGGCACATAGGTCACACGGTACGGTCAAACTACGGTCAAACTACGGTGGGACGCACACTCGTTGACCTCTCATGGCACTGCTCCACACTTCAGGGAGGACGCTTTCCATTAGCTATGTTTTCTGATGACGTGTCGCACTGGCCCCGTCCAACAGCAGAACTCCTTTAGATCCAAACAGACTCTTCCACTTTCTCACCGGAAGTGAAACCAGGCCACGCGGACACTTTCACAAGACAACAGCTGGAAATGCACTTTTCGGTAAAAAAAAATAATTTTTTTACTTCGCGATACCATTACAATGCATGCATTACCACGCATGCGTTGTACATCGCGAAGTCATTACTACACATTTTTTTAGAACGCATGGTCATTTACCACGCATGCCTATACAACAAATTTTGTTGTAAAGGTATGTATGGTAAATGACCATGCATTCTAAAAAACATGTAGACGATCCACGTTGTTGTAAGGACACTGGGGCTGTTCCATTTCCTCACAATGATGTGCACCGCCCCTCAGAGACGACGCGAAGCAGGAACCACGAGGAGAGAGGATCCACGAGGAGTGAGAGGTAAGGGGGCATGGGGTGGATTTTTTTTCTAGGGTTTAGGGTAGTGCAGTGGTGTTTGGGTAGTGTATGGGGTCATGCTGGGGGTAGAGTTTTAGAGTTTAGGGTAGTGCAGTGGTGTTTGGGTAGTGTAGGGGGTCGTGCTTGCGTAGTGTTTTAGGGTTTAGGGTAGTGCAGTAATGTAGGGGGTCGTGCTGGGGTAGTGTTTTAGGGGTTAGGGTAGTGCAGTGGTGTTTGAGTAGTGTAGGGGGTCATGCTGGTGGTAGTGTTTTAGGGTTTAGGGTAGTGCAGTGGTGTTTGTGTAGTATAGGGGGTCATGCTGGGGGTAGTGTTTTATGGTTTAGGGTAGTGCAGTGGAGTTTGGGTAGTATAGGGAGTTGTGCTGGGGGTAGTGTTTTAGGGTTTATGGTAGTGCAGTGGTGTTTGGGTAGTGTAGGGGTAGTGCTGGGAGAGTGTTTTAGGGTTTAGGGTAGTGCAGTGGTGTTTGTGTGCTATAGGGGGTCGTGCTGGGTTCCAGTGTTTTAGGGTTTTGGGTAGTGCAGTTGTTTTTGTGTAGTGTAGGGGGTCATGTTTTAGGGTTTAGGGTAGTGCAGTGGTGTTTGGGTAGTGAAGGGGGTCATGCTGGGGGTAGTGTTTTAATGTTCAGGATAGTGCAGTTGTGTTTAGGTAGTGAAGTGGGTCATGCTGGGGGTAGTGTTTTAGGGTTTAGGGTAGTGCAGTGGTGTTTGTGTAGTGTAGGGGGTCATGCTGGGGGTAGATTTAGTGTTTAGGGTAGTGCAGTGGTGTTTTTGTAGTGTAGAGGGTCCTGCTGGGGTAGTGTTTTAGGGTTTAAGGCAGTGCCGTGGTCTTTGTAGTGAAGGGGGTTGTGCTGGGGGTAGTGTTTTAGGGTTTAGTGTAGTGCAGTGGTGTTTGTGTAGTGTAGGGGGTTGTGCTGGGGTAGATTTAGGGTTTAGGGTAGTGCAGTCATGTTTGGGTAGTGTAGGGTGTCATGCTGGGGGTAGTGTTTTAGGGCTTAGGGTAGTGCAGTGGTGTTTGGGTAGTGGATGGTGTAGCGTTTTAGGGTTTAGGGTAGTGCGCCCAACCAGCCACAATATCCGAGGACAAAGGGGATCCTGACTCTTTTGAACGCTCTGCCAATTGAATAGTTTGGGTCAAGGGCCCTACCACATCCAAGACCTATCAATTCCTTTCTTGGGATCCCTCATATACTTGGAGAAAAAGGTACATAGTTTCTCATCAATTTCAGGTGTGTGTGCCACCTTCGCCCTCTACGCCGGCACCGCCGCCAAACTCCAGAAGAAACTCCAACGGATCCAGAACGCCTCAGCACGACTCATCCTGGACATCCCCCGACACAGCCACATCTCCGGACACCTGAGAGACCTGCACTGGCTACCCGTCAACAAAAGAATCACGTTCCGACTCCTCACCCACGCACACAAGGCCCTCCACGACCTGGGCCCCAAGTTCCTCAACAGCCGCCTGACCTTCCACAAGCCCACCCGCCAGCTCCGCTCCACCAGCCTCGCTCTCGCCACCGTCCCCCGCATCCGCAGAGCCACCGCCGGAGGAAGATCCTTCTCCTACCTGGCAGCCAAGACATGGAACTCCCTCCCCATCCACCTCCGGACAACGCAAGACCATCTCGCCTTCAGGAAGCAACTCAAGACCTGGCTGTTCGAGCAGTAGCGTTCCCCCCCAGCGCCTTGAGACCCTCCGGGTGAGCAGTGCGCTATACAAATGCCTATGATTGATTGATTGATTCCCCTTCAGTGAGGGCCTGGGGCATTCTCCCCTCATCCTATTCCTGACCTCCCTTTCAAGGGGTTGATGGATTTTCCCCACCACATATTCTGCCACTTTGGTGTCAGGGGTCCACTCTGCCGACCTAGGATGGTAAATTTGGGTAGGCTCGAACATGTCCGAGTGGACCCCGTCCCCAACCTGGGACTGAGAGGAGTGGGACTCTGGATGCCAGCGATGCCCAGATTCCTTATCCTCATCGGAGGAGAAATCGTCCTCCGATACACCCTCTCCCTCTAAGGGAAACCTGCTGTCGGGGTCTACAATAGTGGTGACAGCGTCACAATTTTCTCCAGACTCCTCCTCCTCACGGCAGGGTGCATGTTTTAGCGTTCGCGCATTCTTGAGGAAGGTCTCTGTAAGTTTATCAAATACTTCCTAATGCCCCGCATTATGTTTAACGGCCCTTTTATTCCCCATCTGGGAACTACTGGGAACCGCCAGCACCAAATCTGGGTTACTGAACACCCCAGGGATGCTTTTTCGCCAGCTTATCAACCTGATCCCTAAGAGGAGCCAGCGCCCTAGAAATGGCCAGAGAGAGGGCTTGGTCCACTGCGGGAGGGAGAAGTTGGGGGGCCATTCCTCCTCCACTTCCTGGTAGGAAGATTAAAAATGGTCTTCAGGAGAAGACATGATAGCAGAGGGTGTGAGCACAGAACAAATGTCTGGGCTTTCCCCGAAGCTGTTATAAGAATAGACAGAGGTGCAATACCAATTACCACCACCAAGTGGCGCTGGTCACTAACGTGGCCGTGTGGGGAAATCACCGTATAGCGGTGTCAGAATTAGGCGAGGGTTGGTCGGGAATCAAGCAGACACTAAAGGAGTGACCGGATTCCCAAACGGGGGTAAAGACCAGCGGGAGCGCTCGACGGAGCTGCCTCGCTCGGACCAGACGCGCCTGACAGGATCTCACGGCGTGCAGAGCGCACAGCGGGAGAAACTGCGAGGAGGAGAACGCTCTCGGGCAAGAGCCTGCTGCGCAGGGAATATGAAACAATACCAAGGCAATAATGCTAATAACGTGCACAAGAAACCGCTATACAAACAGCAACAACGTCAGATTAAGCCAGGAATGTAAGGAATGCACAGAACTGACGAGCAGTGAAGAAAGGGGAAGCGGAAGGGACGTCACAATATTATATACGATGGACTGTGATATGATTTGACTATAGTTGCCTTGGAGACTACCGCCCTTTTGGTTCATGGGTAGTGTAGTCTTTTGTTTAATGATTGTTGTGTTACGTTTTCTTTGAACTGTTATGCAAATAAAGTGAGGAAAGATATGCATAATCCTTGCCTCCGTCCTGCCATAGAATTCATTAAACTTTATTCTATCTGATTTAGAAACATAGATCATAAAAGTGTACATAAAAGCAGTAAATCCTCTTTCCTAATACAATACAGTGAGAATTAATTGAAACCAGTAGGTTAAAACAGGTGTTACAAAGCCCGGTTCAGAGCAACTTCAGGTTAACAGAATCGTAAAGTTCAATGTTTCGCAAGATCAATCTCATGTACTTCGTGCAAAATATGCAATAAGGGGTCCAAGTAAGATGTAACGCTCCAATACCTGACCAGTCTGCACTATATAAAACTGCAGAAAAACTAAAAATAAAATGTGTTTTGCACACTTCTGTCTTTGGGCTATATGCGGTCTACATCTGGGTGATATTTGTGCTACATTTGGGCTCTTTTTTCTCTGGTGGCCATCTTGGGAGACTTATTTGTTATGAAGTTTCCTAATTTCCTCATTTACTGCAGTCTTCTCAGTAGGAAATGCTTTCAGTTTTTTACTTTGATTCCATCAAGAAGGCATTCAGATGTGTCACACATTTGCCATATATTCAGAATGTTAGCACTCTAGTTGTTCATTAGATCTGTGTAGTAAATCTACTGCTCACCAGGGAGTCAACTGGAAGTCTACTGCTGGTAATGAAAGTGATTGTTTCAGTCTGCATGTCAGAATTTTCTAATGAAATAGAAGAGGATTTGAGATCTCACTTAAAACATGCCCTAAATTTTCTTTCTACAGCACTAACCATAATTTCTATGGCAAAATGAACCCCCTCATTTTGTTCCTTTTTAAATTAAATGTTTTAAGTGTGACCAGTCCATTCCAATAAAGATGGCTTCAGGTGTGCCATAATCTTGTCATAAGTAAGACTGTTAGCTCTCTTGTTATTCTTTAGAACACTCTGGGAAGCTGCAGTAGAACACAAAGGCATCAACTGACAGGCTGCTCCTGTTGAAATATAACTGGAAGATATTTGAGATCTCACTTAAAACATGTCCTATTTTGTCTTTCCACAGCACTGACCATAATTTCTATGACAAAATGAACCCCCTCATTTTGTTCCTTTTTAAATGAAATGTTTTAAGAGTTACCAGTTTATTCCAATCAAGATGGCTTCAGATGTGCCATAATGTTGTCATAAGTAAGACTGTTAGTGCTCTAGTTGTTCTTTAGAACACTCTGGGAAGATGCAGTAGAACACAAAGGCATCAACTGACAGGCTGCTCCTGTTGAAATATAACAGGAAGATATTTGAGATCACACTTGAAACATGTCCTATTTTTTCTCTCTACAGCCCTAACCATAATTTCTATGACAAAATGAACCCCCTCATTGTGTTCCTTTTTAAATTAAATGTTTTAAGAGTTACCAGTTTATTCCAATCAAGATGGCTTCAGGTGTGCCATAATTTTGTCATAAGTAAGACTGTTAGCGCTCTAGTTGTTCTTTAGAACACTCAGGGAAGCTGCAGTAGAACACAAAGGTATCAACTGACAGGCTGCTCCTGTTGAAATATAACAGATAGATATTTGAGATCACACTTGACACATGTCCTAATTTTTCTTTCTTCAGCACTAGCTATAATTTCTATGACAAAATGAACCCCATCATTGTGTTCCTTTTCAAATTAAATGTTTTAAGTGTTACCAGTTTAATCCAATCAAGATGGCTTCAGATGTGCCATACTTTTGTCATAAGTAAGGCTGTTAGTGCTCTAGTTGTTCTTTAGAACACTCTGGGAAGCTTCAGTAGAACACAAATGAATCAAACGACAGTCTCTGCCGTTGTTGGATGTTAATGATTTACTGAGAATGACAGACTTCATTCTCACATGACTGGGAAAGATAATGTGAATTTACAGAAAATATGCTCTCATTTTTGCTTCAGTTTTCTCTCAAACATGATTCATGATATCCCAGCAGAAGGTTTTTCCTTAGAACACACCACAATTTCTGAAATTAGTATGGTACCATCAACAAATGATTCTAATGTAACAAAGTCTGTTATCACCCTTTATAGTTCTCCTTTTGGTAACCCTCAAAATCTTCAATTCACTACAATGCATTTCAATGGGGTACTATCATGTATATTGGTCCCAAGATGACTGCCAGCAATTCCAGGATGAAGTGCTGACAGCCAATCAGATCTCACGATGAGATGTGTCGTGAAGTCATGAGTGATGTCACTGACCATGTTATGAGTGATGTAATATGTGACGTCATCAGCAGTGCATTGTGGGCGCGCAAGTTATAGTTAGCTGAACTAACTATAACGGGGGAATTTCAATGGTTTTGCACGAGTGAAAAGTCCAGCTAACTATAACGCCCCTGAAACCTATGTTTTTTTCAGTGAATTTCTAAGGATTTTTAAATGCTAATTCCTAACTATAACGTGCCTGAAACCTATGTTTTTTTCAGTAAATTTCAAAGGTTTTTTAAATGCTAATTTCTAACTATGCCTACAGAGATAGGACATGTGAAGAAAGAAGAAAAAACGCACAGAAAGAAAAAAAAGAAATGCAGAAAGAAGCAACAGAAGTCCTCAAAGACGAAGAAAAGTGCAGGAAGAAGGATAACGTACAGAAAGAACAAACAGAAGAGCAGAAAGAAGCCTTGTTGGAAAATCATCCTGTACCCTCAACTTTTTCAGACGGATACTGGTGGTAACTGAGTCTGACTAACCAGTCCTAGAGCCAGTGCTATGTTAAATAACACTTAGAATACAGTGAAAACTCCTACATACAGTAGGGAACACTATGCGTTGGGGTCCCCCTGTGATTAGCATAACCTCCTCTGTAAGCCCCTAGTATATAATAGGGCAGAGGGATTAAAACTACCTCTTAAAACGCACCACAGGGTGTGTTTGCACACATCACCGCAGGCCCCGTCCCCTCCATTCACCACTGTGTAAACACGCCCTGTGGCTGTTTTAAGTTTGGAGATTAAGTCCCCTTGAATCCTGAGGGTCCCTAGGGTCCAACTAGGCCACTAGGTACCTCCAGTAAGCGCCACAGAGCTGCGTTGCAGAGAGGTGTAAAAAGTGGCATGGCCTGGACCACCTCTCTGCAACACAGTGCAGTGGCGCTTACTGCAAGCACCTAGTGGGCTAGTTAGACCCCAGGGGCCCTCAGAATTGAAGGGGAATTATTTCCCCAACTTAAAACGCGCCATAGGTCATGTTTGCACACGTCACCTCAGGCCCCGTCCCCTCCCTTCCCCACTCTGTAAACACGCCCTGTGGCCGTTTTAAGTTGGGAGATTAAGTCCCCTTGAATCCTAATTGTCCCTAGGGGCAAAATAGCCCACTAGGTACGTCAAGTAAGCGCCATTGCAGAGAGGTGTAAAAAGCAGTACGGCCTGCCCCACCTCTCTGCAACGCAGCGCAGTGGCGCTTACTAGAAGCACCCGATGGGCTAGTTGGCCCCCAGGGTCCCTCAGGATTGAAAGGGAATTATTTCCCCAACTTAAAACGCGCCACAGGGCGTGTTTGCACATGTCACCTCAGGCCCCGTCCCCTCTAGGCCTGGGTGGTAAATTTCATTCCGTTCACAGAATTTGCGATATTTTGCCATTTTCGCGTTCCGCAAAGATCGCAAAAATGTCAATACTTTCGGAACCTGAAGCAAAACTGTAGCATTTTTCTTGTTCACGCTTTAAAAATGCATTCCCATGTGCGCGATCGCGACTTACCGGGTCCCTGCATTCGCCGACGAGTTTTCCTATCCGTTTGCGCGTGCCACAAGATGTTGGATTGTTGGTAGCCGGTCGCACTATCCCACGAGAGTTTGCGATCGTGAACACGTCATTGCGATCGCGAACAGGAAATAAGCATCGCTAGCAAGATGGCCAGGCCCATTAGCGACCGCATGGGCAAGTTGGAGATATAGTTCCCCGCGAGCATGCAAAAACACATCGAAAACGGGTGGGAAAAGCAATCTCCGCATCTTCGCGAAAGTTTTGCATGCTCGTGGAGATTTTGTGCAATTTCGTGATAATTTGCGAAAGTCAATTTCGCAAATTCCTCCCACCCTTAGTCCCCTCCCTTCACCACTGTGTAAACGTGCCCTGTGGCCATTCTAAGTTGAGAGATTAAGTCCCCTTGAATCCTAAGGGTCCCTAGGGTCAAACGAGCCCACTAGGTACCTCCAGTAAGCGCCACAGAGCTGCGTTGCAGAGAGGTGTAAAAAGGGGTGTGGCCTCAGAACACCTGTCTGCAACGCAGCTCGCTGGCGCATACTGGAGATACCTGTTGGGCTAGTTGGCCCTCAGGGACCCTCAGTATTGAAGGGGAATTAATTCCCCAACTTAAAACTTGCCAGGGGGCGGTTTTGCAGAGTGCTGCAAGGAGGGGGCAGTGGGAAGGGAGGTAGGGGCAACAAACCAACAATACAGGACTGGAAAGAGAGGCTGTGGCAATATAATAGAACATTGTGGGCAGAAGGAAGAGGCAGCAGTAGTACAACCATATATGCCAACAGACCCGATTCAGCCAGGAAACGTCCAATGTTTTTAAGCTCAAATGGGCTTTATTTGACCTGTCTTCTTTCTACAATCTCCTCTTTTTCAATGTAACTCAAAGGGGAAAATCAATTCCCCAATTTTTTTTCAAAATCTCCCTCTTACCAAGTTCAAAATGTTTGCAAGTATGGTACATTGGATCATGGAAGGCAGGAGGAATTGGGGTAGGGACATGGACTCGGATAACAGAGGACAGGAGGGACATGGAGAGGTGCACCAAACTGACCCTACAGGGCAGGCATCAGAGTTTGCAGCAGCACAATACACCACACAGGGCTTGGGGGTGGGAGTGCAGCACAACAATCCATAGAAAGCAATAGTGAGGGGACAGGACCATGCACATGGACAACAGAGAACAGAGGGGAAAGCGGCAATCGTAGCTAGCTGACCATAATGGACAGACAGGAGAGAAAGCCAGTCAGTGATAACTTTATTTCGGTCGAACGACCATAAAAGTGCACATGCGTACATCAACAATTACAAAGACATGATAAAACAATAAATATACATATAAAGTTAAAAAAGTTAAAAAGAATTAAACTTGAAGTTATCATACAGAGATAGTTAAGTTAAGAAGGTTTGTCTCCTACGCCACATACTGTGCAAATAGCGGGATACAGCAAAGACAATGTTGGGATGAGTATCATAGATTAGTGACCTGCAAGCCTGTTTAAAGTGGCGAAATCCCAAATTCCTACAAATAGGAATCAACCAACATTTCCTGATTGCGTAATAGGCTGGACAGAAGAGTAGTACATGTGCAACAGACTCTGTTTTATAATTACAAGCAGGACAGCTTTCCTGGTTTTGAGTCTGCCACTTAGACGAAAAGGACCGAACCGGTAAAGTACCAAATCTTAGCTGGATATACAATTTTCGTGCCAATGGGGGTTCTATTTGATCCATGAATTCCTCTAGTTTGGAATCTTGCTTAACCATGAGGAATTCTAGGGACAACCTACCCAAAGCTGAAGAGCTCGAAAAGGAAGAAAAATTCTTCATGGATATCAGGGCAAGAAGCTTTTTCCTTGTTATCCAAGGGCAACTTGCTTCCGGGTTTGCCCACAGATCTGGAAGTCCTAATTGGATACAACCTTCATTAATATGTGTAAGCCAGGGGATCTCTTTATATTTAAGAGCAGGCCAAATCTTTGCGAATTCTGACCTATAGGAGGTCAATTCAGGCACTGACCACAGCCTCTTCCAATACAAAATTGGTCTCGCACTGATGATCTCCTCTATTGGGACTAGCCCAAGATCAAGCCTAAGGGGGATCGGCGGAGTGCTAGAAGGAAGCCCCAAAAGGGATCTTAGGAAAGACTGCTCAACCTTGAGGAGAGACACTGTCTGCTTATGCCCCCAAAGTTCAGCCCCATAAATTACTGCCACTCTTGCCTGTCGACAATAAATTTCAAGGGCAGGGGAGACAGGTTTAAAAGTTGATTTTTTAAAAACTTTATTTAAACCCCCTGTCAATTGGGCAAGTTTGAGCGTAGACTTAGCAATTTGGGAATTCCAGCTAAAGTTCTCCGTTAACGTAACGCCCAGATAAACAAAAGTTTTGACCCTTTCAAGGGGAATATCAAATAAAACTGGGTTAGGACGCACCCGTTTAGGGGGGTTAAAAATCATATATTTTGTTTTCCCCAGATTTATTTCAAGTCCTCTTAGCTCACAAAACCTCGCAAAACCATTCAGTATGTTTTGTATGCCCGATGACGTTTTTGACAATAACAGAGTATCGTCTGCAAACATCAATGCGGGCACACGACCTGACACCAATTTAGGAGCGTCATTGTCTACCACACGGTTTAGGTGGTCGACAAGACCATTTATATAAAGGCTGAATAATGTCGGGGCCAGGACACACCCTTGGCGAACGCCTTTTTGAACAGGGAAACGTTCAGTAAGCTCACCATGCTTGCCACACCTTACTTGGGCAAAATTGTTGTTATGGAGCCTAATTAGGACGGCCAATAAGTAAGGTGGAAGGCCCAGTTCTGCCAATACTTGCCACAGTTTAGTTCGTGGGACTAGATCGAATGCCGCCCGCAGGTCCACAAACACTAGGTAGAGGCTGCCACCCTCAACCAAAGCTGTTTTCCAATACAAGACCTGCAGGCGAAAAATCTGATCTAGGGTAGAAGTACCAGCCCTAAAGCCTCCCTGAAGTGTGGAAAGAATCCCATTCTCCTCAATCCATCCCAAGACCCTGTCCAAAAGAACCCTCCCCATTAATTTTTGTGAGGTGTCGATAAGGCTGATAGGCCTATAATTGGAGGAGGTTAATGGACAGCCCTTTTTAAAAACGGGTACTATTTCGGCCCCAAGCCAGGTGTAAGGTACTTCACCCCCCTGTAGGATACGATTAAACAGGACAGCCAAGTACGGTGCCCATATCTTTGGTTGAGCCCTAAATAAGTCCCCTGGCAATTTATCCAAGCCTGGAGCCTTATTTGGGAGCATTTTTCCGATTGCTGTTTCCACCTCAACCAAAGTGAAAAGTTCAGATGGGGCATAGCACCCTGGGACTGGTAAAAGATCTGGGGTATCAATAGACAGACTATCAAGATTGCTTGCGCCATAGAGATCACTAAAATGACGTTCCCAAATTGAAGCAGCTATGTTAGGGGCAGGGGTGTGGGAATGCCCGCCAACTCCAGTTGCAACAATGGTCCAAAAGGATTTTATGTCCTTGCGGCCAAGCGCACGTCCCAGCTCTTCCCACAGTACAGCCTCCCCTTCCTTCTTCTCTTTGCTGATTGCCTTTTTATACAAAGAACGATTTGCTCTAATTTGCTCCCTGTCCTTAATTTTTATTGCAATCAGCAAGTCCTTTTTGGCTGTGCGGCAGGTTTTATTAAACCACCTATCTGTTAAGGCCCGGGACTGTTTAACCCTTTTAACTGGGTATAATGCAATAACCAGATTTCCATGGATATCTGTAGGGCTACCAAGAGGCCCGACTCTCCCCATCTCTTCTATGAATGGTATTATTGTTCCATACAGCTCCGCCAGCTTACTAATAACTTTTTAGATATGAAACCAGCTCCTAAATTGGAGCTTTTTCTGGATTTTATTGAATCACCGCACGACCGGTCATTATACCTCAAGCTCCGGTATGGTACCCTTCCTCTCTATGATTTCCAATCTAGTTGGAACAAGGTAAATACGCACTCAACAGGTTGCCCTGGCTGTGCTTCGCCCACCGAGTCCATCGGCCACTTTATGTTTGCTTGCCAGGCATACAGGCAACCCAGACTAAGGTGGCTTAAACCTGTTTGTAAAAATCTGGGCATAAGGTCTGCAAGGGCAGCATTGCGTATTTTGACATACGACACAACTGTCCCAAGTGTAATCTGCGGGACTGCCAAGTATCTGGGTTGGGCTTGGAGGTTAAGACGTAGGTTGCTTAAGGTGCATCATCTGCAAGAATATCATCCACCCACATGAATTTGCAACCTTTTTCTGCTTATAACATCAATGTCAGAGGTCATGTGAATATAACCTGAGCATATATGACTTTTTTATTCTTTTTAATTTCATATGAATTTTAGTTGGTTGCTGTAGTATGGTCTATTTTAAAAATGTTTTCATACACATTGTGATGAACTTTCTATATACATTGAGATGAACTTTTATGACATTTTTTGCTAATGTCGAATAAAGTACTACAACAATTATTGTTCCATACAGCTCCGCCAGCTTACTAATGGACATTTGAAGTTCTGGCCACTTTACTCTCCTTCTACAATTTGTGATTGTCAATGGGTCAATCACAAGATGGTCACCCGGAGCAGGATTTTTAAGTCCAAAACTTCCTGGTTTAAGGGTCAGGGCTAGAGCATTGTGATCACTATCAGACCTCTCAATGACCACAAATTCATGGAGCCTGTCCCAATGTCTGGCTTCAATGAAAATGTAGTCAATTGTTGTGGTATGATTTGCTCTATTAAACGTTACATTACCAGGTCTATCTGGCATCACCCTACCATTGCATGCTCGCAGTGATGTAGCTAGGGAGAGTGACTGCAATTGCAGAACAAGGGGGGTCCATACCTTGACCAGAGGGGCCAGTGGGTCAGGAATATTCCATAATGCATCTACTTCATCACGATCTCCCGTATTTGAGTCCAGAAGAGGCTCAAAGTGGCAGTTAAAATCCCCGCCCAGGATTAGCACAGTAGAGGAGTCAAGTAACTGTAAGAGTTTAGACATTACAGTAATAGCCTTTGATTCAAGGCCCCTCTTAATAGGCCTTGAGTAGACATTTATCAGGGCAATGCTTGGGCCGTTCACTACATCCAATAATACAAGTTGTACATCCCGAGAATCAGTTGGAATATCCTTCGCCTTAATCCCCAGATGGGAGCCAACCCATATAGACAGCCCCCCCGATGGCCTTCCCCTACCACTCTTACATGCTAGAATGTCAAATGTTGCAAAACCCGGGGCCGCACTCTCTTTAAGCATCCAGGTTTCTTGCAGCATGCAGATGTCAAAGGAGGAGACGAATGTAACCCACTCAGGGTTGGGGAGTTTATTTTTAAGGCCTGCCACATTCCATGAGATTATTTTAATCCCTTCAACGTTGGGGGTTTGCTTAGTTATTTGAGGTTCCAATAAGTTAGTAGAATAGCTCAAAGTTAAGGTACCAGCATCCACCCTCTGTTTGGTTACGCATTCTAGAGGGGGGCATGGGGTAGCGGGAGGGACAGGTAGTTCTGGGGTCAAGATCCTCTTCAACAGGCTTTGTCGTTCAATTTGTCCGGGATTACCATTTTGAAGCAGCCCGAGATATGCAAATGGATCAGACTGGGTAACAACAAGGGGAAGTTTGGTCGTATGTCTCATCTGTCAATCGCAATCATCAAGATTCGAAAGAACCTCATATCGATTCGAGACATCCAGTGGTGTAAGAGGGATCAAATGATCCTGCCTCCCAATACGATTCCCATAGCTCCATGGTAGTACAGTGTCCCACCCTGGAATGCTATCAAGGAACATTGGTTTGGGATTAATTTCAGACCTTTTATACTCTTTTTTATGAAATAAACAAGAATTAGTCAAAGAAACAGAAGGAACCCCAAGGTATCTTGTTCTGCTCCCTTGGTTTCTGGGGTAAAAAAAGGTTAACTCCAAGGGAGTAATAGAAGTACCAAATGTCTCAGCAGGCCAATTAAGGATATACCTTACAGCCGCAGGGTCCCTAAAGTTAATAAGAATTAAATCCCCCTTAATATCCTTCTTCCTACTTCCCAACCAATCCAGTCGGCGAACGTGAAGAATTTCGCCATTGATGATATGGGGGAGTGGGCGATTTTGACTCAGCCAATGTACAGTCTTATTTTTAAGCTGAGCAAATCCCTCCCTCTTACCATCAGGCAGTTTAGGAACTCTCGCCAACACTACCACATAGGGGACTGCTTCAGGAGGTAATTCAACCTGGGGCTCCCTGAAATTTTTTCCCCTAGCAACACTAGGACTCACGCGCTCATTAAAGCCCACATTTTTTCCATCTCGTTTATCCCCAACCCTCTGAGTTTCATTTAGGGCTTATACGTCCAGATATCTTACAGATTTAGGGGTTAATTGGGACAGCTCTTTAGCGCTAGTAATCGTTACACTAGCTCCGGCTGGACCTTCTCCTGCGACAGGACATGGAAGTAGTTTGGTTACGACAGGAGAATGGTCCAACATTACTATATCTCTAGTCTGTCCCATTTTATAGTTGATGGCCGATTCTATATTCCCCAGTCTTTCCTCAACCCTCTTTAACCTCTCTATAATAGGTAAAATGAAGGACCTTATAAGGTGCTCAATACTTTCCAGGGGGTCATTAAGTTGTATTTCCTTAGGAGGACAATGTTGGGGGGTGCCTACCTCCACCAGGTTTAGAACAGTATTCGAGGCAACCTTTATGGTTTGTTCAGGCAACGAGGGAGCTTTAGGGATAGTAACAACAGGTTTGGTGATAGGCGTATCACTTCTCCCAAAATCAGTGTGACTAATTTTAGGTCTACATGCATCTCCGCCCTTCTTTCTCCTTTTTTTGGGTGGTGGGCCGGGAACTTTAGACTGCACTAAAGGTCTAGTCTTCCTTTTAGTAGGCTCTTTACATGGCAGGGAAGAGATTGGTAACACTTCTGTTCCCGACAAAGAGTCACGCGAGCAAGAGATAGTTATTACATGTGTAGAATCCAGGGAATTAGGTGGGGAAGATGGGGGAGATAACTCCCGAAGAAGTGCAGGGACACCATCTAGTGAGGTCAAATCATCGTTAGACGGGTTTACAACCGACTGGGTATCTTGTTGTAAAAGGTCAGTAGGGGGCCTTTTCTTCAGGCATTCAATTGACTGGCGGCGCTCAGCCCTTCGCTCAGCTAGTATGTCCTCCCTCTCTAAGTCCATAGTGACCTTACTGAAATATCGGTCCAATGTGCCCTTAGCCAAACCACCAGACTTTATAGATGACGAAAACTCTTGATTCTCAGCCATAGTGTCTTGAATAAGCAAGCGACCACTACAAAAGAAGGGGAAAGGAGTAGACGACCCCAAGCAAAAAATGTCACACACAATATGAGTCCAGGTAACTCCCAATCAAAGTCACTGGCCCACGATGGGCCTATCTCCAACCGAAGACAATCCACAGAGAGTGACAAAGTGAATCCTGATAATCAGGTGCTACTAATATAGCCAGTCAGGGTAGGTCCAATGATGCAAAGCAGAAAGGCAGTATACAGATGGAAAAGATGGCAGGAAAGGCCAACACTTTCAACACTTACAGATTAGTAGAGATGTCAGAGGGTATGCCCAGCCCGGCCTCGAGCGGTCCTTGACGGGCTAGGACGGGCCCGCCCTTGGCCCGGGCTTCGCCCGGGGCAGCCCGCACGCGTCCCGCGCTGCGGTGGTGCTGGGGGCCTGAAATAGGGCCCGGGCGCTGCAAGATGCCGTATGCAGTGCGCGCCGGGCGCTGAGGCCGCTGGGTAATGTAGTTTCCGCCCGAGCCGTTCCCCTCACGGCGTGGATGTAGGCAGAGGCAGAGGCGAGGGTAACAGGGCTTGATAACCCCCACAGAAGAGCCGTTCCCCTCACGGCCGACTCGGATCATGGAAAACAGGAGCAATCAAGTAAGCTGCAGCATAAGAGTCCATAAAGGGCAGGCGGGACGGATCAGGGGCATTACAATGCAACAGACAAGCCAGGAGGGAGGGAATAGGGGTCTGCACATGGAAACAGAGGGCTGGAGGTAAGGGGGCAGGGCAGGAGCAGCAAGATGACCATGGAGGTCAGGCAGGATGGGCACTAGAAGCAAGACACACCATGGAGAGCAACAGTGAGACTATGATGGCATACGCACAGACCATGGAGGGAACGTGTGAGGGGGTCAGGGGCAGCTAGTTGACCACACAGGGAAGGTGGGAGGGGCCGTGGCAGCACAGAAGACCATGCATGGCAAGCGGGAGGGTTAGTGGCAGCACAATGGCTATGATGGGCAAGAAAGAGGGTGCAGGGGCATGCACAAAGGACCATGGTGTATAGAAGGGAGGGTCAGGACCTGGGCACAGACAAGAGAGTTCAGGGGAAGAGGCTTCACAACAGACCACGCGGGGCAGGCAGGAGGAGCAGTTTCAGCACAACAGACCAGGGAGGGCAGAAGGGTATGGCAGTAAAATGGACCATGGAGGACAGGAGGAAGGGGATAGGGGCATGGAATGTGGACAGGCAGGGTGGAGGTGGCAGGGACAGGTTACAGTCATCTGACAATGCTAGGCAGGTGGGAGGGGTGTGGCAGCTCAACAGAACATTCAGAGTAGAAAATAGTGGCAGGTCCATGGAACATGGTGGGCAAAAATGATAGAGCAGGGGCATGCACAGACATCGGAGGGCAGGGGGAAGGAGAATAGGGGCAGCAAGCTAAGCACAGAGGCAAAGCAGGAGGTCAATGATGGGGCATAGAATTAGGCAATGGAGGGCAGGAGGAGTGGACTGGTACATCAAGCTAAATGGATGGCAGTGGCAGCACATCAGACCATGCATGGAGGGAGGGAGGAGGCTAGGCCATGGATTCAGACAACAGAGGATAGGGAGGAGGTGGATGGGGCAGCAAGCTAACTGTTCAGAGAAGGCGGGAAGGCCAGTGGCAGAACAACGGCCACACAGGGCTGTAATAAGGGAGCAGGGACATGGACTTGGACAATGGATGGCTAGGAGGAGGGAAGGCAGGAGCAGCAAGTTTGGGTGGGGTCAGCACAATGCCAGACCCTGCTTCCAACCCCCCACCATCCGTTGTGATATGCATCTTACTTAACGTTAAAAAAAAAACTAGAAATTTGCTGAAAAAAACAAAGACTACAGGGATGGTATAGTTTCACTCATACACAACCAGTGAAATTCAGCAGTTATAGTTACCTGCGCTAACTATCACGTACACCCCGCAATGTACTGCTAATGACTTCAGACAGTACATCATTCATGACATGGTCAGTTACATCACTCATGACATCACTCATGACATCTCTAGTGAGCTGTGAATGGAATGGAACTATGATCGCTAGAACTTTATTTAGGGATAGTGTGGGTATATTAACACCCCTTTTTTTCCTTTTCTTTTGTGTAAGAACCATTATAATTCGCAATGTGCTCAGATTAATATGGCTGATAGCCTTTCACTTTAAAGTAATGTGTAGTCTATTGTTTATGTTGATGTTTGCAATTCTAAGTATGTTTATTATGAATAAGTCATGTTGACGAACATGCAGGTATGGCGGTCATGGGGCAAGATATGCTGAAATTACATTTTGTGCATCTTAACACTTGTTTTCTTTTCTTTATTGTATCAATTCCTGAATTTTCACATCGTGACCAGGCCAATATGGCCGCCAGCTTTTTGGATTAAAGTAATGCACTGCTGATGATGTCACATATTACATCACTCATGACATGGTCAGTGACATCACTGATGAAATCACTGATGACATCTCAAACGACATCACTGATGACATCATCTACGTGATCATCTGATGCACTTCCTCACACCCTAAAATACAGACTACCATTCTCGAAACCATAGACACACCAATACTAGTACAGCTACAATATTCTGTGCACTATGCATGCAGACCTCTAATCAGCTACATAGCTTTGATAAAGTCTTTTAAATACTCAGTTAGTACCTATGCAGTCTAGGAATCCTTCTGTCTGTCCCATGCACTTCTCCATTCAACCATCCAGCCCTATCTACGTATCACTCTGCCAATACCTAAGCACTAATACATTTAGCATTCACCCTCTTTGCAGCACTGAAATTACTCCAGTTATTAGTAATATACTTAAGGAATGGCCTAGCCACTAACACAAGTGCAGGTACAATATTTTGTACACTATGCATACAGACCTCTAACCAGCTACATCCTTTTGATACGCTCTTCTAAATAACCAGTTAGTACCAATGCAGTCTAGGAATTCCTTTGTCTGTCCCATGCACTTCTCCATTCACCCATCCAGCACTATCTACGTATCCTATCACTCCACCAATACCTAAGCACTTATAAATTCAGCACACACTTTCTTTGCAACACTGAAATTACTCCAGTTATTAGTCGTATACTTAAGGAATGTCATAGTCAAAAACACAAGTGCAGGTACAATATTTTGTACACTATGCATGCACACCTCTAACCAGCTACAAACTATTGATGTGCTCTTCTAAATACCCAGTTAGTACCTATGCAGCGTAGGAATCCTTCTTTATGTCCCATGCATTTCTCCAATCACCCATCCAGCACTATCTACGTATCCTATTACTCCACCAATACCTAAGCACTTATAAATTCACTATACACTCTGTTTGTAATACTGTAATTATGCTAGTTACTAGTCATGAACTTATGGAATGGCCTAGCTACTAACACAAGTACTTCTACAATATTTTGTGCACTATCAAAGCAGACCTCTAACTAGCTACATACTATTGATACACTCTTCTAAATACCCATTTAGTACTCATGCAGTGTAGGAATCGTCCAGTCTGTCCCATGCACTTCTTTAATCACTTATCTACCACAATCTACTTATCCTATCACTCCACCAATACGTAAGCACTTATAAATCAAGTTTTCTCTCTGTTTGCAGCACTGTCATCATTCCAGTTACTAGTGGTATTCTTATAAAATAACCTAGGCACCAACACAAGTACACATAAAATATTCTGTGCATAATCCCTACAAATCTCTAAGCAGATACATACTATTGGTCCACTCCATTAAATACTGACGTAGTACTCATGCAGCGTAGGATACCGCCTGTCAGTCTCATGCAATTCTTCAATCACCCATCCAGCACTATGTTCTTATTGTATCAGTCTGTCAATACCTAAGCACTTATGGGGCAGATTTACAAGCACCCTGCGACACCAGTATGTTACTTTTTGTAATGTAGTGATGGCGCCAGGCACTCTTTCATATTTACAAGGAGAGGGAAAGCCACCCTGCGTTGTTTTTCCTCTCCTTGTAAATACGACACCTTCATACACAGAACTTTGCGTTGAAGGGGCGTCCCATAGGTGTTGCTGTGGGTGTTCCCACGCAACACCCATAGAACAAGACACATTTCCAGATTTATGAGAAATCGTAAATCTGGAGATGTGTGTGAATGCTGCGCCATCCTAGAGTTGGTGTAGCAATGCGCAACGAGGAGAATTGTTTTCATTTCTCCTCATTTTTCCTCTTTCAATGCATGCTGCATTCCACAGCATACATTGAAAGAGGAAAATGCCTTTACTGATTGTTTTTGTGCAGGAAGGTGTCCCTTCCTGCACAAAAACAATCTCCACATGACACAGACATCCTTGCACCATGGTGCAAGGGTGCCTTTGTCACTGCATGGCTGCAGTTTGTGCAGCAGTGCAGAGGGAAGCACAGAGTTGCAACATTTTCATTTACATATGTCACATCCCTGTGCATCGGAAGTGCCACAGTGCAGTACAGCTAAAGAGCTTGCAGTGTCACGCTGCAGTTCTTCCTCATAAATCTTCACCTATAAATTCACCATACACTACTAATGCATTCTTTCAGTCTATCATGCTGTTTACATATATTCAACCAAACTTTCACACAATACCTTGCAATTATAGTTCTTTCTTTAACCAGATAAGGTAGTTCTGATAAGAACTTTTTTTTCTTCTTTTTTCTTTTGTATTTTTGTGAACAATTTGGTATTTTTTTGTTTTTTTCAAAAAATGAACAAAAAAAAAGAACGAATAAAACAGGAAACATTTGTAATTACTTATCATTTCAAAAACAAAAAAACAAAAAAATTAACAATGATGGTTGCATTGCGCAGCTTAAGCTGCATCCACCGACTGCTCACCGAAGCATATAAGTTTCTTACACTTCACGCAGTGTTGCTCGAGAAAGGCGAATTCTGGCCTAATGTCCATTGCAGGTGTTCCTGAGGACACTTCAGATGTACTTGCCACAGCAGGTGAGGGGTACAAAGCAGCTCACCTCATTTCCTGCCGAGCAAGATTGAGAGGATGTGTGGTCCGGAGATGCTTGTACATAGAAGCAGTGCCACAAGAGTATTTTTTTAACTGCCATTTGACAGGACTCGGTCACAAATTTTGCACGTCACCTTTCTCGCATTTACTTTCTTCTCTCCAGGTGGAAAAGTGAAGAATTTCCACACGACAGATTCCGGCCTCTGTGGACGTGGTGCCTCCTGCAAGAATTCTTCTTCAGAAGATACTTCCTCCTGCTGCTGCTGCTGTCCAGATGCCATTTTGTTTGATATTTTTTGGAAAACACCAAAAAAACAAGCAAAAAGGGTTCTTGTAGGAAAAGAGATATCTCTCTAAAGATGCTCTAACAAGAATGATTAAAATGGGTGGGGTCCTTCAATAGTTACAGTGGGAAATGTTATGAACCAATGAAATCTTTTTTTTTAGGTCACATGGGATCCGTGCACTCTGCGCTCATGAAGCACGCACCCGACGTGACTTCGCGAAAATATTTTAAAAAATAATATACATTTATTATAAGTACAAATATATTATTTTTATGAATATCTTAGATAGTCTCTTGCCCTAATGTGTATATTAAACACACATACATATCATTTTAGAACATAAAAAAATTAGCGGGAGTCGCGCACCCAGCGCGCCCCAGCACGTATATGACGTCACGCGTACCGTAATGACGCATGTGTCGCGAATGCGTGGGAGCAGGATTCGCAGACTGGTCGCATACCAATCGCGCACATCATGTAATATTAAATGTATATGATGTAACTGAAAAACACGCAGCCGCTGCACACCGTATGCAGATCCTTCACGATGTTTCTAATATGGCGGCTAGAATCCGCGCACCCACCGTGATGTGTACGCTTTGGGTGCGCGACTCTGAAAAAAACAGGGAAAAAAAACTGTTTAAAAAATAATATACATATCTGAAAATACAAAAATAAAAAATAAACAATATTTCAGTTTTAATTTAAAAAATGTTTTTTTTGCACTTTTCAGAAAAATATATAATGTTATTTAATGAATAAAATATTTATAAATAAACAGTTAAGAAACTGTAGAAAATCAGTACCAAAAAATAGGTATAACTACTATTACACTTAAAAATTTGCATTTAAAAAACCTTTGAAATTCACTGAACAAACCATAGGTTTCAGAGACCTTATAGTTAGAAATTAGCATTTAAAAAAGCTTTGAAATTCACTGAAAAAACCATAGGTTTCAGAGACGTTATAGTTAGAAATTAGCATTTAAAAAACCTTAGAAATTCACTGAAAAAACCATAGGCTTCAGGGGTGTTATAGTTAGCTGGACATTTCACTCGTAAGAAACCATAGAAATTCCTCCGCTATAGTTAGTTCTGCTAACTATAACTTGCGCCCCCGCAATGCACTGCTGATGATGTCACATATTACATCATTCATGACATGGTCAGTGACATCACTGATGACATCTCAAATGACATCACACTTCTCTGCAATGGTGCTTACTGGACGTACCTAGTGGGCTAATTTACCCCTAGGGACCCTCAGGATTCAAGGGGAGTTAATCTCCCAACTTAAAATGGCCACAGCTCGTGTTTACACAGTGGGGAAGGAAGGGGACGGGGCCTGAGGTGACGTGTGCAAACACACCCTATGGCACGTTTTAAGTTGGGGAAATAATTCCCCTTCAATCCTGAGGGCCCATGGGGGCCAACTAGTCCACTAGGTGCTTCCAGTAAGCGCCACTGTGCTGCGTTGCAGAGAGGTGGTCCAGGCCGTGCCCATTTTCTCTGCAACGCACCTCTGTGGTGCGAACTAGGGATACCTGATGGGCTAGTTGTACCCAAGGGACACTCAGGATTCAAGGGGACTTTATCCCCCAATTTAAAACGCCCACAGGGTGTGTTCGCACACGTCAGCTCAGCCCCCCCCCTTCCCTTCACCAGTGTGCAAACGTACCCTGTGGCGCGTTTTAAGAGGTAGTTTTAATCCCCCTTTCTTCACATGTCCTACCTCTGTAGGCATAGTTATAAACTAGCATTTAAAAAAGCTTTGAAATTCACTTAAAAAACCATAGGTTTCAGTTAGGTTAAAGTTAGAAATTAGCATTTAAAAAATCTTTGAAATTCACTTAAAAAAACCATAGGTTTCAGGCACGTTATAGTTAGGAATTAGCACTTAAAAAACCTTAGAAATTCACAGAAAAAACCATAGGTTTCAGATGTGTTATAGTTAGGTGGACATTTCACGCGTACAAAACCATCGAAAATCCACCGTTATAGTTAGTTCAGCTAACTATAACTCGCGTCCCCACAATGCACTGCTGATGACGTCACATATTACATCACTCATGACATGATCAGTGACATCACTCATGACATCACTGATGACATCTCAAAGGACATCACTGATGACAACACTGATGACATCACTGATGACATCACTGATGACACCACTGCACTGCCCTAAACCCGGAAACACCAGCCCCAGCATGACCCCCTACACTGCCCAAACACCAATGCACTGCCCTAAACCCTGAAACACCACCCCTGCATGACCCCCTGCACTGCTTGCACACCACTGCACTGCCCTAAACCATGAAACACCACCCCCAGCATGACCCCCTACACTACACAAATACCACTGCACTACCCTAAACCCTAGATCTACACTCAGCATGACCCCCTACACTACCCAAACACCACTGCACTATCCTAAACCCTAAAACACTACCCCGCACTACCCCCTACACTACCCAAACAAAACTGCACTACCCTAAACCCTAAATCTACCCCAAGCATGACCCCCTACACTACACAAACATCACTGCACTACGCTAAACCCTAAAACACTACCACCAGCATGACCCCCTACACTACCCAAACACGACTGCACTACCCTAAACCCTAAAACACTTCCCCCAGCATGACTTCCTACACTACCCAAACACCTTTTGAATAGAATCCTCAAGCCGTACCTCACCCGGAGGAGGCTGTCCTCCTGACTAGACCAAAAAATCTTGCAAAACAGATCGAGCAAAATGGCCATCCCTCCTAACCTCAAATAATGTTAATAGTAGAAATTATATTGAAAATAATACTTTAAAAATACTTTTATTAATAAATGTAGACAAACACTGAAAGGAAAACTTTTATTTATAAATAATTTAAAGATATTTCATACTTTACAAATTACGCCGAAGTCGTGACCCCAGCGCGACTTTTTAAAATGGCTAGCGAAATGCACGCAGCCATCGTGTAGGGTGCGCGAAGGGTGCTCGACTTCTGTATAATATTTTTTTTTAAAAGAATGAATATAGTTTTCCTAACTAAAAATTATTCAATTTTTTTAAAATATATATATGTGTATATATTTATATATATCGTGTTCTTAGCTACAGTACGTCAAGACACTTCAATGAGGCCCATGAGGGTGATTGGACCAAAGGTAGATACATTGGCCTAGCAACTATTCCTAAACATCCCAGAGGAGGAAACCGAATTCAAGCCCTACGTCGCCTTGAGTCAAGGCTGATCCTACTTGCCGGTAGTATGTTTCCAGCAGGAATGAATAACGATGAAGAGTTATATGTACATTTATAATCTTGCTTTAACGCTTCCCACCACCAACCCAGGAGTTTCTAGTTTATATTATTCTATAAGAATGATATATTTTAATTCACATATTTTACCTGTGTGTTGTTCGAAGTTTTGTTTGTCTCTCGTTCTTGAATAATCACAAGAATAGATGGAAGCTTGGTTATATAATCGCAATATGAAGAATATATTTGTGTTATAACAGTAAATTACTAAATGATCTATTACTGGAAATGATTTACATACATTATATGTTATTAATTCTGATTCTAATGATAGTTTTCTTTTATCTAACAGATTGATAAATAGCCACTGGTTTATGGTTAAGAGCACATGAGATTCAGCAAGTTCAAGTGAACAGCTGTCTCTACAATATTACTTCTATTATTGAGCATTAGCGTCACAAATCGCTTATTTGATTTTAGATAAAATATCATGTGGATAGCACATTAGATAATGAAAGACAAGATAACATATTGAATAAATTGATTGTTTGGTATTATACGAATTATTTAATTTCCATCTATTGAATTTCATCAGTGCTTAAAACACACAAAAGTAAACGCGTACTATACCATGATCTCTTTTGAAATGTATGATGGATTAATTGTATGAATCATTTCCTACACTCATATTAGGAGTTGGTAAACTGATTATAAGAATACAAATATAACGAAACGATTAATGCTGTTTAAAACTTTATTAACAAACCTATGCTGAACAAGCACATATGATAATGTTTAAGTGTTTCTTTCATGTCAACTGTGCACGCTGCGTCGTGCCTGTATACTGCACCTTTAAATATTTGTGAAACTCACCTAAGGTCATGTGACCAAGATCTCGGCTGAGATCGAAACGCGTCGTTTGTCTGCCTAAATAAAACCGCATTATTAAGGAACGAAGAACTGGTGTGGCTCGTCTTTTCTGCACGATTTGCAGAATTCATATTCGTATAGGCCGAAACGCGTCTCTTGTACCTGGGATTGAGGGCGACTTGATTCATTAAATTGATGCCATATCTCGAACCACTTCGTGTCTGTGCCTTCTTCCATGGAGGTTTCTTTGTGGGAGCTGGATTTTTGTTCATATATATATATATATTCACTGAAAAAACCATAGGTTTCACACATGTTATAGTTAGCGGAAATTTTACTGATAAAAAACCAATGAAATTCCCCCGTTATAGTTAGTGCAGGCAACTATAACTCACGCGACCGCAATCCTCTGCTGATGCTAATACTGTATTTAGACACTTATTTGCCCATGTCTTCTTCCATACATTTTTAGCTATACATATATTACAAATATTTTTTTTTCATAAAGACACATATGTCATCAGCAGAAGATTGCGGTCGCGTGAGTTATAGTTGCCTGCACTAACTATAACGGGGGAATTTCATTGGTTTTTTATCAGTAAAATTTCCGCTAACTATAACATGTGTGAAACCTATGGTTTTTTCAGTGAATTTGCAAGGTTTTTTAAATGCTAATTCCTAACTATAACGTGTGTGAAACCTATGGTTTTTTCAGTGAATTTGTACGGTTTTTTAAATGCTAAGTTACTTTACGCCATTCGTGGCGTGCGCGCCCACTTAACGCAGTTCGTTCCGTGCGCGCACAGTGAGCACACGGTGCGCTTCGCGCACCGCGCGCCCACTTTACGCAGTTAGTGCCGTGCACGCACGGTGGGCACGCGGTGCGCTACGCGCACCGCGTGCCCACGTTACGCTAGATGGGCCATGTACGCACGATGCGCTTCGCGCACCGTGCGCACATGGAGGACATATGATGCACTTCGTTTTGAAAGGTAATATTTTAATTTTTCGTATATGTTATGTTCGGGCACCAATTGCACACGGGGTGGGGAGAGTGTGGATAATTTTTTTTTTTTTATAATTTTTTACCGTACGCGTACGGTAAGCGTAATCGGCGAAATTAGCGAAAAAATAAAAATTCCGTTTTTGGCCTTGGGGGATCTTTGGGGACTCCCTCAACATTGCTATGTGTGTGGGAGCTGTCTAAACAGCCCCTTTACATGTTTTTGTACTTTATATTTTAAACATCACTCTCAGTGCGAGAGAGAAAATGGCGGCCGCCGCTTCCTGGTTTCGGCCGATTCGAATGTTTACTAAGATCTAAGAGCCAATCAGAATCGCGCTCGCGCACGCCACCGTACGCGTACGGTAAGCGTACCGTAAGCGCACCGTAAGCTGGCTCAGATATATATATTGATTTAAAGGCTATTTTCTCAGAATCTACTGAACAGATTTACACCAAACCTACAAAAGGCACTTCCTTGACCTGAGGACTACCTCTCTGCCAAATTTCTAGTAATTCTGTTCAGCCGTTCGGGATGTAGCCCTGTCTAAAGGTCCTATGGAAAAATGCATGGGAAAAACGCGTTTTGGGACCCCCCTTTTATCCCAGCCCCCGCTTGACGAATCCCCCCGAGACTTTCAGGGAAGGAGCGGAGCGTAGCGCCCCACCTATTTTGAAAAATTCGCGAGGATTCGTCGACCGGCGCCAAAGTTATTCAAAATAGAATTTTGCGGATTTCCTATGGAAACGTGGTCCTAACTATAACTACCTACTGGCGACCGCCAGTAGGTAATATATATATATATATATATATATATATATATATATATATATCAAAATCCATCTCCGAGCACAGGGAGCCTCCGACCCTTCTGGGCGGCCTCAGTTCATGGGCACGGAGCAGCCCATCAATAGTTTTCCAAACAAGAGAGCAAGTAAAGGCCCATTTCCAGAGACAAAATAATTTATTCAAAGGGTAGCAGCACATCAAATTTTTCCGTGTCCTTACACGTTTCAGCTTAATTGCCTTGCTCACAGGTGGAAATTATTGCAGTGCAAAGTGCGTCGTGCGTGCTTTTTGTACTTAGAGTCACATGACAACTCTTTTAAAATACATGTCCCTAAATGCATTGTGCAGGTAATGGTGATTTAATACATGGAATCAGAATTGATCCTCATTTTCGTGTTGTTATTTCAAAGTATTTCTTTCTGCATGCATTATTTTTGATTTAAGGTCTTTACTCTCACGTAGTCATGTGAAATACGAAATGCAGTCTTTGCCAGTGCTCACTTACTACAGTAGCCTTGATAAATGTTCGTCCTCTGGAACGATCAGAGCGGCGGTTGAACCACTTTGAATCCCTTCCTGCAAACATTCACAACTTTTGCTTCAGTGGCATTTCCTCACATTGGGTGTGTGACTGCAAGTGGGTCATGCTCCTGATTTGTTATCAAAATCCATCTCCGAGCACAGGGAGCCTTCGACCCTTCAGGGGGGCCTCAGTTCATGGGCACGGAGCAGCCCATAAATAGTTTTCCAAACAACAGAGCAAGTAGAGGCCCATTTCCAGAGACAAAATCATTTATTCAAAGCGTATCAGCACATCAGATTTTTCCGTGTCCTTACGCGTTTCAGCTTAATTGCCTTGCTCACAGGTGGAAATTACTGCAGTGCAAAGTGCATCGTGCGTGCTTTATGTACTTAGAGTCACATGACAACTCTTTTAAAATACATGTCCCAAAATGCATTGTGCAGGTAATGGTGATTTAATACATGGAATCACAATTGAGCCTCATTTTCGTTTTGTTATTTCAAAGTATTTCTTTCTGCATGCATTATTTTTGATTTAAAGTCTTTACTCTCAAGTAGTCATGTGAAATACGAAATGCAGTCTTTGCCAGTGCTCACTTACAACAGTAGCCTTGATAAATGTTCGTCCTCTGGAACAATCAGAGCGTATATATATATATATATATAAAATAAAAAAAACATAGGATTGAGGTACATTAGACTTACACATTTTCATTTAAAAAACCTTTGAAATTCAATGGAAAAATAATAATAGGTTTCAGGCATGTTATACTTAGAAATTTGCATCTAAAAAACCATTGAAATTCACTGAAAAAAACATAGATTTCAGGCACGTTATAGTTAGAAACTAGCATTTAAAAAACCATAGAAATTAACTGAAAAAACCATAGGTTTCAGGAACGTTATAGTTAGTTGGACATTTCACTCATACAAAACCATAGATATTCCGGCGTTATAGTTAGTTCAGCTAACTATAACTCGCGCCCCCGCAATGCACTGCTGATGACGTTACATATTACATCATTCATGACATCGTCAGTGACATCACTGATGACATCACTGATGGCATCTCAAATTACATCACTGATGACATCATCCACGTGAAAATCTGATACACCTGAATATAACCTTTGATACACTCACTCTAAAATACAGACTACCATTTTTGAAAAAATAGATACATCAATACCAGTTACTAAATATGCACTGACTGATTCCTAGGCCTGCACACACATCCAATCATTTACCCATACAGTCACTCATACATCCAGTCACTCATCAACACAACACTATCATATGCACTCATAGACCTATACATACACTCACACACTGCCACATATCCAGAGTTACTCACACACTTAGTCAGTCATGCAAAGAATCAATCATACTTCCATTTACTCACCTATACAGTTATACAGACACAACCTCACTTATTCATACAGCTACTAACACATAATTACTCTCTTATAGAATCACTGTTACAACTACACACTCATCCATGCAGCCACTCTCACAATTACTGACTGTCACATATAGTTATTTATATACACCAACACTCACATATACTGCCTTTTACATATGTAGTTACTTGTACATGTACCACTGAGACATCCATTCACTTACCAACACACCCATACACACACTCACCCACCCATGCAGCTGTTTCCACATGCACTCTTGAACCCATACACCCAGTGAATCTACCACTCACACATCTATGCACAGAGTCACACACCTCCCACCCATCCAAACACACACTCAGGCAGCCATACAAATACTCAGGCAAGCAATCAATAACCCATATAGACACTCATGCAGCTACTCACCAACCCATGCAACAGCTTATACAGCAACAGACAGACTGATACAGACTTTCACACAGTTTAGTCACTAACCCATGCATTGAGAATGACACATTTAATCACTCACGTATGCAGTCAGTTATGTACCTACTAAATCCTCCACGCAGATACTTATATACCCATTCATTCCTCAATACAGCTTTGCAAATGTATAAAATAAAATTAAACTTTACAGAAACACACAGTCACTGGATGATGTAATCAGTGATGTAATCAGTGATGTCATTTGAGATGTCATCAGTGATGTCATCAGTGATGTCACTGACCATGTCATGAATGATGTAATATGTGACGTCATCAGCAGTGCATTACGGGGGCGCGAGTTATAGTTAGCTGAACTAACTATAACGCCAGAATTTCTATGGTTTTGTACTAGTGTAAGAGGAAAAGTGCGCCAGTGGGCACCAAGAAACCAAAGAGAAGGGGAAAAAGGTGCAAGTGAAGGTACGGAGAAGATCGGAACAGAAACTCGGAGCATGCGCCAGAGGAAGATCCAATAATGGATGAATTGCAAGTAGTGAATTTATCAAAAAGACCTATAACTGAGATAGAAACATCTCTACTGAAAAGAGGTATTAACTTTTGTCCAACAAGCAAAATGGACCTTGCACAAGTGAGAATAGATCTCTACCTGTACATCCGGAAAATAAAATTGGCTAAGTTCTTCTCAGAAAATAAAGCTAAACCAGAAAAAATAAGAATGACAGAAGAACCATCAACCACCTTACAGGTTAAAGACTCGGATGCTTTTCAACTTTATTAAATCTAAACGCCGAAGTAGGAGAGGAGATCCCACTACAGATGGCGTGCACACAAGCAGGAGCAGGCCTGAGTGAGAAAACACCTAAATCCCAATTTTATCCTCAGCTGGTACCAGGGAATAAAGTGGATCTATTCCAAGAAGCTGTGACTCAAGATCTTTATAAACTCAAATGCCCTAAATATAAAGACAATTTAACAAGACAAGAGAGGGAAGCATTGAAAAAACTAACCACAGATGACCAAATTGTAATAAAAATAGCCGACAAGGGTGGAAACATAGTTATTTGGAAACGATCGGCATATGTGATGGAGGCACATCGCCAACTAAGGGACACCAAATACAATGAACAACTAAGAAAGAATCCAACCTTGGACATCAAGAAAGCCCTGGATGAAAAACTGGCAGGATGGACGTTTTGTGGTCTAATTGATGGGGAAGAACGAAAATATCTAACGGTCACACACCCAGTGACAGCCACGATTTACTTTTTACCCAAATTACACAAGGACCAAAACAAGCCACCTGGAAGACCGATCTTGTCCGCAATGGGATCTTTATTGGAGCCAATCACAGATTTAATTGATTATTTCTTGATGCCCTATGTGGCCTAACTAAGCTCCTATATACAAGACACGAGTGACCTACTGAGTTTACTACAAAATACACCATGGCAAGGAACGTATAAACTAATAGCAATGGATGTCATATCCCTTTACGCCAACATTGGGAATGACATGGGCATGGAAGCATGTAACTTCTACTTACATGAAAGGAACATCAAATATAGTGATCACAACAAGATGGTTCTGGAAATGATTTCAATTTGCTTGAACCAAAATATTTTTGTTTTTGGCGAAGAAGTATACCGCCAGAATAATGGGACCGACATGGGATTTGCATTTAGTCCCAGCTATGCTTGCCTCGTGATGGGATGGTGGGAGAAAGAAGTGGCATGGAGTGCAAGGAACGATCATATAATGAATAAGATCGTGAGTTGGAAAAGATTCATTGACGATTTATTCATTATCTGGGATGGTACTATACTGGAGTTCAAAGAATACTTTGAAGTCATCAATAACTGCACCAAGAACTTGAAATTTACTTATGAAATAAGTAATGAAAGAGTGGTATTCTTGGACACAGAGATTTATATCAAGGAGAATCAAATCCACACGATGCTGCACAGAAAGAACACAGCAACGAATGCCGCCTTAGAGGCTACGAGCTTTCATCAATAGTCACTGATCTCCAGCATACTATACGGAGAATTCCTCAGGATCTGTCGTATCTGTAGTGAGGAAGAAGAATGGCAGAAGCATAGTGCCAACACATCTGAATGGTTTAAAAGAAGAAAATATAACACTGTTACCATCAGAAAATGTGTGATAGAACAAATGGTAAATCATGAGAGGAGTGTCTAGCTGCTAAACATAAAGAGGAAAAGGTGGGCCCGGATCCGATTCGATTGATAACGGACTTTTCACAGGAAAGTAACCAAGTGGTGAAAATTCTAAGAAAAAGCTGGAAAATTTTATAACTGGATAGTACTGTGAAGGAAATAGTAGGCAAACACACTATGGTGACTTACAAGAGAGCAAAGAACCTAAAGGACCACCTGATACATAGTCACTTTCAAGAAAAGAAAAAGGAGGATTCGTGGCTAAACACAAAGGGTTTCCTGAAATACCATACGTGTAAAGTGTGTATAATTGCCAAGCAAACAAAAGAAGTGCGAATGGCTAACAACAAAATGTGAGAGATTCGACAACTAATAAAATGTGAGACACAGTACACAGTGTATGTGGTGGAGTGCCCGTGCCCATTGAGATATGTGTGTAGCCTTATCTGTGAACTGAAAAAGAGGATAATGGAGCACGTGAGGGCCACAATACATAAGGACAGAACAAATGCTGTCACAAAACACATGGAGCAATACCATCAAAGCAATTGGAAACAATTGAAATTCTTTGGAATGGAAATGGACCGAAGGAAGGAACGTGGTGGGGACAGAGAAAGACTGCTATGCCAAAAAGAATCGCGTCACATCTTAAATCTATGAACATTAAGTCCACAAGGTCTAAATCAATCAGAAGAACTTTATATTCATCTATAGTTGAAAATAGCTTCTCTGAAAATATCTGGAAGTGGCTACAGAAAGTGAAGAAAATAAAAACATGAACATTATAACACAGAGATAAGGGGTAAACAGATATCAAATGAAGTCGGAGAAGGCACTGGAGACATAACTTCGTACCACAGGGGGATCTAAATTAAATCACTTCCCACTAGATGGAAAAGAAAAACAGGAAGAAACACTGGAGGAAAATTAAATCACTTCCAACTGGAGGGAAAAGAAAAAAACGAAGTAAAAATTGGCCCGAAGGCCGAAAGAAAGACAAACTGTTTGTTTGAGTTCCCCTTAAAAAACTGCATGAACACTTTATTTCACAAAAATGTGGGGGATCAAATATTCTAGTTGTATTAGAAAATTGTGAATTTACACTTGGAATATGTGTTATGTTGGGGAGAATGAGACAATAGTAGCAGTATTGTCTTTTTTAATTTCACTTTCACAAGTTTAGTAACTGTAAATACTACATCCTCTGAATGCAAAGGGGCGCTTGTAACACCGATAGGAAATGATGTAACAACCGTTTGAATACTTAAAGGGGGTGGGTATAAGTGGTCAGCTGATTGCAAACAAGGTATTTGAAATACCGAAACGCGTAGATCGTTGTCTTTGCCTATATACCTGCAAATGAGGAAGTAAGAAAATCAATAAAAATTGTAAAAGAACTACGGGAGTGGGACCCATTTGTCCTTCTGGTTGGGAGAATTGTGTGGAAATATATATATATTAGAACTCCAAACGCCTTTCCGCTTTCCAAAGCGAATAAACACATGGGCACAATCTCCTCTTGATTTGCAGTGCAGAGATTTATTGACCCTCACTCCTCCATGTCATTTCGCGTTTCGGTCAACACATGACCTTGATCACATATTCATTCTCGGAGGCCCACTGGGACAGACATTTGTGACAAAGTAAATTGCTTAGTACACTGAACCCTCTAAGGAACACATTTTGATCTAATAAAAACTACAGGTACCAGCATTTTCTTAATGTGACTCACCTGAGATTCAAATTCGGATGTAATAATAATTCAGCATGCAGAGAATGGTGCCAGTGAACAGTCAGTGACTGCAATGTCTCCCTATGAATAAGGAGCTGTGAGGCCCCGAAGCGCATCAGGACTTGGGGGCATATTATCAAGACAGGCGATAAAATGATCGCCGCTTTAGCGGCAGAAAACTGCCGCTAAAACGTCGATAATGAGCTTGATAATATGGTCTATGGAATTCCAATTGAAGCTCCGGTTAGATGTCCTTCACATCCAAAATGGGCTTCAATTGGAATTCCATAGAGCATATTATCAAGCCCAATATCGCCGTTTTAGCTGCAGTTTTATGCAGCTAAAGCGGCGATAATTTTATCGCCTGTCTTGATAATATGCCCCCACGTTTTATTCTGAGGGGAAATGCCGGTTTCTGTCAGTAAAGGATTTTTGAATCACTCTGGTGTTGGCACGTCCTTACCTCAGGGTGCTTTTGTTGGATGGATATATATATAGTTGCCACTAGGTAGTTATAATTAGGACCATATAGGAAATATTTTTTTTACTTTCATATAACTTTTGTGTTGTTTGACAAATCTTCATGAAATTTTCCCCAAAAAGTTTCAAGGTAGGTTCTGGTTGTCAGGAAAACTATAGGGGTGATCCATGCAGTGTGGACCGAGAATGTGGGGTGCAAATTAAGGGTGCATTTGTAATGTTACTTTCCACAGGAACCTATAGCCACACCTACAGCCCGAATCGCTGAATGGATTTACACAATATTTGGCAGGGAGGTAGATGTTCCTTCAAGGAAGTGCGCTTTGCCTATTTGGTATAAATCTGTTCAGTAGTTTTGGGGAAATGTAAGCCGGAAATTATAGTGATATCTCTGCCCGTGTATATTTCGCGATGGTTTTGCGATTACTTGCAAATGAACACGCCAATGGAATGCTCAGATGGAACCTGAATAAAAAGTTGTGGCCACCATTTTATCTATTGAAATTGGTTCCCAGGGCTGAAAATAACTGAAAAAGCGTACATAAGCGTTCAGAGTAGAGGTACGCTTACCCCATGTTTGAGAAATGGGGTTATTAGGGACACAAGGTATGTGTCTAAAATTAATTTTTTATTTGCGCATGATATTCGTGACAATGCGCGACCACCAGCACTGCCCCCTGTGTATTTTCACGGGGACATTGCAACTTTCGTTTGTTGGAAATATAAAAAGTATGGATTACTGAATCATTAATTTGCATTGTTATAAAGAAATTGAGATTTTGATAAATGTTTTTATAGAGTTATTTATATAGTGAGTTATCTACTGTGATGGTTAAAATTGATTATATAGTTCAAATATTATAATGTGGTGGTGGCTTTTGAACTCCTGCTTTTGCTTTTCTCTTTTGCGATGTAATTGCAGAGTTCGCGCCAACCAATGTCATCGCGATCTCCGGCCTCACCGCGAAAACAGAAAATAGTTTTTAAAGATAGTTGTTCTAGAAATACACTAGAAAAACATGAGTTTGAAGTGTACAGTAATAAACCCATAGTGTGTAAAATTCTTTAATATGTGTGCATCTATGTGTTTTCACTTTCTGGAAAAGGCATGACCATCGCGGTTAACGGTGATGTCGCGACGTCCCGAATGACTGCAAAAACAGAAAATAGGTCTGAAAGATGGTTTTTAAAGAAACTTTTTACAAAAATAATGAGTTTAACATACTTTGAATGAAGTATGTATATAGTAATATGTGTAGCTCAATGTTCAGAATGGATTTTTTTTACATATTGTTTTTGGGTTTGTTGGTGGCCATTGAGTGTCTGTTTTTGTTTTCCATTTTTGTGACATGTCCGCGGGGATCGTGTTGTGTTGCAACGATTGTCAAAAACTAAAACAAAATAACTTTAGAAAAAAACTTCACAATATTTCAGGTTCTAGGGTGGCTCTGACAAGAGCCGTTGTGTTGGTTGTGTGTATATTGCTGGTATACATAAGTCCGGAGGCAGAGTTTTAAGTTACTTAGAAACACCCTGTTGCCTTCATCTGGAAAGTGCACTCCATCATTTCTATTAATTCCTTGCATGTCTAAACGCAAATTGTTGTTATAGATACAGCCAACGCGATGTTCTCTGAGGAATGCAGAAACAGTTCATTAACATGTTTCCTGGATTTCTCAATCTGTGGACTGAATTGATCTGACCACTTCCATTTCTGTCTTTGTTATATATTGAATGTTAGAAATGGGATTTCTAGTTGGCTAAGGCTTGCGCCAAAGCAAGGCAGAAACCACCACTTTAGTCAGGGCAAGGGAGTTACACGCTGAAGATAACCCCTGCTTACCCCCTTGGTAGCTTGGCACGAGCAGTCAGGCTTATCCCAGTGACAATGTGTAAAGGGTTTGCGCAACACACACACACAGCAGCAACACACTGGGCACGCTACAAAAGAAACTCAACACAAGGTTATATCAAAAATAGCCTTTGTATTTTCATAAACACATAGAATAGTAATCACACATTTATACTGTGCCAACTGGCACTGGGCAATATTTACAGGGGGTTATATACACCTGACAGGGCCCATTGGGCCACTGTCAGAACCATCACAAGTACACATGATAAATGTAGAACACAATCAGTAACTACTGGTACCATAATGACCTAAGCATTATCACATTAGCATAAGACACTCTATGCATCTCACTAGGCCTAAACCAGATTACACCAATATCACATTGGGCTAAACACATTATGCATAAACCTCAGCGGTACATGCATCAGGGGCAAACATCATCTTCCCCTAGGGCCTTGCGCCCTCCTGGTGCACACAGGTACCCAAATGACTACCAGGCCAACTGGCCTTCTCTAGGGGGGCCCCATAGCCTTTGTCCAGAATGTCAGGGCGTAAGGTAGGGCCTTTCACTGGCCCTCTGGCTGCGAAAGCAGCAAACTCCCGATGTGCAAAGCGATGGGCCTGGGGTGCACTCCCCCCCTTCTCAGAAACAGAAATGGCCCCTCCATTGCAGCTGCCCACTCTTAGGTGGGGCAGCTGGGAAATCAGCTTGGGCACTCACGGTGCCCCACGCACTACCTCAGGGCTCCTGGGACCCGGGACTTCAAAGTGGAGCCTGCGAGGCTCCAGGTGGGACTTCCCCTTCGGCCGCAGCTTCCGCCTTGCGTCCTGCCCACAGTCAGGTGGACCCACCGGACTTCCTGGTCGCGCCAGGCCGCGGCGGTGATGTCAGGAAAGTACAACACGGGGTGGGCTCCCGCTAAGGCAAACAACGCGGGGGTACCCGCATCAAAAATTCCTCATAGGCGGGGTGAACACCCGCCATTACCTCAGAACGCGGGGTGGCAACCGCTCCACGGTATCACGGGTGAATCCCTACACCGGGGATTCCCTCTCTGTCTTCTCAGGCAGCTCAGCCCAGCCCGCAAAGCCCACGCACTCCTCCTAATTAGAAATATAGCACTCAAGAGGCACTAGGGCAGCAGGAAGTCTTTCAGGATTCAAGGGGCATAGCAGCAGCAAGCCCCCAGCAAGTCAGTAACAGCCCAAGCAGGACAAGAACTGAACAAATTCATGGGGTCACAACCCCTATACTTATACTCAGGATTCCTTTGTCTGCAATGTAGGGTTTGGGGGAGCCAGAGGCAACTTGTTCAGGGGGGATTTGGAGCATTTTGTTTTCCAAGCTCCTCTTCCCCTCTGTCAGGTGGAGGTGCGTCATCAGACACACCACAGGGGGGCTGAGCCAGCATTCACTAGGGCAGGCACCATCCTATTCAGAGTCAGGGGATTACCCCTTCCACTACTCCCAATGCAGATGTCCCATTCAGCCTAGCGCTGACTCACCCGGCCCCTCCTGGAGCCACACACACCTCTCAGCCCCTGTCACTCACAAGCCAGAAATGCAATTCACATCAGGCAGGCAGACACATAGCACACAGAAATGCCAACTTCTAAAAGTGGCATTTCCCACATAGTCATAATAAATCTACGCACACCATTGCGTAGCATTTATTCTCACAATTTCATACATACTAAACTCGACCTCTCTGCTCCTCCCATTCCAGGAATTACCACTGACACACTTAATCAGGGAATACCCAATGCATTCCTATGGGAGGGCAGGCCAACCTTACCAAACGTACACAGAGAGAGCACGCACTTTACACTGGTCCACAGTGCTAAAGTGCCCAGAGGCCTAAAACCACCAACACCAGGTCACAGAAAAGGCTGGTAGAATGCAAAACGTTTAGGGGTGAACCTGCCAAAAAGGGCCAAGTCCAACATTGAAGTACACTAAGACAGTGTGATAGAAAATCTACATCAGTACCGCAAAGGTTTATTTTATTAGGATTTCCGGCCCTACCCCAGTCAATGTGCCTAGGTCATTGTTACCACAGTGCACAATCATGAGGTGAGGAGCTTGGGAATTCACAACTGATTCAACCAAAGCCAGCAACTGATGAAACGTTAACCCTCTCTGGCAAACCAAGTAATCTTCACATTTGGCAAACCCAAGTCCCCGTCAATGCCTCTCTTTTTTGCAGCCTCTTTAGTCCAATAGATATAGCTGTGGTCCACATCCCATACTCTAAGTAATTTGAAGTGAATGACGAATAGTAGTCAGGAGAAGGTTTGAGCTGAATAAGGTAGTTTTCCAAAGGAAAAGTAGATACATTGGAGGTCTTTTTTTTAAACATATATATATATTTCATTGGATGCTGTCAGCATGGGAGTGTATAAAATTAGGTAGTGTACTGGATGCCTTAGCAAGAAGTCTTATTATTGGCTGTTGTTTAAAAAAAATGTAATACAGACATGGATATGCTTTTGAATTTATGGAGTAAAGCACACCTGCTGTATCTTATTTGGAAGCAGCATGTTCCTTTTAGAATGTGCTGTGAACGTGTGACCTACTGGTTCCAGTGGGTTGCTAGGTAAACCGAGCTAAGAGTGTATTGGGGGAATAGCGTTGAAGGGACAGAAAGTTAAGGAGTGATGACGTAATTTGAGTAATGGTTCATTTTAGTTTTCAACTCAGTACTATGTATTAAACTTTTGTGTAGTATTTACATTTCAAAAAAATTAACCTAGATATAGATTTAAACTCTCATTTTTTTCATGATTACTTCACCATGATTGTGAAGACATTGCGAAAATGTGCCGACAGGAACCTTGTTTTGAAAGAGAGGGAAAGGGTTAACAGATGCTAACCATTCAAAAGTGGAGATGCAGTAGTCTAAAATGAAAGACATGATTTCATTTGCTGTCTTTCTCATGATGATAGTGTGGAAAGTTGAAGAGGTTTCCCTTTTAGAGTTGCTTTTTATGATTGTGGTATACCCTTCTTGTGCTTAGTGTTTACAGATCCTAACAGTGTCAAAAGTATCCATAAAGAGCTAAAACAACAATATAATTTACAAACTGAATTCACTGGTATGTATATAACTTTTCAATCCTTTAGAAAACTACATTAGAAATGAAGATGTTTATGGGAGTTTGACAAAAACAAGAGTATCACATTGATGTGAAAAATATATGAGATGCATTGTATCTATTAGAGTGTATGTGTTTAAGAGGTAAGAGTTGAATGTTTAGGGAAGTAAGAGAAATGTGAATGAGTGCCTCTTTATTATATTGTGTATTTTATTGAAAAATAACTGTATAGTCTTGTGGAAAGTTGCAATGAGAAACTAAGAATACTTTTAATGTCTAAACATCATTTGCAGAATAGATACATTAGTTATTGGCATCCTGTGTAGTGTAGTGTTGTGTAGTGGGGAATAAAAGATGAGAACATGTTGCCCTCCTGTTTATGAATTAGAAAGAAGTAATACTTGTTAGGGTTGTATTGGGAAGTTTGTCAATGTGTTTTTTTTACTGATAGGACCGCTTTGCATATGCTTAGATGGTGAGTTATGGTTTTTGTGCTTGCACATAACGATTTATATGGTGGGACGTTTGAGTTTGCTTAAAGATGCAGAGAGGTATATATTTTTGGAAAGATGGCTAGGATGTGTACATCTATTAAGAAATTGCATATATGTTTACAGGTCATCGATCTATATTCAGTAAGGATGTTGAAAATTTCATGTATATGGTAAGGGTACTGTTTTTTTTAGACATGATTTGTTTATAAACGAGGAGGATTAATAGTGCAAAATGCCTCGAGACTGCTTGTGCTAGCTTCATTTGATTGTAACTTTTGTTTCAGATATGCTGAATTTATGTTTTAGACAAAAGACACACAATTGATGGACAGAATGCAGAAAAAATCAAAACATTCACCCCCAGTCAATAGATCTGGGTTAAATCCATCATTATTTTGCTCACCATGCCACCCCAGTTTAAACCTGGCCATATGCAAATCAGTCTTGACCCTGTGCCTCATGGGAACAGTCCGGCCTGAACTGCCAAGCCAGGTCCTCCCTGGACCAGAAACAAGCATCCTATGACCGGTTTCGGGGTTTCACCCCTCTTCAGCCAGGATAGCTTGATTCCAGTGGCACGGTGAGCCCAGGACCCACGTCCGGGCATACCTGGCGCACTTAGAGTGAGAAAGCAAAAGACACACAATTGATGGACGGAATGCAGAACAAATCAAAACATTCACCCCTAGTCAATAGATCTGGGTTAAATCCATCATTCTTTTGCTCACCATGCCACCCCAGTTTAGACCTGGCCATTTGCAAATCAGTCTTGACCCTGTGCCTCATGGGAACAGTCCAGCCCGAACTGCCAAGCCAGGTCCTCCCTGGACCAGAAACAAGCATCCTAGGACCGGTTTCGGGGTTTCACCCCTCTTCAGCCAGGATAGCTTGATTCCAGTGGCACGGTGAGCCCAGGACTCACGTCTGGGCATACCTGGCGCACTTGTACAAATTTCATCTAAAATGCCAGACACCAATTATATTAGAATAAAACTACTAAAAACAGTACATGAAAGTTGATAGCTAGATCCACGACCTGTTAGCTATACAAGCACATGAAACCAAAAATAGTAATAAGGGACGAGCCAGCTAGTCACAACTCACCCTAAGTTTGATAGCAGATTTAAAAAAATGTGAAACATAAAATACAGTATTGCCCATCAGCATCTGGAGAAATATAAATGCGGGTCGAACTTGTTTAAAGTTGGCCTGTTTCAAGGTGGGAATTAAATATGTTTTTCTCAGGGTGTCATAAAATGGACAAAACATGGTAAAATGTAGCAGTTCCTGTGGAGAAGTTCCATCGCAGCCGCAGGGCGGAAAAGATTGCCCTCTGTTTGAGCCCCTTGTATAAGTAAGAAATAAATAAAACAGATCAAAACGAAACCTGGTCAGGAAGAATCTATCCTAAGAGTTCACTAAATCAAGTAAATACGGCTCAGCCATCTCTGTGGACCTTAATATGACAAAGTGGCAAACACTTGGCTTCATGAGCTCCCTCTCCTCCCTTAATATGGTCTGGCGCATGCTAAATGCCATCTTCAGAAGAGGTATATCTACTTTCCGGGTTCCCTCAGGGTTAGAAAAGAGGTCTCCTCTTCCCAGGTTTGTTAGACTTCTTTTAATGTATTTCATCCATGGTATCCTTAGTACTTGATACAGGGCCAGACAATCTTTAAGGAATGCCTTCTTTAGTGAGTCCCCCACATTTACCCATGTTTTTAACCAAAGTGACTGCAGGCGAAAGGCTATCTGGTCTGTAATATAGGGCATTCCTATCTCTTCATGGGCACTAAAAGAGGGGATACTCTTGGGAACTGACAACAGACGTCTCATGAATTTGTTTTCCGATATTTGGACATCCTTTACTTCAGCATATCCCCAGATTTTGCTACCATAAAGTACTTTTGACAAACACTCTGCCCTGTAGACCTCCAAAAGAGCCCCCAACGGTCTTTTCCACAGTCTCACAGCAAAATTAAAAATTGCTGCAGATTCCCTCTTAAGGTCGTTTATCTTATAGGTAAGTTGTGTGCCCCAGTTCAGTTTATCATCCAGGAGTACCCCCAGATAGGAAAAAGCAGATGTTTTAGGAATCGGGGTAGGCCCTACCTTGAAGGCGTATAAACTACTGGACCGCGTCCCCAGTTGCATGATATATGATTTTGAATTGTTAACTTTTGAGACGGGTGCCAAGCCTAGCAACTGTGTTGATTACAGAAGTGAGTCCAGGAGCCCAAAGTGCCATGTCCGACAAATAAAGATCAGGTGGAAATCCATCGGGGCCCGGTGTCTTATTGCGTGTCAGACCAGTGATAACATGCCTTACTTCTTCTTCCAATACTACTAGCTTTTTTGGGGTACAACCAAGATTAAGTAAGGACACCAGGGCCGAGTCTCCCTTGAACATGTCCTCAAAGTGACTGACCCATTAGTTTTCAGTGATATGTGCTTCTAAAACATTAGCGGCCTCTTTTTCCAGGATAGGGCTATTTATAATGCTCCAGAACCTAGCACTGCACTTTTAGGTTGTAGCTTCCATGAGGTTGCCCCAAGCTTCTTCCTTCAGGGCTGCCCTGCATTTACTAAGAGCCAGTTTGTACTGCTTTCTTCGGATTTTAACTAGCGCGGCATTCATCAGGGTGGCGTGTAGAGCTAATTTATGCCTCCTGGCAGCGAGTGAACATTCTGGGTTTAAACCAACTAGATCCCCTCTCTCTCTGAACTCCCTTAGATGGAATGGTCAATAATTCAGCAACGGAGCCGGAGATTATTTCGAAGGCACAGATGACAGACTCATCTGCTGCTATCTGCGCATTCTGAAAGATCTGAAATTCCTTCTGGCACATCTCCAATAGAGACCTGCACAGAATGCCTATGGAAATATGCCCCCATTCAAGACTTCTCCCTCCGTCAACTGCCCTTAAATCCCCTTCTCATGTGATCTGTCTTTTTAAATCAAAAGAGGGCCAAATGCCTTTAATACACACGGGATTATGATCGCATCAGCTACTGGCTGTTATTGAAAACTCTGAGAGCAAATAATACAGGGGGTAGAGATTGAGATAAAATCAATAATTGAGGATTCCCGGTCCGTCCTCTTAAAAGTTGGAATAAGTTAGCGCCTAGATGGGTCAATTTCCCTATGGTTAATTGCAAGTCCAGCTCACAAACCAATGCATTTAATTTCTCACCCTGCCTGCAATGATCAAAATGCACACCATCTACAAGAGGACTCCTCCCTAGCCCCTGAGCCCTCCTGCCCATATATGTGTGTTAAAGTCCCCTACCAGAACTATGTTACCAGGCTTGTGAGGCAAGACCATACCATTTGTTACAAATGAACATAAACAAGTGAAGTTACACACCTCTGGGAGAAGAAAAGTGGCATTATAAAAATTCTAAAGCGTTAGGCTGTGGGACCCTGAGGAGAAGGATAACGCCTGGAGGCACCGATTATCCGTGTTCAATACCACAAAATCACCTCGTAGACTAAGAGACACATAAACTGCAAGTACCCCTTTTGAACGTCCCGCCCTTGAAGGAGTTGCAGGGATGTTGAAAAGCTTGAAGCCCTCCAAAAAGTAATTATTATCAATAGTCCATGTCTCTTAGAAACAGATAATGTCATATTTTTGGATGAAAGCCAACCACCCGAACCGAAAACTTGCTTCCCAAACCGACTATGTTCCAAGAGATGACGTTAAAAGAGTTATTACCCATCAGATGGCTGCAATGATTCACCTGGCCGGCTGACCCTTTAGGTCGGTTTGTAGGGACACAGTGGATTTCCTTGGACCCTGTCCACCAAGTCAATCACAGTGATCAAGTTGACCCAGGGGCTAAAATGAATTGAATAGAGGAACCGGAGGTAGTTGTTGAGGCAATCCCAATGGGGTCGGGGTCGCTAATTTCCTTGGATGCAGAACCATAGTTATGGGTGGGTAGAAGTAATCCAAGGGCAGTGCTTTTATAGAGGAAAGAGAGCCTGTTCTATTACAGTGGTATGTAAAATCCTTTCTGCCAGATGTGGTCTGTTGAAATTAATGATAATACAATCACCATCACAACTCTTTTTCTAACCTCCTATCCAGGCCACCCTCCTAACCATGAGGATGTCCCTTTCCACTCTAAAGCCCAAGGGTGTATTGATGTTAAGCCAATAAAGGACCTTGTTCTTTAATTGGTAAAAATCCTTGATGGTGTCCGGCTTTAAGGCTGGCACGTTGCCTAGAACCACTACATATGGTGTTGCTTCCGTGGGTAAATTGATGGAGATTTGGCCTTAGGCCCTGGTTAACAGAGGGAACAATTGGGGCGTCCCATTCTACACCCCTCGCATGAGGAGCTGACTCTCTACAAAAGTTGGCCTCTAATCTGGATGACAACTGATGGCGTGGCCTCACCTGCAAACCACTTTTGGAAGGTAGGGGTTGTCCAATGCTTATAGATGAGCCAGGTAGGGAGATGGTGATCACTGGATCGGAGCTTTGGGCAATATGCGTTGTATTTGAGGCAGAAACAACGGGAGCTGAGCCGGCAGATGCAACCACTACGTCACCTGAGCGGGGGGTAGGATTGGATATTATAAATGATTGAGACAGATTAAAAAGGCCTCACTCTATGGAAGACAGCCTTTGCTTAATTGGTTCCAATTTATGGTCCAGGCGATCAAGAAGGAAACTCAAAGCAACCTCCAGCATGACCGCCAGATCATCTTTCGACACGGGTATTGCACTCTGGATGTTTGGGGATGGAGCATCCACTTTAGATCGTTTCGCCTTAGCCCCATTGGTGGTGTATTTGCGCTTGACCCCAGATTCAACCCCACCACAAGACTGCCCCATCTGGTCAACTACACGGGGGCTTTGGTTTGAACTAGTATCCTACTCCCTAGTATAGGCTCCGCAGTTGGCTCATCGCAATCAGTTTGCGTCTTGGAGGTAGTAAAAAGTGGAGATGTGGGAATCAACTCGATTCCTTCCTCAGAGCCCTGGAACCCACTACTAGAGGCACATGATGGGAGACAAGTTCAATTTCTTTTTCAAGAACCCCGCTGCTCTATTTAAAAAACAGTCCATTGTACTAGTAGTTGGAGAAGCGTGGACCACCGCCATCTTGTGCTTACCCATTTTACCCACCCTGGGTCATTTGGGGATGTAAGTGCAGGCTTTGTTGAAGTGTTATGCCTCTGTCTTTAATTAGTCCCTACTTCCTCACGGCCCACGTGAATGTTGGCAACGAGGAATAATGGCAAAAAGCTTGTGGGTAAAATGCTTACAAGACGGTGTAACGTGATGCAGTGGGGCTTACCTTGCACCACTGGAGCCTTGAGAGTCTGGTGATGGGCAAAGATCATAGATACAGTGGCTGTGAAATCGGTTGCTGTCCTGGTTGGTCTGGCCCCCAGATAGTACCACAAAGAGGTGGGCCCGGCCTGGCCTAATACAGGCTCTGACTGGTGCAGATGGACCCGGCCTTGGCCGAGGCTTTGCCTGGGTGTGGCCTGTGTGCGTCCGCGTGCGTCCCGCGCTGGTTGAGCCCTCAGCTGGATTTAAGGCGCCTCCAGGTGCGAAATGCCATCGGTCTTGGTGGCATACCACTAGGGGTGCTGGGATTGGTAAAAATAGTATATAATTTGTTAGGTGCAGGTTGTGAGTTTTGTGGTGTTAAAGGGTGGGAAGTAACTAAACAAAATGTATGCAATAATTAATGTTTTTGTTAATATATAAGTTGTAACTAAAAATATGTATTTGTATGAAAATCATTTTTGTATTTTTTTATAATAATATTTGTAGGTATTTGTGATATGTATTCAACATTATAATATGTTTTTACTTTTATTTATTTTTTTAATATGTATTTTTTCAACATATTTGTATATTTTATTATTTACTTTGTTTTTAAAATATTTGTATTTTGTTGAAAATATTTTGTTAGTTTTTAATGTTGAACTGACTGGAGTGGGAATAGTAAGTTTGACCCCTCCTCGATCCAAAACTTTCCCTACTGTTGCTTTTACTGTAGTTGGGAAAAGTAAATGTTACCCCTCCGCAATCCAACACTTTCCCTACTGTTGTACTGACTGTAGTGGGAATAGTAAATTTTACCCCTCTGCAATCCAGCTCTTTCTCTACTGTTGCACTGACTGGAGTGGGAATAGTAAATGTTTCCCCTCCGCAATCCAGCGCTTTCCCTACTATTGCACTGACTGGAGTGGGAATAGTAAATTGTATCCCTCCGCAATCAAACACTTTCCCTACTGTTGCAGTCACTGGAGTGGGAATAGTAAATTTTACCCCTCCGCTATCCAACACTTTCCCTACTGTTGCACTGACTAAAGTTTGAACAGTTAATCTTACCCTTCTGCAATCCATCACTTTCCCTACTGTTGCACTGACTGGAGTGCAATTATTATTATTTTTTGTTAATTATACATTTTATTGCTGAATTAAGTGTGGTGGGAATAGTAAGTTGTAATATTTTGTAATGTTATATTTTATTTAATTTTATATTTATTGTAGTTAGAATAGTAAATCTTATTTTTGTGTGGTGTAAAATATTTTATTACCTTGCATTGTTTGAGGTGGGAGTAATTATGTTTATATTTATTTAGTCGGAAAAAATTAATTTTAATGTGGTGGGAAGTGTGTATATATATATATATATATTTATATTTTTGCTGTGTTAAGTGTGGTGGGAATAGTAAGTTGTAGTATTTTGTAATGTTATATTTTATGTAATTTTATATTTATTGTAGTTAGAATAGTAAATCTTATTTTTGTGTGGTGTAAAATATTTTATTACTCTTGGGTTGTTTGAGGTGGGAGTAATTATGTTTATATTTATTTCGTTGATTTTTTTTCTTTTTAATGTGGTGGGAGGTGTATATATATTTATTTTAATTTGTAATAGTTAATTTTATGTTGCAGTTTATATAATTATGTGTTTGATTTATTATAATAATAATATTATAATTTGCAATATTTTTTCTCTGCAAGTTATTTTTAACTAAATTCAAAATATGGGTGTTGCTTAATTTTTATTTTAAATTAAATTGCTTCCCTTTTTTAATATTTTATATTTTTGGTATATTTAAATATGTTTTTATATATTTTTGATAATATTATGTTATTTAAGATTTTTTAAATTATATTGTTAATTAAAATATTAGTTTATATTTTCTACATGTATAATTATAGAAGAGGTGGCTACAAGAAAACACAGTAACCATGGATAGTACAACGGTAAATAGAACCATTGTAAATCTCTCCTCACGTTCTCTATCTCAACTCGAGAAAACCACTCTATGCTTAGGTTTAACATTTTGTACCACTGAACTATTTAATTATGCTAATACTCGTGTGGATATCTTTAAATTTATACGAAAACTTAAACTCATGAAATGGCATACTCTAAACAACAATAAACTGGCTGAAAACAATATTCGAACACCAGAAGAAGCTTGCCAACCTAACTTTACAGTGAGAGATTCCAGTGTATTACAAACACTGTATGAGCTAAAAAATACCACAGAAGATAACTGCAGTGAATTGGAAAGTCAGGACGATATTACTACGGACAGAGCAGCGTGCACTAATTTTAAACCTAAATCAATCTTTCTCCCCATACTTCCACATGACTCCATTGATACGTTCCATGAAGTAATCACTAAAGAACTTACTAAACAAAAACACAAACAAGTAACGAAGAATAACATGAATTTTAATCTTTCATTCCAACAAAGAGAATTGATCTTATCTTTAGCGCAAGATAATAGCCTCGTAATACGACCGTCTGATAAAGGTGGTAATATCGTACTGTGGGGAAGACAAATGTACATTGATAAAGCCCAAAAACAACTGAATGATGTCAATTTCTATTGTAAATGTAACACTACTGCTTACAAAATGAGTATCACTACCACCTGGGAAAAACTAGCTGAGTGGCATGAATCAGGATTAATTACATGGCATGAATATCGCTTTTTAAAGAAAGACTACCCTAAACTACCAAAACTGTACTTACTTCCTAAAATTCACAAAGATCCCTTGGTGCCTCCTGGTAGGCCCATAGTATCTTCAGTGGGCAATGTAAATGAAAACATATCAAAATATGTAGACCACTTTCTTAAGGAATATGTCACTCACTTACCATCTCATATAGAGGACACCAAAGACTTTTAAAATAAAATAGAAGGTATAACAGGGAGGAAGAGTATGTTCTCATTACCCTAGACGTGAATTCTCTGTACACAATCATTGATCACGTACAAGGTATTGATGCATGCATGCATTTCCTAGGCAAAAGAGACATATGCTACCTAGAGCACACAAAGATGCTAGCAGACATGATGAGGATATTTCTCACGCATAATATCTTTATGTTCAATGGTGACCTCTATAGGCAGACATGCGGTATTGCAATGGGTACTTGCTTTGTGCCGAGCTTTGCGAACCTCTTCTTAGGTAAATAGGAGGAGGAACTTCGTGAAGACAGTAACTTTCAGTCAGATTTTGAAGAAATAATAATTTGGTTGAGGTACATCGACGACCTCTTTTTGATATGGAGAGGCAGTGAAAAGGAGGTCGCTGATTTTGTTTTGAAACTCAATAAGAATCCATACAACATTACACTGACACATAACATCAGTAAAGAGAGTGTAGAATTCCTTGATACACAAATAACGGTTAAAGATGGCTTGCTTGTTTCTAGCTTACATCGCAAAGCAACCGCGGGAAACAGTCTCCTTCACGCACTAAGTGCCCATCCTGATGCCCTTAAATGGAGCATCCCCTTTGGAGAGTTGCTTAGGGCACGAAGGGACTGTAGTACGGAGGAAGTATACAACAAAGAACAAGAAACTATGTTGAAAAGATTCAGGGAGCGTGGCTATCCTGAGTGGGTACTCCAAAAAGCTTTGAGTAAAATCAATAGCATAGATAGGGCGAAATCCTTAGAATACACCAACAAAGAAAACAACATTGCAGCACCTACAAGGGTGATCACGACATTCAATCATCAATCTAAACAAGTCCATAAAATTTTAGCAGACAACTGGAAGATTCTTAAAACTGATACCATCATAGGCCCAAATTTAAGTGAAAGACCACTGGTAACTTACAGGAGAGGTAGAAGCCTTAAAGACATACTTGTCAGAGGTGACATTACAAATCCCCAAAAGGCTAACACTCACAATCTTAAAGGATTCTATCCTTGTGGGCATTGTAAAGCTTGCAAATCCAGTAGGATGGTAAAAGTATTTCAAATACCAGGATCTAAAAAGAACAGGACAATAACACAATTTCTCACATGCAGTACAAGCTACGTTATTTATGTTCTGGAATGCCCCTGTAAACTCAGATACGTGGGCAGTACAACTTGTATGGTCAAAAAACGTATCCAAGAACATCTCAGGGCAATTACTAACATCGACACACACTACCCTATTGCAAGACACTTTCAGGAGAAACATCAGTCTAAAAACTCATTTCTTCAATTCTTTGCGATCGAACAGGTAAACCTAGGAAGCAGAGGAGGCAATAGAGAGTTAGCACTAAGAAAAAAAGAGTCCAAATGGATATTAGAATTAGAAACCAGATTCCCCGGGGGCCATAACCTCGATGAGGAATTAGCAACACATTTGCATGAAGAATGAGTATATATGACTTCCATTTTATCTTCTGTAATATACCTCTTACAGATAACTTGATCTGAACAGCAATGTAAACATTTTTTTTTACCTGTTTAAGTGGTATATGGAATTGATTTTAATATTCTCTTATTTTGTTTATTTCACAGGAGGAAAGGTGGGGAACCATCACCTTTTAAATCACGTCACAGGCTCCCTACCCTTTTCCTCGTCAAAATCGTCATCAGCATCAGTTACAAGATAAGAGATTCTTTTAAATTGCACCTGTTTTCATTATGGGATTGAATAATGTAGTTATTCCGATTCTTTTGCTTTTTTTCACTTTTCTTTATTAGAAGCACAGGACAAGTAGCGACTCATTAGACTTACTACCACTTGGTTTTGATATTCTGCATTCAGCAGTTTTCACAAACCTTATCCCCGTTTGTTACATATTCTGCTGGCTCAACTTACCAACACGGGCTAGTGTCCGCTTTAACTCACGGTTGGTCTCAATTCAGGTATTCCGCCTTATAACAAATCTGCTTAAATGATAGCAGATTTGGTAAGTCAGGCTTTATTTTAGAATACACGAGCATTGGTTAGTTGCCATCTACAATTTAAATAGAGTAATTCCCGCAATGGGAATCTATTGTCAGCAAATGTTTTGTAGTATACGGCAGCAGGCATGTAACGAATCTTGGCACTAGTCCATGAAATGTATTGCACATCTAGAATAAACCGGGGGATTATGGTATGTTAATACGACCTAATTTTGTAAACAAAACTAATGAAGCAAAACTGATATAACAAATCATCAATGTGACATGTATAGAGAATGTATACATAGGAAACGTTTAAAATCTTCTGTACACTTTCATGTGACAAAATGGCCACCATGTTAACTGCAATCGTGGAAGGATATTGGCACTAGTCCATGAAATGCATTGCACATTTAGAATTAATCAGAGGGTTGTGGCATGTCAACACGACCTAATTTTTGTAAACAAAATTAATGATGCAAAACCGATACAACAAATCATCAATATAACATGTATAGAGAATGTATGCACAAGAAACGTTTAAATCATATGTATACTTTCATGTTACAAAATGGCCACCATGTGAACTGCGATAGTTAAAGGATGTATATCGTGAGTCCTACTTTTGTGTCTATTATATTCTGTGTACTAAGGCACGTTGGTTTGTAGCAGCTTTGCCGTGTGATCAAGACACCAGGAGTGTCGAAACGCGTAGCGGTTGAAATAAAACGTATGGTTTGAATATTTGGATCCCTGAGAGTGCGTGATTACTTGTCCTTTGGATGTATATGTATAATTATATATATATGTGTGTGTCTTTACATTTTTTTAAAGAAGTTTATTTGTTGTATTTGTTCAAATTTAAATGTTATATATTTTTTTATAAATTAAAGTTAGTATTTAATTTGTTTATTTTAACATTTGAAATTTATATTTTAAATGTGATAATCGATACAACTATATTATTGTAAACTATATATTGTTTGATATTTTTGTGCTTACCTGTTTAAGTATAGGTAGTTAATATTTTTGCATCCTATATTTTTACCTCAATATTTTTTACATCTACATTTTTGGGGTCAATATTCTGTCAGTGACCCACTTTCACAGTCAGTCAGGCAGTATTCATGCACTCATGCACTCACCAAGCCACTAGTCGGGCAGTCATCAAATCAGTGATTCACTATCCATGGAGTTATTCAATTACCCAGACACTACACATGTACTCTTGCAATTGAGCAGGCAGAAAATATGTAGTCATTCTTCTATGTAGGCACTACCTATACATTAATCTAATACCCTATGTAGTAACTATTTACTTATGCAATTAACAAGGCTGTAACTATGCAATCATTATAACATTTGTACAGAACCTATGCAGTCACCTAAACACCCACTTACAACCCATGCAGTCATTGAAATACTGAGGCACACACATGCACTGATGAAACACTCAGGCACTACTCATGCACTCATCTAATATGCTGTGAGTGCCATTCCATCCAGTACCTATGCAGTCATTCAATTATTAAGGCAATACTCTTGCACTAATACTATCACCCCAGCAGTACACTTTCATCCAATCTCTCAAGCTTTAACAAAGGACGCATGCGTCACTCAGGCACTAGTCATGCACTCCTCTAATTAGCCAGGTACTACTGATGCACTTATTCAATTATCCAGGCACTACCCATTTAGTTATTTAACCATCCAGGCACTACCTGTTCACTCTACCAAAAACAAACAGGCGGCATCCAAACACTGAAACAATTTTCATGCACTCATCCAATAGGCTAGGTGATATGCATGAACTTAAACAATCATGTATGCACTATGCATAGGCTCTATAGATCACCTATATACTACATATGCAGTGTTGCAATTATCAAGGCACTAGAGTTGCACTCATTTAATCATCCCACTGGTATCCATGCATGTATTGAATTATTGAAGCATTAGTCATGCACTTGTCTAATCAATCAGGCTATACACATGCACTCATCCTAAAACCAAGGATACTAGTGGTATACTCATGTAAACACGCAGGCAGTAAGGATGCAGATATGGGATGACCCATTGAGTTATGACATAGTCAGGGAATCACCTAAGCACTAATTGTATCCTCAGAGAATCACCTAGGCACTACCTATGTACACATTCAATCATCCAGGGAGTATAGAACCATGTGGGGAATTATATATGCAACCTGTCACACACTCTTTGCAAGTACTCAGAAGCAATATGATTGGATATAGATTAATGTGCAGATTCTTATATGCCGTGTTTTTCAAAATTGAAATATGATACATTTAAGTAGAAAAGTACTGAGATAGAGAGGCACACAAATAGCACACAAATAGCTATTAAGGTGAGTTTTTGGATTTACAGTGTTGAGACACTGTATGTACCTCTATACTTGGGTAATGCGGCGCAGAGCGTCAAGCCATTTTGCTGTGCCGTACTGTATCACTTTCAAAGCGAAGGGATGCATCATATTTACAACAATATGATAGATCCCTGTGCTCTCCCCCGCACTGACACACAACTGGCTGTCATGTCATTGCTGGGGTGATTGTTTTTGTGTAGGAAGTCACACCTTTTCGCACAAACACAAACACAAGAGGTGTTTTCCTCTTTCTATGTGTGCTGTAGAATGCAGCACGTATAGAAAGAGGAAAAAACAAGGCGAAATAAAAGTATTTCTCCTTGCTGCGCTACACCTCCTCTGGGGAGGCTTAGAATTCTAATGCATTGCCAGGTGTACGAATTGTTGTAAATCTGGGAATGTGGCAAAATGCGTGAACACCCATGGAGCTTTCCTTTCACGCAAAGTGCTGCATGAAAAGATCCTGTATTTACAAGGCTACAAAAAGCCACGCAGAATGGCTTTACAGGGCCATGTAAATATGGAGCACCACAATATGCCAATGGTAGGTCAAAAAAAGTGACACTTCGCTTGAAGTTCATTTTAAAATTTACTACAGAAGGAATAAACTAGTCTTTCACCATTTGTAAGTTAGAGGTGAGATATGGTGCAAAAATGTTAAAAGGTAACTAATAGATTAAGTTTTGTGTTTTGCTTTGTGTTTGCTATATTGAAGGAAGTGCATTTAGTAATATAGCTAGGTTTATCTGTAGATTTAAAACTGCAACATACTATAAAAACAGTTTTTGTATTATGTGTAAGTCAATAGTAAAGTAGTTTGTACGTTGGCTGGGGTAAAAACGTAAATATACTTTTTTGCACAGAACAAGATATACATACTACACACTGTTAGAATGCTAATAAAATCTCAGATGAAAAAGCAACAGAAGCAACTACAGAATCTCTGCTGAAATGAGTTATATAAGGGGAAAAATGCTAAAAGAAAAAGAGCTACTGGTTAGAGAACAAACTAATTTCTTAAAAATATATGTGGACATTTGCAAAGATTACAAAATAAATAAAATACAATTATGACTATGAAAAACAACAAGAGTGGACAAGGTGTACATTGGAAGAAGAGAAAAGATTGTAACAAACATGAACACAACATAACCAGGTGACATAAGCAATTTAAGGAAATCAGAGCTAAGATGATTCGTAGTAGAATTGTGAATTTAGTGAGAAATTTAAAAATTGTAGAAGAAGGAGAGATGCAGTGAAACTGAAAGAACGGGTTGACAGAGTAGTTGATAAGGCCTGTCATTTGAAGAGGAAACATTTTATTTTGATTCTAAATGGAATGCAGACTCTTGACAAAATAGTGTTGTGCATGAGAAGATAAAGCCAGAAGAAAAGATCAGTGAATAGAAGTAACTTTTGTACAGTTCTTTAGTGGAGAATGGATACATACTTCTAGTACAGAGCCTTTCCTTAATGAAGAAAGCTATCTCCAGGATAACAGATTCATTAATGCTATTGATGAAAGAGGAGGATGTTATGAAAATAAGTTATTGCAGAAGAGGTACAAGGAAGGACGAGTCAGGATCATGTATTCAAATGGGATAGTAGTAGTGTTTGTAGTATTAGACAGCAATCCATTGATATATTAAGTAAATTCCTATATATCTTTCCAAGGCAAAGTTTAAAACACAAAATAAGTCATACCACTGAACAGTGCGAACTTTAGTTAGGAGGCTGTACTATGTGAAAACTCCTACTTTATTCTTAGGAGAAATGAATAGAATACTTTTGCATGGTAGTGTGGCAGACGTAGAAAAGGTTTGTGGTGATATGCAGTTTTATTTCTTTGGTCCCGAGCAGGATTCTAGGGAAAATGAACAATTGTTAAGAGGAGGAGTTGCATAAAAGGACACATATATTACAGTTGATAGTTTTAAAGAAGAGATTACAAAATTTAACACAGTGTTGTCTAAAAAACAGAGTGTGTTTGTATATGTTGTTGATGCACTTACTAGAAGATTTAAACACAGACTGTTGACTTATATTTAAAAAGTGAAAAAGTAAATGATAACTAGCACAAGGTAGCTGTGTATTTATTTGTAGAGGGATGGTTTGACTTGTCTATATGGCAAGTAATATGTAAGTAGTGTTACAATAAATTAGAGGATAATAAAATGAACATCACATGGATATTAGATACCCATTTTGTAAGATAATAAAATGTCTACTAATGTAGAAAAACTATGAAGGGCCAAAAATAAAGAAACATCAACATTCTCCAGGACTCACTACAACTCCACAATTCATGCAGTTTGATGCCATCAGGGAACACTGTGGGGCCGATTCCGATGGCCGGTCGGACAGCTGTCCGTAGCCTTACCCTGCGACCGACACATACCCGGAGCCGGTCCATCCTGTAGAGTAAGTACGATGCGCATAACAGACAAAAACACGACCGACACGTAGGCTGTGAATCAAGCCCCATTCTCCGTCCGAGCCGTAATTTCTAAAGAGTAACCGAGTCGCCCGGAAGCAGTATCCATAGCAGTTTCCGGCATTACAAGTACGATGTGTACTTCCTACGCGCCGGACGGGTCGTCACGTACGGCACGTCACAGCATCCGGAAAACAAGCATATCAGCTACGATTCGTGCCACAAATCAATACACGGCTACGAGACGGACCAGCTTGCAGCGGGTACGAGATGGAGCAACAAGCAGCGTGTACGACACAAACACATCATGAATCCCATCGCACAGGTCATACCAGTACTCTACATCTATGACCGGATCAGGGACCGATGCCAACGGCGCAGATGGTAAGTCAGACACCTACAACACAAACAAATGACATGTACACGCAAAATGGCACACACACACAGGGGATTCACATCCTGGCCACTAACAACAGCCCACCATAGGGGTTGCATGGCCAGCACCACTATCACCCTCACCCATAGGGGGCCTGTTGCCCATCACTACTGCCACCCCCACCCATAGGGACTATGTTGCCCATCACCCCTGCCACCCCCACTCACAGGGGACCTGTTGCTCATTACTACTGCGACCCCCACCCATAGGGACTATGTTGCCCATCACCCCTGCCACCCCCACTCACAGGGGACCTGTTGCCCATCACCCCTGCCACCCCCAGCCATAGGGCTTATGTTGCCCATCACTCCTGCCACCCACACCCATAGGGAACTGTTGCCCATCACTACTGCCACCCCCACCCATAGGGACATTGTTGCCCATCACCCATGCCACCCACACCCATAGGGCTTATGTTGCCCATCACACCTGCCACCCCCAGCCATAGGGGACCTGTTGCCCATCACCCCTGCCACCCACACCCATAGTGCTTATGTTGCCCATCACCCCTGCCACCGCCAGCCATAGGATGGGTGACGCGCAACACATCCAGCATACGCAAACATCAGGTATGTCCGCAAAATACATCCCCCATGACATCATGACAACAGTGTGTAGTCTGTGACAAATTCCCACAACAGTGATTATGGCTACGAGCATACAATGTAAGTAACAGCACATGTGTGACCAACACATGAGTGTGACATACACAAGGCAAGCATCCCTATAGCACTGTGGCAATGTAAAAAGAACACCCCCTCACTGTGTAGAGCAGAAGTTAAGTGGGGGCTCACAAAATGTAGCAGATGTGGAGCATTGTGGATATGGGGAGCAAACTCCCCTCATCACAGTGACCAAAAGGTAAGTGTCATCATGGTCAGAGCTGCAAATAACAAACAGCATGTATGATCCCTGCTCCCAACACATCAAACACTTCTGGGGCAAACTAGTGGTTGTGTCCCATAGACACAGAGATGTGGTGAGGCTAACAGTGCTGTGAAAACATAACACTCTCGGCCATGTGCAGATAAGCACCACACATGGGGGCTGACAATGCACATAGCGTACAATGACACAACAGCAGAAGTGACCATCACCAAGCATGCACACATCTCGAAAATAGACACACCAATCAAAACAACATGTGTACACTGTAGGTGTCAGCTCACAAAACTCACATTCCATGCCAGCAATGGCACCCAACAACCAGGATGAATGTGCACAATGATGTGAAATGACTTACAGGGACAGCATGCAAAATCACAGAAACATCATCCAGACCAAGGCCCACAACAGCAATACCAATGCACTGGTGCAGATGCACAAACAGGCAAACTCACACTGCACATCGGACACAACATGTGTGTGTGTGTGTGTCACAGTATCCCCAGGCAACCTACACAACACATGAGGGGGGCTGAACCACAGTGACACAGATGTGTACACAGTGCCATACAAAAGTAAACCATCATTGGGACACCCTCAGTGGGCAATCAGGCGTTGGGAGATGAGAGGAAGCAGAACAGACACATGTGACACAAGCTGGAATGAACACCAACTAACACAGCAAGAGACTGACACACAACACCACTACCCCCAGGGACCAGACAGTGGGGTGACACAAGCATGCATGACACCTCCACTGTGATGACAAAGGCAGATGTCGTACAAACTGGGAAACCCAGACATGTGTCCTGTGCCACAAACTTACATCACACATACACAAACACATATCACTCAGCATGGCCCCTCATCCATGGACAAACAGGAGATAGGGGACCATCCATGCAAACATTCACATCAGTCCACCCTCAGCACCACACACCTGAACTACAACAATGTGTATCTGTGAAGTCCACATGGACAGGTGAGATTGCACATGCACCCATGACAAACACAGGAATGTTGGCAGGAACTAAGGTGCACACACACATCACACAAGGACTGTTTACAACCCTGGGGAATGACAAACACACTGCACAGTATGCGGTACATGGCCATGACCTCAAAGCTCATGTAACCTTCAGAATCCCTGCCACAGTCCCAGGACTATGCAGATGCCAAGGAGAAACACAAGGCTCACATGCTGACACCTGCCAGCATCGCAGCCGTGAACCCGACAAGTGGGAGCAGTCACACACACATACAAATGTCTCAATCACTAAAAAATACCACCTAGGGACAACTACATGATATTGCAAACAAACAAGTGCCTTGAGGAACCCTGACTGTGTCCCATCTATGTCTGACAACATCATCACCACTAAGAACTGACAAATCCCAATGATGATACACCAATTAACAGTAGTGTGTTATGCACCCAAACATCTGGTAGCCCATTGGAAAAGTAGTGGGATGAACCCAGTACCACTCAGCAAGCATCAACAACAGTAACATATCAAGGGAACACTGTTTGTGTATGAACAGGGATGTAGACACACACACATGCACATACAACACACACCATGGGCCCAGGCCATGTCACTGGACAACACACTAACTTGAGGGGACACAACTCCTGTGGGAGCCCAGCTGTGCCAAACATATTCACCGCAAGTCCCACTCATGTCTGCAGAACACTTGGTCAGTCAGCCATCAGTTACCACATAATGAAGGCTCTGGTCACAACAGCCTGGGTACGGGAGTCTCACCTAAGTCATCTGCACATACCCAAAACATATGTCTAGCAAGTTGCACAGAGGCCCCAGTTGCTCCTATTACAATGATGCCCACACTGTAGGGCCAGTATTGATGAGCACGAAGTATGTGGAAGTGACAATTTGGACAATGGGAAGAACATCATATGTGCAGGGGTGTAAGCCACAGATGTGACCATGCCAATGAAATGCTCACAGAGAGATGTACACAAATAGTTGATCTTGACACACCCAGGTAGCTGCAAAGGATGACATGGATACCCACCAGAATAGGATACATATCTCATGGACCACAGGGAGTACCTCACATCAACACATCAGTATGCAACATTGTAAACCAAGCATTACTGGTGCAAGTGCATGTAAAACAACATCAACATGATGTACAGCTAAATCAAGTTCACAGGGACAAAGAAAAAAGCTTTATTCAGCATATGAAAAGTGAAACGTCTGTTCCAACAAAAGGCCAATTATCAGTCCATGTCAAAATGCCAAGGAGTGAACTAGAGTGACACATGTCATACCTTGCTTGCCTGCACTGCTAAGGACCGGGGTCATCCCCTCGGAGGGACATACATGGGGACGGGCCAGGCAACGCATGGACAGGATCAGGGCGCAGCAGAAGGAGGCAGTGAAGAGGTGGGGGATGCAGGCGAGACACTTGCAACTGCAGTGGAGATGACTGAAGTGGTGGGTGCTGTCACAGCTGTCGGGCACAAGTCAGATGGGGTGGGTGCCGGCACAACTACAGTGGGCAGGTCACATGGAGTGGATTGGCTCACCACTACAGTGCCCAAGTCAGACGGGGTGGTCGTGGACTCCAAAGCAGTGCCTACATCCATGGGAGCGGAATGGGAGACAGGTGAGGTAGGCAGGGCAGGGGGGGACACGGGCCCCTAATCAGTGGCACCAACTGTCTAACCAGGTGTGGAGGAGCAAGTGCTAGGGGGGGATGGCCTTAGCATTTTGGGGATGGTTTATCTGTGTGTGGGGGAACCCGGGTCAGGGAGTGGCGGGGGAACCTCTGGAGTGGTGACCTGGGGGATGGAGGACGGAGACTTTGCCTTGGAGCTGCCGGGTTGGTGGGGGTTCTTGCTCTTCTTGTGCCGGGGGGACTTGCGGGTGGGCATCTCGGTCTGACTGCGCCTGGGGGAGGGTGTCCGGGTGTGAGGGGCACTCCCTTCTGTGTGTGGGGACTTCCTCTTCCCCTTGTAATCAGGATCTGCTGGGTCGGTGGGGAAGAGGCCAAGGTCACAGAGGAAGAGCTTCTGGGGGGATGGGGTTGCAGGTGAGGCAAGGGAAGGGGGCTGGGAGGGAGAGGTCTCGGAGGACTGTGGATTGGTTGTGGATGACTGTGTGTGTGTGTCAGCAAACCAGCCCCTGTGAGTGTGGAATCAGTCCCCTGCGCTTGCTTGTGTGCACGTCTAGCCCTTGGTTTGGGGGTTTCTGTGCTTGGACAGGTAGGGTGCTAGGAATCATGGGTGATGCAGGTGTAGGAGGGGTGCGGGACTGTTAGAGAAGGGACACTGCTGCCGTCAGGGAGGAGGCCACGGACTGGTTGGTCCTCTGTAGGGCAGACATGCCCGAGGAAATGCCCTCCATGAATGGCACCAGTTTTGTCAACAGACCTCGGTGTGCATGGAGGACCTTCATCATCGACATCTGCCCTACATGGATCTGTCGAAGTAAGTCCACAGACTCCTCACTCAGGGCAGCAGGGGACACAGGGGCAGGGGGTGCGGTGCCTGGCACAAAGGAGACATGCTCACAAACACAGGAGCCCACAGGGACCTCTGGGATGGGAGCCGATGGGAGGGAGGTGGTGGTGGTGGTGGTGGTGGCGGTGGTGGAGACAGCCTCACTAGCTGGGGTTTGGTGGCTGCTGACAGCCGCCTCCACAATGGAGTCATCCTCAGAGCTGCTGTGGCCTTCAGCTGGGGGGGGATGGTGCTGACGGCTCCTCTGTGTGGCTCAACTCGCCCTCCGTGCCACTGGGTCCACCTGACTCCTCTCCTTCTGTCCCTGTAAGGCTCTGTGGCTCCTCCTGTTCTGTGGAGCTGTCCCCTCCTGTGGCCGTGGATGTATCTGGATAGGAATAGGAAGTAACAGAACTACATCAGTCACCTGCACTGACTGCACACACCACAGTGAGTACATTACATCACAGGGCAAGCCCTGGCATCATCAGCTGAACACAGCTCAAAGTGCCAACACTGTTTAGGATAAGACAATTGTCATTCTCAACATCAACCATGGCACACATATCCCTCCTTAACTTTCACACATATGTCCGTTGCATGTTGGATGCTAACACACCAATGTGCCAACATGCACCACCACACATTAGTTGTACATGCAAGTGAACATGTAGGAGTATGTCACTATACACACAGCACATCTCTTGCGACTGACTCAGTGCAGGTGTCGGATGAAGGGATGGGCAGAGACTCATTTCACATGCTTGGGATGCATGCCAGCAACATACACTATGATGTACTCATGTCCTGATGGGCAAGGCCACAATGGGGTGCATGGTGCACACTTGAACACAACACAGGCTCACTCATAGCAAGTTCAATGCCATGGCACTGGGATGCCCTGAAAGTCAGTCAACACTGTCTCCTGTCACAGGGGCAGGGCATCCAGACAACAACATTATGCACTGACTCACAATCCTAGCTCAGGGGTAAATCTGACTCTGCAGATGACCGGCGCACTTGCCCATCCCATGCAAACAACATATCCAGGACCCAGAAGACCCCACATCATGCAAATCATTCATATGAGTCTCAGCAAACACAAATCCATGTACATTCACACATCACAGTCTGCCATGCATGTAACCCAGCTGCATGAGGGACACAGTTGCATACACCATTGTGTGCTGTCAGATGATCACACACCTATATGTCACACAGGTCTTGTCTCCCACAGTCACATTGCAGATGTCATGCTGACCCTCTGAATCATAGACACCCCAGTTGTACGTAGCAGCAAGCCACACCCTAATGACACAGAGGCAGACACCTGAGGGCACATGTCACTAAGCACAACCTGCAATTTCATACACGGGATTGGGATTACAGAGTGTTTCTGAATGCCCCTGAGGGGGCATGACTGGGCAGGACTAAGTGAAACAGTGTTTTGCCCCGGACAGTAGTCAGGTGGCTCAGCAATTGTGACATACTTGATATACATACTCCTGATGCCCAAAAATTGGTGTCCCCTGCTGCATGGTTTTGTTTGGAATACCCCAGACACATGTTGCGAGTCAGACCAGCACCTGGTACACATCTCAAGGGCACACACAGTTCACATGTCAGATCTCAGGCATCGTGTAAACAATTGACCTACCCATGAAACACACAACAGAGTCACGGGAAATGATGCTGACTGGTACCTGAAGCATAGCTGACTGCTGGGACACAGTGCCCTAGTGACACAAGCAACAGACTGTAGAGGCCACACCTGTGGAACAGATGAGGAGGGTGCATCACACAAATGAGGGACCTGATTTAGGGACTACAAGACCTACGTAATGTGGAAGTGTGACCAGGACAAAAGACTGCTATTTGCATGTCAGACATAGTATACAGATCAGGCATGGACTTACCCCCTTCCTGCTGCTGTCTGGCCTTCAGCTGCCTATCCAGGTCCGGGAAGACCACCGCCAGTATCTGGAGCATGTGGGGAGTCAGGGTCCGGTGTCCGCCCCTCCTGCGGGGAGGTGACAGCTTCAGCTGGACTCTAGCTATTCTCCGGGTCCAGCCCCAAAGGTCCTGCCACCACTTCTGGCAGTTGCGGATGCGGCGCTTGTAGACCCCCACAGAACGAACAGCCCGGGCGATGGTCAGCCAGATCTCCTGCTGCCGGTGGGCATCAACCTGTGAGGATGACAAAGTGAAATATACATTAACACACATGCCCCAGATTTGTGCAGCACACAATTGGATATACATGTCATCATCACAAAGGGAAATTAATTACACAGGTAGTGCAACCATGGGGAATGAAAACTCACATGCATGTCTGACATGTTAACAATGCCTGGATAGTTTAAGCTTGCAAAAATGCACTTTAGCAGCAGGAAAACTATTCATTACATGTACCTACACACTTTGGTGGATGAAAGTAGTCAGTGAGAATGCTTGCCACTGGTGTACACACTGCTAGTACTGCTAGTCAGACAACATGCATAATTAGGAAGGCAGTGGACAGCACACTCACCTGCTCCCCTGGTGTCCCATAGAGCTTTCTGTACTCTGGAAGGAGCCCGTCCAGCAGGGCCTGGTTCTCCTCCTCAGTGAAGGTTGGGGCCCTCTCCAGTGTACATTCCATAGCAGGAGCCAGAGGATGTATAGAAAGCAGCAGTGGTAGCAGGGATGTGGTCCAGTAGCATGTAGTGCAGGCAAGTGAGCTCCCTGGGGGCCAGCCAGCCTTATATCTGTGCTGCAGAGGCAGACTCTGTGCCATGTGTCCCAAGTGATATTTCCAACATGGTTGCATCCTATGAATCTGGCCAATCCATTCAAAAGTACGACTCGTACACGCCTTCCGCATCGTTCAAATCTTCACCTTCATAGAACACTTGAAATTGCAACATTGTTGTAGGCATCCAACAGAATTTGCAGTGCACAACTCGTACAAGTTTTGACTTCGCATCCGTCTCCATGACAGCCCTGAGCCAATGGGTGCGCCCGGCTCATTCATCTGACTGTACAATGTGTATTTTAAATATACACATGCACCCGTCTCCATACGATTCAATGGCCAAGGTGTACGCCTCTCTCGGACCATGCCTGTCTGATGTGTATGCATGATAGTCACCCGCGTCAGACTTCATTGGATTCAATGACAAGGCGTACGCACGGCTCGGTCATGAACCGTGCAATGCGTACGCATTGTCACCCGCGTCGGACCTCATTGGATTCAATGATAAGGCGTACGCACGGCTCGGTCATGAACCGTGCAATGCGTACGCATTGTCACCCGCGTCGGACCTCATTAGCGTGACTATTAGACGGATGCAACACATATATACTGGCCATGGACATCTGCACACACCTGCCACACTATAGCATTGGCCACACAGTGTCCCATGGCATGTGAGGCTGCATTCCCTGGGAGTTTGAGGGGGCCACAGCTGTTTTTTTGTCTGGCACTTTGTGCAGTCACTCCCAGGCTGTTATCTTGTACATGGGGGCAGAGTCCTTTGTGTGTTGTGCACATTACCACTGTGATGTGCAATTGGACAGTAATGGGCATGAGTGAAGGCCACAGTGTCAGGTTGGATATGTTTAAGACATGTCACATACACCCTGAGTCCTGGGGGTCGATGGCATGTACGTCACAGTGAGACCTGTAGCCCCAATACTGATGTGCACCCACAGTCTGTGTGCATGTTGTGTCTCAGATGTGTCTGATCACATGTTACCAATGGGTGACAGTCTCCACATCCATGTGGTATATGCATCAACCTTGATGGGGTGTGTGTCTAAGAGACGTACATGTAGGGCTGGCAGGAACAACAGTGGCCACTACCTGTGGGACTTACGCTTGCCTTGTGGTGTGTACGTGCTACGCCATGTCTATTGCTGTGTTGATGTGGCAATACAGGGAGCCTGGGTTTCTGCGTGGAAAAGATCTGTGATGCCTGGGAGCCATGAGTCCTCATTTGTCACTGTGGTGGGTTTCTTGAACATTGCAGCATCACATAGGTTGGGTGACACAGCCAGATGATTAGCCCATTGCACTACATGGCACTCATGTGGACATGTGGAATTGAGATGTGAGGTGGTGGTCTTGTAGGTGACATATGTGTCCATGCCCAACAGCACACACCTCAGTACATTGTGTAATGTCATGAACTAGCATGTGATAGTGATCGTGGTCATGGCCACATGGGTGGATGTACTGACAATCTTCCTTTGTGCATCTCTGTACTGCAGGGCACCAGCTGTCCATCGTCCGTTCCCAGACCTTACAACCATGCAGGAACGCGACAGCATCCGACGGTACCGCTTCACCAGGCCATTGATTAAGTAGTTGGCGGAGCAGTTGGCGCCACATCTGCTACCTGGCCGGACATAGCCTACAGCACTGACCCCAGAGGTGAAGGTGATGGCAGCCCTGCACTTCTTTGCAACCGGTACCTTCCAGTACACTGTGGCTACTGCTGGTGGTATGTTGCAAACAATGTTTAGTCGGGTGCTACGCGATGTCTTGGAGGGGATGTTGCAATTCCTCGACCTGTATATCAAGTTCCAGAGCCACATATTGCCCTGATACCACCACAGGCACATGAGCAGGCATACCGGAACAGGAAGCACTACCATTCGATCAATACTCTGGTGGTCTGTCTTGCTGACATGTTTATCACACATGTGTGTGCACGGTTCCCTGGTTCGGCGCACGATGCCTACATTATGAGGAGTAGTCACATTGCAACGCTGATGTCACAGATGCCAGCTCAGCGTGCCTGGCTTGTCGGTGTGTACTGACTGTTTCTCATTGTGTGTGTTTGTCAGTGTTGTATTCCGCACTCCTACAAAACTCAGCTACTTGTTCATTTTTGTGTGTGTAGGTGCATCTGGATACCCCAACATGCCGTGGTTGCTGACACCCCTCAGGAACCCTGTGACACCAGCTGAGCTGCGCTACAATGAGGCACATGGTCAGAGCAGGAGGGTGATTGAGCGGACATTCGGCCTCCTGAAAAGCCACTTTCGCTGCCTGGACAAGACCAGAGGGGCTCTCCCATATGAGCCTGCGAAGGTTTGCAAAATAATACTGGTCTGCTGCATGCTACACAACATGGCGGTGCAGAAGGAGGTGCCTCTCATCCACAATGATGATGACGACAACCAACCTCCAGCACCTGTGGAGGATCCCGGCCTGGGCCAAGATGCCAGTGATGATGAAGATGATGGTGACATCCGCTCCCAGCTCATCAACAACTTCTTCACCTGAATGTGAGTTTCCAGTGTTGTTATGTGAATGTATGGAGGTAGCCTGGAATGTGTTGAGCCAGCTCTGTTGCTGCCTGAGTGTGTCTGTGTGCCACTTGACTGGATGCGTGCTGTGATGTGTCCATTCAGGTGGTGTGTACTCCACAATAGGGTAGTACTGCTAACTAGTGTTTGTGTAGGTGTTTTGCAACATGTTTTGTGCATGTGTATTGCATTTCTCTCCTGTTCATCTGTGCTTTGACTGTATCTTGCCTGTCCTTCCCAGGGTCCTTTGCCTGTTGTGTGGTCAACACTGACCCTCAACACCCAGAAGCCAACACCAGTGTGGAAGTTGACAATTCCCATCAACTTATGTACCACACATCCCTGGACTTCCATTCTCCAACACATTGTGAGCGTGTGTCCACTGTTACGTAGAATTACCGTGCAACTAGTGTGGAATAAACGTGTTGCTGATGTGTAATGAACCTGTGCTACGCTTTGTTATGTGCGTTGTCTGTCTTCCTACATCTGAGTGACATCTGGTTACCTCACCTGTGGACTTGTTACCACTGACTGTGCTTGGTGTTGTGTCTGTGCATGCCAATGTGTTTCAGGTCAACATCATTTTGTGTTATGAGTAACATGGCCATGGTGAGTATGTTTTGTGTTGCCATAGTGGTGTGTCTCCCTCACATATGCCACATCCCCATGGCTGACCTTACGTTGGTCAGATTGTTGCAGTATTTGGCATGCACTGTGTTGTGTAGCAGATCGACTTCGCCCTGAACATGACAAGTTGGAATCACAACAGAGGCAAGTATGGTGTACTGGTGAGTTTATTTACAAACATGTGTGAGTGAAGTGCACAGGATGGTGGGTGCTGTATAGTTGTTTGGGATTCCAAAGTTCACATTGGAGTTGGAAGTGTTGGTAGATGAAATGCCCAGAGTAAAGTCCACAGTCGTCTGCTACATTGGCCCAACAGGAACCCTCCATGTAATGTGGGCGAGTTGTGTGCGATTGGACAAGGTGAACGGGTTGCGCACAAAGAACATTGTCCAGAACAGGTTTGGAGGCCCTGGGGGATGTGCTGGGACATCTGCCTCTCACATGTCCTTCTTCGGACGACCCCTCTTCTTCCGGGAGGGATCCTCATGTGCAGGCCTCTGCGGTGCAGGGGACTCTCCGCCAGAGTCCTCCTCCCTCCCTGTGGCGCTGGCAGATGGTGTTGCGATAGATGTTGTGGGCACACAGAGGGGTGTGGACAGGTTGGTGTTGATCTGGCGGAGGCATTGTAGTATGTCCGGATGCACCGCAGTGATGTCATCCCACTTGGCCTCTATGCGGGCATGGTGGGTGACCTGCTTGTGTTGCATGTCTTTGAGGATCCCCACTACCTGGCCAAATCCTCCGGTGCTATCCTGATACGCAGCTAAGATGCGTGCCAGTTGGGGGTCATCATGCAGTCCAGACCCCTCTGCAAGGCATGCCCTGTGCCTCCCAACCCTCCCAGCACCCCTCTCCACACGGGCAGGTCCAGCGGCGGTACGCACAGGTGACACTGGGACCCCTTGGGTAGTGTTGCTAGTGGTGTTGGCTGTAGCTTCCGGGGGGTCCTGTGTCCCTGTGCTGTGGGTGTTGATTGTCTTTGGTCTGTCCGTGTTGGCGGGGGTGCCCTGTCGGTGTCCAGGTGCTGGAGGCGTGGGTACAGGGGGGCAGATGTTGCGGCTGCTGGTGCTGCAGGATGGCTCACACCGGAGGGGCCAGGTTGGTCGTCGTCATCCGAAGAGGACAGTGAGAGAGTCAGACTAGAGAGCTCAGTGTCCACCAGAGTCTGGGACTGGGTATCCTCGTCATTTGGTGCTGGGTGCCTAGCACGACCTGTGTTTGGAAGAGACACACAATGTGATGTATGTTTCTACATGCATCGTTGGTTCACAAATATGACATTTTCTACTTTTACAAACAGATGCCTGCCTGTGCACTGCTTTTACCCAGCTTGTCACAGACAGAGTTTGATCTTGTTGTTGGCCATTTGCCAGCATGGCCTTGTGCTCCCCACAACAGAGCCCAGTGTCAGACATCTTGTCAGTCCCTTCCCACTCCCTGTGAGGCGAGTATGGTTCAGTTTGATCTTGCAGGGCCATGTGGGTGGGTGTAGGTTGTCTGTGACTGCGAGTCCCATCATACTTTTGGCTACACCCCCCTTCCCAGCATGCCCATGCTTCCTCCCTCTTGACTCTGCTTCGCTGTGAGGGGGTGTGACATCAATGGCAAAATGGCTGACTGTGAAATCCTGGTGTTTGTTTGGCTACAAGTCCCAAGTGAGCCCCTGTTCTTCACAAGCAGCACCCAGTACGGGCTATCTTTTGCTGATATTTCAATGAGGTGTGTGTCAATGCATTGTACCCGGTGAGTTGAGTGGAGTTTGTGTTGGGGGGTGTATCCCCATGCTGAGTAGTATGGTCAGGGCTGTCAGTGCTCCTTCCCATCATGAAACGTTCTTCCATTGTAGGGTGTGCAAGTTATCTTTCAGGATGTCAGTCAGTGGTGTCCTGCTTCTGATTTGCACACAAGCCCTAGCAGGGCCTTGTGCTCCCCACAGCAGGACCCAGTGTCAGCCATCTTGTCAGTCATTTTCCACTCCCTGTGATGTGGGCATCTTTCAGAGGGGTCTTGATGGGCCAATCAGGAGGGGGGGCATTATCTGTGACTACAGGCCCCATCATGCTTTTGTCTACACTCAATTCACCTGCATCCCCACTATTCCTTCCTGACAGTCAGCTGCACTGTGAGGTGGTGTGTTTGTGGTGGCAAACTGTCTGGCTGGGTGTACTTGCTCTATTTGTTTGTAGGTTGGTGCATGTCATGACACAGTCCCCAGTCACTATGAGATGGCAGGTATTGTGTTTGTGTGACTGGCATACACATCTTGGGTTGATTATCTATTGGTTAGTGTAGCTTTGCTTGCGGTGCATGGTTTCACTGTCCCCTTGCCACACAATCTTGGGTATGTTGTTTGTGTACTCACCAGGCTCTGGGATGTCTGTTAGGCCATGGACGCTCTCTGGTGGTAGGATGTTCCGCACCTTCTCCTCCCAGGTCCTGAAGTAGACTGGTTTGGCAGGAGGGCCACCGCCGGTGCGCTGACTCAAGGCGTGATCTTTCTCGAGGAGTTTCTTGACCCTCCTGCGCACGTCATACCACCGGTTCTGGATATCATCCTTAGTGCGCAACGCTGGTGCTTGTGCGTTCACCTTGTCCACAATCCTCGCCTATCTCGGCTACCAGCACTTCTAACTCACTATCTGTGAACTTTGGATTCTTCTTTGGAGGCATGGTGATGGGTGGTGGTGGTGGGGGATGTGTGTGTGAGGGTGCAACTGATGTTGGGTTGGTGTTGGTTTTGCTGTGTGTATGTGTGTGTGCTTTTGTATGAGGTGCTGATGGTGTGTGAGTTGTGTGATGGGTGAGTTGTGAGTGTGTCTGTGTACTGGTGTTTGCTGCTGGCTGTGTCTCCTGTTTGCAAGAGATGATGGTAGTGATTGTAGTCCTTTATATAGTTGGAGTTGTGGGTGTGTCTTTGTCCAATTAATTTTTTATGGGTATTTATTAGCTTAGACATTGCTTGTTTGTTCCTTTTTTTGTGTTTTTTCCTTTGTGTTTTGTAGGTATGAAGGAGACGCTCATGTGACGGAAACGTATAAATAACATACATGTAAGCATAAATATTTAAAGTAGTTGCATAATTGTATATGTAAATATCAAACTTATTAACTTGTTTAAATTACATTTATTTATACTATTACACTAATTTTGGATATAATAACAGAGAGAGCAAAACATATAACACTGATGATAAGAAAGCAATTACTAAATCACATGGGCTATACCTCCAACCAAGAAAGTACTTGGAATATGTGAATTCAGAATGTACCAACTATTATTCAAGTGCATGCTATGGGAGGGCCACAACGAAAGATGATTTTGTAAGTAATATAAGGGAACACAACCACCTCCCAAAATGTGACAGAATTAGAAGCAAGGGAGGTATTACAGGAGCAAGCATTAGCTCCCAGGAACCCACTCTCAAAATACCAAAAGATATACTCCTTAAGGTCTCCGAACACATTACAGGCTGACTAAGGCCTATACCCACTTTAAAACCTTTATTAGCATGAACTGAAAAAGCCACCAGCGATACTCCTCCTGCCCGCCCCTAGAAGATACCAAGATATAGAAACACCTGGACATTTAAAAATGACACCTAACGAGGAACCCTTCCTTTTATATGAAAATATAAGCAATAGTAAACAAATCCTAATATTTTCTGCAGCAGATAACATACAAAACTAGGCCATTATCAAAACTGGATGATGGATGGGACTGTCAAATTGTGTCCCAAATCATCCACCCATATATACAGCATACATGGTAAATATCAAAATACAAATATCTCTTTTCTACATATGCCCTTCTACCAAATAAAATAAGTAGTACTTACTATGAACTATACAACCACATTAAACATAAAACTAGTAACTACTACCCACAAAAATAATCAAAGACTATGAGCAAGCCATGATTCAAACTGTTTTAAACATTTACCCACACACAGCCATACAAGGCTGTTACTAACATTTCAATCAAAGAATATAGAGACACTGTCACCAGGCTGCAGAGTAGAATATGCTACAGTCAATTTGCCATTGAAATTCAAAAAAGAATGGTAGCACTAGCCTATGTCCCTGTCACAGAGGTAGCTAACCACTACAGTGTACTAATAGAATGACTTTCTACCAACAAACTGAAGAGAAACTAAGCCCCAAATGGATTATTTTGAAGATACTTGGGTCTGGACACAGATGTCAACTCAAATTCCAAATACCGTGGTGGAATGTCTATGGCACCTTGACACAGGAAGCCAAATCAAATAACACAGTGGAAGCATGGCACAATGCCTTCCAATCCACACTGGACAGAAAACAACCTAGGTTCTGTAAATTTACAGCTGCATTACAAAAAGAGCAAAGCTACCAACAGCTATGGCTGGAAAAATTTGTAACCCAACTTGTCCCTAAATTTAGCAACAAAATCAAAAGAATGTATGGCATGCTACAATGTAAAGTCAAAATTTTAATGACCAATAAAGGAATAGATAACTTGGAAATAATAGCCAAAAGTATATCCTAAAATAAAAAGTAATCTACAAAAGTCTTAAAAATTATAATGAAATCTTAATCAACATGAAAATAATTTTGATATAAAAAATAAACATCATATTTTATTATATCAGTCAAAACATTAAATATAACTCCAATCTTAAATAAGACTGATATGATAAAATAATATATCAATTATTTGTATGAGAAATCTAAACCTCACCAACCAAAATGCTGAAAGAACAAACTAAATCCATCACATAAAATAAATATAGCGCATAAACAGCATATTTCCAAATAACACTCACATAATAATTACACAAACAAAAAAATTAAACATTTCCCACCCAAAACAAATAAAATAAATATGAATTACTGTTCTATAGCTGCATATCCTCTTCTGTATCCATGTAGTCAAAATAATAATCCAACATAAATGGAAAAAAGCCCTAAAGAACTATAAAAATAAACAACTCAAATTGAGATCCCTAGGACCAATTCCAAAAGTATCTAGGAACCATAAAAAATCCAAAGTAGTGTTCAAAAAAAGACAATCGCCTGGAAAACCAAAACATAATGGAAATTGAAGCTAAAAGGTTGGTTAATTATAAACCCAAAAAGATTTTCTTAAAAAAATGGTAAATCCTAATGCCCATAGAACACATTTGTAGAAACAAATGTGCAAAGTAAAACAGAAAACCTTCCAACAAAAAACTTTTAATTCTCAAAAATATATATTATATTTCACTCAATCATCATCAAATAAGTCACATAACACAATATAAAATAATGATACATTTTGAAAAACATTGTACAAAAACCCAAAGCTACACACTAATGAAAAAACTACTATTGATACAACTACACATACAGAAAACCCACAAACAACACTATAACTAAACTAATTCAGGCGTTTGGCGAATAGCTGGCTGGGGCAGTGTGCTCCGATGGTCTTTCGTTCAGCAAACTGCCAACATCATAATGTGGCAGGCGGATGGCCTAGTCGGCGGTTGGTGAATCTGATGCCAACCCAACAGCAGTCCCAAGATGAGCAAAGTTGTAAACAGGCTCTTACACAACATTTAAAAAGTTTTAAATAAATGTAAATATAAAAAATAAAAATTCATTAACAAATTGTTTTTACAATGACATCATTTTCAAAATGAAACATATTTTAATGTAATAAAAAATATTTTTATGAAAATTACCTAAAATGTTTTCATTTAAAAAACATACAAATCTACCTTGGCTGCTTCTACCTTCCTGGACCTCGAGTGCAGTGCAGATCCTGGGGCGGCACTGGGAAGCCCGTCCCTCCATGATGCGGACTGTGTTGGTGCTCAGAGACTTCCACCCCACCTGTGTGCGTCGCTTCTCGGTCGGTTTTGGACACTCCTCTACCTTGGAACATCGGACATGGTGCTGGGTCGAGGGGTAGGCATGGGCAGAATTGCAAAGAGTGGTCAGGGATAAGACTGATCCTTCAGGGGTGGTCATCTAGTGGACGGGCGGGCTCAGGGGTTGCGTGCTCTCATGGCATAGCTATTAGCATAATAGGTGCATAATGTTCCCCATCTTTCTTTGTTACGATCGATTTTGTGCTGTTTATTGTTTACTTTGGGGAAAACTTACCGTGCGGGAGGGAGAAGCCGGGGGTATGTTTTGAAGGCCCTCCTCCAGTTTATTAACACTTTCTATACCCCCCCCGTCTGGTGGGGTTCTTTTCCTACTTCTTTTTCCCTATTCTTCTATATTTCGGGTCTGGTTCTAGGGCGACAGGCACACTGCTGGGGGGGGGGGGCCGTACTCATCTGCAGAGGTGCAGGGTGGGGGGTTGGGGGAGGGGATTCTTTAGTCTTTCACCTCTTTTTCCATGGCCTCCTTTTTCTTCTCTGATTCCTCTTGTTTTTCTTTTTCTGGGATCAGTGTGATACACCTCCTTTGTTATGACTCGTTGCCGTTTCATGTGTGCCACAATTTCCGGGGTGTTTTCTGGGAGTTCGGGCGGGGTACTGCAGGCGCAACTGTTTATGATATTCTACCTCATCCTGAATTTCCTGTGTCTGCGCCATTGATCCAATAGATTGCTGTTTATTGCTTACGTCTATTACTCTGCATACCTTTTATCGCTGTTGGGAAATTGTTCGGCACCTGATCCTTCTGTCTTGTTCCATTGTAAAATGAAAACCTTTTTTTTTTTTCTCCTGGTGTCCTACCTGCGCTGTTCACAGTATTAACATGAAGATTCTGCTCCCCGAGGTGCTGCCTGTGTTTACATTTGATCTTTGTTGCTCTGATTGCTTAGCGGCCGGCCCCGGGGGGTTGTAGGCCCATACTTGTTCTTGATTGACATGTCAATAAAGGTTTTTCAAAAAAAAAAAAAAAAAAAAAAAAAAAAAACATACAAATATTTTACTTTATTAAATTGAATTTTATTATATTTTATAATCCATGATAAAATCATTATTTTTTCAATGTGTTATAATTAATTGTGAGATATTATTCATATAAAATATTAATATAGGACAATACATTTAAAATGTTACAATAATAATTCACATATAAATAAAATAATTCACATTACATTTAAATTAACATTTTAACTTTATCAAAATCTCCCCAACTTCTACCATAAAAACCAAATATCCCGCTTCTAAAATCATAAAGCCATTATTTTTAGACATTCAGGGCTTCATGTAGCAACCAATTTTGCGTTCGAGGCCCGTTTGCGAGCACAAAAAAAACTTTTCACATGTATCAAACCCTATTTTGCGATACTTTATGGGAATGGTAGTAAGAACGTTTGTTAAGAGCATGCAGTGGCCCCAAGGATCATTGCCTGCTCTCAAAAAATGTAAAGAAAACTTTTCTTTTTTTAAAAATGGGACCCGTTTTCCCCCAGCAGGCCACCAGACCCATGATTTTACCGATACTAGGGGGTTGCAAATTGTGATCTACCTCATTAACATTAATGAGGTAGGTAGATTTGCAACACACCATGAATCGCTAAGTGAAACTCTTGGAGTTTCATACATTTGTAATAGCAATTACCTAATTGCAATTCGCCGAAAATCACAATTAAGAAATCACTATTCCAAATGCTGATACATATGGCCCTCACACAACTAAAAAAACGAATATTTTGATAATTAATACATTATCTTTCTAAAAACACACATCAAACAAATAAGCACATATATTCAAACACACTACAATGCATTCTATACAAATTAACACTCACAAACAATATTACATACAGCAATGTTTTCTAAATTGACATGTTTTACAATGATATTAAAAACAACTCTTAAAATAAGATATTCCTGTCGACAATATTTTTTACATCCCGATACTCTTGACAAAATATTTTTGTATCTCAATATTTTTTGTTTGATATTTTCTCTAAACACCAAATATTAGGTGACACACAAACTTTCAAGGGAAAATATTAAGTGTTATTAGATCTTATCATTCACAGCCTTGACAAATTAAGAGGATAATTCAATGGTAGCTGCAGGTAGGGCATTGGTAAACCTCCAATGGTCTTTGCAGTTGCTCACTTTCATATTAATTTTCACACTTGAGGAAATATGAATTTTGTGATCAGTTATGTCCCCTATCGTAGACCCCAACGGCTCCATGTGCATGCTATAAGTACATGTATGTTCCCTCCAGTTCCAGTTTTGAAGACGCAAATATATGTGCGTCCACCGTCAACATGTCCTCTTTCAGATCCGCCATGAATGGGTCAGATATTCCATTCCTAAGTATGAAAGGCCACCGACTTTATGTGGTTCACTTTCCACATTTTACAGATTCAGGCGAGTAGGCCCAGAATTCTGTCATCAAGCCTTTTCCTGCCTTCTGCCTCTGAAAGCTCCAGTCTGAGCCTGCATCTGTATCCATGAACTTTGTCCTACTTCCTGCGCGGCTAACGGTGCCTGATCCAGCCTGTTGCCTGCCAAAAACTGTATTTCACCTTCAAGATTATCTGCTCCGCTCCTCATCCGATGCATTCCTGTCTAGTAGTTTAGGTAAACATTCCTCCAGCTACCGTGCAAAGGGCCAGGCCTCGCTGTCCTCATGCAAGTAATTCATAGCCCCTGTTACCATGGAATATTCCTACCCCCTCGCATCTCATGTAGACACTTAGACGCTTGTACACGCATTAACAGTCAGTATAGAATAGATTCTATCCTAGAGACCTTTCCTCTTGGATAACACAGTTCTTTAAACATAGGATATTAGATATGATATGGGATTAGGTTAACATGACCCCCAGACTTCTGTCTCCACATGTAGAGCTAAATGTCAAGTCCCCTTCACCCTCTAGTTGCACGTCAATCACACGTCATGCGGCTGCGCGCGTATCTCTGCCAAATACTTCTGCTGACATTGCAGGATTCTTTTATGGATCCACCCACTTGTGACCTCATGTATAATGACGTTTATTAAATTACGCCCATATGTTCGCCTTTATTAGTTACGTATGCACATTTTATCTGTATTATCAGCTGTTACGCCTCTTGCATCTGTTATGCATTTCCTATAAAACGGATTATCTGTCAATAATGTATGTCCTTCCTTCCTGAACTTTCGTGGTGATGGAATAGAAGCCTGCAATTCGAATTGTATTCCTTTGTATAGGAATAAAGCCTTTTAGAACCTCTAATACCACGGATTCTGCCTCTTATATTTACTGAGTTGTTCTTACTAGACTTTACCGCATAAAAATAGTACCGGTAATGAAATATTTACCACACACTGATAATTCCTTTTTAATTGAGAGACTTTCTGATTAAATTATATTCTCCTGAATTGCAGTAAAATTTCCCCAACCTTACTAAATTGTTCCTAGGACCAAGTCATAATTTATGCATAAGTTGGGTTCATGTTTTTACTTTTCCCTCAACCCACACTGTTACCTTCCTAGTAACCTTTCACTGGCTTTCCTCTTCAAAAGAATGAATTTTTTATAATTTCAACATTGAAATGCCTCTGCACTTTTACCTTGAGATGACAAGACACTGTTCACAGTCTACACAAATGTATTTGTGTTTGTCCAGCATTTGGTTATGCAAGTTCAATTCTGTATGGATTGTGCTCTGTCCTTTCCTTTAAATGTGTACTTTCATGACGTTTCCTGAAATTATACAAAAATGTGTGAATTTGCACACCTCTAATTCCTGCAATTTGAACTACCACAGTCTGTGGCACTTATATATAAATAAACATAAAATAACAAGGTCACTATTATTAAGAACTATTGCTGAAGCAGGATTAGTATCAATTTATTGGGGACTGCCTACACCATTAGTGTAGCAACCAACACAAGACTCTGGGCTCAAAAACTACTTGAAAACGAAGTTTTTATCCCAGGTAAATTGATTATGTCTACATATTAGATAAGGGACATTGAAGATTACAGCAAGAGTTGTCTCATGACAAACAGGAGTAATTGCATCTGATTAGTGATATTGCAATGACCATCTACTTAAGACAATGGATAATTATGTTTGTTCTGCTTAGTCATGAGTGTCCATGTACCAGTGTTCCAGGGGTGACTTAAGTAACATCACACATCCCTTGACAGCTGATGCTATGTCCCTGCACAATCATTAAGAGACCCTAGTATTGGCTGTTACTAGAGGCTGGTAGAATGTTAAGGAGTGAAAACAACAGATAATCAGAAGGGTACTTATGTCCTTGTTGTCATGGACCATGTGATAAGGAGCAGTAAAGACAGTGCCAGAGTAACAAAGGGAAAGACAAGGATATCAAATTCTACATCTAAATATCCATATCTGAGAGGTCCATCAATATAAAAATATGCCCTACAGAGGGCTGACCAAAGTTTAAATTCCCTTAAGATTAAAAATCAGGTCAGTCCTTGGCTAGTTACTAAGAAACCTTTTTGGAGAAAGCGACAATATCATAGATCCTAATAAGAGCTTGTATATTCCTGCTCAACATGCAAAAACACGTAAATATATATTTAGAGTATGTTAACTGTTGTCTGCAAATGACAGTTGTACATGTAAACATGCACTTCATTGTATTATATATACTGAACACTTTGATTAATGGCTATTAATGGCTATTATTTGTAATGGTGAATGCTTCTGTTTTATTTCTAATCTATTCTTGGAAGACATGATCGCCACTCTGGGTACAGTTAACTCACATCCACCTAAGCTTAGGGACCTTCATGATCAAGTAATCCTTCAAAGCCAAAGAAAAATTGACCTTCCACACCTGCTTGACGTATTACATCTTTACTCCACAGCCAGCGGGATGCTTCGTATCTAGAACAAATCCGAGGTCATGGTGGTCGGTAAGCACTCTGGGGGAATCATAAATGCAAAGCAAATGGCTTCTTCCAGTCCCAGAAACTCCTCATTTCAAAGAATGACTATGCACTGATACAGACATTTTGCACACTGTATGGAACTTTGAAGGGACCCAGCCTCACTCACTTTCTAAACATAGCCTCTACAAAGATATTACTTACTTTGACTTGTGGCAGTGAGGCATTAGGAGGTTGTGATGCTATATTGTTGGACAAAATAAATTAAAAAATGCACAGATACATCTTTAATCTACCAATAAATGCATTGCCAGTGAGAATGCTGTGGGCTATTATTTCCAATTTAACTATGATCAATAGACCTTTCCACTAGCCAGAAATAAAACTCTGAGTTGATAACTTGAAGGTAAAATATTGATTGCAAACTCAAAGCCAGGCTGATATACATCAATCTCAAGAACATACTATAAAATTAGAAGATTACCAAAGGAAGACCAAAGCATTGTACAATTTTGGTTCTCAATAGCAAAGAGCATTTAAGAATTTCTGTGGCAGCAATAAAGACATTAAGGAAAATGATTTGATGTCTAGATGAATAGTTTCTATCCCTCTCCCCATAAATGGAAAAGATTTGCAACATATACTAATCCCTACACTAAAGTAAGGATAGGGAAAACCCTAGTGAATCAAGGAAGCAGGAAAGGTGTCAGCATCAGAACCTCTGGAGAAGTTCTATAGATAAAGATTTATGTATAGCATGAAGCCACAAAATCAAAGATGTCAAGAAAGGTCTGTACCTCTCCAAGTCTAAAGGGAAACTGAGTAGCACCAAGGTGGGTTCACTAATTAAATGCACAAAGAACATTTGAGAAATATAACCTCATACACATCAGAGTACTTTTCCAGTTCCCAGAAATAAACATGGCCACTTGAACACTACTCTCATATACCAGTCTCCACCTCATTTCAGTCTCTTCATTGCAAGATTATGCATATCGCAGAATTTGGTTAATTGACTTATTCTGCCAATAAATCAAATGCTGTTGACTCATCAAACTAATCTCAGGCCTCAATCCTGTAACAAACCTGGATACAAAGGGGCCAATTGTGATGGCGATCTGACCAACCATAACCAACGGCTCATCGGTTGTGGTCTGACCGCCATCTGCTGCTGTGGTCTGACCGACGTGTTACAATGCATGCGTTCTGAGGCAGCAGGTGGAGGGACTGTCTGTGGCACTTTCAACGGGCTCAACGAGCCCATCAGTGCATCCAAACACACAATATTCCCCTTAAGAGAGCAGAGCCAGGCTCGGCTCCGCTGTCAGGATTGTGAGGGTAGTTTCATACAGCGTTTCCATGTCAGCAATTCAGACATGGAAAGGCTGTTGGATAGTATTTTTGGGGGCCCATAGCAGGGCCCCTCTGGCCCTCCACAATGTGGCCTGGGATGCACCTATGTTGCCCCCCTCAACATCCCTGCACCATGTGGCAGACACCACATAGTGCCTGCCTCGCAGTGCAGGGATGTTTGAAAACATCAACTTTTCAATGGAATCTTGTGTTGCGGGCCTTTTCTGCCGCTGCACTATCTTCCATTGAAAAATTGATGTTTCCGACTGCCCTATAGACTGTCGCATCCAAATACTGCAGTTGGAACCGCCGACCTAAGGTCGTACGGTTCCAATCCGCAGTGGTGTCGCCGCCCAACATCGTAATAAACCCCATATGTCCATATCTTTAGGCTTCAGTGTTTCCAATCCAATATACTGTTTGAATGCCTGTAACAATCTCTCATAGTATGCATGAATTGTCTCTTTTGCTTTCTGGGACATCTGATTGATTGAGCCAGTCAATATCTTGGGGTGACACCTTAGATTTCAACCACATCATCACCTGATCATACTTTCTTATCACCATAGGACCTTTAGTGCCAGGATCTCTTGTCCGCTCTCTCTCTGGCCACTCTTTGGCAGTTTTACACGCCATACACAGATCACATGGGCCCACAATGTCAAACAAGGTATCACAGCAGTCCATAAAACATTACAAATGTTCACACACCGCTTATCTTGTTTGAGCCACTCCACAGGTTTCTCTCTTAATTTTAGAAATTCATCTGTGAATGATGCAAGAACACTCCTACTCTAAGGTACATATAACCTCTACTTAGGTACCTCCCATAAAGGGAAGCTAGTAGCTTCTGTCTCCCCACCTCCGGCAGGAGGAGGCTCTCCTGTAGTTCTCTTGGGAGTCGTTCTTTTTGACCATTTAACTTCCCTCTTCTCTAATTCACTCCAAATTTGGATGTTGTGGATTAATTCCCATATTTGCATCTTCATCCCTGGTATTTTCATATGTTTTATGCTGTGATAAGTAAAAGCGAGTCAGTGGCTTTTCAGTAAAGCCTTTGTCCGCTCTAGAGCTCCCATATTTCAGAGCTAATTCAGATATTTTGTCATGGGATTGTCTTGCTCTCCTAGTAACATACTTACTCATGAACAAAAGTGCACTTTGCTGATAAGTTTCAATTCGATACAATGCAAGAAAACCACTTATCATTTCTTCCAATTCCAACTTTAATTTTCCCACGTCCACCTAACTTACTTTCAATGTGAAATGAAGAGTTCCCTGACTCACTTCTGTACTCCCACTCTTATTTGATGTAGCATTAAGAACTTCTAATTTCTGGACATTAAGACCTGGATACTTCTCAGAGGCTTTAGATACTGCCTTTACTTTAGGTTTGCAACTACTATGCGTATTTAAAGGTGGCTCCCAAGTAAGTGAACATAGTTTTACTAAACCTAGGAATGACCTTAAAGATCCAAATCCAGTCTTATGCGCAGATGGTTCTCCGCTTGCACCACAAGGAGAACTTGTAATATTCAGACTTAAAGGAATTAATTCTACCACCCTCTGATACATTGGTGTAATTTCTGATGCTTGTTGTTGAGCAGGGACAACTGAGTTTTGAATCCCACTTTCCCCGGAACCAGGTATATATATAGAAACCACTGGTCCAATGGTACCTGGAACTCTAAATGCATCAGGGACTGTACAAACAGAGGCTCTCTCAGGAAGGAAAGTCCCTGAATTTCCTCCTATCATGTTTTGATTCATGGTAATCCTCCTCATCATGCTCTGGTCCTTCTTCACAGGAGAAATCCCTATTGTATTAGGACTCGCACCTACTGGTGCAGTAGGCAATGTGATATTTCCACCTGCAGAATCGCTCCCACCTACCTCTGTGTGAATCTCATCATACGAGGTGGTTGCTCAGACATTAATACGTCTGAGAGACTATCACTAGTATCACAATCACTGTTTTAATTTTTCTCTCTGGATTCTGTTGTTTTATCTTTCTTTCTCTTTTTGGTCCATCTTTCCACTTCTCCGCTATGCAATAAGGGGTGTAATTTCACTCCTTCTATCATATCATTTCGCCATCATCCTCACATTTTAAATAATTCTCATATTAAATTTACCGCAACATGGAAATGCCAGTGCCCCATCTTTCTCAGTAAACTTGTGCCATTGTTCGAGCCAAATACATGGGTGTAATCTTATATTTATTGCCATATAATGACCTGCAGTATCTTCAGGTGGAGCTTCTTTTCCCCCTCCAAGAGGTATCTGAAGATCTCCTCTAAACAAATCTCATGCAATTTGAAACCATTTCATTTTCAATTAAAATTAATTTGTTTCAACACAAAAATCAATGTTTTGCCTAAAAATCTCATTCCAAATCATCAACCAATAACAGTGAGGCACCTTGTGATGTGGACAGCCAATAGCATCGTAGCTTCACACCAACTGACCTATGCCAGGGCTACACACTGTGACGACAATCTCACTCCTCGTAGCAGCTCACCCTCCTTTACAATTTTCCCAAACGCACTCTTTTCAGCCATAGGCTTGCAACTAAATACAATCCAATAGCAACAAATAACAATTGTCTATTTTACTGAAAAATAGACGGAAATCAATAATACAAAAGTAACACAATCACACATTCAAATGAAACCTCATCATGCGGGGACTCACTCTGATCAGTGCAGCTTTCCTCTGTGCAAAAAGTCTGCATCACTAATCATACCTTACTTTTACACAAAAGATAATAGTTACTATCTCTATTGGGCTGCCGACCACATCCCACGATAAACCCCCCAAAACCTTAGTAGACAATTACAATACAGTGTCTTCCACATTTTTTAATATTGTCCTAGGGTTTTAGGCCACGTCGGACCCGATAACAACTTCTCCACAATAAGTGCTACACTCACACCATCAACTTACCATATCATGTGACACAATCTCCGCGAGACACCACACTATTGCCACAAACACTGCAAGCTAAGCATGAGCCGTTTACACACAACCCTATTGATACTCACTCCCCTGCTGTAATAATTAGCTCTCAAAGCACTGGAATATCACCAATTTTCCAAGTTGAGACATGGGCACTAGGGGCTGAGATTGGATCTGGACTAATCTAATGCAACAGCTTTCTAACCCCTCTAGTTCAGGTACTAACCATCCTTGCTCTGATAACGCTTTAGGCTTTTACTTCCACTTTAACTCTGGTCAATAGACCTCTGTAGTAGCTTGAGAGTAAAAGGGGTTAACAACAATTTAAATCTTAAGGTACAGGGTGAGCATTAGGACTGCACTAAAACGTCTGGGTCGATACCTTGAAGGTAAAAGGTTTATTGCAAACTCAAAGCTTAGACAGATATATTTCAATCTTAAGAACATACTATAAAAGTACAAGATTACCAACCATATGTGCTGTTATGCGTTGTTGTATGGGAAAAACAGGTGTTAGTCACAAATGTTTCAGTTACCTTCTTAGAATCTGTTTTTGTTTATAACTCTTTGCTGCTGCATGTTGCACTTTATTTAATTTGGATTTACTTTGAAGTCGATATGGTATAGTATTTTTATTAATTACAAAATTGTATATGTATTTAAATCTACTTTATTTATGGTGGTAAAAGACTTAATTATAGTCCTCTAATTTGTCTTTCTGCATATTCGGTGATATTGATTGTTCCCATTTGCTCATAGACCTTCTATTTTTCCTGTGTTATGGAAACTTGAGAACTGACTATGAAGGGGCACGTTTCTTTGATGATGGGCTAATTTGAATGTAATAGTGCTGTTGTTATATAGTTATTAATTCTGTTTAACAGTGAACTTTGATACAATTACGCTGGAATTTATTTGTTTAGTATTTTATTATATTTATGAAGGCAACTAACTGAGTTTGTATTGTAATGTGTATTTATATGAAATTAGTGCATATTTTTAAGTGGACCTCATTGGAGATCCAAATTCTTAATAAAATTGAATTGAATTGAATTGATTACCAAAGGAAGACCAAAGTGTCGGACAATATTAGTCCTCAACAGCAACGAGCATATAAGAATTTCCGTAGCAGCAATATAGAAAATAAGTAAAAGGATTTGATGACTAGACGAATGGTTTCAATCCTTCTCCCCATACATGGAAAAGATTCGCACCATCTACTAAACCCTATACTAGAGTAAGGATAGGGAAAGCCCTATTGAATCAAAGAAGCAAGAAAGGTGTCAGCAACAGATTCTCTGGAGAAGTTATGTAGGTAAAGAATCATGTATATCAAGAAGCCACACAATCAAAGACGTCAAGAGAGGTCTGTACCTCCCCACGTCCAAAGGGAATCTGACTAACCCCAAGCTGGATTCACTAATTAAATGCACAAAGAACATTCAAGAAATATGATCTCATATACATAACAGTACTTTTAAAGTTCCCAGGAGTAAACTTGGCACCTTGAACAATACTCCCATATACCAGTCTCCTCTTCCAAAGCATCCTTGGGTTCCTCCCTTCACCTGATAGTACCAACTGGTAACGCTCCCTTTGTTCTTCGCTAAAATTATTTGCCCTTGACAGTTCTTCCTCACATCACTATCTCAGTAATACAATGTGCTTTTTACTCACTATTGAATGCCTTTGGTCAGCACGTGCTGAGGAGAAAACATGCAGAAATATAACTTTCACACAAACTCCAGATGATGCAGAACACCGCTGCAAGACTTGTACTAGGCATCCCCCAGCACAGACACATCAGCCAACACCTACGAAGCCTCCACTGGCTCCCTGTGGAGAAAAGAGTCACCTTCAAAATCCTCACCCACGCCTACAAATGCCTACACAACACCAAACCCAAATACCTCAGCGACAGAATCAACTTCCACGTACCCAAAAGAACCCTCTGATCTTCCAACCTCACACTAGCCGAAACCCCACGCATCCACAGAGCCAGAGCAAGCGGAAGATCCTTCTCTCACATTGCGGCCAAAACCCGGAATGAACTCCCGACAGACATCAGACGCACCCCCTCCCTGAACACCTTCAGGAAGACCCTCAAGACCTGGCTCTTCAGCTAAACAGATCTGTGGACCCCGCAGCGCCTTGAGACCCTCACGGGTCAGTAGCGAGCTCACTAAAACCCTGAGTGATTGATTGATTGATTGATTGATTGATTGATAAATGTCTCTACTGTAAGCTTAAGGCCCACAGTCGTGCTAACTTAACAGTTTTCTTTAAATGCATTTTACTTCTACAAGCTACATATAATCCAATAAATGAAATCTTATATAAAGGAATCAAGTTATATTATACTGTACTCTTATATATGGCACAAAAAGCTAACACATATATTAGTAAACAAAAATGACAACTTGTCAAAAATTATAAAACACACATATAATTCATTCTCACTAATCCCTTGTGCTTATGGTTCATAAAATTCATTTTAGCACACCACCTTACAATCTAAACCTATTGAAGATTAATAGCAGCAATCCAGAGGAAAAAACTTTAATATGGACACACAAACATATATGTCAAAAACACACAATAAATGAACTTTCTATACCTCTGGTGCACCATTTCTCATTTGTATAATTGCATCACACAAGTACTTAAGGCCAAATGTAGACATATGTATAGCGTAACCAAACTTAAAAGGATGGAGCCAATATTATGCTACTCCACCAGACAAATCTGCCTGAAATTTGGGTTTATTAAACAATCTATAGCAAGACGGGAGCCTACATTAAATGCTGCAGTGGTCAACTGACAAATTTATTAAAGCAGTATTATGTTCAGTAATTGTCAACTCACCCACTACACCTTCAAGCACCTATTTGGATTCAGCTTTATAAGCCTTACGGATGAAATATTTCTGGGATCTAAACGTTATGTGGCATATTTACCGGAATGGTGGTGCAGGGCAGTGCAGCAAGTTACCTTGCTGCGCTGCCCTGCAACACAGGGAAAGAGCAAGAATGCACCATATTTATCCAATATGGTTCCTGTCCTTTTCCACTGTGCTACCCCAGTTAGAGCAGCCGAGCTCCAACGCACACACCCTTGCACCATGATGCAAGGGTGCTTGCGGTACAGGCAGTATTGTATTTGTGCAGGAAAGGGCCCCTTACTGCACAAAAATAATCCATAGAGGTGTTTTCCTCCTTCTATGTGTGCTGCAGAATTACACAGATTTGCATTACTCAATATTTGTGAAGCCTTTAAAAGTGACGCAAAGTGGCTTTGCGTTGCTTCATAAATATGATTTGGGGCTTTGCATCGTGCATGCAACATGGTGCAAACATAAAGCAAGGCCCTCATAAATGTTATCCTATTTATCTGCCCTTTAAAGATTAGTTAACTACACCATGGAGAATCTTTTACTAGCACAGGACAAGGTGTTACTATCAAAACGGTCCCATTATACATAGCTATAAGGTGTTTAACCTATCCGCCTATCTTGTGTCTGGTTATCCGGCATTCAGAACATGTAAGTGTATGAGCTTATGTTTTGGATGCCTATCCCCACTTTTGCACAGCCTCCCTCGTTAAAAGAAACAGCGACTACCATTTTCCGTCTATGTGGGGCTACTTGAGAGGACATGGTCCACTTAGCATGCATCTGCCCAGCACGTCTTCAGAATGGAAGGGAATACTTGAGTGCAGCATTCACTCAAAGGAGCATACACTCAAGTAGCGAAGCAATTCTCGCTGGTTTTAATCCAGCTGACACAATCTTAAATTGTCGTTTTACAAAACTCTTATCTAGGGTCGAACACCAACTGATGAGTTTGAAATGCATAGGTTTGACCCATGTTTGAACTTTCTACTTACTGAATCTATGATGTATTTACGATTTTATATAATTATTGTACATACTTACTTAATCACCCATATTTGCTCTTACTAATATTATTGCTGCTCTAAATTAGGTATTGATGCCACCTATGATCATTTTAAAATGCATACAGTGAGATGGAATATGTTTTTTATTGATTGTTGTGTCTTCTTGTAAAGATGCAGTAGTGTTACTATGAATTAAGAAAATGTACATTTGAAAAAGAAAGAGAAGGCAGTTAGGTTTGTCCTACCTTCAACATCTCGATTTTTCATGAGGATCATGAGCCCAAATCTCAGGGTTGTGCTGACTGTTTCTGTTCCTGCTGAGAACAAGTCAAAGGTGGTGACAACCAACCCCTCAATGTGGAATTCGCTGTTGGGATTTCCCTTCTCCTGCACGAAAAACAGTATTGAATACAAGTTAACAGAGATGGTGAGCAAAGTAATTACACTAAAGATAATATACAGCAGACCTTTCTTGTGGGACAGCCATTATTGAATGGTGTATTATCCCGCCTAGTGTAATGCGAGAAGCCCTTTCTTGGAATGCCTGCAGCTGCTGCTCAACTGACTTGTTTATGTATTCCCTCATGTAACTGTGTTGGCATGCAGCTGGAACATTCACTCTCCACTCCCACTTAAGAAATGATGTGTAGCAGTTATCAACTTTGCTTTATGATGTCCACAATGTTATGTAGATCCGCAAAACCCTGTGTCTATGACACCCAGTCATTTTCCCAATTACAACTCTGTGTATTTAGTTATCAATCTTCTATATATCAACCTACAAAACAAATTATTCTATGGTTTCTCCAAGTAAACTGGCATTGGCAATGCCAGAGGTTTGGCTTTTTAATATTAGAAATATCCTGAAACGTTTAAATAATATAAACAAAAGTTAACATGTGGGCAGCAGGTATCACTACTTAGTACAACACACCTGGAACCTGCTCTTTGTTGTACATTAGCAGAGCTTCATAAAAAGCTTGCAATCCAACCTTGTGCAAAGCATGGTCTGAAATACCACCTAACAAACAGTATTCACACAGTGTTGAATCACAAAGCACAATATTGAGAAAATATGTTTAAGTCGAGAAAACTTTCATTTGGGTGGTAATTTAAATGTTGGTCCATTTTTACGATCTTTACAGAAAATAAGACCTTGATATTCAAGTTGGCATACAAAACTGGATGCTAGAAACCTTTCTAAAATTAAATCACTAGAAAGGCAGATTCCTCTTTCTGACTTCTTTTTTGAGCAACAAATTTGATCTCTCTATCCTGGACATGCTGACTCTTCTCTGTAAAAAATCTATTGAGTCATACTTGATCTTGCCCTTACTTCATTCCTGCACATAAAAAGGTAGAAGAATCTCTGGGTTTTCTTCCCAGTGCACTGAAAATCAGTTTTCTTATTCCTGCTAAGCAACACAAAAAAGCAGTCAATGCTCTAGTTACAGGCACAAATGTATTTGAGAATGCTGTTTTAGCTTTTTTTAATCAGCCCTTGGGTTACCCCTGATCTTTTAGTCATGTCAAGAGGTCATCAGTTTCTTTGAAGAAATCATCCCTGTGTGTACAGTTTCTCCGGAGTCTCAGCTGGCCATGTGTAAAATTATCTCTGAGATTCTTTGGATGGTGACTAGAGTACCTGAGCAATGTGTTGTGTTCCATTGGCTTTCTAAATAAATTATATGTAGGCCAGACTAGACAGAAAGTTAAGACTAGAATTTTCCAGCATTGCTGAAGGATCCGGTGCAAGACGCAGGGCCCCACTTGTGGAGCCCTCCATCAGGTTGCAACACACTGCAGATAGCTTAAGATGGTGGGCATTGGAAAAGGTGACTCGCAAACTAGGAGGGAGTGACTTGTCATCTCTCTCCAATTACGTGAATGCAAATGTATACACTTGTTAGACATGGTTAGGAAGAGTCTGAATGAATCTGAGAAAATATCAAAGCAGGCCGCCCTACTCTGTATGCGATAAAAAATAGATAAACAAATTCCAATGAGGAGTAACTATTCTAATACGTATCCAACGCTGCCATGCATGTCCCATTTGAATCACGTTTTTTATTCTTCACTGAGGTATTTAGTCTTCACCAATGATGTCACCACGAACCACTGTATCATATGGAATGTAAATCAATGCCACTACCATGGTGGTTGAGGACTAGGGTATTACTTGTATACAAATATCGTGGCTACGCTTGGTAGCCTCAGGTCCATCACTACTGATGCGAGGCCGAGAGGTACCTCCAGGGGATGCAGTATTTTTAGCAAGTTTTTAGCAGAATGTCCTTATATGCATAATACGTCCATGATTGTACATGACGTTATCTAGCCTTTGCGCTATGTTGTAAGACAGAACACCACTATATGAGACAATGAGCTGCTCACACACAGCGTTTTTACTTGTGGCCTGCCTCGGCTGATATTACTCAGCTACGTTGCCATGTCTACTGCTGACATAAGGTCTGATAGCTTCCGCGTCATCAACCAGCTGTCTGGCTCTATGCCGGGTTGGAAGTGCACGCTTACGCGGCGGCAACCCTTCTTAACCTTATTCACCGCTGGCCCACATCTTGCCAGTAGACTTGAGTCATGCAGCGGGGACAGACGGATTTGGACGCACCATCTTTTGAAGGTAATTTAGATGACTTTTTCATGCCAATATTCACGCTTGTGATATATCATTACATTGGCCTAACCACAGGAATGTCCACTTTTGTGTCTTCTGTAGTAATATTACCAGGACGTTTGAAGCACTTTTGGCACATTTTCCCTATCATCCCCAGATAGACAGGAATTCAAGGGGTCGTGATCCTGAGTCACAGATTACCAAAATAAGGTACTAATGCTCCAAGACAGATTAATTCACATAACTACACTTTGCGTTGGGTATGTAGATCTAATGCCGCCCCCTATATATATTTTTTTCTTCCCAGTTACCCTTGGATGAGGCCACACAGGAAAGTTTACCTATTTTGGATTTCCATAGAGGTACATTTGGAGGATTTTCTGAAACTTTAAGGATCCGTTCACTACATTTAGCAATCGCAAGGCCCATATGCAGGTGAAAGGTGTAGGAGAAACCCTCCTGTTTCACCTTGTTAAGATTAGGTATAATATATTGATACTCTCTATTGATACCTTGTGTGTTTTTTACCATACACACTACTCTGAAATATATTCATAGTCCTGAAGAAGACCCTGGGTGATGTTTATCATTTGCACTCTTTGAATAGGGGTCGAAACATTGACATACAATTCAGGTATTCTGTACTAGTACTCCACATATCGGTGCTAAATAATAAGGCTATATGTGTCAATAAATATACTAAGTTACTATGGATGCCAAATTACGTGTTTTTCTTCTGTGTATTGTAAATGTTAAACATTTGTATTGTGTTTATTGTAAATTATATGGCACAAATTTATGTATGTAATGATATATGTTGTCAAACTGTCTTGTGTTTTTACATATTTGTGTATGTATTTTGCCACACAATATATGACTGATAATATATCGATCACTTTTTGAGTCTATAACATCAGTCTAATTATCTCTTGTGTTTGTATGGTATTTAATGTTGACTGTATACCATTGATTGTTTTTCCTAGTGGTCAGGGCAAACAAAAAGTTGTATAGCAATTCTGCCTTCCTTGACAGAACCAACCATTAGCATTTACTGTTTTAGTTCCCCAGATTCTGTGAAACACCGGGCTACCCCATTAATCTTTAATGACACTATATTGAAGGCCATTTCAGTTTTTAAAAGGAAAAACACCTGAAATGGTTTTCTTTCAGAAAGCTTCCTGAAGTCTATAAGGATTCTGAAAACCGTAGTAATGACGTTGCAGTCATTTAGATAAGTAATTCACGGGCAAATAATAGCATTTTATGTTCCCAGCTTCCAAATGATATTCCTTTTTTATTTCTTTTTAGTTGTCCTGTCACTAGCAAAGGATTCATTAGCAATTAGAAGAAAGTGGTTGGGGGGCACACAGAAACCCTATTTCATACATCTTTCCATGCTAGAGTTGTTTGAGAATACCCCAATGAAGGATATCTTCACTCTTGAATTTATCCATGATGCCATAACCATTTGCATCTACCTTCCACCAAATCTGAACCTCCCACTCATCTGCCATTTAATTGACTAGCACATGTTGTTAACAGAATCTTTCAGCATAAATCGCTAAAAGAACTAGAGGTATCTTTTTCTTTTTGGTTTTCTGCAAGTAAGGCTATTCTTCTAATGATATTGATCGATATTTCCATTTCTTTCTGAGGTAGCAGGGTGCAGATATATTCTTTGGTCTTCCTTCCTTCCCACCATTTTTAGGTTTTCTTCATTTCTCAAGGCCAGATGTCGACAATGCGGGGAGTGCAAGGTAAGTGTTTTTCTTTTTTTTAAATTGTATTTTCCCTCATCGTCGTCTGTTGAGGTCAAGGTAGCGTTGCGTGGCTTGATAAATCTTACTTGGTAGTTGCATTGTTAATATTGAACAATATGATGTTGATGTACACCATGATATATGTACGCATAAAAATGAACTTGTGCTGGAGCAGAGTTTTCTGTTGAAAATTTATCGGGTTTTAAGCTCCAGTTTTGTTTATATGTTTTGATTAAAAATACTAGTTTAAAAAACACGAATTAATAGTTTGTCTTGTTAAGGTCAGACTAACCAACATTACTAATGAGAGAAACTACACGTGGGAATGCATATATGTTGCTTAATAATAATGTGCGGTTCTAATTAAATGAATGTTGCAAAGTGCTATTTGTTTAAAGCACAAACGCTTTTTAAAATAACGTGTACTAATGCTTTATTGCGTAGCAGAAGGCTAGATAATTACATACACATATGGGTATTAGTGGGGATTGACACTGTTTAATCATTTACAGCCTCATGCATCAAGCCAAAATCCAGTCGGTAAAATACCGATTTGCTAATAGCTCCCGGTATTGAGTCAAAAATACCCAATCCCAATGCATCAACCCAAAAGCAAAAATCGCTATTTAAGGAATCCTTAAATAGCGATTCCTTAAATAGCGATAGCATTTAAGGAATCCCAAATTGAGATTCCTTAATTTAAGGAATCTCTATTTGGGATTCCTTAAATGCAATGCATGAAAGTAAAAAAATTAGCGAATTCGCTAATAGGGGGAGCAAATTACCATGAAGATGAACTGCATGGTAATTTGCTAAAACTTTGAAAAATGCACTTTGGTGCATTTTTCAAAGTTTCATGTTGCGCACACACATGCCCTTAGAGCATGTGTGTGTGCAACATATGTGCACATATCAATTTCAGGGGTGCAATAAGGTGTCATTTTGACACCCTTGCACCCTTGAAATTGCATGAGCAATTTGCGAGAACCTACTGGTACTCGCTATTTGCTCATGCAATCTCCAATTCATTCCTATGGGCCTGGAGGCCCATAGGAATGATTGGGATGGCATTCCTTAATTGCTACTCGCAATTTGCTAGTAGCAATTAAGGAAAGTTAAGGAATCGCTATTTGAATAGCGATTCCTACATGCATAGCCTTTTGCTATTCCTTATTAGCGAATCCTTATTTTTCGCTAATAAGGAATCGCAAATGCCAATGTTGATGCATATGCCCCTATGCTGTGGTAACGTTTTTTTGTGTTTCTTTTAATTAAGATGGTCCGTTTGCCCTAAAACAAGATGGCTGCCTTTTACAGCCTGCACTCGAGTGATTGAATTTTGATGGGAGGCCTTGCTGAATATGGTCGAGAGTCACCTGACCGCAGCCTTTGCCTGGTTAGAAAGTTTTCCGTGAGGACAGTAGCTCTGGGAACGATTCCAGCTGCCCTTGGACAAGGATAAAGTCACAATGAACAATAACCAGTCTGCGGTAGCTCTGCTAAGATATCAAGGAAAGAACATTTACGAAAGATACATTTGCAAACTCGAGTTTCCTTCTTCCGTCTTTTTATTTTTTGTGATTTTTCCTGAGCGGAGGTTTCCTAAATGTAACTGAGTGACATCCTTTCCTGCTCGCTCTGCCCAGCAGCTCAACGGATATTCAACATTTGTTTGTAACTTTTATTTGTTATTTTTCCTATAAAATGCTAGACTAGAGAGGGTCTGTTCCCATTCGCGTTTGTTCGTTCATTCTTTGGGTTTCCATTGCGTCCATCGCGTTCATTGCGTTCACATGCGCTTGGACTTCTTCCTGAACCTATGCTGAGGACGGCAGCTCAAGAGACTTTACCGAGAGACCTGTCCTGACCCATTTAGCTAGAATAGGTAACTATGAGAATAATGATTTTGCTAATGATTGACTTTTCATTTGAATTAATTTAGATAAATAAGCATTTGTTTGAATTACAGTGTTGGGTGTTCATTTCTTGTCAATTATTGAGTTTCCAATGTATCTCCTATGTTTAAAATCATGACTCAGGACAATAACCTTATGGTTACATTGACCTCATTGTAGATGCAGATTGGTTTATTCCTTTATTCAGCGTGGATAGAGTAAATAGTATGAGTTTTAGTGTGATGGGCCCTAGCGTATGATGTATGTATGTGCGTGTGACTGTAGATTTACTCTGTCTGTGGAAGTAGGGGGATTTTATATGCGCCGATCTGCAGCACTTGCAGCTCTGTTGTTGAATTTAATTGATGTGACCGCCCCCTCATCTCTGAGTCAGAAATGTGTGGTTAGGCAGGCCCTGTGCCCTAGGCCTGAAGCAACTGATTGACAGATCACAGATGGGGGAAGATGTAACCCTTAGACAGAATGCACGAAAAGGGAAAACCCAAATCGATCCCACCGATTGAAGTGACACCACAATGGTATCAGGAGATTGCGCCTAATAAAAGATGATTGGCCGGAGGGATGTGCAGTCTCAAAAACATCATAAAGTCAGATGCCACACTAAGTTAGGAACACACAGCCAATCAGAACACAGCATGCACATTACATGCAGTGATCACACACACTTCATGCCAGAAATCTGGATATGTACCCACTGGCCCTGCAGTACATTCACGCAAGATAAAGGCCCACCTGTGTTTCTTATCAAACCCCTGATTTGTGGTCTTGTGACTTGGTCCAAATTTCTTCCACCAAAGGTATGCATAAATCATTTTATGATACTTCATGTGAAGTATAAAATGCTGGCGGAAACCAATATGCTTGGAGACCGTCTTCAGACCCCGACTCTTTTGCCTGATCTCCCAGACGCTGCGTTTAAATAAACAGCAGTTCCTGTTTTGCCAAATGCCCCTTGTCTTCCATTTTTTCAAATGTAAATTTATATTGAGCAACAGCATCATCCTTGAGCCCCATTGCGTGGTGTAAGGGCAGCACAACAGCTTGGTAAATTGTCCCCCTAGTATTTACAGTGCTTTCAAATTTACTGTTATTTTGCACTGTTAGTCATTTGTAGTACTACGGCTTTCGACAGTGAAACTCTCTTTTTCTCTGTTGTGACTATTGATGCCTTAACCCTCCTAATTTTGAATTTTTGGGTGGTTGGTGTGTCCATTGTGAAAATGTTTGATCAACTGAAAAATTGCTAAACTACCTTTAGAGTGGCTCTTTATGGAAACGTAACTTGATTCTTGCTTGATCATGAACAACACAGCAAAATATATTGCAGCAGACTTCCACTGGGACTAAGGTATCTCTGAATGAGATTCCAAAGAGTTTAATTCAGTAATAACCCAACTTTGGCAAGCCCACTTTCGAGTGAGATAACTAACCTCATTGAACTAATACACTATACTTTTGCACATAACGCATAAGACAAAGTAGTAAATGTGTTACCATAGTACAGCATACACGTTATGCAGAAACTGAACAAGTCCTAAGTACTTTCAAGTCCTTTAAGGCCTTTAGTGTTACAATCCAGATATTACCTGATTCATTTTTGCAAGAAAGCAGTCAATAAAGCTTCCGAGGCAATTAGGATCCAGTATCTTCTGATGAATTTTCACTCTCTCTTCCACAAATTCTTGCACCTGCTGGACATTCTTAAACAACTGCTGGTGAGGTCCAGGTAAGCGCCCCAAGATATTTGGGAAAAAGTTGTACAGCTGAAAAAAAGAAGCAAGTGGAATATTTCAGTGTAGTCTCTGGCTTGAATATTGATTATTTGTATGGTTAAAAATATTAATGTCGCACCCTATGTGTGGCTATCAGAATAAGCAGTTAGCAGCTGAATGATTGGTTCATGGTTCAAGATAAGGTTAGTTCTTGATTCACCACAGTACTGCTTCCATCCTGCATAAAGGATGGACAAAGGGTGTAATATGGACTCCAGAGTCTTTGGAAGAATATTCAGAAGTTCAAAAACGAATATCTTAAATTTGCCAAAGTTGAGTATTCTATGAGTGGTTAGAGTTGGGGCAAAGATCGGTAGGCACAAGACAGTTAATTTTACAAATCTTTCTTGATGCATACATTCTCAAGTGTTTCCCTCTGCACACATTTGCTCAAGATTAATCATAACATATTTTACACATTGTCACATGAATACTATAATATGTAATTATCCATAGTACATTGGCAAGCTGTAGCATTTAGATATCTGGGGATTCATATCTACCATAGTAATCAAGATCTTTTAGACGGCAACATCACGAGGGCGGTCACAGCGTTAAAATCCCAGATCGAATTCTGGAAAACGCTTAATCTTTCGGTTAATTGTAGAGTGGAGTTAATAAAAATGGTCATGTTGCCACGTCTCCTATATCATTTTGCTATTTTGCTACGCCACCTACCTGGTCCTTTTTCCGCTCTTTGGAGAAGATTGTCCGAGATTTTGTTTGGAATAATTCCCGGTGCAGGGTGGCATTGGTAAATTTGTACCTACTTCGCCCAAGGGGGGGGGGGGGGGGCTGGCTTTACCCAATTTTGAACATTATTTTCTGGCGTCGCAAATCCTGTGGGTGCTCGAAATGGGTGGCGGAATTACATCTATCGGACTTGGCGGAGCGTGACCCTCCGTATTCTTTGGAGCGGATTCTTCCCATATTTCACCCCTGTAATAGATCAACTGAGCCTCTCCCGTTGCTGGTCTCGACAGCACTGAAGTGTTTTCAGAGGGCGCTGCGTCTTACTAGACGCGTTTTACCGTATGCGCCTGTAGTGCTTTCATTAGGTATGCCGACCATACGGGGACGTGTACGCAGTTCTGATTTGATGGAATGGGAAGGAGCAGGCATATCTACTTTGGGGGATCTCTACGGAGAGGGCACATTACGGACCTTCCTGGATATTGTGGTAGAGGATGGGATGTCTACGGGCCAATTCCTAAGTCATGCCTCCTGGGTGACCGTGATGATGAGGCGCTGGAGGGGCGATGTTGCGCAGGAACTTCTGACGCATCTTATGATACAATATGTGCACATTTTGGGTACAGGGCGTCACTTGGTCAAATGGTTTGCGGAGTCTATTAGGGAACATACCTTGACAGACTTAACGCCACTGAGAGCTAAGTGGGAGATTGACCGAGGAAGGCCCTATTCGGAAACAGAATGGTCCATGGTCTTGGAAACCCCAAACAGGTCCCCAGAAATGCTCGTTTTCGATTGATACAGTTTTATATTGTCCATAGGGCTTATCTTTCCCCGGATAAGATTAATAGCTATTTTCATAGACAAGATGCGTGTTGCCCTCGATGTAAGATGACGGACGTGGACCTCCTGCACATGCTCTGGGCCTGCCGCGCTCTGCGTGTTTACTGGGAGGGGGTGTTTGAAGCATTGACCGCATGTACGGATAGGGAAGTGCCGAGTAAATGGGAGACCTGCATTACTGGTGTCTTCCCCAAAAACAAAAAACACAAAGCATCCATCCGGTATTTGGATCTGCGTTTTACGGTGGCCAAGCGATTGTTCACCCGTCGATGGAAGGCGGCAGAACCCCGCCAACCAAAGCCTGGTTTCTGTCAATGTTGAACTGGGTGAAAGAGGAAGCAGTTTCATTGGTTCGGGAAGACACGATGGCACTGCGTAGATTCCCTATTTTCGCTGCACGGAATACCATGTTGTGCGTGTTACAAGGGCTGTTGTTGCCGGATGACCAAATAGATGTTCCCACTTTGGATACATAGAGTGTGATACCTGGGTAGGTTTGTGGCATGTGCTTTGACTTGCTGCATAACCGGGGCCACTCCCGCTCCACACTGGATCATCCTCTCTCTTAATGATTTAGATGTGCATCTATGAGTTAACTGATGGGCTCTCCCCTTTGGATTCATGGGGGTCTGTGCCTTTTCCCACACCTCTTTGCAGACCCTATTTCCTTTCCTGCCCCCTTTCTGGCAGTTTTTCCCCATGTTAGAAGTTTGTGTTTTGTTATTTTTTTTTAATTGTTTGGCTATCTGCACAGATTTATGTGATGTGGCGGAGGGGAGCCATAAGGGTTATATACTTGTGATTGACAAGACTTGCTTGAACACCATTTTCTTTATTGTACAATAAGTTGACAATGCCATTTTCTGATTGGTGGGTAGAGGTTATTTGACTAATGGGAATTGCTAAATGCTGATTTCAATCATCTACGATTGACAAATGTACTGATGTTAGTGTACAGCTCCTTTGGTATTCAGGCTTGATTTTTCTCTCTACTAGCTTTGCATGGTGCTTTATATGATGTTGTACTTTCTTCTGTATATGTTCATTACCACAAATCTCTAGTAAACAGATAAAGAAAACAATATATATTCATATTCCTAATAAAGTGTGTCCCATTACGGTCAAAATAATTACGTGCCTTTTTGAGCCTTTTGTGAAAAATCACATGTAGGAAGCTGGCTTTCTATATAGTGTGCTAAAATGAAGTCAACTATGTAGAGAGTCCAGGCTGGTATACAGAGGGAAAAGTAGATACTATTAATGCTCTATTTGTGGTAGTGTGGGCTAGCAGTTAGCCTTATCAGAGAGTAGTGCTAAGCATTTGCTGTACTCACTGAGGCAATAAATGATACACACACTCAAGAATAAGTCAGAGAACAATTTATAAAAATAATACCGATTTTCTTAAATAATGTTTCAGACCAACAACTTAATTCTACAGTAAGTAGTTTTCAAGATATGAATTTTTCAAGTTCGTAAAATAAATCACTCTTATGTGCAATTACGCACCATTGAAATCAATAGGAGAAAATAGATAAATGCATATAAAATCATACAGTTGTATTCTGAGGTTCACCTTCGGGTTTTAGGTAAGAGGCAAGGCCAGGCCCAATGTTCCATCAGTGGATTCAGCTGGGAGCAGGGTGCTGAGATCGTTGGTATCTGGTGTGCTACCAAGAATTAAGCAACCTGAAAACATTCTGCAAAGGAGGACTTAAAGGTATGTCGGAGGAGTCCCACTCGAGGAAGCAGGTCGCAAAGGGCCTCAGGACCATGGTAGCACAGCTGGTTCGCGGGTACTCAGGCCAGGCGGCCTGGGTGCAGAGCATTTGTCAGCCAGACAGCGCACGTCAAGATGTCCTCGTGGTCAGGGACAGGCAGCTTGGAGAGGCGATTCCGGGACAGCTGGGCCACTCATGAAGTTATGGTATGTTAGATGCATTTGTAGAGTGCTCTGTTACCCAAATGTGTCCTGGCACTAGCTCAAATTTACACAAAGAGTTCCAGGTTAACAGGGCCTAGTTGTTAAATAGTCAGGTTTTCAGTTGTTTTAAAAATGTAAGCAGATCAGATGGGGATCTAATATGGAGAGATAATGGATGCCATGCCTTGGCTGAACCCAAATGACATTCTGGTGCCCCAGTTAGTTTTATTTTAATTTGGGAACCATGAGGGTTTTGATTTTGATCCTGAGGAGCAAAGTCTTCTCTTTGGTTCATACAATTTGAGCTTCTGTCTGAGGTGGTGGGGGCCTGCGTAATTAAGGGCCTTAAAGGTTGCACATAAAGCTTTAACCCCTTCGCTGCGGCACGAATTCCGCCGCAGCGCTGGGGGGGTTTGGGGTGAGCGCGGCGCCGCCATGCTCATGACGGAACCACGCCGTCATGAGTCACGGGCGAGCTGTGCTCATGAAGGCCTGGTTTCGTCATGATTCCACCCACTTGTGCTGATCGCCCGCACAGGCGGGGAAACAGCGCCGCGTGGGCGGAGCGGCCGCCAACCGCCGCAGCATGACGGAACCACTCCGTCATGAGCACACGGCGCCCGTGGCTCATGACGGAGTGGTTCCGTCATGAGCGTGCAAGGGGTTAAATGTAATATGTTGCTTAAATGGAAGCCAGTGTAGTTTCCATATTTCAGATGTGAATGACTTGAATTTGGGAATGCCAGAAAGAGTCCTGGCTGCATCATTTTGAAGCATTTGTTGATTATTGAGGTGTTGTTGTTGTATTTTCAGATAAAGTCTGTTGCAATATTCTAGTTTAGGTAAGACCAGTGAAGTCACTACTGTTTTTTGTGATTCCTATAGAATTAACCGTAGAAGTTTTTTAATTGTCCTCAAAGTGAGGAAGGTGAAGGAATTGACTAAGTTTATGTGGTCTTTAAAGGAAAGTTTGTAATCCACTTGGATGCCTAGATTTTTGTTTTTTTTCAATGATGATGGAAGATAGCCAAGCTTGTCTGGCCATCAAGATGATGACCAAAACATTTGCAATTTCCAAAAAGGATTACTTCGGTTTTACCCGAATTTAACTTCAGGCAATTATTACTCATCCGGTTGCTAATGGCCTGCATACAGTTGCAGAATCTACTACTTATATCTCTATCCTGGTTGGAAAATGTTTCAACAATTTTGTGTATCATCAGCATTGAGAAGTTAGTCAGAAGCAAAAAGATCTTATTACGGGAGCAAGGGAACACACGCACATATTAAAAGGTGTGGGGCTGAGTGAAGAACCTTGGGCAATCCTGCAAGGGAGCAAAAAAGGTTCTTAAACAAATGGGTCCAATGGAAGCACTTGTTTTCTGTCAGAGAGAAAGGATCGAAGCAGAGTCAGTGCAGTTCCCTACACCCCTATCCTGGCTAAACGGACCATCAGCAGATCATGATGGACCGTATCAAATGCTGCGAAGAGATCTAACAACACTAAAGCAGCAAGAGTCAAGAGCTTCTCAAAATTCTTCTGTGGACGTAACAAAAGTGGACTCTGTGCTATGTCCGTTTTTGAAAGCCATAGTGCGAAACGCCTAGCCGCTGATTATTTTGAATAAATTCAAAGAGTTGGATGTTCATAGCCTTTTCAGCCAGATTTGCAGGAAATGGGGGCCGTGAGATGGGGTGGAAATTATTAGGATCATTAGGATTAATATTAGGCTTTTTTATAATTGGTATTATTGAGGACACCTTCCAATCTTTTGGAATATGACCCATTTTGAACATCATGTTAAAAAGACAAGTAAGGTTTTCAGCTATTAGCTCTGGAACCATTCAAATCACGGCTGGGGGGCATAGGTCCAGAGGAGAACCAAAATTTGCTGCATGACTTAGCTGAGAGTTGCCTTAGTCGACAGGGAAGCAAATTCTTAAAGAGGGTATATACTAAAAAGGTGACCATCTCAGTTTCGATTTTTTGATGAGAACGCTGTTCCGTACCAATTGCATTGCAATAATTGAACTGGTTATAGATATTTTTCACTTTATTTAGGAAAAACTTTCCAAAATTGACTCATAGCTCTTGACTACTGTTGACCTGGTTTTTATCAGGTAACACCTATTAAGTTTGGAAAGTGTTCTAAACAGCTCTTTTGAAGAGTTTTTTGCATTTTTAATCTGTCTAGTGTTGCATGTTGATTTATTCTAAAAAAAGAAGTGTTTTATTGTCAGCTAGGCCCCGTTTATATTTATTTTTGTCAACGTCACTAAAATCTTTTCTTCATTGGCGTTCTTCATGCTTCCATCTTTGTTTCTGCTCTTTGAGAGTGACTGACTATGAAGGCGCTGTAGGGGCATTTAGAATACATAAGCTTTTCTGGCATTATGCTCATACTTACAGATTGGAGCCACCTGGTTTATAAAAGCCTTGCAGCTTCTAAGTCCTCCGGATAATTGGGTTGGGAGGTGGTGAGCAAATGTATGAGCTGATCTGATTTTATTTTATTGCAGGCATGTGTTTTCAGTGGCCTGGAAATAGTGTTGAAGTCTGGATATCTAGGTAGGAGGGTGATTTTAAATATAACCGCATGGTGGTCAGACCATGTCGAAGGTAGTATGGCTTGATGTTTAAGCGAAGTGTGATTGGTGAAGATGCCATCCAGCTTATGCCCAGCATCGTGTGTTGGCCTTTGCACCAATTGTTCAAGGCCAGCACTGGCCATGATATCCAGAAGATATTCGGTATTTGGAGCTGAGGTATTTTCAAGGTGAAAATTAAAATCACCCAGCAAGGTGAAGGAGCCCTCCTTCTAAAAGGGAGCCAAGTTTTTCTATGAAGGTGTTTCTAGAGCTTGGGGGACAATAGAGTAGAATCCCTATAATCAGGCATTGGTCAAAAAGCTGTAGCAGAAAAATAAGGCCACACAGACCCCTGAAAAACAGCGGAAAAGGAGGCTGGTATAGAGTCACGTTATACAATCACTAGGCCTCTTCCCCTCTTTAGGGGTCTATCCAAAGTGTGGTAGGCAATTCCAGGTGCATTAGCCACAGACAGATCTGGAAGTGGGTCTCAGGTTTCTCAATGACCCTCTACATGTGCTTGCTTCCTGGGAAGTTGGAGTCCGGATTGAACTCTTCGTCTCAGTGAATGCTGCAAAGGGTCTGGTACCCCGGGTATTAGTGCAGCATGTCTCTGGCAGACCTTGGTGTTTCCACACTTGGAGGGGAGACAGACTTGATCTTTCAGGGCTGGTGTACTACTTTTGGTTCAGGTGCTGCATCAGAGTCAGCAGGGAGCAGCAAGTCAATAAACCAGATTCTGCGGGTTCGGGGCCTGCGCAATGCAGGGGAGTAGTACATCTACTCCAAGGGAGATCTTTGGTGATTTATCAAAGGCTGGATGTGCTCCGGGGTTCTTGGAGGCCTCACAGTTTCAGGACAAGATAGAACATCATGATTGTCGAGTCCTTAAGGCAGCAGGCAGGGTTTGGTGCCAATTTTCTGCAGCATGGCTCCAGTCTTTATGTCAGCTCTTCTTTGTCCTTATCTTCTTTGTGTCCATAGAATCTATAGTACAGGGGTCAGGGATGCCACCTAAATAATATATTTTGGTAGAGTTAAAGGGGGTGACAGGTAGTAGCCAATTGGCTACCTACCTTTAGGGTGTCTACACCCTGTGAGTGACCACTTAGTGTGGGAAGGGGCACTACCCTGGCCCTAATTGGCTAATTCTCTCTAAAACCAACATGGGGGAAAATCGAAAGTGACCTCCACATCACCTGCCCCACCTTAGGGAGGGAGCTGGCTGAATGGGGACCCACCTCCTAATTTAAATAATTTTCCTGCCTGTCCGCCTGCCAAATATGGAGCAGGAAAGGGGGGTTGGTATCCTCCACTATCTGGAGATCCCTGGGTTGCATTTAAAAGACGGCATCGCCTTTGAAGCTTCCTGCCTTTGAATGCCATTACGGCCTGGAGAAGGTGTAATGCACCTCTGCCCAGAGCAGGCTTTGTTCCAGGCCTTGGAGAGAGCAGGCTCTCACTCCACGAGGTTAGAAACATGTCTGGTGGTGGCAGGCTGGCTAAGACTAGTCAAAGACCACCCCAGTGGTTGGTAGATTTCCAGGGGACCCTCTAAGGTGCCTTCTGTGTGCATTTATTAACAAATCCAACACTGGCATTGGTGAGCATTTATTAAGACAAGATGTTTGATACCAAACATCCTGGAGTACAGTGATGCCATCATGGAGCTAGGAAACTTGTAATAACCAGTATCCAGCCCATGTGCACTTACAATATCCAAGAATGGCTCAGATATTGCAGGTTTATAAGTATGTTGTAAGAAAGTACATCTTCTCACTGACAAGGGCGCACTTAATATACGATGAAACACACTGGTTTCTTCATCAATTTTCTTTTATTTTTCAACGTTTTTTAACTCCAAATGATAAGTTGAAACTTTGTCAATTCATCTTGATGACCATATTCATCATTCATTTCCAATCAGGTAAAAACAAATTTTCATGACAACCTTAGATGTCCACCCAATGCATTTCGGGTCAAAAGAGGTCTGACCCTTCTTCAGGGGTCTGAAAATAAATGAGACAGGACCATTAGCCTCACTCAAGTACACAGTCTAATGCAAATTAATCAAAAAAAAATTTAAATGCATGTAACCACAAATTCAATTACATTCCTCATGATCGTTAACTCTTGGGGTCAAACTGTTGTACGAAAACTTAAATAACTCAAAAATATGATAAAGAGTACCTGGTGGTTGCAAATATTATAAAAGGAAGACAACAAATGATATTGGTAATGCGACAGCAAAAGTAGTGATGTTAACTACACTCAGCGGTATTATAAATGACAAAGTATAAGCCAAGAGGACACATTTAAAAAACTATCTAAAGAACTAAAAACAATAACTATATCCACTTACTCAGGACACAAAAGGTCTCTGCGACTGTTGGTATTACACACTCGGCATGTAGCGTTCGCGCTGAAATCAGTGGCTAGTAAACTTGAACAGGATAGGTCTATTTATATCACATGATGCGCAAATACAAGTTACGCTGTCATTGGCTCACGCATAAACCAGTGAAAATGAGAGGCTATGTATAAACCAATGAGTACGCGCCCCTGACATCGGTGGCTAGTAAACTTAAACAGGATAGGTCTATTTGTATCGCATGATCTCACTAAACAAAGACTACGAGCTGAATTTTTTTGGATTAAGAAATTAAATTGTTCACATCCTTCTGGGATTAATGATCGTATTGAATACACATGTTTTTTATAATTTTAATTGGCATTATTTTGCATTGTTAATGGGCACCCTTTGGTCCATACATCATGTTTTTGACATTCTCAGACTTCGATCTGTTAACTCTGTTTGATACGTATTCTTTGCTTTTTTGTACACCTTTCACACATAAGAATCTCCAGTTTACTGCCGCTTAACTCTTGTGCGCGTAACTATTGGTTTATCCATAGTCTTGCACTCGTGAGCCAATAATAACTTTATGTCAGGGGCGCGTAACCATTGGTTTATACATAGCCTCTCATTCTCACTGGTTCATGCGTGAGCCAATGACAGCGTAACTTGTATTTCCGCATCATGCGATACAAATAGACTTGGTTTGGCTTATACTTTGTCATTTATAATACCGCTGAGTGTAGTTAACATCACTACTTTTGCTGTCGCATTACCAATATCATTTGTTGTCTTCCTTTTATAATATTTGCAACCACCAGGTACTCTTTATCATATTTTTGAGTTATTTAAGTTTTCGTACAACAGTTTGACCCCAAGAGTTAACGATCATGAGGAATGTAATTGAATTTGTGGTTACATGCATTTAAATTTTTTTTTGATTAATTTGCATTAGACTGTATACTTGAGTGAGGCTAATGGTCCTGTCTCATTTATTTTCAGACCCCTGAAGAAGGGTCAGACCTCTTTTGACCCGAAATGCATTGGGTGGACATCTAAGGTTGTCATGAAAATTTGTTTTTACCTGATTGGAAATGAATGATGAATATGGTCGTCAAGATGAATTGACAAAGTTTCAACTTATCATTTGGAGTTAAAAAACGTTGAAAAATAAAAGAAAATTGATGAAGAAACCAGTGTGTTTCATCGTATATTAAGTGCGCCCTTGTCAGTGAGAAGATGTACTTTCTTACAACATACTCATATTGCTAAAGACACGCTGGGACTTCGTGTTTCACAAGGTGCGCCGAAATTATAGTGTTGAACCGTTTATATATCTTGGAGTGCACAGGGATCACACATTTCTACTTTTGTATTCTCAGATATTGCAGGGTCATATCTGCTCATGCAGATATGTCCACACAGGGGTACAGAGCACCCTGCCTTAGGGCTATAAGACCTGAGGTAGGGTTGACTTACCTATGCCTCATGCAGTGTTTGAGGGCATGGCACAAAGGATGTGTCATGATTATGGGGCGACTTTTCACCCCTTCCCAAAGGCACTGCTTTTATGAATACTTCTCGTTTCAAACCACATTTCTCCCATTTTCTCTGTGTAAACATCCATTTTCTCAATCTCTTCTTTATAATCCACTTGGTTCCACACACTTAAAGTGATGCCAATTTTCAAAAGTTTCTCATGTTTTTGATGTGCCCATCCAGATCTCTCTTCAAAAACACGTACTGACGCATATATTTATCCAGAAGCAGTGTTTATTAAAAACCCAATGCATTTCGGTCTACTGGGGCCCTTCGTCAAGGGTCACTACAAATAAACAATAGAACACGTATTTATTGTTTCATTTCGTCTGTATGTAACTTAAATATCATCTATAAGTACATTTGATTAAAAGTACAACTCGCTCCTCCTCACCCTAATGCTTACCACATTACTTAAAAATCAAATATTTTACTAAATATGTGCTCAGTCTTTCCCCATGTGTTTACGAGCAAGAAACCTATAGCGACTATTATTTTAATAGGCTGCCCTTTCACAGTAAGCACCCTTAACCACAGTAACATTTAGCCATTCGGACCTTCCCTTACTACCGATGTTCCCTCCAAAATCAACCCTTCTGTTTATAAAGCAGCCCTTCACTTTAGCTAACTATCATCTACGTAGTTCATCACGTTATCTGTGACTTTTCCTACCCAGCATTATTGTTTGGGCGGCTCCCTGTTTCCCTTGTGTAACTCAATTCCTGCCCGTCGATCTTTGCTGATCGAATCACAAAACCCCATACTTTAGTTTACCCAAAGAATCACAAAAGTTGCTGTCACACACATTCTTCACCTCGCGTACCTGCTAATAAAACAGTCCGTCCTCATCTTTCTTGAAAAGGAAGTGTTTCTCGTCCCTTGCCTTCCTCCAATTTAAACATAATCCTGGTGCTATAAACTCCTCCCATATTACTGTGATACTGATTAGCCACCCAATTTCTTCAATTAGTGCTCGCGATCTACCGTTAATCGGTAAGTACTACAGTACCCATAATGCAATAAATGTGCTAAAAAAACTCCACTGTGCAAATATAATAAAAAAATGTTTGTACAATGTTGTAAATTATCCATATTAATCAAATGAACCATTATAACTGTCTCTCATGCGTTCTGACCGCCTTATACATGTTTAATCCCAATCAAGGACCAAGTGGATTATAAAGAAGAGATTGAGAAAATGGATGTTTACACAGAGAAAATGGGTTATAACTGTCTCTCATGCGATCTGACCGCTTTATACATGTTTAATCCCAATCATAAAAACATTGCTATCTGAACACGATGTTCCGTTGAGCATGCGGAAAATATTGCAGTTTCAAAATCATCAATGTTATCATCTTCTAACTGGTGCGGGTGCAAACCCGAACTGGGCAAATATCATTAAAGTACTTTATGAAGGTAGGGAATGCACACCATTTCTATATGTTCAAAAATCCAAATTCATCCATATTTGTTGATATTGCGTGCTCCTTGGAACAGTGCCTTTATAACTGTCTTTCATGCGATCTGACCGCCTTATACATGTTTAATCCCAATCAAGGACCAAGTGGATTATGAAGAAGAGATTGAGAAAATGGATGTTTACACAGAGAAAATGGGAGAAATGTGGTTTGAAACGAGAAGTATTCATAAAAGCAGTGCCTTTGGGAAGGGGTGAAAAGTCGCCCCATAATCATGATGTCTATTTTTAAGTGTCACCTGGGCAAGGCACTTTTCCAAGGAGCACGCAATATCAACAAATATGGATGAATTTGGATTTTTGAACATATAGAAATGGTGTGCATTCCCTACCTTCATAAAGTACAAAGGATGTGTGCCATGTTGACTCTTAAGTTTTCTCTGCAGCAAGGCACACAGCCTGCAATTGCAGTTTGCATGGTCTTGGTGAGGGGTCTCTGGGTGGCACACTTTGTACTGCAGCCCCAGTAGACCGTCTTCAGTCCCAATTCCCTAATTACCAGGGGTACCATTTACTAGGAACTCATAGGAGTTGCTGAAGTTATACCAATTGTCCTACAGTTTTAGGGTAAGGACAATGGTTCTCGGAACCTGGTTAGAAAGACCCAGTACATCTCAGTCAAAGTTGCATCAAAAACCAGGCAGAAATTGGGGTTGAGTAGGGGTGCTTGTGTAAAGTCGGCCTGGTATATGATGTCCACCAATTAAAGTGGGCACCCAGCACCAGTCCAAACAACCCTTATGGTGATTTAAGAGGTCAAATATAACCTTAGAAAGCTATCCAGCGGTAGCTGTGGAGAGCAGCCTTCAGGCTTAGTCTTACTGGAATGTTAAGAAGCTTGCTTTACCAGAACACAACCTTATTCTATTGGTTAAATGAAAGGAGAACCACACAGTAGGTATAAGAATATATATTTAGTGTTATAAAACACCTTAAATACCTCACAGTATCTGCTACATGCAGATAAACACAAAGCACACAATACTGTAGCACAGAAACAATAGTAAGTAGCACTAATACACAGTGGGCTCCAGGGGGAGACCAAGCCATATACTAAAATAGTTCTATAAGAACCACAACTTGAGTCAAGACATTGTCTAGAATCCCTGGGACCCCAAGGAACCACCCAAGGTGAGTAAGTAGGGACCACACGGAGGACGGGTGCAGTGTGAGAACACAACTGCGTGCTACTTGCAATTCAATGGGAGAGTCGTGGTTGCAGTTTTATAGTTTAAGGACCCTTCCCAGTGATTATGAGGAAACCTTTTGGAACATAGAAGGTGGGAGAGCCACCCCACCCGTGGATACCAAAGTACCAGAGTTACCTATCCCAGGGAAGCCGGATGAAGAGGGCTGAAGTGGAGTCGGAAACCGCCGTCGTTCTCAATGGGAGTCTTCAAAGAAATGCCACTGCTGGAAAGAAGAAAAGTGTCTGATGGAATCCGCAGCTGGATTCTTGATGGAAGGAGCCTGAAAGCAGAGGGAAGAGAGGCTGAGTCACTCAGGAGTGACCAGGGGCTACGTAGTAGAATGCCCACTGATATTGGGTGCTTCAGGGGCGAAGAAGGAGACCTTGACTCTACAAATGCTGGGACCAGGAGATGTTGAGGAGAACCAGGAGCCGGATATGAGCTGTCCCACGAAGATTGTCGAGCCCGGCAGGAGCACCAACAAGCCTTGGCAGCCGCAACCAATGAAAAAGGTCAAGAAAGGTTACGGTCTGGCCCAGCAAGGACCAGAGGACTCACGACAGCAAGGGGAGTCAGGGCAGGCCTGGAGCAACCAGGGGAGCCAAAGTAAAGCAGTGTTGCCCCTCAAATGGACCCAGAGGCCAAAGGCACAGGAGTCACGAGGGGACTTCTAGCAGTTTCACAAAGCAACAGCTTTCAGGGCACTGAGTGCGAGGCGGCCAAAGTCCTTTGTGCCAAATGTGCGCAGAGGTAGGGGCTATCGACAGCCCAGTGCACAAAGTTTGGGAACACCAACAAGCATATGCACTTGCAAAAGTACACAGTGCACAGGGGTTCAGGCTATGTGGTCCCCACGAGGGATACTGGCCTCAATCTTGGTGAGAGGGCAGTTCGACCACAAGGAACATAGGAACCCACCTCCTGTGTTGCTGGAGCCTTCCGAGCCCGCAGGAGCTCAGGATCAGCAGAACGGTCAGTTGTGTTACGGTGCCTGCAAACATAGGGGAGTGACTGCTTCACCTCAAGGGAGATACTTCAGTTGTCATTGATGTTCCACAGGTCCTGCATGGAGCCTTTATGATGCACGGGCACAGACCATGCTTTGGACTAAGAGGGAGATTAAGTTGGGCCCAGTGGAAGTCCAGCAAAGTCCAGAGTGTCCAGACGGTCAAAGGTTAGTGGTTTCTTGTTCAGAATCTTGTCCACATTGAATCTAGGGTCCTACAGCCAGGTAAGCCCATTTGTACCCATGGGAGAGGGTTAGACAGATTCAGGGGACCCTCCCAGGGGAGGGTCAGGACAGTGGGGAGGTTACTCTCCTGTCCTTTGTCCAGTTTCGTGCCAGATCAGGTGCCAATGGCTCCCAGAACTGGTTTGAACTGGACTATGCACAAGGACACCAAATGTGCCCCTCGTGCAGACTTTCAGGCACTTTGGAAGTGCACCCACCCAGCCCCAATACACTAAATCCTGTCTGTAAGGTGGCCACACCTCCCTGCGACAGAATGCCTATTGGGCTGCCTTCCTCTGCTCGAACTTGGCTCAGCACCAGGAGGGCAGAAATGTTTCTCTGGTCAGCAGCAACCATTTTGTGCTGTCTGGGTCAAGAAGGCTGGTACCGGGAAGACCAGGGACCCATGAAGCTTGCTTCTGAGGGGTGGAATCATACCTCCCACACTGGTGTCTTGTGTGGAGGTATGATTCCAAGGTGTTTAATACCAAACACAACATGGTTTGCTGCAACCGTTTTCGAGATAGCATTATACACGAGCATCTAATGCACCTCTACCGATATGTTGGGCTGCGTCACCGGCAACCCTGGAGAATGGTCTCCGAAGGCGGCAAGGGTGCTCTGCTCATGCAGGGGAACCCTCTCACATAAAACCCAGCACTCTGCCTTCAGGATTGTCAAGGCCTGCTATAGGGGTGACTTAGAGGTTTTAAGTGCAGTGACCTATAGAAATAGTAACCCTACATCGAACGTAAGTAATGCATGCACCATCTTACACAGGCTGCAACGGCAGGCTTTAGTTTCATTTTGCATGGCCTCTCATGGGTGGCATAATACATGCTTCAGCCCATGGGAGGCCTCTGGGGAACCTAGCCCCTGGGTGCATGGGTACCATATACTAGGGCCTTGTAAGGTACCCAGTATCCAATCTGGAGTTTGCCTAAGTGCATAACACAACCATTGTAGGGAGAAAGCAGATAGACTGGGTGTACTGATTAGCAGGAGCCCAGTCAGGCTAGTCAAAAACAGTTTAACATCAAGCAAAAAGTGGGGTTAACCATAAGAAGCAGACCCTACTTTCCTATAGTGCTGCAACAAGATCCCAGTTTCCCACATCAAACATTGGTCAAACCAATAGGCCTGGCTTGTTTTAGACATTTATGCTATTTGTTGTACTGACGGTATGTTGTTGGAGACACTTTCAGAATACAGAAACAGTAGTGCCCATTTGCAATCAAACAAATCACACAAGGGCACAGACAGACAAAAGTGGATGTTGGTTCGATGCATGAACAAATTAATGGCTCTGTGGTTAAATACAAGGATTAACACAAGTGGTTGAATGACTGTGATCCTGATCAATTGTTCTCAGTCTGGTGCCATACCCTCTTTACATTCTGCTTCCTAAACCTATTTCACGTGGAGTCCTTCGGGGCTCCTCTGTATTACCAATGCTTTTTAACAATTACATAAGGCCTCTGATTTCTTTGATAAAATATTTTGGATGCACAGCAATTTCATAAGCAGATGAGCAACAACTTATCATCTGCTTATATTCTGCTTCCCCCTCTGCTGCTGGTCTCTTAATTAGTTGCCTTGAAAATGTTTAGAGGTGGATGTTTTGCAACTGTCTAAAGAATAACACAAATAAAACCGATATATTGTTCTATGATAACCTTCTAGATCAATGGCATTCTTTTTTCTGGCCCCAGTTCTTGGGTAGCCCTCCATTATGTTCAGCTAAAATTAAGTCACTGGGAGTTTATACTAATCAGAAATGTACTAGCTCAGTTTAAATGAATTATGTCTCTTTTATCTGCTTCTTTGTTGAAAAGGTTTCTTCATTTTTTGCCTTCTCAATCCATGCCTACGTAACAGTGGCTTACATTCTCTCAAGACTGGACCACTGCAATATTCTGCATCTAGGTTTGCTGGACTTGGCTGTAGATACATTTTTTTGTCCATCTGATCTATAAAACCTTGGCAAATTGGAATCCTCTTGATCTCCAAGAATCAAGATCCAATGGTTGCCAGCCAAATAGTGTGCAATTTTTTAAACTCTTTGGACTATGCACAAAATGTTCTATTTAACCTTAACATTTTCTCTTCCCCTCCCTTTCACATGTTATATTTTCTGGTCAGGGAACTGTGTTCCTGATTTCATTATCTTCTTTCAGTCCCTTGTGTCAAATTCTCTCATATGGACACTCGCTCTTTGTGTTTCTTGTTCCTAAATTGTAGAACACTCTTCTGGTTCATTTAAGAATGATTCTTACTCTTAAACAAAAATTTGGGGTAACTCTTGGGACTTTCTTGAATGAGCGAGTTGTGTATCACGAAGATGCTCTATTTTGGGTGCACATTCTCTCTGCAGGTTTTTCAATCAATCTTCCCCTTGCAATTGCCCAAATTCTTTACGATGTCTATTACAAAGGAGCTCACAAAGGTCTGTGGCCCAGATTTACTAAGATTTTGCACCAGAGTTGAGTCATTTGTTTGGCGTAGGCCTGTAGCAAAATCTATTGGGGTATTTACCAAGCCATACAAATCCCAATTGGTGTGGCTTTGCAAAAATAAAAAAAAGAATGCAAGTCAGCGCATTGCACTGTCTTGCATTACCTTATGTCAGGTAAGCATTATGTGGGTGGTGCTTGGGCGTTCATATGCATCCACCCATGTGTTTTGAGCCAACCCGTATTTACAAGGACTTGTAATCAAGGGTTCGCACTAAAACGGTGCACCTACTTGAGGCTGGCGAGGAGGTGAAATATCTTATTTCTTCTCATATTTTCCTAATTCCATTTGTGCTGCACTCTGCTGCACACGTACAAAGAGGAAAAGGCCTCTAAGGATAGTTATTGTGCAGGAAGGTACCGATTCTTGCCCAAAAACTATCCTGAGCACAAAGCAGGCATCCTGGCGACATGACACAAGGGTACCTGTGTTGGTGCTATCAGCCTCAAGTGCAGCCTCAAGTGCGCCAGTGCTGCAAGAGAGCAGAGCTATGACAAATCTTTGGAAATATGGCACAGTTCTGCCCTCTCCCTTTCACATGGCACGGTGCAGCAACCTCACTAGAAAATGTAGCTGTTATAGTCATGCGTTTTATTCATTGTTGCTAAGAAAACCTACATGAATCTTCCTCTATAATGTGCTTATCTACACTGCATCCTTGAGTGCCATATTTAATAATAAAATAATCTTGCCAGTCCAAATTACTTTAATGGCCATGATTTACTCCAGGCCGGTGCTGCAAGATATAATATGAATAGATTAAGGCACAATCCAGTTCACTTTAATATAGTCCGGAGAGGTTTTTCTAAATAACATCTTAAAGCCACTGTCTTTTAATCACCTTTAAAAATCAATTTGTATACTTAATGATGGCATGGAAGTCCGGTTTACGGTAGAGCTTGTTGGCTTTTCGTTGGTGCATAAATGGTCACAGTTTTCTCTTAATATGTCAAATACATTGGGGCAGATTTACACACTTTTAACACAACACTGCACAGAACAGCAGCCAAGTTAGCTGTGATGCACAAGAGCTATACATAGAACAGAGCCATATCTATTAAGATTGGCCTGTTCTACTGTCATCCCCTCCACTGGTGCACTGAAATGCTGCCTTGCATGATACACAACCTTACATCAGTCAGTGAGTGCTGTCTAACATAGGACTTGTATCGAAAGCATACTCTTCCAATTAAAATTCATAGGTCTAGATATATATTAAAAAATCCCTCACTCTAGATGTGTGTTTTTAGAAATGAAAACATTTCTCTTTTAGCGCCTGCTTCAAGGAGAGTTTTAGATGTGAAGCCTGGCTATCTTAACAAGTAGGGATTTGAGTCACAATCTATGGCTGTTTGTCCTGATATGCCCAAGAGAATGGCCCCTTAATGCAAAGCATCGCAAGGTTCATTTTGCTCCGAGAGAAAGGGACATTTTCAGTGCGAATTGCCTTTTGCGCTGGAAAGTGACTATCTTCCACTACTTTGCACCATTTTGTGTCACATTGTGCTTGCGCTGGACCTTAGCATGTCTGGGCCCTGGGGTTTATTGTGAATGACAGTTGCAAAAGACATGAAAGAAAAAGACAGATATATGAGGCGCCAATTTTAGTTTTCTATTCTCAGAACACAGCTTCACATATCCCAAAAAACTAACACTCCCTAGAGCTGCAAACTAACGATCTCACTCCCAAGCCGCCCTATGCGTAGTGGCAACACCTCTGTGACCATCTACACAAACGGCACAGTCATGATCCAAGCCAACAATGACAACCTAAATGCATTTGACTCCCTCTTCCCCTCGCTTCGCAAAGCCCCCATGCATTCACACCCAACCAACTCCCTATCCCTTAATAGACTGCCCCTCCAGGAGATCTCACAAATCAATGCCAAGACCTTTGAGAACAATGCCAACTCCTCACCCTCGGACGCCAACCTCTCCTCTGTCTACCACTCCCCAATCGCACATAATACTTACCTGCCTTCCAAAATGAATCGAAGATCCATCTCAGATGAGGCTCTCCAACCTTCTGCCGGCCGACACATACTCTCTCCATCCTCTAATAACCCCTCCCAACAGACAAATAGCGAACTAAATCCTCAGTCAATGACTCCTAATTCTCTCCCGCTACCAACATACAAGAGGAGGCTGCTGGAATCACATTGTGATTTTCCACACCCCACGCCCAGGGCTACCCATAGGGACAACATTGGCAACACCAACACCAAAAGCCAATCTCTCAACGACAAGCCCTCTCCCTCCCGGGATGCCCCCACCCCCTCCTCTTTGGAGACGACTCAGCGACTTGCTCTGCTGGAAAGCCAGCTTGAAACTGTAATACTGGGCTTCAACGAAATCCTACTGAACCTCACCACACCCGAGAGCCCAGCCAACACCCACGCTGTACACCCACATTTACCAACACTAAACACTCAAGGCCTCCCAAGACTCAACGGCTCAGCTGGATCACAACCCCCCTCTTCAACCAGACACAGAGACCCAAAAGAACAAGAGCCGCAATGTCCACGAGTGAACCAAGGGATCTTGCCACCTCATATGACACATCCTCCACTGTCACCCCAAGCTCCAAAATCCAGGTTATCACTGGATTTGGAAGTGACCGCTTCCGTCCCAAATCTTCAAGACACCCAGCCTTCTTCACTAATATTCCCAGGGCCCTACTGAAGAAGAAACTCAAAAATGAGGGGACCACCACCAATTGCATGCTCATTAACAGCAGATCGGCTGCCAAACATGCAACAAAATTGGCAGAAACCCTCCTTACCCACGACATAGACATCACATTTATCACCGAAACATGGCTAAGAGAGCTCTCTTCCCCAACTATTGACATGCTTGTGCCCCCGGGCTTCGCAATCATCAACAAAGACAGAAAAAAACAGCGAGGGGGGGTATAGCAATCATACACAGGAACAACATCTCTGTGACGGAAACAGATTCCTTCAAATACAACACGTTTGAATGTCTAACTGCCACCATTAAGACGAGCGACAACAAAACACTATTCTACCATCTCCTCTACTATCCACCAGACAACACCTCCACATTCGGAGAACACCTCTCCGACCTGATAACGCACTGCTCACTCCAACAACATGATTCTAGGCAACCTCAACCTACACTGGAATGAGGAAAACAACTTGCTGATCAAAACCTTGACCGAACTTCTACGCAATAACAACCTTACCCAACACTGCACAGACGAAACCCAAAACAGAGGCTCAATCCTGGATGCCATTATTGCTCAAGCAGACATAGTCTTGATTGACCACACCCTGCCTGTTGACTGGTCCGACCACCATATCATTCTATTCCACATCAACCAAACAATCCAATGCCAGCCCCGCACACAGGACCACCCCCACTGAGCGTGAAATCTAAGTCAGATTCCCCTCGCTGTCCTGGAGGAAAGGGTCAGCTCTCTCCTCCACATATCCACAGGCAACTTCTCCACAACAGAACTCAACCTCCCACTACAATACTACTATGACTTCCATTCTGGAGTAGATAGCCCCCTTGAAACAAAAAAGAGCCAGGAACATTCCATCTAGATCGTGGTTCAACACAGTAATTAACTCTAAAAGAAGACAACTAAGAGCTGCAGAAAGACTCTGGCTGAACAACCCATCCAAAATCCTCCTTGATTGACTCAAATCGGTACGCAGGAAATATAATAAACACATCAACAATGAAAAAACTTCCTTCTTTTGTAATGCTTGAGACAACGTAAAAAACAGGCCCAAAGAACTCTTCAATCTCATTAGGCAACAAACTTCCAAGCCCTCTTCGTCATCAGTTCAGGCCTCCAAAGACCTGTGTGATAACTATGCCAATTTCTTTAACGATAAAATCACCAAGATCGAACTCTCAATGGACAATCACCGCAGTCCCCCCTACAGTAATGCGCCCCCAAGGACAGAAGATATCTTACCCAAGCACCCCCCAAACTACAGGAAATCTTTCAACCCCATCGCCGAAGCAGAGGTCACCAAAATGATTTCCAGCTCCAAACCCTCATCACACATCTTGGATCCCATACCTACCCAACTGGCCATAATGCTCAAACTCACCCTAGCCCCGCTCTGGACCAAGATTATAAACAGCTCCTTGAGAACCGGAGTTATGCCTGACGGTCTCAGAATCGGCCAAGTCACGCCTTTACTAAAAAAAACGGGCTCTGACACAAACAATCTGAATAACTTCTAACTCATCTCCAACCTCCCTCTCCTAGCTAAAATCCAGGAAAGATGTGTTCTCCTCCAACCTACTCAACACATGGACAGCACCAACCTTCTAGACCCTCACCAATAGGGTTTCAGAAAAGGCTGCAGCACAGAGACAGCGATCCTAAATGTCATAGACAATATACACAAGTTACTCGATAGGGACCAATGCTGCCTACTCATACTCCTAGACCTATCGGCAGCCTTCAAAACGGTTGACCACAAACTAGTCATTAAGGTACTTCAAGAAAGGGTAGAAGCGGAAGCTGTGGTCTTACAATGGTTCACCTCTTTTCTACAGAACTGCACCCAAAGAATAAAAATTAAAAACTTCTCGTCTGACCTACTCCCCGTTAACAGAGGTGTCTCTCAAGGATCAGTTCTCTCCCCGCAACTATATGGAACCCCTTAACACCATACTCAAAAAATCCAACATTCCTTTCCACCTCTATGAGAACGATATCCAGATCTATCTCGAAACCTCCTCCATTGATGACATCCAGAGACTGAACGACACTCTAAGAGAAGTCCAACACTGGCTATCACTCAACCACCTGAAACTTAACCAGGACAATACGGAAATCCTCCTAATTTCCAACAAGGTGGAAAACCCACAAATGACAGAATGGCTAAAAGCTATAGATGCTCTCAACTGCAATCTCACCCTGGCCGATTCCGTAAAATCGCTGGTAATCACTCTGGACCCAAAATTAGACATGGTCAAACACATCAGGAACACCGCAAAGAGCGCCTTCCTTAACCTTAAACTACTCAACAAAATAAAACCCTTCATCCCTCCTAACGACCTCAAACAAGCCACTCAATCCCTGGTGTTGTCCAGACTGGACTACGGGAATGCTGTCAGGGTTCACGCGTGCAGCGCCTACCTTACCTGCAAAACTACACTTCCCAGAAGGCTTGTTGGGGGATGGGGATTTAGGTGCCGGCAGCGCACAGGATGTAGCGCATTATTCTGAGTTTGTGGCGTCTTCGCTCTCTCGGCTGAGAGAGCACGGAAGCAAGGTAGCATCGTGGGGTTTCTCTGGCGTCCTTGAATTACCCCGTTTAAACAACAAAGAAAAAACCAAAGATACTGTGAGGACGGAAGGGGAGCTCTCTCCTGTTGAATACTTAGAGCGGAATACGGCGGTAGGCAAAGCCGCGTATTACCGTTCTTCCAGGGGCATATGCGCTTCAGTATTTGTTCTTATGTGCTTCTACATTTGGGGAATGCGCATCGGAGTACGGCGGTGGGCTAAGCCGCGTACTTCCGTGTGTGTAAGTTCTCGGATCCCTGGCAAGATTTCACACAGCGGAGTACGGCGGTAATCAGAGCCGCGTATTGCTGTGTGTGTTCTATGGTGTACATGTAAACTTTTGGACCCAGCAGAATACGGCGGTGAAGCAAACCACGTATTACCGTTTGGAGCGGATTATCAAAGCTGAGATAGCTTACAATGTTGGAAAGCGGTGAGGAGTAACCGCTATTGACGATTGTACGGCTGTTGAAACGCTTCTCTTTCTTTTCCCTGGATGACTACAGTTTTCTTTATTGCAGAACATTGAATCTAAACACTCTATTGGAAATCACTATGTTCTAGTTTGGAGAGGTGAATCTAACCTCGGGTGCCTATGTGTTTCTAGCGTCTTGGCTATGCACCAGAAAAGGGGGACCCTGTCACTATTGGATGTATAATAGTTTTGAAAGACAATTGCTATTATTATTCATGACATGAGGTCCTGCGGAGATCTATAGCTCATAGAGAATGCTATCTTTGGGGTATGTATGAGTGAGCACATTGTATGTGGAGAATCGCGTGAATGCGGTGGCTGGATATAACACTTATGATTATTTTCCTTTCCTTTAGCTCTATATCGGGCGTTCGGAAAGGTGTTATGATACCCAATGGAAATGCCATCAGCTGTAGCTAGATTCAGGTATGCAGTAAGATTCCCAGAGAGAGATTACTGAGAGTAGACTGTTGTTGGTATTAATCATTTGCATTTCTTGTTACAGGTTCTTTTCCGACGTTGTCCCTTCCCTTCTCCTTTCCCTCGCCTGATCAGTCGAGCACCCGGTGCATATCCTCTATCTGGGTGCTGGTAAGATCAGGAGGTGGACCTTCCTTTCTACTGCGACTGGATCCTGCAGAGCTGGGCCTGACAGAATAATGCGCCCACGTATTTAGCTCTGCCCGATTCAGACTGGTGGAAGGAATGGCTACCATGGAAGATGTCCTCCAAGCGTTAGTCCTGATACAACAGGAATTAGCATCCTCAAAGGCTGAAACCGCATCACTAAGAGAGAAAGTAGAAAGGCTATCTAGGAATCCTTTTGATGTAAACCCCATAGCTTCACAAATGCAGGTCACAGTGCCTCCCCCCATACCTTTAGCTAGTCCCGAGAGATACGCAGGGGATTCAGCTAAAGTGCAGGTGTTTCTAACACAGATTAGCATTTGCAATATCTTACTTGATTGGGGATGCAGCCAATTGGGCTGTTCCGTTAGTCAGAAACAATGATGCGATACTGTCAAACTGGGCAGCATTCAGGGCGGAGTTTGAGAGGGTTTTCGATCGTAGGGCGACCACTTTTAGTGCAGACAGAGAACTATTGGAGCTTAAACAAGGGAGAAGCGACCTAGTTACTTATTTGACTAAATTCAACAGATTGGTGGCCGAAACGGCATGGCTTGAGGAAAAAAGGATGTCTTTGTTTTATCAAGGACTCAGGGAAGAGTTGAAGGATGTTTTGGCACAGATTGACCCACAACCCACGAATTGTATAGATATGGTTAACTTGATGTTACGGTTGGATGGTAGAATGACGGAGAGAGGGGGAGAGAAAAAGAAATGGGAGCGGGGCTATTATAGATCAGAGAAGCCCCAACGTGGAGCTATGAATAGCCCAGAGACATCGGCTGAACCAATGGACATAGGGGTGGTTCGCACACCTTTATCTAAGGATGAAAGGGATAACAGGAGGGTACACGGGTTATGTATGTATTGTGGAAAAAAGGGTCACTACGTCAGGGACTGCCCCACTAAACCTAAGGTTTCCGAGGCTTGGTCTCGGGGTAAACGGGTGGCCGTGTCCTCTTCAAGTTCCGTCATCCCTTCAGGGGTTTCTTCTGGTCAGGGTGGGGATAAAAGGTGGCAACTGCTAGATACTGCATCACACATAGTGATTCCTATGGATCTTGCTTATCGCGATCAGTCCCACACAGTGCAAGCAATGTTGGACTCCGGTGCAACTGGTAATTTTATAGACAGTGGGATGGTTACACACATTGGGTTACAGAGAGTGAGCAGACAAACTGCGGAAGAGGTGTTTGCAGTAGATGGTAAACCCCTGAAATCAGGTTTGGTTACTGAACAAACAGAACACGTTCTTATGACGTTCAACATGCCTAATGCAAAACATACTGAGGAATTGTCTCTGAACATAATAGAAGCCCCACAGTATGAGGTTATCCTGGGGATGCCGTGGTTATGTCACCACAACCCCACTATTGATTGGAAGGGTAAATCTATCCAGCTTCTCTCGGATGGGTGCCAAAACCATTTAGAGTCTGAGACTAGCTCACCTGTTGGGGCCTTAATACACCCGTATGTGGTAGCCACGGAAGCCGAGAAAGATGTGGCCTTACCAGTAGAATACTCTCAGTTTAAGGACGTTTTTAGTGAAGTGGAGGCGGAACAATTGCCTCCCCACCGAGAGTTTGATTATAGAATAGATCTAGTGGAAGGAGCTACATTGCCTGCCTGTAGAGTGTATGCGTTATCTGAACCAGAAACTAAACATCTGCGCAAATATCTGGTTCACTATTTAAAGATAGGGTTCATTAGGCCATCCAGGTCACCAGCTGCGTCCCCGCTTTTTAAAAAATTTCCAAAGCTAATGGGGATTTACGGGCTTGTGTGGATTATCGCGTGCTGAATAAGAATACTGTGAGAAACAGGTACCCCCTGCCCCTCATTTCAGTGTTGCCTGATCAGGTGAGGGGAGCCCGGATATACACTCGGCTAGATTTGAGAGATGCATATCATTTGGTACGCGTCAGGAATGGGGATGAATGGAAAACAGCGTTTAAGACACGTTACGGACTCTTCGAATATACTGTAAAGCCGTTCGGCCTTTGCAACGCCCCGGCGGCATTCCAGTATTTTCTTAATGATGTGCTAAAAGACTTTGTGGATTTGTTTGTTGTGGTGTATATTGATGACATCCTAATATACTCCGAAACGGTAGAAGAACATGGCAGTCATGTGATAAGAGTGTTGTCCAGGTTGCATACACACAAACTCTTCAGCAAGCTGAGTAAATGTGAGTTTGGGGTGAGACAAGTGGAATTCCTGGGGGTAATGCTTTGTCCAGAGGGGTTACACATGGCAGAAAGAAAGGTGCTAGCGGTACGGGATTGGCCAACCGAATGTGCGCGATGTGCAGAGTTTCCTAGGCTTCACAAACTACTACCGGAGGTTCATTCTCCATTTCTCCCACATAGCAGCACCTATCACCAGGCTGCTTAGGAAGGGGAGTGTCTTTCAATGGACTAGCGAAGTGGAGGAAGCATTTCTGTATCTAAAGAACACTTTCACTGAAGCCCCAGTGCTTGCACATCCACGACCAGAACATCCTTTTGTGATAGAGGCCGATGCCTCAGATGATGCCCTTGGGGCAATCATGTCTCAGAGGAATCCAAGCACAGGACAGCTCCATCCCGTAGCCTATATGTCTAAAAAATTGAATCCTGGGGAAAGAAACTATACAATTGCCGAAAAGGAGTTGTTGGCCATCAAAAAGGCCTTTGAGGAATGGAGGCATCAACTGTTGGGGGCTAGCCACCCTGTCACAGGATACACGGATTATAGAAATCTGCAGTATATGAAATCTGCACGACACCTTTCTCAGAGGCAAATGAGATGGATGTTGTTTTTCGCAGGGTATGATTTTATTATTACTTTTCGGCCAGGGGCGGAAAACCGCAAGGCCGATTCTTTGTCCAGACAGAAAACTGAGGGGTTCCCTCTTCATGGAGTTAAGACTGAGGCAATCATCGAACCCTCTAAGGTGCTGTGTGTAGTCCGAGTGGAAAACTTCTTGGAAGAAGTGAGAAAACATAAGGCCTTTTCCGTATGGGAAAAATGGGCTGCAGAAAACCCAGAACGCACCCTGAGACAAGGACTGCCTTTCTATAGAAACAGATTGTTCCTTCCCACGGTCAAACTCCAAAAAAAGGCTTTTCTATGGTGTCATGTGTCTCCTTTAGCCGGTCACCCGGATATAAGAAAAACTCAGCAGTTACTCCAAAGACATTTCTGGTGGACCACTTTAAATCCTGACGTTGCCTCTTGGGTGTCCCAGTGTGAAGAGTGTGCCAGAGCAAAAAACCAAACCATTGGCAGGAAGGGGAAACTCATTCCTCTACCCACACCACAATATCCCTGGCAACATATCAGTTTGGATTTTGTCACTGGTTTGCCCATGGAGAAAGGGTTTTCTGCTATTTTAGTGGTAGTAGATGGGCTTTCCAAGATGGGGCATTTCATTCCTTGTGTAAACCTCCCTACCGCTGGTCAAACAGCGCAGCTATTGTTGGCAAACATCGTCAAACTCAATGGACTGCCTGAGGCCATAGTATCCGACAGGGGCCCCCAGTTCGTTGCCAGGTTCTGGAATTTATGGTGCAAAGCCATGCACATTGCATCCTCACTGTCAATGAGTTTTCACCCACAGACTGACGGGGAAACAGAACGGTTGAACCAAACTCTAAAGAAATACCTCAGGTGTTACGCAAGGGAGGCCCAGGAGTCATGGGTTGACATGTTGTGGATGGCGGAATTGGCCTATAACAATGCTTGGCATAGTTCCGTCGGGTTGTCTCCTTTTTATGCCAATTATGGGTACGATACCCGGATCCTACCGGTTACCATTCCTGAGGAAGTGGTAAATCAGCCCATGGTACTGGCTCACATGCGGAAGCTCCGCTCAATACAGAGCAAGGTCAGGAAGCACCTGGTTAAGGCCAAGAAGGCCTATAAAAAGTGGGAGGACCGTCATAGGCAGGAGGGGCCGCAATACAAGGTGGGTGACAAGGTGTGGTTGTCCACCAAAAACATTCGATTTAAATTGCGCAGAATTTTCCATCCAAGATATATAGGTCCATACGCCATAGTGCGGATACTCAATCCTGTCACTTATCGGTTGAAGCTGCCTGGTTCCCTTCGCATCCACCCTGTGTTTCATTGGAATCTCCTGAAGCCTGCTTTGGGGGCGCGGCGGTTCGCTCCACCTCCGGTGATGTGCGACGGGGGTATGGAATACGAAGTACGGAGCATACGGGATTCCAAGATGAGACGTGGAGTGTTGTGGTACTTGGTGTCCTGGAAGGGCTACTCTGCGGAGGATGATTCCTGGGTACCGTGGCAGAACGTACACGCTCCTTTGGCAGTCCGTTCCTTCCATAGACAGTTCCCGTTGAAACCTGGGCCTAGGTGGCGCTAGGCGAGGGGGACCTACTGTCAGGGTTTGTGCGTGCAGCACCTACCTTACCTGCAAAACTACACTTCCCAGAAGGCTTGTTGGGGGATGGGGATTTAGGTGCCGGCGGCGCACAGGACGTTGCGCAATATTCTGAGTTTGTGGCATCTTCGCTCTCTCGGCTGGGAGAGCACGGAAGCAAGGTAGCGTCGTGGGGTTTCTCTGGCGTCCTTGGATTACCCCGTTTAAACAAGAAAGTAAAACCCAAAGATACTGTGAGTACGGAAGGGGAGCTCTCTCCTGTTGAATACTTAGAGCGGAATTCGGCGGTAGGAAAAACCGCGTATTACCTTTCTTCCAGGGGCATATGCGCTTCAGTATTTGTTCTTATGTGCTTCTACATTTGGGGAATGCGCAGCGGAGTACGGCGGTAGGCTAAGCCACGTACTTCCATGTGTAAGTTCTCGGATCCCTGGCAAGATTTCACACAGCGGAGTACGGCGGTAATCAGAGCCGCGTATTGCCGTGTGTGTTCTATGGTGTACATGTAAACTTTTGGACCCAGCGGAATACGGTGGTGAAGCAAACCACGTATTACCGTTTGGAGCGGATTATCAAAGCAGAGATAGCTTACAATGTTGGAAAGCGGTGAGGAGTAACCGCTATTGACGATTGTACAGCTGTTGAAACGCTTCTCTTTCTTTTCCCTGGATGACTACAGTTTTCTTTATTACGGAACATCGAATCTAAACACTCCATTGGAAATCACTATGTTCTAGTTTGGAGAGGTGAATCTAACCTCGGGTGCCTATGTGTTTCTAGCGTCTTGGCTATGCACCAGAAAAGGGGGACCCTGTCACTGTTGGATGTATAATAGTTTTGAAAGACAATTGCTATGATTTTTCATGACATGAGGTCCTGCGGAGATCTATAGCTCATAGAGAATGCTATCTTTAGGGTATGTATGAGTCAGCACATTGTATGTGGAGAATCGCTTGAATGCGTTGGCTGGATATAACACTTATGATTATTTTCCTTTCCTTTAGCTCTATATTGGGCATTCGGAAAGGTGTTATGATACCCAATGAAAGTGCCATCAGCTGTAGCTAGATTCAGGTATGCAGTAAGATTCCCAGAGAGAGATTACTGAGAGTAGACTGTTGTTGGTATTAATCATTTGCATTTCTTGTTACTGGTTCTTTTCCCATGCTGTCCCTTCCCTTTTCCTTTCCCTCGCCTGATCAGTCAAGCACCCGGTGCATATCCTCTATCTGGGTGCTGGTAAGATCAGGAGGTGGACCTTCCTTTCTACTACGACTGGATCCTGCGGAGCTGGGTCTGACAAATTCAACCCTCACAGAATCAGCAAAATCTCACTTAACTCCCCTCGGATCAACTCTGAACGCAGCAGCTAGAATGGTCACCGGAGTAAAGAAATACAAACACATCTCACCGGCACTCAAAGAGCTAAAATGGCTCCCAATCCATATGCGTGCCAACTTCAGAACTGTCTGTCTCACTCACAAAGCTCTGCACACAGGGAAACCTGCCTACCTGGCCTCCAAACTCAAGAAGGCTGGTCAGACAAGAAGCTTCAGGAGTACCAACACTCTTCTCCTCATCCCTCCAAAAACTCGCAAACAAAAAACTGCAATTCGATCCTTCTCAGGTAACGCGCACAAAATCTGGAACTCCTTCCCTGTACACATCAGGACTACCCCCTCCTTTTTAAAATTCAAAAGGCAGCTTAAAGACCTCTTCCTCAACCAATCCCCCCCCAAATGGATAGCTACCGCCCAACACAGAAGCTTGCCCATAGCAGTTTACAGACACGTTGACTTTAAGACTTCTATCTCACCCTCCTCCCGACTCCCTCCTCTATTCCCCCCTCCTTGAACTAGTCTCGCCACGAGGCTATGTGCTCATTACGGTGATATTATGTGATGCATCATAAATCATTGCGTATACCACTGTCATAATGTGTGATTTCCTCGATACTAATGCTGTAAAGCGCTCCGATACCGTGGGTCTGGCCAGCGCTATATAAAACTTCTACATAAATAAATAAATAACGTTTTTGGGTGATGTCTTTGAATACGTTATGGGATCATTTGCCTTACAGGGAGCTTGCCTTGTATATGATGGCAAGGGCTTGTCTGTAGTTCATTTAAGCAGGCAATGGATTATGAGGGGAACCTCTGGGACATCACGCCATTGATAGACAACTAAATGGAAGCCTTATGGAAATCATGACATAGACAGGCCATTGGTGAAACATGGTGACATTATCTGGTTCATGAGAGGCTGGAGGCTGGCCGATGGGGGGCACATGTGACACATCTGAGAGGGACTGACCCATTGGTGATATGTCTGGGGCACATCATGGCATTGAATTGCCTAAGCAAAATTTCTTGGGGGCATCATATTTCATACAGGCATGAAGCACACCATTACAGTGATTTGTATCCAGATGAGCTATTGGACCATATCAAAACATTAAGGTGTGCCTAGATGTCAAGCTCAAATCATGTAATTAATTATTGGTTGTCAGATTCCATATCCACATCATAGCACTAAAAGTCCTATGGGGGAACCTTCTTCAATCAATTAATCAATCAATCAATCAATTAATAAATCAAGGTTCTTATAGAGCACGTCTACTCACCCATGAGGGCCTCAAGGAAGTGGGTGGGGGGGAGAGATTTTCAGTCGAAGTGTCAGGTCCTGAGGTCCTTCCTGAATTGCAAGAGCGATGGTGATTGCCAGAGGTGCAGAGACAGGGAGTTCCAGGTCTTCACAGCGCGGCAGGAGAAGGATCTTCCCCCAACAGTGGTCTTGCGGAATTTTGGGATTGTGGCCAGGGACAGTTGGGCAGGGAGTGGAGATGTCTAGTGGGATTGTAGAAGGAGAGGCAATGGTTAAAGTATGCAGGTCCGTCATTGTGGAGGGCTTTGCTGGTGTGTGTGAGGATCTTGAAGGTAATTCTTTTGTTGATAGGTAGCCAGTGAAAGTCTCTCAGGTGGCCAGTGATGTGGTTGCGGCATGGGATGTTCAGGATGAGTCTGGGGAGGTGTTTTAAATGTTCTGCAGTTTCTGTAGCTGTTTCTGGGTGGTGCTGGTGTAGAGTGTGTTGCCGTAGTCGAGTTGGCAACTGATGGGTGACTGTTTTCCTGGACTCGTGGGGATCCAATTGAAGATCTTATGAAGCAGGCAGAGTGTGTGGTAGCAGGAGGACGAAAGTGTTGATTTGGCGGTTCATTGAGAGCGAGGTGTCCAGAATGAAGTTTTTGCCCATGTACTGGGGGTGTGGGGAATTCAGAGCGCAGCGGGCCACCAGGAGTCATCCCAGGCAGAGGGGCGGAGCCCAGGATGAGGACTTCGGTGTTGTATGAGTTAAGCTTATGATACTGGAGGTACCCGGCATACCACTTCATGAATTTGTTTATGGAGAACCACCTTTGGGAAATATTGATATTGACTTATGATATGGGTGTCAATTGAGTCAGTAGGCGATGTGGTGGCGCCTCATGATATTGAAGAGCATACAAGGTGTGTTTGAGTAAAGTTTTAGCGTTACTTGACATATATAAGTACTTACACCACACTCTAGTATTCACTAAAATATGATGGAAAGTAACAGGATTACAATAGCTGCCACATTATAAGACGCCTAATTGCTTGATGGCAATAATTTGCCTATGATACGGACTAGTAGGAAAATGATTGACATAACTGTGTTGCACATAATAACTCTACAGGAAAACGTGCTATACCTAGACAAAATAGGTGACATTATTCAAAGAAGCTGTGAGAAAAAATTAATTTCTAACTGAAAGTGACAATTCGATATTTTTAGACAAAATGTATGAATTCACAAAGGAGTTCATACACATGTTTGAGTGACAACTCATAACGATACTGTTTAGTGCTGAAGCTATAGCACATGTTTTGTACAATTTTGTATCTAGGTAGTTATTTCACTATTCATAGAGAAAGCTTTCTATTATCTGGTTTTATTTCATTTTCTGACATCTCCATCATTGTATATAACAGATGGTTTAGGAATGCAGCTCTAAGGTCAACGCAGCCAGTCTCTGATTGTAGATTGGTCAAACTAAGATGGTGGAGTTCTAGAAAGCTCTCAGATGGAGCTCATATTGCTAGTGCCATAAAAAGACATGGCAAGCTTTCCACGCCCTACCAATGGCTTCATCATGACACAAGATTTCCCAGATTCCACGAATATCCTCCTTGATGCTACACCTGCAACCATGACCGCGATTGGCACCTAACTGACTGGTTTACAAGGCTGAGAGCTCTGTGGCTCTGCAGTTGCCACTTGGATGCCCTCCTCCTTGGCACAGCCCTACCTGAGCATTTGTATCAATAACAACACCTGATCAGGCTAGGGGATATGACTCTCATATGGTTCTCTGCCAGCCTTGTGTAATCTCCGAGATGCCTTGTGCAGCTTTGGCACTACCCAGTGGATCCTACGAGGAATTTCAATGGATGGATCCCAGTGCCAAAAAACCCCTGTGTATGGAAAATTGAGCACTCAAAGACTCAATCAGAGAGGAGCTCCCTTGCTCCCCCTAACTACCTCCTGTTGGAGCCAGCAGCACCCAAGCTGTTATTGAGTATAATAAATCATTCTATTATGCGATGGCCACATTGTCTCTCACCCTAATTGTAAAAACTAGAGTGCACGGAGATCTGCCAAATGTCCCACCACCTACTCCTCTCTCAAATGATCACAAGAGTTTTTGGCAGCCATCTTTTGCAAGGAATGTTGCTCTCACATAATACTTAAGTCTTGTGCCTGTACTGAAATACCTAATCTTAAGGTGTCATTGTTTTTTAATCAAGATTTTGTTGAAACTATTTTAGAGTAAACAACTGTTGTGCAGTAAGAATCTGTTCTGAAACCTTTTTGAAACTGTTCATATGTAAATTGTTTGTATACTGTCTGACATTGTTCTTATGCAAAACCCTCTGACACACGTTTGGTCCTATTCATGCAATACAAAATTCAAAATAAATGGATGCATAATTTGCTGGATAGGTGGATGTCTTAGTCCTGAGATTATACCTAAATTTTTTGAAATGCACTAGGAATAGGTAGGTATGTAATGATAATGTATCATGCATACATGTCTATTTTGCACCTCAACCTATTTTACCCTGATATTACAACATATATGTATATGGTGCAAATGTATATATACAGTATAAAGCGAAGCTCCTGCCAAGATGAAAGCAGCCTAACTCCACTTACTTGCCCCCAGACAGAGCTGAAGAGTCGAAATGTATCATGCAACAGGTTTAGTAAATATTGGAACTTCTTGTCTTCATAGTCAAAGCGGCTTCCAAAGACAACGGAACAGATGACGTTGGAGACAGCCCGGCTCAGGAAAAAGGTGGGATCGAAAGGCAAGCCTGTGACAGATAGAGATTTAAGTTATTTGGAATATACCTGCATTATGAAAAATCATTTGGTAAATTGATTCAATGCAATAGTGAATGTTTAAATTCGCAGCAAAGGGGTATTGGCGATTAAGTGTAAAACATAGTGGACAATATGCTGTAAGACAAGCTTCAGAAGATAAGAATAAAGGTTCAGCTTCTGAGCAGCTGAATCAAGAGACAAATACAATAAGCATAGATTGATTCAAACATTAGAAGAGTCTATTATGTGCACTGAAGATATCCCATTCAAGATATTTCTGCATGCAACATTACACAGCCTAGTTTCACAGTAGCACATTCAATTCCTATACGCACTTGCCTAAAATTGAGGAGCCCAATAAGAACCATGAAATTGCAAGTATGAAGAAGCTGTGTAACCACATATATCTGTTTTGTGTGTGTGTGTTTTGTATATGTGTGTGTGTATGTGCATGCTTGTTTGCATTTAGGAGTTAGCAAGTCATTTGAAAGTAGGGGAAGTGAATGCTGGGTACATGTTTTGAAATACGCCTTTATTTATTTTTTATTTTTATTTTATTTGAAAAGTTTTATATAGCGCTGGCTAGACCCGGAGGTATCAGAGCGCTTTACATGAGGACAAACATTGTTTCAGAGCATAGTTACAAGTTACATGAGTTGCTGGTGCGAAGTTACATGCATTAAAAACATAGATGTAAGGAAAAAAAGCAGGCAAGGGGAGAGAGATTCAGGAGAGAGAGGATAGGAGCAGGGGAGGTAGACCAAGAATGAGAGAGGGAAAGAGGTGGGGAGGGTGAAGGAAAACACAACAGGGAGATGAGGAGAAACAGTGTCTGACGTCCGGTGTGCTGTGATCCCAGTGGAAGAGGTATCATTCCCACACTTCCTCTGTGTGTGGTTCCCTTTGCACTGTGGACTCTCTCAGAGGGGTCTCTGAAACTCCAGGGCATAAATAATGGATCCCGCCCCAACAAGGGGCAAAGAGGGGTGCCATTCCACAACTCCGCTGTGTGTGGCTCCCTTGACGCTGTGGACTCTCTCAAGGGGGTCCCTGAGACTCCTGGGTATAAATGCTGGATCCCTCCCCAACAAGGGGAGAAGGAGTGCTTTGGCAAAGGGCACACACAATGGTGGGTAACACATAGTTACATCTGTTACAGTTACAGTTACCAGTATATGCTTAGGAGAGAAACGTGAGCTTACACAATAATATAAGATATTAGCGCGTAGCATATCCAAGACACACATCATATGGGGAATGGAAGGTAGTGGGGGAAAGGTAAACAGGAGAGGAAAGTAGACAGAGTCAGGTAGATCTGAGGGGGGGAAAGTACTCCAGGGGGAACAAAGCAGTCAAAGCAGTCGAGAAGAGAGACAGATAAAACCGTGAAGAACCGTGAAAAACAATGTCCGATGTCCGGCTGGGTAGGTGACGGCAGAGGGGGTGTCCCAGAGCCAGACTCTGCTATAGCTGCATAGGACAGCTCCACCAGGCAGCGGCCAAGGGTACTCGGGCTCCGCGGTAAGTACACACAGTTTAAAGTTTCAGCCCGTGGGGCATCATCATAGTTCCATAGAACGCCTGAGCTTGTTCATCACTTTAAAATCATGTTTGTGTTTGCAAACGTGTGCGCCTGTGGATATATGTTTTTTAAGGAGGACTGATGATCTGCGGCTACCGGTGGCCTTGACTTTCCTAAATTTGTACCAAGAGACATGATTGAGGGATGCCAGGGGCAAAATACTGCTTTGACCCACCCAGTAGCACCACCCAGACATTAATGGTTGTTATGGTTCCTCATGACATAGTCTGACATTTGACGGTCATCTGGGATATTTCAAGGCATTCTTTGAGTGATGCAAGATGCCCAAGGCACATAATAGCATTGACAGCAAATGCGTTAGTGTCTGGTGCACTTTATGAAACTGACTAGCATATAAGGGATGCCTGGAGCACATCATTGATATCTCTTTTCTGTGGAGCTGGCACCTGAGGAAGATGATGGTGTTGATTGCTTGTGAAGGAAATTCTGATATCATGACATTTTGCCGGTGTAAAGAAACACTGATGTATATCATGATATTAACTAACCTATGAGGTGGCTGGCTGGACTATTTCATCACAATGAGCTGTCTTGTTGAGGATTCATGGACACACAATGACTTAGATGGACCTTCATGGATGCCTGGAGTGCATATTAGCATTAATTGTTTCAGTTTGGGGATGCCTCTGTTGCATCACGGTAATATCAGTCCTATGGTTTGATATTAGAGGCACCTCATGGTATTTATTGGCTGACATGTGGGAAGATGCCTCGAGTATATCTTAGCTAATACTGCACTATGGCAGACTAGCTGGAGGACATTGCAATATTGATTGTTCTTTAGAAAGACTTCACAGCTTTAACATGTCACTGTCTGGAGATTGAAGAGATGGTTGAGTTGAATTATGAAATTGGCTGCTAAGGTGGGACACCTTTCTTAATTATAGCACTAATTGATCTTTTGGGGAATAAGTGGTGCAGGTCATAATATTGACTCACTAATAAGCAGTGTTAGTGCACACCATACATTGGAGATAGAATCATATATAAATATAGGGCCCAAGTCACAAAAGCATTTTCGGCCATCACAGACAGTTTAAAGCCAAAAATACCTCAGGTAAGACCACTAAGAATTCCCAAAAGGATTCCTGGAAGGATTAAATGGATTTACATACGGATTTCTTCACCATAAATGCAGAGAAATCTGCAGTGGTAAATCCCACGCAAAAGGTGGCAAATGAATGTTGCAAGGAAGGGTTTGCCTTGTAAGTAGCGAGCACCCACAATTTTGCATACTTGTGAGCACTAACAAACTGATATCCAACCCCTTCCCACATTGGAAATATTTGTTAAGTTCCTCCACCCCATGCTGGAATAACTCCCCTTTTTGGATTAAATTCACTCCCAGATATCCAGGGGTGTCAGGGAAGGGCTTTCTCTATAGGGTCCCTGAGGATAATATTGTGTGGTTGCACAGCGTGACTCAATTCCCCTGTGCACAACACTATGCTATGTAGAATTATGAGCAGTGGGAATAGGAGCATGGGGGAGACATGACATTCCTAGTAGGATCTTATAATCAAAAAAGGGGGCTAGAAGGAGTAGTCATCCATTCTTCTTCCTAATTATATGTCTTGAATCATAAGGGAATGGATCACTTGTAACTGGAAATAGGGGTCAATTTGAGAGCAAATGCAGCCCCCAGGGGCCTCTGGGTACATAATGCACCACGTATTTTTCTAAAAGATTTAGCATTCCGTAAGGATTGGTCTGCGATATCGTGGAAGTGCACAAGAGATTACCTTGTGTTGATAATAAAAACAGCCACAAGACTGACCGATGCCCTAACTATCAAAATTCAACTATATGAAACCAAGATCAAGAACATGGTTCAATTATCAATCTACAAAAAAAGACTTGAGGAAATCAACAAAGACATGAACGAGACCAAGGAGTACATAACCAACAATAAAATACAGAAATTGGGAAAAGATCTCAAACGTTTCTCCATGGAGAAAATGCACCCATACAGCAAGGAAGACTACGAAATACCAGATTATCAGTCTGATACCGATAATAGCGGGTCATCAATTGACAGCTCCGACTGGAACAATGGAGAGACAAGACCACAAAGAAGGAACCGAGGTACCTACAGACGTCAACAACAGCGGAGACCAAATTTCTGGCGGACTCCCCAATATGGAAACCAACAACCACTCCCCTTCCAACCATATACACCAAACTTCCAAGGTTGGATGAATCCATTTACCCCAGGACCCCCACCTATGGGCCATTACCTAGGACCATATATGCAACAACCGTCTTTTTTAGGACGTGGCCAGACAAACCAGAGAGGACGGAGAAAAGGAGTGATGTGGACAGACCAAGAAAGGCAAGTCCAAACCAGGAACATGTCCAACATGTCCAAGGAGAAACCAGGAACGAGCACGACTCGCTCGTAATTAATCTAACTGATACAGTTCTGACAGAGGTACAAGAAAAGGTACTCAATAAAGGACTCGGGTATGTACCAACACCAAACCTAGATATCTTCAAGATAAAATGTGAAGCCGCCGAATTTTGCAGAAAGCTAAAACTCAAAGCCTTCTTCTCGAATAAAGATACTGAGGATAAAGTAGGTGACACACCATTACGCCTTAAATCCACCTTCTGCCCACCAAATCACCAAGTTCCCATCGAACTCCAGACATTTGAACAAGCAATAATGAAGGAAATCGGTGAACTGACAGAATCGACAAAAAAACCATTCATGAATCTAACAAGAGTTGAAAAACAAGCTCTGGAATCTTTGAAAAATGCCACAGACATGATAATAAAACCAGCAGACAAGGGAGGAGGAATCGTCCTAATAAGTAAAGATGGCTACAATCAACAATGCCTAAACCTACTATCCGACGAAAAATTCTACACAATTATCACAACAGATCCGACTGCAAGATTACAACAAACCATTAAGATCATGGTAGAAGAAGCCGAAATTAACAGGTGGATATCGCAGAAAGAAGCAGACTTTCTAAAGACTACATCCCCGAAAATACCATACTTCCATATACAGAAATAGTTTTTTCATAGCGCATCATATATTTTAAAAGTTAGCTTTATGTAAAAATAGCTTCTATTTAAATTAAAACCATACTTTTTAGAGCCAAACAAGTCATACACAAAGCGAGTCTTTTTTCGACTCATACAAACAATGACGATTAAAGTCCTTCCTCAATCTCCATGAAGAACGAGTACAAAACGGCAAAAACACGGGATCTCGTTCAGTACGAGCCCTGCAAGCCAGCGTCAGCACAAGTTGTGCGGAGCCCACAAAGGAGGTACGAAGGAAGAATCTCGGAAATGACAACCAGCCCTGCAGCCTTCGATTACAACACGGTATTTAAACCCACCCTACCCCCACCTATCCCAGCCCTATCCCGTTTCTACTTGCAGGCAAAACGCGCTTACGGTGGCAAGGCAGCAGCCGCAATACGGACGCGCCCAAAAAGGTAACTGACGATGTTTTCTTCTCGTCTCTGTTGTTAAGTGCAAAATTCCGCCTTCTGTTTATTTCATACTTTTGGCAAAGCGATCTGTCATTCTAAATGCCATGTACTCCAACATTACAGGTTACTGTACATCTTTAATCACCATTGACATAGCGAGACCTTCATACCTTCTCCCCCCAACCCCAGCTCGGAACTCAGATTCTGTGTATTCTAATAACCAAAAGATGCGAAATGCTGAGATCGCTTTCCTGATTACAGTAAAGACTTGCCATTTTTGAGTTTGCTTTACAGTACAGTATTGTAAAGAATTGCCATTTTCTATACGACATCTGCTGAATATTCATCATGATTGGTGTACATTTCATTGTACTGTCTCGTTTTGTTTTGTTTTATTTAATTTTATACTTATTGTTTAGTGTACTTGTTCCCCCTTTTTGTAGGAAAAGAATAACCTTAAGACACTGATATATTCAATATCTCTGAACTGGAGAATACCGGTTCACACTTTCACTAGGTCCTGAGGAATGCCCAACGACCCCCTCCAGGGGCGCCAGAAGGGCAGAAACATGTCGACCACATTTTTTTGATTTGGACACCTAAAGTGCTGGGGTTACATAATTTGACCCACTGCACCACCCTTGTTTTTAGAAGTCTACCAATACACCTGACGGAATAAATTTTGCTTTTGAAGGAAGTACTGGCAAGACATTTTTAAAGCCAATTTTTCACGTTATTTTGCACTTTTTTGCACCAATATTTCTGATCACTACTGTGAAGTAGCGGTTGCCTCCAGGTGGAGGAAGCATAACACAAGAGACCCGATGATAATGCTTACACGTATTCAAAAGGCGGAAAACCAAGATACACCGCTAATACCATCACAAATACGTGATTGAGGGTTCTCATAATACCTATTTTGGTATTAGTGGTTCAGACAACGACCCAAAAGACCCCTATTTCCAGTTACAAGTGATCCATTCCCTTATGATTCAAGACATATAATTAGGAAGAAGAATGGATGACTACTCCTTCTAGCCCCCTTTTTTGATTATAAGATATTAAGCAGCGCACAGCTGTGGGAGCATCACTAACTACCTCCCTTAGCAAAGGAACCAGAACTTTGCTTATAATCCCAACATTTTCTAGACACTAACCTCAAACCTACTTTGCCAACCATGGCCGAAAATCTAGGTTTGAGTTACTCAGCGGATGAAATAAATGCAATTCTTTCCTTACCATCACTACTTCAGAATAACGATCTCACCCAAACATTAGAACAAAATACGGACTGGGAAGAACTTTCTGAGCTGAAAAAGGAGCAAATAAGGACTGCTATTCACGGCATCATAATGACCGAATATTTGAGAGCAAATGCAGCCCCCAGGGGCCTCTGGGTACATAATGCACCACGTATTTTTCTAAAAGATTTAGCATTCCGTAAGGATTGGTCTGCGATATCGTGGAAGTGCACAAGAGATTACCTTGTGTTGATAATAAAAACAGCCACAAGACTGACCGATGCCCTAACTATCAAAATTCAACTATATGAAACCAAGATCAAGAACATGGTTCAATTATCAATCTACAAAAAAAGACTTGAGGAAATCAACAAAGACATGAACGAGACCAAGGAGTACATAACCAACAATAAAATACAGAAATTGGGAAAAGATCTCAAACGTTTCTCCATGGAGAAAATGCACCCATACAGCAAGGAAGACTACGAAATACCAGATTATCAGTCTGATACCGATAATAGCGGGTCATCAATTGACAGCTCCGACTGGAACAATGGAGAGACAAGACCACAAAGAAGGAACCGAGGTACCTACAGACGTCAACAACAGCGGAGACCAAATTTCTGGCGGACTCCCCAATATGGAAACCAACAACCACTCCCCTTCCAACCATATACACCAAACTTCCAAGGTTGGATGAATCCATTTACCCCAGGACCCCCACCTATGGGCCATTACCTAGGACCATATATGCAACAACCGTCTTTTTTAGGACGTGGCCAGACAAACCAGAGAGGACGGAGAAAAGGAGTGATGTGGACAGACCAAGAAAGGCAAGTCCAAACCAGGAACATGTCCAACATGTCCAAGGAGAAACCAGGAACGAGCACGACTCGCTCGTAATTAATCTAACTGATACAGTTCTGACAGAGGTACAAGAAAAGGTACTCAATAAAGGACTCGGGTATGTACCAACACCAAACCTAGATATCTTCAAGATAAAATGTGAAGCCGCCGAATTTTGCAGAAAGCTAAAACTCAAAGCCTTCTTCTCGAATAAAGATACTGAGGATAAAGTAGGTGACACACCATTACGCCTTAAATCCACCTTCTGCCCACCAAATCACCAAGTTCCCATCGAACTCCAGACATTTGAACAAGCAATAATGAAGGAAATCGGTGAACTGACAGAATCGACAAAAAAACCATTCATGAATCTAACAAGAGTTGAAAAACAAGCTCTGGAATCTTTGAAAAATGCCACAGACATGATAATAAAACCAGCAGACAAGGGAGGAGGAATCGTCCTAATAAGTAAAGATGGCTACAATCAACAATGCCTAAACCTACTATCCGACGAAAAATTCTACACAATTATCACAACAGATCCGACTGCAAGATTACAACAAACCATTAAGATCATGGTAGAAGAAGCCGAAATTAACAGGTGGATATCGCAGAAAGAAGCAGACTTTCTAAAGACTACATCCCCGAAAATACCATACTTCCATATACAGAAATAGTTTTTTCATAGCGCATCATATATTTTAAAAGTTAGCTTTATGTAAAAATAGCTTCTATTTAAATTAAAACCATACTTTTTAGCGCCAAACAAGTCATACACAAAGCGAGTCTTTTTTCGACTCATACAAACAATGACGATTAAAGTCCTTCCTCAATCTCCATGAAGAACGAGTACAAAACGGCAAAAACACGGGATCTCGTTCAGTACGAGCCCTGCAAGCCAGCGTCAGCACAAGTTGTGCGGAGCCCACAAAGGAGGTACGAAGGAAGAATCTCGGAAATGACAACCAGCCCTGCAGCCTTCGATTACAACACGGTATTTAAACCCACCCTACCCCCACCTATCCCAGCCCTATCCCGTTTCTACTTGCAGGCAAAACGCGCTTACGGTGGCAAGGCAGCAGCCGCAATACGGACGCGCCCAAAAAGGTAACTGACGATGTTTTCTTCTCGTCTCTGTTGTTAAGTGCAAAATTCCGCCTTCTGTTTATTTCATACTTTTGGCAAAGCGATCTGTCATTCTAAATGCCATGTACTCCAACATTACAGGTTACTGTACATCTTTAATCACCATTGACATAGCGAGACCTTCATACCTTCTCCCCCCAACCCCAGCTCGGAACTCAGATTCTGTGTATTCTAATAACCAAAAGATGCGAAATGCTGAGATCGCTTTCCTGATTACAGTAAAGACTTGCCATTTTTGAGTTTGCTTTACAGTACAGTATTGTAAAGAATTGCCATTTTCTATACGACATCTGCTGAATATTCATCATGATTGGTGTACATTTCATTGTACTGTCTCGTTTTGTTTTGTTTTATTTAATTTTATACTTATTGTTTAGTGTACTTGTTCCCCCTTTTTGTAGGAAAAGAATAACCTTAAGACACTGATATATTCAATATCTCTGAACTGGAGAATACCGGTTCACACTTTCACTAGGTCCTGAGGAATGCCCAACGACCCCCTCCAGGGGCGCCAGAAGGGCAGAAACATGTCGACCACATTTTTTTGATTTGGACACCTAAAGTGCTGGGGTTACATAATTTGACCCACTGCACCACCCTTGTTTTTAGAAGTCTACCAATACACCTGACGGAATAAATTTTGCTTTTGAAGGAAGTACTGGCAAGACATTTTTAAAGCCAATTTTTCACGTTATTTTGCACTTTTTTGCACCAATATTTCTGATCACTACTGCGAAGTAGCGGTTGCCTCCAGGTGGAGGAAGCATAACACAAGAGACCCGATGATAATGCTTACACGTATTCAAAAGGCGGAAAACCAAGATACACCGCTAATACCATCACAAATACGTGATTGAGGGTTCTCATAATACCTATTTTGGTATTAGTGGTTCAGACAACGACCCAAAAGACCCCTATTTCCAGTTACAAGTGATCCATTCCCTTATGATTCAAGATTCCTAGTAGGATACCAGGAAACCTGCGCTAATTTTAAGTAGGTTAAACTTTAAGTGCTGGTGTTCCATCCAAGCATGAATATCCTCTCAAACTTTAGCTATGAATTCAAAATCTGTAGGAAAAGAAAGTTGTCATAAACATGGTATTGGCTGGTTTATAAAGGATATTGCAGGCACATTGTGAAATTGACAGCCCTCTAGGTAAATCTTGTGGGACATTAGGGCATTGACCTGTCCGTGGGGGAGTTCTGAGGAACATCATGACACTGGCTGCACATGGTGTTGGACATATCATGGAACTGATGGGTCGATGGTGTGCACAGTCAGATCTTGGCATTGGAAAGCCAATAGGGGACAAGGGGAAAATTATGGTCTATACTGTTCTGTATGGGGCATCGGAGGTAGAGGAAAACATTGACTATGGCAGTCTCATTTGGCACATCATGAAATTAATTGGCCTATTGGGACACGTGAATCATAAGAAAACATCATGGTGCATACTGCACAGTGTGCATGGACCGATCTTGGCTTTGCCTAGCCTTTGGGGTGCAATGGGCAAATTATGGCCTGTCCTGTATGGGGCATCTGGACCATTAGGACACACCAGAGTGCCTTCTAATTAGCCAAGTAACCTACGTAGAGGCAGTAGACATGTTGAGGCATTGGTTAAACTACAAGAGTGCCACAAACACATCATGACATTGACAGGTCTATGAGGGGATGACATGGGGATGACATGGATGACATAGGTAACATAAACCATTACCTGGCTTATGGAGGACACCATATGTACATTTTTGGTTTAAGTGGCACATACTAGGTAGCTATTGCACACCATGGTTTTTACTGGATCGTAGAAAATGCCCGAGGTATGCCATGGTATTGACTGATATATAAGAGATGTTTGTCACATAATGCCATTGCCTAAACTATGGGGAACACCTGTGACATATTATGGCATGGATACCCACATTTTATGATATACTTGTAGCACATCATTACCTATAATGGACTACTGATTGAAACCAAGTGTGTACCCTTGCCCTTACAGACTTATTGCGAGATGTCTACAACGAACCCTAAAATATGTGAGAGCAATGACTCACCTATCGGGGATGACAGGGCACATTACACTATAGTCTGGCCTCCTTTAGGACACCAGGAGCATTATGACAATGACTTACCAACGGGGGCAAGCATTGGCCCCATATTAACATTGCCTGGCCAAGGGGAAATATCTGGGAAATGCATGCGCTTTTCAGCCCTGGAGTAGGTACTTGGGGTACAATAGAATATGTATGCGTGTAGAAGTGGGATGTTTAACACAAATATAACTGCAAAGCAGCACAACATTACCCCAATTCAGCACTATACCAATATTGTGGTGGTGAGGGAGGGAAGGCAAACAGAAGAAGATGATGAAAGAGGTGGTGCATGTAGGAAAACAGGGGTTGCCAGCTGGATCCGTCACGTAGAGGATTACACGTGGATTAGGTGTTACATACATGGACCAAGAGTGAAGGAACCGGTGGGATCTGAACGGGGAGAGGCTCCAGATGCTAGCCACAGAGCAGGAGAATGCTTGGTATATTGATGTCTCTTGCTTGCCTGTCTATTCTCAAGTCGGCTGAGGCTGCTGATGCGAGTGTTAAGCAGTCCATTGGGGATTTCTATCCATGTGACTATTTACGGAGGAGCTTGAATAAATGACTTTTTGGTTAATGTAACCAAAAGTGAATGCAATGTAGGCTGGTAGACGGAGCCAATGGAGTAGTTAGTGGAGTTTCATTCAAACCTCTTGAGACCCTTTGTCAGTCAGACAAAGACATTACAGATGCTCTTCAAGGAAGTCCAATACTGGCAGGCAAGATGTTAATCAAGCACATTGAGATACGACCAGGGTTTGTACGGGGGGGTTTAAATGTTGGTCCTGTGTTGAGGTTCAATGTTGGATGTGACACACTTGAACAGTTGTGACATGAAACTGTCAATACTCATTACTGAGAAACCTTTCTGTATGCCTTTTCGTGCACCCAAAGGCCATGGTAAATCTATCTCACTACATATGATGGTCCTGAGTGTGCTACACCAGGAGTTCAGATAAGGTCTTAAATAATGATAACTTTAACACTTCTTTTCCCAGACTACTATGGATCAGTATAGACTTGTATTTAGAGAAAATCGAAGAACCCTAAATTTTGATGTGCACCTTTCTGCATATATACAAGCAAATTATCCCATCCCAGTTTTTCTTAATCTTTTATATTGTCCCACCTGCAAATACATCAACTGTTAATTGATAAGGAATACCCAATCCTCGCTCTTCTCTCTCTCTCCCCCTTTCTACCTCGATTTTATTTTCTATCCAGAGTCAATGTGATTATGCTATGGTGTACCATAGTTCACTACCATAATATCTCGTTTTTCAACTAGACCTCGTACTGCTCTTTCTCCCTCTGCTTTGTTATTTGACTTGTGAACAATTCTCAGTTTAGGAGGGGAACAGCAGAGCAGAACAGGGCAATGAATGGCACCCACTTCCAGATAGAATCACCGACATAAGAACGATGTGGGTGTGGGTGCAAAAGCAGAGACCAGTACAGAGTTATCCCCACCTCAACCGACAGCAACAATTCTAGGAGAGAGTCAGCATTTTACAGCACAAGAGACTATCTAAACAACAAACACATTTGTAGAATATCGAACTTTTGCTTTCAAAAGAGGCATGCTTGCATACACTGCATTGTACTACGACGTAAATGCTCCTCAAGGTTAGCTTCATCCTTAATATTTTCAAACTTCTAATGTTATCTTTTTTTTGCATCTTGTAATATTTCTCTATTTTGCAGCAAAATACAACCACCAAAACTGGAACAGAATAATAAAACCTTACAATAAACAAGCAGATGCTAAACAGCACATTATTAATATTTTACTCCATTCCATTCTACAGACATTCCTGTTTGGCGGTGGCAAAAATCCAGACTTTCAAAATATGGAGAATTATTTTTGCAGCCATAACAGCATCTCTCTGCTAATTAGCATCACTTGGCCAGTTCTTGTAATCTGGCCTCTCATCTTGTTTTTAATGTGTACCTTGAAATTGATACCAACCTTTTGTCTTCCTTAACTCTTCCACCAGGAACTGTGCCTCTTCCTGGATGCGTTCCTCAATGCTCCGCTTCCCCATCCCGAAATTCCTCAGGGTCATTAGAGAGAACCGACGAAGCTGCTTCCAGCGCTCCCCATTGGCGCTGATCACCCCTGAATGACCAAAAAGATAAACGTCTTTGAACCTCAAAAGCTTCATACACTGCACAGTTTGCTTTAGTTAGTGAGTACAGCTCTTTGTAAAATTTGACTAAGGGCCTTCTTATGACGTTGGCGGTACTCCAGCGGTGCCGCCACTGCGCCGACCACTGGAGGACTGCAAAAGCCATGATGTGCCCGCTCACCGTATTACAAGTGTACTCTGCTTTGGGCGGGCGATGCTGCAGCGGTTTCACTGCGGTGGGCTGTTAGGCTAACAGGCGAGCCTAACATGCAGCCCGCCGCCGTGACAGCTACAGCAGCATGTTCCTACATGGTGTGCAATGCATGCCACACTGTGCAGGAACTGCGGTGCAATTACAGGGGAGCACAACATGTGCCTTCCTGCATGCATCCCCAATCACAAATGAAACAGTCTTACAGGGGACCCTTTTAGGAACCCCTTAGTTGCCTCTCCGCCACCCTTTTCCTGGCGGGCTCACTGCCATGAAAAGGGCAGTGAAGAGGAACCTCAGAATATGCTTGGTGGTGCCTGCAACGGCACCACCAGCATATTCATGCCGGTTGCGGACCGCTGGGCCAGCGGGATCCTTGATTCCGGCAGAGCCGGTGGTCTTGGGGCGGTCTGACCGGTACACTCTGAATACTGCGGGTGGGCCTGCAGCGTAGCGCGGGTCGGACCTCCACCCCTAGTTCGGCGTTCCTATGGACTGTGTACATGTAATCAGGCCCTAAGGCTAAAATGATGATTAAGTCTCAAAAATGGCATCATGTTTCTTGGCTGAAGAATATTCCTATGCATTTTAAAATTCTTTTTTTTCCGGGTGGATTCTACCTGTGCAATCATTCCCTTTAGCTGTTCTGCATTCTCTATACCTTTATCTACTTATTATTTTTTTTTTTTTATGGTCTTCATTCCAGAGCTGCTGTAAACTTGGCACCCAAAGGCAATACTAACTCTTTCTCTTCTGCCTGGGCAGTTTCCAATCTTTAAAATAGAAATCTGACTTATGGATCACGTGATGCTCCAAAATGGGATTCATATGCCTTGGTGCCTGCTTGGCCATGCGTAGTTCATGGCATTTCCTCTATGCAGCACTTACCTGGTTCTATATTTTACCATAAATCGCGCCAAGTTTTGTAAATTTTATATTGTCAAATTTAACTTTTTGGAACCGTTCAAAAGATTGAGAAAATGCTGTATTTTGTGAAACAAATATGTGGATAGGTTTGAAATGTAACCAGTGCATTAATGTGTACACCAGCTCTAACATGTGCTATCCTAACCCAGGAGGCATGGTTCTTAGAGGGCATGCTGTATTCAGTTGTAGATTTACAGAGGTCGCAGTCTGCACAGCATGACATTTTAAGGGCGCTGTCTGGAAGGCCCTGATTATTAGGTATACAACTCAGCTCTCAAGTGCTCCTCGATACAGTGGTCCAAGGGACACTGTAAATGGGTGACCAGTGCATTTTAGTGCAGTGATGCGGACACCAGCACTAAAATGCATTAGGCTGACCCCAATGCATGGTACTTGGCTGGACTGCTTTTTTACAACAAGCTCAACTACCTGTCATTAAAAAAACAAATGAATTAAAAAGAAGCAGTTAGATACAACGTATTCATTAATCATTAAAGCACAGCACTCCTTCCTATCTACGGCAAAAACTGTTTTTAATCAGCCTGATGATATTTTCTGGGTGACATGACCACAAGTTTTATTCTTTATGTATATTTTTAGAACAGGCTAAATCAATATTTGCCTTATTTATGTCTGTAATAGCTTGCATAAATCTGGAGAAACCTGCCAAGGAAAACCACTATGCGTCAGCAAAGCAGGGTCAGACTAAATGCAGTTGTACGTGGAAGTATGAGCCTTGTTCCTAAGCCAAGTTGAACTTCCTTTAGAAAAAAGCCCAAAGAAAAAAAAACGATGTTGGGTTGCTATACAAACTAAAGATTGAAAATGGGCCAAGAACATATATTTAATAATCTCACTAAATAGTAAAAATTAAAAACAATTCCGATGAGCATATTTTGATATTTATAAATAATGCACATGGCTCCTTAAGGCCTCTGGCTCTGTATCCTTGGAGCTTCCACACTTTGTTTCACCAAACCTTCCCTCCCACCTCCTCACTGTTCCCCGGGCGCCTCCCATCTCCTCGCAAGCCAACTTACTTTTCCTAAAAAGAAACTCTGGCTGCAGATCCTCGAATACATGTGTGAGCTGCCATTTCTGTCAAAGTACCCTTCTGCAGGCAGCTTGGCATCAGAGGAGCTGAGTGAGGCAACGCTGTCTGCAGTAGAGGCGAAACATAGCTGGCAATGACGCTGGTGGCGAGGCTGAGGGCAGGTAAGGAGGAATGTCTGTGCTGGAAAAGGCCTCCAGCAACCTGCATGCCCTTTTTAAAAGCCTCTTCCTCTGTCGTGGCGCAAGCAAGTGATGTCACAGAGGCATATGAGGGCAGGGAAACGCAGGCGAGACACTGATTGCCACATATGCCTCTTTAATGCTTTTCCCGGCGAATGCAGCCCCCGAGGAATCACAACAGGCAGAAGTAGCACTGAATCCGTGACTGCTTTTGCTTTCCACGGGGGCTGCTTGGAAAGGCATGGCAAGCCACAAGTGGCCGGTGGGCCATTCTTTGAGTACTGCAGGACAAGTTTAAGTTCATTTGCTTGAGCCGCTTCGATGAAAGCGCAAAGAGAAATAGAGTACAAATATCCTTTTAATATGTTAACAAGCATTGGAGGAGTGTTTTGGAGCACATATACTGTTTGAGGAACATATGGACAGATATCTTGAGAGATGAACCCTTGTACCATCAGCCCTACCACCAAACATATAATACCCCATTGATGTGGCTTGGAATTGTTGCCACAATGCTACTGGCATTGTGTCAGAAGTAGTTTCTGCAAAACAGCCCTGTTGTGTGGGTCATCATATCATGTTCCAAACAGCAAGGGAGGTACTGTTCTTGTCAGAAATAAAGAAAAGCAGACAAAATGGTGACCGAATCATAGAGAGTAAATCCTAAGGATTAATTCTTTTTGCCCTCACACATTCCTCCAAAAGGATCCACTGTGTTTCTTCAGGACCTAAAAAACTATAGTCTTACCCCACACCTTAACCATGATGTCTAGTGTAGGTATTCCCACTAAAAGGAAATACTTGATACAATGATAAAGAAAATGACTGTCCACACAGCTGCTGAGTGGTTCTGGCACAAGAGATGCAAGAGACCTAACAGCCTCTGATCGTCCCTATCGATTGAATACCTACACTACACATCACAGTTAAGATGTGGTGTAGCACTATCATTTTTTAAGTCCTGAAGAAGCGCCACTGATCCTTTTGGGACCATAGGGCGCGAAACATGTCAACCTGACTACCCCTGACCTGACTAGACACACAGGCTTAGAGCTTTTGGATACAACACACTCATACAGTAGCCTTGACTCATTTACAGGTTTTTTATCCTGCCAGGAGGACCATCACATAAAAAAAATTGGTATCTCCTAGACAGTTTTAGCCAATCATTTCTCACACTTGAATACTCTATCACATTTAGGACACCCTCATACCTGCATCCTTCATCATATGGCAAGAACAATAAAAGATCTCCTCTAAAGTGGCCTTTATTGGGGCCTTTAGTGCATTGCAGCTCCTGCTCTAAGAGGAGCAAAACCAATGATGAAGCATGACATCCCCAGGGCTGTGTGTGGCACCAAGATATTAATCTTTAGGATTCCCACTCTTTGCTTCGTCCCTCATTTTGTCTACTTTCTTTTCTCTCTGATACGAACAGTACCTCCCTTTTTGGTTGGATTAGAGCTTTTGCAGCGTAGGTTCCGGACCTTTATTGACTCCCAGTCCCCCCCTCTATTTTGCTTTGATGCCATATCATGGAGGCAAGCCCTGCATATGCTTTCAAAAATAAACCCCCATTCTTGAACATTTATCAGAAAAAGAAAATGCCCCAGACACCCTGGGGGGATGGACTATAGATGCAGGGTTTCCCATGGTGGATCCAGCGGAGGCACATTGGTTTGAAAGTTAGGGCCTTATTTTGATTATGGAGGATGGGATACTCCATCAAAAAGTGGCTGATAACCCTTCTGCCTTATCATGAATGATATCGGTTGCAACGCTTTTGAAATACAGTGGACAGATATGCGCCATAGTTGTGAGAGGTTTTGCAGTCTGCCTAACTATAAATAAGACCCTTAGTTGTTCCCCAACCTTTGAATGGGGAGGGGATCCATTACTCTGTCTGAGAGGAACATCTTCTGGTTTACACCAGATGTTCAGCATCCACCAACCTCATAACTATCCCCTTCATCTATATCCATTCCTGATATAGTCAAGCCTTAAAAATATGCTGAAGATGGATTTCAGGAATGGTCTGTTGTAGAGAAATATCTGATGTTCTTCCTTGTATTTGAAGATGCTGTATGTCCCTTGTTCCACAGTAAATGTTTGCTTCACACTTAGGCACTCAGTATGAGTAGCCCAGAGTAATACTGGGGATTTCAATAATTTTGCAGTTGTGAAATAACAGCGATTCCATGTCTTTATGGAATAACATGTGGGAATCTGTGTTTTCTTGCAGATTACCACACATTTGTTGCCGATGTTTCAGATGAAGATTTCAGCTGCTGAAACACACAGAAGTTATAATTCCGTTGGGGTAAGTAACTCATGTTACTGATGCCAATCGGACTTAATGGCCTACTCATAATAAGTGTCTTAAAATAGTTTTCATCTAGTTTATTTCCATTAATTACTTGGCTTTCAAAGCAATACCACTGCACTACTTACATTTACACATTTTGCTTTACCTTGCTATTAATCAAGGCTAAATGAGGTTCATTTTAGGAGCACCTGTGTCCAGATGTGGGCGGTCTTATCTGCATTATCCCTGGAACTGTATGACTTCAAAGAAGTTATTATTTTCTGTAGCCATGAACGGAGAAGTTGGTAAGTGTGTATCCATTTTTGTGCTGCTATGGTCATTTTGAATTGCAAAAAGTGGATGCCAGATATATTATTTCTCTGCTCTTTTATTGTTTTTGTATTTATCACAAACTAAGTGGCAAGAAATGTCAGAACATTGAAGAGATATAAGTTGAGGATATTTGATTACAAATGTAAATACAAAGATAAATTGGTGTTATATCTGTCATCCTTAGGGCGGTCTTCCCCTAGATTTTTTTGCTTTTTACCTGCATGTTTTGCTAATTATTTTTGTTGGCCATAGAACTCTGAGCACTTCACGACCGCTAACCAGTGCTAAAGTGCATGGCTTCTCCCCTAAACAGGATGACATTGGAGTATACATGATTGGCATATTTGATATACTGGTCAGTCCCTTGTAAAGTGGAATACCATATACCCAGGGCCTGTACTTCAATTGCTACTAGTGGGCCTGCAGCACTAGATGTGCCACCCACATAGGTAGCCTTTTCAAACATATCTCAGACCTGCCACTGCAGTGCCTGTGTGTGCAGTTTACTGACTCTTTGATTTGGCATTTAAAACTACTTGCTAAGCCTTAAACTCCCATTTTATTATATATGTCACCCCTAAGGTAGGGCCTACGTAACCATATGGGTAGGGTGCTGTCAGTAAAAGGTAGGCCATGTCCTTTTATGTTTTACTTGTCCTGGTAGTGACAAACAGCCTGTATTGTTTTTCACTACTGTGAGGCCTACTCATAGGTTAGCATTGGGAATTCCTTAATAGACTTTTTAGCTGTAATTCCTTATCAGAGAGGAGTAGTTTTTTCATGTTTCATATGTTTCCAATGGTAATTATATATCACCCTTACTGGTGAAGTTCGATTTAAAATTACTGTTTTCGAAATGGCACTTTTAAAAAGTGGACATTTCTCTGCACTTACTACTATATGTGCCTAACAGCCTGTATCCAATACATTTTTGGGGTGGGTGACAGGTACACTTTGCACATTCCCTCTAGACTGCCATAAACACGGTAAGGTGAGGCTCATCTGCATTCTGAGCACTCACCTGCATTCATCTGCCTTCTGATAGGCCTTTCTGGACAGCGAAGAATGGGAGGGGCTGACACACATATTTATGAGTAGTGACCTGTCCACACACAAAGGACTGGTTTGAAAGGGATTCTTGTGCACTTTAAAAATTAATATCTCAAGGTCTACTGATTGTATTTTTGTTGTTTTAACCTTGTTTTATTCAGATAAATATTCTCTATTTTTCTAAACCTGTGGGGAGTCTTTTGTGGTGTATTGATTGTGTTACTGTGTGTTTGTGTTGAACAACAGTTTGCACATTGCCTCTTTAGTTGAGCCTGACTGCTCTGTGCAAAGCTAGCAGAGGGTGAGCACAGCTATATTTTAGTGTGTAACTTACCTACTCTGACTAGTGTGGTAGTTCCTGCCTGGCCTGGGTGCATAACTCAGCCAACCCGGGATCCCATTTCTAACAATGGATGTTATTGAATCAGTGGAACAACAAAAATATCCATTGTGGGGAAACGTTTAGGACTGCATGAGTGGTAATCAAAGTTAATGATAAGGACGGTTACAATGGTATTTATAACGCTTAGGTAACCCTCTCAATAATATTCAATTCACAGATGAACTTTTAGAGTCTGAACAATAAAAGGAGAGAGTTATCTAATTTGTACGCAGATGTGATCCCATGCAAATAAGAGAGTGCCTTAGCATGTGCTTCTGTGTCACATTTGAAACACAGGAACATAGTCAAAGGGGATCTGTAAGGACACAGTATGTGTCCTCCACTAAGAAGCTAGAGATTATTTAGAGTCCTGAACAGTGTCTACTGGTCTCAGGACATTTATGTATTTGTTTGTTTTATACAGTGATGAACATCACGTAGGAAACCTCAGTGTAGCATAGTCCCACTGTTAGTTAGCTCTTGACACTGGGAGAAATTGAGTTGCTGGTTGAGGGGGTTGTGAGCGCTCCTCAAGCAGCAGCCACAATCCTTGTCAGGGTGATGCACAATAAGTCACTAAATTAACCTGTGCTTACAACATGGGAAAAATCCCAAGCCAAAATTTGAAAAATAGAGCAAAATGTAACAGATTATTGGATGGCAAAAGAGCAAAAATCCAATCAGTGAAACTGAGGATATGCAGTTTCAAAGATTTAAGGTAATGGAGGAAAATCCAAACATCTGAATTTCTTCTTTCCTTTTAGGAGGTTCTTAACTGATGCCACACCAAGTGTCCTAGACCATGTCACACCAAGTGTCCTAGACCTGAGGGGCACTTGGGGATCAGGAACTCTTCCAGCCTATGCTAGCAAGGCTAAGGCATGTCCAGTTGCCTATCCGGGCAGGACCAGTGAATCATGGAATTTATTAATCATATATTTAATGCTCCTCTCTTTGGGCTATGAAACCATACAGTGCTACAATAAAGACTCAGAAGGAAAGAAAAAATACACTTATTTGTTCAATCACGACCCTGAGCCTCACTGTATCTTGTTTGATATGCACTTTATGGTTACCAAACCCGTCAAAACATTTTGAACTCTCTCAGTATTCTAGGGTTCTCCTCAGGACTCAGAACGAATGAGCACAGTGAAAATAAAAACAATAGACACATTTGAATGTCATGTACATCCAATCGGACCTACACTCATTCTCACACTTATACTACACCCACACTGCTGTTACCTTATCCAAAATCTTTTATGCACCATCCAACATCCTGAACACCAATCTGTGAGCAACTGTTTCTTATTTCTACAAACAAATATACAAACACTATAACACATGGACAAGTCAATTTATCTCACAGAATCATTTCCTTTTAAACAACGGCCCTTACTCACTCTAAATGATGCAGAGTCAGTTCTTCTTACTTATGGACCACAGCCTGTCAGTGGAACCCTTCAAAGCTGACCTCTTCATTCCGTCCTGCAAAACCCATGAAAGCCAAACATGTTTTAACCCCTTCGCTGCCAGGCCTTTCCCCCTCCTGTGGCAAGCCTTTTTTTGGCTATTTGGGGTAGTGCGCGATGAGGCCCCTGTAACTTTTTGACCACATAAGGTATCCACGCCAAATTTGCGTCCTTTTCTTCCAACATCATGGGGATTCTAAAGGTACTCAGGGTTTGTGGATTCTCCTAGAGGGGTCACAGAAATGAGCCAAAATACAGCAACATTTTGATTTTTTTCGGAACAATTGGAAAAACGGGCTACAAATGAAAGCATCTGGGTTTTTCCCTGCAAATGTTATCAAAAAAGGGTTTGTGGGGTTGAAATCACCATTTTCCCAGCTTTTCGGGGATACCAGACTTTTGACAGAAATCCAACATTTTTTACACAGTTTTGGCATTTTTCTGGGACATAGCCTATTTTCGCTATTTTTTGTGCTTTTGACCTACTTCCAGTTAATGGCAGAAATGGGTACAAAAGCAATAATGGATCCTGGAAAGCTATACATTTTCAAGAAGAAGACAAAATTCTGAATTCGGCAAGGGGTCATTTGTGTAGATCCATCAAGGTTTTTTTATAGAAACAAACAGTTAAATATAGGATAATTTGAAAATTAGTTGAAAAAAACAGCCTTTTGTGTCAACATTTTCACCTGTAACTTCTTCTAATTATGACAGCTCTTTGAAAGCAATATACCGTTGCATCCGCTGGACATTACTGGTTGTGGAGATATATAGGACTTGTAGGTTCACTGTTGGACCCGGCCTCGTGGCGTGGTCTTAACCCTCTTGGATTGTGCTCGTCCCCCGCACCGGCCTACACGGGCCGCCCTTTCAGGCCGCCAGGGACCCCTCCTCCCTTCGCGGCCCCCTTTGGATTGTACCCGTTTTCCTACACCCGCCTCAGCGGCCCCCTTTTCCAGGCCGCACAGGGACCCCTCATCCCTTCGGGGTCCCCCCCCATGCTTGCTCCTTGCACCAGCCCACGCAGCCCGGCTCCCTCCGGCCTCGGCCCCAGCAAAGCCCCGACATCGAGGCACCAAGATCTGGCCAGGGGGCACCGCATGGCCACTTAACCACTCCCGGAGGAGGAGAGTTTCGATGGGACCCCCCACCGTCCCTCAACACCTGGCGCCTCTCCCGCTGGGCGTCTGGCCTCTCCCAGCCCGGCCTCTCCGCCCCCCAAGCGCAAGGGTCCGGACATCAAAGGGCTCCAGACCTATATCTGGGGCAACCCCGCAATGGGACAGTAGTTGTATCCCGGAGTCAAGAGCCCTGCTGATGGAATCGCGGCTGACCCTACGGAGAAGAACTCTTGCTTGAGACTATACCACGAGCCCTGCTCACTGCGTCGTGGCTCCACCTTATTGAGACAAGGAACCTCACGGAACATCGGTGCCCTGGTGACGCTGTCGCGGCCCAACCTCGCTGAAACCTCCCTCGGAGCCCTGCTGACGTCATCGCAGCTCGAGCTGAACTGAAACACCTTAAGAGCCCTGCTGACCTGGTCGTGGCTCGAACTCCACGAGCTGATCGCCAGAGCCCTGCTGACGCCGTCGCGGCTCGACCACTCCGAGACCCGGAGTCCCTCCAGCTTGAGGATCAAGAACTGGGCCCAGGGTACTCTCGTACCAAGCTGCTACTAAAGACTGTCCCGCTACCCCGTCCCTACCCGAGACTTTGAGACTCTTGTGGATCCCTCGATCCCCCTTGTACATATCGATAACCGTAACTTCTTAGATGCTGATAAAGAACTGCTCGTCTTGATAAACATCCTCGAGTCCTGTGTGGTGGTGTTACTGTGCTAGTACGTTATAGGAGAAGGACCTCTCCTAGGAGGCTTCTCAGCAGCGCTCGGCTACTTCGTGCAGTGTGGGGGCCCCTCTGGGTGGTCTCTCCGACTGCCCCGAGGTCCGCCTTCCAACATTTGGTGGCCAGCGACGGGATCCGAGCAGAATGCAGATCGTACAAGCAAGTAACCCACTCGCTATCCATCCAGACGAACAGAGACCATGGAGTTCCAACTAGAACGATTGGAAGAGTACACGCACAAAGAGTTAAAACAGTTCTGCAAAGACAAGGGCATTACGACCACCGGCCTAGGTACCAAGGAAGAGATGCAGAAAGCCCTGAGAACCTGGATAGAGTCCGAGGCGGGTCCCTCCCAGGGTGAAGGTCCCCTGCCCCTGAATGCAGCCACGCCACCAGCACCGACCCCAGCGAACGAAGGGAGAAACAGCCTGGAAACCGGCCTCTCCGCGGAAGAAATACGAGAGCGGGAGAAGGTTCGGACCCATGAGCTAGAGCTCGCACGACTTCGGCTGGACGGCAAACTCCGGCTGGCCGAAAAGAAATGGGCCATGGAGCAGTTACGGCTACAAGAGGAGATAGAGGAGAAGGAACGGCATCGAGAACTAGAAGAGAAACGGCTGCAGGAGGAAATCGAAGAAAAGAAACGGCATCGAGAACTAGAAGAGAAAAGGCTGACCCTCGAACACGAGCGGGGCCTCAAAGAACTCGAACTCAAGGCACAGAAGGGGGAGACCGGCACCCCCAGCAATAGAGACGCTCTGCCACCCACCGAAGCCAAGGTCCATATTCCCAAGGATGTCGTCAAGGAGTACTATAAAAACGACGTCATCCAGCAGTGGTTCAAGGCGTACGAGGTGGCCATGACCTCCCATCGGGTACCCCGGAAGGATTGGGGTGCCGGCCTATGGGGTCGGTTCCTTAGCAAGGGCCGAGACACCCTGCTCCAGCTCCCGGAAGAGGTGATGACCTCGTACGACCATATGAAGGAGGCCCTGCTCACCCGCTACGGACTAACCGCGGAAATGTACCGCCAGCATTTCAGAGACTGCAAGAAAATCCCCGGTACCACGTGGGTAGAGTATGTTGACTTCTTCAGCAGGGCCCTAGAAGGTTGGATCAAGGGTAGCAAGGTCACCACCTACGGGCAGCTGGTCGACCTCATTATTTGGGAACACCTCTCCAACAACTGCTTCGTGGAGCTAAGACAACACCTCCTCGACAGCAAGCTGACCGAGCCGCGGAAGCTCGCCGCCGAGGCCGATTGATGGGTCAACGCCCGAGCCCCCCGGAACCCGATGGGGGAGTACCAGCGAAACCACACCGGACCCCCCCGCCAGCGCGGCGGAGGAGGAGGGTCGAACCGGAATCGGGACATCCCAGCCGGGCCGCCCCGGAGTCCGCCTCGGGGGCCGCCTCAGCAACACCCCTCCCCGAGCCTAGCCCGAAGAGGGACGACGCCAGCCAAAACCGGCCCCCGGCCCCCGATAACCTGCTACGGCTGCCAACAAACAGGACACTATGCCAGCAACCCTGCCTGCCCCATGAACCGACGAGGTGGGACCAGCGGGCCCCCGCCCCGACAACTGGCGGCTGCCGCCCTGGGAGAAGGGGAGGAAGAGGAAGAACCCCTCGACGGGGGGTCCACTGAGTGGGAGCCGGCGGCCATGTCCCTGGTCTGCCTGGGCAGCCGAGAAATGGTGCCCCGAACACCCATCCCGAGCAACACCCAGAAGTACCAACAGTGGGTCACTATCAATGGACGACGGGCCGAAGCCCTCCGTGACACCGGAGCCAGTGTCACCGCTGTCCGCTGCCACCTGGTGACCCCTGAACAGATCCTGCCAAACGTGCTATGCCCCGTCCGGACGGCCGACAACAGCGAAAGCATGTGCCAGATGGCCCAGATCCCCTTCGAATGGGGAGGGGTGACGGGCATGCTGAAGGTGACTGTCCACGACGACGCTCCAGTGGACTGCCTCCTGGGGAACGACCTAGAGAGTTCCCCCTGGGCTCAAGTGGAGCGGCGAGAGCGTCTCCGAATGTTGGGACTACCCGAATGGGCCTGCGCCACCACCCGGTCCATGGCCGCCCAGGCCCCCCGCTCGTCCATGACAGCCGACACCGTCGAGCCCGAGGGGCCCGTGTCACCACCTGCCTCCAGCGAGGAAGAAGCGGGCACCGATGCCAGGCCCACGGAACCCTCCCCGGGCGAGATCGCCTCTCTCGGCGCCCTCCCGGAGCTTGCCCAATGGCGCCATGACGGGGGCCCCACCAGAGAACAGTTCCAGCAGGAACAGAAGACCTGCCCCTCACTTGAAGGAGTCCGGCAGCAAGCGGCCTCGCAGGCCAACGGTCACCAGACCGGAACACACTGGGTCTATTGGGCCGAAGGACTACTGTACAGCGAGCAGAAGATTGCAGAACTTGGGGCCAGTCGCGTGCTGGTGGTCCCCCTCCGATTCCGGGAGTTCCTCCTCAACCTGGCACATGATGTGCCCCTCGCCGGGCACCTGGGGCAGGACAAAACCTACAGCCGCCTGGTGACCCACTTTTACTGGCCCACGGATGCGGAGGGATGTGGACAACCACTGCCAGTCCTGCCAGACCTGCCAAGCCAGCGGCAAGACGGGGGGACGGGTCAAAGCCCCTCTCAAGCCCTTCCCAGCAGTCAACACCCCGTCCGAACGGGTCGGAATAGACATTGTAGGGCCCCTGGACCCCCGGACCGCCCTGGGTCACCGCTTCATCCTGGTCCTCGTACACCACGTAACCAGGTACCCTGAGGCCATCCCGCTTCGAACTGTGACAGCCCCCGTAGTGGGCCGGGCCTTAATGGGGATCTTCTCGAGAGTAGGGTTCCCCCGAGAAGTGGTGAGCGACCGAGGTACGAACTTCATCTCTAAATACATGCGGTCCCTGTGGCAGCAGTGCGGGGTCACGTACAAATTCACCACCCCATACCACCCTCAGGGGAACGGACTGGTCGAGCCTTAAAAGGCATGATCAAGGGCCTGGAAGAACCCCTATGGCGGAGATGGGATGTCCTGCTGCCGTGCCTCCTGTTTGCCTATCGGGAGGTCCCGCAGAAGTCCCTGGGGTTCAGCCCTTTCGAATTGTTGTACGGGCATCCGGTCCGAGGACCCCTCAGCCTGGTCAAGGAGGGCTAGGAGACGAAGCCCCGAGATGCCCCTCCCGACGTCTACAGATACCTCCTGACCCTACGAAACCAGACACGAAGGTTCCGAGCCCTGGCCGAAGCCAACCTCGAGGCCAGCCAAGAGGACATGAAAAGATGGTACGATCAAAACGCCTCTACCATCGAGTTTGAGCCGGGCCAGCAAGTCTGGGTCATGTCACCGGTTGACCCCTGCGCCCTCCAGGACAAATGGACCGGGCCCTTCAAGGTGGTGGAGAAGAAGAGCCCTGTCACCTACCTGATCGACATGGAGTCTCCCCCGAACCCCCTCCGGGTTCTACACGCTAACCGGCTCAAACCCCACTTTGCCCGGACCGAACTAAGCCTACTGCTAGCGACCGACGACGGGGGCGAAGGCGACCCCGAGCCCCTACCCAACCTCCTGCGGACCAGCGACCACGACGGGACCATCGAAGGCGTCCGACTCGCCTCCTCCCTGACCCCGGAACAGCACCACAACTGTCAGCAACTGTTGCGGCCCTTTGCGGCCCTCTTCTCCCTCACTCCGGGGGTGACTCCATGGTGTGTCCATGACGTCGACACTGGGAACAGTCCCCCCGTGCGACACAGAGCCTACCAAGTACCCAACCCGGTGCGGGCCTGCATCCAGGCTGAGGTGGCGAAGATGCTGGCCCTCGGGGGTCATCGAGCCCTCCGACAGCCCGTGGGCCAGTCCCGTCGTCCTGGTGCCAAAGGCCACCGCCCCAGGCACCCCCCCCGGAGCTACGATTTTGTGTGGACTACTGGGCCCTGAACGCTGTTACCAAGACCGATGCCCATCCTCTTCCCCGGGCCGACGAGCTCATCGACCGCTTAGGAGCAGCCCGCTACCTGAGCACTTTTGACCTCACCGCCGGGTACTGGCAGATCCAGCTCACCCCCGGTGCCCAAGAGAGATCCGCTTTCTCCACCCCTGATGGGCACTACCACTTTCGGGTGATGCCCTTCGGCATGAAGAACGCCCCGGCCACCTTCCAGAGACTAGTGAACAAGGTCCTGGCCGGGCTAGAGGCCTTCAGCACGGCTTATTTAGATGACATTGCCGTATACAGCAGCCACTGGGCTGAGCACCTGGGGCACCTCAAAGCAGTCCTGGCCGCCCTCCAACGGGCCGGGCTCACGATCAAGGCCAGCAAATGCCAGATAGGCCAAGGATCGGTGACCTATCTGGGCCATCAAGTAGGGAGCGGTCAGGTAAATGAAATGAAATGAAAAATTATATTTATATAGCGCATAGACTACCCGGAGGCCTCGCAGCGCTTTAATTGATCACTGTGGCGGGCCGCAGGGTGAGACTAGCACGTTTTTGCAAACAGGTGGGTTTTCAAAGCTTTCCTAAAAGCCAGCCGGTTATTATTTTCTCTGAGGGCTAAGGGGAGGGAGTTCCAAAGTCTCGCAGCAGTATGGGAGAAGGAACGGCCGCCCCAACGTGCTTTGTTGATTTTAGAAGTGGTAACTAGGTGCAATGATCCCGAGCGAAGGGCTCTGGATGGAGCGTAGGGCACAACTAAGGGGGACAGGATGGCAGGGCCTGTTCGATGGAAAGATTTGTGCACAATGCACATAGCCTTAAACTGTGCTCTAGCAGCCATCGGGAGCCAGTGCAATTCTTTTAGAGCTTTCTTGGCTGACTGCCAGCGGGGGATGTTGAATAATAATCGGGTGGCGCAGTTTTGCGTGACTTGGAGCCTGTTGGTCCCTGAAGCCGGGGCACCCAGATATAGCGCGTTTCCATAGTCCAGGCGGGAGAGTATCAGGGCCTGAACCATGATTCTCCTCGCCTGGAAAGGAAGCAGAGGGAGTACTTTGCGAAGCATTTTCATTAGGCCGACACACGTGGAGGCAGTTTTGGTAGCCTGGACCGAGAAGTCCAGCACTTTATCGAGCCAGATTCCCAGACTCTTTATCTGTGGTTTGGGAGGGGGGGGAGCACCAAGGCAGGTGGGCCAAATTGATGTCAAAATGGTCGGAGAAGGGTTACCCAATAGCATAATCTCTGTCTTCTCCCCGTTAAGTTTGAGACAGGACGATTGCATCCACTTAGCAACGGCCTCTAGACAGAGGCCCAGGGTGTTGGCTCCCCTCCAACCGAAAGTTGATGCCATCCAGGCGTGGGAACCCCCCACCACCCAGACAGCTGTCCGGGCCTTCCTGGGCCTCACCGGGTACTACCGGTGATTCATCAGAGACTATGGGAGCATTGTTGGCCCCCTCACAGAGCTCACGTCAAAAAAGCAGCCCAAGAAGGTACACTGGACCCCCCGCTGCCAGACGGCCTTCAAGACTCTCAAAACGGCGATGTGCACAGCCCCCGTGCTACAGGCCCCTGACTACAGCAAGGAGTTCGTGGTGCAGACGGACGCCTCCGAATATGGAATTGGGGCCGTCCTGTCCCAGGTAGATTCGGAGGGACTCGACAGACCCGTGGCCTTCATCAGCCGACGGCTGCTGCCCCGGGAGCAGCGGTGGAGCACCATTGAGCGGGAGGCCTTCGCTGTAGTGTGGGCCCTCAAAAAGCTCCGGCCCTATCTCTTCGGCACCCACTTCCGGGTCCAGACCGACCACCGGCCCTTGCGGTGGTTAATGCAAATGAGGGGCGAGAACCCCAAGCTGCTGCGATGGTCCATCTCGCTGCAAGGGATGGACTTCTCTGTTGAACACCGGCCCGGCAATGACCACGCCAACGCCGACGGCCTGTCCCGCTTCTTCCGCCTCGATGAGGAGAAACCCCAAGGAAATGGGTGACTCTCCCTGCCTTCGGCTGGGGGGGACGCCTGTTGGACCCGGCCTCGTGGCGTGGTCTTAACCCTCTTGGATTGTGCTCGTCCCCCGCACTGGCCTACACGGGCCGCCCTTTCAGGCCGCCAGGGACCCCTCCTCCCTTCGAGGCCCCCTTTGGATTGTACCCGTTTTCCTACACCTGCCTCAGCGGCCCCCTTTTCCAGGCCGCACAGGGACCCCTCATCCCTTCGGGGTCCCCTCCCCCATGCTTGCTCCATGCACCAGCCCACGCAGCCCGGCTCCCTCCGGCCTCGGCCCCAGCAAAGCCCCGACATCGAGGCACCAAGATCTGGCCAGGGGGCACCGCATGGCCACTTCACCACTCCCGGAGGAGGAGAGTTTCAATGGGATCCCCCCACCGTCCCTCAACACCTAGGTGCGATCGTCCTCCGGCCTCCCCGGGCCTGGCACCTCTCCCGCTGGGCATCTGGCCTCTCCCAGCGCGGCCTCTCCGCCCCCCAAGCGCAAGGGTCCGGACATCAAAAGGCTCCAGACCTATATCTGGGGCAACCCCGCAATGGGACAGTAGTTGTATCCCGGAGTCAAGAGCCCTGCTGATGGAATCGCGGCTGACCCTACGGAGAAGAACTCTTGCTTGAGACTATACCACGAGCCCTGCTGACTGCGTCGCGGCTCCACCTTATTGAGACAAGGAACCTCACGGAACATCGGGGCCCTGCTGACGCTGTCACGGCCCAACCTCACTGAAACCTCCCTCGGAGCCCTGCTGACGTCGTCGCGGCTCGAGCTGAACTGAAACACCTTAAGAGCCCTGCTGACCTGGTCGCGGCTCGAACTCCACGAGCTGATCGCCAGAGCCCTGCTGACGGCTCGACCACTCCGAGACCCGGAGTCCCTCCAGCTTGAGGATCAAGAACTGGGCCCAGGGTACTCTCGTACCAAGCTGCTACTAAAGATTGTCCCGCTACCCCATCCCTACCCGAGACTTTGAGACTCTTGTGGATCCCTCAATCCCCCTTGTACATATCGATAACCGTAACTTCTTAGATGCTGATAAAGAACTGCTCGTCTTGATAAACATCCTCGAGTCCTGTGTGGTGGTGTTACTGTGCTAGTACGTTATAGGAGAAGGACCTCTCCTAGGAGGCTTCTCAGCAGCGCTCGGCTACTTCGTGCAGTGTGGGGGCCCCTCTGGGTGGTCTCTCTGACTCCCCTGAGGTCCGCCTTCCAACATTCACCAAGAACCCGACGAACCCAGAGCCAAAAACTGAGCAGTAACTTGCAATGGTTTTTTATTATGTACCGGGTATATAGTAATTATTCTGTAAAAATGTGTACATGGAAAAATCGGTATGAAAGACACCTATGTATTTCTGAAATGGGAACAATATATAGAGTTTAGAAACAGTAGATATTTGCACATTTCTGAAATTGGGAATACTCATACTAGCATGAGAATTATCAATCATTTTTTAGAATGACTTCTTTTTTACACAATATCTTTCATTTGGAAGGCAGAAATGCATCGAAAGTCAATAGATAATAACAGTTCCTTTACAAATCTGCATTACCCTAAGTCTCCCGATAAAAATGGTACCTCACTTTTGTGGGTAGGCATAGTGCCCACGACAGGAAACGGCGCAAAACGCAACGTGGTCACAACTCAATATCGCAGTGAAAATTTACCCTTTTTTTGCAAAGTGCCTAGCTCTAGTTTTTGAACCCGAGCTCTGCGGGCACCTTGGGAAACCTAGCAAACCTATACATTTTTGAAAACTAGACACCCAGGGGAATCCAGGATGGGGTGACTTGACTGCCTCCCACCACGGTCCGTTACCCAGAATCCCTTGCAAACCTAAAAAATTGTCAAAAAAAACAAATTTCCCCCACATTTCTGTCGTGGAAAGTTCCGAAATCTGCGTGGATCCACAAATTTCTACTCACCCCGCGTTCCCCAAAGGCTTATGAGAAAAACAGTACCTCAATTGTGTGGGTCGGCCTAGTGCCCGCGACAGGAAACGGTGCAAAACACAACGTGGTCACACCTCAATTTCGCAGTGAACAATTACCCTTTTTTGGCAAAATGTCTAGCTGTAGTTTTTGAACCCTAGCTCTGCGGGCACCTTGGGAAACCTAGAAAACCTATACATTTTTGAAAACCAGACACCCAGGGTAATCCAGGATGGGGTGACTTGACTGCCTCCCACCAGGGTCTGTTACCCAGAATCCCTTGCAAACCTAAACAATTGTCAAAAAACACATTTTCCCCAAATTTCTGTCATGGAAAGTTCCGGAATCTGCGTGGATCCACAAATTTCCACCCACCCCGCGTTCCCCAAAGTCTTACGAGAAAAATTGTACCTCACTTGTGTGTGTTGGCCTAGTGCCCGCGACAGGAAACGGCGCAAAACGTAGTGAGGTAACATCAAAATTGCCTATCTCAAAACCAACTGGTTTTGCAATGGGGTCACTTGGGTTTTTGGTCCGGTGCACGGCGGCCATCTAGGGAAACCTACCAAACCCATACATTTCTGAAAACTAGACTCCCGGGGGCTTCCAGGGAGGTATGGCTTGCATGGATCCCCCAACTTTTCCTTACCCAGAATCCCCTGCAAACCTCAAATTTAGCTGAAAAAATCACTTTTTTCACACATTTTTGTGTGGGAAAGTTGTGGCATCACCGGGCTCACTCAAATTTCCCACCACCCAGCGTTCCCCCGGGTCTCCCGGTAAAAATGGTGCCTCACTTGTGTGGGAGGCCCAAGTACCCGCGACAGGCAAGGGCCCAAAACGTAGTGAGGCGACATCAAAATTGCCCATCTCAAAACCACCTGGTTTTGCAAGGGGGGTCACTTGGGTTTTTGGCCCGGTGCTCGGCGGCCATCTAAGGAAACCTACCAAACCCATACATTTCTGAAAACTAGACACCTGGGGGCTTCCAGGGAGGTATGACTTGTGTGGATCCCCCAACGTTTCCTTACCCAGAATCCCCTGCAAACCTCAATTTTAGCTGAAAAAATCACTTTTTTCACACATTTTTGTGTGGGAAAGTTGTGGCATCACCGGGCTCACTCAAATTTCCCACCTCCCAGCATTCCCCTGGGTCTTCCGGTAAAAATGGTACTTCACTTGTGTGTGTTGGCCTAGTGCCCGCGACAGGAAACGGCGCAAAACGTAGTGAGGTAACATCAAAATTGCCTATCTCAAAACCACCTGGTTTTGCAAGGGGGTCACCTGGGTTTTTGGCCCGGTGCACGGCGGCCATCTAGGGAAACCTACCAAACCCATACATTTCTGAAAACTAGACTCCCGGGGGCTTCCAGGGAGCTATGGCTTGCATGTATCCCCCAACTTTTCCTTACCCAGAATCCCCTGCAAACCTCAATTTTAGCTGAAAAAATCACTTTTTTCACACATTTTTGTGTGGGAAAGTTGTGGCATCACCGGGCTCACTCAAATTTCCCACCTCCCAGCATTCCCCTGGGTCTTCCGGTAAAAATGGTACCTCACTTGTGTGTGTTGGCCTAGTGCCGCAACAGGAAACGGCGCAAAACGTAGTGAGGTAACATCAAAATTGCCTATCTCAAAACCACCTGGTTTTGCAAGGGGGTCACCTGGGTTTTTGGCCCGGTGCACGGCGGCCATCTAGGGAAACCTACCAAACCCATACATTTCTGAAAACTAGACACCCGGGGGCTTCCAGGGAGGTATGGCTTGCATGGATCCCCCAACTTTTCCTTACCCAGAATCCCCTGCAAACCTCAAATTTAGCTGAAAAAATCACTTTTTTCACACATTTTTGTGTGGGAAAGTTGTGGCATCACCGGGCTCACTCAAATTTCCCACCACCCAGCGTTCCCCCGGGTCTCCCGGTAAAAATGGTACCTCACTTGTGTGTGTTGGCCTAGTGCCCGCGACAGGAAACGGCGCAAAACGTAGTGAGGTAACATCAAAATTGCCTATCTCAAAACCACCTGGTTTTGCAAGGGGGTCACCTGGGTTTTTGGCCCGGTGCACGGCGGCCATCTAGGGAAACCTACCAAACCCATACATTTCTGAAAACTAGACTCCCGGGGGCTTCCAGGGAGCTATGGCTTGCATGGATCCCCCAACTTTTCCTTACCCAGAATCCCCTGCAAACCTCAATTTTAGCTGAAAAAATCACTTTTTTCACACATTTTTGTGTGGGAAAGTTGTGGCATCACCGGGCTCACTCAAATTTCCCACCTCCCAGCATTCCCCTGGGTCTTCTGGTAAAACTGGTACCTCACTTGTGTGTGTTGGCCTAGTGCCGCAACAGGAAACGGCGCAAAACGTAGTGAGGTAACATCAAAATTGCCTATCTCAAAACCACCTGGTTTTGCAAGGGGGTCACCTGGGTTTTTGGCCCGGTGCACGGCGGCCATCTAGGGAAACCTACCAAACCCATACATTTCTGAAAACTAGACACCCGGGGGATTCCAGGGAGGTATGGCTTGCATGGATACCCCAACGTTTCCTTACCCAGAATCCCCTGCAAACCTCAATTTTAGCTGAAAAAAATCACTTTTTTCACACATTTTTGTGACGTAGTGATGTGACATCAACATTGACTATCCCAAATGTCGCATCACTACGTTTTGGGCCCTTGCCTGTCGCGGGTACTTGGGCCTCCCACACAAGTGAGGCACCATTTTTACCGGGAGACCCAGGGGAACGCTGGGAGGTGGGAAATTTGAGTGAGCCCGGTGATGCCACAACTTTCCCACACAAAAATGTGTGAAAAAAGTGATTTTTTCAGCTAAAATTGAGGTTTGCAGGGGATTCTGGGTAAGGAAACATTGGGGGATGCACGCAAGCTATACCTCCCTGAAAGCCCCCGGGTGTCTAGTTTTCAGAAATGTGTGGGTTTGGTAGGTTTTCCTAGATGGCCGCCGAGCACGGGCCAAAAAGACAGTTGACCCCCTTGCAAAACCAGATCGTTTTGACATTGTGCGTTTCTACAGCGTGAGAATTTCAGCACAATATTGCAAGGAAAATGTGACAGACATTTTGAGGTTTGCAGGACATTGTGGATAAAATAACTTTTTTCTTACCAAAACAATGCAACTACACAAAACTGCAGAACAAGCACTGTCGAAACCGGAATCAAAAGCTTTAGACTAGAATAAAAAGGAGAAAAAAACATTACTGTCAAGAAGGAAAGATCGATGGCCCAATCCTTTACAAGCAACGTGGCGAGAATCTGGAACTCCGCCTCAGCTCCGGACCACCCCCTCCATCTTCCCAGTCCTTCAAAACTGACCTCAAAGTTCTCCTCCTGCAAAGACACTTCCAAACTTAATTCACACCCTCTCTATTGTCTGAAGGAAGTCTTTACATTATAAGAAATTCTGTTCTCCATGCCCGTAGAAGTGCCTTCCCAGTGTGTTCCTGTGTTTTGAGTGTCTGCCATTTATTGCACTTTTATACCTCTACTTGTACTTTGTACTCTTTTGTAACTTGCACACATGTCACTTTTCCTCTTGTAACGTATTGTTTGCTACCTCTTGTATTTTGTTTGCTTTTGATCCATGCACAATTACCACCATTGCCTCATGTAACATAACGTTTGCTCTTGTTTTCAGAGTGTCTGCCATTTATTGCAGTATTTTACCTCATGTGACATCCATCAGAGAGCTGCGTGAATAATTACCTGGTAATCCCCTCAGCACAATGTAAACACCCACCCGAAATAGGTACCCAGTGAGGTCACACCATTCGCATCGCCCTAACCTGCTCAAGGTTCATGTGACCTCAGTGACAGTCACAGCGACTGGGTCACTGTTGCTCTAGGGTGTGCTGCTTCGTAGGCCTGTCAGCAACACTGGAGATGAACTTCAGTATGGATTGTGGTGGACAGGCCTTCAAGGATAACCCACAATTGACACCACTACAGTACACCTGCTTGTGCTAAGACATCAAGCCTTCTAAGGTCTATTGGGGCCTTCTACAGTCTAGCATGGGAATGTGCTCCCTCAGTACAGTGGTGTGGTGGACTGGTCATGAATGCTGAACCCGGTTCCCCAGTTCCAAATTCAACAGCTCCGGCCATAGTGCCACATCCCCACTGAACGCCATACTTGCCCACTGAGAGAAACTCGCACTGCCTTCAGCTATAACCTAATTGTGCCCGCTATAAACACTTGGATGTGGCTCAATTCAAATTATGCACTTGATAAGAGTAATACGCTGCCTAAAAAAAAAAAAAACACTCATAGGGAATGCAAAGCATGTGAAATGTAAGCAGAAACAACATGGTTACCTAAACAATCTCTCGCTAACTATTAACAAGTCAGCGAGTGGTTTCACCTGAAAAGTTATGGACATGACTAAAGGGCCCTGAAGGGAACCGTTTCACTGTCCATTGCTTACATCCTTACAAAACATAAGCAGTATGGTATAAAAAGACCACATCCATAAACACAGAGACATGGTGCACATTGTGTTTTCCAATTCACCTATCAACCAGGGATTGCAGTACCTCCAGGAATTGGTACACTCTCCCAACCTGGAAACAACAATGCTGTTCAAAAAAAGAGGAGAAAACGAAAGTAACACTTCACTGGCAAACTCTGTAAAGTGATGCTGGTGTATTTGGATGTAAAAAAAACAAATCTGGCCACTTTGCAACCCCTCTGTCTTGCTTTATTTAGTTGTGTATTTATTTCCCATATAATATCTTCTAACTCTCTCCATCCTGCTGCACTTTGTAATAGCAAAGATCAGAAGAAGGGCATTACTCGGCAGAGCGTTTTTTCTTTTTTGGATCCATTTCACATGGAAGCAACAGACAAAAAACACGAACGAAACCGAGCCTTGCAGCATGGCTTCGACCTCCCCCTACATAGTGCCCCCACCCTGAAGAAAAACAACGAGGTATTCCAGTACTTCCAGGAATGGTACACTCTCCCAACCTGGAAACAACAATGCTGTTCAAAGAAAGACGAGAAAACGAAAGTAGCACTTCACTGGCAAACTCTGTAAAGTGATGCTGGTGTATTTGGATGTAAAAAAAAACAATCTGGCCACTTTGCAACCCCTCTGTCTTGCTTTATTTAGCTGTGTATTTATTTCCCATATAATATCTTCTAACTCTCTCCATCCTGCTGCACTTTGTAACAGTAAAGATCAGAAGAAGGGCATTACTCGGCAGAGCACAATGCTGTTCAAAGAAAGACGAGAAAACGAAAGTAGCACTTCACTGGCAAACTGTGTAAAGTGATGCTGGTGTATTTGGATGTAAAAAAAATAATCTGGCCACTTTGCAACCCCTCTGTCTTGCTTTATTTCGTTGTGTATTTATTTCCCATATAATATCTTCTAAATCTCTCCATCCTGCTGCACTTTGTAATAGTAAAGATCAGAAGAAGGGCATTACTCGGCAGAGCGTTTTTTCTTTTTTGGATCCATTTCGCAGGGAAGCAACTGACAAAAAACACGAACGAAGCCGAGCCTTGCAGCATGGCTTCGACCTCCCCCTACACAGTGCCCCAACCCGCAAAAATCAACGATGACAACAAAATCCCCCCTCCCCAGCCCCAAAACTCACCTGCACTCTCCGACGCGCAGGAAGCAAATGGCTTCCTGTGCCTCGGAGAACAAATGGGAAAACTCCGATGACGTCAGCGCGGCTCGCACGTTGACGTCATTGATGACGCGGGGGTGGGGGGCGGGGGAAGGCAGGGGAAGGTCTTCCCCTGCCTTCCCAATAAAAAAAAAAAGATCGACCACTCACGGGGGGAGCGCCAGCGCTTCCCCCGTGGGTGGGTGTCATGACGAGCTGGACTCGTCATGGGCACAGCGCGACTGTGCTCCATGATGAGTCCAGCTCGTCATAGGCACAGAAGGGGTTAACAACTCCAATTAAACAAAGCCATAACTTACTCTAAATACCCTGAAGTCTGCTTGAATTGTTTAAAAGTCATCAACTAGTTATGTGTCTATTTCATACTGGCCTCCAATCTATGATCCGAAATGAACGTGAAAAAAGAAAGTTGTAAGTAAGTTTCTTTGCACAATTAACACAAGTACTTTTCAAAGATGAGCCAAATACGAGCTTGCTCAGATTAAATTAATGTCACACTTTATCTTCCCTGCATGATTCAGACACCTCAGAAACTATATCGCTATCCGTGTTATTCAGTGGTGGCTTCTCCGCTATCTCGGAGGAGCGTTGCCCCGCTGCTTTACAGCAGTGCCAACTTTAGAAACATAAAATGATAATAACTTAGTTATTATCATTTCATGGTTTATGTCCGTCTGCGGTGGGTAATGCTGCTCTGAGAGCAGGGGAGGAGTGGTTTGCCCACTCCCGAGTGCACAGTGACTGTTTGGTCGGCCCTCTTGGGCCACCTAAAACAGTCATGTGCACTTCCCTGTCCTCCATGCAATACAGCCTGTATGGAGAACATGCCCACCCCTCCAGCCCCTGGCTGGGCGCTGTGTCACGGCATTCAGACCAATCACAGCGCTGCAGTGCTTCCTGTTCCTGTAGGAGGCAGGAGAGCAGCAGCAGAGAAGATGTGGTACCCGGCCTCAAGGTAAGTTCACCTTTTTTTTGTTATTTTCCCTTATTCACCTCCGCACGACACCCCCTGCAACAAACAGCCCCACCTCATGACCCCCGCATCTGCCCCCCACCCGCGAGCCATGCCGGCTGCCCCTGCATGTTAAAACACTTACATTGTTTCATGGAATTTTCTTCACCCAAGCTTGCGGCTGCCAATTTGCTTCGTATTGAATGATTCAAATTATCAAAACTCCCTATTTAAAAGCACACCCTTTTCCCATTCTGATTGCTAGTACCACCAAAGGCTTCGTCTTTTATGGTGTAGATCGACACATGCTGAATAAAATTCCATTTTGATGCATTATGGGAATGGTAGACCCTGATCGTAATTTAGTGCAAAACTTTGTACATTCATTTTTAGTTACCAAAGAGGGGAAAGTCCTCAAAGGTTTTGATGCTCCGTAATTTCATTCAACCCATCATTTACTGTGTTGAAGTGTAGAATCAAATGGGATCATTTTCTGCATGTTGTTTTTCAGTCCAATGATTTACTAGCAGTGTTGTACAAACTTTTCATCATATTTTGGATGTGTTTAATGTCATTCTTTGGTGAAATTTCTCACAGGGGAACTTAACCCCATAGACCCCATTTTCAGTTTTATAATTGGAAAATGTTTTGTGTTTCTATGTTACATTTCAGTATGTGAACTCAGATCCTTCCATGGTCTGATTTTAACAAATACACATTTCACATTTGTGGTGCCCTTCTGCCGGTGTTAAAATCCAAAGATGTTGCAGATCACTTTTGACTGATGGTTGCTGGATGGTGGCATGAACCACTTGATTCCATATGCTTTGTTGTTTCTTTAAAACAAACAACGGTATGGTCAATGATTTGTTCAACTTTGCTACCAAATACAATTTTTTGTGATAATCCGTTTTAAAACCGCTTCAAAATGAAATTGTATGCACCATGTGTAGAAGAACGTCGAAAAAGGCAATGCCCTCAGTGGTACTCCCAATCAGGATTGAAAAAGGGTGTGCTTTTGAATAGGAAGTTAATTTGAATCGTTCAATGGAAAGAAGGTTGGCAGCCGCCAGCTGGAGTAAAGAAAATTCCATGAAACAATGTAAGTGTTTTAACACAGATAGTGGGATAGTTTTTGAAGTGTCTGAATCATGCCAGAAAGATAAAGCATGATATTGATTAATCTGAACGAGCTTGTATTCGGCTCATCTTTGAAAAGTGCTTGCGTTAATGCTGCTAAGAAACTTGGTTACATCTTTCTTTTTTCCCGTTTTTTTCAGATTTGAGGTTGGAGGCCAGTATGAAATAGACACATCACTGCTTGGTGGCTTTTGAGCAATTTAAATAGCCTGCTCGGCCTTTAATGGCTTTGTGTAATTGGAGTTGTTGAAGCCAGCTTTCTGTAATGAAAATACATAAAATCCCATGCTTCGCTTTCATCGGTTTTGCAGGACGGAAGGAAGAGGTTAGCTTTGAAGGGTTCCACTGCCAGGCTGTGCTTTATAAGTAAGAAGAACTGACTCCGGATCATTAAGAGTGAGTAAGTACCTTTGTTAAACAGGAAGTGTTTCTGTGAGGTAGAAATAAACAACAGTTGATCACGGATTGGTGTTCAGGAAGTTGGAAAGTGCCATAAAAGATGTTGGATAAGGTAGCAGCAGTGTGGTGTAGTGTAAGTGTGAGAATGAATGGAGTTGCGGTTGGATTTACAGGTCGTTGAAATGTGTCTATTGTTTTTATTTTTCTCTTCACAGTGCTAATTTTTTCTGAGTCCTGAAGAAAACCCTAGAATACTTAAGGGGTTCAAAACGCGTCAACAGTTTTTGTAACCATCAAGTGCATTTCAAACCAGAGACAGTGAGGCTCAGGGTTGTGATTGAACAAAGAAGTGTATTTTTTATTTCCATATGAGTCTTTATTGTAGCACTGTATGGTTTCATAGTCCAAAGAGAGTAGCATTAAATATATGATTAATAAGGAGGCTCCTTATAGGCTTAGCAAAGTCAGAACACAAACTCAATTGTTTTTTTTTTTAATAGAAACAAGTTTTATTTGTTCTGGTTTTGTATGGTGTTGATGTGAGAAGTCTGTGTAAGGTGTGTTATATATGTGCTGTGTATGATTTTATGATTATGATAATTTGATAAATAGAACGAGAAATGTTGGAATTTGCAAACAATTGTGAAAAAAAAGACTGAAAAATAAATGGTGATCACATCAATTTGATTATGTGACCACGGACTAAACTAGTATTGGTGAATAAAAGGTAGTATTGGCATGTGTAACTTTCTAAAAGTGGCATTTTCAGAATTGTCACTAAAAATCTGACTTTACCACTAAAGATAGTTTTAAATTATAATTCCTCAGACCCAAACATGACATTCCTACCTGCTCCCAACCAAAAGTTATCACTTATTAAACGTAGTAAGATAAGGCTGTATTATCCTATGGGAGAGGTAGGCTTTGCAATTGTGAAAAACGAACTTGAGAGTCTTTCACTACCAGAACATGTAAAACTTAAACGTACATGTCAAACTTTTTAAATACAAAGCACCCTGCTCTATGGGCTGTTTAGTACTTTCCGCCCTCAAAACTGGCAGAATTTTGGCGACTCCTAATTACACTTATAATGCGGAGTTCTTGCTAAATTCTGCCAATCGCCTTGTGGCAAAATTTGATTTCTGAAAGGCTCTAGAAATGTGAACTGGGGAGCATGAGTGTGATTTGGCATCCCCTAGTGCAATTTTCGAATGTGGGCAGTTTGATCGGTAATGGTAAGAGGATTGCTTCTTGAGTAGATTTGCTGTTGCTTGAGTAGATTTTCTATTCAAGTGGCAGAAAAATCAACTGAAATGGCCATACGCTCTTGACTACCGCATGGTGCCGTTTGCGCTGATTGTTGAGCGCTGCGTGCACTACCGGTGCTAAATTGCAGCGTAACATGTATATTTTATGCCCATTGGCAGAACTCTGTGGAATCTTGCAGAGTTTTCTTAGGGGTGGGCGGAATTTGCGAAATTGCGTTACGCAAATCTCCGCAAAACGGTAAAAAATCTCCGCGAACACGCAGAAATTCCGCGAACACGCGGAATTGCTTGTTCGCGATGCTTTTTTCCTGTTCACAATTGCTGTTTGCATGCTCGGGGAGAAATATCTCGCAAACACGCATTTTGAGAACGCGAACAAGCAAAAATTTCGCGAAATCGCGGAAAGCAGACTTTTGAGCAATTTTGCGTTGTCCGCGGAACGCGAAATTACGCAAATTACGCAAATTACGCGAGCGGAACGGAATTTGCCGCCCAGGCCTAGTTTTCATGTAACTCTACAAAATTCTGTGAAGTAAAACTCCATGTGTTCTGCCTACCCCTGCTGTTTAGGGCCTAGCCTAGGGGTGATTTATATGTATTAAAAAAGAAGGTTGTATATTGGCAAGTCAAAATGTCAGTCTAAAACTGCCCACATAAACTGCAATGGAAGGTCTGAGAGTGGGTTTCAAAGGGCTACTTAAGTGGGTGGCACTTAATTTACAGTCCCTGGGAAAAGGTAGTAGGGACTGACAAGTAAATTAAATATGCCAATTTGTTGTCAGCCAATTATACCATATTTAAAATAGAGAGCACAAGCACTTTAACCCTGAAGAGCAGTGGTAAAGTGTGCAGAGTCCTGAGGCCAAAAAAACGAATTCAACAAAACAGGAAGGGTAAAGGTAAGAAGTATCGGGGACTACGAACCAAAGATGTCAGGTCCTACAAGCATGGTTTCAAGCTGCTTGCAAAATAGCAGTGGTCAGATGCACAGGGCTGGTTGCAACTATCAACGTTTTTTATCTGAAGATTCAGAATTCTTTATGAAATGTAAAGTATTTCAGTGGGGCAAGTATCAAGCTTTTGGCTGGCAAGGGTTTCTTCAAGATGGATACATCACAATCAATCTCTCACTAAAGTTGTTGGTTTTTATGCCAAAAGTAGGGTGATCACCTCACTCCAGGTCATCACAGGCACTGTTTTTAATCCTGGGCTTTAATGTGAAAAACAAACTCACTATAGGTGTGTTAGGGTTGGTTTGCTTCCACTTAGCTAATAAGACTCACATACCTGAAAGTAACTAATTGTGGGTTGGAAGCCCAGGACTAGCAACAGTGCCTGTGAATAAATAGAGTGAAGTGGTCACTCCCAGATAAAAGCTCCAAATGGGACTGAACTGGATTTCATAGCTGCTGAGTTTTTGCACCCCTGGTACAGATTTGCTGACTCTCCTTGGTGCAATTTATTGCTTTCAGAATTAGGGCCTGATTTGAGTTTGACCAATGCACATTTGTGGTGGAGTACCTTCTCCATTGATGGTCCAACTGCCCTATTTATAGTGAAGAGGGCCGTCATGTCTCCTATGACTATGCCCTGCTGACCCCACTGTTGGAAACCCTACACCTACGGACTGACGGAGTTGGGGCCATTGGTTGTAGTTATTTACTCCTGGAAGTAAGTAATTTAGGGCCGTTCCAAAATCAACAAAAGAATGCTGACTTTGTGAGAATGCGTTTAACGCATCTCCCCATTGCAGGTGCATTGATTTTGTGCAGTCTTATTGGGTCATTCAGGTTTCGTGCAATTTACTAAACTGAGCAAGCTTAAACACAGCACTTTATTAACACCTAAACACTTTCTCTTCCACTCCACCTTCTTTCTTTGGCATATTTTCCACATCTTTTTTTATGTACAGTAGTGTTGTCCTAGTATCTGCACTCAGTCCAACTATAATGTAGATATCATTCTATCTCCACAGATGAGGTCCAGCATACCCTTCAGGATACTGAATTCCACTAGGATGTTTTAGCAATGTATTCCATGTATCTCTAGTTGCGTTAGTCAGGGTACAATGCTAGGTTTCCTTTGCATCAAAAACATCAATAAATTAGAGTTAGAATGCAGACACTCATCTTTATTCAGTTATTTTCACCCACTTTAGTGATAACCATACTATATTCTGACATTGGTGGAGTCCTGGTTGTAGTCATGCTTTTTTTAAATTGGGGGTAATCTTCACATATAAGTGAACTGTTTACCCACATTCTGTGTGTCATCTACTCCCACGGATGACACACAGGTTAGTCGTGTTAGAATCTCCCAGTCTAGTCTGACCATGCATCTTGCCTAGTAGTTCTTCCTCTAGGCTGTTTCCCTCCGCCATCTTTCCAATGACATCATGTAGTAACACCGTCAAGTAATAAAATTCAAAGTGAGGCAGTCACAAGAGTTCAGTACCTCATGTTTCTCTGTACTACAAGTCCAACCCAGGCAAAATTTGTAAACTTTGTTTTGCGGTCTTTAACGATTCTTTTGAGATCAAAATGCAACCTTGGATGATTATGGTAACATTTCAGCTTTGGTCAAAGCCGATATAGGAAGCATAATACAAATCTCTACTTTGCAAGGCCAACCATTACACTTTCTGTCTTCAATTTAGGACATCTCTGTATCACAATTCCCTAAATTCCGAAACCAGTCAGTTTTTCAAGCCAGCGGAAGGTAAAGTAGAATTTCAGTATTAAGACCAGGCAATAGGTTGAAGTGACACCAATTTATCTATATCCAAGGTATTATGTCATTTTTAACCACTTTCATTGAAAAGATGTACCAGTATGTTATTGGCATACAGCTCAACACCTTTTCTCTATTGCCCTCAACCACACAATAAGTTTGTAAATATGTATGTAGTGTTCTAACCAGGGGGTTTTATTAGCAAAGTGGAAGGGAGTAGGGATGGAAGACATCCCTGTCAGGTGCTCCTCTCTAGCCCCAGAAATCTAAAAGAAAAAAGCTCTCCTTTTATTGCTTGCCAAACATTTTGGGTAAAATATCTTTAGCCATTTAATAATGGGTGGACTATTGTTTTGCATCACAAAACTCTGAACATGAATGTCTAGCTAAATGTGTCAAAAACTTATTCTCTATCTAATAAAATCACTGGATTATCAGAGAAAGGTTTTTATCATCATGGGAACCAACCTTTCAAGATTCCTGGAAGTGTTTGTTAGACATGAAGCTGGTTGGGTCTGCATCCACCAAATCAGTAATTACTTTCTGCAACCCAACAGCAAATATTTTATGGAATATTTGAGTGGCAACATTCATATTTGGTAGAAGACGATATGCTTAAAGCCCTAGCATTGTTTTATGTATTTTACATCATAATATAGTAAGGTTGAGACTTTTTTGTTTTTTTGCTTACCATGACCTCTGTTTATCTTCTCAAGTAGTGGCATAGATCCTCTGGCACCAAATTCCTCGCCTTGATCATTCAGTGCTTCCTTTACTACATCATAACTGCACAGAATCACCACTGGCTCAGGACCCAGATGAATAGTGTAGACAGGGCCATATTTTTCACCAAGCTGAAATTGAATAAAACACAAATAGTGATAAATGCATTAAAGTCTTGAAATAGTACAGAGCAGTAACTGGAAATATACTGTGAATTATGTGAATTCCTCACCCCCACATCTCGCAGCCTATATGCATAATTTAAAGGCAGATATATTGTAGATACCTTGTCATTGAAAACACTGCCAGCTCTTCCACTTACCTGCAAATATGCAGAGATAACTCCACCAGACTGGAGAAGTTTATGCTCCACTCCATCTGGTTGTGTTATTTTCCTAAATTTTAGAGGTGGAAAGGGTGTTGCATGTTCATGGAAAGTGAAGATGGTACCTCTAACATGGCGTTAACCTGGCCAGGTCCATCCCGGTCTCAGAACCAGTAGTAATTACAAAGAGACATTGAAATAGGTCGCTATCGGGCCCTATATTTATGTCCTAAACTTTAGAGGCCAATAGCTCTATAATTTCTAAATAATAAAGGTGAAAACGTTATAGTAATTCATAACACTGATTTAATACCTCTTTGCTTCACGAGATTTTCTTACTTTTGTCCCTTATTTTGCACTTCATAAAAGTGTTTGCTGTTTCCAGGATGATGTTTTTCTGTATTTTTTTTCATGTAGCCCACTACTCTCGTATAGCACATTGTTTGAGTGAGTTGCCTCTGGGTGTTAATAGCGGTCCTGATTGAGAGATCTGGATTTGAGATGAAGGCAATACACGTGTCTCACGGTGCCTGTCAGTGAGTCAGAAAAGTGTTCAGCATAGATGGCCATTCAATCATTAGCCTCGCTGGTTCACGCACAGCACAATGTTGACATATTTCAGGTGCCATTTTGATTCTGTGCAAATGTGTTCAAAGGAGGTACACAGCTGTCAAAATATTGACCAGGTGAAAGTAAAAGAAAATGCAGTGCTTACAGGTGAATGAGAGTATTGTGTGTTCAAGGGGGGGGGGGGGAGTGAAGTGAAGGAGATGCAAGGAAATGAATGCAGGAGAGAGTCATAAAAAAGGGTGCTGATGAAAAAAGAGATGAGGTGTAACATGGATGGACGAGATGTAGCGAGAAAAAGGGTATACATGTCTAGCATTGAGTGAACATAATGGCCATCACTGAGGTACTCTTAAGACCACTACTCCTTTCTCATGCTTCATTATGGTTTAATTCACTGTCTTATAATTAAAACATTTTCAATATTAATTATTTGCAACAAAGTAATTGACACTAGTCCTGGCTGGTTGTAGGTGTACATCAGTTGTTGTGTTATGTATCTTAATGCTATAACAGAAAGCTTAGCGAGTAACCCAAAAAAATACTGTTCAGGTGACGCACAATGAATATCATATAAATTTAGTTTCCGTTTTCTCACCATGCCCCGAATTGCATAACCCCCGCCCCTTTTAGAGACACCACGCCTTTGTTATACAACTTAAAGATCTGACTTCTAGCATTACAAACAGCGTAACATAAAATACGTACCTCATGAAACCTAGGGTCCTGTTTGTAGTTTTTGGAACCAAGAGAAGACCTCAATATTTACAAGCTTTTAACTGCAAATTGTTTGGTTTTAGGGAAGTCACTTAATGTGCTTCTATTTCAGTTCATTACCTGCTAAAAACAGACTAGGAGCGCATACAGACTTTTCCGTTTGGAAAGCATAAACTACAATGAGAGTGAACAACGGAGGGTATTCTTTAAAAAAAAAAATGAAAAGACATCCAACTGAAGAGCATGCAAAAGAAACATACACATAAAATGTTCTGGTAGAAAAGAGAAGAATCTGTGAAAGAATTATCAGTGAAAGAATTTCATTTGAAGTAATTGCCAATGTTAAGCAGAAGCCAAACAAATGTCAACCACATTGCGTCAATACAGATTGCGTTTAAAACAAAGTTGCAGCACAATATGCTAATCCAATCGAAAGGCAGATGGGAGCATTTAAAGCTGCATGCTCCAACTCCTATTATAACAAACTGTCCTAAACTGCAAATGGCCAAATTCACTTCACCCCCATGCATGCCAAAGTCCCAGTTCATCTTTCAAGCTTGCAAGATGCCAAAGACCCAGTTCTGGTAAGGGGCGTAACGGAGGCCCCCGCAGCCCACGCCGTGCTGGGGCCCCTGGGTTTTTTGTTATGGAGGGGGCTCCCCACCCTCTAAGCCACGCCACTGTATGCCTTGCAGTATGTGTGCAATGGCATGGAATATGAAATAATTAAATGCTCTGGAAATCTGGAACATGCAAGACAGACTTCTTTCATCCTCACGCTCACAAGACATCAAAGCCGGGTAATTGCGAAAGAGCTGCAAACTGATGAGCGCCCCATCTCCACATCCCACCATAGAACATCTTTGACACATTTAGATAAACTTAGCTTAAACATGCCACACCCTCTTGTGCTGGAGACAGCAAGTGGGAGAAATCTCAGCTAAAATAAGTATACAATTTAGTAGCAATTGGGTGATGGAGTGTGTGGAATATTGGTAAAATGGGTAATATCCTCTACTAAATGGGAAGGGTTTAGGGAAATTTAATGAGGAGTGTAAGGAGGTACAGGATAATACAAACTAGGCCAGGTGGAAAGTTCATTCTGCTCGTGGAATCAGCAGAATTTTCAACTCTACATTACTCTTGTAACTTGGAGTTCCGCCCAAATGCTGACATTCACCTACTGAAAGGCTCCACTGTCAAACACAAGTGAGAATAGGCACCCCTGCTCGATTTCCAGTTGCTAGTAGGTTTTAGAGAGAGATTTTCTAACACAGGTGGTCGCGAGTGACCGCAGTCAGAGGGCTGCTTCTTGAGTAGATTGTCCACTCAAACAGCAGCAAAATCAACTTGAATGGCCGTGCGCTCTTGCGCACCACGTGGTGACGTTTGAACACATTTTTCAGCATGGAACAGGCTAACGCCACTAAATCACAGAGTAAGCAGAGCGACAAGCCTTTTTCTTCCCATTGATGGAACTCAGTGGAATCTCGCAGAGAGCTTATGTAATTCCCCGGTATTCCACAGAATTAAATTCTGCGAGTTCCACCCACCCTTAGTGCGAACACACCTCCACAGAAGAGTAAGACCATTGCTATTGACAAATTGTACATTCACAGCTTTAGCGCTGCCAAACAATGGTTAATGTACTTCAGTGTAGTCTTGGAACAAGTCAAACATGGGTATGGTTGAGAAAACACTTACATATTTAAACTAGTGTACGGTGTGAAATCCATACCATGCACTAGCTTTGAAAACTATAACTCGCTCATGCCATAATTTCACCCTTAATAAAACTGACTCGATTAAAAATGTTGCAAGCTATGAATCTTTAATTGGTTTGAGTATGTGTTATTGTTTGATTTCATTTCAATTTTTGGTGTTGTTTTTTATTGGTTGAAATATGTGTGGCTATAAGCACCTTATGCCACTTTGTGTGGCCAACCTGTCACTCTTGGGAGAATTAATTTTTTTAGGATTAGCAAATCATATGCTGGTGGGTCTACAGGACACAAGGAGGGTCTAGGTTGTCCATACCCAGAATAGAATTCCTGAATATGGCGATACATTTTTTTTACCTGCTTATTTTTACCCCCCTCACATGGGCCTGGGAGCAAATGGTGTAATAACTCCCACCCTTATGAAATATTTATTTTGATTTTTCCAACAACAGTGCTGAGTACACCGTGTTGGGGAATAGCAGTCGAAACTGAGTTTTTCTGTAATGTCCAGCCAACAAGTGGCTGATTTGTGAATCCCAGATTGCGAATAGGCAGTTGTTGGCCGAAGTTAGGCCTTTATTTTTTCAAAAAGAGTCATGAATCCATGAATCAATCCACAAGTCAGGTCTAACACCATTGCAGATTTGGTGTAATTCTGTTCAGCCAGCTTTTTGAATCAAAGAACAAAGAATCCTATGGGAATTAAAATGGATAATGGCACTTTTCGCCCCCCCCCCCGATTCTTGGCCCTTACTTGACAATTCTTCACGCAAATTGTCATTAAGGACACAAAGTAAATATAACTCAAACCATCCCCATGGAGAAGTGTGGCTCAATGATTAGAGCGGCAGACCCTGATGCAGAGATCTAGCCCGGGACCAGGGTTCAATTCCCTGCCGCGGCGGGTCTTGGGCTCAAAAATTCCACGGACCTGATAATTCTCGCCTCGGTGCCATTCCAATCATGGAGTCCCACTCTGCAACTCTGGGCAATAGCTTGCTTAATCTCCACAACGGCCCCCACAACGCTAAGGATGCCTGGCCTCCACCTTGGGGGTGCCCAGGAGTGGATGCCTCACAGGGAAAGCCAGGATGGGTTCCACAGCGGTATTCGTACAAGCGCCTTGAGACCCTTGCGGGTTAGTAGTGCGCTATACAAGTATCAATTTATGTACTGCTTATACCCTTTCATAATACATCACTTATAGCATTTTAAATGATAGCATTCATAACAAGACTCACAACATCTTAAATGACATCATTTATGAGAAGAGTGTGCATGGTATAGGGATGAGTTATAGTTAATGTACTGTGGCTAGCAAGTTGACAACACTGTATAAGGAGGTGTAAGAGTTATAGTATGTTTTGGGCGGGGTGCATATTATAAATTTAAGTTATAACTATAAGTATAGAAATTCTAAGATTCTCGTAGTTTTAGCTGGTTTTCTATAGAAATAATTAATTATGTTTTCCTAACCATAGTTCATCCTCAGTCTTTATTTTTTAATTGAATTCCAAAGTGTTTTTTTAAAATGTTTGAAATCACATAATGTTGTTTAACATGGTATCAATTGTTTTTATTTTGTTTTGCATTGTCGTAGTTTTGTGAAAGTTCAAAGATCATGTTGAGGAGTTGAGTGGAGTGGCACAGAGCGGAGTATAGTGTTGCAGAGTGGAGTAGTATTGAATGGAGAAGAATTTCATAGAGTAGAGTGTCACCCTGTGGAGTGTCATAGAGTAGAGTGGTGGAGAGTGTACTGGAGCATGAAGTGCTGTGGTGTGGAGTGTGAAAGAGTGGAGTGTCATAGTGTGGAGTTGCAGAGAGTGGAGTAGAGTGTTGTAGAGTGGATTGACATAGAATTCAGCAGTGTCCTAGAGTAGAGGGGCATAGAGTGTTCTAGAATGATGAAGAGTGTTGTAGCCTGGCATAGAGTAGACTGGCGTAGAGTGGAGTGGTGAAGAGGGGAGTGGCTTTCTGCAGAGTAGCTTGTCATAGAGTAGAGTGGAGTGGCATAGAGTGGAGTAGCGTGTCATAGAGTGGTGTGTCGTACAGTGTCTTAGAGTGGAGGGGTGTGGAGTGGTGTAGAGTGGAGTGACATGTCATAGAGTTGAGCGGAGTGGCGTGTCATACAGTGGTATATCATAGAGTGGAGTAGGGTAGCATATCGTAGTGTGGGATAAAGTGGTGTAGAGTTGAGGGGCATAGGGTGGAGTAGAGTGTTGTAGAGTGGAGTTGTATGTCATAGAGTGGCATGAAATGTAGAGTGGAGTGGATTGATGTAGAATGGAGTGGCGTGTCATAGGGTGGAGTGGAGTAACGTGTCATAAAATGGAGTGGAGTGGCATGTCATGCAGTGTCTTTTGTCATATGTCAAATTCTTTTTAGATTTCAAGCGGTACTGTTGTACTTCTTAGTAAATTCACTGCAGTACATTGTAAACTTTAAAAAAATATATAAATCAATAAAAAGACTTTTCCCTAACATCTACAGACTTTCCTGAACTCCCTCAGTTCTTCCTATGCATAACAAAAAGAGAAGTAATCTATATTTCCATTGAAAACACAGAACAAAGAGAAGGTGTGGTCTAAACAATATAGCTGCTTTTTATTTTACGAGGTCCTTGATTAACCAATACTATTCTGTTTCTTCATCGCCATGTACTGTGCTTCACTGTGAAGACCATTAACCCACCATAAAGGAGATTCTTGCCAAATTTCATGTAAGCCCATTAAGACATTTTGTCGTCAGGTCTGTGTAAAAAGTCTAATGAAAATGCATTGGTTGAAAAAAGAGTTTTGCCCCCCCTCCCCCTTTGCACCCCCTTAACTAATCACCACAAAACTTTGCAGCTTCATCCCATACAGAAAAAAGAATAGGCCTGCAAAGTTTCATGGAGATCCATCAAGTGGTTATAAAGCTTTCAGCAAGCAGATATCTAAGGATTTCATATCGCTGGGAATCCTAACTATAACTACAGAGTGGCTACGACAACAAATAATAGAGGACAATGATATAGTAATAATCTGACTGGAGGAACATTACTTAGGGCAGAGACTCAATTTCTAACTTTGGAATTTTTCTATAGTTAGGAGTCAGGTTTTGACTATGCAAAAACAAGGATTTATTTGTATTTGCTTATAAGGAAATTAAGACTGCTAAAACTGTTTGAGAGACAGAAAAGAAAGCGCGTAAATTACAACCCTAAATCTAGAAGTGAGGCAAGGGGGCGTGGTCTCACTACACATGGAGTGAGACACCCGCCGAAAGAGCTCCGGCCAGCCGCTGCCTTTTTAAGCTTTTATTGCGACAACAAGGCTTTCCCGGCGACGCTGCCTGGAGCGCCTGGACACCGTAGGTGATCGGGAATCCTGTGCCTGTTTGGTGCACTCCCTTGACTGCTGGTGGTGGTGCTCTTGGTGGCTGTGGTGCCGGGGTACGGCGCGGGTGTTGGCGGCTGCCATTTTGAGTCTCCCAGGCCCGAAGAGTTCCTGGACAGTGAGGGCCTGCTTTTGGCATACAGCGACACCCTAGGGAGCACTGCCTGACTCCCTGGTAATCGGAGCAGAGGTCTGGCTGCTCATGCCCATGGCTTTGGTGCAGAGAGGGTGTGTCGCTCCATGGCTGCTGTGACCACCACCATCTTGGGTCTCCCGGCACGGTGCGGGAGAATGGGCCACGGAGCCCTTGGCTGACTTCCCACCACATGGTCAGCCCTCTTGAGGTCCTGCCAGGCCGTCTTCCGCGAAGAGATGTCTGGCGACTCACACCGGTTCCCTCCCCCTGACTCATCTCCTCCTTCTGCTGACGGCCAATGCCACAACTAGACCCTGGACTGGCCTTACTGCCCCCCTGGGCTCTCCACCAAGAACTCACTGGAGGAGCATTCCCTACAGCCCTAAAGCATTTGAGGCCCTGAAACTATACTGAGCCCTCACCTTCTGCCTGGGGCACGACCACTGGGGACCCTCCTGATCCTACTTTCCTGAACCCTGTAGCCCGGACACCTTGGGGCCTCCTGGTGACTTGCATTGTAGGCCTGGTTCAGTGCGGGCCCCCCTCGAACTTTCCTGTTGTGCCCTTCCCTGCGCATTCCCGCAGGTGGCCTCCTCTCCCTGTCACATACCTGGCTCCATTTCCTGCACGGCCCCGCGCGTGATCGCTGGTAGAGCAATCGCACCTGCAGGGGATTTACAAGGTTGCCTCCCTCATCCTGCTTGTGACCTTGGACCTCTTGTGCTGCTTGGTGGGGCCTTGAGGGGCGTCAGACTCTAAGGGGACACTTGTTGCCTTGCTGTGGATTGCCCTCCTCCTCCACACTGCGGAGGCTTCTACTATATACAGAGGGTGGCGCCCGGCCTCCTGATACACTCTTCTGCCCTGGCTCCACACTCGGCACGTGGGTGCTTGAGGGGTCATGCAAGGTTCTAAGGCTGGGAAGGACATAGCTGCACCTATGAAGGACAAGCCTGTGACGGCCCTGTGGAACAAACCTGGTTCTACCCCTGCTGTGGCCAACTTTTTGCAAGAACTCAAGTTCGAAATTGGATCTTTCCAAATTGAGGAACAAACCTGTGTTAAGGAGCTCAGGAGAGATGTCTAGGAAATTGGAGGGAGAGTAGATGATCTTGAGAAGACGGTTGACGCGCGCACAGAGGATCAAAAGCAACTTTGGCAACAATTGGCCCTCTTGGAGGAGCAACATATTGAGCTCCAAATTATGCAGGAGGACTTAGAAAATCAGAGCCACCGTAACAATCTGCGCCTAAGCGGTGTCCCGGCTGGGGCAGAGTGCTCTGACATTAGGACTTTTGTTGCAGATCTGCTACAGAAAATCAGAGAAGATGACGATGCCTCTCTGCCTGCGCTTAATCGAGCAAACCGCGTGTCTGGGCCTCCTGGTCACTCTGGTCTGGTCCCCAACATAATGGCCAGGGTCCACTTTTTCACGGAGAAGGAGGCCATCTTTACGGTAGCACGCTCCAAGTCAAACTCAACCAACAAGGTCTCTCCCATACAACTCTTCCAGGACATTGCTCCTACCACGCTTCATCGCCACAGGGACTTCAATCCCATCACCGACAAGCTTCGTGAGTTGGGCGTCCAGTACCAGTGGGGCCATCCTTTTGTGCTCATCTGTCAATGGGAATCCAAGCGCTGTGTTCTGCAATCCCTTCAGGAGGCCTCTCAACTACTCCACCTGCCGATCACCTCTCTGCCGTCCAGCCCTTCACGCCTGCCGTCTTTGGGACGAGAGCCAGCGAAACCACAATGGGCTAGAGTGCGCAAACCACAGCGCCTGTCTAAGCGGGGGGAGCACTCCTCTTCTCAAGCCAAACATAACATCATCCAACACCTTCAATCCCTAGACTGAGGACGGTCCCCCTCCCATTCTCAGCCTACGTAGAACTGAACGACCAGCACGCTTCAAAAGGCCATTATTCTTCTTCGTCCCCGGCAGTTCCCCATGGAGACGGGGTTGGATTTTCATACTGATTGCTTGTTCATTTCTTGCCCTGAATATATCGTGGCAGCGGTGCCGGTGTGCACCTCCTGACAACAGTGCTGATTCTCTGAGACCCGCTCCCCCTCCTATTCCTCGGAGTGTGACATCTCTGGGATGACTTGTGCCACTGAGGCTAGCTTGCTCCTAGACTGGAGTAGGTCATGTTCGCGATGTTGGCCGTTGTTCAGTTTGGATCTTTTGCTTATCTTTTTTCCTTCCCCCTTTTCTTTTCTCCTTCTTTTTTCCTTCCTGTCTGGAGGGAGGGAGGGTCTTGCAACTAGGAGTGCGGCATTTCTCAATCGAGGGCTGTTAATTGGTGTATTGGCTCCTCTTTACATTGTGCTGGGCATTGAGATATAATCTGGTTGTGTTTTATGAAGGTTTGACGGGGAAGGTCGGGGGGCTCTACATTACAATCTATTCTCACAACTCGTGATGGCACTTGTATGTAGTCTGCTCTTACCATGACTTCTGTACCCTGCTTGAAACTCCTCTCCCTTAATGTAAAATCTCTTAACTCCCCACAAGCATCTTCAAATTTGGCTTTTTGTACTACAACAGAACCCAGACGTTATCTTCTTACAGGAGATTCATCTGTTAACGGCAGACACTTCCTGTATGGCTCACCCTAAATACCCGCTCCAATCCTGGGCATCTGCACCTACAAAAACAGCTGTGGTGGCTATCCTCTGCAGGGAAGGTATTTAACAGGGGGTTCCCAAAGCGATCCGTGGCATAGATGGTAGATTCCTTCAATCAGAGTCCGGATCAGGTCAAGCACATTCACACTTTGCAATTTTTATTCTTCCAATCAAGAGCAGGATTTCTTCATTAGGGAACTCCTACGGGAACAGATAACGCATGACGATCACCAGCTTATCCTGGGGGATGACTTTAACCTAGTGTGGAGTGCGGGACTAGACTGTAGTGATGGTTTGTTTCATGGGGCGGGGGTCATGTCCGCTTCTCTGAAGAAACAACTTACTGATCTCGGATTACTAGATATTTAGCGCTACCATGCTCCAACTATGCGAAAGTACTCCTATTAATCACATGTCCATCGTTCCTACTCTGCATTGATTTACTATTTGTTACACACACCCTGATTTGTGATGTCCTCTCGGCTTCTATGTCTGATATCTCTGTCTCGAGTCATGCCCATGTGGAGCTCCTGTTGCATGATCGCACACCCCTCTCCTTTGTTGGAGACTCCCCCAGGTCCTCTGGGACCCCGTGGACCTATCTGAGATCCGTGATGCTATCATGTCTTATTTCTCATCCATTGATCTACATGAAACTCCTTTTCCCGTGGTCTGGGACGCCTTCAAAGCCATGATTCGGGGTCGTATAACTTCTATTGCGATAGCTCGGGATCCTGAGGCTCCGCTATTTGAGAACAATCTGTCCCGTGACATAAAAACACTGGAAAAACTAGATAAGGAACATTCTCTTGCCCTCCACAAGCGACGCCTGGCCTTGCTTCATGGTCAGCTATGGGCCCATAGGACTAACAAGGCGGAGCACGCTCTCTTGGCATTAAAGCAAAGATACTATGAAGGGGGGGACAAGGTGGGAACTGTTCTAGCTCGTCACCTCCGGAAATGGGCCGTAAATTCTCACATTGCTAAAATAAAAGTGGATGATGGCACACGGGCTACCATTGAAACCGCCAAACTAAAAGCCTTCCACGACTACTACTCATCTCTTTACATACGGGATCCACCTAACCTGGATCAGATCCAGGCAGTCCTGGGGGAATATAACTGGTCTCCGATTGGTAGACACCATGCGCAACCTATTGAAGACCCACTTATGCTGGAGGAACTTACTGGTGCGCTAAAAGAGCTCCTCCTTGGTAAGTCCACGGGCCCGGATGGTCTCCTGGTCTCTTTTTATTGCACTTTTCTCCTGTAGATACAAGAGCATCTACTTCACCTTTTTAACTCTTTCTCAGATACTGGAGTACCCTCCACCTCTATGGCGCTGGCCGAGATCGCACTGTTTCCCAAGCCAGGGAAGGATCCCCCGTTATGTTTCTCTTTTCACCCCTTTGCGCTTTTAAACACAGATCTCAAACTCTATATTAAAATTTACGGCTCGATCCACATCTACCTGGGCGTATTGAGCCAGATCAGGTTGGCTTCATCCGACATCGGCATGGCGCGGATAATGTGCGGCGCATCGCTCATTTGGTCGGGAAGGCGCACCACTTGAACATACCGGCGTGCTTATTGTCACTCGATGCTGAAAAAGCATTTGACCGGGTGGATTGGGCCTTTCTCCGGGCCGTTCTGCATAAAATAGGGCTGGGACCCCAGATGATTGCTAGGATCATGGCTCCCTACCGCTCACCTCAAGCCCAGGTCCGGGTCAATGGCCACTTATGGGTCCTATCAATGTCCACAGGGGCACCAGGCAGGGATGCCCTCTGTCCTCCCTATTGTTAGAGCCTCTTGCCATCATGATATGCCAGTCTCCTGACATTACTGGCATTGTTCTCGGAGGTGTGGACCATAAAATAGCTGAATTTGCGGAGGACCTCCTCCTCACATTGTCCCAGCCACGACCCTCTCTACCTGTCCTTCATATGTTGCTTCAGTCTTTTGAACTTGTCTCGGGCCTTTAAATTAACCACGCAAAATCGTGGGCCTTGAATCTCACAATCCCTGAATCTGAGATTCTTGTGCTTCAGTCTCTTGTCCCGTATCAATGGGCCTCCCACTCCATTCGGTACCTAGGTCTCAATTTGACCCCTAACCTTAACACGTGGTCACAAGCCAATTGGCACAAATGTAAAAAGGCCATTTTAGAGGATCTGTGGATGTGGAAATCTCTCCCTCTTTCCTGGCTGGGCCGTCTGAACGCAGTCAATATGTCGGTGCTATCAAAAATATTATATCTATTCCAAACTTTGCCCCATGCTTCTTCTGCAGCACCAGAGTTAGAACCTTCAGCGCAAACTTACTAACTTCATTTGGGGGGACGACGGCCACGCTTTTCTAATAAAATACTTATGCTACCGCGGGACGGGGGGTCTGGCATTACCCAATTTAATGGATTACTATTGGGCCTCTCACCTTCGTTTTATCTCGGAATGGGTTGCATGGGAGAGCGAGAAGGTCTGGTTCCATATGGATAGGGCGGTGGCCTGCAGACCCAAATGGGATCTCGCCTGGCTTTCACAGAAGGCTTGGCCGCGCAGCGCCTATATGGCCATCCCAACAAAAACCATGCTGGATATTTGGGATAAGCTAGCATTGTCCAGGGGTCTCACTTTTTTCCCGTCCCCTCATAATCCTATTACATGCAACCCACACTTTCCACCTGCCCTGCATCCACACTCCTTCTTGGCCGGTCAGATAGGGGTGCCGGACACTCTGGGACCTTTTTAAGGGAGAGATCTTTAAATCCTTCGGACAATGCAAACAGGAATTTCAGCTCTCCGAGGGGGTAAAACTACAGTATCTCCAACTTCGGCACTGGGTACAGGCGTCATCTTCTAGTCAGGGAGCCACTCGCCCTTTTACCCCCTTCGAACGGCTGGTGCACTCCTTTGATGGCTCCAGCGGTCTGATCTCTCGCACATATCAAGTTCTTCAACACGCCTCCATGTTATTCCTCATACTTATCACGATGGCAGTCCGACACCTCTGCTGACATCACACCTACACAATGGGACCATCTATGGCGCGACATCCCGAGGGTTTTCCGCAGCATCTCTCAGAGGGAATCTGCATACGAAGTCATGACACAATAGTATTACACCCCCCTTAAGTTGCACAAAATGTTCCCCAACTCCTCTCCTATTTGTTGGCGCTGCATGAGCGCTATTGGTGATTTTCTCCACATTTGGTGGCAATGCCCGCTTTTGACCGCCTACTGGAAGGAGGTCCTTAGTCACATCAAACAGGTGATTGGTTACCTACTGCCCGAAGCCCCGTCCACAGTCATTTTAGGCCTCAAGCCAGTGAACCTACTTGCCGTGACGCGCAGGGACTGGCACCTAAGCTTACACATGCTTGCCGCAGCTAAACGTCATTGGTTCATAACATTTCCCACTGTAACTGTTGAAGGACCCCACCCATTTTAATCATTCTTGTTGGAGCATCTTTAGAGAGACATCTCTTTTCCCACAAGAACCCTTTTTGCTTTTTCTTTTTGGTGTTTTTCAAAAAATATCAAACAAAATAGCATCTGGACAGCAGCAGCAGCAGGAGGAAGTATCTTCTGAATAAGAATTCTTGCAAGAGGCACCACGTCCACAGAGGCCAGAATCTGTCGTGTGGAAATTCGTAACTTTTCCACCTGGCGAGAAGAAAGTAAATGCGAGAAAGGTGACATGCAAAATTTGTGACCGAGTCCTGTCAAGAGGTAGTGAAAAATAATACTCTTGTGGCACTGCTTCTATGTACAAGCATCTCCGGACCACACATCCTCTCAATCTTGCTCGGGAGGAAATGAGGCGAGCTGCTTTGAACCCCTCACCTGCTGTGGCAAGTGCACCTGGAGCATCCTCGGGAACACCTGCAATGGACATTAAGCCAGAATTTGCCTTTCTCGAGCAACACTGCGTGAAGTGTAAGAAACTTATATGCTTCGGTGAGCAGTCGGTGGATGCAGTTTGTGCTGCGCAACGCAACCATCATTGTTAATTTTTTTGTTTTTTGTTTTTAGAATGATAAGTAATTCCATATGTTTCCTGTTTTATTCGTTCTTTTTTATGTTCATTTTTTGAAAAAAACAAAAAAAATACAAATTTATTTTAAAAAAATTACAAAAGAAATAAGAAGAAAAAAGTTCTTATCAGAACTATCTTATCTGGTTAAAGAAAGAACTATAATTGCAAGGTAATGAGTGAAAGTTTGGTTGAATATATGTATTCCGCATGATTGACTGAAAGAATGCATTAGGAGTGTATGGTGAATTTATAGGTGAAGATTTATGAGGAAGTACTACAGCGTGACACTGCAAGGTCTTTAGCTGCACTGCACTATGGCACTTCCGACTCACAGGGATGTGACATATGTACATGAATATGTTGCACCTCTTTGCTTCCCTCTGCACTGCTGCACAAACTGCAGCCATGCGGTGACACAGGCACCTTTGCACCATGGTGCAAGGATGTCTGTGTAGTGTGGAGATTGTTTTTGTGCAGGAAGGGACGCCTTCCTGCACTAAAACAATCAGTAAAGGCATTTTCCTCTTTCAATGTATGCTGTGGAATGCAGCATGCATTGAAAGAGGAAAAAATTAGGAGAAATGAAAACAATTCTCCTCGTTGCGCCTTGCTACACCAACTCTAGGATGGAGCAGCATACACACACATCTCCAGATTTACGATTTCTCATAAATCTGGAGATGTGTCTTGTTCTATGGGTGTTGCGTGGGAACACCCACAACAACGCCTATGGGACACCCCGTCAACGCAAAGTTCTGTTTATGAAGGGGTCGTATTTACAAGGAGAGGAAAAACCACGCAGGGTGGCTTTTCCTCTCCTTGTAAATATGAAGGAGTGCCTGGCGCCATCACTACGTTACAAAAAGTGACGCACTGGTGGCGTAGGGTGCTTGTAAATCCGCCCCATAAGTGCTTAGGTATTGGCAGACTGATACAATAAGAACATAGTGCTGGATGGGTGATTGAAGAATTGCATGAGACTGACAGGAGGTATCCTACACTGCATGGGTACTACTTCAGTATTTAATGGAGTGGACCAATAGTATGTATCTGCTTAGAGATTTGTAGGGTTTATGCACAGAATATTTTATGTGTACTTGTGTTGGTGCCTAGGTCATTTTATAAGAATACCACTAGTAACTGGAATGATGAGAGTGCTGCAAACAGAGTGAACACTTAATTTATAAGTGCTTACGTATTGGTGGAGTGATAGGATAAGTAGATAGTGGTAGATAAGTGATTAAAGAAGTGCATGGGACAGACTGGACGATTCCTACACTGCATGAGTACTAACTGGGTAGTTAGAAGAGTGTATCAATAGTATGTAGCTAGTTAGAGGTCTGCTTGGATAGTGCACACAATATTATAGATGTACTTCTGTTAGTAGCTAGGCCATTCCATAAGTTCATGACTAGTAATTAGAATAATTGCAGTATTACAAACAGAGTATATAGTGAATTTATAAGTGCTTAGGTATTGGTGGAGTAATAGGATACGTAGATAATGCTGGATGGGTGATTGGAGAAATGCATAGGACAGACAGGAGGATTCCTACACTGCATAGGTACTAACTGGGTATTTAGAAGAGCATATCAATAGTTTGTAGCTGGTTAGAGGTGTGCATGCATAGTGTACAAAATAATGTACCTGCACTTGTGTTTTTGACTACGCCATTCCTTAAGTATACGACTAATAAATGGAGCAATTTCAGTGTTGCAAAGAAAGTGCGTGCTGAATTTATAAGTGCTTAGGTATTGGTGGAGTGTTAGGATACGTAGATAGTGCTGGATGGGTGAATGGAGAAGTGCATGGGGCAGACAGATGGATTCCTAGACTGCATAGGTACTAACTGGGTATTTAGAAGAGCGTATCACTAGTATGTAGCTGGTTAGAGGTCTGCATGCATAGTTTACAAAATATTGTACCTGCACTTGTGTTAGTGGCTAGGCCATTCCTTAAGTATATGACTAATAACTGGAGTAATTTCAGTGCTACAATGAGAGTGCATGCTAAATTTATTATTGCTTAGGTATTGGCAGAATGATAGGATACGTAGATAGTGCCGGATTGTTGAATGGAAGTTCATGGGACAGACAGAAGGATTCCTAGACTGCTTAGGTACTAACTGAGTATTTAAACGACTGTATCAAAGCTATGTAGCTGATTAGAGGTCTGCATGCATAGTGCACAGATTATTGTAGCTGTACTAGCATTGGTGTGTCTATGGTTTCGAGAATGGTAGTCTGTATTTTAGGATGTGGAGAGGTGCATCAGATGATCACGTAGATGATGTCATCAGTGATGTAATTTGAGATGTCATCAGTGATGTCATCAGTGACGTCACTGACCATGTCATGAGTGATGTAATATGTAACGTCATCAGCAGTGCATTACTTTAATCCAAAAAGCTGGCGGCCATATTTGCCTGGTCACAATGTGAAAATTCAGGAATTGATACAATAAAGAAAAGAAAACAAGTGTTAATATGCACACATTGCCAATTCAGCATATCTTGCCCCATGACCGCCATACCTGTATGTTCGTCAACGTGACTTGTTCATAATAAACATACTTAGAATTGCAAACATCAACATAAACAATGGACTGCGCATTACTTTAAAGTGAAAGGCTATCGGCCATATTAATCTGGGCACGTTGCGTATTATAATGGTTCTTACACGAAAGAAAAGGAAAAAAAGGGGTGTTAATATACACACACTATCCCTAAATAAAGTTCTAGCGATTATAGTTCCATTCCATTCACAGCTCATTTGAGATGTCATGAGTGATGTCATGAGTGATGCAACTGACCATGTCATGAATGATGTAATGTCTGAGGTCATTAGCAGTACATTGCGGGGGCGTAAGTTATAGTTAGCTCAGGTAACTATAACTGCTGAATTTCACTGGTTGTGTATGAGTGAAATCTGAGTCTAACTATACCGTCCCTGTAATCTTTGTTTTTTTCAGCAATTTCTAGTTTTTTTTTAACGTTAAGTAAGATGCATATCACAATGGATGGTGGGGGGTTGGAAGCAGGGCCTGGCATTGTGCTGCAACCACCCAAGCTTGCTGCTCCTGCCTTCCCTCCACCTAGTCATCCATTGTCCAAGTCCATGTCCCTGCTCCCTTATTACAGCCCTGTGTGGCCGTTGTTCTGCCACTGGCCTTCCCGCCTTCTCTGAACAGTTAGCTTGCTGTCCCATCCACCTCGTCACTATCCTCTGTTGTCTGAATCCATGGTCTAGGCTCCTCCCTCCTGCCATGCATGGTCTGATGTGCTGCCACTGCCTTCCATTTAGCATGATGTACCAGTCCACTCCTCCTGCCCTCCATTGCCCAATTCTACGCCCCATCATTGACCTCCTGCTTAGCCTCTGTGCTTAGCTTGCTGCCCATATTCTCCATCCCCCTGCCCTCCGATGTCTTTGTGCATGCCCCTGCTCCATCCTTTTTGCCCACCGTGTTCCATGGACCTGCCACTCCTATCTACTCTGAGTGTTCTGTTGAGCTGCCACTCCCCTCCCACCTGCCTAGCATTGTCAGATGACTGTAACCTGTCCCTGCCACACCCACCTTGCCTGTCCACATTCCATACCCCTATCCCCTTCCTCCTGTCCTCCATGGTCCATTTTACTGCCACATCCGCCTGCCCTCCCTGGTCTGCTGTGCTGCAACTGCTCCTCCTGTCTACCCCGCGTGGTCTGTTGTGAGGCCCCTTCCCCTGAACTCTTGTCTGCGCCCAGGTCCTGACCCTCCCTTCTATCTCCATGGTCCTTTGTGAATGCCCCTGCACCCTTCTTCTTGCCCATCATAGCCATTGTGCTGCCACTAACCCTCCTGCTTGCCATGCATGGTCTTCTGTGCTGCCACAGCCCCTCCCACCTTCCCTGTGTGGTCAGCTAGCTGCCCCTGACCCCCTCCCACCTTCTCTCCATGGTCTGTGTATATGCCATCATAGTCTCACTGTTGCTCTCCATGGTGTGTCTTGCTTCTAGTGCCCATCCTGCCTGACCTCCATGGTCATCTTGCTGCTCCTGCCCTGCCCCCTTGCCCCCAGCCCTCTGTTTCAATGTGCAGACCCCTATTCCCTCCCTCCTGGCTAGTCTGTTCCAATGTAATGCCCCTGATCCGTCCCTCCTGCCCTTTATGGTCTGTTATGCTGCAGCTTTCTTTCCTGTCTGTCCATTATGGTCAGCTAGCTACCATTGCCTCTTTCCCCTCTGTTCTCTGTTGTCAATGTGCATGGTCCTGTCCCCTCCCTATTGCTTTCTATCGATTGTTGTGCTGCACTCCCGTCCCGCATGCCCTGTGTGGTGTATTGTGCTGCTGCAAACCCTGATTCCTGCTCGGCAGGGTCAGTTTGGTGCACCTCTCCATTTCCCTCCTGTCCTCTGTTATCCGAGTCCATGTCCCTACCCCAATTCCTCCTGCCCTCCATGATCCAATGTACCATACTTGCGAACATTTTGACCTTGGAAAGAGGGAGATTTTGAAAAACAACTGGGGTATTGATTTTCCTCTTTGAGTTACATTGAAAAAGAGGACATTGTAGACAGGAGACAGATCAAATAAAGCCCATTTGAGCTTAAAAACATTGGACGTTTCCTGGCTGAATCGGGTCTGTTGGCATGAAGGGTTGTACTACCACTGCCGCTTCCTTCTGCCCACAATGGTCTATTATATTGCCACAGCCTCTCTTGCCAGTCCTGTATTGTTGGTTTATTGCCCCTGTCCCCCTTTCCACTGCCCTCCATACTCTGTTGTGCTGCCACTGCCCTTCCTGCCTGCCCAGTGTGGTCAAATTGTTGCCTCTGCACTCTCCTACTTGCCTTCAATTTTCATAGTCCGTGCCCCTGGCCTCTGCCTCTCAAGAGTATCCTAACGAACAACAAGATTGCTAACATTCTATATTTATTACAAAAGTGTGGAATGCCTGACGTCATCTTGATGTAATCAAAACTGTAATGCCTAGAGCATTTCCTTTAGAAATTACATATATGAGAGGGTCTTATTTGCAGCAAAATTATGGTTAGTGCTCTAAAAAACTAAAATGAGGTCATATTTTCTGAGTTTTCAAATAGCGACAAAGAACTTTTAAATTATTTGTAATCTTAGTTTTTTTATCCAGTTGACCACTTGATTAAATGTTGCATCCAAGGGGAGAGGGTGTGGTGTTACTTCCAGAGCTGCAGACTTTGCAACTGGGGAACCAGGTTGGAGTTTCTGCTTCAGCTCAACATTCTGTGATTCTGGTCAAATCACTTAATCTCCCCATTTCTAAAACCAAAATGAATTTGCTCTTGTGTGATGTAACCAATGTTCATGTAAAGCACTCCAATACCTGACAAGTCTGCATTATATAAAACTGAAAATACACAAAAAATAAGTGTTTTGCACACTTATGTCATTGGGCTACATTTGGGCTACATCTGGGTGATATTTGGGCTACATTTGGGCTCTTTTGTCTCTGGTGGCCATTTTAGGAGATTTATTTGTTATGAAGTTTCCTAATTTCCTCATTTACTGCAGTCTCCTCAGTAGGAAATGCTTTCAGTTTTTTACTTTGATTCCATCAAGAAGGTATTCAGATATGTCACACATTTGCCATAAATTCTGAATGTTAGCACTCTAGTTGCTCATTAGATCACTGTAGTAAAGCTACTGCTCACCACGGAAGTCTGCTGCTAGTATTAGAAGTGCATGTTTCAGTCTGCATATCGGAATTTTTTAATGAAATAGAAGAGGATTTGAGAAGTCACTCAAAATGTGCCCTAATTTTTCTTTCTTCAGCACTAATCATAATTTCTATGGCAAAATGAACCCTCTCATTGTGTTCCTTTTTAAATTAAATGTTTTAAGTGTTACCGGTTTATTCCAATCAAGATGGCTTCAGGTGTGCCATACTTTTGTCATAAGTAAGACAGTAAGCGCTCTAGTTGTTCTTAAGAATACTCTGGGACATTCTGTCATTGGGCTATACTTGGGCTACATCTGGGTGGTATTTGGGCTACATTTGGGCTCTTTTGTCTCTGGTGGCCGTCTTGGGAGCTTTATTTGTTATGAAGTTTCCTAATTTCCTTATTTATTGCAGTCTCCTCAGTAGGAAATACTTTCAATGTTTTACTTTGATTCCATCAAGAAGGCATTCAGATGTGTCACACATTTTCCATAAATTCTGAATGTTAGCACTCTAGTTGCTCATTAGATCACTGTAGTAAAGCTACTGCTCACCAGGCAAGTCTGCTGCTGGTATTCAAAGTGCATGTTTCAGTCTGCATGTCAGAATGTTTTTATGAAATAAAAGAGGATTTCAGAAGTCAAAATGTGCCCTAGTTTTTCTTTCTGAAGCACTAATCATAATTTATACGGCAAAATGAACCCCCTCATTTTGTTCCTTTGTAAATTAAATGTTTTAAGTGTTACCACTTTATTCCAATCAAGATGGCTTCAGGTGTGCCTTACTTTTGTCATAAGTAAGACTGTTAGCGCTCTAGTTGTTCTTTAGAGCACTCTGGGAAGCTGCAGTAGAACACAAAGGAATCAACTGACAGTCTCTGCCCTTGTTGGATGTACATGTTTTACTGAGAATGTCAGACTTCATTCTTACATGACTGAGAAAGATAATGTGAATTTACAGAAAATATGCTCTCAGTTTAGCTTATAGATCACCTTCCAAACCTCTGTGGGAAAAGTATGAGAAAATAGTTTTCTCTCAAACATGGTTCGTGATATCACAGCAGAAGGCTTTTTCACATGGTAATATCACCTTAGAACACACCACAATTCCTAAAATGAGTATGGTACCATCAACAAATGATTTATAATGTAACTAAAGTCTTAAAACCTTCTATTAACTGCAGTGCTTTTTAATGAGGTGCTATCATGTATATTGGTCCCAAGATGGCTGCCAACACTTCGTGGATGAAGTACTGACAGCCAATCAGATCTCACGATGAGATGTGTGGTTAGGCTCCGCCCAGATATGTATGTGATTTTACTTTTGATTTTCTCAGGAACTACTGAACAGATTGACACCATATATGCAAAAGGCACATGCCTGACCTGAGGACTACCTCTTTGCCAAATTTCAAGTAATTCTGTTCAGCCGTTCTGGCTGTACCTTGGACTAAAGGTCCCTATGGAAAATTGCATGTGGAAAACGCGTTTTGGGACCCCCTTTTTTTCTCAGCCCCCGCTTGACGAATCCCCCCGAGACTTTCAGGGTAGGAGCGGAGCGGAGCGCTCCACCTATTTTGAAAATTTCGCGAGGATTCGTCAACCGGCGCCAAAGTTATTCCAAATAGAATGTTGCGGATTTCCTATGGAAACACGGTCCTAACTATAACTATCTACTGGCGATATATTACCTACTGGCGGTCGCCAGTAGGTAGTTATAGTTAGGACCCTGTTTCCATAGGAAAAGAGCAACATTCTATTTTGAATAACTTTGGCGCCGGTCGACGAATCCTTGCGAAATTTTCAAAACTAATGGGGTGCTACGCTCCGCTCCTACCCTGAAAGTTTCGGGGGGATTCGTCAAGTGGGGGCTGAGAAAAACGGGGGGGTCCCAAAACGCGTTTTCCCCATGCATTTTTCCATAGGACCTTTAGACACAGCTACAGCCCGAACGGCTGAACAGAGTTACTTGAAATTTGGCAGAGAGGAAGTCCGCAGGTCAAGGAAGTGCCTTTTGTAGGTCTGGTGTAAATCTGTTCAGTAGTTCCTGAGAAAATAGCATTTAAATCAATATATATATCTGTGGCAGCTTACGGTGCGCTTACCGTGCGCTTACCGTAAGCTTACCGTACGCGTACGGTGACGTGCGCGAGCGCGATTCTGATTGGTTGTCACATGACTGTAAACATTCGAATCGGGCGAAATCAGGAAGTGTCGGCCGCCATTTCATGTGTTTCACACAGAAAAAAAAGGGAGATAACTTGAAAAGGGGGCAAGGAAGAGAGTTACAGACCCCCTAACATTTGAAGGGGGTCAAAAAAGGACAGAAAAGTACAAAAAAAACATTTATTAATTTTAAAAAAAAATCGTGGGGTACGCGTACGGTAAGCTTACGTTGAGTTTACCGTACGGTAGAAAAAAAAAAGAAAAAAAGAAATAAAATTCAGATTTAAGTGTTTAGATATTAGGGGGCTCTAAAAAGAGCCGTTGTGTTTATGAAGTGATTTGATTTTTAAGTGGTACCTACAAGTAAGTACCGATGCAGAGTCTAAGGTTCAAGAGGAAGACTCTGTTCCCTTCATCAGTGAAGCGTACACCATCTCCTCTATAAATGTCTTGCATGTCGTAACGCAAGTTGTTGTGGTAAATGGAACCCATACCATAGTCTCGGAGGAAAGCAGAAACAGATTTGTTGACGTGCTTTCTTGCTTTGTCAATCTGCGGACAAAAATGATTGGACCAGTTCCATTTTTGCCTTTGGCATATGTTAGAATACGCAAAGGCAGTTTTAGGGAAAAGTGAAAACAGTTGTGCAAAGGTCTCCTTCATAAGCATTTCCAGACCTACCCCAGTCAAAGTGCCTAGGTCATTGCCACCACAGTGCACTATTATGAGGTCAGGGTGTTGGATTTGCATGAAGGATTTCACCAAAGGCATCAATTGGTGCCACTTTAACCCTCTCTGACCAATCCATTTAATGTCTACATTTGGCAAAGCAAGGTCTCTCACCATACCTGTTTTCTCTGCATACTTTTCACTCCAGAAGACATAGCTGTGCCCTACAATCCACACTGTGAACATCTTCCAAGGAGATCTGGATGCACTCAGGAGGTGTATTTCAGTAGAATGGGAAAAAGAAATGAAAGACAGTTTGGAAATGGAGGCATACATATTTTTATTAAAAAAAAGAACTCATTGGCTGTTTCATACCATTCTACACTAAAAACTAGGCTGTATGTGTCAATTTATAGAAGCATGTTTTGTATTGGTACAGAAAAATGTGTTACCAAAGAACAGTACTATGGATTTGCTGTTAGGTTTGAAAAGTCAAGCACTCTTGCTCTTTGGAAATGAAACATTGTGTGGTGAACTTCTGACCTAACTCTACACAGCAGTGTTCCATGAGCTGTTGCTATGGTAGCAGGCAGAAGCAAGTTGGGGGAAGGATACTAGGCTGAAGTGAAGTTGGGGGAAGGGTACTTTTGGAAAAGGGTTGGTTTTCAACCAATAGAAATTTGTGATAACATTTGAAAAAAAGGGGGAAGCACTGAGATTTGAAATTTACATGTATATGTGTGGAAAAAGAGAGGGAAACATTGCCATTATCTGGTTCTGCTGAGAGGAGAGAGGTGTACAGAACAGAGATCCTGGCTCTGATAATCTGCTGTTTGAGTGCCACATTTCTTTCACAACTAACTAATTTTAAAGGTGAGTTATGAGCTTGAGAGGGGATGTATATGGTAAATTAAGAAATGAATAATAGATTTGGAATTCCTTTTGTTGAAGTTGTGTTTATCATTTTGTGTTTTGGGAGAAATTAAAATGTAAGGAACATGTAAAATAATATGGACTATGTTTTCACCATAAATTAAGGTGTACTGGTATAAATGAGGAATACTTTTAGGGATTGAGGTTGCAGTCAGTAATGCAAATACATTCAGCATCACTAAGGCTGGTTGCCCTTGCAGGAGTGTAGTCAGTCACCCAGGTTACACATGTTGCTGGTCTCAAAAAGCAGTTTGGACATGTGCTGTTGTCAGAATCTGAAAAGTGCATTCAAAATGTGTCAGACTGTAAAAGTACTTATCACTTGCCAAAAAAAAGAGTAGTAAGTGTGCTTTCAAATTGGCAAAGAAATTTCGTTTTCTGACTAATATCAAACCATGACTCTGTGTGCAAAGAGGAATTATAGGCAGAGATTTATTGCGTATTACTCTGGTAATTTTACATTTGCATTAGATGGAAAGGGGGAGCTATTTTTTTCTGCAGAAGCAGACTCTTAGCACACACCCAGCTGCTTTTCCTCTGGAATCATGCATAGTATTCACAACCGAGTGGGGTTTGAGGTTGCAGTCAGTAATGCAAATACATTCAGCATCACTAAGGCTGGTTGCCCTTGCTGGAGTGTAGTCAGTCACCCAGGTTACACATGTTGCTGGTCTCAAAAAGCAGTTTGGACATGTGCTGTTGTCAGAATCTGAAAAGTGCATTCAAAATGTGTCAGACTGTAAAAGTACTTATCACTTGCCAAAAAAAAGAGTAGTAAGTGTGCTTTCAAATTGGCAAAGAAATTTCGTTTTCTGCCTAATTTCAAACCATGACTCTGTGTGCAAAGAGGAATTATAGGCAGAGATTTATTGCGTATTACTCTGGTAATTTAACATTTGCATTAGTTGGAAAGGGGGAGCTATTTTTTTCTGCAGAAGCAGACTCTTTGCACACACCCAGCTGCTTTTCCTCTGGAATCATGCATAGTATTCACAACCGAGTGGGGTTTGAGGTTGCAGTCAGTAATGCAAATACATTCAGCATCACTAAGGCTGGTTGCCCTTGCTGGAGTGTAGTCAGTCACCCAGGTGACACATGTTGCTGGTCTCAAAAAGCAGTTTGGACATGTGCTGTTGTCAGAATCTGAAAAGTGCATTCAAAATGTGTCAGACTGTAAAAGTACTTATCACTTGCCAAAAAAAAGAGTAGTAAGTGTGCTTTCAAAAAGGTAAAGAAATTTCGTTTTCTGCCTAATTTCAAACCATGACTCTGTGTGCAAAGAGGAATTATAGACAGAGATTTATTGCGTATTACTCTGGTAATTTAACATTTGCATTAGTTGGAAAGGGGGAGCTATTTTTTCTGCAGAAGCAGACTCTTAGCACACACCCAGCTGCTTATCCTGTAGAATCATGCATAGTATTCACAACCGAGTGGGGTTTGAGGTTGCAGTCAGTAATGCAAATACATTCAGCATCACTAAGGCTGGTTGCCCTTGCTGGAGTGTAGTCAGTCACCCAGGTTACACATGTTGCTGGTCTCAAAATGCAGTTTGGACATGTGCTGTTGTCAGAATCTGAAAAGTGCATTCAAAATGTGTCAGACTGTAAAAGTACTTATCACTTGCCAAAAAAAAGAGTAGTAAGTGTGCTTTCAAATTGGCAAAGAAATTTCGTTTTCTGCCTAATTTCAAACCATGACTCTGTGTGCAAAGAGGAATTATAGGCAGAGATTTATTGCGTATTACTCTGGTAATTTAACATTTGCATTAGATGGAAAGGGGGAGCTATTTTTTTCTGCAGAAGCAGACTCTTTGCACACACCCAGCTGCTTTTCCTCTGGAATCATGCATAGTATTCACAACCGAGTGGGGTTTGAGGTTGCAGTCAGTAATGCAAATACATTCAGCATCACTAAGGCTGGTTGCCCTTGCTGGAGTGTAGTCAGTCACCCAGGTTACACATGTTGCTGGTCTCCAAAAGCAGTTTGGACATGTGCTGTTGTCAGAATCTGAAAAGTGCATTCAAAATGTGTCAGACTGTAAAAGTACTTATCACTTGCAAAAAAAAAGAGTAGTAAGTGTGCTTTCAAAAAGGTAAAGAAATTTCGTTTTCTGCCTAATTTGAAACCATGACTCTGTGTGCAAAGAGGAATTATAGGCAGAGATTTATTGCGTATTACTCTGGTAATTTTACATTTGCATTAGTTGGAAAGGGGGAGCTATTTTTTCTGCAGAAGCAGACTCTTAGCACACACCCAGCTGCTTATCCTGTAGAATCATGCATAGTATTCACAACCGAGTGGGGATTGAGGTTGCAGTCAGTAATGCAAATACATTCAGCATCACTAAGGCTGGTTGCCCTTGCTGGAGTGTAGTCAGTCACCCAGGTTACACATGTTGCTGGTCTCAAAAAGCAGTTTGGACATGTGCTGTTGTCAGAATCTGAAAAGTGCATTCAAAATGTGTCAGACTGTAAAAGTACTTATCACTTGCCAAAAAAAAGAGTAGTAAGTGTGCTTTCAAATTGGCAACGAAATTTCGTTTTCTGCCTAATTTCAAACCATGACTCTGTGTGCAAAGAGGAATTAGAGGCAGAGATTTATTGCGTATTACTCTGGTAATTTTACATTTGCATTAGTTGGAAAGGGGGAGCTATTTTTTCTGCAGAAGCAGACTCTTAGCACACACCCAGCTGCTTATCCTGTAGAATCATGCATAGTATTCACAACCGAGTGGGGATTGAGGTTGCAGTCAGTAATGCAAATACATTCAGCATCACTAAGGCTGGTTGCCCTTGCTGGAGTGTAGTCAGTCACCCAGGTTACACATGTTGCTGGTCTCAAAAAGCAGTTTGGACATGTGCTGTTGTCAGAATCTGAAAAGTGCATTCAAAATGTGTCAGACTGTAAAAGTACTTATCACTTGCCAAAAAAAAGAGTAGTAAGTGTGCTTTCAAATTGGCAAAGAAATTTCGTTTTCTGCCTAATTTCAAACCATGACTCTGTGTGCAAAGAGGAATTATAGGCAGAGATTTATTGCGTATTACTCTGGTAATTTAACATTTGCATTAGTTGGAAAGGGGGAGCTATTTTTTTCTGCAGAAGCAGACTCTTTGCACACACCCAGCTGCTTTTCCTCTGGAATCATGCATAGTATTCACAACCGAGTGGGGTTTGAGGTTGCAGTCAGTAATGCAAATACATTCAGCATCACTAAGGCTGGTTGCCCTTGCTGGAGTGTAGTCAGTCACCCAGGTTACACATGTTGCTGGTCTCAAAAAGCAGTTTGGACATGTGCTGTTGTCAGAATCTGAAAAGTGCATTCAAAATGTGTCAGACTGTAAAAGTACTTATCACTTGCCAAAAAAAAAGAGTAGTAAGTGTGCTTTCAAAAAGGTAAAGAAATTTCGTTTTCTGCCTAATTTCAAACCATGACTCTGTGTGCAAAGAGGAATTATAGACAGAGATTTATTGCGTATTACTCTGGTAATTTAACATTTGCATTAGTTGGAAAGGGGGAGCTATTTTTTCTGCAGAAGCAGACTCTTAGCACACACCCAGCTGCTTATCCTGTAGAATCATGCATAGTATTCACAACCGAGTGGGGTTTGAGGTTGCAGTCAGTAATGCAAATACATTCAGCATCACTAAGGCTGGTTGCCCTTGCTGGAGTGTAGTCAGTCACCCAGGTTACACATGTTGCTGGTCTCAAAAAGCAGTTTGGACATGTGCTGTTGTCAGAATCTGAAAAGTGCATTCAAAATGTGTCAGACTGTAAAAGTACTTATCACTTGCCAAAAAAAAGAGTAGTAAGTGTGCTTTCATATTGGCAAAGAAATTTCGTTTTCTGCCTAATTTCAAACCATGACTCTGTGTGCAAAGAGGAATTATAGGCAGAGATTTATTGCGTATTACTCTGGTAATTTAACATTTGCATTAGATGGAAAGGGGGAGCTATTTTTTTCTGCAGAAGCAGACTCTTTGCACACACCCAGCTGCTTTTCCTCTGGAATCATGCATAGTATTCACAACCGAGTGGGGTTTGAGGTTGCAGTCAGTAATGCAAATACATTCAGCATCACTAAGGCTGGTTGCCCTTGCTGGAGTGTAGTCAGTCACCCAGGTTACACATGTTGCTGGTCTCCAAAAGCAGTTTGGACATGTGCTGTTGTCAGAATCTGAAAAGTGCATTCAAAATGTGTCAGACTGTAAAAGTACTTATCACTTGCAAAAAAAAAGAGTAGTAAGTGTGCTTTCAAAAAGGTAAAGAAATTTCGTTTTCTGCCTAATTTGAAACCATGACTCTGTGTGCAAAGAGGAATTATAGGCAGAGATTTATTGCGTATTACTCTGGTAATTTTACATTTGCATTAGTTGGAAAGAGGGAGCTATTTTTTCTGCAGAAGCAGACTCTTAGCACACACCCAGCTGCTTATCCTGTAGAATCATGCATAGTATTCACAACCGAGTGGGGTTTGAGGTTGCAGTCAGTAATGCAAATACATTCAGCATCACTAAGGCTGGTTGCCCTTGCAGGAGTGTAGTCAGTCACCCAGGTTACACATGTTGCTGGTCTCAAAAAGCAGTTTGGACATGTGCTGTTGTCAGAATCTGAAAAGTGCATTCAAAATGTGTCAGACTGTAAAAGTACTTATCACTTGCCAAAAAAAAGAGTAGTAAGTGTGCTTTCAAATTGGCAAAGAAATTTCGTTTTCTGACTAATATCAAACCATGACTCTGTGTGCAAAGAGGAATTATAGGCAGAGATTTATTGCGTATTACTCTGGTAATTTTACATTTGCATTAGATGGAAAGGGGGAGCTATTTTTTTCTGCAGAAGCAGACTCTTAGCACACACCCAGCTGCTTTTCCTCTGGAATCATGCATAGTATTCACAACCGAGTGGGGTTTGAGGTTGCAGTCAGTAATGCAAATACATTCAGCATCACTAAGGCTGGTTGCCCTTGCTGGAGTGTAGTCAGTCACCCAGGTTACACATGTTGCTGGTCTCAAAAAGCAGTTTGGACATGTGCTGTTGTCAGAATCTGAAAAGTGCATTCAAAATGTGTCAGACTGTAAAAGTACTTATCACTTGCCAGTAAAAAGAGTAGTAAGTGTGCTTTCAAATTGGCAAAGAAATTTCGTTTTCTGCCTAATTTCAAACCATGACTCTGTGTGCAAAGAGGAATTATAGGCAGAGATTTATTGCGTATTACTCTGGTAATTTAACATTTGCATTAGTTGGAAAGGGGGAGCTATTTTTTTCTGCAGAAGCAGACTCTTTGCACACACCCAGCTGCTTTTCCTCTGGAATCATGCATAGTATTCACAACCGAGTGGGGTTTGAGGTTGCAGTCAGTAATGCAAATACATTCAGCATCACTAAGGCTGGTTGCCCTTGCTGGAGTGTAGTCAGTCACCCAGGTGACACATGTTGCTGGTCTCAAAAAGCAGTTTGGACATGTGCTGTTGTCAGAATCTGAAAAGTGCATTCAAAATGTGTCAGACTGTAAAAGTACTTATCACTTGCCAAAAAAAAGAGTAGTAAGTGTGCTTTCAAAAAGGTAAAGAAATTTCGTTTTCTGCCTAATTTCAAACCATGACTCTGTGTGCAAAGAGGAATTATAGACAGAGATTTATTGCGTATTACTCTGGTAATTTAACATTTGCATTAGTTGGAAAGGGGGAGCTATTTTTTCTGCAGAAGCAGACTCTTAGCACACACCCAGCTGCTTATCCTGTAGAATCATGCATAGTATTCACAACCGAGTGGGGTTTGAGGTTGCAGTCAGTAATGCAAATACATTCAGCATCACTAAGGCTGGTTGCCCTTGCTGGAGTGTAGTCAGTCACCCAGGTTACACATGTTGCTGGTCTCAAAATGCAGTTTGGACATGTGCTGTTGTCAGAATCTGAAAAGTGCATTCAAAATGTGTCAGACTGTAAAAGTACTTATCACTTGCCAAAAAAAAGAGTAGTAAGTGTGCTTTCAAATTGGCAAAGAAATTTCGTTTTCTGCCTAATTTCAAACCATGACTCTGTGTGCAAAGAGGAATTATAGGCAGAGATTTATTGCGTATTACTCTGGTAATTTAACATTTGCATTAGATGGAAAGGGGGAGCTATTTTTTTCTGCAGAAGCAGACTCTTTGCACACACCCAGCTGCTTTTCCTCTGGAATCATGCATAGTATTCACAACCGAGTGGGGTTTGAGGTTGCAGTCAGTAATGCAAATACATTCAGCATCACTAAGGCTGGTTGCCCTTGCTGGAGTGTAGTCAGTCACCCAGGTTACACATGTTGCTGGTCTCCAAAAGCAGTTTGGACATGTGCTGTTGTCAGAATCTGAAAAGTGCATTCAAAATGTGTCAGACTGTAAAAGTACTTATCACTTGCAAAAAAAAAGAGTAGTAAGTGTGCTTTCAAAAAGGTAAAGAAATTTCGTTTTCTGCCTAATTTGAAACCATGACTCTGTGTGCAAAGAGGAATTATAGGCAGAGATTTATTGCGTATTACTCTGGTAATTTTACATTTGCATTAGTTGGAAAGGGGGAGCTATTTTTTCTGCAGAAGCAGACTCTTAGCACACACCCAGCTGCTTATCCTGTAGAATCATGCATAGTATTCACAACCGAGTGGGGATTGAGGTTGCAGTCAGTAATGCAAATACATTCAGCATCACTAAGGCTGGTTGCCCTTGCTGGAGTGTAGTCAGTCACCCAGGTTACACATGTTGCTGGTCTCAAAAAGCAGTTTGGACATGTGCTGTTGTCAGAATCTGAAAAGTGCATTCAAAATGTGTCAGACTGTAAAAGTACTTATCACTTGCCAAAAAAAAGAGTAGTAAGTGTGCTTTCAAATTGGCAACGAAATTTCGTTTTCTGCCTAATTTCAAACCATGACTCTGTGTGCAAAGAGGAATTAGAGGCAGAGATTTATTGCGTATTACTCTGGTAATTTTACATTTGCATTAGTTGGAAAGGGGGAGCTATTTTTTCTGCAGAAGCAGACTCTTAGCACACACCCAGCTGCTTATCCTGTAGAATCATGCATAGTATTCACAACCGAGTGGGGATTGAGGTTGCAGTCAGTAATGCAAATACATTCAGCATCACTAAGGCTGGTTGCCCTTGCTGGAGTGTAGTCAGTCACCCAGGTTACACATGTTGCTGGTCTCAAAAAGCAGTTTGGACATGTGCTGTTGTCAGAATCTGAAAAGTGCATTCAAAATGTGTCAGACTGTAAAAGTACTTATCACTTGCCAAAAAAAAGAGTAGTAAGTGTGCTTTCAAATTGGCAAAGAAATTTCGTTTTCTGCCTAATTTCAAACCATGACTCTGTGTGCAAAGAGGAATTATAGGCAGAGATTTATTGCGTATTACTCTGGTAATTTAACATTTGCATTAGTTGGAAAGGGGGAGCTATTTTTTTCTGCAGAAGCAGACTCTTTGCACACACCCAGCTGCTTTTCCTCTGGAATCATGCATAGTATTCACAACCGAGTGGGGTTTGAGGTTGCAGTCAGTAATGCAAATACATTCAGCATCACTAAGGCTGGTTGCCCTTGCTGGAGTGTAGTCAGTCACCCAGGTTACACATGTTGCTGGTCTCAAAAAGCAGTTTGGACATGTGCTGTTGTCAGAATCTGAAAAGTGCATTCAAAATGTGTCAGACTGTAAAAGTACTTATCACTTGCCAAAAAAAAAGAGTAGTAAGTGTGCTTTCAAAAAGGTAAAGAAATTTCGTTTTCTGCCTAATTTCAAACCATGACTCTGTGTGCAAAGAGGAATTATAGACAGAGATTTATTGCGTATTACTCTGGTAATTTAACATTTGCATTAGTTGGAAAGGGGGAGCTATTTTTTCTGCAGAAGCAGACTCTTAGCACACACCCAGCTGCTTATCCTGTAGAATCATGCATAGTATTCACAACCGAGTGGGGTTTGAGGTTGCAGTCAGTAATGCAAATACATTCAGCATCACTAAGGCTGGTTGCCCTTGCTGGAGTGTAGTCAGTCACCCAGGTTACACATGTTGCTGGTCTCAAAAAGCAGTTTGGACATGTGCTGTTGTCAGAATCTGAAAAGTGCATTCAAAATGTGTCAGACTGTAAAAGTACTTATCACTTGCCAAAAAAAAGAGTAGTAAGTGTGCTTTCATATTGGCAAAGAAATTTCGTTTTCTGCCTAATTTCAAACCATGACTCTGTGTGCAAAGAGGAATTATAGGCAGAGATTTATTGCGTATTACTCTGGTAATTTAACATTTGCATTAGATGGAAAGGGGGAGCTATTTTTTTCTGCAGAAGCAGACTCTTTGCACACACCCAGCTGCTTTTCCTCTGGAATCATGCATAGTATTCACAACCGAGTGGGGTTTGAGGTTGCAGTCAGTAATGCAAATACATTCAGCATCACTAAGGCTGGTTGCCCTTGCTGGAGTGTAGTCAGTCACCCAGGTTACACATGTTGCTGGTCTCCAAAAGCAGTTTGGACATGTGCTGTTGTCAGAATCTGAAAAGTGCATTCAAAATGTGTCAGACTGTAAAAGTACTTATCACTTGCAAAAAAAAAGAGTAGTAAGTGTGCTTTCAAAAAGGTAAAGAAATTTCGTTTTCTGCCTAATTTGAAACCATGACTCTGTGTGCAAAGAGGAATTATAGGCAGAGATTTATTGCGTATTACTCTGGTAATTTTACATTTGCATTAGTTGGAAAGAGGGAGCTATTTTTTCTGCAGAAGCAGACTCTTAGCACACACCCAGCTGCTTATCCTGTAGAATCATGCATAGTATTCACAACCGAGTGGGGTTTGAGGTTGCAGTCAGTAATGCAAATACATTCAGCATCACTAAGGCTGGTTGCCCTTGCTGGAGTGTAGTCAGTCACCCAGGTTACACATGTTGCTGGTCTCAAAAAGCAGTTTAGACATGTGCTGTTGTCAGAATCTGAAAAGTGCATTCAAAATGTGTCAGACTGTAAAAGTACTTATCACTTGCCAAAAAAAAGAGTAGTAAGTGTGCTTTCAAATTGGCAAAGAAATTTCGTTTTCTGCCTAATTTCAAACCATGACTCTGTGTGCAAAGAGGAATTATAGGCAGAGATTTATTGCGTATTACTCTGGTAATTTAACATTTGCATTAGATGGAAAGGGGGAGCTATTTTTTTCTGCAGAAGCAGACTCTTTGCACACACCCAGCTGCTTTTCCTCTGGAATCATGCATAGTATTCACAACCGAGTGGGGTTTGAGGTTGCAGTCAGTAATGCAAATACATTCAGCATCACTAAGGCTGGTTGCCCTTGCTGGAGTGTAGTCAGTCACCCAGGTTACACATGTTGCTGGTCTCCAAAAGCAGTTTGGACATGTGCTGTTGTCAGAATCTGAAAAGTGCATTCAAAATGTGTCAGACTGTAAAAGTACTTATCACTTGCAAAAAAAAAGAGTAGTAAGTGTGCTTTCAAAAAGGTAAAGAAATTTCGTTTTCTGCCTAATTTGAAACCATGACTCTGTGTGCAAAGAGGAATTATAGGCAGAGATTTATTGCGTATTACTCTGGTAATTTTACATTTGCATTAGTTGGAAAGGGGGAGCTATTTTTTCTGCAGAAGCAGACTCTTAGCACACACCCAGCTGCTTATCCTGTGGAATCATGCATAGTATTCACAACCGAGTGGGGATTGAGGTTGCAGTCAGTAATGGAAATACATTCAGCATCACTAAGGCTGGTTGCCCTTGCTGGAGTGTAGTCAGTCACCCAGGTTACACATGTTGCTGGTCTCAAAAAGCAGTTTGGACATGTGCTGTTGTCAGAATCTGAAAAGTGCATTCAAAATGTGTCAGACTGTAAAAGTACTTATCACTTGCCAAAAAAAAGAGTAGTAAGTGTGCTTTCAAATTGGCAAAGAAATTTCGTTTTCTGCCTAATTTCAAACCATGACTCTGTGTGCAAAGAGGAATTATAGGCAGAGATTTATTGCGTATTACTCTGGTAATTTAACATTTGCATTAGTTGGAAAGGGGGAGCTATTTTTTTCTGCAGAAGCAGACTCTTTGCACACACCCAGCTGCTTTTCCTCTGGAATCATGCATAGTATTCACAACCGAGTGGGGTTTGAGGTTGCAGTCAGTAATGCAAATACATTCAGCATCACTAAGGCTGGTTGCCCTTGCTGGAGTGTAGTCAGTCACCCAGGTTACACATGTTGCTGGTCTCAAAAAGCAGTTTGGACATGTGCTGTTGTCAGAATCTGAAAAGTGCATTCAAAATGTGTCAGACTGTAAAAGTACTTATCACTTGCCAAAAAAAAAGAGTAGTAAGTGTGCTTTCAAAAAGGTAAAGAAATTTCGTTTTCTGCCTAATTTCAAACCATGACTCTGTGTGCAAAGAGGAATTATAGACAGAGATTTATTGCGTATTACTCTGGTAATTTAACATTTGCATTAGTTGGAAAGGGGGAGCTATTTTTTCTGCAGAAGCAGACTCTTAGCACACACCCAGCTGCTTATCCTGTAGAATCATGCATAGTATTCACAACCGAGTGGGGTTTGAGGTTGCAGTCAGTAATGCAAATACATTCAGCATCACTAAGGCTGGTTGCCCTTGCTGGAGTGTAGTCAGTCACCCAGGTTACACATGTTGCTGGTCTCAAAAAGCAGTTTGGACATGTGCTGTTGTCAGAATCTGAAAAGTGCATTCAAAATGTGTCAGACTGTAAAAGTACTTATCACTTGCCAAAAAAAAGAGTAGTAAGTGTGCTTTCAAATTGGCAAAGAAATTTCGTTTTCTGCCTAATTTCAAACCATGACTCTGTGTGCAAAGAGGAATTATAGGCAGAGATTTATTGCGTATTACTCTGGTAATTTAACATTTGCATTAGATGGAAAGGGGGAGCTATTTTTTTCTGCAGAAGCAGACTCTTTGCACACACCCAGCTGCTTTTCCTCTGGAATCATGCATAGTATTCACAACCGAGTGGGGTTTGAGGTTGCAGTCAGTAATGCAAATACATTCAGCATCACTAAGGCTGGTTGCCCTTGCTGGAGTGTAGTCAGTCACCCAGGTTACACATGTTGCTGGTCTCCAAAAGCAGTTTGGACATGTGCTGTTGTCAGAATCTGAAAAGTGTATTCAAAATGTGTCAGACTGTAAAAGTACTTATCACTTGCAAAAAAAAAGAGTAGTAAGTGTGCTTTCAAAAAGGTAAAGAAATTTCGTTTTCTGCCTAATTTGAAACCATGACTCTGTGTGCAAAGAGGAATTATAGGCAGAGATTTATTGCGTATTACTCTGGTAATTTTACATTTGCATTAGTTGGAAAGGGGGAGCTATTTTTTCTGCAGAAGCAGACTCTTAGCACACACCCAGCTGCTTATCCTGTAGAATCATGCATAGTATTCACAACCGAGTGGGGATTGAGGTTGCAGTCAGTAATGCAAATACATTCAGCATCACTAAGGCTGGTTGCCCTTGCTGGGGTGTAGTCAGTCACCCAGGTTACACATGTTGCTGGTCTCAAAAAGCAGTTTGGACATGTGCTGTTGTCAGAATCTGAAAAGTGCATTCAAAATGTGTCAGACTGTAAAAGTACTTATCACTTGCCAAAAAAAAGAGTAGTAAGTGTGCTTTCAAATTGGCAAAGAAATTTCGTTTTCTGACTAATATCAAACCATGACTCTGTGTGCAAAGAGGAATTAGAGGCAGAGATTTATTGCGTATAACTCTGGTAATTTTACATTTGCATTAGTTGGAAAGGGGGAGCTATTTTTTCTGCAGAAGCAGACTCTTAGCACACACCCAGCTGCTTATCCTGTAGAATCATGCATAGTATTCACAACCGAGTGGGGATTGAGGTTGCAGTCAGTAATGCAAATACATTCAGCATCACTAAGGCTGGTTGCCCTTGCTGGAGTGTAGTCAGTCACCCAGGTTACACATGTTGCTGGTCTCAAAAAGCAGTTTGGACATGTGCTGTTGTCAGAATCTGAAAAGTGCATTCAAAATGTGTCAGACTGTAAAAGTACTTATCACTTGCCAAAAAAAAGAGTAGTAAGTGTGCTTTCAAATTGGCAAAGAAATTTCGTTTTCTGCCTAATTTCAAACCATGACTCTGTGTGCAAAGAGGAATTATAGGCAGAGATTTATTGCGTATTACTCTGGTAATTTAACATTTGCATTAGTTGGAAAGGGGGAGCTATTTTTTTCTGCAGAAGCAGACTCTTAGCACACACCCAGCTGCTTTTCCTCTGGAATCATGCATAGTATTCACAACCGAGTGGGGTTTGAGGTTGCAGTCAGTAATGCAAATACATTCAGCATCACTAAGGCTGGTTGCCCTTGCTGGAGTGTAGTCAGTCACCCAGGTTACACATGTTGCTGGTCTCAAAAAGCAGTTTGGACATGTGCTGTTGTCAGAATCTGAAAAGTGCATTCAAAATGTGTCAGACGGTAAAAGTACTTATCACTTGCCAAAAAAAAGAGTAGTAAGTGTGCTTTCAAAAAGGTAAAGAAATTTCGTTTTCTGCCTAATTTCAAACCATGACTCTGTGTGCAAAGAGGAATTATAGACGGAGATTTATTGCGTATTACTCTGGTAATTTAACATTTGCATTAGTTGGAAAGGGGGAGCTATTTTTTCTGCAGAAGCAGACTCTTAGCACACACCCAGCTGCTTATCCTGTAGAATCATGCATAGTATTCACAACCGAGTGGGGTTTGAGGTTGCAGTCAGTAATGCAAATACATTCAGCATCACTAAGGCTGGTTGCCCTTGCTGGAGTGTAGTCAGTCACCCAGGTTACACATGTTGCTGGTCTCAAAAAGCAGTTTGGACATGTGCTGTTGTCAGAATCTGAAAAGTGCATTCAAAATGTGTCAGACTGTAAAAGTACTTATCACTTGCCAAAAAAAAGAGTAGTAAGTGTGCTTTCAAATTGGCAAAGAAATTTCGTTTTCTGCCTAATTTCAAACCATGACTCTGTGTGCAAAGAGGAATTATAGGCAGAGATTTATTGCGTATTACTCTGGTAATTTAACATTTGCATTAGTTGGAAAGGGGGAGCTATTTTTTTCTGCAGAAGCAGACTCTTTGCACACACCCAGCTGCTTTTCCTCTGGAATCATGCATAGTATTCACAACCGAGTGGGGTTTGAGGTTGCAGTCAGTAATGCAAATACATTCAGCATCACTAAGGCTGGTTGCCCTTGCTGGAGTGTAGTCAGTCACCCAGGTTACACATGTTGCTGGTCTCAAAAAGCAGTTTGGACATGTGCTGTTGTCAGAATCTGAAAAGTGCATTCAAAATGTGTCAGACTGTAAAAGTACTTATCACTTGCCAAAAAAAAAGAGTAGTAAGTGTGCTTTCAAAAAGGTAAAGAAATTTCGTTTTCTGCCTAATTTCAAACCATGACTCTGTGTGCAAAGAGGAATTATAGACAGAGATTTATTGCGTATTACTCTGGTAATTTAACATTTGCATTAGTTGGAAAGGGGGAGCTATTTTTTCTGCAGAAGCAGACTCTTAGCACACACCCAGCTGCTTATCCTGTAGAATCATGCATAGTATTCACAACCGAGTGGGGTTTGAGGTTGCAGTCAGTAATGCAAATACATTCAGCATCACTAAGGCTGGTTGCCCTTGCTGGAGTGTAGTCAGTCACCCAGGTTACACATGTTGCTGGTCTCAAAAAGCAGTTTGGACATGTGCTGTTGTCAGAATCTGAAAAGTGCATTCAAAATGTGTCAGACTGTAAAAGTACTTATCACTTGCCAAAAAAAAGAGTAGTAAGTGTGCTTTCAAATTGGCAAAGAAATTTCGTTTTCTGCCTAATTTCAAACCATGACTCTGTGTGCAAAGAGGAATTATAGGCAGAGATTTATTGCGTATTACTGTGGTAATTTAACATTTGCATTAGTTGGAAAGGGGGAGCTATTTTTTTCTGCAGAAGCAGACTCTTAGCACACACCCAGCTGCTTTTCCTCTGTAATCATGCATAGTATTCACAACCGAGTGGGGTTTGAGGTTGCAGTCAGTAATGCAAATACATTCAGCATCACTAAGGCTGGTTGCCCTTGCTGGAGTGTAGTCAGTCACCCAGGTTACACATGTTGCTGGTCTCAAAAAGCAGTTTGGACATGTGCTGTTGTCAGAATCTGAAAAGTGCATTCAAAATGTGTCAGACTGTAAAAGTACTTATCACTTGCCAAAAAAAAGAGTAGTAAGTGTGCTTTCAAAAAGGTAAAGAAATTTCGTTTTCTGCCTAATTTCAAACAATGACTCTGTGTGCAAAGAGGAATTATAGACAGAGATTTATTGCGTATTACTCTGGTAATTTAACATTTGCATTAGTTGGAAAGGGGGAGCTATTTTTTCTGCAGAAGCAGACTCTTAGCACACACCCAGCTGCTTATCCTGTAGAATCATCCATAGTATTCACAACCGAGTGGGGTTTGAGGTTGCAGTCAGTAATGCAAATACATTCAGCATCACTAAGGCTGGTTGCCCTTGCTGGAGTGTAGTCAGTCACCCAGGTTACACATGTTGCTGGTCTCAAAAAGCAGTTTGGACATGTGCTGTTGTCAGAATCTGAAAAGTGCATTCAAAATGTGTCAGACTGTAAAAGTACTTATCACTTGCCAAAAAAAAGAGTAGTAAGTGTGCTTTCAAATTGGCAAAGAGATTTCGTTTTCTGCCTTATTTCAAACCATGACTCTGTGTGCAAAGAGGAATTATAGGCAGAGATTTATTGCGTATTACTCTGGTAATTTAACATTTGCATTAGATGGAAAGGGGGAACTATTTTTTTCTGCAGAAGCAGACTCTTTGCACACACCCAGCTGCTTTTCCTCTGGAATCATGCATATTATTCACAACCGAGTGGGGTTTGAGGTTGCAGTCAGTAATGCAAATACATTCAGCATCACTAAGGCCGGTTGCCCTTGCTGGAGTGTAGTCAGTCACCCAGGTTACACATGTTGCTGGTCTCCAAAAGCAGTTTGGACATGTGCTGTTGTCAGAATCTGAAAAGTGCATTCAAAATGTGTCAGACTGTAAAAGTACTTATCACTTGCAAAGAAAAAGAGTAGTAAGTGTGCTTTCAAAAAGGTAAAGAAATTTCGTTTTCTGCCTAATTTGAAACCATGACTCTGTGTGCAAAGAGGAATTATAGGCAGAGATTTATTGCGTATTACTCTGGTAATTTTACATTTGCATTAGTTGGAAAGGGGGAGCTATTTTTTCTGCAGAAGCAGACTCTTAGCACACACCCAGCTGCTTATCCTGTAGAATCATGCATAGTATTCACAACCGAGTGGGGATTGAGGTTGCAGTCAGTAATGCAAATACATTCAGCATCACTAAGGCTGGTTGCCCTTGCTGGAGTGTAGTCAGTCACCCAGGTTACACATGTTGCTGGTCTCAAAAAGCAGTTTGGACATGTGCTGTTGTCAGAATCTGAAAAGTGCATTCAAAATGTGTCAGACTGTAAAAGTACTTATCACTTGCCAAAAAAAAGAGTAGTAAGTGTGCTTTCAAATTGGCAAAGAAATTTCGTTTTCTGACTAATATCAAACCATGACTCTGTGTGCAAAGAGGAATTAGAGGCAGAGATTTATTGCGTATTACTCTGGTAATTTTACATTTGCATTAGATGGAAAGGGGGAGCTATTTTTTTCTGCAGAAGCAGACTCTTTGCACACACCCAGCTGCTTTTCCTCTGGAATCATGCATAGTATTCACAACCGAGTGGGGTTTGAGGTTGCAGTCAGTAATGCAAATACATTCAGCATCACTAAGGCTGGTTGCCCTTGCTGGAGTGTAGTCAGTCACCCAGGTTACACATGTTGCTGGTCTCCAAAAGCAGTTTGGACATGTGCTGTTGTCAGAATCTGAAAAGTGCATTCAAAATGTGTCAGACTGTAAAAGTACTTATCACTTGCAAAAAAAAGAGTAGTAAGTGTGTTTTCAAAAAGGTAAAGAAATTTCGTTTTCTGCCTAATTTGAAACCATGACTCTGTGTGCAAAGAGGAATTATAGGCAGAGATTTATTGCGTATTACTCTGGTAATTTTACATTTGCATTAGTTGGAAAGGGGGAGCTATTTTTTCTGCAGAAGCAGACTCTTAGCACACACCCAGCTGCTTATCCTGTAGAATCATGCATAGTATTCACAACCGAGTGGGGATTGAGGTTGCAGTTAGTAATGCAAATACATTCAGCATCACTAAGGCTGGTTGCCCTTGCTGGAGTGTAGTCAGTCACCCAGGTTACACATGTTGCTGGTCTCAAAAAGCAGTTTGGACATGTGCTGTTGTCAGAATCTGAAAAGTGCATTCAAAATGTGTCAGACTGTAAAAGTACTTATCACTTGCCAAAAAAAAAGAGTAGTAAGTGTGCTTTCAAATTGGCAAAGAAATTTGGTTTTCTGACTAATATCAAACCATGACTCTGTGTGCAAAGAGGAATTATAGGCAGAGATTTATTGCGTATTACTCTGGTAATTTTACATTTGCATTAGATGGAAAGGGGGAGCTATTATTTTCTGCAGAAGCAGACTCTTAGCACACACCCAGCTGCTTATCTTGTAGAATCATGCATAGAATTCACAACCGAGTGGGGTTTGAGGTTGCAGTCAGTAATGCAAATACATTCAGCATCACTAAGGCTGGTTGCCCTTGCTGGAGTGTAGTCAGTCACCCAGGTTACACATGTTGCTGGTCTCAAAAAGCAGTTTGGACATGTGCTGTTGTCAGAATCTGAAAAGTGCATTCAAAATGTGTCAGACTGTAAAAGTACTTATCACTTGCCCAAAAAAAGAGTAGTAAGTGTGCTTTCAAATTGGCAAAGAAATTTCGTTTTCTGCCTAATTTCAAACCATGACTCTGTGTGCACACAGGAATTGTTTTTAGATATTTAATTTGTGATGGTGTTATTGTGATTTTCACTTGTAGGAAAGGGGTACATAGTATTTTAAGATTTGAAAAGATCATAAAAATGTAGTAATATATTTAAATAAAATAAAGGAATTTTTGTTTAGTTTTTTTCAGGTATTGCTGAAGAGCAGTGAACAAAATTTAAGATGCCTACAAAATCAAGACTAAGGAAAAACCACAAAAAAAACTATATTTGAAGACAACTGGAGGACCTAAGTTAGTTGGAGATGCTCATGTTGGGAAAAAGAGAAAGTCTTCTGGTAAGCAGACAAAAGATTTTTTAAGCAATATCTTCAAAAAAAGGAAAAATGTACAAAATGTCTGTACTGGAAAGAATGTTTTAAATAGAAAACAACAGGAAAAAATTGAGCATTTAGTTAATGCAAATGTACCTTCAGAAACAATAAAGATTAACTTAAAAAGAAAAACAGCGTTTAAAGAGATTCGTAGAAAAATGTTTCAGAGAAGAGTTATGTCCAATTTGATAAAGGATGTGAAGAAATATGAGAAAAAAGCTAAATTTTATAAGAGAAAAAAAGAAATTGAAGCCATTGCAGCAAAGGCTTTAGAATTAAAAAGGAAACTATTCATTTTAATTTTGAACAGGATGCGTACATTAGATAAAATGGTCAATGTACTGAAATCACAAAGCAAAAGGAAAAGACTAGTGAAAAGAACAAACTTTTGTAAAGTGTTTTTAGGAGAATGGATGCATAGTTCAAGTAGTGAACCTTTTTTTAATGAAGAGAGTTATTTTCAAAGTAATAGTTTGCTGCATGCAGTTGACACCAGAGGTCGTGCTTATGAAGTGAAAAATGGTTGTATAATGGAGAAGGAGAAAATGGTTCCAAGAGATGAGGTACAAGTGATGGTGGATGAGGCTATGGGGAGACGTCCTAAAGCCCCAGTGTACACTTGGAATTGTAGTAGTATTTGCACTGTGCGTCAGGAATCTTTTGATAAATTTCGTGAGTTTCTAAGAGAATATAGTAAAAAAAGTGTTAAACAGAAGATTAAGGTGCTTCAAAGTCTAGATCCATGGAGAGTGAGAGAGAATACTGGTTTGCAGGGACATTCTCTGGCTTGTCTATCTAGAAAAGTGTGTAAAAGTGTTTTTCATCATTTTAGGATGCTGGCTGTTCATCATACTGAAATGAGAAAGTTTGTGAGACGGTTGTATTTTGCAAAAAGTCCAGCAATAAAGTTAGATTAATTAAATAGGGCTCTGTTCCATGGATCGGTATCAGATGTAGAGAAGGTTACTGATGAAATTCAGTTTTGTTACTTTGGTCCAGAACAAGAAAGTGCAGAAAAGGACACAGTAAATGAGGAAGAAGTGGAAGAGAATGTAGAACCCTCTGTAAGTAAGGCATTTAATGATCACATAACAAAATTTGCAATAATCTCTAATGAAAGACCAAATATTACTTGTATTTGTTGCCGCAGAACTCATTATAGAAAACAAACCAGGAATGTTGATCTCTACAGAAAAAGTGAAAATGAAGATAATTATAAGTGGAAGGATTTTGCCACTTATATATTTCTTGAAAATTGTTTTGAATTGGGTGAAGATCAGCGTATTTGTAAATACTGTTACAACAAGTTAGAGGAAAATAGAATGCCGACCAGAGCTGTACATAATAATTTAGAATTGGATGCTATTCCTGCCGAACTTTCTGAATTAAATACATTTGAGTCTATACTTATTCAATGTGTTCATCCGTTCCAGACCATAGTACGTATGGAGCCCAAAACTGGTAAATTACCTCCTTCAGATTTACTGAGAGGTTTAAAAGGTAGAGTGGTGTATTTGCCCTTGGATTTGAAAAAAAATATGGAAACTATTGATGCAGATACTTTGGAAACTGAACCATTAGTTATTCTGGTTAATGGTGTACCTACAAAGAATAAGAAGATTTGGCAGGAGCTGGTAGATGTACGGAAAGTACAAAGAGCAAATTTGTATTTGAAAAGGAATAACAAATGGTATGAATCAATTTATATAGAAGAAGAAGAAGAAGATTTACAAGAAGACACAGAAACACCAACTGGACAAATTGAAAAAGTGGACAAGTCAAAGGAAGAAGAAATTTATGAACATTTTAGCATACATCCTCTTCATTCAAAAGAAGTTATGGGAGACAATATTGATCTGTTTCAGATGAAGAAAGCAAAAGGAACTCCTGTGAGTGTATGGGAGGAGAGCTTGGAAGCTCGATGTTTTCCCCAGCTGTTTCCTACAGGAAAAGGTGGACGATACGATGAACGCCCAGAACAGATTCCAGCTTCTGAGTATCGAACTACAAGACTATATGCAGAAGATCCCAGATTTCGACAAAGTATTCCTTATTTGTTCCATCTTTTATTTGAAAGCGACTTGTCTGCATTATCATATGCAGTAAATCACATTTTAAAAAGTGGAGTACATTTACAAAATGTGTCTGCTAATGATTTTATGGAGAAAGTGCAGCACCGAGATGATCATTTGGAAACACAACTGATCAATCTGATGGCTTGTCAGCGTGGGACAAATGAATATTGGTACCGACGCCATGGTGAATTAAAATGCATGTTACGGAATTTAGGAACACCAACATGGTTCCTTACCCTAAGCTGTGCTGAGTACGCTTGGGATGATTTACTGGATTTTCTACGAGAGGCAAATTCAAACATTAAAAACATCGAATACAAGACAGCAGGAGAACTGTGCTCATTGGATCCGGTTAATGTTTGCAGATATTTCAATCATAGATTTGAGGCTATGATGTCCTTCATCTGCAATAAAAAACATCCACCTCTTGGAGAAGTAATGGATTTCTTTTGGAGAAAAGAGTACCAGGCAAGAGGTGCTCCTCATATTCATATGCTGTTGTGGATCAAGGATGCCCCAAAGTTTGAAACAGATATTGATGAAGCAGTGTTATCTTTCATTGAAGAATATGCAACATGTGCTATACCAAAAAGCACAGAAGAGAAAAAGTTAAAGGAGCGAGTTTTACGTTTCCAAAGTCATCGGTGTGGAAAATACTGTCGACGGAAGTACAAGACGAAAGATAAATACTAAACTAAATGTCGATTTGGATTTCCTAGACCTGTTCTTTTAAATGGAAGAGTAAACAGTTTTATGTCATCTGTGAGACATACTATTACAAGAAAATCACCTAAGAATACCTACAACCTTAAAAGAAAAGAAGAATCAAAAAATATAAATGACTACAACCCAGTCATTTTATCCATGTGGAATGCTAACATGGATATACAGTATGTAGCTGACAATTCCATTGCTGTTGCTCGATATGTAACGTCTTACATTACTAAATCAGAAAAAACTGAATTGAAAGAAATGTGGGAAGAGATTTCTCACGAGAAGACTGTCAGTAAGAAGCTGTACAGTTTCAGTTTAAAGATGTTATCGCATCGAGAAATTGGATCCTACGAATGTTCAGATAGGTTATCTTCTGCAAGTCTCTACTCGAAATCAAGAAGAATAATTTGGGCAAGTTTAGGCCTTGCAGCAATGAGAAATCGGGTACTGAAATCTGTTGGAGAAATTGAATATTTGGCCGAGAATGACCCAGAAAATACAGATATTTTGAAATCAAACATGTTGGACACATATTATCCCAAGAGAAGTCTTCATCTAGAGAACATGTGTCTTTATGAAGTGCTGCAGAACTCCATTTATTCACGGAAAGCCACAGAAGACATCAACAATGGAAAATATAAAGTCATTGGTGAGGAAGGATGTTTGGTGAAGCAAACAAAAGGAAGTTTGATAAATCACCGGAAGCTGAGTTGCGACACTACTGACAAAAAGGAATTTTACTACTTGGCTCTTTTACAGCTGTTTAAACCATGGCGTACAGAGGATGAACTACTGGGAGAATTTCAAAGCTATGAAGATTCCTTTAATGCTTGCAAAGACAGCATAGAATGCAGTACTTTCACAAATTATGTGCAAATGTTAAATGAAGAAATTGAACAGGAAACTACAATTGCAGCTGAAATAGCTAGAGACAGTTCTCAAGACAGTCAAAGTTCAGGAACACTCAGTCAAGATCCCCTAGGACAACCAATCGTTGAAAATGAAGCTGCAATAGCCATGAATGAAGTGAAAACGGCTATGAATCAAGCTCAAGAAGAATTTATAGACTTACCAAATTTGGAAAGACAACTGAATGAAGAGCAGCAACAAATTTATGAAGAGATCAGAAACAAAATTGATCACGGATTACTACATGAAAAAAAAGAGTGCTCATGCACATCATTTCATCCAATCAGGATGTATGTAAGCGGACAAGCTGGAACTGGAAAAAGTTTCTTAATAAAAGTCATCAGAAGCTACCTACAGCAAAAAACGGATTCAACTTTGTCTTGTGTGGTTACTGCTCCAACTGGGTTAGCAGCATATAACATAAAAGGAATCACCTTACATCGTTTGCTAATGTTACCAGTGGAGCATGAGAACAAAATACAATACCACAAGCTAACTGGAGAAGCATGCTTGGAAGTTTCAAGAGTATTGAAGAAGATGCAAGTTCGAATTATTGATGAGGTGAGCATGGTATCAAACTTAATGCTTGCCTTTGTGCATTTAAGAATGCAGCAAATTCTAAGGACAGACTATGACATGTTATTTGGTGGAAAACATGTCATAGTTTTTGGGGATCTTCTACAGCTTACTCCAGTTAAAGGACAACCAGTGCTTAATACTGTGACACATGAAGACACAAAGAAGTCATTGGGAAGCATTGGTAATGCAAATATTTGGTCCTTCTTTGAGTACAAGGAACTTACTACTAATATGAGGCAAGCAAACGATGAATAATATGGAAGTATTCTGAAAGATATCAGAATTGGACTACTCACTGAAGCTGGCATGAAAGCATTACAGAGTCGGTTGCTACATAATTTATTTCCAAAGGAAGAAATATTTGCTGAGAAGATATACAAGAACATTGCAGAAAAGAAAAGTGTCATCTGCCTAATGCCAACTCTACGTGAATGCGCAATATTCAATGAGGAGCTTTTTAAATTGGAAAAGGAAGAGATTAGGAAATTGGAAGCAGTGGACAAAATTCAGGATGGAAGAATTACTATCACATTAACAGGCAAACTGAAAAATAAATTGGATTCACTAGAGAAGAACATTTCCAAAACTGCTGGATTAGAAAAAAATCTATATGTTTGCATGAACTGTAGATTATTTTTAAGGAGAAATTTGGATGTTGAAAAAGGCTTAGTAAATGGAGCTATGGGTAAAGTTGTGGGTTTTATTAATTATCAGAAAAAAGATGGAATTGAATGTTTAAAAATAAAATTTGATCAGATAGAAGAAGTTATAGACATTTGTCGTTGTACAGTTCGTTTCATGCTTGTGAAAAACTTATATGTACAAAGGAAACAGTTTCCGTTTTCTCTAGCATATGCTGTAACTATTCACAAGTCTCAAGGATTGACTGTAGATTGTGCATTTGTAAACATTGGTTCAACTGTGTTCAAAGAAGGTATGGCTTATGTAGCTTTGTCACGAGTGAAAACATTATCTGGTTTATTCATGATAGACTTTGATGATTCAAAAGTTAGTGCTGATACAAACTGTGTAAAGGAGTATAATAGAGTAAGAAGAACCTATGCTCCTCATTTAGGTCAGTATCCTGTGTTGGAGAAACGTGTAGTTTCTCGAAAAAGGAGAATTGAGAATATCTGTATTGAGGATGTAGAGAGGAGGAAAAAAAAGAGGAGTGATGTAATTGCAAGCAAAAAGAAAAATGAAAATGTTGAAGAGGTTGTAGGTTGTCATTTTGAAAATAGCTCTGGTGTCAACTGCTACGCTAATGTAGTGCTGAATGTTGCATTTTATCTGGAAAATTTGCAAGAGCAGATAATAGTAAATCAGAGAAAAAGATTCTGTTCTGAGTTGAGTCTCCTTTTTCAAAAACTGAGTAATGATAAAACTCAAATAGAAAGTGCTACTGAAATTAGAAAACTTTTAGATGTATGTTCAGGACGAACACAGTTTTCTCAAAATGTACAGCAAGACGCACAGGAATTCTTGATGTATTTTCTTCAGGTACTGGAAGAAGAAGGGGTACCAATTGAAAATATGTTTGGTGTCTCTTATAAATGGGAACATAGTTGTGAAAACTGTTTCAATACATGTGGGTCTAATGTTGATTCAGAAAGGTTTATTTATTTAACATTGCCAGACAGTAAAACAGTCACTTTTGCTAAATTAGTTAAAGATGCTAATCATAGCATGGAATGCGGTGAGTGTAAATCTGACATGTTTTCAACATTAATTTTAAAGGAATACGGACAGTATGTAATTTTAATGATGCAACGATGTAAAGCTGATGGTTCAAAATTGGATACTTTAATAAAGAAGTTTATAGGACAGCAATTATCAATTTCAGGAAAAACTTTTGTAACAGTTGCAATAATTTTCCATGAAGGACCTACTGTAACTTCTGGACATTACACAGTTTATCTTAAATGTGAAAAAGGCTGGACACTGTGTAATGATTCCCAATTGATTTTCAAGCAACGTTTGCCTTTTGATTTAGCAAAATCCTATCTAATCTTCCTGAAACCTAAATTTTAGAGAGACTTGGCAAGATCTGTGCAAAACAATTTTACCATTTTATTGGATTACCATAGGAATTCACAAATAGAAAGATTTTTCAAATTACCATTTGGCCTAAAGGAAAGGTAACCAATTGTATTGTGGACTTATTTAATTCCTAATTAATCTTTCGGAAACCAAAAATTTTAGAGAGAATCGGTAACATCTGTACAATTTAAATTTTGGAATTTTATTGGATTACCATTTGAAATTTCTTCAAAAAAGATTTTTAAAAATACCATTTGGCCTAAAGGAAAGGTAATCAATTGTATTGTGGACTTATTTAATTCCTAATTAATCTTTCGGAAACCAAAATTTTAGAGAGAATCGGTAACATCTGTCCAATTTAAATTTTGGAATTTTATTGGATTACCATTGGAAATTTAATCAAAAAAGAATTTTAAAATTACCATTTGGCCTAAAGGAAAGGTAACCAGATGTATTGTGGAGTTATTTGAGATATATTATTTTTGTGATTATGCTTCTGTAACAAAATTGTCAGACGGTATTTTAAAGAAAAAGTTATTGTTATTAGATGATATTTTTTTTAATATTTTGCATTTCTATAATATTATGTTTAAGTGAGAAGAGATTCTGGGCTTTTTGAAAACAATCTTTGAGATTGTAATTTTTTTTTTGCCCGCTGTTAAGTGATGAATGCAATTGCTTTCACGATTTATAGTGAAATGCAATATATTCTGAAAACAGCAAAAAAAAGGCAAAAAAGTGTTTTTGGAAAATATGTAAATACGTGTACTGTGTTATATAATGATTTATTAAATATTAATACTTTTTTCTTTTTTTTCAGATTGTGAAAGAAAATTTTCGAAAAAAACCAACCATTTTTACAAGTAATTTCAATTTAAATTTTAATTAAAAATTAAATTGTTGGGTGGGTCAGGTAAGTCAGAAATTAGATGGTCCCTTTCTTCCACTTCTCCTCAAACAGATTTACAGTATTTAGTTATTAATCCCTCAAGTATCTTGAAATGTGGTAATTGTTTTTTTTTTTGTTTTTTTTAAAAATACGCTTACCGTACGCGTACGGTAAAAAAAAAAAAGTTTTAAAGAAAAAAATAAAAAGAAGTTGAGAGGTAAGGTTGGCTCTTAAAAGAGCCCGTGTGTTCATGCAGGGACAGAGGAAAGGAAGAATGGGAACATTAGCTGGTAGGACAAATGTGCTGGTCTATTTTGTTGTTAATGAGGGGAAGACTGGTCTCCCTATGAACAATTAGACCATGGCAAAATGAACACCGCATTGTAACCCTCGCAAACCGATGGTTCGTTTCCACAGGATCAGAAAAAGGTGATTCTGCCCCCACAGATGAAGGGCTCTGCTGAGCTTCCGAAGAAGGACTCAGCTGAGCTGCTGTGGATGTGCTTGCTCGACTTACTGAAGGGTTACCTCTAGTATGTCGTGCATGTGTCCTAGGGTGTACATCCTCAAGGTGTCGTAACATAGTGTGATTCCCGAAGGAGTACTTCTTGTTAGGATTACCTCTTGAAAGTACACGCTGGCACAGCTTACAAGTCACCAAAGCAGCATTGACTTTTTTCTCACCCTCTGGAAAACTAAAATACTCCCATATAAAAGAGCTCTTCTGTTTCCTCTTTCTCTGCCTGATGGTGGTGCTGCTAGCCTCACTCTCAGCAGAAGAGTGCTGGTCTGCCATCGTATCCCAAAGACAACTCAGCTCCTTCTCCTAAGGGATCACAAGCAGAAATGAGGGGAATGGGTGTGGCGTAGGAGAGTTCTAGAACTGAAACTACTTTGAACCAATCAAAAGTTTTGTTTCAGGATCACATGACCCACCGTGCGCGTACGTTACGCTTACGTTACGCTTACGGAGCGCTTACGGTGCGCTTACGGTAAAAGTACGCATGCGCGTAAAAAAGACACGCGCTCGCGCGCATGCGCATAACAGGCACTCCCCAACACTTCCGCGTAACGTGCGCGTGTAGCGTACACGCTTACGCGCCCCATACGCAGTACGCACGGCTACGTAAATTGCGTAACCATACTCAAAAAGAGTAGAAATATTAGGAACATTACGCAAACCGTACGCTTACCGTAAGCTTAACGTACGCGCACTTAAAAAAAAAAAAAAAAAAAAGGAAAAAAAGAATCTCTATGTTATAATAATATATCTTACCTGTTTGGAAAAAAAAAATTGAGAAAAATTAATATATTGCTGAATTTTTTTAAATTAAGCATAGTGTTTTAAGAGAATATAAAGTAAAAAAAAAAATAAAAAAAAAAAACACTTGCAAATAATAAAAAAAAAACACGTTTAATATAAGTATTTGTAAAAAAAAATAAAAATCAATGAAAAAACCATGGGAATCACACACGTTATAGGTAAGAATTAGCATTTAAAAAACCATACAAATTCACTGAAAAAAACATGGGTTTCACACACGTTATAGTTTGGAATTAGCATTTAAAAAACCTTGCAAATTCTCTGAAAAAACCATAGGTTTCACACACGTTATAGTTAGGATTTAGCATTTAAAAAACCTTGCAAATTCAGTGAAAAAACCATAGGTTTCACACACGTTATAGTTAGGGGACATTTCACTCATAAAAAACCATTGAAATTCCCCCGTTATAGTTAGTTAAGCTAACTATAACTCGCGCACCCGCAATCCACTGCTGATGACGTAACATATTACATCACTCATGACATGGTCAGTGACATCACTCATGACATCACTGATGACATCTCAAATGGTTTTTTCACTGAATATATATATATATATTATCTACTGGCGGTCGCTAGTAGATAGTTATAGTTACAACCTAGTTTCTATAGGAAATCTCAAAATTCTATTTTGAATAACTTTGGCGCCGGTTGACGAATCCTCGCGAAATTTTCAAAACAAATGGGGCGCTCCGTTCAGCTCCTACCCTGAAAGTCTCGGGGTGATTCATCAAGCGGGGGCCAAGAAAAAGGGGGGGTCCCAAAACGCGTTTTCCCCATGCATTTTTCCATAGGACCTTTCGTCGCAGCTACAGCCCGAACGGCTGAACAGAATTACGTGAAATTTGGCAGAGAGGTAGCCATAGGGTCAAGGAAGTGCCTTTTGCAGATCTGGTGTAAATCTGTTCAGTATTTCCTGAGAAAATAGCATTTAAAAGCATATCAATATCTATACGCACGCAATTCTGATTGGTTGTTAGATGTCGGTAAACATTCGAATCGGTCGAAACCAGGAAGTGTCGGCCTCCATTTTGTCTCTCGCAGTCTGAGGGGGAGAAAAAAAAAGGTGGAGAACATGAAAAGGGGGCAGAGTGGACACTTCCTGACCCCCTAGCCTTGGTCAGGGGGTCACAGAAGGACCCCCAAGGGAGAAAAAAACAATTTTTTTTTAATAAATCTCGAGGTGCGCGCACCGCGTGCGCACGGCATGCACTGCGAGCCGTCGGTGCTCGTGCGCAAAGCGCACCGAGTGCCCACAGCACGCGCACGTTGCGCGAAGTGCACCGTGCGCACACGGTGAAAAACCTGAAAAAAAAAAAAATTAATAAATACATAACTTAGCATTTAAAAAACCGTACAAATTCACTAAAAAAACCATAGGTTTCACACACACGTTATAGTTACGAATTAGCATTTAAAAAACCTTGCAAATTCACCGCAATCCTCTGCTGATGACGTCAGATATTACGTCACTGTATTTAGACACTTATTTACCCATGTCTTCTTCCATTAATCTTTAGCTATATATATATTACAAATATTTATTTTTCAGAAAGACACATATGTCATCAGTGATGTAATATCTGACGTCATCAGCAGAGGATTGTGTTGTAATATCTGACGTCATCAGCAGAGGATTGCGGTCGCGTGAGTTATAGTTGCCTGCACTAACTATAACGGGGAAATTTCATTGTTTTTTTACGAGTGAAATGTCCAGCTAACTATAACATGTGTGAAACCTATGGTTTTTTAAGTGAATACATATATATATATGAGCTTGCTTCGCTCACACGTTTCTTCCAGGAGAAACAAGAACGAACGTGGACCTCGTTGTATAATTCAAGATTTTTTTATTTCTCCTTGTCCGCCATTATGCGTTTCAGCCGTCAAAAGCGGCCTTGATCACATGACAATGTTCAGACATTTTTTCCCATTATTTAAAGTGCTAGTGCTTCCAAAACCAACCTATCACACATGTAGAAATAGATGAACAATGAAGAAAGACTGAACTAACATCCTATAAATGAGGATCCACATATGTAGTTCATGTACTATAGACTTGATTGCAAGAATGCAATTAAAAAAACAATATTGGTAAAATACCTCCTTAGTACATTTCATACATGCCCATGAAGGCCATTATAACAATTAGAAAAACATTGATGGTATTTATACTTTCCCTCTGTTAACTGTTTGAATACAGAACGGTAAATATCCCACATTGGGCTATTCTCAAACAATATGGTGTTTATCAAATAACTGTTTAAATACAGATAAATGAATAACCTTCATGGAAATATTTTCAGTCGTTATATTACATGCGTGATTGTGAAAAAGAATAATTGAGTGAATAATTAAAATCTACTTGCCATTTATCTATATAAACTACTTCTTGAGTGCCACCTCGGTTGCAATTTAATGACAATTGTCTGTATTAAGGGCGTCTATGTTAAATACAATAGAAAAATGCATTGATAAGTAATCATTGCATAAAATTCCCATATTTACAAATTGTAAATTCATTAATGCAAACATGAGGCACTCAGTAATTTGAAAAAGGTGCAGAAAGTGCTAATTGGTTCAAAAGAGCCAACAAACCATCAGAACAAACAATAGACATAAAATATTAAAACCATATGTCTAAAATGTAAGTCTAAAAAGTTTAAAATACAATAAATATTGGGATAAGAGCAATAAGATATCCTATAAATAGACAGGGCCAAACGTACATAGCAAATAATTCACAAATTCCTTATTTCAGATATAATCCATTTTTCTAGTATAGTTGGAAATTACAAATAGGTGTAGAGGTCTTCAGTTGCATTTAATCCTCTTGGGTGCTTACAGTCAAATTCTAATATATAGTGAGTTTCTAGCCGCCTAAGCTTCGCTTCTCTGTCCCCTCCCCTTTTGGTGACCAGGATAGACTCTATGACAAAATATTTTAAATGATTCGGATCACTGTCATGAAAGGTTTGGAAGTGCCTTGCGACTGGATAGTTCTGATCTTTGTTAATGATTGCTCGTATGTGCTGCAATATTCTCTTGTGTGCTGCTAATCTTGTACTCCCTATATACTTCAGATGGCAACTGCATTCCAAAACATATACTGCAAATTCCGTTTTGCACGTAAGATGTTGCTTAATCTCCCGGATCTTAGGTGAGAATGCTGTAGTATATGTTTTTGCGTTGTTACCAAATTTGCAGGCCTTGCAAGTGGAACACTTGAAAAAACCTTTTCTAGCAGTGAGCCACATATCCTTGCGACTCACATCTTGACTGTTGTTGGTCAATTTGTTACCCAAACTTTTTGTTTTCCTATAAGTGATGGAGGGATTAGTAAGCATGTTACCTCCTATCACCGGGTCATCTTGTATGAAATGCCAATTCCGCCTAATAATGTTTCTGATCTGCCTTTCCTGTTTAGAGTATGACAGAATCAATCTAACCGGTTGGGCGGAAGTGTTGACCCTTTGCTCGGGACGATTGGCCCTGTAAATTAAAAGTTCCTCTCTTGCCTTGGAACGTGACCTTCTGATGGCTGCGTCAACCACTCCTGCATTATATCCTCTAGCTAGGAACCTAATACGGCTCTCCTGCTGTTTGATTTTCATTTCTTCCTCACTGCTGCATATTCTCCAAATACGTAGCATTTCCCCGTACGGAATGCTTTTAATTAGGTGAGGAGGGTGAGCACTTGATGCATGGAGGATAGTGTTCCCTGCAGTGGGCTTTCGAAATAATGTAGTGGTTAAACTGCTATTTTCAACTGTTATCTGTACATCTAAGAAGGACACTGTTTGTTTACTGATGGTATGAGTAAATTTTAAATTAATATCATTATTATTGATCTGATCAATGAATTTGACAGCTTCCCTCTCAGTTCCCCTCCAGACAATAAACAAATCATCAATAAATCTGCACCAACAGATAACTTTGTTGTTATAGGTGTAGTCATATTGTCGCATGAGGACCAGCTCTTCCCACCAGCCCATGAAAATACAGGCATAGCTGGGAGAAAAACTGGCCCCCATGGCTACACCCTGCGTTTGTTGGTACATTTGTCCATTGAAAAGGAAAAGGTTGTTGTCAAGACTAAATAATAACATGTCCAAAATCATTTTTGTGTGTTGAGCATACACGATGGATCTACTACTGAGAAAATACTCTACTGCTCTCAAGCCATCCTTATTACGTATACATGTATATAGTGAGCACACATCCAAGGTTATCAACAGGTAATCTGTGCTCCATTCTAGATTGTTAATTTTGTTTAAAAAATCACACGTATCCTGAATATATGATTTTAAATTCCTCATATATGGCTGCAGAAAGTAGTCTATGTATTTAGATAGATTCTCCAGTGGTCCATCACAAGCAGCAATGATTGGTCTGCCAGGGGGTTTGTTCATGTTTTTATGCACTTTAGGTATGAAATATATGCATGGGATCATAGGGTGTTCTCTTTTGAGGAATTTGTACTCATCTCCACTCAATAATCCCAGGCCTTTCCATGCCAGCAGATATTTGGCCAGCATTTCCTGTGTGCTCTTATATTTAGCAGGAGTGCTCTTCCTGTAACATTGTTCATCATTGAGTTGGGTATAAGCCTCTTGCAGATCTGGTGTAAATCTGTTCAGTATTTCCTGAGAAAATAGCATTTAAAAGCATATCAATATCTATACGCGCGCAATTCTGATTGGTTGTTAGATGTCGGTAAACATTCGAATCGGTCAAAACCAGGAAGTGTCGGCCTCCATTTTGTCTCTCGCAGTCTGAGGGGGAGAAAAAAAAAGGTGGAGAACATGAAAAGGGGGCAGAGTGGACACTTCCTGACCCCCTAGCCTTGGTCAGGGGGTCACAGAAGGACCCCCAAGGGAGAAAAAAACAATTTTTTTTTTATAAATCTCGAGGTGCGCGCACCGCGTGCGCACGGCATGCACTGCGAACCGTCGGTGCTCGGTGCGCGAAGGGCACCGAGTGCCCACAGCACGCGCACGGTGCGCGAAGTGCACTGTGCGCACACGGTGAAAAACCTGAAAAAAAAATAATTAATAAATACATAACTTAGCATTTAAAAAAACATACAAATTCACTGAAAAAACCATAGGTTTCACACACGTTATAATTACGAATTAGCATTTAAAAAACCTTGCAAATTCACCGCAATCCTCTGCTTATGACGTCAGATATTACATCACTGTATTTAGACACTTATTTACCCATGTCTTCTTCCATTAATCTTTAGCTATATATATATTACAAATATTTATTTTTCAGAAAGACACATATGTCATCAGTGATGTAATATCTGACGTCATCAGCAGAGGATTGTGTTGTAATATCTGACGTCATCAGCAGAGGATTGCGGTCGCGTGAGTTATAGTTGCCTGCACTAACTATAACGGGGAAATTTCATTGTTTTTTTGCGAGTGAAATGTCCAGCTAACTATAACATGTGTGAAACCTATGGTTTTTTAAGTGAATATATATATATATATATATTCACTGAAAAAACCATAGGTTTCACACATGTTATAGTTAGCGGAAATTTTACTGATAAAAAACCAATGAAATTCCCCCGTTATAGTTAGTGCAGGCAACTATAACTCACGCGACCGCAATCCTCTGCTGATGCTAATACTGTATTTAGACACTTATTTGCCCATGTCTTCTTCCATACATTTTTAGCTATACATATATTACAAATATTTTTTTTTCATAAAGACACATATGTCATCAGCAGAAGATTGCGGTCGCGTGAGTTATAGTTGCCTGCACTAACTATAACGGGGGAATTTCATTGGTTTTTTATCAGTAAAATTTCCGCTAACTATAACATGTTTGAAACCTATGGTTTTTTCAGTGAATTTGCAAGGTTTTTTAAATGCTAATTCCTAACTATAACGTGTGTGAAACCTATGGTTTTTTCAGTGAATTTGTACGGTTTTTTAAATGCTAAGTTACTTTACGCCATTCGTGGCGTGCGCGCCCACTTAACGCAGTTCGTTCCGTGCGCGCACGGTGCGCTTCGCGCACCGCGCGCCCACTTTACGCAGTTAGTGCCGTGCACGCACGGTGGGCACGCGGTGCGATGACAAAGCAAGAAAGCACGTCAACAAATCTGTTTCTGCTTTCCTCCGTGACTATGGTATGGGTGCCATTTACCACAACAACTTGCGTTATGACATGCAAGACATTTATAGAGGAGATGGTGTGCACTTCAATGATGAAGGGAACAGAGTCTTCCTCTTGAACCTTAGACTCTGCATCGGTACTTACTTGTAGGTACCACTAAAAAATCATTTCATAAACACAACGGCTCTTTTTAGAGCCCCCTAATATCTAAACACTTAAATCTGATTTTCATTTTTTTTTTTTTTTTTCCTACCGTACGCTTACCGTAAGCTTACCGTACGCGTACCCCGTGATTTTTTTTAAAATCAATAAATGTTTTCTTTGTACTTTTCTGTCCTTCTTTGACCCCCTTACAAATGTTAGGGGGTCTGTAACTCTCCTCATTGCCCCCTTTCCTTGTTTTCACTCTTTTTTTTCAGAGTGAAATACACAAAATGGCGGCCGCCGCTTCCTGGTTTCGGCCGATTCGAATGTTTACTAAGATCTAAGAGCCAATCAGAATCGCGCTCGCGCACGCCACCGTACGCTTACCGTAAGCGTACGGTAAGCGTACCGTAAGCGGGCTCAGATATATATATTGATTTAAAGGCTATTTTCTCAGAATCTACTGAACAGATTTACACCAAACCTACAAAAGGCACTTCCTTGACCTAGGGACTACCTCTCTGCCAAATTTTGAGTAATTCTGTTCAGCCGTTCGGGCTGTAGCTCGTTCTAAAGGTCCTATGGAAAAATGCATGGGAAAAACGCGTTTTGGGACCCCCCTTTTATCTCAGCCCCCGCTTGACGGATCCCCCCGAGACTTTCAGGATAGGAGCGGAGCGTAGCGCCCCACCTATTTTGAGAAATTCGCGAGGATTCGTCGACCGGCGCCAAAGTTATTCAAAATAGAATGTTGAGGTTTTCCTATGGAAACGTGGTCCTAACTATAACTACCTACTGGCGACCGCCAGTAGGTAATATATATATATATATATTATCTACTGGCGGTCGCCAGTAGATAGTTATAGTTAGGACCGAGTTTCCATAGGAAATCTGAAAATTCGATTTTGAATAACTTTGGCGCCGGTTGACAAATCCTCGCAAAAGTTTCAAAACTAATGGGGCGCTCCGCTCGGTTCCTACCCTGAATGTCTTGGGGTGATTCGTCAAGAGGGGGCTGAGAAAAAAGGGGGGTCCCAAAATGTGTTTTCCCCATGCATTTTCCCATAGGACCTTTAGTCGAAGGTACAGCCCGAACGGCTGAACAGCATTACTTGAAATTTGGCAAAGAGGTAGTCCTCAGGTCAGGCATGTGCCTTTTGCATATATGGTGTCAATCTGTTCAGTAGTTTCTGAGAAAATTGCAGTTAAAAGTACATAAATATCTATATGCGTGCACCATAACGTGCGCGAGCGTAATTCTGATTGGTGGTTACATGTCAGTCAACATTCGAATTGGTCGAAATCAGGAATTGTCGGCCGCTATTTTGTGTTTGACAGTGAAAAAGAAAGGTGGAGAACGTGAAAAGGGGGAAGGGTAGAGAGTTACTGACCCCCTATCCTTTGTCAGGGGGTCCCTGAAGGACCCCGAAGGGTGAAAAAAACATTTTATTTTTTTTTCAAAAAATCGCGGGGTGTGCGCACAGTGTGTGCATGATGCGCGCACTGTGAAAAAAACTTTTAAAAAAACAAAACATTTTAAACTGTTTATAAGTTTATAGAAGATATTAACTATGCTGTTCAACTTTATCCAAAAAAAAGAGCTGAGCCATTCCATATTACAGGATACAGTCAATCTATAACTATATACATAGGTAGTTTATTGTAAAATAAATATATAAAAAATATAATAATACATACATAAATTAGCATTTAAAAAACCTTACAAATTCACTTAAAAAACCATAGGTTTCACACACGTTATAGTTAGGAATTGGCATTTAAAAAACATTGCAAATTCACTTAAAAACCCATAGGTTTCACACATGTTATAGTTAGCTGGACATTTCACTCGTAAAAAACCATTGAAATTCCCGTGTTATAGTTAGTTCAGATAACTATAACTCGCGCGACCGCCACTCTATCACAAGGATGATGTCATCAGTGATGTCATGAGTGATGTCACTGACCATGTCATGAGTGGTGTAATATGTGACGTCATCAGCAGTGGATTGCGGGCGCGCGAGTTATAGTTATCTGAACTAACTATAACGGGGGAATTTCAATGGTTTTTTACGAGTGAAATGTCCAGCTAACTATAACATGTGTGAAGCCTATGGTTTTTTAAGTGAATATATATATATACACATATATATATATTATCTACTGGCGGTCGCCAGTAGATAGTTATAGTTAGGACCGAGTTTCCATAGGAAATCTGAAAATTTGATTTTGAATAACTTTGGCGCCGGTTGACAAATCCTCGCAAAAGTTTCAAAACTAATGGGGCGCTCCGCTCGGTTCCTACCCTGAATGTCTTGGGCTGATTCGTCAAGAGGGGGCTGAGAAAAAAGGGGGTCCCAAAACGTGTTTTCCCCATGCATTTTCCCATAGGACCTTTAGTCGAAGGTACAGCCCGAACGGCTGAACAGCATTACTTGAAATTTGGCAAAGAGGTAGTCCTCAGGTCAGGCATGTGCCTTTTGCATATATGGTGTCAATCTGTTCAGTAGTTTCTGAGAAAATTGCAGTTAAAAGTACATAAATATCTATATGCGTGCACCATAATGTGCGCGAGCGTAATTCTGATTGGTGGTTACATGTCAGTCAACATTCGAATTGGTCGAAATCAGGAAGTGTCGGCCGCTATTTTGTGTTTGACAGTGAAAAAGAAAGGTGGAGAACGTGAAAAGGGGGAAGGGTAGAGAGTTACTGACCCCCTATCCTTTGTCAGGGGGTCCCTGAAGGACCCCGAAGGGTGAAAAAAACATTTTATTTTTTTTTCAAAAAATCGCGGGGTGTGCGCACAGTGTGTGCACGATGCGCGCACTGTGAAAAAAACTTTTAAAAAAACAAAACATTTTAAACTGTTTATAAGTTTATAGAAGATATTAACTATGCTGTTCAACTTTATCCAAAAAAAGAGCTGAGCCATTCCATATTACAGGATACAGTCAATCTATAACTATATACATAGGTAGTTTATTGTAAAATAAATATATAAAAAATATAATAATACATACATAAATTAGCATTTAAAAAACCTTACAAATTCACTTAAAAAACCATAGGTTTCACACACGTTATAGTTAGGAATTAGCATTTAAAAAACCTTGCAAATTCACTTAAAAAACCATAGGTTTCACACATGTTATAGTTAGCTGGACATTTCACTCGTAAAAACCATTGAAATTCCCGCGTTATAGTTAGTTCAGATAACTATAACTCGCGCGACCGCCACTCTATCACAAGGATGATGTCATCAGTGATGTCATGAGTGATGTCACTGACCATGTCATGAGTGGTGTAATATGTGACGTCATCAGCAGTGGATTGCGGGCGCGCGAGTTATAGTTATCTGAACTAACTATAACGGGGGAATTTCAATGGTTTTTTACGAGTGAAATGTCCAGCTAACTATAACATGTGTGAAGCCTATGGTTTTTTAAGTGAATATATATATATACACATATATATATATTATCTACTGGCGGTCGCCAGTAGATAGTTATAGTTAGGACCATGTTTCCATAGGAAATCCGCAACATTCCATTTGGAATAACTTTGGCACCGGTTGACGAATCCTTGCAAAATTTTCAAAACTAATGGGGCGCTACGCTCCACTCCTACCCTGAAAGTCTCGGGGTGATTCGTCAAGCGGGGGCTGAGAAAAAAGGGGGGTCCCAAAATGTGTTTTCCCCATGCATTTTTCCATAGGACCTTTAGACACAGCTACAGCCCGAACGGCTGAACAGAGTTACTTGAAATTTTGCAGAGAGGTAGTCTACAGGTCAAGGATGTGCCTTTTGTAGGTTTGGTGTAAATCTGGTCAGTATTTCCTAAGAAAATAGCATTTAAATCAATATATATATCTGTAAGCGCGCTCCGAGCGCGCACCGTAAGCTTACCGTACGCGTACGGTGCCGTGCGCGAGCGCGATTCTGATTGGCTGTTAGATCTTAATAAACATTCGAATCGGTCGAAACCAGGAAGTGTCGGCCGCCATTTTCTCACTCGCACTCTGAGGGGGGGTGGAAAAACAAAGTTGGATAACATGAAAAGGGGCAGGCTAGACTGCTCCTGACCCCCTAGCCTTGGTCATGGTGTCCCTGAAGGCCCCCCCAGGCCAAAAATTAAATTTGATTTTTTTTTTTAAAAACCCTGAAAGAGCTTACTGTAAGCGTACGGCAAAAAATGAACCCTAAAAAAAAACCACTCCACACATTCCCCCCCCGTGTGCAAAAGGAGCCCGTAGGTCACCTTTTGTGCATGGCATATACGATGTGAGCATTTAATAGAAAATCTTTCACAATGATTCGCACAATATGTCTTCCGTGTGCGGACGGTGCGCGAAGCGCATCGTGCGTACATGGCCCATCCAGCGTAACGTGGGCACACGGTGCGCGTAGCGCACTGCGTGCCCACCGTGCGTGCACAGCTCTAACTGCGTAAAGTGGGCGCGCGGTGCGCGAAGCGCACCGCGTGCTGACTGTGCACGCACGGTGCACGAAGCGCACTGTGCGCGCACGGAACGAACTGCGTGAAGTGGGCGCGCACGGCACGAACGGCGTAAAGTAACTTAGCATTTAAAAAACCGTACAAATTCACTGAAAAAACCATAGGTTTCACACACGTTATAGTTAGGAATTAGCATTTAAAAAAACTTGCAAATTCACTGAAAAAACCATAAGTTATAGTTAGCTGTACATTTCACTCGTAAAAAAACAATGAAATTCCACGTTATAGTTAGTGCAGGCAACTATAACTCACGCGACCGCAATCCTCTGCTGATGACATATGTGTCTTTATGAAAAAAAAATATTTGTAATATATGTATAGCTAAAATTTAATGGAAGAAGACATGGGCAAATAAGTGTCTAAATACAGTATTAGCATCAGCAGAGGATTGCGGTCGCATGAGTTATAGTTGCCTGCACTAACTATAACGTGGAATTTCATTGGTTTTTTACGAGTGAAATGTACAGCTAACTATAACTTGTGTGAAACCTATGGTTTTTTCAGTGAATATACATATATATTATCTACTGGCGGTCGCCAGAAGATAGTTATAGTTACAACCTAGTTTCCATAGGAAATCTCAAAATTCTATTTTGAATAACTTTGGCGCCGGTTGACGAATCCTCGCGAAATTTTCAAAACTAATGGGGCGCTCCGTTCAGCTCCTACCCTGAAAGTCTCGGGGTGATTCGTCAAGCAGGGGCCGAGAAAAAAGGGGGGTCCCAAAACGCGTTTTCCCCATGCATTTTTCCATAGGACCTTTAGACACAGCTACAGCCCGAACGGCTGAACAGAATTTCTTGAAATTTGTCAGAGAGGTAGCCATAAGGTCAAGGAAGTGCCTTTTGCAGGTCTGGTGTAAATCTGTTCAGTATTTCCTGAGAAAATAGCATTTAAAAGCATATATATATGTGGGCGGAGCCTAACCACACATCTCATCCTGAGATCTGATTGGCTGTCAGCACTTCATCCAAGAAGTGTTGGCAGCCATCTTGGGACCAATATACATGATAGCACCTCATTAAAAAGCATTGCAGTTAATAGAAGATTTTAAGACTTTAGTTACATTATAAATCATTTGTTGATGGTACCATACTCATTTTAGGAATTGTGGTATGTTCTAAGGTGATTTCACCATGTGAAAAAGCCTTCTGCTGGGATATCATGATTGAGAGAAAAATATTTTCTCATGCTTTTACCACAGAGGTTTGGAAGGTGATCTATAAGCTAAACTGAGAGCTTATTTTCTGTAAATTCACATTATCTTTCTCAGTCATGTGAGAATGAAGTCTGACATTCTCAGTAAAACATGTACATCCAACAAGGGCAGAGATTGTCAGTTGATTCCTTTGTGTTCTACTGCAGCTTCCCAGAGTGTTCCAAAGAACTACTAGAGCGCTAACAGTCCTACTTATGATAAACGTATGGCACACCTGAAGCCATCTTGCTTGGATTAAAGTGGTAACTCTTAAAACATTTAATTTAAAAAGGAACAAAATGAGGGGGTTCATTTTTCCATAAAAAGTATGATTAGTGCTGCAGAAAGAAAAATTAGGGCACCTTTTGAGTGACTTCTCAAATCCTCTTCTATTTCATTAAAAAATTCTGACATGCAGACTGAAACATGCACTTTCAATACCAACAGCAGTTTTCCCTGGTGAGCAGTAGCTTTACTACAGTGATCTAATGAGCAAAAAGAGTGCTAAGATTCTGAATTTATGGCAAATGTGTGACACATCTGAATGCCTTCTTGATGGAATCAAAGTAAAAAACTGAAAGTATTTCCTACTGAGGAGACTGCAGTAAATGAGGAAATTAGGAAACTTCATAACAAATAAGTCTCCCAAGATGGCCACCAGAGACAAAAGAGCCCAAATGTAGCCCAAATATCACCCAGATGTAGCCCAAGTATAGCCCAATGACAGAATGTCCCAGAATGTTCTTAAAAACAACTAGAACGCTTACTGTCTTCATTATGAGAAAAGTATGGCACACCTGAAGCCATCTTGATTGGAATAAACTGGTAACACACAAAACATTTAATTTAAAAAGGAACACAATGAGGGGGTTCATTTTGCCATAGAAATTATGATTAATGCTGAAGAAAGTGTGACATATCTGAATACCTTCATGATGGAATCAAAGTAAAAAACTGAAAGCATTTCCTACTGAGGAGACTGCAGTACATGAGGAAATTAGGAAACTTCATAACAAATAAATCTCCCAAGATGGCCACCGGAGACAAAAGAGCCCAAATGTAGCCCAAAATCACCCAGATGTAGCCCAAATATAGCCCAATGACAGAAGTGTGCAAAACACTTATTATTTTGTGTTTTTGCAGTGTTATATAGTGCAGACTTGTCAGGTATTGTAGTGCTTTACATGAGCATTGGTTACATCACACAAGAACAACTTCATTTTGGTTGTAGACATGGGGAGACTAAGTGATTTGACCAGAATCACAGAATGTCGAGCTGAAGCAGAAACTTCAACCTGGTTCCCCAGTTGCAAAGTCTGCAGTTCTGGCAGTAACACCACATCCTCTCCCCTAAGTGCAACATTTAATCAAGTGGTCAACTGGATAAAAAAACATAAAGATAACAAATAATTTAAAAGTGCTTTGTCGCTATTTGAGAACTCAGAAAATATGTCCTTATTTTAGTCTTTTAGAGCACTAACCATAATTTTGATGCCAATAAGACCCTCTCATATATGTAATTTCTAAAGGAAATGCTCTAGGTATTACAGTTTTGATTACATCAAGATGATGTCAGGCGTTCCACACTTTTGTAATAAATGTAGAATGTTAGCAATCTAGTTGTTCATTAGGATACTGTTGAGAGGCAGAGGCCAGGGGCACGGACTCTGAAAATTGAAGGCAGGTTAGAGGGTGCAAAGGCAACAATTTAACCACACTGAGCAGGCAGGAAGGGCCGTGGAAGCACAACAGACTATGGAGGGCAGTGGAAAGGGGGGCAGGGGCAACAAACCAACAATACAGGACTTGCAAGAGAGGCTGTGGCAATGTAATAGACCATTGTGGGCAGAACGAAGAGGCAATGGTAGTACAACCATACATGCCAACAGACACGACTCAGTCAGGAAACGTCCAATGTTTTTAAGCTCAAATGGGCTTTATTTGATCTGTCTCCTGTCTACAATCTACTCTTTTTCAATGTAACTCTAAGGGGAAAATCAATACCCCACTTTTTTTTCAAAATCTCCCTCTTACCAAGTTCAAAATGTTCGCAAGTATGGTACATTGGATCATGGAAGGAAATGGGATAGGGACATGGACTTGGATAACAGAGGACAGGAGGGACATGGAGAGGTGAACCAAACTGACCCTGCAGGGCAGGCATCAGGGTTTGCAGCAGCACAATACACCAAACAGGGCATGCAGGACGGGAGTGCAGCACAACAATCCATAGAAAGCAAGAGGGAGGGGACAGGACCATGCACATGGACAACAGAGAACAGAGGGGCAAGAGGCAATGGTAGCTAGCTGACCATAATGGACAGACAGGAGAGAAAGCTGCAGCATAACAGACCATAAAGGGCAGGAGGGACGGATCAGGGGCATTACAATGGAACAGACAAGCCAGGAGGGAGGGAGTAGGGATCTGCACATGTAAACAGAGGGCTGGGGGCAAGGGGGCAGGGCAGGAGCAGCAAGATAGCCATGGAGGTCAGGCAGGATGGGCACTAGAAGCAAGACACACCATGAAGAGCAACAGTGAGACTGTGATGGCATAAACACAGACCATGGAGGGAAGGTGGGAGGGGGTCAGGGGCAGCTAACTGACCACACAGGGAAGGTGGGAGGGGCCATGGCAGCACAGAAGACCATGCCTGGCAAGTGGGAGGGTTAGTGGCAGCACAATGGCTATGATGGGCAAGAAGGAAGGCGCAGGGGCATGCACAAAGGACGATGGAGGATAGAAGGGAGGGTCAGGACCTGTGCACAGACAAGAAAGTTCAGGGGAAGGGGCCTCACAACAGACCACACGGGGCAGGCAGGAGGATCAGTTGCAGCACAACAGACCAGGGAGGGCAGAAGGGTGTGGCAGTACAATGGACCATGTAGGACAGGAGGAAGAGGATAGGGGCATGGCATGTGGACAGGCAGGGTGGAGGTGGCAGGGACAGGTTACAGTCATCTGAGAATGCTAGGCAGGTGGAAGGGGAGTGGCAGCTCAACAGAACACTCAGAGTAGATAGGAGTGGCAGGTCCATGGGACATGGTGGGCAAAAAGGATGGAGCAGGGGCATGCACAAAGACATCGGAGGGCAGGGGGAAGGAGAATAGGGGCAGCAAGCTAAGCACAGAGGTTAAGCAGGAGGTCAATGATGGGGCATAGAATTGGGCAATGGAGGGCAGGAGGAGTGGACTGGTACATCATACTAAATTGAGGGCAGTGGCAGCACATCAGACCATGCATGGCAGGAGGGAGGAGGCTAGTCCATGGATTCACACAACAGAGGATAGGGAGGAGGGGGATGGGGTAGCAAGCTAACTGTTCAGAGAAGGCGGGTATTGGGAACTTTATTGTTTTTAAAACATTGTGTCTGTGCGAACTACTTAAAATATGAACAAGTATGCAGCATAATCTCACTTTTATTCAGGAAGAAGAGGACGTTTGTGACTGTGACTCCGGGCTCACTTGGCAGAAACACCCCCTGACCCTCCACCCCCTATCGCAAAATGTAATGCCCGTGAAAAGGGTAGGTGAACACAGTGTTATATAGAGCATAGTCCTGAGAGCACGATTGAAAATGAAGACTAGATATAGTGTATGGTATAAACTATGCACCAAAAAGTGTGATATAAGATGAACCGGGCATGAAATATAATAAGCAATACATTGTGCGCAATGACAGATTCATTGGAGAGCGCGAGATAGCACAGGCACTAGCGCGTGCTATGCGATATGCGCCTTGGAGTGTAATATGCACAGGGCAGTGTTATGTAACCTAACTAGTCTCTAAAGTTATAATATAAAATATGTGCTGGGGAGTGTAACGTTGCATATGCACTGTGACAAAGATATGGATCCCAGATTGTAATATGTATGGCATAGCACTGTGCGTTATAACATAGGCATCGAGGAAGGCACGTTAGATGGGGCAATATAACCAGTGCGAAGACAAGTGTGGCATGACATATTCACGGGGTGGTGTTACAGTGCACATGGGCTAGAGAGTGTCATAGCATATGCACTAGCTAGTGGAATACAACACAGAGGTGTGTGGCACTCGGCAGGCAATGGTGGGTGTAACACAGCATTGGGCTCTGTCAGGAGTGCGCTGTGACTCTCAAGTGATGTTCGTCCCCTTTCCAGAGAGTAAAATAAAAAGTATTAGACATCCGGCAGTGGATGTGTGTTTTATTAATCGTGAGGGGGGTTTCTTGCATAGTTTTGGTCGAATTTTTGTCGAATCCCCTTTGAATGGCTTGGTGTGCATGTGTATTAAATGTGCCCGTCAATAGCTACCCATGTTTGTATAAATAAACGACAAGGGTGTCTACCGGGATTAGGCACGGTAGGGCATCAGACATGTCAGAGCTTCACTAGTGGTGTAAATACATTCCACGTGGATTCATTGCATGCATAGTCGCCTTTTAATGAATATCACGCAAATCGTCATGGTGATAGGTACGTACGGTTTGTCCAGCATGTCCTAGGTGTGTCTATAAATATATGTTTTTTTAAAATAATAAAATACAGTGGCCGGCCCTGGGGATTGGGGTCAAAAAAATATAATTAGGAGACAGGCCCTGGGGGATGGGGTCATCAGGGCCAATAAATTAGAATAAGAAGGGGAACCACACAGCCCCCCTTCTTAAAAAATTAAAATAAATAAAAGACTGGCATCGTGCCGGAGGCAACGCCCCCTCCTTGCAGCACTCTGCAAACGCGCCCCCAACAGGCATCTCCAGTATGCGCCAGGGAGCTGCGCTGCAGCCAGGTGTTCTGAGGCCAAGCCCCTTTTTACACCTCTCTGCAACGCAGCTCTGTGGCGCTTACTGGAGGTACCTAGTGGTCTAGTTTGACCCTAGGGACCCTTAGGATTCAAGGGGACTTAATCTCTAAACTTAGAACAGTCACAGGGCACGTTTACACAATGGTGAAGGGAGGGGACGGGGCCTGAGGTGACGTGTGCAAACACGCACTATGGCACGTTTTAAATTGGGGATATAATTTCCCTTCAATACTGAGGGCCCCTGGGGGCTAACTAGCCCACCAAGTGCTTCCAGTAAGCGCCACTGATCTGCATTGCAGAGAGGTGGTCCAGGCCGTGCCAATTTTTCCACCTCTCTGCAACGCAGCTCTGTGGCACTTACTGGAGGTACCTAGTGGGCTAGTTGGACCCTAGGGACCCTCAGGATTCAAATGAACTTAATCTCCCAACTAAAAACGGACACAGGGCGTGTTTACACAGTGGTGAAGGGAGGGGACGGGGCCTGAGTTAACGTGTGCAAAAACGCCCTGTGGCCTGTTTTAAGAGGTAGTTTTAATCCCCCTGCCCTATTATATACTAGGGGCTTACAGAGGAGGTCATGCAAATCACAGGGGGACCCCAACGCATAATGTTCCCTAGTGTATGTAGGTGTTTTCACTGTATTCTGGGTGTCTTTTAACATAGCACTGGCTCTAGGACTGGTTAGTCAGACTCAGTTACCACCAGTATCCGTCTGAAAAAGTTGAGGGTACAGGATGATTTTGCAACAAGGCTTCTTTCTGCTCTTCTTTTTGTTCTTTCTGCACGTTATCCTTCTTCCTGCACTTTTCTTCGTCTTTGAGGACTTCTGTTGCTTCTTTCTGCACTTCTTTTTTTTCTTTCTGTGCATTTTTTCTTCTTTCTTCACATGTCCTATCTCTGTAGGCATAGTTAGAAATTAGCATTTAAAAAACCTTTGAAATTCACAGAAAAAAACATAGGTTTCAGGCACGTTATAGTTAGGAATTAGCATTTAAAAAACCTCAGAAATTCACTGAAAAAACCATAGGTTTCAGGGGTGTTATAGTTAGCTGGACTTTTCACTTGTACAAAACCATTGAAATTCCCCCGTTATAGTTAGTTCAGCTAACTATAACTCGCGCGCCCGCAATGCACTGCTGATGACGTCACATATTACATCACTCATGACATGGTCAGTGACATCACTCATGACATCACTGATGACATCTCAAATGACATCACTGATGACATCACTGATGACATCATCCTTGTGATAGAGGGGCAGACCTCCTCTCACCCTAATATAAACTTTGATACACACATTCAAAAATAGAGACTACAATTTTCAAAACAATGGACATACCAATAGCAGTTACAACAACCTCTTCAGTAATTCTAAGATCCACATACACATCCACTCATTCACCAACAGTCCTATACAGTCACTCATACATGTACTCACTCATCATATGTACTCATACACCTATACATCCTGTTACACAATGCCACTCATCCATAGAGTTACTCACACACATAGTCACTCATGCTAATAAAGGATCAAACATACATTTACTTGCATATACAGTTATACACACACCACCACACTTACTTCTACGGAAACTTACACATACTTAGTCTTTTAAACAATCACTTATAGAAACACATACTTATTCATACAGGAACTCTTTCAATCTCTCACTCTCACATATACTCACTTATATACACCAATAGTCACATATACTAGTTTAAAACATATGTAGTTACTCATAAAGACACTGAGACAGTCATTCACTCACTAACACACCCATACACACACTCATCCACCCATACAGTCCTGCACACATGCTGTCTTCAACACATACAAACAGTGAGTCACTCATTCATGCAACTATGCACTACGTAATACCCCCCACCGAACCATGCAGACACTCAGACTGATACTCAAAAAACCAACTAATAACCTATATAGACACCCAAGTAGCTACTCACCAACCCATGCAGCCACTTATACACAAAGTGAGAGACTGATACAGATATTTACATATTTAAACATTACTCACTAAGCCATGTATTCACTATGATACACTTAATCAGTCAGTTACACAATCAATTTTTCAAAAACAAATCATCCATTTAGACACTTATATACCCATTTATTCTTCCATCGAACTTGAGATATACATATATAAAACATATAGTAACAATATAAACACTTTTGACTGTAATAACGCTGATCTTTGAGCACCTTTTGTCAGTGCTTTTCCTTCAGTCACAATTTCATTACGTTCAAATTGTATGTAATGTATTTCCTTTTACAGGTTGATATATTTCTAGTTTGGCGCTGCGTGGACTTTTGTCGACAACATTCTTACTCTTGCTCTTGTGCCTCAACACTCAGCTTTTCAAATCGTGCTGTGTGCTGTCACAGTGGATCCCTTACATCCCTACATATTTTGATCAACTCTGTACCAGTTGCCTTTTATCAGACTGCCGACATGGAGCTGATGGCTGCCTCACTGTGCTCGTGCCCAGCCCGCCCTTCACAGGCCGCCTCTTATGCCTTCTCTCATTGTCTCTGACGCATCCTCGACCTGGCTCGCCAAGCATTTCGATATACTAGACCCCAGGGTGGTGCGGCTGGCGGCATTTCCCCTTTCAAGTTAACCCTTTATGCTCTGGTGGATGCTCGCCTTAGAGTGTCATGTTGCAAATAATTGATTGAGGGTCTCGGTATCTGGGGACTCTGGGCCTAGGTCCCACTCACTAAAGATGTTGCTGGGCATGTCAAGAAACATTGTTATACCGTTCAGGACCCCTCTTTATCAACTCAGATGTTTTAGCGGGCTGGGACGAAGGTTTCTTTTGGCAGTTAGGGAAATCAAACTGCGCCCTCAGAGCAGACAGGCTCAGCTCCATTTTACTAAGAATTTACCTTATACTCTGTGACCTGGCCACAGATGAGGCAGGCCAGGCATGTTGCATAACGAAAATGATGGGCTGCCCTGCAGAATAAGTCTTATATAGATATTCATTGGCCTTGGTTGGAATGGGGCCCACAAAAAGGTTGCCCCACCTCAAACTATAAGGTCTACGCTACAACCCTGGACCAGTTGGCTGGAGACCTAATATTCAGTCATCTACTTGCCAAAGAAACAAGGTTACTGGACTGACTATTGAGGAAATATGAATTTTTATGATCAATTGTGTCCCCTATCTTAGACCCCAACGGCTCCATGTACATGCTACAAATACATGTATGTTCCCTCCACTTCAAGCTATGAAGACGCAAATACATATGTGTCCAACGTCAACATGTCCTCTTTCAGATCCGCCATGAATGGGTCGAATATTCCGTTCCTAAGTATGCCTTGCCACCGTCTTTATATGGTATACTTTTCACGTTTTCCAGCTCTGGCAAGGTAGGCCCTGAATTCTGCCATCGAGCTTTTCCTGCCTCCTGCCTCTGAATGCTCCAGCCTGGACCTGTATCTGTATCCATGACCTTTGTCTTACTTCCTGCGCGGCTAACGGTGCCTGGCCCGGCCTGTTGCCTGCCAAAGACTGTATTCAGCCTTCAAGTTATCTGCTCCGCTCCTCGAGAAATGCATTCCTGTCTAGTAGTTTAGGTAAACATCCTTCCAGCTACAGAGCAAAGGGCCCGGCCTTACTGTCTCCGTGCAAGTAATTCATGGCTTCTGTTGCCATGGTAGGCCCATGCCCCCTCGCATCTCATGTAGACACATAGACGCTTATACACGCACTAGTAGTTAGTATAGGATAGCCTCTGCCTGAGAGACCTTTCCTTCCAGATAATACAGTTCCTTAAACACAAGATATTAGATACGATTTGGGATTAGGTTGTTCTGACATCCCAGACTTCTGTCTCCTCATGTAGGGCTAAATGTCAAGTCCCCTTCACCCTCCAGTTACACGTCAATCACACGTCATGCTACTGTGCGCGCATCTCTGCCAAGTATTCCTGCTGATTTTGCAGGATTCTCTTATGGATCCACCCACTTGTGTCATCATCATAATGACGTTTCTAGTACATGCCCTCATGCACGCCTATTGTAACGCCTTTTCATTACGTATGTGCATTCTTATCTCTCTTCTCAGCTGTCACGCCTTCTGCATATGTCTTCACTGTAATGCATTTACTATATATATGATAACCTGTCAATAAAGTATTGCTCTATCCCTTCCCGAACCTTAGTGGTGACGGAATACGATTGCCTGGTTCGAACCAATTCCTTTGTAAGGAATAAACCCATTTTTAAAACCTCAAATACCACGGATTCTGCCTCTTATTTTTACTGAGTTATTCTTATTGAATTTTACCGCATAAATTAAGTCTAGGTAATTAAATTTACCACATAATTGGCGCCCGAACAGGGACGCCTCTCACACCCCACGCGCCGGAGGTGCGTTGCAGACCCGGTCTCCTGCCACAGCCGGACGGACAACTACGCGTACCCGCAGGATTTCCTGTATCTCCCTCAGGCCAACGGGGTGACTGAGGCTGCGATCAACACCCAGACGAGGCGGTGAGGAGTGCGGAGGATCCCGACCAGAGCCTAGCTGAGAGAGCAAGATCCGAGGTATACAGAGGCCCACCAGATTCCGAAGTTCCGAAGTATCTAAGTCACGAGTCGAGTCCAGTCCAGTCTGGTCTAGTCCAGTCCAGACTTCCGAGGCCTTCTGTTCCGTTCCGTGCTTCCCGGTGAGTACCGTTGCTGGGGACGCATCTAGACGTGCACATTGGTTTGTGCCGGTCAAGACGGGTTTGGGTACACAGACCTGGTCTGCACTGTTTCAGCAGTGTATCTGTGCTGTTTAGCAGTACATCTAGTATTATGCAGTTAACTAGTTTTATTCTAATTATTATTGTTCGTTTTAAAATACTTTAATATGTTTTAAATGTCGTGGTATGAGTGATTGTTCGATCTTCATTACTGTGTTTATTGTATTAATTGTGTTCAAGTCCGAGTAAGAACCAAGTAGCAAGGTTCAAGATGCCGTTATTCTCGAAACTAAGACAGATAAAAACTAGAAAAGGGATACTCGAGGAAGCCGTTCCCATTCCACCTAGGGACACTCCAGGGTACTTTATGTACCATAAACATGGCCTAGATGCCGTATTATATCTCGAATTATGGGTAGACTACACCAAGGATTTAGCAGAGAATCAGAGATGGCCCACTACTGGGACATGGGATGCAGATTGCATCATGAGAGTAGAAGAAGCATTATGGAAAAAGAAAGCCAGACAGTCACAGAAAGATGCCATTGAATTATGGCGTAAAGAATCGCATAGACGCACAGAGAAAGCGCTCAGAAAAGAAGAGAAAAGTAGGGAGGATTCAGACAAAGCCCGAGAAAATGTATTAATTGAGGAAGGTATCCGAGCAAAAGCCGAACAAGTAGACAGACAACGAAACACTCTTATGAATGGTATGTATCCTCTTCTGGCCGAGGGTTTACCTAAGGCTACCCTGGAAGTACCGAAAGATCTGCCACCTCCATTGCTTCCGACTAAATTACACCCCAAGACCTCAAAGGACATTTTCCTTTCTTCCTATTTAGACGATGTAGCCCCCGAATATGTTAATGCTCCGCCGCCACGCACACCACCTGCTAATGGTGCTCGACCCCGAGATAATCCGCTCCCGCTTCTGCAGCAACATACTCCTGCATCTGTTCCAAATCTTCCACCCGTTCCTCCACTTCTTCCTGCACCTATTCTTCCTACCTTACACCCAACGAATCCTTTTGGACCTAGCACCTCAGGAGGTGCGACAGGAAGTTTTCATACGCCGCCATCAGTGCGTCGATTGACTTATAGGGATCTAGCACACCAACGTACACCTCAAACAGCGAATTATGATATATTTAAAGAGCCTCTTACAGATTGTAGATATGATCCAGTACCAGGAAAAGACGACAGAATGATGCTATCATCAGTACGTCTACGACGAGTTGCGAACTATTTAATGATATTACCAGGAATGATTGAACATCTAGACAAAATATATCACTTTGTCCAAACAGGGCAAGGTCCTGAAAGTATTGGCGAGGCCATGGCATACCAGAAAGTGGACACGCAGAAACTGTTGTTACGCTTCTTTATAAACTGCCTGATAAGACACAGAGATAGGCCAGGTGTAGACGCGGAAGAAATGAGAGCACTTAACAAATGGGGCCAGAATATAGCAGACGGAAAACATGATAAACAGAATAGTATAGAAAGTATGTACCGAAGGATCCGAAAAACAGTAGAACAAATATGTGAAAAAGAACAGCCTGAAAGAGAAACAGATGCAGATAAAACTGAGTCCTCAGGCGATGAGGAACAGCTAGAAATGACAACAGGACAATTACAATTACCAGCTAGAGAAATGATAGCTTATGTAGGAAAAGGAAGATCCTTCAATAATTCAATACGTCCGATACGTCCAGAAAGTAAGAGAATTTTTCAAGCAGCTATGTCAAACCCAAAGACCCCTGAACATTTGTTTCAGGCTACTGATAAAATACTTCAAGAACGAATGGGGTACCATGTACTCGATTCTATGGATGAACAAGAATTAGCCAGGTCAGCAGTACAATGGGCTGACAGTTCTGATAAATATAGTGATGACGCGCTAGTACATACGTTTTTGAATCTTTCACCAGACGAACAGCGTTTAGCTGGTATATACATGATACAACATCTCCTTATATTATATAAAGGCCAACACTCCGATCCTGGTCCCCTACCTGATATACTGATAGAACTACTCATGAATAAATGGAGAGGTTTAGGTACCGATCTAATTAAAGTAATTCTAGAATATCGACACAGATATAGTGCCTTTTTGTGTCCAGAGCATGATCTAGCTCCCTCCATGGAAAGAAAGAAGTATTACATAGACAGACAGAATCCCTTACGCGAAGTGCACCCAGTTAGAAATGATGATAATACTTTTAGACGCGTGTTCGTGTACACGCCTATAACTAAAATAGAACTATTGGAAATGAAAAAATTAGTGCCCAGCCATGACAGAGATCCAGCAGGTTTTCACCGTGAAATAAAAGACATGTTACTCATGGGTGATTATACCTATCCTGACATTATGAAAATATTGAAAGTATTATTGCCTGCCGGTATTTACGAGAAACTCAAAGAAAAAGAATGGGAGGTGGGAGAACAAAAGATTGATTGGACAGCATTAGAAAACGAAGAAAATGCCCGAACTGCAGGCGTAGGGCTTGGAGACAAAACTAAAGCATTACCAGGATTATTAGTACAAGTATTGCCGCGTTTGTTAACTACGAAAAAGGAAGACTGGGGAGCAATCTCAGCTTGCAAACAGAAACCCGATGAAGATACTAGTGATTTTTATTCCCGATTTGAAAAATGTTTTGGTATTAATAGCGGCCTGAAAGCAAGTAGCGATTCATATCCACATCTTTTTGTAACGAAACTAGTCGAAAATTCCTTGCCCCAGGTTAAGAACAGAGTATTGAAAGTAGAGAGCTCTTGGCAAGCTAATACCCCGTCACAAATGTTACAAATGTTACAGTACCACCAGAATAGAATTAGAGAAGAACAAGAACACGAACAAAGACGTATGAAAGACACGAAAATGAAAATGCTCGTCGCCCAGTCAGTTCCAGCTGACAGTCATAAAAAGGGTGCGACACAGTCCAATAATTCAGCAGTTCCTGTTAAAGGGACATGCAACTATTGTAAACAGCCAGGTCATTATATAAACGATTGTGCGGTTCTGAAACATAATATCTCTACGGGTAAAACCAAGGAGAGACCACGTCCGCCCAGACAGGATCAGATCCAACAACAAGTACCTCAGAATGTACAGCCTATGCAAGCTGCACAACAGACCGTAGCGGTACCACAGTCACGGCCTATTGCCGCAACACAGAACACGACACAACAGATGTACCAGTATGCACAAAATGACTATCCCGATTATCAGCGATACACATGAAACAGCCTAGAGAGGGAAGTTGGCTTTCCCCTTATAGAGGTTCCCGTAGATCAAGAGGGTCCTTATGTACATAGTCAAGTATTAGGGAAAGACAGAAAGTTTTTAATTGATACAGGGGCAAGCAGAACAACTATGAGTCACGACGAGGTTCCAGGGGCACCCCTCTCAGGCTCACAGAATATTTCCCTTGGATTTTCAGGAAAGCCTATTGTTAATGAAGTATCGCAACCTCTTCCTCTTGCAGTCGGTCCATTGACACGGACTACAGATCTATTGCTTACAAAATCATGCCCAGAAAACTTGTTAGGTATAAAGACACTGAAAGCTCTAGGAGCTGTAATATGTTGTTCCCCGGAGGGGGTACGACTATTTTTGCGTGACTTCAAAGGTCACTATGTATTTAGAGACATGGATCACAGGTTACAGAATGTCCCTGCACATTTATGGGCACAAGGCCCTACTGATGTAGGTTGTATGCACATTACACCATATCGAGTCACACTCAAAGCAGGAGTGGTATTACCACGAATTCGACAATACAAGTTACCCCCAGATGCTGTAGTGGCTTTGCTACAAATAATTGACGAGCTCATTGCACAAGGAGTGGTTGTGGAAACCGACTCCAATGTATGTAATTCTCCTATAATTCCGGTTCTTAAACGAACTGATCCAAATGCACCTCCAGTTTATCGATTAATTATTGATCTGCGCGAATTGAATAAATGCATTGTACCACAATATCCCGTGGTTCCAGATATCTCTTCATTATTGACAGCTATTGATTCAGAAGCAACGTTCTTTACTGTAATTGACCTCAAGAACGCCTTCTTTAGCGTCCCAATTGATCCGGAAAGCCAATATTTGTTCGGATTCTGTTTAAATGGACGAAGCTTCAAATTTGCACGCGCACCTCAAGGATTCACAGAAAGCCCCAGCATCTACAGCCAAGCACTGAAAAGACAACTTGACAGTATCCACATGCCTGTTAACACGGCACTGCTTCAGTATGTCGATGATCTGCTGATCACCGCCCGAAGCGAACCCGAGTGTGAAAAAGCATCACTGACGGTTTTACATTTTCTGGCCGACAAGGGGCACAAGGTGTCCCCTTCGAAGCTGCAATTCTGTGTTCAGCAAGTTGTGTACCTTGGGCACTTGCTGTCCAAGGGGGGAAGACAGCTCACACCTGACCGCATCCAGTTAATTGTAAACATGCCACCACCCAAGACACAAAAGGAGGTGCAGGCCTTCATAGGTCTCACTTCGTACTGTAGACAATGGATTCCCCAATATGCATTTTTAGTAAAGCCACTCATTCAGTTGACAACCCAGGAGGCAGCGACTTCGACTGTCCTCCCTTGGACTCAGGCACATACACAAGCTTTTGAAGACTTAAAGAAAGCCTTATGTCAAGCACCTGTTTTAGCGACACCATGTTACAGTAAGCCTTTTACACTCTTCGTTACAGAACGTGAAGGTACTGCCTTGTCAGTACTCACTCAGGAACAAGCAGGTTCACACAAGCCGTGTGCTTACTTTTCTAGCACATTAGATCCAGTAGCTCAGGCTCTGCCTACATGCCTGAAATCAGTCGCAGCGACAGCTTTAGCGATCAGACAAAGCGATTCCATAGTATTAGGACATCAATTGACAGAACAAGTTCCTCATTCCGTGGAAGTTCTTTTAAACAGAACTCAGACTCAGCACTTGACTATAGCACGACTGACAGGTTACGAATTAACATTGTTTCAGCCACACATAGAAATCAGACGCTGCAGTACATTAAATCCTGCCACACTTTTGCCATTAAGTGGAACAGACCCATTGGCACATGATTGCATTGAAGTCATTACTATTACGACGAAACCCAGACAAGACTTGACAGATGTTCCATTACCAGATCCAGACCTGACACTTTATGTGGATGGTTCATGCATGAGAACAAGTACAGGAGAATTAGTGGCCGCTTACGCAGTCACGACAGACACCGAAGTTATTGAAACGAATTGTATTGACACATTGTCAGCTCAAGCAGCAGAGCTCATCGCTCTGACACAAGCCTGTATTCAAGCCAAAAATAAAAGAGTTAACATATACACAGATTCACGTTATGCATTCGGAGTTGTACACGACTTCGGAGTCCTTTGGCGAGAGAGAGGTTATTTGACTTCTCACGGTGCCAACATTCAACACGGTCCCCTCATTCAAGCTCTGTTAGATGCAATACATCTGCCTACTTCGATATCTATCATGAAGTGCAAGGCTCATACAAAAGTCACCGATATCATTTCCCAGGGTAACGACCTAGCAGACCGAACAGCTAAGCAAACAGCACAGAATCGGATTCATGCACCTGACTTGACAAAGACAATAGTTCCGACACCGACACACTGCATGACAGTTAGGGATCCCGCCCTTGATGTAATTGACATACAGACACATGCTACGCCAGAGGAAATCAAGAAATGGACTGAACTAGGAGGGATCCAAACAGATCAGGGATGGATGACGAAGGGAAAATCTACATGGTTTCTCCCCGACTCAATGGTTCAAGTTATCATTAACACAATACATAGTCCAGCACATCTAGGAGAGAAAGCTATGTTAGACAGTATTCAAAACATTTGGTTTAATAAACACTTAAGAGCTGCAGCCAAACAGAAAGTCCGTACTTGCATGATTTGTTGTCAGTTCAACCCAGGTAAAGGTGTACCTGTAGAGCAAGGTGGATTTCAACCTCCTGATCACCCTTTTGAAGTCCTCCAGATGGATTATATCCAGATGGAACGATGTCGAGGATTCAAATATGTCCTCGTAGTTGTATGCGCTCTTTCCCGTTGGACAGAAGCATACCCAGTCTCAGATTACACTGCCCCGACCACTGCCAAGCAGCTGGTTCGTGAATTCTTCCCACGGTATGGTTTGCCCCGTATCGTGTATTCAGATAACGGCCAACCGTTCTCATCCGAGCTAATGAAACACATTTCACTCCTGTTAGGCTATCAATGGAAATTCCACTGTGTCCGGCATCCCGAGGCAGCAGGTCTCGTGGAACGTCATAATCAGACTCTGAAAATTCGACTTTCTAAAATCTGTAGAGAGAAAGGCGTCGACTGGATAGTAGCCTTACCAGTTGCACTATTTTACATGAGAATGATAGCACATTCTCGAACAGGGCTATCCCCGTACGAGGTGGTCTTCGGTAGGCCACCAAATATGTGGGGGACGCCTATACCTCGTAAAATCACTGATGTTGATTGTAATATGCTGACAGATTACCTTGCTTCCTTGATGTCTGCACTACAATCTTGCCGTTCACAGGTAGCTGCAGCCTTTCCTGACAACACCGAGGTGAAGCCCCATGAAGTGGTTCCCGGAGATTTTGTTTTTATAAGAAATTTCGACAGGAGGAGCCCGCTGGAGCCTCGCTGGCAAACGCCGAAATTAGTACTTCTGACCACGAGGACAGCAGTGAAGGTCGAGGGTCGCAAGGGTTGGCTACACTCGAGCCATATCAAGAAATTTCATGGACTACCTTCTGATTTGAACTCTCAGCCCTGCCCCCCTCCACAGACTGATTCAAAACTCCCCCTGGTCGAGAACACTGCTGCCCAAAACTATAAACTGAAACTAAGGTCTAGCAAGTCAGACAATTTGATTGTTTAAGTCCTCTCCTAGGTGAATCGGTTGAATTAGTCTCTGACATGTATCCTCTAGACCGAAATCGAGAGAGAGATAGACAGAAACAGCTCAAGAAACGTGCATATTGTAAATTACTTCATAGTCACTGTATAGTGACATTGTTGATTATGTTTTTTCTAAATCTTCTGATTATTGCTGCAAGTATACTGTTGCACATATACTATCCTATTTTCAAGCGTGCTCATTCTGCTTACAATGTTACTGCCGAACATTCTTTTAGCGAATTACCTCCACATGAATTGCCCTATAGACTTGCGCTGCGCAACAACACATTCATTAGTATGTTACATCACTCCCATCAGGCCAGCAACGCTACAAATTGTTGGATATGTGGCCGACTCCCTCCCTATCAGAAATACAAGGGAGTTCTGCCCCTCTTTCCGTATCCATTCACACACAATGGTTCCTGTGGTGCATGGTTTAGTTTGATTAATTCTTTAGATTCAAATACTGTATTTACCAGAGCAACTGGGTATGGGGAAACCTGAACTTAGTTTTGCTTAAAGCCTGTTACCCTAACAAGGAGGGACTTCCCAAAAGGACAGGAACTGACCTAGAAAATGAAGTATATGGATTAGGTAACTTTACACTCAACCTCATGATTCTGAATGTCGAATCTGAAACTGCATCAGTCTTGCCTGCTATGTCCGTATTACCAGTCAAAGGTGAATTATGTATAAGAAAGAATGGTTCAGTACACCTAGGTCATAGTAAATGTACTACTGTGATCGAATTCAGTGATAAAGGCAAGTCTACATTTAGAGCTTCCCGTCATTCCTACTTCATTTGTGGTCATACCGCATATATACGTTTACCTCTAGATTGGGATGGTACCTGTTACATTGCATTCCTTCTGCCACCTGTTTTCCTAGCCCCTCCTGACTACCATAGAAATACCCATCTGGTACACAATAGACCTCAGAGAGATCTCCCGATTGTCGACTACACTGAAACAGCATGGGAACAATACACAGACTTCAATAAAGGTCTCTTTCCCTACATAGGTGTTGTCTCTAATAGTAAACTGATACGCAGATTAACCAGAACCCTTGAAGCAGTAGTGAATGAAACTACCTCTGCCCTAGGCAACTTAACAGAGGAGCAGTCTGCGATGCGGATTGTTGTTCTCCAAAATCGTCTTGTCCTTGACGTCATCTTGGCCGATAGGGGCGGAGCCTGTAGAGTCATCGGATCAAGTTGTTGTGTTTTCATTCCAGAAAACGCGCCATCCGTATATAAAGCCATAACTCGTCTTCATAAGATTGCAAGCCAGATACATCAGAATCCAGGCACCTGGACATGGTCCGGTTGGTTCTGGAGCGTGTTGTCAGCCTGGGGATGGAAAGTCCTATCCTTCCTAGGTATTGGCCTTCTCATAGTATTCAGTTGCTGCCTGTGTCTACAATGTGGACCAGCGATTTGCGGCCTGTGTGCCACATCATGTATTCCACGTTCAAGTTCTCGTTCAAAATCCCGGAAGAAGAAAGAAGAGCAAATGATGTTACATGAACAGATTGATGGATTCCTGAGGATCGATATCTCATGAAGGGTCCGTAGGGGACAAGGAGGGAATGAGGAAATATGAATTTTTATGATCAATTGTGTCCCCTATCTTAGACCCCAACGGCTCCATGTACATGCTACAAATACATGTATGTTCCCTCCACTTCAAGCTATGAAGACGCAAATACATATGTGTCCAACGTCAACATGTCCTCTTTCAGATCCGCCATGAATGGGTCGAATATTCCGTTCCTAAGTATGCCTTGCCACCGTCTTTATATGGTATACTTTTCACGTTTTCCAGCTCTGGCAAGGTAGGCCCTGAATTCTGCCATCGAGCTTTTCCTGCCTCCTGCCTCTGAATGCTCCAGCCTGGATCTATATCTGTATCCATGACCTTTGTCTTACTTCCTGCGCGGCTAACGGTGCCTGGCCCGGCCTGTTGCCTGCCAAAGACTGTATTCAGCCTTCAAGTTATCTGCTCCGCTCCTCGAGAAATGCATTCCTGTCTAGTAGTTTAGGTAAACATCCTTCCAGCTACAGAGCAAAGGGCCCGGCCTTACTGTCTCCGTGCAAGTAATTCATGGCTTCTGTTGCCATGGTAGGCCCATGCCCCCTCGCATCTCATGTAGACACATAGACGCTTATACACGCACTAGTAGTTAGTATAGGATAGCCTCTGCCTGAGAGACCTTTCCTTCCAGATAATACAGTTCCTTAAACACAAGATATTAGATACGATTTGGGATTAGGTTGTTCTGACATCCCAGACTTCTGTCTCCTCATGTAGGGCTAAATGTCAAGTCCCCTTCACCCTCCAGTTACACGTCAATCACACGTCATGCTACTGTGCGCGCATCTCTGCCAAGTATTCCTGCTGATTTTGCAGGATTCTCTTATGGATCCACCCACTTGTGTCATCATCATAATGACGTTTCTAGTACATGCCCTCAGGCACGCCTATTGTAACGCCTTTTCATTACGTATGTGTATTCTTATCTCTCTTCTCAGCTGTCACGCCTTCTGCATATGTCTTCACTGTAATGCATTTACTATATATATGATAACCTGTCAATAAAGTATTGCTCTATCCCTTCCCGAACCTTAGTGGTGACGGAATACGATTGCCTGGTTCGAACCAATTCCTTTGTAAGGAATAAACCCATTTTTAAAACCTCAAATACCACGGATTCTGCCTCTTATTTTTACTGAGTTATTCTTATTGAATTTTACCGCATAAATTAAGTCTAGGTAATTAAATTTACCACACTATCAACAAAGAAATGTCGTCCCCTCCAGAGCAGGAGCTGCTGGAGGCCATGCAGAAGGCCCTTCAACTCTTTTCACATGTGAGGCTGCACATTTCTTCTTTGTTAGAAGTGGGAGAAAGAATTTGATTGTTCAGTGAGGCTTGGGCTCAAATTACACAGGATGCTTGAGTACTCTAGGTGGTGTGGGGCTTCTATTTTGAATTTGACCTCACTCCTCATTAAACATTTCCCCCTAACACCAATACTATTGTCAACAGAGAAACAAAAGATTATAAGCAGCATTCTCTTCCTGCATAAGAAAGTAGGACATTAGTGGTCAGCCATCAACCTTGGGAATGCAACATCTGGATTCTCTACAGGTATTTCAAAATGAAGGCCGCTCACCTCAGAGACCTTTTCAAAATAAGGGGACTTCACAGTGTAACTGGTCTTGATGGACAGTATTTCTCAGTCCCCATGTTTCCTCCTTATTGCAGCTACCTACAATTTCGCTGGAAAGTATCAATTTAGGAGGGATGTATGATGGAACCACGCATTCTATTTTAACCAATGCATTACAACGTGGCTGTTAAAACGGAAATGCCATTACCACACATGTTTTTACAATGCATCTACCTTTCCAATGCATGCCTTTACAGCGAATTTCGTTGTAAAAGCATGAATGGTAAAGGGATATGTGTTGTAAAGGATTTACAAGCAATTATAAGAATTTTAATGGTAAGTATGCACCCTAATACAAAAGGGTTCATATGTTTCTGTAAAATACTTATATGTTCGTGATAAAAGCATGCATGGTAAAGGCATATGCTTGCAAAAAAAACAGGTAAGTACAAACACCTGTTTTGTATATACACACACACACATACACATATATATATATTTTTAAAAAATATATGTGTATATGCATATATAATTCCATGTTTATTTTTTATATATTTACATATACATAAATGATTATGAATATGTGTACATATATATATTCACTGAAAAAAAGGGGCGTTATAGTTAACTGGACTTTTCACTTGTACAAAACCATTGAAATTCCCCCGTTATAGTTAGTTCAGCTAACTAAAACTCGCGCGCCCGCAATGCACTGCTGATGACGTCACATATTACATCACTCATGACATGGTCAGTGACATCCCTCATGACATCACTGATGACATCTCAAATGACATCACTGATGACATCACTGATGACATCATCCTTGTGATAGAGTGGCAGACCTCCTCTCACCCTAATATAACCTTTGATAGACACATTCAAAATTAGAAACTAAAATTTTCAAAACAATGGACATACCAATACCAGTTACCACAACCTATTCAGTAATTCTAAGATCCACATACACATCCACTCATTCACCAACATTCCTATACAGTCACTCATACATGTACTCACTCATCATATGTACTCATACACCTATACATCCTGTTACACAACGCCACTCATATATAGAGTTACTCATACACATAGTCACTCATGCTAATAAAGAATCAAACATCCATTTACTTGCATATACAGTTAACACACTAGGGGTGGGCGGAATTTGCGGAATTAACCTTCGCAAATTATCGCGAAAATGTTTAAAATTATCGCAAACAAGCAGAAATATCGCGAAGATGCGGAAGTTTTTTTCCGGCATGTTCGCGAGATTTTCTGCATGGTTGCGGGTCGCCAACTTACCCATGTGGTTGCTTGCGGGCGCGGCCATCTTGTTTTGAGTTGTTCTCGCGGTGCATGATCGCGAGAAGAAAGACGTGATCGCGCGACGCATCACGTCACTGCGGGCGCGAACTGTCGCGAGACAGCGCAAATGGCTAAAAACAATACAACATCTCATGGAGAACGCGACCGGATCAAGAAAACTTGTCGGCGAACGCAGGTATTCAGGTAAGGCGATCGCGCGCGCGCGAGAATGTATTATTTTACAGCGCGAGCAAGAAACAAATTATCGCCAAGCTGCGGAAACCGGAATTTTTGACATTTTCGCGCTCTCCGCGGAACGCGAAAATGTCAAATTATCGCAATTTCCGCGAACGGAACGAAATTTTCGCCCAGGCCTAATACACACACCACCACACTTACTTCTACAGAAACTTACACGTACTTAGTCTTTTAAACAATCACTTATAGAAACACATACTTATTCATACAGGAACTCTTCCAATCTCTCACTCTCACATATACTCACTTATATACACCAACAGTCACATATACTAGTTTAAAACATATGTACTTACTCATAAAGACACTATTGAGACAGTCATTCACTCACTAGCACACCCATACACACACTCATCCACCCATACAGTCCTGCACACATGCTGTCTTCAACATATACAAACAGTGAGTGTAGGAGAGTAGGATCTGCACTTATGTTGCCCCCACTTTTTTTCTGATGTATACACTGGTTTCTGGCTATAGTCTGGCTGGGTCCCTGCTAATCAGGGCCCCAGTCTCTCTGTTCTCTCTAAACGACTTGGTGTGCATATTAGATGCACTAGTGATTGGATACTGTGGAACCTTATGAGCCCCTAGTATATGGTACCTTATGTACCTAGGGCATAGGCACTTCACAGGCCTACCAGGGGCTGCAGCATGTATTATGTCACCCCTGGGAAGCATTCTCAATCTGACACCACAGGCCTGCTACTGCAGCCTGTGTGAGGTAGTGTTAGCACCCCTCACAGAGATATAGGTTTGTATATCTCACCATACACACACATATAAACCACCCCTATGGCAGGCCCTATCAATCCTGAGGGCAGGGTGCGTGGTTTACAATGTGAGGGGGTGCCTCTGCGTGAGCAGGGCCCCTCTGCAGCTACCAGAGTCTATTCTCTATGGCTGTTTGTGGATGCGGTTTAACCATAAACTCTTAAATGCATTAAAATGCTAACTTTGGAATGACTGCATCAAAACATGTTGTGTTTGGTGTCAAACAACTTGGAATCATACCCCACATCAGTCCATGATGTGGGAGCATGATCCCACCCTTCTAGAGTGGACGACATGCAAAACGATAGAAATCCTATAGAGCCCTGGCATCACAAAATGGATGCCACCAGCACAGACACTGGGCTGCCCTCCTGCTGCTGACTGAAACTCGCAGTGGAGGAAGCCCAACAAAAGGCATCCTGTCACAGGGAGGTGTCACCACCTTCCAGACAGGACTTAGTCTATTGGAGCTGGGTGGGTGCACTCCTAGAGTGCTTTGAAGTCCTGCACTGGGGGAGCAAAAAAACTATGGATTTAGGCCCAGATCTCTGTACTGGGGTGAATGTATGACATTGTTCTGCATTCTGTCCATCAATTGTTGTTTTTGCATTTGTCACCCCGAGTGGGAAGGGTATGCTCAGACGTGAGTCCCTTGCTCTCCATGCCACTGGAATCAAGCTATCCTGGCTGACGAGGGCTGAAAGCCCGAAACCGGTCCTAGGATGCTTGTTTCCAGTCCAGGGAGGACCTGGCTTGGCAGTTCGGGCTGGACTGTTCCCATGGGGCACAGGGTCAAGACTGATTTGCATATGGCTGGGTTCAAACTGGAATGGCATGGTGAGCAAAAAAACTATGGATTTAGGCCCAGATCTCTGTACTGGGGTGAATGTATGACATTGTTCTGCATTCTGTCCATCAATTGTTGTTTTTGCATTTGTCACCCCGAGTGGGAAAGGTATGCTCAGACGTGAGTCCCTTGCTCTCCATGCCACTGGAATCAAGCTATCCTGGCTGACGAGGGCTGAAAGCCCGAAACCGGTCCTAGGATGCTTGTTTCCAGTCCAGGGAGGACCTGGCTTGGCAGTTCGGGCTGGACTGTTCCCATGGGGCACAGGGTCAAGACTGATTTGCATATGGCTGGGTTCAAACTGGAATGGCATGGTGAGCAAAAAAACTATGGATTTAGGCCCAGATCTCTGTACTGGGGTGAATGTATGACATTGTTCTGCATTCTGTCCATCAATTGTTGTTTTTGCATTTGTCACCCCGAGTGGGAAGGGTATGCTCAGACGTGAGTCCCTTGCTCTCCATGCCACTGGAATCAAGCTATCCTGGCTGACGAGGGCTGAAAGCCCGAAACCGGTCCTAGGATGCTTGTTTCCAGTCCAGGGAGGACCTGGCTTGGCAGTTCGGGCTGGACTGTTCCCATGGGGCACAGGGTCAAGACTGATTTGCATATGGCTGGGTTCAAACTGGAATGGCATGGTGAGCAAAAAAACTATGGATTTAGGCCCAGATCTCTGTACTGGGGTGAATGTATGACATTGTTCTGCATTCTGTCCATCAATTGTTGTTTTTGCATTTGTCACCCCGAGTGGGAAGGGTATGCTCAGACGTGAGTCCCTTGCTCTCCATGCCACTGGAATCAAGCTATCCTGGCTGACGAGGGCTGAAAGCCCGAAACCGGTCCTAGGATGCTTGTTTCCAGTCCAGGGAGGACCTGGCTTGGCAGTTCGGGCTGGACTGTTCCCATGGGGCACAGGGTCAAGACTGATTTGCATATGGCTGGGTTCAAACTGGAATGGCATGGTGAGCAAAAAAACTATGGATTTAGGCCCAGATCTCTGTACTGGGGTGAATGTATGACATTGTTCTGCATTCTGTCCATCAATTGTTGTTTTTGCATTTGTCACCCCGAGTGGGAAGGGTATGCTCAGACGGGAGTCCCTTGCTCTCCATGCCACTGGAATCAAGCTATCCTGGCTGACGAGGGCTGAAAGCCCGAAACCGGTCCTAGGATGCTTGTTTCCAGTCCAGGGAGGACCTGGCTTGGCAGTTCGGGCTGGACTGTTCCCATGGGGCAAAGGGTCAAGACTGATTTGCATATGGCTGGGTTCAAACTGGAATGGCATGGTGAGCAAAAAAACTATGGATTTAGGCCCAGATCTCTGTACTGGGGTGAATGTATGACATTGTTCTGCATTCTGTCCATCAATTGTTGTTTTTGCATTTGTCACCCCGAGTGGGAAGGGTATGCTCAGACGTGAGTCCCTTGCTCTCCATGCCACTGGAATCAAGCTATCCTGGCTGACGAGGGCTGAAAGCCCGAAACCGGTCCTAGGATGCTTGTTTCCAGTCCAGGGAGGACCTGGCTTGGCAGTTCGGGCTGGACTGTTCCCATGGGGCACAGGGTCAAGACTGATTTGCATATGGCTGGGTTCAAACTGGAATAGCATGGTGAGCAAAAAAACTATGGATTTAGGCCCAGATCTCTGTACTGGGGTGAATGTATGACATTGTTCTGCATTCTGTCCATCAATTGTTGTTTTTGCATTTGTCACCCCGAGTGGGAAGGGTATGCTCAGACGTGAGTCCCTTGCTCTCCATGCCACTGGAATCAAGCTATCCTGGCTGACGAGGGCTGAAAGCCCGAAACCGGTCCTAGGATGCTTGTTTCCAGTCCAGGGAGGACCTGGCTTGGCAGTTCGGGCTGGACTGTTCCCATGGGGCACAGGGTCAAGACTGATTTGCATATGGCTGGGTTCAAACTGGAATGGCATGGTGAGCAAAAAAACTATGGATTTAGGCCCAGATCTCTGTACTGGGGTGAATGTATGACATTGTTCTGCATTCTGTCCATCAATTGTGTTTTTTGCATTTGTCACCCCGAGTGGGAAGGGTATGCTCAGACGTGAGTCCCTTGCTCTCCATGCCACTGGAATCAAGCTATCCTGGCTGACGAGGGCTGAAAGCCCGAAACCGGTCCTAGGATGCTTGTTTCCAGTCCAGGGAGGACCTGGCTTGGCAGTTCGGGCTGGACTGTTCCCATGGGGCACAGGGTCAAGACTGATTTGCATATGGCTGGGTTCAAACTGGAATGGCATGGTGAGCAAAAAAACTATGGATTTAGGCCCAGATCTCTGTACTGGGGTGAATGTATGACATTGTTCTGCATTCTGTCCATCAATTGTTGTTTTTGCATTTGTCACCCCGAGTGGGAAGGGTATGCTCAGACGTGAGTCCCTTGCTCTCCATGCCACTGGAATCAAGCTATCCTGGCTGACGAGGGCTGAAAGCCCGAAACCGGTCCTAGGATGCTTGTTTCCAGTCCAGGGAGGACCTGGCTTGGCAGTTCGGGCTGGACTGTTCCCATGGGGCACAGGGTCAAGACTGATTTGCATATGGCTGGGTTCAAACTGGAATGGCATGGTGAGCAAAAAAACTATGGATTTAGGCCCAGATCTCTGTACTGGGGTGAATGTATGACATTGTTCTGCATTCTGTCCATCAATTGTTGTTTTTGCATTTGTCACCCCGAGTGGGAAGGGTATGCTCAGACGTGAGTCCCTTGCTCTCCATGCCACTGGAATCAAGCTATCCTGGCTGACGAGGGCTGAAAGCCCGAAACCGGTCCTAGGATGCTTGTTTCCAGTCCAGGGAGGACCTGGCTAGGCAGTTCGGGCTGGACTGTTCCCATGGGGCACAGGGTCAAGACTGATTTGCATATGGCTGGGTTCAAACTGGAATGGCATGGGGAGCAAAAAAACTATGGATTTAGGCCCAGATCTCTGTACTGGGGTGAATGTATGACATTGTTCTGCATTCTGTCCATCAATTGTTGTTTTTGCATTTGTCACCCCGAGTGGGAAGGGTATGCTCAGACGTGAGTCCCTTGCTCTCCATGCCACTGGAATCAAGCTATCCTGGCTGACGAGGGCTGAAAGCCCGAAACCGGTCCTAGGATGCTTGTTTCCAGTCCAGGGAGGACCTGGCTTGGCAGTTCGGGCTGGACTGTTCCCATGGGGCACAGGGTCAAGACTGATTTGCATATGGCTGGGTTCAAACTGGAATGGCATGGTGAGCAAAAAAACTATGGATTTAGGCCCAGATCTCTGTACTGGGGTGAATGTATGACATTGTTCTGCATTCTGTCCATCAATTGTTGTTTTTGCATTTGTCACCCCGAGTGGGAAGGGTATGCTCAGACGTGAGTCCCTTGCTCTCCATGCCACTGGAATCAAGCTATCCTGGCTGACGAGGGCTGAAAGCCCGAAACCGGTCCTAGGATGCTTGTTTCCAGTCCAGGGAGGACCTGGCTTGGCAGTTCGGGCTGGACTGTTCCCATGGGGCACAGGGTCAAGACTGATTTGCATATGGCTGGGTTCAAACTGGAATGGCATGGTGAGCAAAAAAACTATGGATTTAGGCCCAGATCTCTGTACTGGGGTGAATGTATGACATTGTTCTGCATTCTGTCCATCAATTGTTGTTTTTGCATTTGTCACCCCGAGTGGGAAGGGTATGCTCAGACGTGAGTCCCTTGCTCTCCATGCCACTGGAATCAAGCTATCCTGGCTGACGAGGGCTGAAAGCCCGAAACCGGTCCTAGGATGCTTGTTTCCAGTCCAGGGAGGACCTGGCTTGGCAGTTCGGGCTGGACTGTTCCCATGGGGCACAGGGTCAAGACTGATTTGCATATGGCTGGGTTCAAACTGGAATGGCATGGTGAGCAAAAAAACTATGGATTTAGGCCCAGATCTCTGTACTGGGGTTAATGTATGACATTGTTCTGCATTCTGTCCATCAATTGTTGTTTTTCCTCTGTGCATATGCCAGCTCAAACCGGTTCAGGGGCTACCTGTCCCTGCTCTGGCATGAAACTGGACAAAGGGAGGTGGGTGTAACCACCCCCTACCCTGACCCTCCCAGAGGAGGGGTCATAGAGCTAGTCCCTCCCCTATCTTCACTATAAGATAGCAAACTTTGCCATTGCAAATCAGATAACCCTGGACAACGCTCTACAAAGAAGAATCCTGGCCCTTCGACGTTCCACTACCTTTGGAAGACAGAAGAATCTCCCTTGGAGTCAAGGAGTGACTCCCCTGCTTGGCAGGCACCAAAAACCTTAAACAACGGTTGCAAACTTTCCCGCTCTCACAGGAGTTCAAAGTCCCTGCTGCCCTGGAAGTGCATTTCCTGACTTCTCGACAGCCATTGTGAGTCCCCAGCAAAACTGTGGTGAGTGGACCCCACGAGTGACGAGGAACAGCAATACGCGGGGACCGTACACTATTGTCGAATGCAATCCCTTCATGACATTCTGTGAACTTGTGCTTTGGACCATTTGTGGCCCAAGCCTCCAGCAGGTTTTGCAGTGAAAATCAGAGGCCTACCCCATCCCGAGTGACCGTGGGCTCCTGTGAAGCATTTCCTGAAGAGGCGTCTTTACAATCACTTGCCCGTTGGCTAGTGGGTCCCCCGAAGATTTTCCTATCAACTCAAAGGGTTCGTCTGGTTGCTCCAGGCCTGCCCTCACTTACCGTCGTAGAGTGAATCCCTCAGAACTTGCTGGTCTGCACCATCGACTTTCTTCAGTTTACACAAGACTTGCAGTTGCCAATGCTTGTTGGCTCCAATCCAGTCGCCGACACCGCAGTCAGCTGCAGACGTTGTGGGATACTCTGAATCCAGCTGCTGGTCATCGATTCAAAACACCATCGACGACCTGAAATCACCCAACATCTGTGGTCATCCATCTTCCTGGCCAATGGTCACTGGCAAGTGACTTTGAACACTGTCCCTTCAATTTTCAGGTCTTCTGCATCTTGAATCCACCCTTGCATTCCACCGGACACTTCTTCAGTCGACGCAAGTAGCAAGCCTTCTTTGATCTCCATCGAAAACAGCGACGCAACCCGACACCAAAAGACACCCAGCTTCCTTGGGTGAGGTAACTCGTGCACTCCAGTGCCCTAGTGTGTGTTGGCCCTCGAAGTACTTACCTTGTAAGTGGCTTGCTTGTAGACGTCCTGGAAGTACCCTAAAACTTTAAAAATCAAACCGCGACTTGCACCATTGTAATCAATAGGGAACCCGCGGCTGTGTTTACACACTGCACGCGTCTCCCATGGGCCTGTTACTTACCTGCTAACACTGCAGTAGTGAAGCCCCAGCGATTCCCCAGGCCCTAGGCCTTGTCATTTTGCAAGTCAACATTCTTATACCATTTTTTTAGTATATGGTCTGGTACGCCCCTAGGGCTCCAGCCATATTTGTGCTTAATTTATTGTGAAACGTTGACATTTGAATGTGTATCTGGCTTCTAATCTCATAAAGAGATTAGTAGAGTGTGTCTAGTAATAAATACATATATATTTGATATATATACCTGTGTGGTGCCCTTTCATTTGGTAATTTAAGAGATTATAAGGTAAAACAAGCTGCTTTACATTCCTCTGAGACTTAGCCTGAAGGCTGCTCTCCACAGCTACGACTAGGATAGCTTTTTTTAAAAGGTTGTCTTAAACCTATCTACCATAAGAGTCAAATTGGACTGGTGCAAGGTGGCCACTATACCTAGTGACCAGCATATGCCAGGCCAACTTCTCACAGTGAGTCAATCATTCATGCATCTATGCACTATGTAATACCCCCCACCGAACCATACAGACACTCAGACACTCATACTGATACTCAAAAAACCAACTAATAACCTATATAGACACTCATGTATCTACTCACCAACCCATGCAGCCACTTATACACAAAGTGAGAGCCTGATACAGATATTTCTATATTTAAACATTACTCACTAAGCCATGTATTCACTAAGATACACTTAGTCAGTTATACAAGAATTTTTTTTTCAGTGATGTCATGAGTGATGTTACTGACCATGTCATGAGTGATGTAATATGTGACGTCATCAGCAGTACATTGCTGGCACGTGAGTTATAGTTAGCTGAACTAACTATAACGGGGGAATTTCAATGGTTTTGTACGAGTGAAAAGTCCAGCTAACTATAACACCCCTGAAACCTATGGTGTAAATCCGTTCAGTAGTTGCTGAGAAATTAAAAAAATAAAAGTTTCGATATCTGGGGCAGCGGTGGGTTCGCGCACCCTCCCAACCACGTGCTTCACTGTGATTGGCTGCCATGACCACAAGCTTCATTGTGATTTGCTGCCAACACTCCAAACCAGGAAGTGTTGGCAGCCATCTTTTGACTCGACAGAACCGAGTCACGAGAAAACAGTCGAAAAAAGATTAAAAAAGAAGAAAAGGGGGCAGGGTAGAAATACCCTGACCCCCAATTCCTGCTCAGGGGGTCCCACAAGGAAACCCAGGCCCAAACATTTTTTTTTTTTAAAAACGTCCGAATGCGTGCTGAGATGTCATCAGTGATGTCATGAGTGATGTCACTGACCATGTCATGAGTGATGTAATATGTGACGTCATCAGCAGTGCATTGCGGGTGCACAAGTTATAGTTAGCTGAACTAACTATAACGGGGGAATTTCACGGGTTTTGTACGAGTGTAATGTCCAGCTAACTATAACGCCCCTGAAACCTGTGGTTTTTTCAGTGAATTTCTAAGGTTTTTTAAATGCTAATTCCTAACTAAAACGTGCCTGAAAACTATGTTTTTTTCAGTGAATTTCAACGGTTTTTTAAATGATAATTTCTAAATATGCCTACAGAGATAGGACATGTGAAGAAAGAAGAGAAAACGCACAGTAAGAAAAAAAAGAAATGCAGAAAGAAGCAACAGAAGTCCTCAAAGTTTCAGAAAAGTACAGGCAGAAGGAAAACGTGCAGAAAGAACAAACAGAGGAGCAGAAAGAAGCCTTGTTGAAAAATCATCCTGTACCCTCAACTTTTTTCAGACGGATACTAGTGGTAACGGAGTCTGAGTAACCAGTCCTAGAGCCAGTGCTATGTTAAAAGACACTTAGAATACAGTGAAAACACCTACATACTCTAGGGAACACTATGCGTTGAGGTCTCCCTGTGATTAGCATGACCTCCTCTGTAAGCAGATAGTATATTAATAGGGCAGGGGGATTAAAACTACCTCCTAAAACGTGCCACAGGGCGTGTTTGCACACTGGTTAAGTGAGGGGGGACTGAGCTGACGTGTGCAAACACGCCCTGCAGCTGTTTTAATTTGGGGGATAAAGTCCCCTTGAATCCTGAGGGTCCCTGTGGTCCAACTAGCCCACTAGGTACCTCCAGAAAGTGCCACATAGCTGCGTTGCTGAGAGGTGTAAAAAGGGGCACGGCCTATTCCACCTCTCTGCAACGCAGCTCCTTGGTGCTTACTGGAAGCACCTGGTGGGCTAGTTGGATCCCTGGATCCCTCACGATTGAAGAGAAATTATTTCCCCAACTTAAAACGCATGACAGGGCATGTTTGCACACGTCACCTCAGGCCCCGTCCCCTTCCGTCACAACTGTGTAAACACATCCTGTGGCCATTTTGACTTGGGGGATTAAGTTCATTTGAATCCTGAGGGTCCCTAGGGTCCAACTAGCCCACAAAGGACCTCCAGTAAGCGCCACAGAGCTACGTTGCAGAGAGGTGTAAAAAGTGTAACTGCCTAGACCACCTCTCTGCAACGCAGTGCAGTGGCACTTACTGCAAGCACCTGGTGGGCTAGTAAGCCCCCAGGGTCCCTCAGGACTGAAAGAGAATTATTTTCCCAACTGAAAACGAGCCATAGGGCGTGTTTGCACACGTCCCCTCAGGCCCCGTCCCCTTCCTTCACCACTGTGTAAACACGCCCTGTGGCCGTTTTAAGTTGGGAGAATAAGTCCCCTTGAATCCTGAGTGTCCCTAGGGGGAAATTAGCCCACTAGCTACGTTCAGTAAGTGCCATTGCAGAGAGGTGTAAAAAGGGGCACAGCCTGCACCACCTCTCTGCAACACAGCATAGTGGTGCTTACTGGCAGCAACTGGTGGGCTAGTTGGCCCCCAGGGTTCCTCAGGATTGAAGGGGAATTATTTCCCCAACTTAAAATGCGCCACAGGGCGTGTTTGCAGACGTCACCTCAGGCCCCGTCTCCTCCCTTCACCACTGTGTAAACCTGCCCAGTGGCCGTTCTAAGTTTGAGAGATTAAGTCCCCTTGAATCCAAAGGGTCCCTAAGGTCAAACTAGCCCACTAGGTACCACCAGTAAGTGCCACAGAACTGCGTTGCAGAGAAGTGTAAAAAGGGGCGTGGCCTACGAACACCTGACTGCACCGTAGCTCCCTGGTGCATACGAGAGATACCTCTCTGGCTAGTTGGTCCCCAGGGACCCTCAGTATTGAAAGAGAATGAATTCCCCAACTTACAACTCGTCACGGGCACGTTTGCACAATGATGAAGAAAGGGGGCGTGTCCTGAGTTGACATGTCTGCAAACACTCCCTGTGGCGTGTTTTTAGTTGGAGATTTAATTCCTCCTCAGTCCTGCGAGTCCCTGGGGGCCAACTAGGTCACCAAGTACCTCCAGTATGCGCCAGAGAGCTGCGTTGCAGAGAGGTGTTCAGAGGCCACGCTCCTTTTTAAAACACTCTGCAACGCAGCTCTGTGGCACTTACTGGAGGTACCTGGTGGGCCAGTTGGCCCCCAGGGACCCTCACTGATTGAAGAGGAATTAATTCCCAAACTTAAACCGCGCCACATGGTGTGTTTGCACACATGTCAACTCAGGTCCCGCCCCCTCCCTTCACCACTGTGCAAACGCGCCCCGTGGCGCGTTTTAAGTTGGGGAATTAACTCCCCTTGAATCCTGAGGGTCCCTGGGGTCCAACTAGCCCACCAGGCACCTCCAGTAAGCGCCACGGATCTGCGTTGCAGAGTGTTGTAAAAAGGGGCTTGGCCTCAGAACACCTCTCTGCAACGCAGCTCCATGGCGCATACTGGAGGTTCCTGGTGGGCTAGTTGGCCCCCAGGGACCCCCAGTATTAAAGGGGATTTAATTCCCCAATCTAAAACACGCCACAGGGCGCGTTTGCAGAGTGGTTCCATGAGGGAGCGGGGCCTGGGCACAATCGCGTCTTTTTTTCTTTCTTCTTTTTTTGGGAAGGGGGACTGTGTAGCCCCCCTTCTTTTTTCATTTTTGTGGCCCTGGGGACCTCATCCCCCAGGGCCTAAACCCCAATGCCAAAAACAAAAAAATGATTACCCTGAAGGGGCCCCGTGGGTCCCCCTCCTGTGCCCAATTCCGGGCCCCGGGGACCCCATCTCCGGGGCATGGGCTTTTTTTAAATATTATTATTTTGGAGGGGGGCGCCCCTCCTAAGGCCATTTATGGCACCGGGGACCCCATCGCCTGGGGGCCTTCTTTTCCATTAAAAACAAATAAAAAGAAAGAAATTTTATTGGGGAGGGGGGCCGCGTTGCCCCCTGCCTGGCCACTTCTGGCCCCGGGGACCCCATCCCCCCGGAGCTAGGCCACTTCGTTGGGGACCGTGGGGGGAGCCCCAATGCCCCTATGGTCCCAGCCGGTTCCCCGCCTCGTGCGGGAGCCCGCATTCCTTTTCCACATGGGGAGCTGCTAAGATGCAGCTCCCCATGTGGAAAAGCAATTTGCTTTGGTATTTGGAAGAGAGAGCAGGTTTCCTGCTCTCTCTTCCAAAAACCAAAGCAGTTTGCTATGACAAGGCGGGAGTCGCGAGGCTCCCGCCCTGCCATAGCAAACAGCAGTGTCCCGGGGGTGAGCACCCAGGGACACTGCAGGAGCCGGCCCTGGGGATGGTGGTACTCAGAGCCATCAAGAGCTCCAGGAGGGGGGCCACGCAGCCCCCCTCCCAACATTTACAAAGCCCCGGGGGTGGTGGTCCCCAGGGCTGGGGGTCTGTCACGGACCCCCCAATTTAAATATTTAGATCCCTGGGAAGGTGGGGGTCCCCAGGGCTGTGGGGGGCAGTGTTCCCCCTGCAATCACAATTGAGTCGAGCCGCGGGGGTGGCGGTCCCCGGGGCTCGGGGGCCTTAGAGGCCCCCCAACATTATACTATAAAGCCCTGGGAGGTGGTGGTCCCCGGGGCACTGTGGGGGGGATTGGGCCCCCCATACTTTTTATTGTGCATGCCCCCGGAACTTGGCCCCCGGGGGCTAATTAGCAACGAAGTGCAGGAGTCCGCACTTCGTTTTTTTTTCTATCGGCAGGATCCACGCACCCACCGTGGTTTTTTCAGATTTAAAAAAAAAAATTGGGGGGCCTTGGGGGTCCGTGTGGGACCCCCTGAGCAGGCCTAGGGGGTCAGGGTGTTTCTACCTTGCCCCCTTTTTGCGTTCTGTGCGTTTTATCCTCTGTTTTCATGTGCCTCGATTACCGAGGCTCAAGATGGCTGCCAACTCTTCCTGGTTTGAAGTGTTGACAGCCAATTAGCATACAGCTCGTGCTCGACGGTGCGCGGATCCACCGTGCCCATAGATATATATGGGATTTTACTTTTGAATTTCTCAGGAACTACTGAACGGATTCACACCATTTAAACAAAAGGCATGACTCTGAACCAAGGGCTACCTTTTTGCCAAATTCGGTATAATTCCATTCAGCAGTTCGGGCTGTAGCTGCGATTAAAGGTTCCTATGGATAATTGCATGGAGAAAACACGTTTTGGGACCCCCTTTTTTTTTCGGCCCCCGCTTGACGAATCACCCCAAAACTTTCAGGATATGTGCGGACCGGAGCGCCTCACCAGTTTTGAAAACTTTGCAAAGATTCGTCAACCGGCGACAAAGTTATTCCAAATAGAATGTTGCGGATTTCCTATGGATAAAAGGTCCTAACTATAACTACCTACTGGCGACCACCAGTAGGTAATATCTCCTGAAATCCCTACAACCCCTGAACCCATACCCACCGTAAAATTACACTTGTTACCCCAAAACCCACACCCGCCCTAAACCCTAAAATTACCCATCCCACCCCCAAAACCCATACCCTCCCTAAACGTTAAAATTATACATCCCACCCCAAAACCCATACCCACCCTAAACCCTAAAATTACCCTTGCCATCCCAAAACCCATATCGACCATAACATTACCATTGCCAACCCAAAACCCATAACCACCCTCAAATTACCCTTGCCATCCCAAAACCCATACCCACCCCAAACCCTAAAATTACCCTTTTCGCCCCAAAACCCATACCCACCCTAAACCCTAAAATTACCCTTTCCACCCCAAAACCTAAACCCTCCCTAAAATTACCCTTTACCACCCCCAAAACCCATACCAACCCTAAAATTAACCTTGTTACCCCAAAACTCATACTAAACCGTAAATATTCCCTTGTCACCCAAAAACCTATATCCGCCCTAAAAATTCCCTTGCCACCCCAAAACCTAAACCCTCCCTAAAATTACCCTTTACCACCCCAAAACCCATACCAACCCTAAAATTAACCTTGTTACCCCGAAACTCATACTAAACCGTAAATATTCCCTTGTCACCCAAAAACCTATATCCGCCCTAAAAATTCCCTTGCCACCCCAAAACTCAAACTCACTCAACCCTAAAATTAGCTTTGCCACCCAAAAACCTATACCCACCCTAAACCCTAAAATGACAGTTGCCACCCAAAAACCCACACCCACCTTAAATTACCCTTACCACCCCAAAACCCATATCTATCCTAAACCTTGAAATTACCCTTGCCACCCAAAAATCCCTTGCCACACTAAAAAATCCCTTGCCACCCTAAAAACCTTACCCACCCTAAGCACAAAAAAACACTTACTATCAAAAAACCCATACCCACACTAAATCCTAATAGTTCCCTTGCCACCCAAAAACCTATAACCACCCCAAAATTACCCTTGCCACCCAAAAAACATAACCACTCTAAACCCTAAAAATGCCCTAAACCCTTTAAAAAAACAATCTCGCTCTATATATATATATATTCACTGAAAAAACGAAGGTTTCAGGCATGTTATAGTTAGAAATTAGCACTTAAAAAACCTTAGAACTTCACTGAAAAAAAACAAAGGTTTCAGGCACGTTATAGTTAGAAATTAGCATTTAAAAAACCTTAGAAATTCACTGAAAAAAACATAGGTTTAGAGAAAGTTATAGTTAGCAGGACATTTCACTCGTACAAAACCAGTGAAATTCCCCCATTATAGTTAGTTCAGCTAACTATAACTCGCGACCCCGCATTGCACTGCTGATGACATATTACATCACTCATGACATGGTCAGTAACATCACTGATGACATCTCAAATTACATCACTGATGACATCACTGATGACATCATCTATGTGATAATTTGATGCATCTTCTCACACCCTAACATAACCTTTGATACACCCACTCTAAATTACAGACTGCCATTCTCGAAACCATAGACACTCCAACACCAATAACTACATACCCACTTACTGATTCTTAGGTCTACACACCCATCCACTCACTCACCCGTACAGTCACTCATACTTATGGTCACTCAGTACGGGGCTATCATATGCACTCATACACCTATATAGACACTCACACACTGCCACTCATCGACAGAGGTACTCACACACCTACTCTGTCATGTAAATAATTAATCACACTGACATTTATTCACCTATACAGTTATACACACACCAGCTCAATTACTCATACATACAAATACTAGCACATTCCTACGCTCTTATACAATCAATGATACAAGCACACACTCATCCATACAGCCACTCTCACAATCACACACTCTCACTTGTAGCCATTCATGTACTCCAACACACATATATACTGCCTTTCACATATGTAGGTACTCACACATGTACGAATGAAATATGCATTCACTCACTAACACAACCATACACACACTCACCCACCCATACAGTCCATCACAGATGCACTCTTGAAACCATGCACCCAGTGAATCACCCCTTCACACATCTATGCACAGAGTCCCACACACCCCACCCACACAAACACTCAGGCACCCATACAGATACTCAGACAACCAATCTATAACCCATATAGACACTCATGTAGCTATTTGCAAACCTATGCAGCCGCTTACACACCAACAGACAGACGGATACAGACATTCACACAGTTTAGTCACTAACCCATGCATTCAGTAAGATACGTTTAATCACTCACTTATAGAGTCAGTCACGCACCAACAAAATCATCCATTCACTCACTTATACACCCACTCATTCTTCAATATGCCTTTCCCTATATATTTAAAATTTACAGAAACACACAGACACTGGATGATGTCATCAGTGATGTCATCAGTGATGTCATTTGAGATGTCATCAGTGATTTCATCAGTGATGTCACTGACCATGTCATGAGTGTTGTAATATGTGACGTCTTCAGCAGTGCATTGTGGGGGCGCGAGTTATAGTTAGCTGAACTAACTATAACGGGGGAATTTCTATGGTTTTGTACAAGTGAAATGTCCAGCTAACTATAACACCCCTGAAACCTATGGTTTTTTCTGTGAATATATATATATATATATATATTACCTACTGGCGGTCGCCAGTAGGTAGTTACAGTTAGGACCTAGTTACCATAGGAAAATCGCAACATTCTATTCCCAATAACTTTGGCGCCGATTAAAGAATCTTCGCAAAATTTCAAAACTAGTGGGGTGCTCCGGTCCGCTCGTATCTTAAAAGATTTGGGTGATTCGGCAAGCGGGGGCTGAGAATAAAGGAGGGTCCCAAAACGTGTTTTCCCCATGCAATTTTCCATAGGAACTTTAGTCGCAGCTACAGCCTGAACTGCTGAACGGAATTACACCAAATTTGCCAAAAAGATAGCCGTTGTCGTGCCTTTTAGTTAAATGGTGTAAATCCATTCAGTAGTTGTTAAAATATTAATGGGAAAAGAAATATATATATCTGGGCGGAGCCTAAACACACATCTCATCGTGAGATCTAATTGGCTGTCAGCACTTCATCCAAGAAGTGTTGGCAGCCATCTTGGGACCAATATACATGATAGTACCTCATTAAAAAGCATTGCAGTTAATAGAGGGTTGTAAGACTTTAGTTACATTATAAATCATTTATTGATGGTACCATACTCATTTTAGGAATTGTGGTGTGTTCTAAGGTGATTCTACCATGTGAAAAAGCCTTCTACTGGGATATCATGAATCATGTTTGAGAGAAAACTATTTTCTCATGCTTTTCCCACAGAGGTTTGGAAGGTGATCTATAAGCTAAACTGAGAGCATATTTTCTGTAAATTCACATAATCTTTCTCAGTCATGTGAGAATGAAGTCTGACATTCTCAGTAAAACATGTACATCCAAAAAGGGCAGAGACTATCAGTTGATTCCTTTGTGTTCTACTGCAGCTTCCCAGAGTGTTCTAAAGAACAACTAGAGCGCTAACAGTCCTACTTATGACAAACGTATTGCACACCTGAAGCCATCTTGATTGGAATAAAGTGGTAACTCTTAAAACATTTAATTTAAAAAGGAACAAAATGAGGGGGTTCATTTTGCCATAGAGAGTATGATTAGTGCTGCAGAAAGAAAAATTAGGGTACATTTTGAGTGACTTTTCAAATCCTCTTCTATTTCATTAAAAAATTCTGACATGCAGACTGAAACATGCACTTTCAATACCAGCAGCAGACTTCCTTGGTGAGCAGTATCTTTACTACAGTGATCTAATGAGCAACTAGAGTGCTAACATTCTGAATTTATGGTAAATGTGTGACACATCTGAAAGCCTTCTTGATGGAATCAAAGTAAAAAACTGAAAGTATTTCCTACTGAGGAGACTGTAGTAAATGAGGAAATTAGGAAAGTTCATAACAAAAAAGTCTCCCAAGATGGCCACCAGAGACAAAAGAGCCCAAATATAGCACAATGAATGAATTAAAATTTTATTTGCATAATTAATTAAAATTGTTACAAAAATTCACATAGAAAATGAAATTACAAAGAGTAAAAACTTTTTTTTTTTTATAAAAGAAGTAATACTGGGAATGATTACTCTTTGCTTTTAAAAGATGTGCTTATACTGTCCAGAGGTTAAGAAGTCCCTGGTGGCCCCCTGTCTGTTAGGCCCTCACGTTCTATTAATACTAGGAGTTTTTTTGCTTCTTCAAAGAATTTGACTCCACTGCAAGCCAAGATTATAGAGGAGCCTCTGAGCCAACATGTGACTGCCTGTCTGCAAGATCGAATGTTTAACACGTTCAAGATGGGTTTGAATAAAAATCGTCTCTGGTTTATCAGGGCCGGGCATGTACAGAAAAGATGGACCAAGGTTTCTGTATGGTACCCACAAAGGCGGCATTGTTTCGTCTGATGCGGTTTCCAAGATGGTAGTAGGTCTTTTGAGACATGCATCCCCATCCGATAAGCTATAAATACTTTTTTGAGATGACCATTGAAGTGGGATGCTAGGTAAGGCGATGGTTTTAAAGATATGAAAGAGTTCATGATGGTCCAAACATGCCGACGTTTTGCCAATGTCTCTTTATCCTCCATAAACGATTTCCTTTTTGCCGCCACGTTGGCTAGTTTGCTTAACGTGGCCTTGTCTGACCCTGATTTCCAGACTGATTCCAACTCCAGCTTTTCCACACATAGTTTCAGATATTGTCCCCAAGTATTCGGCTTTTCAGTTTCCCCACGTTTTTTTGTCTCCTCCCAGCTTAGCCAGTCCAATGTTTCTGAGTGAGCTGAGGTGGATTTAGGCAGATTAAAGACCGCTTTATAAATTTTGGTCTGTAAGTTGTTTAAAAGATCGGCCTCCTTCCCACACCATGTAACCAAGCCATACGATAGAGTCGGCATTATCTGTGCTGCCATCACTTTTAATTGGTGACTATAATTGGGACAGTCCATTTTACCTTTTAGGGAGCGGTGGGCAAACATTAGGGATTGTGCCTTTGTTTTTAATGCTGTGTTGTGGTCATTGTAATTACCTCCTTTTGTTATTGTGAGACCCAAATATTTATAATTCTCTTGTTCTTTCACTGTTATCCCTTGTGCCGTCCATTTGTACTTTAATTTATTCGGGTCAACCAACCGGACCACTTTTGTTTTTTCTTTGTTTAGTTCAAAGCTTTTCCTTTCTAAGTATGATGTTAATTTGTTAATGGCTCTTTGTAAACCGATTGGGGTTTTACTCAACAGAACTATGTCATCAGCGTATTGTAAATAGTAAATTGGGTTGTTTACCAAGTGGGGAGGATGACTATCTACTGATTCGATCGCATTTGTGAGGTCAGCAAGAAAGAGATTGAAAAGGGAGGGGGCTAAAACACAGCCTTGTTTTAGACCTTGGTGCGTTGGGATACTCCCTGTTGTGCTACCTCTATTTCCCAGTTTCACCTTTGTCCAGGTATTTTGGTATAAGGCTTTGATGGCTACTAAGAGCTGGTGTGGCAGCCCCCAGCTCTCCAACTTACTCCATAGGCACTCTCTGTTTACTCGGTCGAAAGCAGACTTGATATCGATAAAGCAAGCATACAGACGAGTACCTTTTCCTACGGCTTGATCTATTAGGATTGCCAGACAGGTTAGGTTAGTTATTGTTCCCATTCCTTGCCTAAATCCTGTTTGAAATTTTGGCATGATCTTTGTTTCTAAGATCCAAGCTTGTAATTCTAATAAGATGCAAGAAGCATATAGTTTAGCCTCTACATCTATTAAAGATATCAGTCTGTAGTTCGAGGGGTTTCGATGGTCACCGCGCTTAAAAATGGGATGGATGATGCTCCCTTTCCAGGAGGCGGGTAACTCTGTATGTTTGTATATTTGGTTAAACAATGGTGTTAGTCTATGACCACAGGTCCGGGTCGTGCTTAAAAATTGCGTTTGGCAGCCCGTTGGGTCCTGCTGCCCCCTCTGTCTTTAATCTTAAAATTATCGTCCTTAGTTCATTTTTGCTGGTTAAATCATCTAAATCTGTTAACCCGTTCTTCAAATTTTCCTGCACGAATTCCCCATTTTTGTTTTTATTCTCTCCTTTTAAATCCTCCATGTGGTCCTTCTCTACCCCAGAGTTGTTGTTGTGACCTGCCTCCGTTTTGCTATATAGAGTTTGCACATGTCTGATCCAGATGTTTGCTCCTACCCCGGCTTCCTGTTGAAGTTTAAACCCTTGATTAAGATCATTTATAATGCCCCAAAAATCCCGACTATTCGGATTTTTTCCCGAAATTAGCAACTTATGCCAGATGGATTCTTTGTATGTATACTTTGCAGCTGTCAATGCCTTCCTGTAGGTACTCCTTGCTCTCCTCAATTTAGATATGTTTACCGCAATTCCTGATGTTTTTTGATTTGCCAGGGCCCGGACCTCCTTAGCCACTTTTCTTTTTTTTGCTCTAAGATCCATGTTGAACCACGGCTCCTTTTTGTTGTAAAAGTTTCTGTGGTTCCCTGAACTTGCTGGGAACTTATGTTGCAAGACCTGAATCGTTTGTTCCCAGTTGGATACTCGGTCCTCCTCCCTTTGGGTTCCAAAGTCAGCCATCTGTGCTTTAACTGAGGCCGTGATTTTGCCCAGACCCTCTCCGCTCCATTTGAATTTATTCAGATTAAACTTTGATGCGTGTTGCAATAGAGAGGTCATTGTTGGCGCCATACTTGGTGCAGAATTCAGACTTATAATTTGAGGAAGATGGTCACTTTCAGCTCGATGTTCTATACCAAACGCTTCGATGCTAGGGATTAACTCATCACTTATTATGGTATAATCGATTATTGAGTAAACCCTGCCACATAAATAAGTGGCGGCTGCCGGCCTGTCCTCCTTAAAATTCCCATTTAGTATTGACAAGCCGTGGTCATTAAGGCTGGATGCTAACTGTTTTTCTCCACTGTTTACTTTTATCTTCACCTTCGCCTTGTTTTGGTCGATAAGGACATTGTTGAAGTCACCGGAGATGACCAGTGGATATTGTAAGTAAGTCCTTTGCAAGAACTTGATAAGTGATAACAAGGTCACATGTTTTTCTTTTTGTGACTGTCTATCGGGGAGGATATAGACATTAAGGATTATCAATTTCCAAGGTTCCATGCCCGGTGACTGGTTTTCGGTAATTCTGATCACTTGGACCCACTTCAGGCCCACGTCTATCTCCTCAGATGCCCAGTTGAACTTAAGAGTTACGTATGTCAAAAGTCCACCACAAGGGTGGCCATGCGTGGAGAGGCTTTCTGCATATATTTGATATTCTTGGAAGCCTGGTATTGGTGTTGATGCTAATTTCCAGGACTCCTGAATCAAGATTATGTCTTGTCGTAGAAAGAAGGCTTGAGTTTCATAGTCATGGGCCATTTCTCGAAAGCCATGCACGTTCCACGAACAGATTAAAACTATGGGCTTCTTTATTACTTTCTGGCGGGGCATCAGGTTCCGTGAAGACTCGGTAGAATTCAAAATAGGGTTAGGTAGCTTTATTACTCAAGACAGTTGGAATCCAGGACCAATCCATTCTGTCTTTGTGACGGCGATCAATTGCTTGTGCCTTACGGATGCACTGGAAGGCTCTGGCGTAGAGGCCCTAGCGCCCCGTAGACAAGTGGACGTTTGGCCTGTGCTCTCTTGCCCCTTTGTTTGAACCCTTGTGCTAAATTGTAATGGATATGGGTACCTCGGGCGTTTGTGGCGCGTTATAGAAATTCCCCATGTTTCGAACTGAGGTCTTGCAAGGTATATCCTGTCTACCAGGTCTTTTGAGGCCCAGGTTGTAACCGTTTCTTCTATATCCGCATTGTTTGCATTTTGCTGGAATTCCACAGAATAAAGATCCTAGGAGGTAATACCTTTTAGATCCGATACTTCTTTAAACAGTGTTAACAGGTTGCCTCGGTTCAGGATATCCTGCATGCCCATTGTCGGATAATCAGGAATGAATGTTAATTTTAGCTCGTATGGTTCCGAGTGATTCCTTTCCTCTTTGAATTTTGTGTCTGTTTTGCCAGGGGTAAGGTTACAAGCTTGTAACCTGGCGATGACGGACTTGATCAGTTGTTGTTCTTGCTCGTTCTGTGCGGCCTCAGATATTAGTGCTTGATTCTGTATAAGGGCTGTATTTTTTATCTTCAGTCGGGGCATACTTTGCTCCCTTTGTGAAAAGGAGCATTTACGTTTCTTTTTCCCGGACAGTAATTCGCAGGGGGGTTAACACTGCGTTGTTTACGACTGCTACTGCTGCACCGCGTTGTTCGTATATGTCCCTTTCAGGAATTGTGAATAATTGTTGCTCATTGGAATTTACTATTGCTGGATTTGAAACCTCTTTATGGCTGATTTTTGTAGCCGGGCTGTTTATTACCAAGGCTCGTGTCATGTCATGCTCCTCATGAACTCCGTGTTCCCCCCCTTTGTGGTGGCTTGGATTCTTTACGTCCCTGCACTTGTACTACAGAGAGGTGGTTTGTTCTTGTGACCTCTTTGCATTCATCACCCATGGGTAGGTGTAGGCTTAGGTTGGCTCCTGGTCTGGAGCGTTCTCCCCTTCGTGTGAGTGATGAATTTGGTCTGTCAATTGGGTCTGCTAAAAGACCCTCACCACCTGTTGACCCGTTCAAAGGGTTAGAATTATTTCCGGAATGGAGTTTATTTTTAAATATAGGGAAGATTCTCTCAGAGGCCCCATTGAGTCGTTTCTTGTTCTTGAGCCTTGCCTTTATCGCCCTTTTCCTTTCTCTCTTTGTTAATTTTTCCTCGGAGTTAGATTGGTGGATGGACTGAGATTCTTCAATACCTGAGACAGTTTTACCTAGACCACATTCCTTTGGTGATTGGTCTGGATTCGTTGTTTGTTTACTTATTGAGGCCTTTCTCTTAAGTGTTTGTAATTTTTCCGGGGAAGGAGTTATTTCTAGCACCTGTCTGTTAACACGTGAAAGTTTAACCTCCCCTAGGATGTCCATCAAGATGTTCGGAAGGCTTGTTAGTTTTTCTATTATACTTCCACAACCACAGTTTTGTTTTTGATCACTCCTTCTTGTGTTGAAATCTGGTATCCCCTGAGTTGTTAGGAGCGCGGAAAGGGAATCCAATTTTGCATTTATACCTGAAATGTGCCCAGCCACTAATGTAATAAGATCAATCTGGACTTCCATTTTGTTAGATTGGTAATTCAGCACCCTTATTGCTTGCTCTAGGGTGCTTAGCAAGGATTGGGTCCATGATGTTGAAGGCTCATGTTTTTCAATTTTACTCAGGTCCTTTAGTTCTAAGTCCGACGTGCTCCCTGATGACATTGTAATTGGCAGTGACTGGCTCAGGAGTTGCTGATTAACCTGCGTGGTAATGCGATCGTTTGTGCCTGCTTTTTGTAGGTCTCTACTTGGGTCGAGGCCTCGAGGGGTTGAAACCAATTTGCCCGGACTCAGATGCTGATCGCCAAGGCAGTGTTTTACTCGTGCTTCTCTCTCTTGAGTGTCGATGTATTTTGTGATTCTTTCGGAGAGTTCCTCAAATCGGGAGTCGTTTGATAAGAAAAGGAGATTTAACCATGAGTCCGCTTCTGGCCCTAAAAGGATGGATTGATTTTTGTGGCCTGAGTTTCCCTCATGGATGCCCCTATTTCCTCTAATGTGGTCACCAACGTCAACCTTGTCATCAATTGTCACAGCTGTTACCTCACTTTTTCTTAGTGTCGGCCTTGGGGCCTTTACGAGGTAATTGTCTGCAGTGACCCTTACAGCGCTTCCTCCATTAATTTCATTTGAGGCTGCTGAGGTGTTAGAACAATGCACTTGTGCGGTGACCGACGCATGTTTGCCTTGAAAGGAACGCATAGGAGTGGTTGGAGACTCTGGTTTGATATTTGGCACGTTTGATGGTTCAAGAGGACTTGGAAGCTTAGAAGCCTCCACGGTTGGAGCATAAATCGGTGCCATTGGGTCTTTTAGGTAAAAAAAATTTAAGAGTCCGGGTTTCCGTTTGGGGTCAGGTCTTGGCTCGGGGGTTGGTACCGATACCAACTTTTCTCTAGTTTTTGGTTCGAGCCCCGATTCCGATGATCTTTTTGCTTTCATAGTTAACTTTCTGGATTTTTGGGGGGGTTTTTTACTTTCCGCAGGTTGGCGTGTTTTCCCCGATCTCATTTCACCTTTCTGGGGACCCACACTCCTTTAGGCCCTGGCTAAAAATCAGACCGTGTTATTTGATGGCGAATCTTGGCAGGGTCGGACGTGTTTTATACCGCCACTCTACAGTCCGCAGTCCGTAGTCCGTAATCTGTACTTTCCGGTGCTTTCGCAGTGACTGGCTCCCTCAGTCACGGACAGGAACAACAGAGGGCGCTGTTGTCTGCCTTTGCTTTACTGCTTCCTTACTTCCTTACTACACCGTCAAGCTGTTAGACCAGACACGCGCCGTGTTAATTTATTTATTTATTTTATTTCCGCTATGCTGGCTCAGCTCAAGCCCGGGTGCAGGTAAGGGTACGGGTACGGGTATTGAGCTCACAATTAGTGCTTCATCATTCTCTGCTTTCTAGGCTGCTCCGATGTCAACAATTCACAGCCTCTGCTCAGGCACGCTCACACCGTTTAGGCTCACCAGCTCACCGGCTCAGCCCAGCTCAACCTGGCACCCAGTGCAGGGCAGGACAGGGCAGAGCAGGGAGCAAGCAGGCAAGAGAGTCACCAGAGCCGGGAGCCACGGCCGGACCGGCGCTAGGACCGCAAGTACTGCTTGATCTGGCGGGTCCGCCGAAGCAGGGAGCAATGAGCAACACGCAAGGAGCGTACGGGAAGCGGGGAGCAGGAGGGCAGAAATTAGATGACTGCCGCTCCACTCCAACTCGCTCAACCCGGCTGAACTTGTCTCCACTCACCGCTCGCGCCTCTCGCCTCTCGCATCGCCTCTCGCCGGATCAAACCTGGATCAACCCGCCGATGATTCTGCAATTCTACGACGACTCTGCTCCGTTCCTCTCCGATGGCGGGAAACAGTGAGTCAGTGAAACAGCTTTGAAATATAGCACAACTATCACCCAGAGGTTGCCCACATATAACCCAATGCCAGAAGTGTGCAAAACACTTTTTATTTTTTGTTATTGCAGTTTTATATAGTGCCGACTTGTCAGGTATTGGAGTGCTTTACATGAGCATTGGTTACATCACACAAGAACAAATTCATTTTGGTTGTAGACATAGTGAGATTAAGTGATTTGACCAGAATCAAAGAATGTCGAGCTGAAGCAGAAACTCCAACCTGGTTCCCCACTTGCAAAGTCTGCAGCTCTGCAAGTAACACCACATTCTCTCCCCTAAGTGCAACATTTAATCAAGTGGTCAACTGGATAAAAAAAATAAAGATAACAAATAATTTAAAAGTGCTTTGTCGCTATTTGAAAACTCAGAAAATATGTCCACATTTTAGTTTCTAAGAGCACTAACCATAATTTTGATGCAAATAAGACCCTCTCATATATGTAATTTCTAAAGGAAATGCTCTAGGTATTACAGTTTTGATTACATAAAGATGACGTCAGGCGTTCCACACTTGTGTAATAAATATAGAATGATAGCAATCTAGTTGTTCATTAGGATACTGTTAAGAGGCAGAGGCCAGGGGCACGGACTCTGAAAGTTGAAGGCAGGTAGGAGGGCGCAGATGCAAAAATGTGACCACACAGGGCAGGCAGAAAGGGCAGTGGCAGCACAACAGATTATACAGGGCAGTGGAAAGGGAGGCAGGGCCAACAAACCAACAATACAGGACTGGCAAGAGAGGCTGTGGCAATATAATAGACCATTGTGGGCAAAAGGAAGAGGCAGTGGTAGTACAACCATACATGCCAACAGAACCGATTCAACCAGGAAACGTCCAATGTTTTTAAGCCCAAATGGGCTATATTTGATCTGTCTCCTGTCTACAATCTTCTCTTTTTCAATGTAAGTCAAAGGGGAAAATCAATACCCCAGTTTTTTTTTTAAAATCTCCCTCTTACCAAGTTCAAAATGTTAGCAAGTATGGTACATTGGATCATGGAAGGCAGGAGGAATTAGGGTAGGGACATGGACTCGGATAACAGAGGACAGGAGGGACATGGAGAGGTGCACCGAACTGACCCTACAGGGCAGGCATCAGGGTTTGCAGCAGCACAATACACCACACAGAGCATGCGGGACGGGAGTGCAACATAACAATCCATAGAAAAGAATAGGGGGGGACAGGACCATGCACATGGACAACAGAGAACAGAGGGCAAAGAGGCAATGGTAGCTAGCTGACCATAATGGATAGACAGGAGAGAAAGCTGCAGCATAACAGACCATAAAGGGCAGGAGGGACGGAGGGACAGATCAGGGGCATTTCAATGGAACAGACAAGCCAGGAGGGAGGGAATAGGGGTCTGCACATGGAAACAGAGGGCTGGGGGCAGGAGCAGCAAGATGACCATGGAGGTCAGGCAGGATGGGCACTAGAAGCAAGGCACACCATGGAGAGCAACAGTGAGACTATGATGGCATACACACATGGAGGGAATGTGGGAGGGGGTCAGGGACAGCTAGCTGAGCACACAGGGAAGGTGGGATGGGCCGTGGCAGCACAGAAGACCATGCATGGCAAGCGGGAGGGTTAGTGGCAGCACAATGGCTATGATGGGCAAGAAGGAGGGTGCAGGGGCATGCACAAAGGACCGTGGAGGATAGAAGGGAGGGTCAGGACCTGGGGACAGACAAGAGAGTTCAGGGGAAGGGGCCTCACAACAGACCACGCCGGGCAGGCAGGGGGAGCAGTTACAGCACAACAGACCAGGGAGGGCAGAAGGGTGTGGCAGTAAAATTACAATGGAGGTCATGAGGAAGGGGATAGGGGCATGGAATGTGGACAGGCAGGGTGGAGGTGGCAGGGACAGGTTACAGTCATCTGACAATGCTAGGCAGGTGGTAGGGGAGTGGCAGCTCAACAGAACACTCAGAGTAGATAGGAGTGACAGGTCCATGGAACATGGTGGGCAAAAAGATGGAGCAGGGGCATGCACAAAGACATCGGAGGGCAGGGTGAAGGAGAATAGGGGCAGCAAGCTAAGCACAGATGCTAAGCAGGAGGTCAATTATGGGGCATAGAATTGGGCAATGGAGGGCAGGAGGAGTGGACTGGTACATCATAATAAATGGATGGCAGTGGCAGCACATCAGACCATGCATGGCAGGAGGGAGGAGGCTAGTCCATGGATTTAGACAACAGAGGATATGGAGAAGGTGGATGGGGCAGCAAGCTAACTGTTCAGAGAAGGCGGGAAGGCCAGTGGCAGAACAACGGCCACACAGGGCTGTAATAAGGGAGCAGGAACATGGACTTGGACAATGGATGGCTAGGAGGAGGGAAGCCAGGAGCAGCAAGCTTGGATGGGGACAACACAATGCCAGGCCCTGCTTTCAACCCCCCACCATCCATTCTGATATGCATCTTACTAAAAAAAACTAGAAATGTGCTGAAAAAAACAAAGATTACAGGGATGGTATAGTTAGACTCAGATTTCACTCATACACAACCAGTGAAATTCAGCAGTTATAGTTACCTGAGCTTACTATAACATACGCCCCGCATTGTACAGCTAATGACCTCAGACATTACATCATTCATGACATGGTCAGTTACATCACTCATGACATCACTCATGACATCTCAAATGAGCTGTGAATGGAATGGAACTATAAATGCTAAATGTTGGAGGGAGGACCACCGGGGAGTCGGAGGGACTACTCCGGGCACCTTCCTACCGCCAAGTTATAGCCGAGCGCCGCTGAGAAGCCTCCTAGGAGAGGTCCTTCTCCTATAATCGTACTAGGCCCAGTAACACCACCACACAGACTCCGTATCAGTTGCTTATCTTGGTTCTTTATATAAAAAAAGGAGCACGTTCAATATGTACAGTGGGATCGAGAGATCCAGTAAGAGTCTCAATGTCTTGGAAGGAATAGGGTAGCGGGACAGTCTTAGTACCAACCAGGTACGGGAGGGCTCTGCACCAGACCTTGGATGCTGGTCTCAGAGCGGCTCGGACGTGGAGAGCCGCGACGGCGTCAGCAGGGCTCGGGTGGTCGTTCCGCTTGGGTCGAGCCGCGACACAGTCAGCAGGGCTCCGGTGGTAGGTCCGCTTTGATCGAGCCGCGACGAGGTCAGCTGGGCTCTGATGGTCTGTTGCAACAAGGTCGGGCCGCGACGGCGTCAGCAGGGCCCCAAAGGTTCGTGAGAATCTTGTAAGCACGAAGGAGCCACGACGTCGTCAGCAGGGCTCAGCAGGTAGTTTCAGGAAGAGTCTTTCTCCGTAGGGTCAGCCGCGATCCGATCAGCAGGGCTCTTGACTCCAGGATACAACTGACATCTTGTTGTCGGGTCGCCCCAGATATAGGTCTTGAGCCCTTTGATGTCCGGACCCTTGCGCCCAGGAGGGCGGAGAGGCCGGGTAGGGCGCGGCCAGACGCCCAGCAGGAGAGGCGCCAGGCCCCAGAGAACTGTGGGGCGGTCGCACCTAGGTGTGGAAGGACGGTTGGGGGTCCCATCGATACTGCCCTCTGCCGGGAGTGGGAAGGGCTCACGTGGTATCCCCCGGGCCAGGGGTGGGCGCCTCGATGTCGGGCCTCGCTGGGACCGAGGCCGGGTAGAGCAGGGTCACGGAGGTGGTCACGTGGGGTGACGTGTAATCCAAGATGGAGGAGCCCCGAGGTGCATGGGACCTCGTGCAGCTGAGCGAGGGGGAACAGGACCACGCCACGAGGCCGGCTCTAACACGCGTCCCTCCCAGCTGAAGGCAGGGAGAGTCACCCATCTCCTTGGGGGTTCTCCTCGCCGAGGCGGAAGAATCGGGACAGGCCGTCAGCGTTGGCGTGGTCGTTGCCGGGCCGGTGTTCCACGGTGAAGTCCATCCCTTGCAACGAGATGGACCATCGCATCAGCTTGGGGTTCTCGCCCCGCATTTGCATGAGCCACCGCAAGGGCCGGTGGTCAGTCTGGACCCTGAAGTGGGTGCCGAACAGGTAGGGCCGGAGTTTCTTGAGAGCCCATACCACAGCGAAGGCCTCCCGCTCGATGGTGCTCCACCTCTGTTCTCGTGGCAGCAGTCGGCGGCTGATAAAGGCCACAGGTCGGTCGAGGCCCTCGGCGTCCATCTGGGAGAGGACCGCCGTACTCGGATGCGTCGGTCTGCACCACAAATTCCTTGCTGTAGTCAGGGGCCTGTAGCACAGGGGCAGCACACATGGCCGCCTTGAGGGCTTCAAAAGCGGTCTGGCAGCGGGGCGTCCAGTGCACCACCTTGGGCTGTTTCTTGGAGGTGAGCTCCGTAAGGGGGCCCACAATGCTGCCATAATCCTTAATGAATCGCAGGTAGTAGCCTGTGAGGCCTAAGAAGGCCCGGACAGCGGTTTGGGTTGCGGGGGGCTCCCACGCCTGGATGGCATCGACCTTCAACTGGAGGGGCGCTACCTGGCCACTCCCCACCTGGTGGCCCAGATAGGTCACAGATCCCTGACCGATCTGGCATTTGCTGGCCTTAATTGTGAGCCCGGCCCTTTGGAGAGCGGCCAGGACTTTGCCGAGGTGTCCCAAGTGTGCGGCCCAATGGTCGCTGAAGACTGCAATGTCGTCGAGGTAGGCCGCGCTGAAGGTTTCTAGCCCGGCCAGGACCTTGTTTACCAGCCTCTGAAAGGTCGCTGGGGCGTTCTTCATACCGAAGGGCATCACCCGAAAGTGGTAGTGCCCATCGGGGGTGGAAAAGGCGGATCGTTCCTGGGCGCCGGGAGTGAGCTTGATCTGCCAGTACCCAGCGGTGAGATCAAAGGTGCTTAGGTAGCGGGCGGCCCCTAAGCGATCGATCAGCTCGTCTGCCCGGGGCAGGGGGTGGGCGTCGGTCTTGGTGACTGCGTTCAGGCCCCGGTAGTCTACACAAAATCGGAGTTCCGGAGAAGTACCGGGGGCGGCGGCCTTCGGCACCAAGACCACCGGGCTGACCCACGGGCTGTCGGAGGGCTCAATGACTCCGAGGGCGAGCATCTTGGCGACCTCGGTCTGTATGCAGGCCCGGACTCGGTCAGGTACTCTGTATGCGCGATGTCGCACAGGGGGGCTGTCCCCGGTATCCACGTCGTGTACGCACCAGGGGGTCACCCCGGGCGTGAGAGAGAAGAGGGCAGCAAAGGGTTGCAGCAGCCTCCGGCAGTCACGGCGCTGTTCTGGGGTCAGTGTGTCGGAGAGGTGGACTCCCTCTAAGGAACCGTCTTGGCCCGAGGACCCCAGGAGGTCGGGCAGGGGCTCGGAGTCGCTTTCGCCCCCATCATCAGTAGCCAGCAGCAGGCTTAGTTCAGTTCAGGCAAAGTGGGGCTTGAGCCGGTTGGCGTGCAGGACCCGGAGGGGGTTCCTCGGGGACTCCATGTCGACTAGGTAGGTGACGGGGCTCTTCCTCTCAACCACCTTGAAGGGCCCGGTCCACTTGTCCTGCAGGGCGCAGGGGTCCACGGGTGACATGACCCAGATTTGCTGGCCTGGCTCGAACTCGATGGTCGAGGCGTTTGCGTCATACCAGCGCTTCATGTCTTCTTGGCTGGCTTCGAGGTTGGCTTCTGCCAGGGCCCGGAACTTCCGAGTCTGGTTCCGCAGGGTCAGGAGGTACCGGTAGACGTCGGGGGGGGGGCATCTGGGACGTTCGCCTCCCAGCCCTCCTTGACCAGGCTGAGGGGCCCTCGGACGGGGTGCCCATACAATAGTTCGAAGGGGCTGAAGCCCAGGGATTTCTGCAGTACCTCTCGATAGGCGAACAGGAGGCAGGGCAGCAGGACATCCCACCTCCTCCGCAGGGGCTCTTCCAGACCCTGGATCATCCCTTTTAGGGTCCTGTTGAACCGCTCGACCAGTCCGTTCCCCTGGGGGTGGTAAGGGGTAGTGAATCTGTAGGTGACCCCACATTGTTGCCAGAGGGATTTCATGTACTTTGAAATAAAGTTTGTACCCCTGTCGCTCACCACTTCTCGGGGGAACCCCACCCTGGAGAAGATGCCCATCAGGGCCCGGCCCACCACTGGAGCTGTCACAGTGCGGAGTGGGATGGCCTCCGGGTATCGGGTGGCGTGGTCGACCAGTACCAGGATGAAGCGGTGTCCTAGGGCGGTTCGGGGGTCGAGGGGCCCCACGATGTCGATCCCCACTCGTTCGAACGGGGTGTGGACGGCTGGAAATGGTTGGAGGGGGGCTTTAACTCGACCCCCAGTTTTCCCGCTAGCCTGGCAGGTCTGGCAGGACCGGCAGTGGTGGTCCACGTCTCTCCGCATTCGGGGCCAATAGAAATGGGTCACTAGACGGCTGTAAGTCTTGTCCCGCCCGAGGTGTCCGGCGAGAGGCACGTCATGCGCCAGGTTCAGGAGGAACTCCCGGAACCGGAGGGGAACCACCAACACCCGGCCGGCTCCCAGCTCGGCGACTTTCTGCTCGCTGTATAGTAAGTCATTGTCCCAATAGACCCAGTGGGTTCCTGTGGGGTCCCCCGAGGCCTGGGCGGCCGCTTGCTGTCGGGCCCCCTCGAGGGACGGGCAGGCCTTCTGTTCCTGCTGGAACTGTTCGCGGGTGGCGCCCCCATCATGGCGCCACTGAGCCAGCTCGGGGATCTCGCTGAGGGAGGCGGCCACGTCGGGAGACAGTTCGCACGGCCCGGCCTCATCGTCGGGTTCCTCCGTGCCGGAGGAGGGTGATAGTTCTGGGCCCGTAGGCTGGTCGGTGGCCGCGGCAGAGGCGGGTTGGGCGGTCATGGACCGGGTGGTGGCGCAGGCCCACTCAGGCAGCCCTAGCATCCCCAGATGCTCTCGGCGCTCCACCTGGGCCCAGGGGGAGCTCTCTAGGTCATTCCCCAGGAGGCAGTCCACGGGGGCGTCGTCGCGGACAGTCACTTTTAGGGTGCCGGACACTCCTCCCCACTCGAAGGGGATCCTGGCCATCCGGCACATGCTTTCGGTGTTGTCCGCGGTCCGGACCGGGCATAGGACATGTGGCAGGATTTGTTCGGGGGTCACTAGGTGGCAGCGGACAGCGGTCACGCTAGCCCCAGTGTCCCGGAGGGCTTCAGCCCGTCGTCCGTTGATGGTGACCCACTGCTGGTACTTCTGGGTGTTGCTTGGGATGGCCGCTCGGGGCACCATTTCTCGGGAGCCCAGGCAGACGAGCGACATGGCAGCTGGTTCCCACTCGGGGGACCCATCCTCGCGGTTTTCCTCCTCTTCTTCTCCTTCCCCCAGGGCAGCGGCGGCTATTTGTCGGGGAGGGGGCCCAGCGGTCCCTTTTCGTCGGTTCACGGGGCAGGCCGGGTCGCTCGCATAGTGGCCGGTCTGCTGGCAGCCGAAGCAGGTCACTGGTGGTCGGGGTCCCGGTCGGGCGATGGGGGTCCCCCTTCGGCCCAGGGTCGGGGACGTGTGGTTGGCGGCTTGGCCTCGTGGCGGGCTTCTGGGCGGTCCGGCCGGGAAGTCTCGGCTGCGGTGGGACCCCCCTCCTCTGCCCCGCTGGCGAGGGGGTCCCGTGGTACTCCGTTGGTAGTCCCCCACGGGGTTCCGGGGGACCCTTGTGTTGACCCATCGGTCTGCTTCGGCGGCGAGCTTCCGGGGCTCGGTCAACTTACTGTCCAGGAGGTGTTGCCTTAGTTCTACAAAGCAGTTGTTGGCGAGGTGCTCCCAGACAATGAGGTCGAACAGTTCATTGTACGAGGTGACCTTGCTCCCTTTTATCCACCCTTCGAAAGCCCGGCTGAAGAAGTCCACGTACTCGACCCAGGTGGTACCGGGGAGCTTCTTGCAGTCCCGGAAGCGCTGCCGGTACATCTCGGCTGATAGTCCGTAGCGGGTGAGTAGGGCTTCCTTCATGTGATCGTAGGAGGTCATCACTGCGTCGGGGAGTTGCAGCAGGGTATCACGGCCCTCGCTGAGGAACCTCCCCCATAGGCCGGCACCCCAATCCTTCTGGGGTACCCGATGGGAGGTCATGGCTACCTCGTAGGCTCGGAACCACTGCTGGATGTCGTCGTTCTTGTAGTACTCTTTGACGACATCCTTGGGGATATGAACCTTTGGCTCGGTCAGTGGTAGGGCGTCCCGGGCCCCGGGGGTGCTGTTCTCCCCCGTTTTGGATTTCAGTTCGAGTTCTTTGAGGCTCCTCTCGTGCGCGAGGGTTAGCCGTCTCTCTTCGAGCTCCCGATGCCATTTCTTTTCCTCGATTTCCTCTTGCAGTCGTAGTTGCTCCAGGGCTATTTTCTTCTCCGCTAGCTGGAGCTCACCGTCCAGCCGGAGTCGTGCGAGGTCCATTTTGTGTGCCCGGACCCTCTCCCGTTCTCGTATTTCTTCGTGGGATAGGCGGGCTTCGGGGATGCCTTGCCCCCCATCTGTCGGGGTTGTGGTCGGCAGGTTTTCGTCCCGGGCCGAGGTCCCTTCGGTGCGGGGTGGAGTGGCCTCGGCTTCGGCCCAGGCTTTCAGGGCTTTCTGCATTTCTTCCTTGGTGCCCAATCCTGTGGTTGGGATCCCTTTGTCTTTGCAGAATTGTTTTAGTTCTTTGTGGGTGTATTCTTCCAGCTTTTCCAGCTGGAAGGTTGCGGCCATGGTTGCTTCTTGGCCGTCCATGGTTCCCTTTTTCTTTTTCCGTCTGGTTAGGTAGTGGGTGCGTTACTTGCTTTGTACGATTGCGTCTGGCTCGGATCCCGTCGCTGGCCACCAAATGTTGGAGGGAGGACCACCGGGGAGTCGGAGGGACTACTCCGGGCACCTTCCTACCGCCAAGTTATAGCCGAGCGCCGCTGAGAAGCTTCCTAGGAGAGGTCCTTCTCCTATAATCGTACTAGGCCCAGTAACACCACCACACAGGACTCTGTATCAGTTGCTTATCTTGGTTCTTTATATAAAAAAAGGATCACGTTCAATATGTACAGTGGGATCGAGAGATCCAGTAAGAGTCTCAATGTCTTGGAAGGAATAGGGTAGCGGGACAGTCTTAGTACCAACCAGGTACGGGAGGGCTCTGCACCAGACCTTAGATGCTGGTCTCAGAGCGGCTCGGACATGGAGAGCCGCGACGGCGTCAGCAGGGCTCAGGTGGTCGTTCCGCTTGGGTCAAGCCGCGACACAGTCAACAGGGCTCCAGTGGTAGGTCCGCTTCGATCGAGCCGCGACGAGGTCAGCTGGGCTCTGATGGTCTGTTGCAACAAGGTCGGGCCGCGACGGCATCAGCAGGGCCCAAAGGTTCATGAGAATCTTGTAAGCACGAAGGAGCCGCGACGTCGTCAGCAGGGCTCAGCAGGTAGTTTCAGGAAGAGTCTTTCTCCGTAGGGTCAGCCGCGATCCGATCAGCAGGGCTCTTGACTCCAGGATACAACTGACATCTTGTTGTCGGGTCGCCCCAGATATAGGTCTTGAGCCCTTTGATGTCCGGACCCTTGCGCCCAGGAGGGCGGAGAGGCCGGGTAGGGCGCGGCCAGACGCCCAGCAGGAGAGGCGCCAGGCCCCAGAGAGCTGTGGGGCGGTCGCACCTAGGTGTGGAAGGACGGTTGGGGGTCCCATCGATACTGCCCTCCGCCGGGAGTGGGAAGGGCTCACGTGGTATCCCCCGGGCCAGGGGTGGGCGCCTCGATGTCGGGCCTCGCTGGGACCGAGGCCGGGTAGAGCAGGGTCACGGAGGTGGTCACGTGGGGTGACGTGTAATCCAAGATGGAGGAGCCCCGAGGTGCATGGGACCTCGTGCAGCTGAGCGAGGGGGAACAGGACCACGCCACGAGGCCGGCTCCAACACTAAAACTTTATTTAGGGATAGTGTGTGTATATTAACACCCCTTTTTTTTCCTTTTCTTTTGTGTAACAACCATTATAATACGCAATGTGCCCAGATTAATATAGCCGATAGCCTTTCACTTTAAAGTAATATGTAGTCCATTGCTTATGTTAATGTTTGCAATTCTAAGTATGTTTATTATGAATAAGTCACGTTGACGAACATACAGGTATGGCGGTCACGGGGCAAGATATGCTGAAATGACATTGTGTGCATATTAACATTTGTTTTCTTTTCTTTATTGTATCAATTCCTGAATTTTCACATCGTGACCAGGCCAATATGGCCGCCAGCTTTTTGGATTAAAGTAATGCACTCCTGATGACGTCACATATTACATCACTCATGACATGGTCAGTGACATCACTGATGACATCACTGATGACATCTCAAATGACATCACTGATAACATCATCGACATGATCATCTGATGCACCTCCTCACACTCTAAAATACAGACTACCATTCTCGAAACCATAGACACACCAATACTAGAACAGCTACAATATTCTGTGCACTATGCATGCAGACCTCTAATCAGCTACATAGCTTTGATACAGTCTTTTAAATACTCAGTTAGTACCTATGCAGTCTAGGAATCCATCTATCTGTCCCATGCACTTCTCCATTCACCCATCCAGCACTATCTACGTATCCTATCACTCCACCAATACCTAAGCACTTATAAATTCAGCACGCACTTTCTTTGCAACACTGAAATGACTCCAGTTATTAGTCGTATACTTAAGGAATGACCTAGCCACTAACACAAGTGCAGGTACAATATTTTGTACACTATGCATGCACACCTCTAACCAGCTACAAACTATTGATACGCTCTTCTAAATACCCAGTTAGTACCTATGCAGTGTAGGAATCCTCCTGTCTGTCCCATGCATTTCTCCAATCACCCATCCAGCACTATCTACTTATCCTATTACTCCACCAATACCTAAGCACTTATATATTCACTATACACTCTGTTTGTAATACTCTAATTATTCTAGTTACTAGTCATGAACTTATGGAATGGCCTAGCTACTAACACAAGTACATCTATAATATTTTGTTCACTATCCAAGCAGACCTCTAACTAGCTACATACTATGGATACACTCTTCTAAATTCCCAGTCAGTACTCATGCAGTGTAGGAGTTGTCCAGTCTGTCCCATGCACTTCGTTAATCACTTTTCTACCACTATCTACTTATCCTATCACTCCACCAATACGTAAGCACTTATAAATTCAGTGTTCACTCTGTTAGCAGTACTGTCATCATTCCAGTTACTAGTGGTATTCTTATAAAATGACCTAGGCACCAACACAAGTACACAAAAAATATTCTATGCATTATCTCAAGAAATCTCTAAGCAGATACTTAATATTGGTCCACTCCATTAAATACTGAAGTAGTACCCATGCAGCGTAGGATACCTTCTGTCAGTATCATGCAATTCTTCAATAAACCCATCCAGCACTATGTTCTTATTGTATCAGTCTGCCAATACCTAAGCACTTATGGGGCAGATTTACAAGCACCCTGCGCCACCAGTACGTCACTTTTTGTAACGTAGTGATGGCGCCAGGCACTCCTTCATATTTACAAGGAGAGGAAAAGCCACCCTACGTGGTTTTTCCTCTCCTTTTAAATACGACCCCTTTATACACAGAACTTTGCGTTGAAGGGGTGTCCCATAGGTGTTGCTGGGGGTGTTCCCATGCAACACCCATAGGACAAGACACATCTCCAGATTTATGAGAAATCGTAAATCTGGAGATGTGTGTGAATGCTGCACATCCTAGAGTTGGTGTAGCTAGGCGCAACGAGGAGAATTGTTTTCATTTCACCTTATTTTTTCCTCTTTCAATGCATGCTGCATTCCGCAGCATACATTAAAAGAGGAAAATGCCTTTACTGATTGTTTTTTTGCAGGAAGGTGTCCCTTCCTGCACAAAAACAATCTCCACACGACACAGACAACCTTGCACCATGGTGCAGGGGTGTCTGTGTCAGTTTGTGCAGCAGTACAGAGGGAAGCACAGAGTTGCAACATATTCATGTACATATGTCAAATCCCTGTGTTTCGGAAGTGCCACAGTGCAGTTCAGCTAAAGAGCTTGCAGTGTCACGCTGCAGAACTTCCTCATAAATCTTCACCTATAAATTCACCATAACCTACTAATGCATTCTTTCAGTCAATCATGCTGTATACATATATTCAACCAAACTTTCACCAATTACCTTGCAATTATAGTTATTTATTTAACCAGATAAGGTAGTTCTGATAAGAACTTTTTTTTCTTCTTCTTTCTTTTGTATTTTTTAAAAAAAAAAATAACAATTTTGTATTTTTTTGGGTGTTTTTTCAAAAAATGAACAAAAAAAAGAATGAATAAAACTAGAAACATTTGGAATTACTTATCATTCCAAAAACAAAAAAAACAAAAAATTAACAATGATGGTTGCGTTGCGCAGCACAAACTGCATCCACCGACTGATCATTGAAGCATATAAGTTTCTTACACTTCACGCAGTGCTGCTCGAGAAAGGCGAATTCTGGCCTAATGTCCATTGAAGGTGTTCCTGAGGACGCTCCAGATGTACTTGCCACAACAGGTGAGGGGTTCAAAGCAGCTCGCCTCATTTCCTCCCGAGCAAGATTGAGAGGATGTGTGGTCCGGAGATGCTTGTACATAGAAGCAGTGCCACAAGAGTATTTTTTTTCACAACCTCTTGACAGGACTCAGTCACAAATTTTGCACGTCACCTTTCTCGCAATTACTTTCTTCTCTCCTGGTGGAAAAGTGAAGAATTTCCACACGACAGATTCCTCTATGGACTTGGTGCCTCCTGCAAGAATTCTTCAGAAGAAGATACTTCCTCCCGCTGCAGCTGCTGTCCAGATGAATGAATGAATTAATGAAATTATATTTATATAGCGCTTAGCTACCCTGATGCCTCCTAGCGCTTGATGCCATTTTGTTTGATATTTTTTGAAAAACACCCAAAAAACCAAGCAAAAAGGGTTCTTGTAGGAAAAGAGATGTCTCTCTAAAGATGCTCCAACAAGAATGATTAAAATGGGTGGGGTCCTTCAATAGTTACAGTGGGAAATGTTATGAACCAATGAAAGCTTTAAGTTTTAGGTCACATGGTATCAGCGCACTCTGCGCTCACGAAGCACGCACCCGACGCGACTTCGCGAAAATATATTTAAAAATAATATAAGTTATTTATAAGTACAAATATATTACTTTTATGAATATCTTCGATAATCTCGTGCCCTAATATGTATATTAAACACACATACATATCATTTTAGAACATTAAAAAAATGTGTGGGAGTCGTGCACCCAGCGCGCCCCAGCACGTATATGACGTAACGCGGGACCCGCCACCGCGCAAGCATCGCGTACCGTAATGTGCATGTGTCGCAAATGTACGGGAGCAGGAGTCACGGACTGGTTGCATACCAATTGCGCACATCGCGTAATATTAAATGTATATGATGTAACTGAAAAACATGCAGCCGTCGCATACCGTACGCGGATCCTTCATGACGTTTCTAAAATGGCATTAGAATCCGCGCACCCACCGTGATGTGTACGCTTTGGGTGCGCGGCTCCGAAAAAATATTGGATTTTTATTTTTTTAAGAAAATAATATAAATATATTAAAATAAAAAATAAAACAAATTGTACAATATTTCAGTTTTTCTTCTTTGTAAATTTTTTTTGGCAATTTTCAGAAAATATATAATGTTATTTAATTAATAAAATATTTATAAATAAAAGGTTAAAAAACTGTAGAAAACTAGTACAAAAAAATAGGTATAATTACTATTAGACTTGAAAATTTGCATTTCAAAAACCTTTGAAATTCACTGAAAAAACCATAGGTTTCAGAGACGTTATAGTTAGAAATTAGCATTTAAAAAAGCTTTGAAATTCACTGAAAAAACCATAGGTTTCAGAGACGTAATAGTTAGAAATTAGCATTTAAAAAACCTTAGAAATTCACAGAAAAAAAACATAGGTTACAGGGGTGTTATAGTTATCTGGACATTTCACTCGTACAAAACCATAGAAATTTCTCCGTTATAGTTAGTTCTGCTAACTATAACTCGCGCGCCCGCAATGCACTGCTGATGATGTCACATATTACATAATTCATGAAATGGTCAGTGACATCACTGATGACATCACTGATGACATCTCAAATGACATGTCATGAGTGATGTAATATGTGACATCATCAGCAGTGCATTGCGAGCGCGCGAGTTATAGTTAGCTCAACTAACTATAACAGGCGAATTTCTCTGGTTTTATATGAGTCAAATGTCCAACAAACTATAACGTCTCTAAAACCTATGGTTTTTCAGTGAATTTCTAAGGTTTTTGAAATGCTAATTTCTAACTATAACGCACCTGAAACCTATGTTTTTTTCAGTGAAAATATATATATATATATACATTAAGTAATTACTTGTAAGTGATAGCATGTTCTGTTTAAAGCTTTTATGTAGAGCTTTCAAAAACACAAACTTGTGTGCCAAGATATCTTTCCCATGTATTATGTTGCATATGATGCTGTATTAAAAACCAGCTGACAAGTCCACTTAAACTGATTTGCATTGATTTACACCCTCTGCTGATATTTAGTTTCATTGCCACATACTTTTGAGTATTAGGATTCTTTTGAGAGCATGGGCAACTGGCGTGGAAACTGATTTGGAGCTAGAACATATTACCTTTCAACAACAACAAAAACCTTTAAAAATGCTTTTCCCTGGGTCCGATTTAGTTTGTAATTTGGAAAGAGGGCTCATTTGAACCTTTACAAACACGGAAGTGTCATGCAGGAAGCCATTTTCTAAACATGGCAGCACTCACACAGTTAGAAATCGGAAACCCCTAAGAGTTTTTCATGGCCACAGATTCACCAGGATGTCAGTGGTTACAAACATGAAGTTGCACACTGAACCCCCTGTTAGCAATCCAGTACCGAATCCACTGTCCCACCCAGCAATCCTCAAAAGCCTCAGAAAATAATTTAAGCAGCTCCTCGAGAGCCCTGTTTGCTTTCTGTTGTTGTCAATACCTTCATCGCCCCTGAGAGCCTGGTAGCAAGAGAGCACTATGTCAGATGTACTAAAGAGCAAGGGTGGGGTAATAGCCGCTACCAATGGCTATTCCGAAGGCCTTCATTATGATGGGGGGTATCACTCCTGGCTCTGCAGCTAGCTCGGTCTATCTGGACCTGGAATTACCGGGCCCAGAACACCAGGGGGCATATTTACATGGGAATGGGGGAGTATGGCGTTAAGCACTAAATGCTAACGCCACACTCTGCATTCTGAAAAAGCAGGGATGAGCTGTATTTACAAAGATACAGCACACCCCTGCATTTTCCCTATTGATGGTGTGAAATAAAATGCCTAGCGTCGATGCAGGTACCCTTCTACCATAGTGCAAGGGTGTCTGCGTTGAGGGAATAATTGTTTATGTGCAGGAAGGTGTCCCTTCCTGCACATAAACAATCAATAATGGCTATTTGAAACTTACACACATGGAAGTTGGAAACTGTCCTTTTTTTAATGAGTGTTTATGTACAGGAAGGAACACCTTCCTGCACATAAACAAGTATTCATGGTGTTTTGCTGTACACATAGAAACAGCAAAAACGAGGACAACTAATTTCTCCTTGTTTAGCCATGTGAAGACCAGGTTTTCCCTGGTCTTGATTTTGGCTCTGCCTTCTCTTTATGCCACCCTTGTAAATAGGAGGTAGCGTCAAAATGAATGGGTGTTGTGGTGGAATGCCCACCGCAACACCCATTGCTCAACCCTTTCCCGCTAAGTATAGTTTGAAAGGGTGCCTTATTTACAATGCGGCGTTGAGTAATTAAGGCGAGGCCCCTATCGCCACAGGAACTTCATTAAAAGTGACGTTCCTGTGGCGATGGGGGCTTGTAAATATGCCCCCCCCCGATTGGGAACATTGTGCAGTGCTTTGGGCGCAGTGAGCAACATCTGCACCTGATCCCATCTCATCTTCCTGCACAACTGCAGAACTACCAAAGGCTTCCTCCAGTTCACCCCTCACCCACTGTGTCCTCCCAAACTGCCACCCCGCAATCACCCGCCCAAACAAGTCTCATAATAGCTCCATATAATGATACCAATGTATATGTTTTCAAATGGATGCTCAGTTATGTAATACATCATTTTCTCAAAAACTAGGACAGTTGTCACACCTGCCGCTTTCCACAGGACATCTTCATTTAAAAGCGTCATGCTAAGACCGATTTTATACCCCTATGAAGTAAGTGCAGTGTTCCCAGTGATTTACACTTTTTGGCCAATAAATGCAACAAAGCTCGAGGTAAGAATATTTACGACATATTTTCCATTGTTTTATGCAGAGTAGTTACCACTAGCTTTTTGCTGGTGATAGACATGATGATCTCACAATGTTGGAATTATCAGTGCAATTCCAAAATGTGTTATTGCCACATGCAACTGCCTTTTGTAGTGCCCAGAACAAGACACTCAAATACCAAATGATAAGTAAACAGCATCAGAAAAAACTGCACAGCAGCGATCTATTCAACATTGTAAGTGCCCAAGCAATCAGTATCATACTACTCTATGACAATGTGACCAAATGCTTAAGTTGTTTTCATTATAGCAGAGCACTGCTTCGCATTACTTAGAACCAATGGGCGCACCATGGGTGGTGCATGGGTGTTCCCATGCAACCACCCAAGGTTTCTCATGCTAAGCCTTATTTACTAAAAAAAAAAAAAAAATAGACTAGGTTTAGCGTCCGAAATTATCACCCATTTCAGACACTATGAAAGAGAAATGCTGTTATTTCTCCTTTCTTTTCCGACTTTGCATGTGGGCTGCTCTGAACAGCACACATACAAAGTGGGAAAAGGTCTGAAGTTAGTCTAAGCATAGTATTTTCTACTGGAAGGGAATCTTTCCAGTACAAAACCTATGCTAGACTCACAGAGACACCCTTGTACTATGGTGCAAAGGTGTGTATGTGGAGCACAGCCGCAAATTTCTGCACCAGCATTTGGGAGAGGAGGAGAGTGCCATATTTCTGTATTTATAGCGCTCTCCTGCTCCCTTCTTCTCATGCAGCACAACATTTGCGGCTGCTACACTGCGCTGCATGAGAAACTGGTAAATCTGACCCTAAGAGCCTTATTCACATGGGAAATTTAGCCCCGAGTGTGGAGAATCCCCAAATGTAGAGCCTCCCCCATGAGTACGGAGGTTCTTTGTGAATCAGGTCCTAAGACCAAACACTGGAGAGGGTGGAACTCCAGACTGTCTTAGAGGGGAAAACGGAGGATGGTTCAAGACGCAACCCGTTATCAAATGGGGACTTCTGACCACTTCTCAATATCATGGCCCGCTATCCCCTTCTAGGAATGAAGTTTCTTCAGTACAATTAGTAGAGAACAGAGTCAAGTGAATTTGACATCCTGAGAGTCCATAAGTAGTGATTCAAGTTTTGTAAATCAACTCTGTACATTGTATTCCCCGGGGAGGGGGGGCACTGAGGATCCAGGACTACTGAGAGTGTTATAACTCTTTTCTCAGTCCCTAGGTAGTTACTTTTGCACTGGATATGGATATGATATAAGAGTGAGATGTGGTGTTCCTCACATAGCTTGTCATGTACATAGGGAAGAACTTCCTATCTTCAAAGCAACGTGGCATGTTTTGCTTCCACCAGAAGATTCATGGATGGTTATAAGTGCCCGCTTACAAACGTGATGTTGCATGAATCCCAAAGTTCATATTTTAATGTACTGAATATTACACTGTGCAACACAAACGGGCAGAATAGGGCCCATTTGGATTGGAAAAACTGGGATTACACAAACATATGTGCAGTTCAATGTTAAACATAGAGAAGTCAACACCTTCACTCCCCTCATGCGACAGAATATACATGTTGAGTCTGGCAGATGGATTCATGCCACACAAGGACTACTTAATGGAAAATGCTTTCTCTTTCTCCTCCTCTCCACCGTCAGTCATACTCCTGCCAGACTCGTACTCTACTGCTCCTACTCTCCTACAGAGAATAAAAAGAAGGAAGAAACCTTTTTTAGCTAAAATGGTTATCTTTTAGCCATATTTTCCACCAAAGTTGCTGGTGTGTGTGGGAGTTTTTAAAGACCCTGGCCAGCCATATCAACCGAAAGGGACAAAGAGGAGACATTGCTGACACTCATAGCTTTATAAACCATTTTGCCCTCTGGCCCCACCTGTGCAAAGAGGTCTACGCCCCCATTCAGAAGTATGGACTGTCCTGAGAGGGTACTGCCTGTGGAAGAAAGCAGGCCCAAAACAACTCTCCCAAGAAGGGATACAGAATCCACTCCATTCAAGAACAGTGACAACAGGCAGTCCTTAACTAGGTGCGGTGGCTGCCAAGGCAAGTGTCTGATCTGCCGTAGCAGCGCACTTTGACATATTGCTGGGACAGGCTGAACTGCACAAGATAAGCATATCTGGCACTTGGTAGGTAGGATAAGAAAGTTTTTCTGTTCAATATTCGCTTGAGAATCCAACTCATTTGAATCCTGAATTCTAAATGCTTTTTTCATTCCAAATGTCTTAAATCTGAAAATCTTTCACATATTCATCTAATCTAATCACCTTATACGCGTTATTTCTCTATAGGAGAACACATTTCTCTTATTCGCCTCTGCTGACGACACTCAGCTTTTGTTCACCTGGAAGAAACATGAGTCATCCACTGCTCATGTTAAAACTTGTCTTGTAGCTGTGTTCAATTGGCTTACGTCTGTTCTGCTCAAATGCAATGAATATGAAACCGAGATTTTATTCTTTGGCGAGTTTTTCCCTTTGTTTTGGCATACTTTTTGGCCAGATGAGTCCCCCAGACCCTCCCATCTGGGCCTCCAACTAAGAAATCTTGGGATTTGGTTTGCCGAAAAGCTTAGTTTCTGCAACCAAATCAGTAAATGGTCAGGTACCTGTTTCGGCATTTTGAAGCTTCTCAAAAAGTTTCTACCTCTCCTGCCCCTAGCAGCAAAAGAAAGTGTCACTCGAGCCCTTGTTACTTCCCGTATTGATTATGCAAACGCACTGTACGTCGGTTTGCCCGGCTACCTTCTGGACAGATTACAGGTGGTCTAGAATGCCGCAGGCCTATTGCTTCTTAATCTCCCCAAACGAGCTAGTGTCAGGCAGCATCTGCGTAATCTTCACTGGTTACCAGGGAAGGCATGGGTTACATTTAAGGCCCTGGTAACGGCCCATGCTGCTCTCTATGTCTATGGCCCTGTCTATATTAGGAAGAGTTTTCAGTTCTACGTCCCCAGAAGGCACTTGCTTCCTCTAACATGCTAACGCCAACCATCCCCAGATCCCTCCTGAAAAGGAAGGGTGGCAGTTCTCTGGCCTACCTGGCCGCTATGGCTTGGAACTCTCTCCCTTTTGACCTATGCAGCCTGCAGAACCCCATCCAATATAGGAAGAAACTTAAAACCCTCCTTTTCAACCGAGCAGTTCACCTGCTTCTGCTAATTTTTTCCTTTCTGTCTCTTGGGCTCGTGCTGGGACACTCTCATGAGTAGTTGTGCGCGTTATAAACTCTGCTAACATAACATATTCTGACACTTTGTTCGAGGCCGTTCCACATGGATCTCAGGTCCTTTTTAAACTGGACTCAAAGACAACAAATGGTTGTTCCAAAATTGTTAAAGTGAACTGACTGCAAATTAGTGGCTTATATACAAGCTCCTTGCGCCACTGGAACGTCACTTTTTATGTGATAAAAAGTGACGCACCCGCTTTTAAATAGGATCCCCCCCCCTTTGTTTGTCAAATTCCCATGACATAGTTTTGCCTGCGCACAATCCTGGTAAAATTGCATCACATTGCGCTTAATTAAATGAAATGCAAATCTATCAATTAGCACTATATTTTAGCTTGAAATCCATCCTTTCATCAGTTCTTGACTTGAGGACATATTTTATGCTAAAAACATAGCAGGAAACACACTATTGCTAGAAAGAACCACTGCTGACGTCTGGTTGTTTAAGTACTTCCTGTGCTGTAATTTTCCCCTAACTGTACAACTTGGAGGAATGGCTCAATTTCTGTAATAAAAAGTGCAACATAAGAATTCCTGAAATCATGTAAATTACGCTGCCATAATTTAAATTTTCTATAGTTGTTTTAAGCTGATATCAAATGTATTATGATATAAGTAGTTATGTTATTTCTCAAAACCCATATCATTTTCAGATGGGAAATTTGCAAACTTGCACAAGGGAACCACTGTAAATTAGGACTGACACATGCATGTGACACATGATGTTAAAATGCGTGTCATGATTTTGAGAACTCCATCCAGGAGAAAATAAATTACCTCAATGAGGGAAGTGAACATCTTCTTACTGTTCAGCTGCAGCATGTTTCCAACGAAGGGAAGGCCGACGGGTCCTGGAGGTAGCTTCCCAGGGCCTAGCTTTGCCCTGGTCCTTGCCCAGCTGAAGATCAGACAAACCACGCAGATGGCTAGCAGGAAGCTCGTGGCTCCGATTGGATCCATGTTGACCCTTTTTAATTCTAGGCTCCTCTCTGTGCCTTACTCCTTTGTAGCTAGGTGTCTTTATATAGTACCTCCAGAAGGAGGGACTCTGGCAAGTGGACATTGTATTGCTCAACTTCCCACTTTGATTTGTTCCTCATCAGCATGTCAAGCTGTAGAACTACCAGTTCTGCAACCGAGGACTTGTACACAAGACTTATCCCCCCTGACAACCACAGTATGACAGCTAGGCGGTAGTCGATCCCTTTCTACGGTTAATTAGACTTATACTTTAGAAACCTAATCTGTCTAATCCGAGAAAGGTGTGATGGTTTCTGGATTTAGCAGCCAAGACACATTGCTTATAATAAGTACTCCTGGGAGTTACCTGACATCTAACACTTAATAGCATCCTTAATTGCATCGGCGCAACTAATGCAGCCAGACTCATACAACAGTGCGTGGTGCACTGCTCATATGTGTTATCCAATCTTATATTATTAAGAGTTCCTTAGTTTATGGAATGCCTCGAAAAGAATCCGTGAAACGAACGGGTTAAACGCCTTTAAATGTGTAGATCCTAACATTGTAAATACCCTCATCAATTGTAGCTCTAAACCCTATTTCTACTTGCACATATAATGATAGATCGCCAGTGACAATATTACAATACTGTATTAATATAACACTACACAATTGTTAATGCGAGTGCACAAGCCGCATAGCTGCTCTTCATTTATAAGCCAATAAATAAATACAAATAAAAAAAACGACACAATTGTTAATGCAAGTGGACAAGCACACGTAGCTGTTCTTTTGTTACAAACCAATAAAGAATTTTTTTGAAAAATAAATATATATTCTCGTCAATTGTCCCTCTGGGATTTCAAGTTTGAAACGTATGGATTCTTCACTCTCAACTGCTTCAAATCCTAACTATAAACATTACATTTTTGATAAAGCCTTGAAGTTCTGAAATTGATTTTTTTTTCTCCACCTACGCACCTCACACAATTGGAACCCTCTACAACAGCCCTGTGGTCCAAAACATTTTCTACAACTTGTTTTTGTCTTCATTCCATCCAATGGGGTTTCATTAGAATGGATGTTTGCTATATATGTCCTTCCATCATGATGTGCAGTTTGTTTCGCCCGTTTATAGTCACATAGAAAATGACAGAAGAACAAGAAGTAGAAAAACACACTGGATTTAGCCCCACACATGGATTGATGCACATTGTTATTGTTTGCCTGACCCTTAGGGGCATATTTACGAGAAAATGTTGGAGAGTAGAGGTGTGCAAAATTTGGCAGCATGCCCTCCGACATTTTCAAAACACAGTGATGCGCCGTATTCGCAAGAATATGGCACGCAACTTTGTTTTCCCTTGTGCTGGTGCTACATTTAGCTGCCTTGCACCAACACAGCCATAGTGCAAGGGTGCCTGAGTTTCAGTGAATTATTGTTTATGTGCAGGAAGGTATCCCTTCCTGCACATAAACAATCACCATGATGATATGTTACTTGTATGTGTGCTGAAGAATACAGAAATAGCAAATCGTCATTATTTAATGATTGTTTATGTGCAGGAAAGACCACCGCCCTGCACATAAACAATCAATAATGGCATTTTGCTCTTTCTATGTGTGCTGCAGAATTGGAAGGCTTAAGTACACATCATATATTTTAGTAAAAGAACAATTTTGAGGTGTAAATATTTTTCATAAAATTATTCTGTGACTGTGTTATGGTGTCCATGATGTGAGATTGTAACAATTTTGATGAATCATTGTTAGACTTGGCATCTTTTGGCATGTTTCCCCTGAGTTTTTGCTTTCTGACCTCCCGGTTTTGACTCTGTTTTTTGCTGGTGTAGTGATTCTGCACACTTTTCTCACTGCTGTCCAGTGGTAAAGTTCAAGTGCTCCTGTTATAAAATGTGTTATGGATTGGTGTTTCCATGATTGGCCTATTTGATTTATGTGTCAGTCCCTAGTAAAGTGCACTGCGAGTGCCAGGGCCTATAAATCAATGCTGTTGGTGGGCTGCAGCATTGGATTGTGTCACCCACGCAAACAGCCTGTAGAGTGTAACTCTGGCCTGCCATTGCAGAGCCTGTGCGGATCCTGGGGCTGCCATGTCGACTTGACAAGTGCACACACTTGCCAGTCCCTAAACCTTCCCTTTTCTATATGTTAGTCACCCCTAAGGTAGGCCCAAGGTACCCCTGTGGGCAGGGTGCATTGTATGTGAAAGGTAGGACATGCCCTGGTGTGTGTAGCATGTCCTGATAGTGAATTACAGCCTACTTCGTTTTTCACTATTGCAAGGCTACCTGTTCCCCATAGGCCAGAATTGGCAGTTTGAGTATAACATCCTATAATCCTAACTGACCAGGGAACATGGTAATTCGGGTTTAGTATGCCTGAACTCAGAATGATAAAATACATCTTTTTTTTTTTTTGTCCTCATTTGCCATGCCCTCAATATGGGAGATTCCACCCACCTTGCACGACGCAAGGGCGTGAGTTGTTATATCGGTGGCTTTCGCTGACTCCATCTAGGTGTATTCCAACCTGCAGGACCATTATCGTAACTAGGCTAGACCCGGTCCAAGGAGTGTTCGTGGCATAATCATAGGACCCGGGGAAAAAAAAAAAAAAAAAAAAAACGGGGTGCTATCTCCATTTGATCAACAGATCCCAAAAAGCCAAGTTACGTTTACTGCATGATCTATTAAGGTCAGCTTTAGATGTTTCATATAAAGACGAGAGCCACCCAGAGTGTGATGGAGCTGTTTTCTCTACCCAATGTATACAAATTTGCCTTCTGGCCAATGAAATTGCGTAGAAAAGGAAGGACCTTGCTTTACCAGGGTCGTGGACCAGGGTCAAAATGGACTCGATAATTCTCGCCTCGGTACCTACTCTAACCAGGAACACACTCGGCAATTCTGGGCATTAAGCTTGCCTCATCTCTACAACGGCCCCCCACAAACGCCGGCGATGCCTGGTTTCACCTTGGAGATACCCAGAAAGGGACCATCTCACAGGGATAGCCAGGACGGGTTCCCCAGCGGTCTACAGCGCCGGGACACCCTGTTGCTGGGGTAGCTGTACGCTTTACAAGTCTACAACATTTACATTTACAATTACATTTACATTTACATTTACATTTACATTTATCTTCCAACCCAAAGATGACAAGTGGTAGAGTTATTGACAAGAATGCATTTAAAATGGAGTTTAAGGTATTCTTCACTTCCTCCCAAAATCTGGCAATGTCAGGGCAATCCAAGAACATGTGAACATCACATGCTCCGATAACCTTTTTGTCAGAGAGAAATTTGGACAGTTTCAACTGTGTTATGTATGCTAGGTGAGCTGAAAAGAGATGATTTCGTCTTAACCATGATGGTTTCACGATTTTATGAAGGAGTCCGAAGGAGTTTAAACACATCTCCTCGCATTGGAGGCCAGTCACCCCCCCCCCCATAACTCATCTGGAAGGAGAAACTCCCCATCGATTTCCTCCAACAACTGCCAATACCATATGGCTACTTCTTTCCCTCCCATTGGTCGTTCCACTAACCGTTGCTCCAATATGCTAGCCTTCCCAAGGTGGGCATCTATGCGCCATTGGGATCTCATCCAGCTTTCCAGTTGAATATACTTAAATCTAGAAAGCCCAGGGCCAACGCGATCGTATAACTCATCCCAAGCTATTAGTGATCCTTCGTTAAATAGCTGACCCCATCTTGTTAACCCGGCTTGTTCTATTATGGAAGACAGACTATCTCTCAAACATGGTGGTAGGACCAGGCGAATCCCAGATTGGGGAGAAATTAGAATAGTAGGACAACCCCGATCTTTTTCTAATGATCAGCCAGGCTTTAGTCCATGACTGTAAAGTTTTAAGTTAAATTTTTTTAAAGAATTTCTGACTCCCAAATTTCAACATGAATCCATCTACTGCAAGATTCGCCCCCGTAAGCATAGCTCTATACATTGACCCAGTAGGAAGATTAGATGGCATTTTTAAAAGCATCCTAGAGTGTGACATCTGGAAGGCCCATGCATAACACAATAGATCCGGCAAAGCAAGCCCACCCTTCTCTCTTCTTCTCCTCAACTTTTTCCATGCTATTCTGGTGGATTTGTAATTCCATATGAAGGAGTTAATTTCTCGCTGACATTTTTCAATTGTTTTAAGGTCAAATGTCATAGGGATAGCATTAAAGATGAACGTGAACTTTGGAAGAATGCAAATTTACCCTGCCCATTATAGAAAGTGGCAAGTGAGACCAAGATTTTAAAAGTCTTTTACTCTCACTATATATTCTATTCAAGTTGGTTTGACCAATACTGCCCACTTCTTGGGTGTCTCTTATCCCAAGATAACGCATACCCCAAGCTGTATATCTGATAGGTTCCATACCATTATTTCACTTTTACTTGCATTAATTTCATAACCCGAGATATGGCCAAACTCTTCTGCCCGCTTAATAACGACTGGAAGTGCCTTTAGTGGGTCAGATGTAAAAACCAGGATATCGTCTGCATAAAGTGCTACCCGCCTTTCCCATTCTTCAAAGCTAAAAGATGGAATATTAGCCTCCTCCCGCAAAAGCTGGGCAAACGGTTCAATATATAAATTGAAGAGGAGGGGGGAGAGCGGGCATCCCTGTCTTGTACCTCTGGTTATATTAAAGGCATCCGTCAAAACCCCATTGACCAACAACCTGGCCGAAGGGGCACCATAGAGCTGGTTTATAGTTCTGCGAAAACCCTCCCCACAATTGAATTTTTTAAGTACGTCATTCAGATAGAGCCAGTTGACTCTATCAAAAGCCTTAGTTACGTCTAAGGTTAGAGTAGCTAAAGGTAGGGAAAAGGCTGTGGCGATGTCTATGGCCCCTATCAATTCATGTGTTAAGTCTGATAGTTGTCGACCTTTAATGAATCCTTTATGATCTAAATGAACTATAGTACCAATAACACTAGCCAGTCTTGCTGAAATAATTGTTGTAAAAAATTTATAATCATTATTTAGTAGTGATATTGGTCTATATGACCTGCACTCAAGGGGAGATTTCCCTAATTTCGGGATAAGTACAATTGTAGCCTCCCCCCAAGATTTAGGCGGTAAATCTCCTTCTATTAGGATGCCATTAAATAGGGCCGTCAGCATGGGGGCGATGACAGTTTCTAATGGTCTATAAATCTCCCCCAGCAGACCATCTGGACCTGCCGCTTTCCCTTTTTTCGATTGACGAATAGCTTTTTTCACCTCAGCCTCTGTTATCTCAGACTCTAAGGACTTACTCTGTGTTGTTGAGAGGGTTGGAAGCGTGATAGCTTCCAGCCATCTATCCCTTGCCTGCTGGTCATTGGGAAGATCTTCCCTATATATCGCCTCAAATAATTCAAAGAAGGCTCTACCTATATCTAGGTTAGTGGATCTTGCCGTGGCCTCTCCCTCTATCCTGATTTCCTTGATATATTTTAGGGCTTGGTCAGATTTTATTTTCCATGCTAACACTTTTCCTGCGGCTTCTCCAAATTCAAATTGGGAAATCTTAGTCACTTTCCAACTTTTATGTACTCTCTCCTGTAGGATATTTTCCAGTTGTGATTTTAACTCGGCCAGTTTTTCCTGTTCCTCTGATGTTCCTGAGGACGGGTCAATCCTTAACTCTAAAAATGTCATGTCTTGCTCTAGACTAGCTACCCTTTCTCTATAGATTTTTCGCCTATAAGAGGCTCTGTTAGTGATCTGACCTCTTAAAAAGGCCTTGAATGTCTCCCAGACAAAAGCCAGGCCTGCAGAGTCCCTATTTATATAAAAAAATGCTGAGGACTCAGCTACCAGAAATTCAACCTCTTGATCTTCGAGCAAAAGTGTCCGGTCAAAAGACCAGGATGGATGTTTAATGTTGTTTTCCGATCTCAAAGTAAATGTTAGTGCGGAGTGGTCTGACAAGTGTGATGGTAAATAGTCTATCAATGTCAGAGTGTCCTTTAAGCAATAGCTAAAAAAAGCATAGTCAATTCTGGATTTGTGTTTAAAGCGACTATTCCGATAGGACACCCCTAACTTATTGCCAACTCTTTCTCTCCACAAATCTGCCAAGCCAAGTTGTGTCATAATTGTAATAAGGGTTTGCCTAGATTTGACGGAACTACAAGTTCTAGATTTTGTCGATTTATCCAGCCTGGGGTTAAGGACGATGTTAAAATCCCCCATCCAAATCACTGGATCCTGGACTAATACTAGTTGATTTCTAACAGCATCCAAATGCAAAGGGTCATCTGAGTTGGGACCATAGTAACCCACTAAGGTACGGATCTGACCGTCCAGCGAGACTCTCACTAATAACCATCTCCCTGAGTGGTCTTCTTTGCAGTCCAGGATTTGTGCTTTTGCGGATTTTATAAAAATGAATATTACCCCCCTGATGTTAGCATTGTGGTCTGTGGAACAGAATTTATCAATCCACCTCTGTTTTTTAAGCAGGGTAATGGCCTCTGTTTTAAGAAGATGTGTTTCCTGGAGAGCTATGATCTGTGCTTGAGAATCTCTCAAATATTGTAGAATACGATCTCGTCTACCTCTCACACGCAGACCATTAACGTTCCAGGACATATAATGAATAAATGTCATGCTCCACATACTATCCCTAACTCCTTCATTCTTTTATACCCCGTTTGGTGACATCTTGAATTTAGCATGTTAAAAGTCTGAATTTGGAAAAAAGGACAGGCTGAAAAAATAAAAAGGGCAGACAGATGAGGATTTTTTGCTGTATTAACCTTTCTTCCCCCAACCCTCCCCACCCCCTGGAAAACCCACCCCTACTTACTCTGGCCTGGTGTCTGGCCAGGTTTACGCCCACCTACAGCCCTACCCTTCGACCCCCCGCTGCTGTGTTTTAAGGTAGGAAGCTGCTAATGCCGACCAATATGGACGCAAAATAAACCTTGTTTTAAGGGTTTTTATTTTTTTTCCCCCTATATCTTAATTTTCTTTTCTTCCTATTTTAAGATAAGATTATTTATATATATTTTTTGGGTGAATTTAAATTTAGTTGTGTCATTTTAGTTGTGTCATTTATTTGTTATATGTTTTTTCCCCCTCTTATTTTATCACCCCCTATTATTGTATCATGCCTTTTAAATTTGTGCAGGAATTTTGAGATAACTTACATATGGGGACATATAGGGACCTATAGGGGCCCAAAGGAACCTCTATACTACTAGTCAGACCTAACTTATTTTGTGCTCTGCGCCTGGGCGTATTCTCGGATGGATTCTAATAAGTCATCAGCATCATGTAAAGAACGAATATTGTGCATCTTGTTGTTGTACATGATCCGTAGAAATGCTGGGAACCTCATCTGGACTGTGGCTCCTAGTGACCTAAATTCATCAATGCGCTGCCCCAACTCCCACTGTCTATCCAGTGTGGTTTTAGAAAGGTCTGACCGTATCTCAAAGGAGAAGTCCGGGCCCTTCATTGTTCTAGCTTTCAAAGCAAGGTTTAGAATCTTTTCTTTAAGTGCGTAAGTCAGGAAGTTGATTAACACCTTTCTGGGTTTAATTCTTGCCGGGTTCATGCGAAATGGATCTCTATGTATTCGCTGAATATCCTTGTCTAATTCTTCAGCTGTTTCGTCAAGGTTAAGGGATTCCTTTAATATCTGAATTATAAATCCTTTAAGGTCAGCACCTTCCTTACCTTCTGGGATTTTCAGAAGTCGAATGTTATTACGTCTTGAATCATTTTCCAACACTTCGATCCTCTCTCTCATATTGTCCCCATCTCTTTGGAGGGTGTGTATTTTAGATCTAGCAGTCTCTAAATTTGTAGTCAAAAGACCCACTGAACTTTCCAGTATTTCAGTTCTTTCACATAGGCCATCCACCTTTTGACCTAATACCTCACATGTTGCTCTAATTTCATTCTGATTAGTTTTAGAAAATGCAAAATCATGTCTTATCTCCTCCCTCATTGCAGCAATAGAACTGGCTAGGGCCTCAAGTGCATTACCTACTCCCAGATCTTCCTGACCCCGGTCTACCGCGTCCTGCTTCGTCTCCCTTCCTGCTACTGCTGCATTTTGTGTCTCTTCAACTAGTATTTTATCTTGTTGAGTAGGTGTTTTGCTAACAGTAGCAGTCTCTATGACCGTTAACGAGTCAGACGGGATAGATACTAAGGGGGCCTCGGGCATTGCTTCTTCCGAGGACGGGTTAGAGGGGGAGACTGAGCTGGAGACAGCTTTAGATATACCCTGTCTTTCTTGCTTATCCTGCTGCAGGTTTTTCCCCCTGGTTGCTGCCATATCCTGCGTAATCTCTAACACGTGGGGCAGAGCTTTGAAGTAGGAGCGCAGTGATGGAGTTATACCTCCTGGGGTTTTCAAATTTTAGTTTTTGGTCTTTTTCTGCCTGGTATTTTTTTTCCCCTCTTTCACAGTCTCTCCCCTGGTCTCAGCTAAGCTTGTTTTAAGCTCCTGACTTATCTTTGGAGCCTGCCCCCAGGTGCACTCTGGGAGCTGTAGTTTACTATCTCCGAACCTGGGCTCCTTACCTCGATTCGTGATCTTACCCCTTGTAATTCTTAATTGCAAGTTTTTACTTTCATTAATAGCTGTCTTAAATCCGTCCCTAATCAAACCAGACACCTTACTTCCAGTTGAAGGAAAGTCATCCCGGTCTTCTGGCTCCTCCGAGTCGGCAGCTACTCCAACTGATTCTGTCGCCGATGTTTCTCCAGTGAGGAGAGAACTGTGCAGTGCTGTATCCCTCAGCGTCGATTTCCTCCCTCCTCCTCTGCTGACCGAATTCGTAGTGTGGAGCACCCGAGCAGCGGCCGCACGGCTGCCCGTCTCCAACATCGGAGAAAGGCGGGGGCAGGAGAGGGAGGTACCACCGGCAGACACATTCACCGGTACCTGCCGTTCCATGATGTCGATTTCCTTCTAGATCAGACACGCTCTGTCACCGGAGCTTTCCGCGGGTCAGATTGTCGGCATAATCTTGAAATCAGCAATGCAGCGGTGCGGGTCTCGGGAGGCTGATCGGAGCGTGCAGACCGCTCTAACTAGCGGCCGCCATGTTTTCAAAACCCAGGTAGGACATGCCCTGGTGTGTGTAGCATGTCCTGATAGTGAATTACAGCCTACTTCGTTTTTCACTATTGCAAGGCTACCTGTTCCCCATAGGCCAGAATTGGCAGTTTGAGTATAACATCCTATAATCCTAACTGACCAGGGAATATGGTAGGAATTCGGGTTTAGTATGCCTGAACTCAGAATGATAAAATACATCTTTTATTGAAGATGGTTTTAACATTCTGAGTTCAAAAATGGGTATTTTCTTGCCTAACCATCCAGCCTGCCTCTGCTAGCTTGTGTATTCTCTGTCTGGGTTGTGAGTGACAGGGGCTGGGGGAGACTTCAGGAGACAGGGTGAGTCAGCACAGGGCTGAATAAACCTATCTGCACATTGATGGGTGGGAGGAGTAGCACCTGGGTCTGAATAGGGCTGTGCCTGCTTTCCACAATGCTGGCTCCACCTCCTGTGGTGCGTCTGAGTACTCTGGCCATCACTGACAAAGGAAGAAGGTGCACACTGGCAGAATGCGCTCAGAACTGGTTTGAACTAGGTACAGGCCCCTCTGCCTTCAGAGGACAAAGAATTGGCTAGTATAAATATTGGGGCCCAAACCCAAAGACTTTAGAACTCTTTTGGACCAAGAAGACTGCCAAGAAGAAGGAGAGCTAGAGAAACTGTGAGGAAGAACTTCCACTTTGCTGTGTGCTTTGTTGTGTTTGCCTGCAGTGGCAGTGAAAGGACTGGACTGAACTTTCTGCAATCAACCTTTGTGAGTTTCTCCAAGGGCTTGAGGTAGAGCTTGCCCCCTGTTGATGAAGTCTCAGGAACAGCAAAGACTTCAAGCTTGACGCCGTCTACGACGCCGCTGCCAACTCCGTGTCCTGAAGGCACCGCAGAGGGCACTGCCGTGACACCGCACAGTGACCCTGGTTTCACCAACTACGCCTGCTGATGCCCCCACGGAGCCGCTGCTCGCACCGCAATCTGTGGGCACCGCACTACGCACCGTCTCACTTCACGACGACGCCTTGGTATCCCCGACGACACCACTCCACCCCAGAATCGACGCCGCTGCATGCACCGTGGTTCGAGGGCACCGGTCTCAAAGTTACACGACACACTGCACTCATCCCGTACCGCAGCCTTGGCCTACCGACACTGGTGCCATCGACTTCAGTTCGTCAGCTAACTACAGCGGTCCTGCAACAACGACGCCCCTGCTTGTACCGTGACCTGCCAGCACCGTGACGAGCACCACCTTCATCTCACACCGCGAGCCTGGTCTCACCTACGATGCCATCTGACGCTGCCACTGAGCCGCTGCTCGCACCGTGAACTGAGGGCACCGCACGCCGCACCGCTGCACTTCGCACCGCAGCACCCGATGCCTGCCGACAGCGAAGAGGAGTTCGATCTGCAATGCGTGTGACTTTGAGGGCCCCGCCAATCCTGCACCAACCTCCGGAACTGACGCCTACCGACGCCGTGTGTTCAGAAGCTCAACAAGAGGTCATTGATGCCCTGCATTTCTGAAAGGTACTGTTTGCGGGTCTTCTGGATGCCGTAGCTGGCTCGCAACGCAGCGGTCAGCCAGAACTGTTTGGATTTGTTTGCTCATGAAGTCTTGATAGCCCGGACGGAGCTATCGACATCAAGGAACTGTTTTACAAGGTTATTTTGATAACTGAAGATTTTTAAGTACTGTATTGTGGATTTTTGTTGTTTTGGTCTTGTCTTAAGTATATAAAAATATTGGATATTTTTCTAAACTGGTGTGGTGTCCATTTGTTATGCTGACACTGTATTACTGTTGGTTATGTGCAAATGCTTTACACACTGCCTCTAAGATAAGCCTGACTGCTCGTGCCAAGCTACCAAGGGGGTGAGCAGGGGTTATTTTAGGAGTGTAACTCCCTTACCCTGACTAGGAAGAAGGGTCCCTTTTTGGACAAAGGTGAAAGCCCTTGCCAACTAGAGACCCCCATTTCTAACAATCATTCATTATGAAAACACTTAATTTACACAGCATCAGAAATAACTGCACAGCAGCGATCTATTCAACATTGTAAGTGCCCAAGCAATCAGTATCATACTACTCTATGACAATCTGACCAAAAGCTTAAGTTGTTTTCATTATAGCAGAGCACTGCTTCGCATTACTTAGAACCAATGGGCGCACTATGGGTGGTGCATGGGTGTTCCCATGCAACCACCCAAGGTTTCTCATGCTAAGCCTTATTTACTAAAAAAAAAAATAGATTAGGTTTAGCATCCGAAAATATCACCCATTTCAGACACTATGAAAGAGAAATGCTGTTATTTCTCCTTTCTTTTCCGACTTTGCATGTGGGCTGCTCTGTACAGCACACATACAAAGTGGAAAAGGTCTGAAGTTAGTCTAAGCATAGTATTTTGTACTGGAAGGGAATCTTTCCAGTACAAAACCTATGCTAGACTCACAGAGACACCCTTGTACTATGGTGCAAAGGTGTGTATGTGGAGCACAGCCGCAAATTTCTGCGCCAGCATTTGGGAGAGGAGGAGAGTGCCATATTTCTGTATTTATAGCGCTCTCCTGCTCCCTTCTTCTCATGCAATTATGAAAAATAATGGGATGACCCTGTGTCCCTCAGAACCTGGGTATTAGTATTATATGGCTACAATGGTTCTGTCGGGGAAATACAATTGCTTTGGGATGTTCACAATATAAATACATTACATGTAACATGTATCCATGATTCAGGAAGAGAAAAGAACAACACCCAATCAATATTTTAAGAAGTAACAAATAAATTGGGCTACAATGGTACAATTGAAAGAATTGTGAAAGAGGGGTGACATGTAGAAGTAAATACAGACAATACACTTAGTACACTTAGTATAACAAAATAAAGGAATAGTTGAGAAAGTGCGATTTTTGGTAAAGTCCATATGATTGATCGCATACGCCTCCTGTTCATATGTGAATAGGCTTTTGAACTGAGACGTTGCGTAGACTCTTAGTATGCATCGACGTTTCGACCCTATGTAAGGTGCAAAATTTTTAATAAGCGTCACGGCGGGTCTTCTTCGGGACGGATGAGTGTATGTAGCCTGCGGAGTAAAAGAACTTCTTTAAGGGTGTGTGCTAATGCGAACAAGTAATTAAATCAGTGTTCAGAAAGGTAATGATTAATCACTGCGCGTGTATTATGCTTCTATTTCCAAAAAACGGGGTCGAATTATGTTTGATCTGTGGGGTAATAATATCAAATATCAATGAAGTGATAGCTATTTACAAGGACCGGACAAACTATGGGCTTTAACCAAGCTCAGACAAATAAATCAGGCTTTGTACAAGTGCATATGTGGCTCAGTATACAAATAAAGAAGCGCCCCAGGAAAAGTTGCTCTGAACATGAGGATAACATAGAGGTACTATCAGGTCTCTAAGCAATTAATTCCTTCATGCCAGTGGGGTGATTTAGCTGAAGCAAAAAAGAAATGATTTGGAAAGAAGGTCAAAAGCCAGGTGGTTGTCTATTTCAAAGCGAAAGTGAGGGATTTAAAGAGGAGCCTGTTTAAAAGGAAGTCAAAGGACAGCTTAATAATTGCTGTTTGTCTATTGATGCCAGTCGGGTGATTTAAAAGTGAGGCATTTAATAAAGAGCTTGTTCGGAGGTAAATAATTGCCGTATTAATGTCCTGCATGAACACGATCCACAGTTAATTAAAACGTACCTCACAAGAGACACGAGTCAAAGAGGTTTGGCAAAAGTCCAAGTAGTTAATTCTTTCAGTCAGTCGGGTGATTTACTGCAAAGAAAGTGAGGCATTTAAAAGACGAGTCTATTTTAGATTTACAGAAAGTCAAGGGACAGGGGGTCAAGACACTTACCACGATCTGCTGAAAATGACATTTCCCCAGCTCTCAGTGTGAAGCGATAGTGAGGAGGGAGATTGGAGCCTGTTTATGTATGCAGATGAGTGTGCCTGTGACGTGCACGTTCACACATGTCTGAGGGAGCAGGGATTTCACTAGTAACACCTGTGTAGAAGCAAGGGATGTGATGTAAAGAGAGCAACTAGCTCGCTAACTCTGTTGTGGCCATGAGTCAAGGGGAGGTGTCAAAATTGACATTAGACACAGACTAAAAAATGAATTACCACATATTGAAGGTGTTCCAACAGTCAGATAACTAATTCAAATAGCGTTTAAGCACTGGGTAAATAATGAAAGAGGTGACATTTAGCTCGATGCCCACATTGTAACATATTTAAATATTAACACAAATGGAATACAGTTTATTTAAACAGCAGGTTGGTCAGCAGAATAATGCAAATTAGTTAGTCATATGTAGTCACAAGGAAGCATATTCAGGGTATGAATAAACAAAAATCGTCACTGACTTTTTTCATAAAAAATTTGAAATTGTGCATTCATGAATTAACGTAACGTAGTACAAGTTAAATATGGTCATAGAAGGGTTTACTGGGCATGCTCATACAAAATCATATGCAATTGAAAGATTCTAAAGTCTTATAATTTGCTTATATGTCTCCTCCTGTTCGTTTAACCCATTTTTAACTGAGTCTAGCAGGTGAATCCATCTGCATTCTTTAACGTTGAGTGTTTGGAGTATGCTCCCGCCCCTAAGATGGAGTGTTGCCTTTTCAATTACCCACCATTGTAGGTCATCAGCTGTGTGGTTGTTTGTGATGAAGTGGTCAACCAGGGGGGCTCCCTGCACATTATAACGGATTCTACTTTGATGTTGTAGAATCCTAGTTTTTACTTTCTGGGTAGTCTGTCCTACGTAGATTTTTTTGCCGGGGCATTTGATGGCATAGATCACATTGTGACTGATGCAGTTACTGTGATGTCGTAGGTGATATGTTCTTCCAAGGTGTTGAAAAGTCGTACCAGTTAGTGTAGATTCACAAGCCTTACATGTGCTACACTTGAAATGTCCCATTAATGGTGGTAAGTTAAGTTCTTGTCTCAGGTCTTGTGGTTTCTCCGTTCCGAGGAAGGAACTTACTACATAGTCTTTGATGTTTTTGGCTCGTTTAAAAGCAAACATGGGTTTCTCCTGTATTCCAATTTCAGTGCTTATTAGATTCCAATATCTAAGTACGACTTTCTTTATTTCATGACTGCGTGTGTTGAAGGTGGACACACACACCAGTTTCTGAATGTCTTCCGTGTAAGGTTGGATTTCCAGCAGAGTTTCTCTCGGTCGGTACCAAACTCTTTTACGTGAGCGATTTAGCAGGCCCTTCGGGTAGCCACGATCCCTGAGTTTTTTTATGAGAATGTCTGTTTCTTTGTAAAAGTCACTTCTTTTGGAGCAGTTCCGCCCTAATCTTAAGAATTTGCCATAAGGCAAATTATCCCTGAGGCATCTTGGATGATGGGAATCATATTTCAAGGTGGTGTTTCGTGCCGTTGGTTTGGTGTAGAGTGTGGTGAAAAGTCTTCCCTCCTCATTTTGTATTGTTATATCCAAGAAGTCAATGGTCTGATTATTATAGGACATGGTGAATTGTATGTCAGTGGTATGTCCATTAAGCCATGTCTTGAACTCCATTAGGCTTTGTTCACTGCCTGTCCATACCATAAGCACGTCATCGATATAACGCTTCCAGATTGAGATGTTATTTAGGTAAGGGTTGGTTAGGTCATATAGGTAAGTATCCTCATAGTCATCCATATACAGATTGGCCAAGCTAGGAACAAATCCAGCTCCCATGGCTACGCCTTTGCATTGTATATAGTAAGTATTTTGGAAAATGAAATAGTTCTTTTTCATTGCGATTTCCAGTAAATCTACCAGGAATTCGGTTGGGATCCAGACAGGTGTTGGTCGTTTGTCCAGTATCTTTTTCATGACCTGAATGGCATGCTCTTGGGGGATGCTGGTGTACAATGAAGACACATCAAGGGTGGCCAGGAATTGGGTTTCTTTATCATAGGACTGATTTTCCATTATTTGTATAGTGTGCATGGTATCTCGGAGAAAGGAGCGTGTTTCCAATACAAATGGTTGGAGGAAACTATCCAAGAACTGGTTGAGAGACTCAAGGATAGATCACAGCCTGACACAATAGGTCGACCAGGTGGGTTATGTAGATCCTAGTGAATGTTTGGCAGAGTGTATATGGTAGGTATTCTAGGGTCGGTTTTGTTCAAGAAATCGTATTCGTTTTTGGACAAAAAGCCTTCTGTCAGTCCTTGTTGAGTGAGTGTTTTGATGAGAGTACTAATTTCCATGGTTGGATTCTTCGTTATTCTTTGGTAACTTTCAGTGCAGCTCAATTGTTTGTTGATTTCTGTAATATAGGCCTGAGTGTTTTGTATTACTACAGCTCCACCCTTGTCCGCTGCTTTGATAATGATTGAGGTATTTTTATTCAGCGACTGCAGTGCCTCTCTCTCATCTTTGGATATATTGTGTTTGATGTACTTCTTCTTGTTGAGGAGATCCATTATTTCTTCCATTACGATTTTTTCATATGCAAGGATCTTTTCACTCATTTGATACGTGGCGGGCAGGAATGTCGAAGCTGTCCTGAACTCCGTAGCTGATGTATGTCTGGTCCAATTTTCATTATTCCTGAAGTAGTATTTTAAGCGTATTTTTGGGAAGAATTGCTGGAGTTCAAGCTTGATATTAAAATTGTTTGGAGCGGTGGTTGGAATGAATGATAAACCTTTGCAAAGTATGTTGTATTCGCTTTGTGTCAATATATGGTTTGAGATGTTGATTATGGGATCGCTTGAGTTAGTTGATGATCCGTGTCCGGTTATTTCAGATGTCACGTCTGTTGTGTTAATATTTCCTGGCATAGGGAAGTCTTCCTGATCATCAATGGAATATCCAAGATATTCAAAATTGGCGTCATCCTCTTCTTCAATCTGTTGCATGTCCTGCAGTTCTGTCTCATCCACACTTATATCTAATGTGGAGTCTTCTATGACGTAGTTCATTGTGTGTTCATCTGGTGGAGTGAGGACGTTCATGACGTGTTCATCTGGTATGGTGATGACTAAGGTATTCATCTCGATCGATGTAGGTACGGACTCTTGTGTAGCTCCGGTGGTGATTGTAATACCGTTACATTCAAGGATATCAAAATTGTGATTATTTACAACAGTTACTGGTTCATCTTCATTGGGTGTTATTTCCTGTTCCACGTTGTTTTCTTCTTCTATCACCACTTGTAGGTCTGTCGTCTGGTGTTGATCTCTCCATGATTGTCGTTCCTCTGGAATCTTACTCTTGTGTTCCCGCGTGGTCTGTTTTGTCCTCGGTTCCATCTTGACGGTGTCTCGCAGTTAGTGTCCCTGTTCATCCATGTGTGCTCTCCTAAAAAAGCACTGCGTTGTGGGTCGTGGAAGCGTTGTCCCTGTTGGTCTTCAAAACGTGTTTCTTGTTGATAGGGTCTACTATTTGTACTTGTGTTTGGTCTTTCACTTCACAAACTGATCCACTGCCAAATGATGAATTGGATAGATTTACGTATCTGCGATATCCTTGTCTTCCACGAGTGGTGTAGAAGCTACACTGCGCTGCATGAGAAACTGGTAAATCTGACCCTAAGGGCCTTATTCACATGGGAAATTCAGCTCCGAGTGCGGAGAATCCCCGAATGTAGAGCCTCCCCCATGAGTACGGAGGTTCTTTGTGAATCAGGTCCTAAGACCGAACACTGGAGAGGGTGGAACTACAGACTGTCTTAGAGGGGAAAACGGAGGATGGTTCAAGACGCAACCTGTTATCAAATGGGGACTTTTGACCGCTTCCCAATATCATGGTCCGCTATCCCCTTCTAGGAATGAAGTTTCTTCAGTACAATTAGCAGAGAACAGAGTCGAGTGAATTTGACATCCTGAGAGTCCATAAGTAGTGATTCAAGTTTTGTAAATCAACTCTGTACATTGTATTCCCCGGGGCGGGGGGGCACTGAGGATCCTGGACTACTGAGATTGTTATAACTCTTTTCACAGTCCCTAGGTAGTTACTTTTGCACTGGATATGGATATGATATAGCAGTGAGATGTGGTGTTCCTCACATAGCTTGTCATGTACATAGGGAAGAACTTCCTATCTTCAAAGCAACTTGGCATGTTTTGCTTCCACCAGAAGATTCATGGATGGTTATAAGTGCCTGCTTACAAACGTGATGTTGCATGAATCCCAAAGTTCATATTTTAATGTACTGAATATTACACTGTGCAACACAAACGGGCAGAATAGGGCCCATTTGGATTGGAAAAACTGGTATTACACAAACATATGTGCAGTTCAATGTTAAACATGGAGAAGTCAACACCTTCACTCCCCTCATGCGACAGAATATACATGTTGAGTCTGGCAGATGGATTCATGCCACACGAGGACTACTTAATGGAAAATGCTTTCGCTTTCTCCTCCACTCCACCGTCAGTCATACTCCTGCCAGACTCGTACTCTACTGCTCCTACTCTCCTACAGAGAATAAAAAGAAGGAAGAAACCTTTTTTAGCTAAAATGGTTATCTTTTAGCCATATTTTCCACCAAAGTTGCTGGTGTGTGTGGGAGTTTTTAAAGACCCTGGCCAGCCATATCCACCGAAAGGGACAAAGAGGAGACATTGCTGACACTCATAGCTTTAGAAACCATTTTGCCCTCTGGCCCCATCTGTGCAAAGAGGTCTACGCCCCCATTCAGAAGTATGGACTGTCCTGAGAGGGTACTGCCTGTGGAAGAAAGCAGGCCCAAAACAACTCTCCCAAGAAAGGATACAGAATCAACTCCATTCAAGAACAGTGACAACAGGCAGTCCTTTACTAGGTGCGGTGGCTGCCAAGTCAAGTATCTGATCTGCCGTAGCAGCGCACTTTGACATATTGCTGGGACAGGCTGAATTGCACAAGATAAGCATATCTTGGCACTTGGTAGGTAGGATAAGAACGTTTTTCTGTTCAATTTTCGCTTGAGAATCCAACTCATTCGAATTCCGAATTCAAAATCCTTTTTTCATTCCAAATGTCCTAAATCTGAAAATCTTTCACATATTCATCTAATCTAATCACCTTATATGCGTTATTTCACTATAGGAGAACACATTTCTCTTATTCGCCTCTGCTGACGACACTCAGCTTTTGTTCACCTGGAAGAAACATGAGTCATCCACTGCTCATGTTAAAACTTGTCTTGTAGCTGTGTTCAATTGGCTTACGTCTGTTCTGTTCAAATGCAATGAATATGAAACCGAGATTTGATTATTTGGCAAGATTTCCCTTTGTTTTGGCATACTTTTTGGCCAGATGAGTCCCCCAGACCCTCCCATCTGGGCCTCCAACTAAAAAATCTCGGGATTTGGTTTGCCGAAAAGCTTAGTTTCTGCAACCAAATCAGTAAATTGACAGGTACCTGTTTTGGCATTTTGAAGCTTCTCAAAAAGTTTCTACCTCTCCTGCCCCTAGCAGCAAAAGAAACTGTCACTCGAGCCCTTGTTACTTCCCGTATTGATTATGCAAACGCACTGTATGTCGGTTTGCCCGGCTACCTTCTGGACAGATTACAGGTGGTCTAGAATGCCGCAGGCCTATTGCTTCTTAATCTCCCCAAACAAACTAGTGTCAGGCAGCATCTGCGTAATCTTCACTGCTTACCGGTGAAGGCATGGGTTACATTTAAGGCCCTGGTAACAGCCCATGCTGCTCTCTATGTCTATGGCCCTGTCTATCTTAGGAAGTGTTTTTAGTTCTACGTCCCCAGCAGGCACTTGCTTCCTCTAACATGCTAACACCAACCATCCCCAGATCCCGCCTGAAAAGGAAGGGTGGCAGTTCTCTGGCCTACCTGGCCGCTATGGCTTGGAACTCTCTCCCTTTTGACCTATGCAGCCTGCAGAACCCCATCCAATATAGGAAGAAACTTAAAACCCTCCTTTTCAACCGAGCAGTTCACCTGCTTCTGCTAATTTTTTCCTTTCTGTCTCTTGCTCTTGGGCTCGTGCCGGGACACTCTCATGAGTAGTTGTGCGCGTTATAAACTCTGCTAACATAACATATTCTGACACTCTGTTCGAGGCCGTTCCACATGGATCTCAGGTCCTTTTTAAACTGGACTCCAAGACAACAAATGGTTGTTCCAAAATTATTAAAGTGAACTGACTGCAAAGTAGTGGCTTATATACAAGCTCCTTGCGCCACTGGAACGTCACTTTTTATGTGATAACTTTGTATGTGATAAATAGTGACACACCCGCTTGTAAATAGGATCCGAGCCCCCTTCATTTGTCAAATTCCCATGACATGGTTTTGCATAACCGCGCACAATACTGGTAAAATTGCATGACATTGCGCTTAATTACATGAAATGCAAATCCGTAAATTACCACTATATTTTAGTTTGAAATCCATCCTTTCATCAGTTCTTGACTTGAGGACATATTTTATGCTAAAAACATTGCAGGAAACACACAGTTGCTGGAAAGAACCACTGCTGACGTCTGGTTGTTTAAGTACTTCCTGTGCTGTAATTTTCCCCTAACTGTACAACTTGGAGGAATGGCTCAATTTCTGTAATAACGTGAAAAAAGTGCAACATAAGAATTCCTGAAATCATGTAAATTACGCTGCCAAAATTTAAATTTTCTATAATTGTTTTAAGCTGATATCAAATGTATTATGATATAAGTAGTTATGTTATTTCTCAAAACCCATATCATTTTCAGATGGGAAATTTGCAAACTTGCACAAGGGAACCACTGTAAGTTAGGACTCACACATGCATGTTACACCTGATGTTAAAATGTGTGTCATGATTTTGATAACCATTTCTAACAATCATTCATTATGAAAACACTTAATTTACATTGTTCTAACAGAGAAAACCAGAATGATTCATTAAATGCTTTTGTTTTCATTGAAAGACGACATATAGAAAAGGTACCACATATATGTGAATTGAGTGAATGCTGAGCATAAACAGTATTGTGTGGGAACGGTAGTTTTAGACATTAACAGTTGCAAGTTACTTGCAGTAAAATTCTGAGGTGAAAGTCTACATAAAAAGCATATTTTTGCATTTAAGGTAGAAATTATGAGAATGACGAGGTATGAGATGAGAATGATGAGTTAGAAATTGAAAAGATGTTTACAAAAGCGAGTAGTAAAACGCAGTGTCACTAAAGGTGCAGCAGTAGACAATATTCATTTTCGGCACATGTTGTATGTTCTATTGCTACTGCAAGTGCCGTATCTGTTTTGCATGTACAGGGAAGGAGCAGAGGCTATGCTATCCTGTGACTGCTCTGTGTATGAGGGAAGCTTGAACTGCTGCTCTTAATGACGTACCTGTATTTTATGTTAGTACACACAGAAAAGGTGTAGTGCTTCCATGTACACACATAAACACACACAGACACACCAGGTACCATATGGGTATCAGCAGTGCAACTTTTTTTTGGCACACAGATCTGGGAATTAGTGTCTGTAATTTTGTTGTCTAAGTGTGTGTGCGTCTTTATATGTGTTGGAGTTTAAGTGAACATAGATTTGGGTAACTTTCTCAATCTGTTTGAATGTCTATGTGTCCTTATCTGTTCTCAACTAAACAAAATACACATCTGTTGGCACTGTCCATGCTGTTAAAACCCAGCAGAAATAGACAGAACCACAGGGATTCCAAGAAACTGTTTCAGAATCCTGCTGGACGTCCAGAGGTCTTTTGCGTATGAGTTTGAAATGCGATACACTCTACCCGCGCCCTTCAGCCTGTTGGAGACTTATCTAATTTGTGATGAATCTTCATCACCCATATAAGCCTGAGAAAGTTGCAAAAACATGTTACTATCATTTTACAACATGACTGGTCTTTCAGAGGATTGTCTGGCCTGTGGCTGAGTCTTCACCAGCCCTTCTGTCGTTTCGGGAGCGTTACTAACATTATTTAATCCCTGATTCCTTGACTGTCTGTCAGGTGTGGACTTGAGGCAGAAGTGTACCCACATGTGAAAGACCCAGCCGAAACACTACTGGCCAGTAGAGAGATGTGCCTCACAGGAGACTAAATCTGTTCGAGCTCCAGAGACTTTGCAGAGTCGGGCATAGCTTGTGAATGATTCAGTCTCAGCCCTTCTGATTTCCAGAGTCACTGATCTCTCAGGACTTCTCCCACCTGCCAGGAGACCAGACAAACAGCCATCACTCTTTGCCATCAGAGCTCGGTTCTGATCCTCGAGTACTCTTGAGCTAAATTCTCTTATAGATAACACCGAGCTGGATAGCTTTCCTAGATTATTCCTGAATATGTGTTACCCTCTCAGCAAACAAAAGAAAGTACTGGAAACAAAGGTAAGTACTGGTGATGCAACTCGATGTGGCTTTCGTATCTTAACAGTGTTTTTACCATGCTTCACTAACACAAAAAAGAGACAGCAAGTAGACCAGAGACAGTAGAAGATGTTCTCACATAAATGAAAAATACATTGCAGGTTGCAGCAGTGATTATTTTCACAAATAAATAAAAGGTACTTCATGAAGATTTGTAGGACGTCCCTGTGTAACCCAAAGTGTTCAGTGGGGCACAGAGGTGGACTTTGAAGACAGTGGTATACAACATATCCTTGAGTATAAAGGACCAGAAGTATGGGACTCGCCACTGACGACCTATTATTTTTTTTTTTTAAGTTTGAGTTTATTGAAACTATAAAGACATTACAGTATGCAATCAAAAATCAGTAAGAGAACATAAGTAACCATAATATATATAATGAAGGATAAAGAGTATACTGGTTACAATAAACACGGCATCCTAGAATAAAAAGAGGAGGGGGCGGGAAACAATATAAATGTCATTGGAAAGAATTCAAAACAAAATTCTTGCAGTAAAGTAAAGCAATGCATGTAATTAAAACACACACACAAAAAAAGAGATATGATTATATAATTGCACGAGTATAATATGTAAAACGGCATTAAATTATTCGACAAAAAGACAACAAAACAAAATCAGGGCGGTTTACGGACATCATCCGACATTCTCACAATAGTAGTAATTGAGGTGTTTGAGGTGGCGGAAGCAGATAAATATGTAGAGAGAGGGAGCCATAGCAAATCTCTTTTAATTGCTAATGATACAGGGGTAACATAATTAGTATCAAGTCTATGATGAAAGCAGAGGGCATTCCACCAGGCTCTGTAAGTAATTTTATCTGCATGTTTCCAATTGGCGGTGATTAAATGTAAGGCTATGGCAAGTAACAAATCAATTAACTGAAAATGTGATGGGCATTGAGGCCAAGAAGGGGATAAAGAACCTAGGGAAATATTTGAGAGGGAAAAGGGAACCTTAGTGTTAAATATTTTGTTAATTTGAAACCAAACCAAATGCCAAAATTTGTCAATATTGGGGCACTCAAATAACATGTGTTTCAAATCAGCCCTTACACGTGGACAGGATGAGGTAGTAGAGGAAAAGGAAGCTAAATTTGCAGGTGAATATAGTGAACGCTGATACACAAAATAAAGAGTTTGAGTAGTGTTAGCCGCCCGTGAGGTTTTGCGGATTTTTTACCATAATTTATCCCACAAAGAAACAGACCAGCATTGCGATAGGTCCCTTTCCCATGCCAATTCAGCCTTCATTTTGCATCTTACCGAAGAAGATAATAGACATTTGGAAAGGGACGATGCAGAAGGGGAGGTATTTAATAATGGAAATAATGTAGAACATGCTATAGGGAGGTCAGGAGAAGGTGGAAGTGAAGAAAGATATTGATGGAGAGAAGGGAGTAGAAGATCATATTGCTTCTTAAAAGAGTTAGGAAGGGCAAAGGTAGCTCTAAGGTCTGAGAAAGATAAGGGTTTGTTACCAGACAGGAGTTGGGAAATCCATACCAGTCCTTTAGATTGCCATGTTTTCCAATAGAAAGCACAATTTTTAATACGCAACGATTTATTGTGCCAGATAGATTGTTGAGAAAGTGAAATAAGCGAAGGATAAGAAGATGGCAGAAGAGGAGCTAAGAGTTTATGTGTATAAGAAATGACAGAATGACATAAAGAAGAGGTATTAGCAGAGAAAGCAAGGGATTCTAGGAAGCTGAAGGGAGAGATGAAGAATTTTTCTATACGCAGCCAAATCGGAGGATAGGTGGGAGAGTCAGAAGAAAGCCAGCAAGAGGCTTGTTTTAGAGAAAACGCATAGTGGTAAGATTTAAAGTCAGGAAACTTAAGTCCGCCATTTGATTTATCCTTCTTAAGAGTCGATAAAGCTATCTGAGAGGGTTTGCCCTTCCAAAGAAATTGTAATAAAATGTGATCTATTTTCTTAAAATAATAGCCTGGAATATGTACAGGAATCATTGAAAGAGAGTATAAAATAATGGGAGCAAGCATCATCTTAATAGAATCTAATCTACCCCACCAAGAGAGAAAAAGAGGGTGCCATTTAATAACTGAATCACGTAGTTTCTTAGTAATATAATCAACATTCTGTTTTAAAGTTTCCGAAATAGTTGGGGAAAACCATAATCCAAAATATTTCAATTTTGAGGGCTGCCAGGAAAAACCAGTTTGAATAAAATAGTGTTTGAGACACAAGACATTAAGCTGCAGAACTTCACACTTATCTCGATTTAGGCGATACCCTGATAGTTTTGAAAACGCATCTACCTGAGAGAGAAAAGAGGGGAGAGAAGTGTCTGGATTGGAACAATATAAAAGAATATTGTCTGCATAAACAGACATTTTGACTTGTTGGGAGCCCAAATGAAAACCAGTAATTTGAGTATCCTGCCTAATTTTAGTGAGAAAACGTTCTAACGCAACTACAAATAATAGGGGGGATAGGGGGCAGCCCTGACGTACACCCCTGGAGAGAGAAAAATAGTCGGAGACCTTACCGTTAGCAAAAATAGACGCTTTGGGACCAGAATATAAGAGAGAAATCAAGGAAATTAATTTAGGAGGGAACCCTATCCATTTGAGAGCATGGATCATAAAGTCCCAGCCAATCCTATCGAAGGCTTTTTCAGCGTCCAAAGCTATGGCAGCAAGCGGGTAATTTATGGAAGGGGCCTTGCTGATAATATTGAAAAAGACTCTAGAATTATCAGAGGATAAACGACCTTTAACAAAGCCCGATTGTTCCGGTCCAAGAAGCTCAGGCAAGACTGGATCAATACGTAAAGCAAGAATTTTAGCGAAAATTTTGTAATCTGTATTAACTAAAGATATAGGGCAATAGTTTTTACAAGAGGATGGGTCCTTGCCTTCCTTAGGAATTAAGCAAATCATAGCGTCTTGAAAGGTGCCTTTATCCACTCTCAATAAAAGAGGTAAAGAAGAGAAGAAGTTGTGGGAGAAGAAGCTTCGAAAAATGCTCATAAAATTCAATGGTAAACCCATCAGGGCCAGGGGTCTTACCAAGTCGCAGAACCGATACAGCATGAGAAATTTCTGTCAATGTGATATCTACCTGCAGCAAATCAAAGTACATGTGTTGTGAAGGAGGGGGACATATGGATTGAAAGTAAGAAGATAGATCAGAATAAAGTGGTTGAGTCTCTGGAGTATAAAGATTTGTATAAAAGGAGATAAATTCAGTTAAAATTTCTTCATCTCTAAGAAGAGTGTCGCCATTAGAATTAGTTAGAGAATCTATCCTAATTCTGTCCCAACGTGTTTTTAAGTAATTAGCCAATAATTTCCCCATTTTATTCTGACCCCCATAGTAACGAGCACTACTCTTCAGAAGATAAGAAGAGGCCGCTTCCGTGGATAATTCATTAAAAGTAATCTTAGCGGTAATAAGATCTTTCAAAGAAGGTTCAGAATAAGAATGATAATAAGCATATTCTAGTTTTTTAATTGGGGCAAGCAATTATCCGAGTGTTTCTCAAAACATTTTTTCTTCTGAGAAACAAAATTGATAATGAAGCCTCTGGCAGCCGCCTTGAAAGAATCCCAAATTATAACAGGAGAAGAATCACGAGTTGTGTTTATGCAAAAAAATTCGGAAGCAAAAGAACTAAATTGGCTAGAGAAATTAGGATCCAGAAGCAATGAATAATTAAAACACCAATGTCCAGTAGACGGGCTATAAGGAAGTAGGTCAGAATCAACAGAGACCGGGGCATGATCTGAAATTAAAATGGATCCTATCTCGGAGTGAAGTACATGCTGCGTTAAAGATTTACTTAAAAAGAGGTAATCAATACGAGATTGTGATTTGTGAGGGGGAGAGAAAAAGCTGTATTCTTGAAGATCAGGATGACACAATCTCAAAACATCAACTAAAGATTTTTGAGAAATGGCAGAAGTAAATTGTGAGTGCATTTTATTATTAACAAATCTGACTGGGGAATTCCTATCCAAAATGGGATCACAAATTTGATTACAGTCACCACCAAAAACAATATAATCATCATCCAATGAAAGTAACTTATTAGAGATTTGCAACCAAAACATATCATCAACAGAGACTGGAGCATAAGAAAACCAACGGTATTTTATTAATAAGTAATTTGACAATAACCCAACAACCTTCAGAGTCAATTTCCTGAGAAGTAACCGAGACATTAATCTTTTTGTGAGAGATAATAAGAACACCATTCTTCTTACCCAAAGCTGGGGAAGAAAATACATTGCCCACCCACCATTTCTTTAATTTAGACTCTTCAGCATCAGATAGGTGGGTTTCCTGAAGAAAAGCAACATCAGTTTTTAATCTAGCTAAATGGGATAAAACTTGTTGTCTTTTAATAGGGTTGTTCAATCCCTTAATGTTTCATGTAGTAACTCTGAACTTGACTGAATATGAATAAAATCATTAAACCATGAACACACAATGCGAGAAACAGTTATAAACTTAAAACAAGTAAGTAAGTGAGAATTCGGGAGTGCACTAACAAGAAGGTAAAAGAGGAAAAGATAAAAGACAAGAACATTAAGAAGCTCAATCGGAGAAAAGAACAATGACCAAGAAGTAAAAATTTGCGAATAATCAAATGTATTAAGGAGAAGGAAATGAACGACACTCAGAAAAAGAGAAGGGGAAATGTGCAAAAAGGCAGGGAGGAAAGGGATGAGGAACAACAAAAGGACAGAAAGATGGGAGGATAACATACCTATTTGAAAGTTGACCAAATGAACATGAGGGAGGGTGTGGCACCACATGGAATGGACGACACAATCAGGGTCAGCCAAGCGAAAGACCGAGAAGACATCATGAAAGAAAAATAATGACGCTGCAGGAGGGAAGCAAAACAAGACGTTAAAATCATGTTAATGAAATAAGAACAACAATGATAGCTAAATAGGACAGTAAACAGATTTACAAGAATAAGTTCTATTAAGAATAACAGAGGACAGAACGAGAACAAGGAAAGACAGGTAATAAATTGCTTAACAATATAATAAGTGAGCAAGACTCAATCAAACTCAAACAACAAAATCAATGAACAACAAAATCAACCATTAAAAGAAGAAGAGGGGCGTGAGGAGTCCATTGCAGATGGCTTGCAGGAGTTAATAAAGCTTTGTAGACGCATAGGGACATCATATGTGGTCGTTCGGTTGTTATAGGTGACCTTAAAAAGACTAGGATGAAACAGACCATATCTGGCACCGATGGAACGAAGATCCGCTCGCATATTTAAAAAAGCCTTTCGCCGGTTAGCAGTAGCCTTAGCATAATCTTGTGCAAAGAAGAGAGAGGAGCCGGACCATGTAAGCCTTGGAGAAGCTTTGACCGCTGAAAATACTTTCAATAAGTCCGTGTATTCTAAAAAGTATAGAATAACTCCTCTTGTTTTATGGGGCGATGAAGAACTTGATGGAGCGCGACCTAACCGATGTGCTCGTTGAATATTAAGTACCGTTCCATCTGGCATGTGAAGTAGTTTAGGAAGAAAAGACTTGAAAAAAGCCAACGAGTCATTCCCTTCAAGGCCCTCCTCCAGGCCGTAAATACGTAAATTATTTCGCCTGTTGCGGTTTTCCAAATCCTCAACCTGTTGCTGGAGCGTGGAGATTTGAGTGAAGGTGAGAGACGCCAGCACAGGTCTCCGTTAAAGAGGAAACATTCTGTTCAACTGATGAGACTCTTGTTTCAAGTTGAGACCAATTATCCGTCAGGACCTGCAATTTAGTATTAGTCTCTTCCATGAAAGGTCTAAGAGCCCTAATTTCTTCCAATAATAATTCCATTGACACCGGCGATGTGGACTTTGGAGGAGACGGGGGGTCCTTTTTAAGACGTTTAGTGTTGGATTTCCCCGAAGCTGCAGGAGAGGGCTCCATTGGTAAACTCGTAGAGGAGAATGTCAAAGAATCTTCAAGCCTGGACAACTCAGAAAAAATCTTAGAATTTTTGACGAAATTTTTCCTAGACTGGGACGATGAAATGTGTATTGGCTTTGTTCTGCCCATAAATCACAGTAGCATACTTCGCGCCAGAGTGAAAGTGCGCATAAGTGAGGCGTCAGCAAAGCAAAATATGAGTCTGAGAGGCACTGTAAGTCCAAAATGATGATACTCCGTGTAATTTGACTTTGCTGAACAAGATACAATTGAGGAAATGCAGAGCTAGGTAATATAATTGCAGAAAATTGCAGGTAATGTGAGCACAAAAGAACAAGGCAGTCCTAAAATAAGGAGCACCACAGATCAAAGGAACGTTGTAGGGATGGTAGAAGAGCACAAAAATGGCCGCTGCAGGGATTGCGGTGAGGAATCTTCAGACAGGAATCTGCTCACTAAGCAGATCGTAAGACGGCAGTATTAACTGCTCAAAAAGGCATTGAAATTAAAGCTCCAGCGTAGATGTAAATAAAAATTAGCGTCACAAGAAAGGGGGCAGTGTTTCAATATTGCTGCAGCATCATTCCACAATAACGCGCGTTCACGCGATAAATTTAAAATGGCGGCCGCAATGAAAACGAGCCGCAAAAGGACTCACCACAGAGTAAAAAAAGCAAGTTGGCCATCAGAAAGAAAGTCCTTAAGAGCCTCCAAGCCCGCCTGAAGTCTTCACGGGCCCAGGTATGCCTTTAAAAAGCCGGCATGCTGCCTCCGAACACCGAGTCTCCCGATCGGATCGCGGAGCTTCACCCGCGTCTGTCCATCCGGCTCGGGTGCCAACCCATGCCCCCCGACGACCTATTATTTTTGGTCCTTATAACATTTTGTAAACCCTGAACCACAGGTCAATGATTTATCTCCATTTTATAGGCCACACATTGTGATCGCACTTGGATGTTCAAGAGTTTTAGTGCATAACAAAAACATGAATAAATACAGCAACAAAAAATATTTAAGAGATGATCTTCTGCCCTGCCATGATTTGTCATTGGGAATACGTTGGGACTACAACAAAAAAAAGAAGCATAAATTAGATCAAACCTGCTAATTAGTCTAAATGTCCCTTCAATGCAGGGTCCATAATACTACCTCTCCAGACAGGTGTAGGATACACATAATTTTAAAAAATTGATAAGTGTGGCCTCACATCCCCCCATGAATGCCATGCTTCATCATCGGCCACTCCTCATTTACATAGCACCTTCCAATGGGGAACGGGCTGTTCACGATGATGAGGAGTACTTTTGAGAGGTTGGGTAAACGTGGAAGCAGGATCTAGACTAAATAAAAATCCCTGTATTTAATCCCAAGGATTCTCCTGTAATGTGGGTAGATCTAGGGGATTATTAAAAACTATATACCGCACAGGATTAGCTAGTATCCCTGCAAATGTAGGTGTGGACATGTTTCAGCATGCAAACCGGCCCTTTAGCAAGTCCCAGGCTTTCTTTAGGACACTAGATCCCAATTTTCCTGACTCCTAGCAGTAAACACACATTAGCAATCATGCATCATCAGGCACACAATACCAATTAGTATGTAAATCAGCATACGCTAGAATTGTATGTTTTATGGGTCATGCAAAAATGGAAAAATACATGACTTAGAAAGTCATTGTAAAGTCATATAACTGGAGACATAGACAGACCAGACATATAAATAATAAAAAAGACATGAAGTATTGTTCTGTCTGTGATAAACTATTCATAACTGTATGTTCACATGTGTTTGGTTCACATAGCATGCCACTGCATATCTGTGTCAATAGTGCAAGCCACAACTCATCATTTACTTACCCTAACAACTACTATAGAGGGCCCCTTGGGGTAGTTGGGGGAAATCCTTATAGTCACACACAGGAAAATAGAAACACATGTAAAGAAAAGGATATTCCCACAAAAGTAAATGCATCCACCACCCGGGGTGCCCAGCACTTACTTCATCAAAGGTATTGCCCCTCTGTTGCACCTGCAAAAATTTGGCGTACCTTTTAATGGTAACACGTCATGTTGTGAACTGAAGGTTAAGGGTGTTTTGGCTCAGCCACATCCCTGCAATGTGGGACAGAACTTCACACCCCATGTAGGGACGCGGTAGACCTGTTGACGTAAAGCGTTGCATAGCGTGTCACCCAGAATGCTGTTGATTGAAGTTCTGGCATTCCTCTCCTATACATGGGGAGGGAAGCCAGACACTACAGGTCTACACACTTAAAAACAAGGAGGGAGACAATGAATTTGTCTGTAAGCGTATCTACTGTGCTGTGGCTAATACTACTATATGCAGCTTACTATCCCTTGTCATGGGCATGGAACTGAACAAGGATTACTTGTTTCAGGGCCCCTTATTAAATTGCTAAGAACGTACAAACGGGGAGAAAAGGAGGGTGACATTTCAAACTGGGAGGGTTCTACAGAGTGAATTGAGTGAGGCCTTGTTACTCAAATGGTGTGTATGAACACTACATGCATCATGGGTACATGTAAACCGTACCCACTGGTATACATTTCAGAGTGAGGGTAGAAGGTTATTCAAATAGCCAAGAGTGTTACAGAAATCATGAAATCATCCAATAGTGATTTGTAAGCTGGTTATGTCATTATTAGGACATCAATATGTGTCCTAAGCTGGTACACCCATCACTGCTCTTTGTGAAACTGAATTTGTAAAGTGTCACTCTGGTGGTCAAAGGTCACTTTCTCAATGACCACTCACTTGATGTCATTCTCAGTATGATTTTTTTACAAAAAATGATTTGTCATTTTGGTTGAGCTTTTATTACATCTTCTGTTTCTCCTATGCGCACTGATCCTTATACGTATCTTCCCGGAAGTCATCCCAAAATACATCAAACCGCATAAACAAGTTATCATGTAAATAACATTTTCACTGTTACAATTTGTGCGCCTCTTAACCCTTTCGGTGCGCATGACAGAATGGTTCTTTCATGTGCCACAGTGCCCGTGTGCGCATGACAGAACCAGTCGGTCATGTGCACATGAACACTAAATTCCTCTGCTGTAAACAGCAGAGGAATTTCCTGTTTTTTATTTAAGCCTCTGCAGGTTGGGGAAGAAGTTCCCCAATCTCTGAGGGATTTTTCTTTCCAGTGAAATGACAATCAGCGCGTATGGCTCGCTGATGTAATTTCACCAAAACTGAAATGAGCCGATCGACTCATTTCAGTTTCACTGTCTACATGCTCGTGGGGCTATCTCAGCCCCCGAGCACTTGGTAGACGGGTGAGGTATCGGTGGAAAAAAGAGAATCCCCACTTTCCAATGGTACCCTTCCCTAGTGGATCCCTGCTTGGGGATCGACCACAGGAGGGGAATACCCTAGCAGGTACAGCCGCGGCCATTGCAGGTAAGAGTGGTGGGGTGGTGGGGCTGGCTGGGGGGGATGTCAAGAGACCACCACGAGGGAAAATAGATGATTTATTTATTATTCCCTTGCGGTTGCTTCCTGAAATACCTCCCCCAGCCAGCCCCACCGCTCTTACCTGCTGCAGCTGTGGCTGAGCAGGTATCGACCCACTAGACACCAGGGAGGGGGAAGCAGCCCCTTGGTCAAGGGCTTTTGCTCCCCCCCCAATGTTTTTTGGCAAATTTCAGTCTTTATGTCCTTCCCGGGAGGCAGATGGGGCAATAGCCCCCAATCTGCCCCCCGGGGGGGGGGCAAAAAGCACACTAGGCACCAGGGATTTATTTAATTTATATATATAAGGGCTGCCCAAAATGGGCATGCCAATGCTGCACCCCCCAAAAAATGCCACAGTCTTTCTGCCCCCGAGGAGGCAGATGGGGGCCCCTTTGCTGCCCCCTAGGGGCAGAAAGCCTACTAGGCACAAGGAATGATGTTTTTTATAATACATAGTGGTGGGGGCTGACCAGAATTGGCATGCCAATGCCCCCACGACCCCTAAATAGTAGCCAGTCATTCTGTCTCCCCCAGGAGGCAGATGGGGGCAATAGCCCTTGATCTGCCCCCCCAGGGGCAGAAATCCCACTAGGCTCCAGGGATGATGTTGGTTTTTTATACATATTGGTGGGGTATGCAGAGAGTGGGCATGCTCATGTCCCCACCCCCCCAAAAATGTGACACAGTCTTTCTGCCCCCCCAGAGACAGATGAGAGCAATAGCCCCTTATCTGCCCCCCGGGTGGGTATAAAACCCGCTAGGCACCAGGTATATGTTTATGGGCATGTCAGGGAAAAGCCCCATAGGCAAGGGTCGCTTCCCTTTTTCTTAGGCACACATTTTTGCTGTTTCAGTGATTTTGTTAGTCTCATCTGCCCCCAAGCGGGGGCAGAAAAAAATCTAGAAACAAGGGAAAGTGTGTGTGTGTTTGAACTGGAGTTTGGCTGATGGTCTACGTGTACTGAACTTTGGCTGGCATTTTGCTGGCCATGTGTGTGGACTTGCACTTGGCACATGGTGTGTGTGGACTTGGCCTTGATGACGGTGTGTGTAGATTGCCTGGTGGTGTGTATGGAGTAGCGCTTGGCTGGCAGTCACAATGGACTGGTGCTTGGCTGATGGTATACATGGACTGGTGCTTGGCTGAGGATGTGCATGGAGGTGCTTGGCTGGTGGTGCGTGGGGATAGCGCTTGGCTGGCAGAGTGCATGGGTGGCACTTGGCTGGTCGTGTACATGGATGGTGCTTGGCTGATGGTGTGCATGGATGCCCCTTGGCTGGCGGTATGCATGGATGTCAACGGCTGGTGGTTTGCATGGATTGACTTGGCTGGGGGTGTGCATGGACTGTTGCTTGGCTGGTGGTGTGGCTTGCATGGATTCTCCAGCATTTTCGTACCCAGAATCCCTTGCAAACCACAAATTTACTTACAAAGTCATCAGTGGAGGCTCCTCAAGGGAGTGTTGGGGGCGGGGGAGGGGCAGGGTGGGGGGTAGTAAACTCCGGAATGCGGCCAAACAGAGTTGAGTATATAAATAAATAAAACAAATTACATTTCGCTCGCTGCAATGCCAAATCGGCGTTGCTGAGCGCAATGTAATTTGTTTTATTTAGTTAGTCATATACACAACTCTGTTTGGCTGCATTCCGGAATTTACAACCCCCCACCCTGCCCCTCCCCCACCCTGCCCACCGCCCCGCAGCACTCCCTCGAGGAGCCGCAACTGAAAGTCATATTTTCCTCTCATTTATGTGTGGGGAAAGTTGTAGGATCACCAAGCAGGCACAAATTTCCAACCAATCAGTGTTCCCCTTGATCTAACAAGAAAAATGTTACCTCACTAGTGTGGGTGCCCAAAGTAGCGTCAGCCTAAAAACATATGTAGAAACTGCCCTTTCGGACCCGGTTTGGGTCCTCCTTAATCTCTACATGTTTTTGGCCCTTCCATGCCACAGGCACTTGGCCCATCCACACAAGTGAAGTATCATTTTTATCGGGAGATGGAGTGGCCGATTCCGATGTAGTTCGGAAACTCTTTAGACCGAATTGGTTTCGGAATTGTTTCCAACCGAATCGGGTTCTGCGAGTTCATCGGACAGATTACGATGCTTCCGAACATCGTTCGGTCGGACTCGCATTGATTTCAATGGGAGGCTGTGTTCCGAACGAGAACACAGGCTCCCATTGAAAAAAGGGGTGGTTGGGGAAAACCTTGTACCCTGTGGCGAGCACCCCATGGTGCCTGCCATACTCCCATGGGCCCCAACTGGAGACCTCAGGATGAAGGGGAGCCTGCTACCGGCCCCCAAAGTCAGATTCTGACAGTTGTTTTGTGTCAGGCAGACTGATTCAGAATGGGTGTCGAATCGGACATCGTAATCGCTTGGTAGGAAACCGTGTCCATAGAGCTGTATGATTCATCTCCGAATGACTCGGGCTGTCCGAATGACGATCGAAACCGAATCAAACAGCCTGAGCGGTTTCCGTGCATCGTAATCAGTTGGTTGGAAATGTGTACGATTCAGTAGGAAACATAGGTTTCGAATCGGATTCTGAGACTCCAAATTCCATTCAGAGCCTTTCTGAACAAAATCTAATTGGCCCCATAGTCTGATAAACCTGAAAAATTGATAAAGTACAAAATATGTTTGAAAAGGATAAAAACAAACCATTTCCTTAAAACAAAATGTACTGAAAGAAAATAGTGTCCTTGAAATTTATCATGTATGCCTGAAAAAGAATAACACAAAAAGTTAAAAAACAAAGAGGGTCATTATGATGACAATGAGACCGCAACTGACCGGCTGTCGGTTGCGGTCTCACCGCCATCGGGACCACCTTCTCCACCTGCCACATTAGGATGGTGAGTGGTGTGATGGCAGTCGGAAACACCGACCACCACATCCGACAGGCTCCTTGAGCCCGCCGTGGCAGCGGAATGGCTAATAGTCCCATTAAAGGTGGCGGTGCCTACCAGTCACCTCCGTGGGGATTATGATGTCCCTTTCCGCCCACCTGTTCATGGCGGTTAACCCCGGGCCCCAGGCTGTGGGCACTGGGAGGCACCTAAGGTGCCCCTCCATGTCCCTACACCATGTGGCAGGCACCAGATGGTGCCGTCCATGTGGTGAAGGGATATGTGTGGTGACCCCTTTTTGTCTTGAGGTGTATGCTGCAGCCAGCAGCACAAGCCGTAATACAAAATCTAGTCATTGCGACTGCTGTGGTGGCACTCGCATCCTATGGCGGGATGGCCGATATACTGTCGGGTGGTCCCACCTCCGATAGGATGGCGGTCAGATGTAAGTCCGACCACCATCGTAATGAACCCCAAAGTCCCCATACATAACTGAAGCCTTTATAAAAAAACAAAGTAAGTCACTAGGTCTTACTAAAGTGTAATCATGCCATCACTATAATTACATATTATTAACAAGACATAATAGCCCTACACAAAAAAATAAACATGCATTAACAAAATACTAATCTATCTGAATTAATAATTACAACCCCATTCACTTAAATAGCTGCAAAGTAGATGTACTGACCCATTATTACTAGAACATTACAAAAATAATGTTATCTTACCTGAACATGAGAACCACATACCCACAACTGCCATACTCGATGACCGCTGGCATAAAAACAGAAATAATAAAGATTTTTGTATTACATACAACTCTGCAAAAAGAAGAGTTTTTTTATTTATTGTTTAAATGGTTTGTTATTTTTAAAACATTCCATTCTGTATATACAAATAGTGTTTTGAAAAAGCCACTTTGTAAACCTCTATTATTCCGAAAGAAAATGACTAATGTGTTTATTTTTGCAATTAATATCTTTGAATGTTCCCTGTTAATTCCTATTTTTTCTTCATACATCTAGCAAATTGTTTATAAAATGTAAAGATATATCATGTTTTTGACAATACAGAAATACTATACAAAGTGAATAAAAGATATTTTCAAACTGCGTTGTGAATGTAAAATATTTTAGGTGGGTAAATTTTTATGATTGTAGCTCTGCTCCTAAAAACATTTGAGCGAGTACATATATTTTAAGAGAGTGAGATTTGTGATTCTAACTGCATTCCCGCAAATATTGGGGAAGGTGCATATATTTGGGTCACATATTTACTATTCTTACTCCAGTCCATCACAAATTGAGGGTGGTACACATATTTTGAGGAAGGGGGGGCAAACAAGTGTGTTATAACTCCAGTCCCACAACCACTGGGAAAAAGTGCATACATTGAAGTAGTAGGCGGTTGGATGTCTGCAAACATTTAGAAAAATAGATTTATTTGAGGGGGTGCAGCAGGTTTTCTCTTCTAACTCCAGTCCCATTAACACTGGGGAAAATCCATATATTTAGAGGAGAAGCCAGTACCACAATCTCTCGGCAAGATGCATCTGTTAGAATAGTATTTCTGACTCTCATCCTCTCTAACTCCAGTCTCACAAATATTGGGGAACATACTTATTTTGGAGGAGGTATGGTTCAGTTGCACTATTCTAAGTCCAGTCCCACATACATTGGGTGAAGTGCATATGTTTTTTTATTATTTTAATATTCTAGCTCCGATACCACAAACATTGAATCAATATCACATTCCAGCCCGCAAACAAAGGGAGAAATGCATACATTTAAAATGTTTGATTTACTATTCAAATATTCTAACTGCTTTCCCACAAACATTGAGGCACATTCATATATTTGAGGGTGGAAGCAATATTTACTAGTCTGAGTCTGTTCGGTCGCATTCCTTTTCTTAACAATAGAAGTATGCATTCCGACCGGAATGCATGCTCTCATTGTAAAGAGCTGAGGTGCAGTTCATCCCTGCACCCCGTGGCAGACTCCTCAATGTGCCTGCTACCAGGTGCATGGATCAACAGGGGGGACACCATAAGCACCCCCTAGGCTGTCATCTGGAGGCCTTGCATGCATGGGGGCCCTGCTGGGGGCCCCCAAAGTCCGATTCCCACAGCCTTTCTGTGTGGGAAAGGGTGGCACAGAAAGGCTGTTGGAATCTGCCATTGTAATCCCTCAGGCGGAAAGAGCTGAACCGAGGATTTACTGGAGGCTTTCTGAATGGCAGACAGGCTCCCCGAGCCCATTGGAGGCCATTCGGAAATCCAGTCTGGATTTTTTAACGATCGAACCCATCAAAATAGGTCGGTCGGAAAAGAATCCCCCCGGGACATTTCTATGGGGTCGGAGCCGTTTCCGACCGCATCAAAATCGGCCCCCAAATCTAATACAACAAACATTAATACAGTTCAAGAAAAGGGGATTACAGTTTAATTTGTTATAAAGTTGTATTATTTTTTACATAATTTATTGTTACATTTTTGGTAAAATACTATGCATGTAAAAAAAATTATTTTTATTTTATTGAATGTCATAACATATGACACTTTTATGACAATGAATACTTGTAGATTTTTAATGTATCTATTTTTTTGCTAATAGCCATAAAAAAACATTAATTTAGGTTACAATACAAATTTAATTTGTATAAATGTGATTTCTAAATAAATCGCGTTTCTAAAATATATTTAACCAGAATCCAAAGTTTTTACTTGAAAACTGAATTTATAAAAAAAATATAATCTTAAAATCAGTATTAAAATGTCTATGTCTGTGTGGGGAAACTTGTAGAGTGCACTGTTACTCCAAGGAGTGTCATGGCGCTAAAGCTGAGAGGTAGCAGCATGGAAGAAGGTTTAGGGGCAAGAGAAAAGCCTGGAAGAAGGTTTAGGGGCAAGTGTGTGGATTCAATGCTTCTCAGATGGAGGAGCAATTTCTTCCAGTGGAAGGGCCCAAGTAAGGAGAAAGCCTTACCTCCCGACCTAGACTTTTTAAAATGGAGGACATTGGCCAACAACAGATTGGAGGGGCGAAGATTTCTATGAGGGGTGTAGAAAGAAATCCTGCGTTTAAGGTAACCTGGTACTTTACCGTATATGGCTTTCTGCCCTTTTTTTAAAGTATGTAAGAAATTATGTAACAAATGTAACAAAAGTAAAGCTTTACATCTATTATTATGTTTTGGCAATTTATTAAGTTAAGTAAAATCAATTTAAAGTAATAATTTGATTAAAAACAACAACAATCATGTCTTAATTAATATATCTTCAAAATAAAGCGCTGCCTAGCCAGTGGCACAATATAACACACATATCAGGAAGAAAATCAAATAAAATTATTAAATTAATATAATAAAATTAAACATATGAATAAATGAATATGAAAAGTATTAATACTGTAATTATTTATTAATTATTGATCAATATACCTTTAAGCTAAAACAATATCCACTAAATCCACCAATAAATCTCACACACAGAACCTAAAACCAAAAAAATAAACGTTCAGTAAAAATAAGTTTACACATTTTTTTTATATATAGAAAATGTCTATACATAACAAAAGCAAATACACAATATTATATATATGGCTATTTAAAATGACTGTGGGCATGATTTAGAGTTTGGAGGATGGCTTATTCCAGCAGAAACAGGACGGATATTTCATATGCCTTATCACAAGGGCATTATAACATATCATGTGTATTTGTAAAGCACACGTTCACCCCCAAAATGGGCATCTTGGCGCTGAATACCAAATGTTTATTATTACCCAACACAATGGTACTCATTTTATAGACAACAGAAAAGATGAGTCGGCCCACCAATAATTGAACCTGTGACTATGAAGTTAAACACCAGCCCCTGCAGTGGATGCATTAGTCCACTAAGCCACCAGACCCGTTTTTATATTTATATTCTGTGGCACTTAGAATAAGGCTGATGGGATATCCATCACATTGTGATGTGAGTAACCCATCCACCAAACTCTAAAGCAGGTTCTATATTTTTAAAATCAATATTGTCGCCTAACATGAAAAAAGATATATTTGCCTTAGGTATTAAGCACCACACTATTTTAGCATTCACAATATTTTGATCATGATTTTTTGATCAAACAACATTTTGGTCTCAATATTCAGATACCATAACACATTATTGAGTGTGACAAAGAGATATCATCATGTCAGATTGAATCCTGACTAAGCAGCATCACTAAGAGATATTTGGGAAATGAATGAAGAGAAAAGGGCAAAGGATGGAAAAGGAGGTAATTAAAAAAAAAAAATTTAAGAAAGAATTAGCAGAATCAAAGGAGATTTTTCAGAGAGTTTGGTGCAACTAACAGGGCAAGTACAGACCAAAGAGACAGAGAGAGAAGAAACTAGTGAGAATGCTGAAGGAAAATTGTATAAAAGGATGGAAAAAACATTTGGCCAGAAAAAACAAGATGGATAAAGTGGAGGGCCAATAAATTCCCAAGATATTGTGGTACCAGTGAAAAACAAACATGGCCAAGTAAAAGAAAGGAAAGTACAAACTGAGCTAGAAGGGTAACCAAAAAAGAGAAACCAGGAATGAGGAATTACAAACTGCAATACATCGGCATCACAACATTGTTAGGTGCACACTTGATATTTAACTTGTTGACATTTTTGCTTTATTACTGAGGAAATAGAATGCAAAATGTGATCAAATGAAGAATAAATGTTGAGGGTATCCAAATAGGCGAATCTGCCACCCTTGCACCCCCACACCTCACCACTCTGATGTTTTTATCACATGTATTGTTGATACTGAAATTGTTAGCCCATACGTCTACTGCCACCATTTTGGCACTAGTCAGATGTTTGTTAAATTATTTTAGTTTTTATATATATTTGGCTACTCTTCTACTGCATACATTGTAATGGATTGATTTGCTATGCTATTTCATTGGGACAAAACAATGTCATTTCTAATGGCGTAGCCTTCCTTTGCCATCTGCCAGTTTGTTATGGTTCTATGAATATTTTTGATCTAGACCGCAATGTTGATAATCTGTTTGCCATATATGCGACCTGCGACTGCAGTCTGTAAATTGCTAATAAAGAAATATTTATTTTTTAAAATGAAGAATAACAATCTTTCATTATTGTGATAGATTTACTTATACATTTTTAAACCTTTGCAGTTTATATTGAGACAGTTCTATAAGCAGCGCATATCACCTTTCTAATAAAAGTTTATTAAAAGGGAATCACTGGTAATGAGGAGAGACCAACTCCAATAATTGTCTTCAATGAATGGCACTCACAAGGCAGATAACATTGTCAAACAGTGCCAGCCTCCCACACCAAGGAGTGTTGGTGAATGTTCAACAAATGAGTGTTAAAAAAGTACCCTGTAAGTGTAAGCACAATTGTTGAAATTGCAAGAGTGTTGAAAATGCATGGGATACTTATCCCCTTAAATGTTGGTCCTTTTCCACCCAACCACCCGTGTGCTGAGCTTTTATTTTCTCTGTTTGGTGTAGTAAGTTCTAAGGCCTTCATAGCCTAATTTCCACAAGGGTTAGCTAGGTCAAATAATGTCCCTTTTACCACATATAGGGAATTCTAAAGGTGTGCGAGGTTTGTGGTTTCCTTTGGAAGGATCTGAGACAATTTCCACATTGTGCATTTTTATTAAGGTAAAAAAATGCTGTGTAAAAAGTGTGTGGATTTTTCTAAAAATGTCATCAAAAACATTTGCTGTGCTAAGAACTCACTCTTCCTGGCATTCAGAAACAGGCGTAATTGTAAAAAAAAAATCTTTCACCATGATTAAGTGGTGGACAATTGTTCCTATTTTTGTATTTCTTGCATGTCTGCAGTTTGTGGGGGATTGAGGTGTGGATCCCACAGTTAAACTGGAAAACTGTGCATTTCTGAAAAGTAGACACAAATCTGAATTAAGCTCACTCATAATTTTCCCCTAAAATCTAAGCGTTGAAATCAAGAAATAGTGAAAGCAAGTAGGAAAATACTGAAATAAGTGACATAATGTTCATCTGCAATTTTTCTGCTCTGAATACTGATCTACAAAAGTAAAATTTCTATACATCCATCAGATTCTTTCCTTCACAGAGATATTGTTTATTTGTTTTCCATAAACATGCAAGATCCAGAGCTATCAATGTGCTGCAACATGCAAGCATTTTTCCTTATGCTTCTTCTACACATCAATTTATAGGAGAAAATATGATGATTAAAAAATAAAAAATGGCTGTGAAGGAAAGCTATGAATTTTTTTAATGTACCCCAAAAGTCTGAAGTTAGGAAAAGGGGTTGTTAGTAATTCTCAGAATTTGAGGTTACCCATAATAACAAATGATCAGGTGTAAAATGTATTAATTTGTGTACATTGATTTACATTTGGAAAAATAAAATGTAAAGGAAATAAACATATAATAACAAATGTCTGACTATTCTACAATATCACACTTCTTTTGAACCCCCAGTATCCCCACATCAGGGGAGAATAAAGACTTTTAGGAACCTTGGTGCGTGGGGCAAAGCATTTGCCATGGCTTTGAGGTCACTCCTATGACTTTCAACTCCCTGGTGCGTAAGGGTTGTATCACCTACTGCATCCTCCAAGCAAAATACATGAGGGAGAGGTAGCATTAGAACAGGAAGAAACTCCCTTTTCCAATACTATGTCACCCATTGTTTGACCTCCAATCACGGAACACAGCTAAAAAAGGAGTTGAAGGTCTCCTTCCACTTTCGTTTTCAGGAGTTGTGACTTCAGCGTGCCATGCATGTTGATCTACAGTCACAAAAAAACATCAGATTCCTGAGGAAGCTGGTTCCCAGCAGTCCAAGCACAGGGCAGGAAAAGGGAAGGTCTCAGGTCTGAGCACCTGAGGGTTCCCTAGCCCGGCGTTTCCAAGCCCTTGGACATCACGTCAACGTCACGTAAGCTGTTAATTGGAGCAGTGCTTGAATGTACAGACAGAAGTTTACAAAGAACAGAGCAAAAGAGGGGGCCAAAGTAAAGGGATTTTGACAAAAAATGTTTACTCTACCTGGACTTCAAAAGATGTAAGGTAGATTGACAAATAACCTGGACAAGGAGTGGGACAAAAAATTGCAGATGGTTTCAAATTTGAACTTGGAAACTAATCTGAAGTCTGAGAGAATGGAGATCGACAGAGAGCTTGATGTCTGGGACAGACCATGGAGAGGTGACCTGATGTATGCTGCAAAAGGAGGTGGAAGAAAGATAAATAGTGTGCCCGGTAGATTATGAATGATTCTTTTCTCTTGTAAAATAACTGAAATTCACCGGTTAAAGTTATTTAAGCATACAACATAATCCATAACTTGTGTTGCACGCCATATTGTTCTCATTATAACTGTTTTTGTGTTCTGTGCCATTGTCAAATTTTTGTTTTTCACATTGCAGATGCTGCAAGTTATGGGGTTTGTTGGATGAAGTAGATTGGACCAGATCAAAATGGCAATATACCGTTAAAAGATCATGGTGATTACTGAAAAAACAATCATGAGGGGCTGATGTCTTCTAAATATTTGAGTATATGTGTACATAACTAAGAGATACGCTTTTCTATATAAAGCTTGTTCTATTCATGTTATAATGGGGCACAATTCTAGCTCATCAAGACTTTTATAAAGAAGAGTCCTACTGACTTTGTAGTGTGGAATGCTGGCAGATATAGTCAAAAACACATATCCATGTGTAAGAACGTTCAGCAAGTTCTATAATGGGGTATAATTAGACAGCCAAAATGACAAAATAGTAACAGGAGCAGGATCTTGATCCATGGTAGAATGTCATCTGTAGGTGTGAAGGTCACTTATGGTTGGTCAGCCAATGGTCGCCTGTCTACTAAATTGTGCATTCTGGTCTGCACAGTGTACTTTCCAACAAATGGCTATGAATTTTGACATCACTAAGATAGGCTCCATATTTATTTTGTTACTTCCTTAATACATGGCAAGATATTGCTTTACTGGGATTGGGTGGGGAGGTTATTGAGAATGTGCCCATATATTCACAATTTATGTTAAATACTGCCCCCACCATGCTTTGTGGAGGTTAGTAGTTTCTGGGAACCGATTTATAGTCAGTGGCACAGGACTATTCTCTTTTACCCCTGGGAGACCTAAAGAATGTATAAATCATGCAATCCCTCATAACTGAGATCCTTCAATTCCTCGTAAATGCATTTTGTGTTCTTTTGTGCTTAGGGTAGTAGGAATAGTCGTGCTTCGCAAGGACAGATAGCACCCAACAAAAATACTGCCTCACTGTACTAAAAACTATAGTTAATGCTGCCTTCTTCTTCCTTGAAGTAGCTCCTAGGATGTTCCCTCTTTTATGTCTAATTCCACTTTTTCCGATTTTTGAATGCAATGAATGCAAAACCATGCTTCAGAACAAAAGTTTGAATTAAACTTTTTTCACCACATGGGCAGATCCCCTTCTAGCTTTGTCTTGAGATAGTGTGCCTCTTTTCATTGCATCTGAGTTGTGGTACTGAATTCATATTAATTTGGCAATCTCGAGTATCCCTTTTGTGGTTAGATCAGTCCTGAAAAACAAGTATCCCCTCTTGTGGAGTCTGACCAATCCCTTGTGGCCTATAAATTATGACCATTGATTACCTGTCTCTATCTCTCATTATGAAAGTGGCCAGAAATATTTGGTCAGCACATATTGTCCAGAGTTATGACTTTTGATGACACTTCTTTCATCGACACTAGTTTCAAACCAGCGCCCAAATATCCGAAAAGTGGTTTTCATCACACCCATCCATATTGTTTTATTTGCTTTTGCCATGGGAGGAGCTCTTGAGCAGTACCTAAAGAAGGTGTCTAACACAGATGGAAGCACATTATTGTTGCCTCCCTATGGGCCGGTCCAAGTCTGTGATATGGTAAATGAACTACTGTTGTATCCTCCTATTACAGAAGAGCTACTGGACTACCTAGCAAAGAGAGCAATGAACCATACCAGAAGGCAAAGCAAAAGGAAGAAATGCTGCATTAAAGTATGCTGTCCAAGAGCCAAAAGGATATTGCAACCTAGCTGGCAATTACCAAATTGGAGAATATGTCAACATCCAGAAAGCCAAAAATAGGCAAGAGACATTGAAGGACTACACATGTTACAAATGTGTACTATCACCCAAACTGCCAATGACTCAGCGTAGTCCATATCATCTCATTTTCAGCCAGAGAGACAAAGGGGTTGTCCCTTTCATTGTTTGGCCTTTCTGTGTGACCCGTTCTGTGAGGCTAGTGACTTTGTTCACAGACAGATGTGAGGCATCTCTGTGCATTTTCAGTTCTAGAGACATCACCTCCAACCTTACATCAAAGTTCCATAATTGCAGCTGAGATCCAGTGGGTCTCCTAGGTCCTGGCGTTTTTTGGGTATCCAGACCACATGCAAATGGGGGCCTTAATCAGGTCCAAATACATAAATCTTGGTAATCTGGGAGGGCAGATTGCAACCTATTCAGCAAATCATGTTTGGGGCCTATTCAATCCCAGGTGTAGGCTTACATCTCTCCTCCACTAAAAATCAGGGGTTGGAGCCTCCTACATATGACCTAAATGTTGAAGTAATTTATTTAAATTTAAATTAGTTCCTAAGGGGCGTTATTTTATTTTCCTTCCTTCAATGTTTTCTATGGGTATGTGTTGCGGAACCTGTGAGTGGCCATATGTCGTGCTTGACTTACTTCAAGGCTGGGAGGGAAAACACACAAAGCCTGTTTTGACACATTTAGGATTGTAGTTTGTAAATAGCTATAGTCTTACTCATTTGTGGGTGTGGGTGTGTATTAGCATGTCCTTCCTGTATGAAAGTGAATTATTAATTGGTGTTGATAGTAGTCCATCACAAGTAACAAAGACACTAACCTGTTAGGTCAGGTCAAAGGCTTCAATAATTTAAACCTGAGCACAACCCCAGATAGGTTAGCACAGAGAAGACAGGCTTAACTTAGAGAAAATATGTAACCCATGTACAAGTACCAAAGCCATTAAACTGTTGGAGACATATTATAATAAAATGTCATTACAATTTAAAAAATAGAGAAAAACACAGTAAGCTCAATTATACAACAAAAATCCAATCAGGGAACCTGATAAATTATTTTTTAAAGATTTAAGGTGAAAAGCAACAAGAAAAATAAGGGGCCCAATGTAAGGCAAGCGTCTTCGGAGATAAGGACCAAGGTTCAATTTCAGGCTGAGTGTGGTGGAGCCCAGATCAGATCTACCAAGTAGATTGGTTCCACTGAAAGCCTGGAAGTTATAAAGTAGAAAACGCTTCTAAATCCCATTTCAGAAATTAACTTAGTAACTTTTTTGAAGAAAAGTGTTGAATTTGTTTCTAATTGCCAACACACAAAGTGACTTTGTCTCTTTTAGGAAAGAAAAATTCTCACTCAGCAGCTCGCTGCTAAAAGTGTAGCCTCCTCTGTGGAACCGAAGGCCAGAAACCTGAAGCAGGTTGGTACCACTGGTGCTCTGCAGCTTTGGGGATTTCAGGATAAAAACGTTATACGTCCTATAACAGAATTGGACTTTATAATGTTTTTTGGCTTTTTGGAGATGTTTGGAACCTTGAGTGGGCTAAGGCTGACATTCAATTCAATGCCATAGAACTGCTGATCGGATACTTTTTTTGGTGTGTCCAGCTAAAGGTCAGGATGAAAAGTTTTCAAACGTTCCCAAACCTTCAGATGCACAAACAACCAGAGGTGTACATTTCTGATGCTCCCAGGACCTCAGGGAAAGAAATTAGAGATGCACAGTGTGTGAAGCAGAGGCCAACTGCAATGTTCAGTACTGGCCCAGTTGCCACTGTTCAGCTGGACACTTCAGGGAAAAGCTCTCCTGCAGCTAGTTGTGTTTCTATACCCACATAGGAGGTTAGCCAACTGATACTTGGAGGCGACTTTTCTATCATGGGTACAAGAGGGAGCAAGCCTAGTACTTTGGGGCTTTCTCTGGTCATAAACAGCAGTTTCAAATCTCTACTGATCTACTGCTGTTCGAGCAAAGGCATGGAGGTGACTCCTGGACACTCCCTAATCAGTGGCGTGAAAGTTCCTGGGGCAGCCCTACCCAATTTTTCAGCAAATCCTGTTTGTCTTCTGCAAACAATCCCACAGTGCCCTTCACTTACAAATCTAAGATTGGGAACCCTTCTTCCCTTTTGCAGACCCTGTGTGCACACCATAGGTGTGGCCTGTGTAATAAGCCTCCTATGTGTCCACTTTAAACCAATTGTGTGGGTAGCATCCCTCCCACTGGGTTTTGTGCCAAACTGACTTGGGGGACAAAGGGTGTTTCCTCCAAGTCTTCATTTACATTTACTTGGGAACGGACAGAGCCACTTTCAGGTTAATAAAGTTCCTGGGTACACCCTAACTGGTCTTGCTGCAAGGGGAAGAAAAACAAATTGTAAACCCAGGCCCCTAACTCTCCTTTGAGAGCAGTTTTCACACCTCTTTCACATCTAATTCAGGCCAGGTAGTGGATGGTCAGTTGTTGGAGAGCCAATGTCAGACGCTTCGGGCCCAGTAAAGGTAATTATCTCAAAGTTACATTTTCCATCTATTTAATAACAGTCAGACTTAACCATTACACTGGATCATTCATAAGTATAAAATTAGTCTTTGAATGGAATTTATAGTTGGTACACATCAAAAGTTATAGATTTAAATGTATATTCTATACTTTGTCTTTTAATATGTGCTGATGACGGTCTGACCAATAATAGTGTCGCTTTGGGCCTACTCAGTGGGGGAACATGCTATTTCTAATGTCACAGACGTTCCACTCTTAAATGTTATGCACTCTGCCCGTGTTGGCAGGAAAGTGTGCTTAGAGGCGACATATTTAGTATTTAAAATCAGGTTTTCTTGCCTGTCATAAGGGGGGTTTTGACAGGTTTTTGCAGGAGGGTTCAAGCTGCGGTCAGGCTACACAGGTTAGGCCTGTAGCCATGTTTTCACCTGGCATACCAGTGGATGGCACAATAAGTTCTGCAGTCACCAGGTGACATTTACCTTTCCATGTCATGGAAGTAGTTTCTACACAAAATACTTTGATTTTACAGGTCAGTTAACAATGGCAATCATGTTTTATACAAATTCTACATCTTTTAGGTGTCATGCCACATACACTGGGCACTGGATAGCAGTACCACAGTGTGTAGAATTTAAAATCCAGCAATAATATTCAACAAAAAAGGGACAGTTTTACATCCTCCTTAAATTTCAATAATCCCCAAACCCCCTACCATTTAGCAGTAAGCATCACCATGTGCAGCCATTCCCCTTTGCACTTTCCATATTTACTACTAAAATGTATACCTGCATATGTGGAGATCCCCTCTACTGTAGTGTTTATTTATTTACAGAAAAGATACCAGAGGCTGGGGCAGAGCTCTCCGGCTATACATTTGGGAGTTATATTTTGTATTATGTGAACAGTACTGCTTAAGTCTTACTTTACGTATTACCAAATGTACTTTGTGAATGGATCCCTTGGAATATATAATATACAGTACACTAGTAGGACAACTTTAGTACTACTTATCGCACTCTACATGCTGTACACTAATCTACAAGCGGAGGTCTCTGCCTCTGCCAGTTTTATCTCAAATATGTAAAGTTTTCTACTGCTTCGAACATAAAAGTTTGTCATTTCTTTTTGCATTCCCCCAACATACCTAACTCCAAAGTGCATTGTCAGGGTCTGTCAGCTCTTGCCACATGGCAGTTATCTATGCTTTGCCTCCACTGCAGAGATGTCTGCCTCCAGGTGTAATACTAAAAGCCTGCTCTAAATTTACTGGAAGTAACTTTACAGATACAATTTCATTCATAAAAGACTCTACTCCCTGAAGCAAGAGTGTGTAGACTCATAAATCCCATTACTGGACAGATATTTCAACTCAGAATTTGTCCATCCAGGAAGAGATTTGCACCCATTTGTAGTCAGAAATATACTAGTGCAGAGAACTCCAGACATAGATTTGCCCATGCTAAGAGGACCCATTGTGAATGATTTCTCACTCCCAATACTAGGAGTCACTTTGTGCAATTATATTACCTTTGGAGATTATATGGATCAGAAAATTGCACCTCCTTGAAGTGTGCCTGGACTGTGCTCTTCTTATGCCTGCTTCACTAGTGGCCCCATTAACTGAACACTGGAGGTTTTATATTGAAATAATCATTTGTGTAGGGTAAGGGCCAGAACTGATTTGCATATGGCCATGTCTGAACTGGGGTGGCGTAGTGGGCAAAAGAACGATGGATTTAACCCAGATCTCTTGACTGGGGGAGAATGTCTGCATTGTCAGCATTCCGTCCATCATTTGTTTGTTGTAACGCTTTTCGCCCTAAGTGGGATGGGTATGCCCAGACGTGGGTCCCGTGCTCACTACGCCACTGGAGTCAAGCTATCCTGGCTGATGACGGCTGATAGCCAGAAACCGGTCCTAGGATGCTTGATTCTGGTCCAGGGAAGACATGGCTTGGCAGTTCGGGCTGGACTGTTCCCATGAGGCGCAGGGTCAAGACTGATTTGCATATGGCCATGTCTGAACTGGGGTGGCGTAGTGGGCAAAAGAACGATGGATTTAACCCAGATCTCTTGACTGGGGGAGAATGTCTGCATTGTCAGCATTCCGTCCATCATTTGTTTGTTGTAACGCTTTTCGCCCTAAGTGGGATGGGTATGCCCAGACGTGGGTCCCGTGCTCACTATGCCACTGGAGTCAAGCTATCCTGGCTGATGACGGCTGATAGCCAGAAACCGGTCCTAGGATGCTTGATTCTGGTCCAGGGAAGACATGGCTTGGCAGTTCGGGCTGGACTGTTCCCATGAGGCGCAGGGTCAAGACTGATTTGCATATGGCCATGTCTGAACTGGGGTGGCGTAGTGGGCAAAAGAACGATGGATTTAACCCAGATCTCTTGACTGGGGGAGAATGTCTGCATTGTCAGCATTCCGTCCATCATTTGTTTTTTGTAACGCTTTTCGCCCTAAGTGGGATGGGTATGCCCAGACGTGGGTCCCGTGCTCACTACGCCACTGGAGTCAAGCTATCCTGGCTGATGACGGCTGATAGCCAGAAACCGGTCCTAGGATGCTTGATTCCGGTCCAGGGAAGACATGGCTTGGCAGTTCGGGCTGGACTGTTCCCATGAGGCACAGGGTCAAGACTGATTTGCATATGGCCATGTCTAAACTGGGGTGGCGTAGTGGGCAAAAGAACGATGGATTTAACCCAGATCTCTTGACTGGGGGAGAATGTCTGCATTGTCAGCATTCCGTCCATCATTTGTTTGTTGTAAGGGCCAGAACTGCCGACTTTGGTGTTGGGGATCCAGGTTCGGGTCTCGGCCTCTGCTCAACATCCTGTGATTCTGGGTACATCACTCAATCTCCCCATATTTATGGACAATGCTTGGATACCATATAGGAAAAAGGTACCCCCCATGTCAAATTCCATGTCCAAGAGTGATGGAGAAAGACAATTATTATCAAAGAGAACTCTTGTCAAACCTAAATCTCTTTATAAGCGGCCTCAGAAGGACTCACATTCCAGACAGATCTCAACAACGGATTGTTCAAAAATAAATTTTATTTATTTTTGATTCATATGTAAAACACATAAACAACAAATAACATTGCCGAAATACAAAATCACCAATTTCTATGTGAGAATGTTATCCTATAACAAAAGGCAACTTGACATACAAGAGTCAATAAAGTACATTTATATAAAAAATAGCTATAATCCCACTCTCAGCCATCAAGCAGTCACTCTCACCAGTCAAAACAATCTCACATACACAAACACCCATACACAAGGAAATACATTTGCGTAGGAAACTATTGTTATTTTGTAGACGACATACACTCTTTCATAGTTGTGTGGTTTGATTCAATCTGAGAGATCGCCACTGATGGGTTATCTTTAAAGGGTTTCCCATATAAATGTTGATACCCCCACGAGTGATTAGCCGCCTCCACAAATCAGATTATTTGATTAAAATTCTTAGTGGATTGGGAATCCCTATTTGCGTTTGGCCGGTGTGAATTTGGCTTTGGGATATTTTAAGCTACTGCTCAGGTACATGGCCTTAAGGTCACTAAAAGAGTCACTTGCCAAAAGGGCCACTCAAAAATATGTGCACAGAGTAAACATATAAAAAATGCCCGCTTTGCAGCATTTAGTCAGCAATGATCATAGGGTTTAGAGCATGATATTGGCCAATGGGGAAAAAAGAACTCAAGGTTTGCTCAAGACTGGTGATGTTCCACAATGCCCGACCGTGAAATATTATATATATAGACTCTAATCTTATTGCAACCTGCAACATATAATGCTATGGTGCTAAAACACGCTTTTGGAGTGGTGTCCCTTTTTACAGTTCAGTAAATTTTAGGGGGAAAAAATCTATGTATTTCAATTGAATCAGTCTTGACAGTGGTCTTTATTGAGTGGCATTCCTTTGCGTAGCACAGTGTCTGAGTTTAAACCATTCATCACATCCAAGAGGCAGCCCAAGCACACTATCTGGAATATGTACGATGAAGTGGCGGAGCGTGTCAATAGCCTGCTGGGCTTAACGACACGCTCCACCACTTCTGAAACGCAAGACATCTAACAACAATGTCTTAATGTGGGATTCATTGGAAGGACAAGTTATTTCAAGGCGAACCGTATCATAGAGTATCGGAGGAATGAATCCATACAGGGAAGACACAGGGAGACCAAGAATGTAGGGAAGAATTATATTTTCAACACATGATGGACATATTACGTCATATGTACATATCATACAGGTGAGAAGCACTGCGTGACACTTAGTGGAAATGTAACCAACAAAATACTGTGCACAAGTGCTCGTGGAATTTGTGACGGTGCAAGTGACACATAAAGTGGTATTTACAGCGGTGAAAGGGCGCAACAGACTGGAGATGAACTTCAGTATGGATTGTGGTGGAGAGGCCTTCAAGGTTAACTCTCAATTGACGCCACTAGGGTACACCTGCTTGTGCTAAGACATCAAGCTTTCTAAGGTCTAGTGGGGCCTTCTAAGGTCTAGCATGGGAATATGCTCCCTCAGTAGAGTGGTCTGGTGGACTGGTCATGAAGGCTGAACCCAGTTCCCCATTTCCAAATTCGACAGCACTGGCCATAGTGCCACATCCTCTCCCCAACTGAACACCATACTGCCCCACTGAGAGAAACACGTACTGCCTTCAGCTACAACCTAATTGTGCCCGCTATAAACACTTGGATGTGGCTCAATTCAAATTATACACTTGATAAAAGTAATATGCTGCGTAAAAAAAAAAGGAAAAGCAAACACTCATAGGGAATGCAAGATTAAGTAAAGCATGTGAAACGTAAGCAGAAACAACATGGTTACCTTAACGATCTCTCACTCACTATTCAGAAATCACTGAGTGGTTTTACCTGAAAAGTTAAGGACATGACTACAGGGCCTTGAAGGGAACCGTTTCAATGTCCATTGCTTATATCCTTAATAAACGTAAGCAGTATGGTTTAAAAAGACCACATCCATAAACAGAGCCATGGTACACATTTTTTTTTCCAATCAATCCATCAACCAGGTATTGCAGTAACTGCAATACCTGGTTGATGGATGGATTGGAAAACAAAATGTGTACCATGGATATGCAGTACCTCCAGGAATGGTACACTTCCCCAGCAGGGGACAACAATGCCGTTCAAAGAAAGACGAGAAAACAAAAGTAGCGCTTCACTGGCAAACTCTGTAAAGTGATGCTGATGGATGTATGATGTTACAACGCATGCTTTTACAACGCATGCTGTTAGAACGAATTTTTTACAACGCAAATGCTGTGACAACGCAAGTCTTTACAACGCAAGTCTTTACATCGACTTGCAGTAGATGGCGTGCTAACATTAAAAAAGGGTAATTTACTATTCTAACTCCAGTCCACGTTGCAGTAGGGAAGGTGTTTGGATAGTAAACTACACTATTTATAATGTTAGCACGCCATCTAGTGCAAGTCGATGTAAAGACTTGCGTTGTAATGGCATGCGTTGTCACAGCATTTGCGTTGTAACAGTTTCGTTGTAATGGCAGTGCGTTGTAAAAGTTGCGTTGTAATGGTTGTTCACCGATGCTGATGTATTTGGATGTAAATAAAACCAATCTGGCCACTTTGCAACCAATGTGTCTTGCTTTATTTAGTTATGTATTTATTTTTCATATTTAAAACCTTCTATTTCACTCCATCCCGCTGCACTTTGGAATAGAAAAATGTCAGAAAAAGGGCATTTCCCGCAAGAGTGTTTTTCTTTTTTTGATCCATTTCACGGGGAAGCAACTAAATGAAAGAAGGAAAGAGGTTGTGAACCGTTTCTTCAAGTTACGAGCAAGACAGGAAGAGAGGGAATAATCGGAAGAGAAGGGGGGGACAGCTGCCAGCACAAAAAGGAAGAGGACATTGCCCGACTCCCGAAGGGTGGAGGCTTTGAACCACGCTGTGTGCCATGAGGTGCCGCGCTGCCCTCGCTCTCGTGAGGGCATCGATTGACTGTGCATAAGAAAATCCTGCAGGATAGAAGGCTATATCTACTGGCTGCTTAGATAGGTGGCAAGTATCTGCGTACGTTATGGGGGTATTGATGTCAGGGGCGCTGAGCTTCTGACGGGGAGGCCCTCGTAGGTGTTGATAGCCTAGGGTGACCACTGACCAGACGTCCCTTCTCTTCAGGCAGCTGTACAATTAAGTGGGCTGCGCCACTGCCCCCATCGGGTTGTAAGAACTGTAAGGGTCCGGCGCTGTCAGCGGTGCTATCACTCCCTCAGCTCTTCTATCTCTGAACGGCATCGCCCTCTCCCTCCCTCGGCTATCTCTGTGGCCTTGGTCCCTGACTGACTCCCACGGCCCACCCTGGCTCTCCGGGTGGGAGGTGGCTGGTGTATATATGCACGTGTGGTTCCAGGGGATGTGCACTGCGCATGCGCCATAGAGGCTGAGCACAGTACCTTGGCCAGGAGGACCGCAGAATGGCTCATGGCCGCCTCTGGGCATGACCCGAGCCGTCTAATGTATTATCCCGCGCTATGCCTCGTTCAGTGTCACTTTATTCCCGCTGGGCGCGCGCTTCAGCACCGGCGGCCATAGAGTTTGCATTCTGTCTCCTCAAGGCACTCGAACTCAGAGAAATGTGCGCGCTTTAATTTCATGAGGACTGGGCGGCAGTCACCCAAGGCATGAACCTCGCGCAAGAACCACACTCCACGCTGTTACTTGAAGTGTAAAAGGCCATTTTATTAGGACATGGTTGCAATCATTTAAACTTTATTCGACAGTACATAAATGCAATAAATATACTTTCCCCAACCCATACCGACTCATTCTCCTTTCATCCATTCTCAAAACCATCTCACCTGTTAGACTCTTCCCCCATTCACTCGGTGACCTCCTTCCTCTCCCCATCACTTGCCCTCCAAGCATCCTCAGTGTAATTTCCTTCATTGGTCATTGCTTCCCGCGCCCGCTATCAGTCACCTGTGTACCGTTCTCCCCCACCGAGGGGTGGATCCACCCGTATGTGACTACCCACCCCTCCAAAGTGCCGTGACGCCTCTACTCTGCAACCTGCCCTAACTGGCACGCTCAGCCCAAAATCTATCCTAACCCTTCGCCTAATGTCTGTAGGGTGGGTGGGCGGACAAACTTTTCTCTCCCCCCGGTGGTGCTCAGGTGTCAGGAAGAGGCCGGATACTCCTCTCCTGACACCTATATACCCTCCCAACTCCTGCCCCTCTACTTCCTATGATCCCACCCCCACCATGTCCTTCCGGCCGTTGCGCGAATTCCCCGGGGGAAGACTGGTCTGTGAGCTTCACTTCCCCCGGGGCCCGCATCGCGCAAGAACCACACTCCACGCTGTTACTTGAAGTGTAAAAGGCCATTTTATTAGGACATGGTTGCAATCATTTAAACTTTATTCGACAGTACATAAATGCAATAAATATACTTTACCCAACCCATACCGACTCATTCTCCTTTCATCCATTCTCAAAACCATCTCACCTGTTAGACTCTTCCCACATTCACTCGGTGACCTCCTTCCTCTCCCCATCACTTGCCCTCCAAGCATCCTCAGTGTAATTTCCTTCATTGGTCATTGCTTCCCGCGCCCGCTATCAGTCACCTGTGTACCGTTCTTTCCCCCCGAGGGGTGGATCCGCCCGTATGTGACTACCCACCCCTCCAAAGTACCGCCAACCAGGGAAACCCCCGGAGGGCGGTTCCCTGCCCCACCCCCAGTTCTAGTGCACCTTTCGCCTCCACCCAGTCTACCTTGCGGCACCCTGTGGACGACCCCCCATCCCCTAAACCTGCGTCCCGTCTAAAGTTCCCTCTTCCCGGGACACCCCAGACTGCGAAAGGTGCACCTATTCTAAGTAGGAATACCTGTCCCCCCAGGTTGCGATCCCAACGCTTCCCCCACCTCTCCAGGCACCAGGTGGATGACCATCCACCCTTGAAAAACTATGTCCTGTGGCAATAAGCAGCTTTTACCAACCAAACCCCGTCCGTGACAAAAATGTACCATCGCAAACAACCACCTGTCCTCCTTCCCTCCGTCTCCTTAACCGCGGACCGTCCCCCTGTAACCCTGGTCCATCGCCCCCAAACTCCCTTCTTGGCAAGGCCCCGGTGGATGACCATCCACCCGTACAGCCAGTATCCGCTGTAATCCAGTAACCTTCCAGGCCAATCCCCCATCCCTGAAGAGTGTCCCAGCCCCAAACAAGACCACCTGTGCCTCTTCCAATAGTCCCATTACCGGCGGGCCATTCCTCTGTAAGCATGTCCGACAGCCCTCAAAGTCCATCCTCTGCAAGGCACCACCGGTGGACGACCATCCACCCATAAAGCCAGTGTCCTTCTCCAACAAGGTACATTTCCAGGGCAATCACCATCCGTGAAAAATGCTCCATCCCCAAACCAACCGTCCCCTCAAACAGTCCCCATCACCTGTGGGCTATTAGCTGTAAAGCATGCTCAACAGCCCCCAAAAATTCCCTCCTCTGCAAGGCACCATCGGTGGATGACCATCCACCCTTACTCCAGTGTCCCTCGTAAACCAAGAAACATGTCCAGGATCCTCCCCCTCCATGAAAACGCCCCATCCCCAACCAGGCCACCAGTTTCCCCTCACACCGTCTCATTCACTGTAGCCCGTCTCCTTGTAAGCATGTGAGACGTCCCCCAGAGACCATTCATTGCAATGCGCAGTGCTTCCCCCTAACCCGCTTCCCAAGTTCCTTGTCAGTGAACCATATACCTTGCCATGCCTCTTGGATAAAACCAGACCAGCCCTATTCCGGAGTACCTTCTCTCCAACGCCTTTGCTTTTAGTGGAGCCAGTTCCCATATCGTATGACACAGTCACTCCCACTGGCCGCAACGCTCACCCTGAGTCAATTCCACTGTTCCCCCTTCAATCATCAAACATCCCAAATGACAGCGTTCCCCGCCTGATGACATCCGTACGCCCGCTATGTTGCCACTGTTGCCGCCCAACGTTCGAGAGAATGTCCGCCTGTCCAGGCGACCACACTGGATCCCAGGCCACTCCCCCTACCTGCAGTAGAAAAAGAATGATTAGTCCCGTACGGATTATGTCCCTTTTCCTTCCCTCCCCAGTCTCTCCAAAACCCCCGCCCAAACCCCTTCTTGTACCTATAACCGCACCACACACCCTACTATACTGTCATCTCCCCAAGCTCCGACTTCCCCCCCACCCCCGAACAGCCCTCCTGATGTCACCTCTGTGCCAGCCCTCAGGCGTAAGAACCGCGCATCTCCTTAAGGGAGTAATTTCCGTCGGCCCCAGCCCTCAAACAAAACCTAAATAGTCTGTATCGCCGTTATACTACCTGCCACCTTTGGCGACCCCAATTCCCCAGCCATAGGCCTCCCTTCTCTTACCACCAATCACTGGCGCCTTATTGCCCCCTCTTGCTTTCCCCCAGCTCCGTTGCCTCCCGCACCACTCCCCCCCAACCGCTGTAGCCGAACAGCCACCCAAACCTCCCAATCGCCCGTTCCCGGGCAACTACCCTCATTCTCCACTACGCCTTATGCGCCAACGCTGTCCTCTTTCGATAAACGTCGTGCCCCTGTTTCACCCAGACAAGCACAGCACCAACCACCCATCACCACAGCCACTGCGCCCGTGTCTGCCGCCCCACTGATACCCTGTCATCGCGTCTCCTGTGTCCTGCACTACCATACTCCCAGAAGCCCCCGACGAAATCGCCATATTGTCAGTGGTGTTACGACACGACCACCGTGCGCTGGTTCCTTGCCCCCGACACGCAACACATCTCCCCGATGTTTGAAAGAAGAGTGTGAAATTTACCACCTTACAACACTGACAGCGTGTGCGGAACTCGAACCCTTGTCCTGTGAGATCCTTTACAATTGCAGGCACAAGACTTACCATTGAGCTATAGGTCCTGGCCCCTATAACTAAAACTGCGCCCCGTAAGCCAGAATCCCTGGTTCCAAATTATTGCCAGCTACAAACCCGGTGACCATCTCATCCCCAAACGCATCGTGCAGTGCCCGAAAGCCCCTAACCCTGTCCGGTTCTTTACTGCGATGCCTACCTAGAGGTGATTATCCTATCAAGCGGCCAACAAACTACCTCTACCAGTCCCCACTCCCCAGGCAAGTCCCTACCTGCAGAACACTGCCCCCGTCACGCCTCGCGACGCTCGCGCTCCACACACTGAGGCCCCAGAGCCCCGTATTTCGTCAAGCTCTCAGCCCCCACTCCGTGTGCACAGGCAGACAGGCAATCTCGCTTTCTCTGCATATTTGCCCTGGCCAACAGCCGCCCTTGCGCCCAGCGACATCCCCCACCCGGTGCCAGCATGGTCCCAACCTTACTGAAGGAAATACCATTGCATACACTTAGAAATGAGCACCCGGTGACAACCAGGGCGTGAAAACCTAATCATCAAAATACGACTCCAAAACTTGAACCCCCATTCCTTTACCTGAGCGTCCGTCCAGGACCTCCTCTTCAAGACCGGAGCTGCCATCCCCCTCGGAGCGCCTTGCCCCCTGCTCCGTCTGAGGCCGCACTCGCCTGAAACAAACAACAAAATGGACTGGTTACCTGCACACCCCCCCCCCTCCCGGGCAATCCCCCACTCCAAGGCTCCATCGGAGACGTACGCCGCTCCTTGCATGTATCACCACCGAACTCCCCTGCTGACCAGCCGTGCGTCATTTGGGCCCTGGGTTCCCCGGGCCCCCAGCATTGTCCCAACCTTACTGAAGGAAATACCATTGTATACACTTAGAAATGAGCACCCGGTGACAACCAGGGCGTGAACACTTTATCATCAAAGTACGACGCCAAGACTGTACCCCCCCGTTCCTTTACCTGAGCGTCCGTCTAGGACCTCCTCTGCCAGACCGGAGCTCCTTGCCCCTGCTCCGTCTGAGGCCGCACTCGCCTGAAACAAACAACAAAAAATGGACTGGTTACCTGCACCCCCCACCCCGCCGCTGGCCATCCCCCACTCCAAGGCCCCACCGGAGACGTACGCCGCTCCTTGCATGTATCACCCCCGAACTCCCCCGCTGACCAGCTGTGCGTCATTTGGGCCCTGGGTTCCCAAGGCCCCCAGCATTGTCCCAACCTTACTGAAGGAAATACCAGTGCATACGCTTAGAAATGAGCACCCGGTGACAACCAGGGCGTGAACGCCTAATCTTCAAAGTACGATGCCAAGATTTTAACCCCCCCATTCATTTACCTGAGCGTCCGACCAGGACCTCCTCTTCCAGACCGGAGCTCCTCGCCCCCGCGCCGTCTGAGGCCGCACTCGCCTGAAACAACAACAAAATCGACTGGTTACCTGCACTCCCCCCCCCCCGGCAACCCCCCATCGGACATCCTCCTATCGCACTGCATCCGGCACGCCAACTTCTCCTCTGACGCACACCGTCACATTCTTCCATCTTCACCCCAACACCATCCATACCACCCATCACACAGCACATACTCAGAACTTGGTAGGATTCACAAGGTTGTATTGCTCAATGCGCGAATCCCTCGAAGGAGGGCAGGCCGCCGCGGACCCCCCTACTGCTTCTGGCCAGCGTCTTGGGGCCGTTGTGCGCCCCACTGGCAGCACCCCTGATCTGCCGGCCTTCTCCGCCGGTCCTGGATCCCCCCCACTTGGTCGCGAAACCAAGTGGGTCCCCAGCACCACCGGGTCTCGTGCCGTGCTGACAGTCCCTCCCCGGACTCCGATGACCTCAGCCACTACCGCCTGCAGCTCCCCGCCACCCTCTAGGCCCACCCCCTACACCTCCTTCCCTAGCAGCAGTACCTGTGCAAAGCCCTACCTCGCTACTCCTACACTGCCACCTGCTCCAGTCCCCCCCAAAACATGTGCCGGACCCTGCCTAGCTGTGGGTAAAGCCGCTAGGGTGGGCCCTCTGTCCGCTACCATGAGTAGGCTCCACAAATGCTGGGGAAGCCGAAATCAACAATCCGTGCCGCCCCCTCACCCCAAACCACGTCCCTCTGACCCCACGTGAGCAATGTGCAGAGCCCGTTTTGCATAATTATATATAGCGCGAACTCGACCTTAAGGTAGTGGAGTGCTTTCCCTGGCCCCTTATCCGCATTACACATTCCGGCACGGGGAGATGAAGTGCTTTGCCCAGAATCACAGAGTGGGGGGCGCGACCGCAAGGCTCGAACCCAGGAGTACAGCACCCGAGGCGGCAGCGCAGCAGACGGTTGAAAAAAGCAGCTCCCCCTTCCGGGGAGCAGAAATAGGAGGGGTCCCGCCTCTGCCCCACCAGACCCCGATGTATACCCCGCGTGAAGAAAACCGGGGCGCTCCCACCATGCCGGGCGACACACGCATACCCCGCCTTCCCCCGCCTCAGTCCCGCCCTGGGCCGCCTGCCAAGATCGCGCCGCCGTGAGTGCCGTCCCTGTGCCCGCCCCCTCCCACATGACCCCATGACAGCACACTCGCGCAAACGACAGACGCGCCCACAGGCAGTGCCCCCCCAGCCCCCGCGCATCCCGGACAACCGTGATAGGGCAGCCCCCCGCCCCCTACCTGAAGCGGCCGGTCGAATCCACCATCCAGCGCACGCGAGACCATTCCGGCCCACACGCCCGATGCGACTGCCCCAGGATGTAGGATATCAACCCGTCCGGCCCATCCAGGACCTCATGCCGCTCCAACATCCGCCGCATCGATGACACCATGCCTTCCAGCCCGTCGTGGCAAATTCACTTTCCCTGCCCTACCAACCAGTGCCAGCCCCCCCGCCGATCGACAAATCGGCAGATGGCCTAACCCTGTATGCCTATCTACAAACTTTTCTCTCCCCCCGGTGGTACTCAGGTGTCAGGAAGAGGCCGGATACTCCCTTCCTGACACCTATATACCCTCCCAACTCCCGCCCCTCTACTTCCTATGATCCCACCCCCACCATGTCCTTCCGGCCGTTGCGCGAATTCCCCGGGGGAAGACTGGTCTGCGACCTTCACTTCCCCCGGGGCCCGCATTTTCAAGCTGGTGTATTAAATAATTAACCGAAATAAGACCTCGAAAATAGCTCTTAGGGGTAAAAACAAGCCACCGTAAAATAATTTCCCATATCTCCAGAGAAGGTGGTCGTCCCTGGAAGGAGGTGGGAGAAGGGGAGGAAGCGCTGGTGGCGCCAAGCAGAAAGCGGGAGTGTGTCAGCATCTCAACAACAGCAGCAGCTGGCCTGCAGAAGCGACAGGGACTGCTCATGCAGAACAAGGAAGTGGCCCACAGGCTGTCCGACAGGCACCAGACCTGTGTGATCATGAAGCCACTGAACCACATCAGGACAGGCGGGCAGCGCTGCGGCGGCGGCTGCAGGCGCAAGCGGAAAGTGCCAGAGATACACATGATATAACTTAGTGTTATAAAAGCGCCAATGTGACAGAAGTAAACATCAGCTCGATGTGCTAAAAGTGCAAATATTGTTGGGGTGAAAAAAAAATTATTGTGTAAAACATTACCTTAATTTATAGGGTAAAATATTACTTTAATGAGTTCGGACTTTGGAAGCATCTCACTGTGCCAAGTAAAATAGGCATTTATGAAAAAAAAAACAGTAACTGCCATTTGGCAGAAGTGCTAGCAGTGTGCCGCAAAACTGTTTAACCTCGTGAATTAACAATGAGGGTGAAATCCAGTGTTTCAGAGCGTAATCCCATTAGGTGAATGTGGATAGAACACAAAAAAGATGGTGACTAGCATAATGTAGCGAACAGCGCATTAGTGTTTTTTAAAGTGACAAACATCCATTGGCTACAACCGTTCAGAAATTTCGAGAACTAAGTACAGATATTTGGGCTGAAACTGCTGTTACTATGCTGAATGTGAGAGAGAGTTGAAGGTGCAGTTACTCTACTGTGATAGAAGTACAACTATTCACGACGAGGTGAATATCGCTTATATGCGAAGAAGTGAATATTATTGTTGTGAAACTGAAAACATGTTGTGGTGCTTAAAGTGCATACAGGTATGCTCAGAAGAGGGCGTCTATGTGCTAAAAGTACCAGCATTTTAATGTAATAATTCTACAATGTGTAGAAAGTGCAAATGGTCGGTGAATGAGCCCTTTACTATAATTTGCTAAATCTCCAAAAATTTATTACATCAAGAGCTGTTTCTGATGTTAAAAGTACACTTCACGAAAGGAGGAACATTTGTGTGTGTTTTCAATGCATGGTTTTCTGGAGTGAACCTTACAGTGCGAGGTTTTATAAGATGAAATGCAGTTTAATTCAGTAAATGTTCAAGGGTTTGATAAAAGTCAACGTTTTACTTGGTAGTTATTACCGTTCAGTGCGTTAAAGTTTCAAACAGCATGGTGCTTTTCAGAAGCACATTTATTTATGAGGCAACTCTACCAGTTTTATGTGACTCCTTTAATCACCGCCGAGCCGAGGGTAACTCGATTGGCCTGTGTGTTTACTTTATTCATTTTGTATTCGTGTGATTTGTAAAGCGCACAATAAAACTCAATCCCTGCTAAGCCCAATCTGGCATGACATCCCTTTTCACATGAAGGTTGGGCCCTGGCGCAGCGCCCGGACCTCTTCGACCGGTCTTGGGTGACAGATATAACTTGTTGGCTAGGTCGGTGGGCTGTGCGCCTGCTGCAGAAACCTGCTTTTGCCAGGTCCAAAATTCCACCAGCACTGGCTCAGCTTTTTAACATTTCAGTATGGAATTGATAAAATAAGTGCCATTGAGTTTAATAATGCGGCCCCCGGGGGAAGTGAAGGTCGCAGACCAGTCTTCCCCCGGGGTATTCGCACAACGACCGGAAGGACATGGTGGGGGTGGGATCACAGGAAGGAAGGAGGGGGCGGGAGTGGGAGGGTATATAGGTGTCAGGAGAGGAGTCGCCGGCCTCTTCCTGACACCTGAGCACCACCGGGGGGAAGATAAAAGTTTGTCCGCCCACCCACCCTACAGACGTTAAGCGAAGGGTTGGGATAGATTTTGGGCTGAGCGTGCCAGTTTAGGGCTGGTTGCAGAGTAGAGGCGTCACGGTACTTTGGAGGGGTGGGTAGTCACATACGGGCGGATCCACCCCTCGGGGGGGGAGAATGGTACACAGGTGACTGATAGCGGGCGCGGGAAGCAATGACCAATGAAGGAAATTACACAGAGTATGCTTGGAGGGCAAGTGAAGGTGAGAATGGGGAGAGGAAAGAGGTCACCGAGTGAATGGGGGAAGAGTCTAACAGGTGAGATGGTTTTGAGAATGGATGAAAGGAGAATGAGTCGGTATGGGATGGGGAAAGTATATTTAGTGCATTTATGTACTGTCGAATAAAGTCTAAATGATTGCAACCATGTCCTAATAAAATGGCCTTTTACGCTTCAAGTAACAGCGTGGAGTGTGGTTCTTGCGCGATTGTACTGGCTACGAAAGAGTAGAGAGGCCGTTCAGTTTCTGTGTACTGAGTGAATGAACCGTAATATATTATTTTCAGTCTGAAGGAGCTCTTTCCATGCACATTCCTTACTGCTGTTTAATTAACATTTTAATGTGTTTGTATTCGATGTAGCATTTTCAGTGCGGGACTAATTATTTAGAAGGAAGTTCACCGGCCGGGCCTTTCAATGGCAGAGTCTGCCTGTAAAAGGCCCGGCCGGTGTTATTTCTAAATGGTTCACGACTCGAGTCACGCACGCTTTAATTCAAGCTTGAAGCTTCTAAAGCAAGCTGCAGCCATCAATCATTATTAGTGTGTCAGACTTTCACTTGGCTGTACTTACTTAGTCAGTGGCTCGCCTCTACCTCCGGGCCTCCGGCTCCAGGAATCCTACGACGAGCTCATGTTCTCTCACGCCGGGCTCCGAGTGGCAATGACGCAGATCCCAAACAAACTGGAAAATTCTGGGTTGACCACTCCCCCAGACCCCAGCACACCAATCACCTCCTAAACAACAACTGTTACTGGGCCTCTCTCGAGGAAGAGGTAGAGGCCACTGCCACACCCCCACTACTTTCCCGGAGCTGAATTGGCCTGCCCCCAGCCATTGGAATTAATGGGGTGCTTCTGACTCCTCCCTGGGCTCTACGAAATTCGCCCAATTTTTAAGTTATATTCCGGCAGTGATACACAGATCCTGCCAACCTGTGTGTCGTCACTGCTCTGCTTTCTGGCTCCAGGTCGAAGAAATCTTCGCCCAGCCAAAAGCATGCACAACAGAGTCAGAGCCAAGAGCCATCCTGATCCCATCACCCCCCACCCCCTCAAGGAAAAACCCATATTTGCCCAGGTTTGTTCACCGAGCAGCCAGGCAGCCAGCACAATTTATTGCTAGCTGCTCGGTGTTCCAGCTCGCATTTTTTTAATCCCCCAAGGGTGGCAGGGCGGCGCCCATCTCGCCCATTAACACCAGCCGCCCCTGCCTTAGTGAACCATACAAGTTAAAAATATTGAAGAACCGACCTCGAGCTCCCAAAATCAAGAACTTCACCGTAATCATGTCAACAAATCATCATTTAATATAGTCTTCATGCTTCCAGTTTCCAGTTATCACGCTTTGGGCCCAGTCTTAAGCCTTTTTTAGCCAACGCGTGTTTTGTCTGACAAAAATATTGCACCCAAAACATTGTTCACAAAAATGTGGCTAATACAGAAGTACAATTGGAAAATGTGCACCTAATCGAGCAAGATTTGTATAAACTATATTCAGGTCATGATATTTAACTGTACTGTACTTTGTGGAGTAACATCATGATGGATTTGGGAGCTTTACCGAGCCATATCTTTTGTCATATAATACATGGAAATGCGATATAAACGAGTTAAAGACACAATAAATTATGTGATGCATTGAACCCAAATATATGCAATAATAAAATCGAGGATATTTCACTACTACACAATATAGTTACAATTATTAAATAACACTGTATGAAGCATAAAATATCATTAGATAATAACATAGATGGCAGAAAAAGAAATTCAACATGTCTCTATTATTAGATGGCAACTTTTAATCTAGAGACCAACGAAAGATTAAAGGTAACGGGGAGATTCTAAGCAATTATTCATAAAAAGGGACCACCTCATATTTTTGTGCACTCAGACTCCATTCCCACCACTAGAAAACATAAGGCAATCATAAGGGCTAACTACACATGTCAGGCTACTGAGAATAATTGCAAGGGGTTTTATATGTCCCCTTATTCCTTGCTCAGTTTACAAGGGAGCTAACTGAAAGTATGAACCTTTACAATAAGATAGGTTTCAGCTCGATATTGTCATGTGGTATTAACTGTAATATATATTAGAAGTATAATTCTCAAGCAGACTGCAGGCTAGAACCTTTCCCAGATCCAAAGAATCACTGGTCTTCGGGCCTGCCAAGGGAATCACCCAAAAGTAAATAGTATAGTGCATTATGGGCAACATAGCCCTGACCGCCTGCAAGTTGTGGGTGGCTACCATTTTCCACCTGACTCCAGGAACATCAAAGTGACTATAGGCTGAGCTTGCCACTGCCAAGGCTTGTTGGTGGCCAGTCAGGCTACCACTACCTTTATAAATACATGATGCGGGTTCTTAAAAATAAGTGCCGTTGGCCCCTGCCAGCAACCACCGGCTCAAATGGAGGAGAGGATGTGGTCCCTCGGCTTAAACTGCCGACTTTGGTGCAGGAAACCATGGTTCGAGCCTCGAGGTTGCGTCCACATCCTGTGATTCTGGGCAAATCACTTAATCTCCCCGTGCCTGAATATGTAATGTAAATACGGTGCTCATGTAAAGCGCTCCAATACCTTCGGGTCGAGCTCGCGCTATATAAAAAATGCAAAGAAATAAAAAACGAAGCACTGACTTTATGGCGCCAGCAATGGTATCACGGTCCTAGCTTTTTTTAAACGGGTAGTAATGTGATGTCCCATGTTGCTACTCACAATGAGCAGTGGAAAGTAGTTCATTGCAGCGGATCTACTACTGACTCTGGACCGTGGCTAGAAAAAATAGAGGCCCTGCACGTTATCTACTCTGATCCATAAATGAGTATAACTTAATTATCTCTTATCCCTGGTGCTACCTTTTCGAATCTTTGTTTTTTCACTCATTTTAATCAGCAAACTGTGATGATGCCATGTCACTTTTGTTTGTATACTGTCTAAAGCTGACAAGCCCATAACTGAATCGTCAAATTCTGACCTGATAACGTGTCACCTAGCTCGGGACTAAACTTGGCCTCATCTGCAACGTCATATTATTATGTCTCCAAAGCTAAGATAACCACTAAAAATAAAATACTATAGTCCTCACTACGAACAGCTCCAGAAATGGAGTGACACTTATAAGAGCTGATAAAATTGGACCGCACGGGGTCAGAATTTATCAGGTGCGATAATATCACCCAATTATTGGTTTTTGGGGACTCATGCGGATTTTAATGTTTTCAGCATCAAAGTCTGCAGATTCCGGTCAGTATCATGCATGTTTCTCCTGATAAATATCTGTAGGTTTCACCTACCAATATTTGTAACAGAACTCATAATTGCTATAAGTGTGGTAACAGGTTTTACTGCACTTATCGCAATTAAGTGAAGCACTTGTTTGAGGGACTAAGGGAATGGCAAAATAGGAATTGGCTGCCCTCCTAGTCTTTCCATGAGCACAATAAAATCACTTAATGAATGTATTAGTTTAATTTACACAATTGCACGCGCGCAAACACACACACGCACACACGCACAGACACACACACATACACGTGTTACCATCCTTGTGGGGACTATGTGTGAACGCCTGCCTTGTGGGGACTAACCTTTCCCAATGGTTTAAAAATATGCCAATAACAGAAATATGTTAAGAAAAAATTCATAAAACAGGATCCTGCTTCAAATCTGCAAAAATATTGTTTTTTAATCGTGCACACAGAACCATCCTTGTGGGGTCTTGAACATGTGTTACCATCCTTGTGGGGACTTACTCAATAATTATAATTTGTGATTGAATGCCTTCATAAACAAATGGCTAAATGTAATTTTTCAGTGCTGTACTTAAATTACATGATAGTTTAGTCATATATAAATAGCTCATTGTGTCCTACGAGCACACATAACATGGACTGTGATGATACTGAATTTCTCAGCGAAGGCCTATAGCATATGAAGTCCCTGGAAAGAGATTTACAGATATTTAGCCTGTTATTGAGTGCTCACAAACTTTCAAGAATAAGGAAACAACACAATGTTAAGATTATTTAGAGGCCAAACATCCTGCAATGTGGTCGGATAGGAAAACTCAAGTTGAGATTACCTAGTTCATTTTCATCAACCTCACCACTAGGCATCATTTTCTTTGCATGTTATGCGATGATAAGCCCCAAAGATTTTGTATGCTATTATAGTAATGTTCTACAGTGGACAGAGAGAGTAATTGATGATAATCATTTTAAGCCACTGCAGAGATAGGGCGTGATTTTTTAAAAATTGTGTTTCAATGTAGTCACTCCCAAGTTCCTATAGGCATAGTGTGTGTTTATATTTATGTTCAAGTCCTGCCTAGATTATGTGTGGTTTTACTAATGCTTAAGTCCCCAATGAGGTGGTATTTGATGCTAGTTACGTTTTAGTCACATGAGATAGTTTGTCCTTATAGGGATGGCAGGTTCTCACACAGATAGTGTGTGATTATAGACATGTTGAAATCCTCCAAAACAGTGTCCGATTATAATCATGTTTGATTATAGTCAGGTTCAGGTCCCTCTACAGATAGTGTAAAATGACAGTCATGCTGCAATTCATGCAAATATAGAGTGTTATTCAAGAAGTGCCCAGGTCCCCATAGAGATAGTGTGTGAATATTGGCATGTTCAAGTCCCCACAAAGATAGTGTGTATTATTGGCATGTTCAAGTCCCCACAAAGATAGTGTGTGATTATTGGTGTATTCAAGTCCCCATAAAGATAGTGTGTGATTATTGGTGTGTTCAAGTCCCCACAAAGATAGTGTGTGATTATTGGTGTGTTAAAGTCCCCGCAAAGATAGTGTGTGATTATTGGCATGTTCTAGTCCCCGCAAAGATAGTGTGTGATTATTGTCACGTTCAAGTCCCCGCAAAGATAGTGTGTGATTATTGTCATGTTCAAGTCCCCTTAGAGGAAAGTGTGTGATTGTCATGCTGAAGTCCCCGCAGAGATAGTGTGTGATTATTGTCATGTTCAAGTCCCCTCAGAGATAGTGTGTGATTGTCATGCTGAAGTTCCCCCAGAGATAGTGCGTGATTATTGGCATGTTCAAGTTCCCCCAGAGATAGCGTGAGATTGTCAGGTTCGTGCAGAGAGAGTGTGTCATAATTATATTCAAGTCCCCACATAGAAAATGTTATAATAGTCATATTCAAGTCCTTGTAGAGATAGGATACGATAATAGTCATACTGATGTTCATGTAGAAATAGTGTGTCATTACATTAATGCTCAGGTCTCCACAAATAAAGTGTTTAATTATACTCACCTTGAATACCATATTGAGATAGTGTGTGGTTATATTCATGTTGAAGGTCCCTCAAATATATTGTGTGATTATAGATATGTTCAAAACCCCACAGAGATAGTGAGTGATCATAGTTATGTTCAAGTCCCCACATGGAGAATGTTATAATAGTAATGCTCAGGTCCCTGTAGTGATAGTAGGTTATTATAGTCATACCCAGTTGCGTGCACAGATTATAGTCTTGCTCTAGTCCTGCAGGGATTGTTGTGTTGTATGATTATAGTGAAGCCTAGGCCCCCATAGAGATAATGTGTGATAATAGGGTTGCCCACATCCCCACAATAGTGACAGTAGACCTGCAGCGAAAGTGTGTGACAACTGTCAAGTACAAGTCTCTCTATGGAAAAATTATATGAGAGACACACATGTTCCTGCAGAGATAGTGTGTGATGATAATAATGTTCAAATTCCCACAAAGCAGTAGTGCAATTACATTGATGCCCAGGTCCCAACAGAGACACTGTGTGATTATACACATGGCAAGGTCACCAGTGAGATAGTGTGTGATGATAGCCATGATCAATTCCTCAAGAAGATAGTGTGTGATGAATTATATTGATGTCCAGATCCCCACAGAGATAGTGTGTGATTGTAGGAATGCCCAGCTCCCCACAGAGATAGTGTGTGATTTTTAGGATGTCTAGGTCCTCACTGAGATGGTGTGTGAGAATGGTGTTACCAGGTTGCCCATAGAGAAGGCAGGTGCAGTGTCCTACTGCAAAGATAGCACATGATTGTTTATATTGATGCCCAGGTCCAAACAAAGATAGTGTTTGATTATTGTGATGGCCAGGTCCCCACAGAGATAATGTGTGATTATAATTATGCCCAGGTCCCCACAGAGATAATGTGTGATTATAGGTATGCCCAGGTCCCCACAGAGATAGTGTGTGATTATAGGGATGTCAAGGTCCCCACAGAGATGGTGTGTGATTATAGGGATGCCCAGGTCCCCACAGAGATGGTGTGTGATTATAGGGATGCCCAGGTCCCCACAGAGATAGTGTGTGATTATGTTGATGGCTAGGTTTCCACAGAGATAGTATGTGATAATAAGTATGCCAGTCCCCACAGAGATGTGTGTGATTATAGTAATGTTCAAGTCCCCACAGATATTGTGTGTGATAATAGGGATACCCAGGTCCCCACTGAGATAGTGTGTGATTATAGGGATGGCCAGGTTTCCACAGAGATAGTGTGTGATTATACTGATGGTCAGGTTTCCACAGAGATAGTGTGTGATTATAGAGATGCCTGGTCTCCACAGGCAGAGATAGTGTGTTATTATGGTATTATAGGGATGCCCAGGTCCCCACACAGATAGTGTGTGATTATAGGAATGCCATGTCCCCACAGAAATAGTATGTGATTATATTGATAGCCAGGTTTCCACAGTGATAGTTTGTGATTATAGACATGCTCAGGTCTCCACTGAGATAGTGGGTCTCCACTGAGATAGTGTGTGATCATCGAGATGCCAGGACTTCACAGACATAGTGTCAGATTATAGAGATGACAGGTCTCCACAGAGATAGTGTGCTATTATAGGGATGCTCAAGTCCCCAGAGAGATGGTGTGTGATTATAGGGAGGTCATGGTCCCCACCCTGATAGTGTGTGACCATAGTCAAATTCAAGTCTCCACAGTAATGTGTGGAATGATGCTATGTTGAAGATACCAAACAGATTATATTAGTCTGATGGATCTGTACACTCATGTATTCACTTGAAGGATCAGTGTTTGACCTACCACTCACAGTTTGAATCCTGGTGTTTCCACTCAGCTCAACTTATAATTACTTGAGGTAACTATAACTGGTGAATAACAGTGTTGTTTTTAGTTTAAAATGGCATGTGAACTGTCTTTTTCACCTAAGTATAATGTAGCTTTAGCCTTTGGTTTATTCAGTGAATTTCTAAGGTTTTCGTTTTTTAATGTAAAGTAAGATATAATTACAATTCCTAATGTCCCTTTAACCTTGTTTTTAGGTCTCGCCTGAGCCAGCGCATGCGCTGCGCTGGCGAGACTTTTAGTAAGTGGGCTTCAAAAAGCTTACCACACGCTTTTTGTGTGGCCTAGAGCATGCAGTTACGTGCACAGTTACGCGCACAGGCACCATCTGGCTTTCCTCTCGTCATGGCTCATTAGGCGCATCGCTCCTGGGCACCCTTACAGCACGCGATCGCGTTCACTTTCACGCGCCTCTCTCATCGCCCACTCACTCGCTCTCTTTTTGTCTCTCCATTAATACGCCAGTCCCATATTGAATTCGTGTTTTTTTCCCTATATATTAAGAGGTTTTATTTTTTAAAGAAAGAAGGTACTTCTGCTGCAATGCCTCCTATTCATGCCTTCAAATCACTCAGTGGTGTCTTTCGACACTTTTGCTTAGCCCTGTTTTTTTTTCTTTAACTCCACCATTGCATGCTTTGTTTTTTGATTCCACACCTATAACGGTGAAAAAGTCCAAGACCGTTTTGACCCAACCCAGCGTGTTATGCATCGGTGTAAGTGCAGGAAATCAGGTCACGGCTATCTTTTAAAATATCACTTAATAAATATGCTGTTTGTGTGTGTGCATTTGTTTCATGGTTTTTCTGCTTGTGTAACAGGAATTTAGCAAATGATATTCACTCCTGGGCAAAGCACAAACTGCTTCAGTTTATATAATAATAAAATATATAATTAATATGCAATGAGGTAAAACGTGTTTTTTTTAATGCACCATTGGAAATATTCTATTATGTATCCCGTAGCTGACATTTACCTGATGAAATTTACCAGCCTTTTTCTTTTTAATTTAAAGTGAGAACAGGCAGTATCTACAGCTTGTGCGCAGATCACAATAACTCGACTGTACCTCGTTGCATTTCCACCTGCGCTATAAACAGCTAACGCCACCCCCCTCTCTGTGGGCTCGAGAACTCTAGCGTGCTACGCACTCACAGTATCGGACTCGTCTGCCTTGGAAGTTCACCAGGCTTATCTGACTTCTCCACTGGGTTGGTGACCTTCAGGCAGTGTAACCAGAGCTGCATTGCCTGCAGGGACCGAGATTACATTACATGCCCTTGCATGGAGCTTTCCGCCCTGCGAATCTGTGCATGGAGCTTTTTTTTTTTTCTTTGAATGAGCTTGGAGGAATTTCATTCACAAAATGGAGGAAATTGGAAAGACTATAAGTCCCAGTTGGGCCGGCTGTGGTGTAGTCTTTCACCGAGCTCTCTTTTCATAGGCAGCTGTCCTCATCCTGAGAAGAGGAAAAATCCAGCCCACTGCAACATGAGCTGCTTTGAATTTTTCTAGATCAGACCTACCAAGTTAGGAGAGGATTCTGAGCTAGGGAACTCTGATAATTGGTACTTTGTGACATTTTTGAAGTTCCTTTGACACTTCTGTTGGTGCTCTGTGACACTCACATACATAGATATTTCCAATTTTTATTTGATTTGATTTGTTCATCTAAGACCACGTCTCTTGTAAAGGATTTCGAGATAAAGCTTCATTAACCATGCCCCTTTTAAAGATAACCCTTACCATTCTCATCCCACTGCAAGCACTAATGCTTAAGACTGCCAAAGGGACTCTTTTCCTCAGACCCTGCGCTTTGACAGCACCGGTGCTTGTGCTATAAAATCTATGCATAGGTTTCGAAGCTAGCATTTTGTGTTTTTTCATCTCAGCTGATGCATTTCAAATCATTAGTTGGTGGCGGAGACTGGAGCTACTGTGTTTTTTTTTTCCCATAACACGTTATTTTAAAACTTCGGAACAGGCACTTGTGACTTGGGGCCCAGCATAGTTGTTTGTATAGGGGTCCGTAAAAAATGCTGACATGCCCGGTGCTGCTAGACGCTCCTCATGCTCTGCCTTGCACCCTTCTACCCCTCTGCTGTTGCATGGCTAAACCCATATAAGGTCCCAAAGGCGAGACCTATTGGCTATACCAATACTTGTTATATAGATTTATGTGTGTGTGTTAGAAATTGGGTTCCTGGTTGACTGGGGTCAAGCAGCAATCAATCCTAGTCCACGTACGTAATGAAACTTGAGGGGGCCCCCCTGCAAGGTACATGGAGGGGCCCCGCTCGGGATTTACTCCAGCGCTCCCAGGCCAGAGTACTATGCTGAGGGGGTTCCCTGCAGCTCAGGGCGCCCCTGCAGCTCGGGGTCCACCGCACCACCGGGGCTGTGGGCGCCTGTGTTACGCCACTGTCCTAGTCAGGGTAAGCCATCAACGTACCTTTAAAGTAGTCTTTGCTCATCGTCTGGTAGCTTAGCAGAGAACGGTCAGGCGTAACTTAAGAGGCAATGTGTAAACCATTTGTGCAACACTTCAAACAGTAACATAGTGTAAACACCACAAAATAATAAAACAAGACCAAAATGACAAAAATCCAATAAATAGAACATGAGATATGAATTTTAAAATAATGAACTGCAAAATCTAAGACCACGTCTCTTGTAAAGGATTTCGAGATAAAGCTTCATTAACCATGCCCCTTTTAAAGATAACCCTTACCATTCTCATCCCACTGCAAGCACTAATGCTTAAGACTGCCAAAGGGACTCTTTTCCTCAGACCCTGCGCTTTGACAGCACCGGTGCTTGTGCTATAAAATCTATGCATAGGTTTCGAAGCTAGCATTTTGTGTTTTTTCATCTCAGCTGATGCATTTCAAATCATTAGTTGGTGGCGGAGACTGGAGCTACTGTGTTTTTTCTTTCCCATAACACGTTATTTTAAAACTTCGGAACAGGCACTTGTGACTTGGGGCCCAGCATAGTTGTTTGTATAGGGGTCCGTAAAAAATGCTGACATGCCCGGTGCTGCTAGACGCTCCTCATGCTCTGCCTTGCACCCTTCTACCCCTCTGCTGTTGCATGGCTAAACACATATAAGGTCCCAAAGGCGAGACCTATTGGCTATACCAATACTTGTTATATAGATTTATGTGTGTGTGTTAGAAATTGGGTTCCTGGTTGACTGGGGTCAAGCAGCAATCAATCCTAGTCCACGTACGTAATGAAACTTGAGGGGGCCCCCCTGCAAGGTACATGGAGGGGCCCCACTCGGGATTTACTCCAGCGCTCCCAGGCCAGAGTACTATGCTGAGGGGGTTCCCTGCAGCTCAGGGCGCCCCTGCAGCTCGGGGTCCACCGCACCACCGGGGCTGCGGGCGCCTGTGTTACGCCACTGTCCTAGTCAGGGTAAGCCATCAACGTACCTTTAAAGTAGTCTTTGCTCATCGTCTGGTAGCTTAGCAGAGAACGGTCAGGCGTAACTTAAGAGGCAATGTGTAAACCATTTGTGCAACACTTCAAACAGTAACATAGTGTAAACACCACAAAATAATAAACAAGACCAAAATGACAAAAATCCAATAAATAGAACATGAGATATGAATTTTAAAATAATGAACTGCAAAATATCGCTTAGAAGTAATAAGCACCTATTTGGCATATCTGGTCGCACCGGAAAAAGTCAAAAGTTCAGGCTGACCGCGATGGAGCATAGGCCGGATACAGGGACCCCCTGAGGCCCACTGAACAAAAGTACTTTGATCCCAGTTGCGACAACGAAGATGAGGGGTGCAGCCAAGCAATGCATCTGTGTTGATCCTGCAGTCGAGGTGATGCATCAATTTTCTCCACCCAACAGTGGCGATGCATCAGTTCTGTAAACAATGCACCGTTTCGGAAGTGTGATGTTCCATAGGCGATGCACTGGGTTTCTCCACGCTGCTACGATCCTTTCTATGCAGTGGCAGCAATGCAGTGGATCTGACAGCGAAGCGCTGGTTCCGAGTGCAATGCACTGGTCATGTTCCCGCAACAGTGGCGATGTCCGGATTCTGTTCTCTCAGCAAAGGATGCTTTGTTTGCCCTGGAGCAATCCCTTATGCCCACTTCCAATGATTCAATTGGAGCAGGGTAGGTGGAATTCTTTTATGTCCCTGAACGTTCAGTTGAGGAGGCTAGTCAGCTACCCCTTGGAGTCACTCTGGATTGAAGTTGTGTTGGTCCGATCTTTAGCACCTAGGCAACAGAGAGTAGCAGGGCACACAGCAAGGCAGCAGTTCTTTCAGAGTAGCAGCCCAGCAGAGTAGCAGTCCTTCAGCACACCAGTTCATCTTCTTAACAGAGTGGTTACAGGTCCAGAAGTGTAATGAGTTGTTGGTGTCGGAGGTCCAGTACTTATACCCAGTTGTGCTTTTGAAGTGGGGTAGACTTCAAAGAAGGGTCTTTGAAGTGCACAGAGGTCTTCCCTTCCTGCCATGGCTCCAAGCTCAGTACGAGGATATGCAGCCCTTTGTGTGTGGACAGGACACAGCCTATTCAGGTGTAAGTGTGAGGCTGTGCCCAGCTCCTCCCTTCCATCCTCCCATGAAGACCCATTCAGTCATACCTAAGCGCCCTTTGTGTGTAGGTCTCTAGATGGAGTACACAAAGCCCAGCAGTCATGCAACCCATACTCTGATCAGAGACAGGCAGCAGACACCAAATGGCTAAGAGCAGAAAAATGCCTCTCTAAAAGTGGCATTTTTAAAATACTAACAATAAATCCAACTTTAAAGAGGATTTATCATTACCATTCCATCGGTACTAAACAGAGCCATATAAACACAGTCTCCTCTGCCTACTTCCTCACCTCCACCTGCTTTGTAAGATCTCCGAATGGCTCCCTGTACCCACCAGATGTACCATCACTCAAGTCCTCATCACCAGTCGCCTGGACTATGGCAACACTCTTTATGCAGGAATCACATCACACCTCCTTAAGAGACTTTATACCATCCAGAACTCTGCAGCCAGACTCATCCTCGACCTCCCCAGACAGACTCACATCACCCCCACCTGAAGAAACTCTACTGGCTCCCTGTACACAAGAGATGCCAATTCAAGAACATGATGTACACCAACAAAGCCCTTTACAATCAAGGACCAGCATACATCAAACACCACCTGAGCTTCAACCATCCCTCAAGACCACTGTACACTGCCTCTCTCTCCGCCACCACACCCCTGCATCAGCCGCAACAACAGTGGAAGTCGGTCCTTCTCCTACCTCACCACAAAATCCTAGAACAGACTCCCCATTTACCAGAGTACATGTCACTCCCTCCCTCCCTCCAGGAATTCAGTAGGGGATTCCAGACCTCGCTCTTCAACTGAAATCCCAAGCAGACTGGATCTAATGCTTGGAACCCTCACAGGTGATTAGCGCGCTCTACAAATCCATGATTGATTGACAAATCAACCTTCTCTCTATTAGGAATTATAGCTTATTAAATGTAATAAGGAATCCTCAATGTTATCCTATGAGAGAGGTAGGCCTCACAGTAGTGAAAAATGAGTTTGGAGGTTTTTCACAACCAGGACATATAAAACTTAAAATCATATGCCCTACCTTTTAATTACATAGCACCCTGCCCTATAGGCTAACACATGCCCCTCCCAGTTGAAAGTGGAGAGAGTTACCTAAATTCCTGGACGTTCCCTTCACTAAGATGGAATATTCCTGAGATACCATAATTTTTTGCATGGTCTCCCCAGGTCAGTGTTCCACAGTAAAGTCCATTCCTTGTAGCGAAAATTCCCTCATTAGTGAGATTTCGTCAGCAGGGTGGCACTAGAGGGTGCCAGGCAAGATGGCTGCGCTATAGTGCAGTTTAGCCCGACTGATCTCTCATCCGCCTAAATCCGCCTAATATTGCAGCATTGAAGCCTGTAAACGACTGTCCCACATCGCACTAGCACTAAGGGTGGGCGTAGTGGGCGTAGTGGGGCTACGTGAAGCAGCACGTAGTGTGCCCAAATCTACGCACACTACGCGCTTCGCGTAGCCCCACTACGTGCCACCCACCTCCCACCCGCCATTCTTTTAAATATTATAAGCAATGAAAAATAAAGTAAAAGTAAGTCGACTTACCCGTAAGCGCGGCGTCTCCGGGGCTCCCTCTTTCAGTTTCTAATTTCTTCTGGCAAATGCGCATGCGCGGACGCCCGCGCATGCGCATTTCTCGCGAGAAATGCGCATGCGCGGGTGTCCGCGCATGCGCATTTGCCAGAAGAAATTAGAAACAGAAAGAGGGAGCCCCGGAGACGCCGCGCTTACGGGTAAGTCGACTTACTTTACTTTATTTTTCATTGCTCATATATTTAAAAGAAGGGCGGGCGGGAGGTGGGTGGCGGGTGGCAAGCAGCTACGCTTCGCCCTCGGCGTGTGCGTAGCGCTGCCCTGCTTCGCCTACTTCGGAAAGTGCGAAGCAGGCAGCGCTACGTACACTACGTGGGCGAAGCGTAGTGCTACGCCCGGGGTTAACTAGCACCCTGCAACCTGCGGAGGAATCCTGGCTATCTATTGGCATCGTGACGACTGAAAATTCGATTTTCGCGTTCTGCCTGACGAGCGACAAGATGGCAGCCGCCGCAGCCTGACAAAGATTCTCCCCACCGCAGCAACTCTACGCGCGGCCGGCGAGGGGTTAATCTGCTGGTAACGATCCTGCCGATCGGAGGGTGCTGGACCGATCGGCTGTGTGGCCCGAGGAACGAGGTGTGGACTACTCACTTTTGCACCCTTTGGGACTGACCAGGGGCATTCAGCGGAGCGCACCGGCCAGCCGAGTCCTGGGGCTGCTGCCACTGCTGCTGTGCGCATTCACGGAGCCCAGGACAGTGACGATTAGCGCTATCCTCTAAGGCACCTGAAGATCTGTGGCCTACCTCACTGCATAGACTAATGCAGACTGAGCCAGGAACTTGCCTGGGGGTGCGTCAGACCCCCGATGTGTTTGCGCCTGAGGACTGGAAGGCTGGTGGAGCCAACTGCAGGCGGTGGTGAGTGGGGAGCGGCTGGGCTCCTAGTCCTCTGCTGCAGCGGTGGGTGAGGGATGGAGCGTAAAGCCGCATGCTGCAGCCTGTGAGTGTGGCTGAGGCGGGGTGGCGCTCGTGTCTCCCTGCGCGACCGGCGATGGCATCCATATTCTGGATAGATCTGGGAGGCCTCCCCCTCATGGTGTACTCTAGCTGATTTCACTTCGGACTCCCCATACCATCCAGGCCCGGCACCCCCTGGGCCTTCTGTGTGGCTGAAGGCACGTTTAGTTGCGCATTGACTCTGGAGGTGTAGCAGTTCTGATACACACAGCAGCTGTACCCTGTAGGCGGCATTGTGGACTGGCTGATCTGCATTAGATCGCCTCTCAGGGCTGATAATTCCTGTGCCTGATGCATGTTGTATATCACCTGGGACTGATTCGCTGATTCGCGTGTTTCATTGTGCCTGCAGTGTGCCATGACTATAACTGCTGGCTGGGGTCTCGAGCCTCAGGGACCCGGCAGCGGAGAAGTGGGACTCCCCTTCATTTTGTCAGCAGCAGACATGGGCAGAACTGACAAGACGCATGTTGGAGGCACGCAAATCCACTAAATCGCAGCAAAGGGCGGCCCCTGACTCCGAGGCGGACGCCCAGGGTGAGGGCCCCCCACGCTGGAAGCAACTCTGCTCACCATGCAGAAGAGTCTCCAATCTATTGAAGGGACTGATTGAACCACAGGTTGGACCATATGTCATCCCAGCTCGAGAAGCAGAATGCAAGGATGGGGGAACTTGAGCAATGCGTCTCCACAACCGAAGATGGCCTCGGAAAAGTGACAGACAAGGCACTCCACATGGAAAAAGTCTTAGCGCTCATCCAAGCAAAAAATGAAGATTTGGAGGCGAGGTCGCGCCGCAACAACATCCGCGTCACAGGCCTTCCTGAATCTACTAACACTGGCAGGATGGAGACCTTTTTCGAATCCCTGGTCAAGGACATATTTGGCCCTGAAAATCTCTCTCCGATATTTATAGTGGAGTGCGTCCATCACTCGCTGCCTGCAAGACCTGTTCCTGGTGCCCCGCCTCGCCCTATAATCGCCTGCCTACTGAATTATCAGGACCGCAATGCCATCTTGAGGCTCGCGAGAGAAAAGGGCACGATTAATCTTCAAGGGAATACTCTGTCCTTATTCCCTGACTTTACGGTGAATGTCCAGCGAGTTTGGCGCAGTTAAAAAAATTCTCACAGTCTGAAGGCATTCCGTATGCCATGCTGTATCCAGCCCGCTTACGGGTGGGCCCAGATGGGGGATTGCAAAATTCACGTTTTCCAAGGCGGCGATGGAGCACGTCAAGAAGCTGAAGCGGAGGAGGTCTGCGATGCCCGTGGTTTGTATGGGTGAGTGAGTGGTTGTACTGGTGTGTGAGTGAGTATGTGGATTGCTGTATGGGTGAGTGAATGACCGTCTGTGGATCTGTCAGTGGTGTATGAGTGAGTGAGTGGGTATGTGAGAGGCTATATAGGCAAGTGATGCAGTGTGTGAGTGGCTGTATGGGTGAGTAAGTGTAAGTGGCTGTATGGGTGAGTGTGTGCTAGTGTTAGTGACTGTATAGCTTAGTGAGTACTTGTGCTAGTATATGTATGAGTAAGTGAATGGGTGTGTGAGTAACTGTATGGGTGAATGGGTTGCTGTGTGAGTGACTGTATGGGTGAGCGAATAGGTGTATGAGTAGCTGTATGTGCGGCTGGCTCAGTGTGTGAGTTATGTTATGTTATATAATTTGTAAACGCATGGCTGTCCCGGCAATGGGATGTCCCTGCGCTTGTATGTGTGGCTGTGGCTGTATTGATGACTGAGTGGGTGCATGAATTGCTGTATGGGTGAGATAATGGTTAGGTGAATGGGTGTATGAGTGAGTGGATGTGTGAGTGGCTCTACTGATCAGCGAGTGGATGTGTGAGGGCTTGTATGGGTCTGTAAACTGATATGTGAGCAGTATGTGGGAGTGGGTGTATGAGTCTTTCTATGGGGGTGTGCATGGTTGTGTGAGTGTTTCTGTGGATGATGTCATTAGTACATTTTATATTATATATATATATGTAATATGTAAATATTTATTTACACACACATATATATATATATATATATATATATATTCACTGAAAAAAACAAAGGTTACAGGGACATTATAGTTGACATTTCACTCGTACAAAACCGGAGACATTCATCAGTTATAGTTTGCTGAGATAACTATAACTTGAGCCCCCGCAATGCACTGCTTATGACGGCACATATTACATCATTCATGACATGGTCATGAACACCTTAATCAGATGGCACCTGCTTTATATTTAAGCAAGGTGGACAGGTGCCTTTCTTTAGGCCTGGGCCAAAATTCCGTTCCGTTCGTGGAAATTGCGATATTTTGGCATTTTCGCGTTCCGCGGAAAGCGCGAAAATGTCAAAATTTCCGCATTCCGCAGCTTAGCGATAATTTTTTTCTTGCTCGCGCTGTAAAACAATACATTCTCGCGCGCGCGCGATCGCCTTACCTGAATCCCTGCGTTCTCCGACAAGTTTTCTTGACCCGGTCGCGTTCTCCACGAGATGTTGGATTTTGGTAGCCATTTTGCGCTGTCTCGCGAGAGTTCGCGGCCGCATTCAAGTCATTTTTCACGCGATCACGTCATTTGTCGCGCGATCACGTCTTTCTTCTCGCGATCATGCACCGCGCGAGTATGAGAAGATTGAGATCTCGAACATGTCATTCTACATCGCGAGCCAGAGAATGAGGACGCGGGCACATGAAATCGAACGCGAACAGGAGAAAGAGACCGCGAACACGTCATATCCAACGCGACAGGGACAAAGAAGAGAACGCGATCATATCGTTTTCGACACGCCGGCGGAAGTAATGTGAAGCTCGAGAACTCAACAACGTAAAATTTACAATTTGGAGAGGAATATCGGCTCTAGCAGCATGAAACCATCTGCAAATACTGATTTTGGATGAAAAGAACTCCTTACATTCACATTTGGCTTTCCTTTTTTGTGCAAGGAGTCATTTTTTTACAAGGTGGAGAGGGGGAGGAAGTGACACAGATTCTCCAACTTCCTGTTCCTGTCCAGCAGGCTCCTCCCAGTGCTTTGTCCATCTCCTGCTCATTCTGCCTTTGGATTTGGAGCTGGAAAGATCACTCTTTTTGTCTGCTGCATCATTGCAATTGGATTTCAGGATTTTTGGAATAGGATATTTTACAAGTAAGTGGTTGTTGTGTTTGATTGTGGGCATTGCAGTTGTTGTGTAACTACAATTTATTTTTGATAATTAATTATCATCATTCCTTTTTTTTAAAACATTTTTTTTTAATTTTGTGGGTTGTAGTAGTAGGCCCGAGCTAGCCATGGGCATGGCCTCATGGGTGTGTGTGTGCATGATGAAGCAACTGTTCCTTTTGTTTTTTGAATAGATTTCATTTTCAATCACATTTAGGGCATGGATGGCATTGGATTGAGTTGGGGAAGTGTGTTTTTTGGGGTGGCCTTGCTGATGTTGTTGGGCCTGGCCATGTGGCTGGTGGCCATTTTGAGGCCTAGGCCTGCAAGCTTGCCTGGCCTTGTCTGCCAACAGGCCTGCTTTCATCCACTGCTACCAGAGCAGGTAGCCGCAGCTTTAGTAATCTACTGTTTTCTGTGTGCTCTGTTGGATTTAGACATCATTTTGGGCATGGATGGCATTGGATTGAGTTGGGGAAGTGTGTTTTTTGGGGTGGCCTTGCTGATGTTGTTGGGCCTGGCCATGTGGCTGGTGGCCATTTTGAGGCCTAGGCCTGCAAGCTTGCCTGGCCTTGTCTGCCAACAGGCCTGCTTTCATCCACTGCTACCAGAGCAGGTAGCCACAGCTTTAGTAATCTACTGTTTTCTGTTTGCTCTGTTGAATTTAGACATCATTTAGGGCATGGATGGCATTGGATTGAGTTGGGGAAGTGTGTTTTTTGGGGTGGCCTTGCTGATGTTGTTGGGCCTGGCCATGTGGCTGGTGGCCATTTTGAGGCCTAGGCCTGCAAGCTTGCCTGGCCTTGTCTGCCAACAGGCCTGCTTTCATCCACTGCTACCAGAGCAGGTAGCCACAGCTTTAGTAATCTACTGTTTTCTGTTTGCTCTGTTGAATTTAGACATTATTTTGGGCATGGATGGCATTGGATTGAGTTGGGGAAGTGTGTTTTTTGGGGTGGCCTTGCTGATGTTGTTGTGGCTGGCCATGTGGCTGGTGGCCATTTTGAGGCCTAGGCCTGCAAGCTTGCCTGGCCTTGTCTGCCAACAGGCCTGCTTTCATCCACTGCTACCAGAGCAGGTAGCCACAGCTTTAGTAATCTACTGTTTTCTGTGTGCTCTGTTGAATTTAGACATCATTTTGGGCATGGATGGCATTGGATTGAGTTGGGGAAGTGTGTTTTTTGGGGTGGCCTTGCTGATGTTGTTGGGCCTCGCCATGTGGCTGGTGGCCATTTTGAGGCCTAGGCCTGCAAGCTTGCCTGGCCTTGTCTGCCAACAGGCCTGCTTTCATCCACTGCTACCAGAGCAGGTAGCCACAGCTTTAGTAATCTACTGTTTTCTGTGTGCTCTGTTGGATTTAGACATCATTTTGGGCATGGATGGCATTGGATTGAGTTGGGGAAGTGTGTTTTTTGGGGTGGCCTTGCTGATGTTGTTGGGCCTGGCCATGTGGCTGGTGGCCATTTTGAGGCCTAGGCCTGCAAGCTTGCCTGGCCTTGTCTGCCAACAGGCCTGCTTTCATCCACTGCTACCAGAGCAGGTAGCCACAGCTTTAGTAATCTACTGTTTTCTGTTTGCTCTGTTGAATTTAGACATCATTTAGGGCATGGATGGCATTGGATTGAGTTGGGGAAGTGTGTTTTTTGGGGTGGCCTTGCTGATGTTGTTGGGCCTGGCCATGTGGCTGGTGGCCATTTTGAGGCCTAGGCCTGCAAGCTTGCCTGGCCTTGTCTGCCAACAGGCCTGCTTTCATCCACTGCTACCAGAGCAGGTAGCCACAGCTTTAGTAATCTACTGTTTTCTGTTTGCTCTGTTGAATTTAGACATTATTTTGGGCATGGATGGCATTGGATTGAGTTGGGGAAGTGTGTTTTTTGGGGTGGCCTTGCTGATGTTGTTGTGGCTGGCCATGTGGCTGGTGGCCATTTTGAGGCCTAGGCCTGCAAGCTTGCCTGGCCTTGTCTGCCAACAGGCCTGCTTTCATCCACTGCTACCAGAGCAGGTAGCCACAGCTTTAGTAATCTACTGTTTTCTGTGTGCTCTGTTGAATTTAGACATCATTTTGGGCATGGATGGCATTGGATTGAGTTGGGGAAGTGTGTTTTTTGGGGTGGCCTTGCTGATGTTGTTGGGCCTCGCCATGTGGCTGGTGGCCATTTTGAGGCCTAGGCCTGCAAGCTTGCCTGGCCTTGTCTGCCAACAGGCCTGCTTTCATCCACTGCTACCAGAGCAGGTAGCCACAGCTTTAGTAATCTACTGTTTTCTGTGTGCTCTGTTGGATTTAGACATCATTTTGGGCATGGATGGCATTGGATTGAGTTGGGGAAGTGTGTTTTTTGGGGTGGCCTTGCTGATGTTGTTGGGCCTGGCCATGTGGCTGGTGGCCATTTTGAGGCCTAGGCCTGCAAGCTTGCCTGGCCTTGTCTGCCAACAGGCCTGCTTTCATCCACTGCTACCAGAGCAGGTAGCCACAGCTTTAGTAATCTACTGTTTTCTGTTTGCTCTGTTGAATTTAGACATCATTTAGGGCATGGATGGCATTGGATTGAGTTGGGGAAGTGTGTTTTTTGGGGTGGCCTTGCTGATGTTGTTGGGCCTGGCCATGTGGCTGGTGGCCATTTTGAGGCCTAGGCCTGCAAGCTTGCCTGGCCTTGTCTGCCAACAGGCCTGCTTTCATCCACTGCTACCAGAGCAGGTAGCCACAGCTTTAGTAATCTACTGTTTTCTGTTTGCTCTGTTGAATTTAGACATCATTTTGGGCATGGATGGCATTGGATTGAGTTGGGGAAGTGTGTTTTTTGGGGTGGCCTTGCTGATGTTGTTGTGCCTGGCCATGTGGCTGGTGGCCATTTTGAGGCCTAGGCCTGCAAGCTTGCCTGGCCTTGTCTGCCAACAGGCCTGCTTTCATCCACTGCTACCAGAGCAGGTAGCCACAGCTTTAGTAATCTACTGTTTTCTGTGTGCTCTGTTGAATTTAGACATCATTTTGGGCATGGATGGCATTGGATTGAGTTGGGGAAGTGTGTTTTTTGGGGTGGCCTTTCTGATGTTGTTGGGCCTCGCCATGTGGCTGGTGGCCATTTTGAGGCCTAGGCCTGCAAGCTTGCCTGGCCTTGTCTGCCAACAGGCCTGCTTTCATCCACTGCTACCAGAGCAGGTAGCCACAGCTTTAGTAATCTACTGTTTTCTGTGTGCTCTGTTGAATTTAGACATCATTTTGGGCATGGATGGCATTGGATTGAGTTGGGGAAGTGTGTTTTTTGGGGTGGCCTTGCTGATGTTGTTGGGCCTGGACATGTGGCTGGTGGCCATTTTGAGGCCTAGGCCTGCAAGCTTGCCTGGCCTTGTCTGCCAACAGGCCTGCTTTTTCATCCACTAGGATCAGAGCAGGTAGCCACAGCTTTATTGATCAAGTGTTTTCTATGTGATCTGTTGAATTTTTAGACATCACCTTCCTGAGAGTGTAGTGTGTGGCTGTACACAGTACTAGTAGTATAACATAGCTCTAGTTAAAAAAAAGTCATAAATGGCTAGACTATCTTTTGTTTGCACTAGTACAGTACTAAGTAACTGAACCACAAAAACAAATGCAACATTTCACTGATGTTCTTCTCCTGTCTTCTTTGCTTTTAGGTGCACAAAAGACAGAGTAGGAGGTGTCATCGGCATCACCTGGCTACCCGTTGTACTGCCAGCCAGACAGAAGTCCTGCTGCGCATCACGCCCACGTGTGACCAGAACTTGTTGTGCATCTGCCTCCTGCCTGACATCGGAAGAAGATGGCCCCAAAGAAAGGTACCAGGTCCAGTACCAAGAAAATTGCTGGTGAGAAGAAGGAACAGAAAAAGGAAGTGCCATTAACCACGACTGGTGGTGTGCCGGCCAAGGTTTTTTTTGGCACCAAAGCGTTGTCCGGGAACCAAGCTGGGACCAGCACAGCGGTCCAGCAACCCCACCAACCTAGGCCCAAGGGCTTTACAGTCGCAGAGGTAGCCAGTCTACTAACGGGCAGCGATGTTGAAGAAATGTCATTACCGCAAAGTAGTACACAATCAAGTTCAACGCAGGCGCAAACTCAGCATATCAGTGTCAAGCCGCCGCAACAAGAACAGCAGCAGCCGCCGCAACAAGAACAGCAGCAGCAGCCGCCGCAACAAGGACAGCAGCAGCAGCCGCCGCAACAAGAACAGCAGCAGCCGCCGCAACAAGAACAGCAGCCGCCGCAACAAGAGCAGCAGCAGCAGCCGCCGCAACAAGAGCAGCAGCAGCAGCCACCGCAACAAGAGCAGCAGCAGCAGCCGCCGCAACAAGAACAGCAGCAGCCGCCGCAACCAGAACAGCAGCAGCCGCCGCAACCAGAACAGCAGCAGCCGCCGCAACCAGAACAGCAGCAGCCGCCGCAACAGCCCACCATAGTAGTTGTTGCTCCTGACGTAGGGGCATTTCAGGAAATCGAGCTTCCTGCAGACAAAGCGGAGCGAAGTCAAACCACTGTTTCAGAACATCTATTGTCTTCCAGACCACCAGCAAGGAAAAGGAGGCTTAGTCCATCATCTTCTTCTTCAAGCCCCGCTTCTGATGATCGTGATGACACTTGGGTCCCACCAGCTCGGTCTGAGAGTGAAGTACGCCACAAGACATTGCTTCTGAAAAGGAAGGTCCCAGAAAAACTTAGAGTTATGGAGGTAGATGTAGAAGAGGGGGGTGATGATGTTGATGAAGACGAGCCAGTCATCACGCACATTACTCCCGCCCCAAAGGGATTGGAGACCGACATTCTCACCCTATCCAGAAAGGCTGCTACTGAGCAGGATGTAGCACGGATCTCACCAACACAGGTTACACCACCACTACCTCCAGCTGCCATATTTTCCAAGGCCCGGCAGGGACCTACATCCAGCTCAACCATCTCAGTAGGAAGTGGTAGTAAAAGTCACAGTGTAGGTGGACAGGGTCACATATTTTCAAGCACCCCCTCAAGTTCATCTGGTGTTGAAAGTGGCACATCCAGCAGTGCCAGAAAGTTCTCCTCCCCAGTTTGGGACTTCTTTTCTGTTAGCGCCAAGGAGGAGAACGTTGCTATATGCGCAATTTGTCGGCAAGGTGTTCGGCGTGGTAAGCTTGGTACAAACTATGGTACCGGAGGACAAGCAAGTCATCTCAGAATACACCAGACTATTGTGTGGGAGGATCACCTACTTAAGTTAAAAGAAAGTAGGAAAACTAAACCCTTTGAAGTTGGTCAGGAATCAGGGAGCGATATTATTGTGGTGGCAGGTGAAGAACAGGGAGGCATTTCTAGCCCTGTCTCCAGTAGTGCAGTCACTGCAGTGGTAACGCCCACATCCTCCTCAGTAACATCAGAGTGGCACCGCAGTAAGAGCCATACTCAGAGTGTGGGTGAGACACCAAGGCGACCGGCGAGTACCTCAATGAGACAATCTGTGTCGTTGAGCCTTAGTGGGTTAATGGCACCACTAAGGAAAGTAAGCCAGCCTACCATTGACAGCATGTTTAGGTTGGAAGGCCAGCTCCAACGCAACCACCCAACGGCACGATTGTACAATGCGAAGCTGGCTAAAATGTTAGCGCTGGACCTTCTTCCTTTTTCATTTGTGGAAGGGGTGGGTTTCCTTGAATTTGTGTCTGCCATCTGCCCGAAATGGAAAGTTCCCAGCCGGTCCTATTTCGCAAGAATTGCTGTTCCGGCACTACATCATGATGTGCTGGAATTGGTTGGTCACGGTTTGCAGCAGAGTGCTGTGCACAATATCCACCTGACAACAGACATGTGGACCAGTTGCCAAACCACAGATTACATGTGCATCACTGCACACTGGATCTCTTTTGTGGGGGTTAAAGATCAACTATCTGCACGAGGTGTTGTTGACACAGCTGCAATTTTTGAAGGTACTCGGAAACATGCAACTGTAGCCATGTTCGCCATGGAGAAATCTCATACGGCTGAAAACATTTTAGAAGAGTTTCGCACCAAGGTTTTGGAATGGCTGCGGCCCAGAGGGCTTGGTATTGGTTTTGTTGCCACAGACAATGGCAGTAATGTACTTAAGGCCATGGAACTTGGTTCCTATTTCAGGGTTCCGTGTTTGGCACACTGCATAAACATTATAGTGCAAGACTTTCTGAAAAAAGAACCCATAGTAAGCAATTTACTGTCCATCTGCCGAAGAATATGCACTCATTTCAGCCATTCTTTTAAAGCTCGGAAGCAGCTGAGGATCCTCCAACGTGAGCGTAGGATGCCAGTCAAGGCACTCATCCAGGAGGTGGCAACACGTTGGAACTCAACGTATTACATGCTTGATCGTCTGTGCGAACAGCAGAGGTCACTCAATGATTATGTCTGGTACAGAAGCAGTGATGCTAGTGTTAAAGGCATGACCCTTCAGAGGGAGCAATGGACCCTAATTCAATGCCTGACTGAGATGCTGTCTCCTTTTGAGGTCTTCACACGTGAAGTCAGCAAGGAGGACTGTACAATGGGCCAAGCTATCCCATTGTTGCAAATGCTAGAGCATGAGCTGAATAATGTGTCTGAATCCTACAAAGGTGTAGAGGACAGAAGGCAAGCCCATGACTTGGTGGAGAGCTTATCCAGGCGCTTATCAGAAAATGTAAGGATACAAAATAAAATTTTGTCACAAGAACATTACATTTGTGCCACAATTCTGGATCCACGTGCAAAATTAGGACTATTCCTTTCTTTTTCCGACACTGATGTTGCCCGCTACAAAAGTTGTATAGCTGAAGCAGCCATCAAGTTTGAAAACGAAGGGCTGCTAATTAAAAGCCCGCCACATCAACCCACAACAAGTACTGATACTGAAGCAGGCCATGCAGAATCAAGTGCAACTTCGTCGGCTGAGGGCAGTGCGGTTGGCTCACAATCGCAACACTCACCATCACCATCGACTACAAAAACAATAACTGGATCATTCAGCCGAGTACAATCATTATCAGATTGGTATGTAAAGATGGGCCGTAAGCACAGTGCTGATGCACAGAAAAAACAGCACAAAAGCTTACCAGCAGCAACACTGAACATTGAGCGGATGGTCCAGGCCTATCTGGACGACCCAACAGAGGTGTACGTTGATCAAAACCCAGTGCAGTATTGGTATAGGAAAAGGTCTGAATGGCCACAGCTCAGCAGGCTGGCGATAAGCTATCTGGCTTGCCCTGTCACAAGTGTCTCTTCCGAACGTGTTTTCAGTGCTGCTGGTTCCATTGTAACCTTGAGAAGGGCCAGTCTATCTCCCAAAAACGTGGAGAGGTTAACAATGATCAAAATGAATCAGCACTTCATACCACCGAATTACACAATGCATGAATCAACAGAGGAAGATGAGGACAGCGGCTCAGGTGACGGAAGTATTCTGTCAGATGATTACCTACTACTGGAAGATCCCCCAGAGTTTGAGGACGAGCTATACTTCCCTGACGATTAGGCTCGCACTTACTGTCTTCCTCCCTTTTTTCCCCCTTTGTTTGTGTCTGTTGTTCCGGTTATAAACTTGTGAATCGCAACCAATGCATTATCACCGTCTTCTAATCTTCTAATTTAAGATACAAGTTTCAGGTGTCTGCCATTTGACACTACAGTCCTCAGAATCCAGCTCCTCCGCTCGATCATACTGCATCTCCTGGTCAATTTCATTTCCCTCATGAATGATGATTGGATGATGGTAACAACAAATTCAAACTTTCCTCGTCCTTCCAAAACAAGTGGACCATGAATCTGATGACTTCTATAGCTATCCTCCTTCAGAGCCGAGAGAGACTGGCCATTAACTGAAAATAAGATGCAACAGGTAATGATTGATGCCATGCATTGGCCGCAGAATAGCAGACTGAATGATGTAGATTTTGTTGTGTGTGTTGCGCATGAATGAATTGATGTAATTGTGCACTGCCACTAATCAACATTCTACAGAACACACTAATTTTCCCCTTCTGGCAAACAAGAAAGGTGTACTTCTCCTGCATCTTGGTGATACATTGCTTTTAATTCAATACAGGAAGGGGACTCACTCAATCTGCGCAATGCAAATGACTGTGACTTAACAGCACCGTCCATCATGATGATGGCGAAAGAGACGGCCTGCAGCGTTAACGAGATGAGATGCAACAGGTAATGATTGATGCCATGCATTGGCCGCAGAATGGCAGACTGAATGATGTAGATTTTGTGGTGTGTGTTGCGCATGAATTGATGTAAATGTGCACTGCCACTAATCAACTTTCTACAGAACACACTAGTAATTACTAATTTTCCCCTTCTGGCAAACAAGAAATGTGTACTTCTCCTGCATCTTGGTGATACATTGCTTTTAATTCAATACAGGAAGGGGACTCACTCAATCTGCGCAATGCAAATGACTGTGACTTAACAGCACCGTCCATCATGATGATGGCGAAAGAGACGGCCTGCAGCGTTAATGAGATGAGATGCAACAGGTAATGATTGATGCCATGCATTGGCCGCAGAATGGCAGACTGAATGATGTAGATTTTGTGGTGTGTGTTGCGCATGAATTGATGTAATTGTGCACTGCCACTAATCAACTTTCTACAGAACACACTAGTAATTACTAATTTTCCCCTTCTGGCAAACAAGAAATGTGTACTTCTCCTGCATCTTGGTGATACATTGCTTTTAATTCAATACAGGAAGGGGACTCACTCAATCTGCGCAATGCAAATGACTGTGACTTAACAGCACCGTCCGTCATGATGATGGCGAAAGAGACGGCCCGTTAACTTAAGATGAGAAGGAACAGGTAATAAATGATGATAATTAATGGCATGCATTGGACACCTGACTCTGAGCTATTGGTCTTTGTGTTTGCGTTGTTTGTTGTGCACAAAGTGATGTCAAAGTGTACTAGTGGTAATCTATCTTTCTGTACACAATAAAGAATGACTCAAGTCAGTAATATTTATATTTCTACTCTTGTTGTGTTATAAAAATTACACTTGTACTGCAGGCCGATCTTCAGTCAGTAGAAGTATCAGAGCTGATGATGAAGTCAGGAGGATGTTTCATGAGTGGCATAAAACGGAAAAGCCTAAAGGTAAACACGTGAACAACAACCACAGCACACCCAAATGTCTGTGTAGAAGTTGAATAGAGTGTAGCGGTGGGATGACTGCAGTGCATTGATTTTACTAACTTTAACTGTAAAATGCTATGTCTGGAATGGATAATGTGCTTTGCGTTTGTCCAACTCTTTGAGAGAAAAAAAAAGGACTCTAAAGTGTTAACGTAGGATGTGCTAATGGTAAGCACTGTGGGCCTGATCTCTCCTGTTACTGTTGAAGGTCTATGCTGGAAGCAGACTACAGTAGAGATGATGCATATGCATACATGCCACCTCGGAAAGTGTTCTTGTTGCACTACACCATCACTTGTGCATTTGTTTTCACTTTCTTTCTGAATATCCCCTTTGGTTTTCAATCTAAAATTACAGGCCGGGCCTTGTCCAAAACTTTGTAAAACATTACAATGCATATTAATTACCTTACCAATCAATCACCTTTTTATTCCAGCCGGGCAGTGGCGAGTGGTGAGGCGACACACCCAAGATTGATGGACGAGAGGAGCAAGAGGAATGCCGAGATGCAAAAAACCAGTCCACATTTTTGACCAGGATAAGACAGTAACAGTATCCACTTTTCACTTCTTTTAAATAATTTGATTAATATCTTGTATACATTCTTTACAACAGTGTGTTCTTGGAGTTGTTATTATCAATCAACATTACGTTTGCTCTGTGTTTACGATTCTTCACTACCAATATTTAAAATTTCTATTTGCTATCTGTTAAAGTATTAAGGCCGGAACAGAACAAGAAATAGAAGTGTATGTAATCCGGGTCTCATCATGCATGCATTTCCTTTTTATACCTTAACATATGGAATGGATATGGTATGGTAGTCTTCAATGATTGTCGTTTGTTAGTCTATGTATGCATACTGTTTTTCTATGTCAAACCTTTCCCAAAATCCCCCTTCCCATCCAATCAACGGACCCTAACCCTCTTCCCCCGGGCTGTGTGACTTATTGTCGAGGTGTAACTAAATTAAATGTACACCAATACTTAATCACACACTTGCTGGGGCGGATGTGGTGAAAGCAACACTACTTCAATTTCAATGCAGAGCGATGATCTTCTTCTGCTTGCCCATCCATGAGTAGGATATTTCAGAGGTTATTTTATTTAACAAAGGAACATATACCTCAGCATGAATTGCCGGCATTGATTGGATTTGTTTGTTGTCATTCCTCATATACAGCACTAACTGTTAGACTGTAGGCATAGTCAAGTCGACAAAACTATAGTTTGTAACTCTGTCTAGTAGGCTATCCTCATAATAACCAGCATTCAGTTGTTTTGTCAAATATTTGAGCATATAATTGTTGCTCGGTAAATTCTGTGATGTACTTCATTCAACTACTCCTCTAACAGTCTCTCAAAGGCGATTGACTATCTCCTTTTCTTTTTTTGGAAATGCTGCCACCCTGCCAGTGTATACTACTACTACTATACTACCACCACCACCCCAATCATGGCATGTATGAAAAAGGAAACCATCTTCACCATGCAGCCAGTGCTGTGCCACAGTTGGACATAAACATCAAGCACCGGTAAGAGAGAAGTTTGGGGGAGGCAGAATCAATAATGGACATGTTGTCAATGATTTCAGTTTCAAACACCACTCCAAAGAATGCATAGTAGGACCAGTCAATGAGTGAGGTGTGTCGCATCTATCTGTTTGTGTCTTATACAGTCAGCAAATTATTGAAATCAAACACACGCTATGGGCGGCCATGCACCAGCAAAGAAACAGTGTGATGTAAAACAGTTACCCCACCTACAAAACATTAACAACATTGCATGTAACATAGAAAAATATATTTAATTGACCCTAACAAATAAACTAAACCCACAAAAGCTGACCCACCCACCTCCCTAACCCCAACGACTGTCCATAGAAGTAGAGAACGCCCAAACGAGTGAAGAACGAACAGGAATTAAAAAAGGGGCAGTGACAGGGACTAACTGGTGGGGAGGGACTGGAGGAGGACACGCATCTGGTCCTCTAAATGGGCGACGCGGCGTCTAAGGCCGCGGCAGTTGCAGCCACAGTGGGGGGGGGCACCGGAGATGACACGGTGGCGGCGGGCAGCCGCCCGGCGGTGGCGCCATACCGCTGGAGGGCGGTGGCTGGGGCCCGGGGCACTGGAGGAGCCTTCAACAGCTGCAGCAGCCTCCTCCTCCTCCTCGGCTAGGACCACCAGCCGCCGGTATTCCTGCTGGATTGCCTCCAGCTTCCGGCGCCGTGCCTTGGCGGCCAACTCCTTACGGTTGACTTTCGGAGTAGCTGTGTATCAAAAAAAAAAAAAAAGACAATTGTAAAATATACTCTTAGAAAAACAGTAGGACAAGGTAATTTTTTATACACATAGTGGCATGGTAGAGTAGCACTATAAAATAAAGCACAGTAGTACATAACATTTTAAATGTCGCCCGTCCTTCTTCCTTCCACCTGTCTTACACTTTTTAGTTGAACAGTGCACCAGGTGCTCTTCTCCATAAAACTTTCTAAGCGGAGTTGAAATCAGATAGATGAGGACATTGGTTACTCAATACTCCGGCTCCTAGTCCTATACCAATTAAAGGGAATTCTAGTCTTCTAGTTCACTCTTCAAACGTCCCCAAGAACTCATACTTACTTACGACATCGGATAGCGGGCGGACAAAGTCCGCCCGCCATCCGACTGCTAAAAAGGGTGGGGGTCCCGTGGGGACAATTAATTAGGATGATGCGCCCGGCACAGTGGCGGGCGCACCCTGTTTTTTAAAATTTAAATTCTGGTTGGCTTTGCTGAAAGCAATGCTAAAATGTTGTGCTGCTTTTCCAAGCACAACATGACGGGCCTCGCACGGAGCCTGTCACGTTTTGCTTTGAAAGTCGGGGGGGTACCATAGCATCGGTAGGTACCCTCCATGGGGGCCCCCAAGCATACTCTGCAATGTGTGCATGCCTTTCCTTGGCGGACGGCAATGCCGCCACGCAAAGGCATTCCAAAATGCAGATTATATGGCTGCCGGTGTGGTGAGAGAGGCACCACCGCCATATTGAACCCTTTTCCGCCTGGACATGTCTGAATATTTTCTACAGGGATGGCGGGAGGTTTGCCCCTGCTGTGACGGCAGTGAATTCCAGCCAGCCCGGCGGGGGCAATACGCCCACCATCCTAATGGGGCCCTAATTCACAACTGTACAGTATACATATACATACAGTACACCTTTGCAGTGAGTGTGCTGTCAAGTTCAACAATAGTTAAAGATTATGAATCTAACTTACCACCGCCTGCCACTGGTGCTGCCACTCCCCCTCCGTTGCTATCTGCAACTGCCGCATCCTCGCCCTCGGCGTCGCCTTCGCTGGCCCCAGCAATGGTGGTCGGTAGTGCGCCTAGAAAACATTACACATTTATTAGGCGACATATACACCTCCCCCCTATTGATCAGTAGCAAGGTTGAAAAATGAGTTAATACTAACATAAATCACTAGTACAAATCAGGTAGTAGTAGAGTAGACACTAAGTTATATGATCATTGTAGCATTTGCTTGATTAGCCCTAGCCATGCACATGTGACGTTACCTTTACCTTGCAGCTTCTTAAGACACCTTTGAGCCCACATGACCTGCCTCACACTGCTACTGTCTAGTCTACGCGCTGCGTACAAGCGGTCAACAAACATTAACAAGCCACTTTTTTAGGAAGAACTGGTGTACTACTGTTACTGTTAGTCCATATTGCTTATCCATAGATGCTACACTTTTTGGCACGGCTGAGAAATGCTTGCAAGTTGCAATATACTAACGCACACCATTTCTTTTTTCGCATTACAGACGCAAGATTCCCTTCTACGAACCAGAGCTTCTGAACGATGCACCAACTACCAGTACTAGGTTCTTCTGAGGTGTATATAAACTAAATTGCTATGGGATGGTGGTGCTGCCTTCCACCACTTCAGTTATCATGATTTAATTCCCAACTGTATAAGTGTAACAATGTATATTGTTTTAATGTTATTGATTTGCCGGTTGGTGCTGCTAAGAAAACAGTGTACAGACCTTCTCAAATTGAAATAAAAATTTTAAACTTACATAGACTTTGTGGTATTTGGTGTGGAGTGGACTAACTTACACGAGTGAGCAAATTAAAGTAAGGGTGTGCATGTGAATTGCTTCCACAACAGAGGTTGGGTGTGTTATGTTCTGGGTTGTCTACTTGTTGGTTATCTTGGGGGGAGGGTTCCGAGACCTAATAGGTATGACAAGACAGTACTATAGTCAAGCAGTGGAATTGTGGTGGGTGCGGAATTTCTGATTGAGGTGTGCAAGGAAGGTCCAACCTACCATCACCAACATCCTATTTTCTGGTGCAAATGTATGTGCAAGATCCCTACAACAGTGGTATGTCCTATAGGGTATCATATCAAAATATTAAGAAATCTGGTAGGGCTGTTGTTGCTGTGAATTTTCAAAGCCTAAACATCAACAAGAATAAAAAGTAGTACAAGACAACGACCCAACGGATTGTACGAGCTACTGGTGAATATGAGTTTTATATTACAACCTTTCACAAAGAGTGGCACTGGCCAACTGGGCAAGACTAGCTACTACAGTACAGACAGACAGACTGATAGTATGTAGTAGTACTCAGTCATCATAGCGGAGGCAGGGATAAGCTTTTTGAAACCGTACAGATCGAAGGATAATTGGTGGTAAAAAATATAGCATTTGGAAACACACTATAGTTCGGGAGAAATGGGGCAGTAAAAGTTATGGAATAAGAAATATTATTAAAAACAAGAAGACTTACTGGGGCCAGCAGAGGAGCCCTCAGCGGTGTCCTCCTGGTGGTGTTCCTGTCCCGCCGACTGCCCAGTCCCTGCCCGTCTGCCCCTGGGTGCTGATGAACTGGAAAGATATAAGAAAGAGACAAACATTGATGGATGGTGTCAACTTAAGCAAATACAATATTTTTCAACAACGGTCAAAAAACACTTATGTAAACAATTGCAATAACTACATTGACCGATCTCATCTGGTCAACATGTAATATCGGGGGATTCGCAGTTCGACTACTTAAGTTACTATTTATCAACAGTAAACCATTCTTCCATTCTGATTCCAGAAAACTAAGTTACAAGTAAGCCTAATTATTAGTACAACGTACCACCCAACCTAGCCCACCTATTCCAGGCATGCCAATTGTACATTAAGTATGCATTTCCACTGTATTCCTCAACAATGTGTATGATCCAATCATGGACACATGAACATGACTACATTTTTTGTATACACCAAATTTTGGTTTGATTGATGCTGATCTGCTACTGCTAAGTAACTGCAAAGCCTACCTCCACTCATTGAACAAACTAGAAAGGTTCTAAAGACTGCCGTACTAGCAGCACGTCACGTAACTGAGTGAGGGGGGCATCACGCATACCACTAACCAATTAGAAGCTCATACAAAGTACCTAAACCTATGTATCAATCCGCCCCTATCTATTAGTGACAGGACAAAGTAAGGAGTGGACGTGAGTCACTGTAGCATTACGTAACTTAATTTCTCTAAAATAAACTCGTAAAGAATCACGCTAAACAAGCGCAAACGCAAAGCTGCAAACAAGTAAGATTAGTAGTAGCGCAGAAGAGCACCTGTGTCATAATCGCAGAAGACTTTTAAACGTTATTAACCTGGAATGTATTGCAAGCAGCAACATTCTAGCTGGTTGGAAGGAAAAAAAGATATTCGCAATATATAACATAGAGCAGAAGAACAGACACAAAGTTGTAATAATTAAATAGGTACTCACCAAGCCCCGGGACCTCCACTCCTAGCAGGTCCAGCAGGTCCTGCCCACGGTCCAGGATGTCGGACCACCGGTGCGTCAGCTGTGCCTGGGTGCGCCGGACCCCAGAGATGCGCGACACTGCCCGGCGCACCTTCCCCCACCGCTGCCGATGCTCCCGGAGGCCGAACCCGGACCCAGGCCTGCCACCTGCTGCCAGGGTTGAGGGGAGGTGGCGCTGCACAAAGAAAATTAGTGCAGCTAACTCCGCCTCCCCAAATAAGGCCCGTGCATGCACCCCTTGTGGGCGCCGCCTTCCGCAAGGAAGGCGGTCGCGGCTCTGGCTGCGCCGGCGAACAGCCCTGCCCTTGGACATGGTTCTGGGGACGGGGCGGGAAAGAAAAGGTAAAATAAATAAAGGAGTAAAGGAAATAAATAGCGGGCAATACAAAGAGAAAAAGTAGCTAAAAAACAAAAAAAAAGTACACAAAAACCAAAAATATAGAGGCAGGAAAATAGTTAGAGAAATAATAAGTAATAAAGATCCAAAAAAAGTGGCTATAAACAAAGGATTGAAAAGATTTAGGGAGGATTGAAAATCAGGCCCCAGAACCATGCAATAGAGTGGAAAACAAGATGGCCGCGCCCATTGCGACCATGTGCGCAAGTTCGCGCGATATTTTCTCCCTGAGCAAGCAAAAAGCAACGCGATCAAGTAAAAGCGATCGCGAACAGGAAATATCGACCGCGAACATGCATTGCGCGACCCGGAACAGGAAGTAAACAACGCCAGAGGGCGGGACAAGTGAAAACAAGATGGCCGCGCCCGTGAGCAACCGCATGGGTAAGTTGGCGACCCGCGAACACGCAAAAAATACCGCGAACAGGCGGCAAAAAAACTTCCGCGTCTTCGCGATATTTCCGGCGTGTTTGCGGAGATTTTCTACATTCTCGCGATAATTTGCGGAAGTTAATTCCGCAAATTCCGCCCACCCCTACCTTTCTTTTATCATTAGGGCGATCAAAGAAAGACATACAGCAGCTTCCTTTGACTTTAAAACAGGCTGAATGCGTGCAGACCAACTGTGCACTGAGGCCTGTGAGGCTGCTCTTCACTGCACACAGCCCAACCCCTGCTTGGCCCCTCCCAGCTACTGACTTGGTGCCAAGCCCCCATGGGACAGTTTCTTTTTGTGGCTGCCGCTTGCCTCAGAGCCTGAACATTATGTCGGCCACCGAGACCACACGGCAGATAGTGAGCTGTGCATGATGGAGCCACGGGGTCGGTCTGGATGGCAGACTTCAGGGGCTGTACAGATGGATAAATGTGACACTTGAAGGTGCATTGATGCAGGTGCCAAGCATGGAGTTGGGCATGCTTCAGAGCTCTGGAGGGAGCACAGCTAGAAGGGATGGAGAAGAGCAGTAGAAACTGACCACGACCCCCAACCCCTACACAAAGACACTCTTGAGAATGAATGGCAGGCAGCCTTCCCCAGCCCCACACACTGCCTCGGACTGCCAATGGTCACAGCACCCAGCTGCTGTTACCCAGGAGGTCCTGTCCTGCTAGTGTTTTGCCCTTCCCTTGATCTGTTTGTTGACAGATCTGGCTGCTCTGGTGCTGCGATAGGTCTTGATTTGCCCTGCGCTAGGTCTTGCTTTGCCCTGCTATCACGTGAGGTTCTCACAAGTATTGGGTCTTCCTTACCTTGGCACTACTGGCTTGTGCCTTGCAACTTTACTTTCCGCTGTGTCATATTGCTGTGCTGGCCCTACACTGGTGCAGGTCTGGATCACAGGGTAGTATGGCAGTATGCCTGGTGCACACTGCACCTCGCCGTGCCCAGTGGAGCTCTGCCATGGCCTGGTGGAGTTTTGGGTCACGTTCAGCCTTTGTGCTGTTATTGATTTACCTTTTTGCCAATTCTGTCAGCTTCATCGTATCGTTCTGGGTTAAAGCCAAGCACTGCCTTGTTTTGGTTATGGTTTGATGCTACTCAGGGCCCCACTGTGCTCAGGCCGTGCCTTGCTGGTACTTTTGGTCTGTCAATGCCCTGCAGATACTGCAGGATTAGCCTGCTGCTCGGTCTGTATGTGAACTGGCGCTACTGTGTTTCTGCTTCTTTGTTTCTGGTGGTGCCCAGTTATTGCACTGGGTCTGGCAATCCACAGGGTCTACTTGTGTCATGGTGCTATAGTGTTATGGTAGGTTTGTATAGGTGTTGCTGTGTCTGGTAGTGGCTTGTACTATTCTGTATTTGAACTTCTCTGCTTTTGGTAGAACACTGGTGTAGCACTGGTTTAACCGTGCCCATTAGTACGGGGTTGGTGGTGTTATAGTGTTTCCTGGGTGTTACTGTGTGTGGTGGTGCCCCGGCACAATTATATGTTAATGCTGCTCTTTCAGTGGTGCCCTCGTGTGTATGATAGGTGTGGTACCCTGAGCTGGGGCCTTCAATGGCAAGCCTCCATCACCAAAATATAGGTTATTTTTACCTTTGTACCATGGTGCAAGGGTGCCTGCGTTGAGGGGATGATTATTTTTGTGCAGGAAGGAAACCTGCAAAAAAATAGGTCTCGCATTTGAGAGAGATTAAGCTATTGACATTGTAAATAACAATGCCGTTTCTCTAAATGTTTTAAAAACAAAAACATAAACAAAAACAATTTAATGAGCAATGCCAATAGCTCTAACTTTACCAATCCCGAGACCATTGCATTGTAAATGCTTTTTTTTTCTTTGCACAGGAAGGCTGGGCAGAGCCTTTGGAATTCTTTTAACAGGAATTGAAAGAATCATGTAATTTTAAACTAAATGTCTGCAAAACACCCGAATATCTGGATATATTTAAGAAGCACATGTCAATCATTTGCAGAGAATAATAAAAACGCTGCACAGGAAGGGTCTGATATTTTTAAGCCCTTCTCAGATTGTAAATTTTCAGTTATTTGACATGTTGGTTAGTTTTTTCAATAGCTTTTTATCTTTAACTATGGTTTTGTACAGGTTGTTTCTTAAATTGCTACAATTACATTGCATGATAGAAATCCAAATAAACGAAAACTCTGTTTAAATAGTGATTTTTCTCTGTTAGAGGCCAGTGTATCGTCACTATCACTACATTCGGTTTTTGTCTGCACTTTTAACAAGTGGTTTGCTCTTCTTTTGTGTTGCAAGGACACTTAGGAATAGATTTTCAAACATTTTGTTGTGGGTTAGCATCACAAAAGTGACGCTAACCAGCACAAAATGTTTCTTTCCAAATGTACTTGAAAGCGTGAAAGTTGTTTTTCGCTGGAAAATGCCCTAAAAGTAGCACAAAGGAGCACGAAACACTGTTTTGCGTTACTTAGCGCCAAGGGGGCGTTACATGGGTCGTACATGGGCATTCCTGTGCAACCATCCCTGTCTTTTGACGCAAAACCCAATCCACAAAGAATTGTAGACAGGGTTTTGCACCAAAAGTTAATACCACTCCAAGAGAGGTGCTAACAAGAGAAATGTCTAGCCTGGTAGGTTGTATAGGAAGGGTATCCTTCCTATACAAGACCTATGTTAGACTCACGCGCACCCCCTGGATCTATGGCACTAAAGTGTGTGCATGGCACAAAACACAATCTCTCATATTTAAAGGTAAAATACTACTCTTTATTCTGGATTAAATTAGCTCTGAAGTTGAGAAGGATCTCCCCATTTTCAACTGGTTTTAATAAACAAAACTGTCAGACTTTCACAAGAATCTGGAAATCTTTCAAGCTTCTTCTCAAATCTTTGTCTAAGGAGCGATTCCTTCACCATCTTGGTATCAACTCCTCACTTAAAGGCCCATTAGTATGTCGGGCGGATCTGCCCGAGATTTTTTCCCGCCCGCCTGCCAATTCCCCCGCCATATTACTATGGCAGGGGGGACCCCGGCAGACGGAAAGACCGTCCGCCGGTTTTCTGCCGGTAGGCAATCGGGTGGATTGCCTACCGGGCGGAAAAGCTGTTGATATGGTGGCGGTGTCTGTTAGACACCGCCATCCATATCAGGATGCATGCGGGGATTTGCAGTTGCCGCCACGGAGAGGCATGCGGTCTTTCAAATTGGGGACCCGTAGCGGGCCCCCAGGTAATTTTGGGGGGTGAGGGGGTGCACATGCATTTGCATGTACAACGTGGCAGGCACCGCGCGGTACCTGTCACGTTGTTCATGCAAATGCACAACTTGCATTTTTGGCATTGCGGCGGGGGGTGCTTTCTGCACCGCCCACCGCAATGTTAAAAATGTGGGATGCGCCTGCCAGTGTGGCGGGCGCATCCTAATTGTATCTGCGGGACTGCCGCATGCATTGCGGGCGGTCCCATTTCCCGGGGCCATGCTTATGGTGCCCTTAGATTATGATCAGATCACGTGTGAAAGCATGAAATAAGCTTCTGTTCCAGACAAAACTATAATTCTGTCAGACAGGCCCTCCTCTATTGCCTGCTCGGACTTCATTTGAAATCTTACACAAGTTGGGTTCTGCTTCCTTGGGATCGTATTAACATAACCGGCAACAAGATAAAAGGGTGTGCCAATGCTTAGCCAGTGATTAGCAGCATGCGCTTCTGAAAGTAATACACAAAGCAGGTACATGTGCTACTCTCAATTCATTTTTCTAAACACTGTGTTTAGATTTTATGAACACTGTGGTTGTTTAGAGCTAATGATACGTATAGTTGGGCCATGTTTGACATTTTGTTTGGTAAACTTTTAGACCCTTCATTGACAGTCACATGACTCCCTTTGGGATTTGAAATGCATGGGAATCTTATCTGCATGGAGATGGAGGTCATTGGGGTATAGGAGTGGATGTATGTTACTGATATAAGTGATTCTTATTTCTATATCTAAACTCCTTGTTCATCTACTAGACCTTTGTGAAATCCGCATTCATCATCTCTTAAAACCAAAGTAATTGTATGGATGGGTTCATAGCTTATGCTGCAGGTGTCAAATTGGAAGCAACAAACCCTTTTTTGGCAACTTAACATTTTTTTAATCTCACCAGTTGGCATGGTTTTTATTTTATGAAGGCAGCATTAAATGGAAATGTTCTTCATGTCTGTGGTAAATGGTTTTAGACGGGGAATGCAACAAAGATTCTCCAAAAGAAAAAGTCCCAAGGTGGGCTTCCTGGCAGAGGAAAATACCAACCCAGCAACTTGCCAGAAAGTGACCATTGTGTTTCTCGACTGTCACCTAGGACTGGTCAATGTTAAAGTAATATCCTGCAGTCTCCTGTATCTGTGGACTTGTGGTTGCATTAAAGAGGATGGGGAAGATGCAAAATGTTGCCCTTCTTTAAGGGGACAACGTTTTTAATTTGCATGCCTTTCAATAAAGAATAAGAATGATGGATTTAACCCAGATCTCTTGACTGGGGTGAATGTTTTGATTTGTTCTGCATTCCGTCCATCAATTGTGTGTCTTTTGCTTTCTCGCCCTAAGTGCGCCAGGTATGCTCAGACGTGAGTCCTGGGCTCACTGTGCCACTGGAATCAAGCTATCCTGGCTGAAGAGGGGTGAAACCCCGAAACCGGTCCTAGGATGCTTGTTTCCAGTCCAGGGAGGACAGGGCTTGGCAGTTCGGGCTGTACTGTTCCCATGAGGCACAGGGTCAAGACTGATTTGCATATAGCCAGGTCTAAACTGGGGTGGCATGATGAGCAAAAGAATGATGGATTTAACCCAGATCTCTTGACTGGGGGTGAATGTTTTGATTTGTTCTGCATCCTGTCAATCAATTGTGTATCTTTTGCTTTCTCACCCTAAGTGCGCCAGGTATGCTCAGACGTGAGTCCTGGGCTCACTGTGCCACTGGAATTAAGCTATCCTGGCTGAAGAGGGGTGAAACCCCGAAACTGGTCCTAGGATGGTTGTTTCCAGTCCAGGGAGGACAGGGCTTGGCAGTTCGGGCTGGACTGTTCCCATGAGGCACAGGGTAAAGACTGATTTGCATATAGCCAGGTCTAAACTGGGGTGGCATGGTGAGCGAAAGAATGATGGATTAAACCCAGATCTCTTGACTGGGGGTGAATGTTTTGATTTGTTCTGCATTCCGTCCATCAATTGTGTGTCTTTTGCTTTCTCGCCCTAAGTGCGCCAGGTATGCTCAGACGTGAGTCCTGGGCTCACTGTGCCACTGGAATCAAGCTATCCTGGCTGAAGAGAGGTGAAACCCCAAAACTGGTCCTAGGATGGTTGTTTCCAGTCCAGGGAGGGCAGGGCTTGGCAGTTCGGGCTGGACTGTTTCCATGAGGCACAGGGTCAAGACTGATTTGCATATAGCCAGGTCTAACTGGGGTGGCATGGTGAGCAAAAGAATAATGGATTTAACCCAGATCTCTTGACTGGGGGTGAATGTTTTGATTTGTTCTGCATTCCGTCCATCAATTGTGTGTCTTTTGCTTTCAATAAAGTGCAGCAGTCACTGAGGTGAATAAGCTTTGCTTGCCGGATGACTCTATGCTGAGACACCCATCCAGTTCACAGTTTAGGTTAGCAAACCATTGCATTTTTTAAAGTTTAATCGTTATTCAATTTACCAAACTGGATTAATACATCTGATAACAATGATTTTTGAACGTGAGGCTCAGACCTAAAAACTTGAGTCCTGGCAAAGAGAAACCATTGAGTTACCCCAGCGTAATAACTTCTTTACTGTGCCTATACCTTTCTTCCAGATATCTCTCCATTTCATCCCCTTAATTTCTCTTACTCTTCCTCATTCCTCATATGGTTACTAGATTTAATTCACATTGTCATGCCACCAAGAAATCTATTTTCCAGTCCTGTACCTTCTAATAAAAAAACAAAATCACTGTATTCTGGTAATTGTAGTCCTGCTTCTTGTCACTTGAAATAATATAGTGGCATTGACTCAAGAAGTTGTTTCCTGGTAACATGGAGTCATGTGGTAATTTTTCAATTTCATAATTTTCTTCTCTGCAGATTTTTCCTTTTGCTTCAGATTTCATTATTTTGTCTCTCACCGATATCTACAGGTTTTCACTATTCAGATGTGATTCAGTTTGATCATAAAGCTTCCAGATGGCTTTGTTATCTGGGGCATCATCTTCCATTCCTGAGCTCTCATTCAACATCTTCTTAATGCTTTCACAGAGTTGCAGTGCATATTAACTTCAATTCAATGTTGTGAACCAGAAATCTAGATTACAATGGTTTATTGAAAGAAAAGCTGAACTTGAAAATTATGCCCCTGCTGAGATTGGGTCATCCATTTTCCCCTCCCTGAGATTACCCTATCTGTTTTCAACCCAGCCTTCAGTTTTCGAGAGACTTTATTACTTCATCCACAGATCCACCAAATTCATAGATGACAGCTCTCTATTTTGATTGTGGTAAAATGTGATATTGTTCCAGGTGTTCTCTCTTTAAATAATAATACACACTATGAGATTCAATTCACCTTTACTTCTCACTCTTAGTGGTAAGACTTCTGTCCATGCAGATGTGAGGTTCCAATTTTGCCTAGGATGCAATTCTTTCCACAATATGTGGGGTCAGATTGTGCCCAGATTTCACTTGGGTCCTCTCAGATGCTGGAAGGGATTGTGATTTAAAAAGACTTCGATTAAGGGAGACAGGATTGGGGCAGCAGGAGGGAATTTAAAAAGAGAAACTTACAGAGGGACAGGGGCACAGAGAAAGACACAAACAGTGAGAAAGATAGCGTGACAGAGACATAGAGACAGAGGTAAAAAGTGGATAGCCATAAGTAAAGATAAATAGATAGATACATAGATAGATAGATGGATTTGAAGTGATGCAGATTGAGTTCAGAGTGTGCATGTCTCCCCTCTCCTCTTATATCTTTCCTCCTGTCATTTTTGTATATTTCCTTATAACTTTATCACCCCCATTTCTCTGTGTGTCTGCATGTGTTTGTCTCTCCTGCTCTTTCTCTCCTTGACTCCACCACTCTGCCTTTTCCTGTATCTCACTTCCATTCTCCCTCTGCACTTGCCTTTACTCCTCAGTCTTTATCTTCCCTTGCTGCTTCGCTCTGTGTCTCTCTTGCTCTTTTTCTCTCCGTTTTTCTCTTCCCCAGTTTCTCCATGTCATTATCTCTGCCTATCTTTTTGCTGTCTTTATCCATCCTCCCGTTCCCAGCATATCTCATGGCTTTTCTCTAGCTCCATTTTTTTTTTCTACATATTTATTTCGATTTCTACACCCTCGCTCGTATTCTTTTGTTCTGACTTTCTCCGTCTGCCTTTATTTTTCTCTCTGTCTCTCTCAGTGCATCCTTGTATTTTTGTGGACACTCCTCCAGGGGTTTTCTGTCTTTCTAGGTCTGTCCAGATCTTTCTCTCTCTCTTCGCAAACATTTCTCTCGAATAGCACTTGTTACATCGCATAGAAATATCATGCATGCCTTTACAAAGCGGGTATTACTACGCAATGTCAATTACAACGAGTACCATTAGAATGCAAAATTTTACCACAACCATACCTTTACCACGCATGCCATTTCTATTCCAAGGCATGTGTGGTAAAGGTATACTCGTGGTAAACATTTGCAAGGTAAGTGACTCCAACCTGCCCTACCCTAATCCCTAATGTAGTTCCACTGTACCAGCCTCCCCGACAATAACACTGCACTACCCTGCACAACCCCGACACTATACTAATTCACCGACGCTCACCCGACACCCAGTCCTCTCCCTACAATAACACTACACTTCCCTGCACAACCCCCGACACTATACTAATTCCTAAAACACTACCCTACACTACACAAACACCACAACACTACCCTAAACCCTAACACGCTACCCCCAGCACGACCCTCCCCCTTCCTCCAGTCCTGTCCCTACACTCTAACACTACCCTGCATGACCCCCCTACACTACCCTTAACCCTAAAACACTACTCTACACTACACAAACACCACACCACTACCGTAAACCCTAAAACACTATCCCTAGCACGACCCTCCCCTACGTACAACCCTACACTACACAAACATTACTAAACTACTTCGACACTACCCTAAACCCTTAAAATGTTAACCCCCACCCCAAGCACAATCCCCCTTACCTCTCTCTCCTCGTGGTTCCTCTCTTCTGATTCCAGCGTCGACAGAGGGGCGGTGCACGTCGTTGTGAGGAAATGGAACAGCCCAATTTTCTCACAACGATGTGGATAACCATTACATTGCATGCGTTATAAAAGCGCATGCGATATAATGGTTTGAGTTGTAATGTTAGTCGTTATTACTTCGCATGCGTTTTTACAAATGCGATGTAACAACTTGCGTGGTAACAGCCTCGTTGTAATGGCTGTTTACCATTTCTCTCCTCTATCTCTCCCAATCACTGTTTCTGTCTGTCTCTTCCTGTCTTTCTATCTCTATAGTCTCTCACTTTCTCCCTGTGTCTTTCTTTCTCCTGCTCCACATCTCTTCCTTTCTCTGACTTTGTCAGTCGCTCTTTATCTTTGACTTTCCTTATCTTTTTGTTTCTCTCTCCCCATCTCCTTTTTTGTCTTTCTCCCCATCAGTACAGTAGCTACTGTGTCATGGGCCCTGGTGCAAAGGAGGAAATATATACCTACTGACTGCTGTCTGAATTATGACATTCAGAAAGAATCATGGTTCAGTGTGCCCCTCAGTCCTCTGGGCACTGGTGCACTACACCTGCTGTACCAATGTAAGCTACGCCCCTGCTCCCCATCTCTTATCTGTCCTAGTGCTTTCTTATTATCTTGTACAAATTATAAACAATAAAGTGCCCAACGCATTCCATTTGTATCGTATGCAAACTGAAAAGCTCTGAAATTCATTGATTGGTGATGCCTCTTCTTAATAATTCCCCATGTGACCAGTGTAGGCAGGATCTGTGGGGGCATGAGTCTTACTTCAGTGCACTTTCTCCTCACATCTGCGTGAACAGTAGACACTTCAATCTCTTCAATCATTATACTTCTTGAGTGTTTACTAATGTTGATTTAAGGCATCCCTGTCCCCTCTCTCATCACACTAACTTTTGTTATTTCTTTCTTTGCACACATTCCATATATCAGACCCCTGTCTATTTCTCTCCCTCATCCCATTTCCACCTAAGCTCTTTCATTATTTCCTTCCTCAGATCTGTTAATTTTCTCCGTCATCTTCCTTGTGGGACCGACGTCCTATGTTTTTTTCTTTCCTCATATTAAACTCCCCCAAAGTTCCAAACACTCATTTCTTAGATCCTTCAAAGTTCGACGTTCTCCCCCTCTTGCCCCGGTCCTGCCATTTTGCCCTTCTTCTCATCTCTCCATTTGTAATGCACATTACCTTTCAATGTGAGGATGTTAAGAAAAAGCCCCAAAACACTGCAATATAGCTTGTGAAGAGATCGAGATGTTTTTCACTTTCACTAAGTATAAACCTCTGGACAGAAGGAATTCTCTGCGAATTGCAATAAAAACACCAGCGCATTTAAATGTCCAATGCACTTTAAAATTACAACTGTTGTTGGTAAAGTAGCTAACATTTCGAGTCTCAGATTAGAGACAGCCTCTTTTTAGATGCCCGAGCCCCACCCTTGCTGCTGTCCGGGTGTCAGATCCGCGGCATCAGAGGCTCCTTCTTCCTGGAAAGGTGTGCTCTTGGAAGCAGGGCCCATCGCCCATCTGGGAAGTAAAGTGACTTCACCGGCTTCCAGCACTCGGGCCTTTTGACGTGCTAATGGCCCTTTGTTATGCATAGGTGTGTCTGCATGACTGTGGCTGGTGTCTTGTCTCAAGCCAGATACATAAAACATCCGTGCTGGTGGACTGAGGGCGAGGCTTTATTTACAGGCTGAGGATAGTAGAGTTAGTTTAAATTGCTCCTCAAATGCAATGTGAATTTTTTTTCCTTCTTACACTTGAAATAGTTTTTTTTTTTTACTGAAGTGCATTCAAGATTATATCACATGCACTATTCTCAAAGCGGTGATTAGTCAACAGGCACTTTTGAATCAGTTAGTTATTTCAAGAGTGCACTCGAATTACGATAAAAAATTATGACACAGAAAAACGGGTACTCAGATTTTAAAATATGACCTATTTTATCACATCTCTGTGAAAGGATTTACGGCTTCAGTGTCATGGTGCCTCCTAATAAAACACCTGAATATGTAATAGAAAAATAGGAAACAGGTGAAAATAGGAAACAGGTATATGTATGGCATGAACACAGGATAAACTCAAGATACATTTTTAAACATAAACAAGATGTTCAGAATAAAATAAGCGCACATTTTATCACAGGTATGTATATTCTCGCAGGTATGTTTTCCGTGTGCAACATAAATGTTTTACGAAAACTATTTTAATCATAGAGGTAGAAAGACCAGCATTAATAAAATGGTGTGCATGTATAAAACGGTGTTCGTGTAACACATACAAGAAAACCCATTATTTTTAAAAGAATTTGCTGAGTATACAGTGGATTTTCTATATACATTGTATTGTGAATTACAGTGTAAAAATTGTTAAATAATAAGGCCATAGAACGATTTGCATAGTTTGCCTTAAATTGCATAATATGCCTCGTTGTTGCTGCATTATTTTGCTTTTTCATGGCGCATATTTTTTGTGAAACCTGGAAGGATTCTTTCCTCCACAGTACCTTTCCTTCGGTGGCCCTGATCATCTGCTCTTTACACTGTGCTCATTAATTCAGCATGCAGTTCTGTCTAATGCTGCTCTGATAGATGAACTCCTTATTGGACATGTTGAGCATCACTTCAGGCCTTCTACAAGCAGAAAATATAACACATTCTTACTGTCCTCTGGAATCACGTTTAGTCACTAGCTAATATTAAACGGCTGTACTGTAAAGCACACAGTACAAACTATGGGCCAGATTTACAAGCCTCTTGCGACATTTTTACCTCGCTGTTGCATCACTTTTGTGACGCCATGGGGGCGTATACATTGCACCACATTTACAATGTGACGCATCTAGGGAGATGTGTCACATTGTAAAGACCTGCGCCACGCTATACCTGCGTCAGGTATAATGTATGCAAGGTGGGCGTTCAGACGCAAGAAAGCCTCGTAAAAGTGATGCCGTGAAATCTACAAGATTTCACGGCACCACTTCTATGACGCCAGTGCGTCAAAACCTTACGCTTGCTTGAAGCAGGCGGAAGGAGTGACACAGCACAGTAAGAATAGGCATTCCTGAGCATTGCTGCAGTTGTGTCAAGCTTGCGACACGACTCCAGCAATGCGTTACCTTTACGCCAACAGGTGATTGATGCACCTTTCAATCCTTGCGCCATGGTGTGCTGCATTGTAAATGTGACGCATCCATGGTGGGGCAAGGGTTTTTTTGAGTAACGCAAGTAAACTGACGCATTCCTGCTATAACGCAGAGATGCATCAGTTTCTTGTAAATCTGCCCCTAAATGTTGTTTTTCATTTCAACAAAAATGTTATGGCTAGGCATTGAAGAGGAGGATCTGAGTAGCACAAGCGAAGGCTACAACTAATCCTGCAAAGATCCTGCAATTATTTATGTGATAAGCAACGGAAAATGTTTTTATGCTACTTGATGCCCTGACCAATATTGGGTAGATTAAAACTTCTGGCTGTAAAATACTGTCGACGTGTCCCAAGAGTTCTCCCAGTGATAAGATGGGTGTGTAGCTCAGAAGTGTGTCAACGTTTGCAGTAAGGAAATGCAAACGCATAAGAGAGAGGCTGACAAGCTGGGCAAATAAGCAGACGTTCTGGCTCTAAAGAATGTGAGGTAACAAGGGACTTCTTGATAAGAGCTACTGAGCTTGTGAGAAGCTGCACCAGGGATTGGAGAACCTGAGCTTAGGGGGGGGACTGACAATAACCCAGAAGAGCGCTGAAAGTCTGAAACAGTCTGATGCACTGGTTTGGCATCTGAAGCCCTGTTTTCCCGGATTTCAGATTGAACAGAAGGTCCCATTCATTTTTACAGTTGACTGCTTGACAAAAGCTACCACTGAGAGCCAGGTGCAGAAAGAGTGCTTGGCCCAGTTAGTCAGAATCCACATAGTAGGTCGGGTCCCCGGACACCAGGATTAGCAGGCCTCAACCACCACAGTTGGGCCCAGTAACCCATGCCTGCCCCGTGGAAATCTGAAAGGGATTCATACATGAACTCCACAAGGATACCTTTGCCTTACCAATAGAACCACTAGTGACCACTTTAAAATAAGATCCAGAAAACATGAGTATTTATTTCAGGCATGGGACATAGGATTAGCTTATTTGGTGATGTGCTGGCAGCACTCCAGACCAAGTTGGAATATCTGGGTGTAAGTTTTATGCAGCTAGGAAGCTGCTTCTCCACTCTTCTCCTTTCTCCCCTTCTCATGTACTAGGGTGCTTCAGGTACAGAAAACAGTACAGGTGTAGTGCTTCCCTACTTTAGATATCAGTCTTTTTGAATCTTTAGCAGTGTTCAGTCTCTCACCTGTTCTCTGGGCTGTGGTAGGCCTCAGATTGGTCTCCAGCTCAGAGTCCTTTTTCACTGGAGACTTGATGGTTGTAGTGAAGTTATGCTGCTGCCCTGCTCAAGTTGGGCTGGTGCAGTCTCCATGGCAGTGTCCTGGAGGCAGTGGCGGCAGCTATCTTCAGACAGAGACAGCGTCAACAGGAAATGGACCCCGAGGTTGCAGCAGGTCCACTTAATCTGGACTGGTGAGTCTTGGTGATAGTTACTGGGTCTCCCTGGGCAATGAAGTGATGGACTCTTCCTTCAGATACCGATCTGGTTAGTTGGTAGCTTCAATGCACTTTTGCAGCAACAGGTGGTTCTAATTGACCATGCTGAATGCCCCATGGGCAGCCAATGAGTGCTTTGACAGACAGGGACAAAGTGCCTTAACTCAGCAGTTTCTCCTCTTTGGGTGCATTGTCCACATGGCAGACACTTTGCAAATGCTGGAGCTAGGCCTATGTGTAGTCCATTCAGGGCACCCAATGTTGTTCTTCAGAAGCATGGTCAAGCTTGGGCACATCTAGGGAACACTGCAAGAGCCACAGTCATGGCAACAACTGAAAGGTTGGGCACACTAACCAATGCTGAAGGTCAGCACAATATATATAAAAATCCCACTAGAAGGAGAAACCGGCTGCACTCTATGGAGTCCTAAAAAATATTTTATGACAAATCAAAAAGAAAACTCTGTGTTTTGTCCAGGTCTGGTCTTAATCACAGTGCTCAAGACCACATCTGGTTGTAATGTGCTGCTGTTTCTGTGAGCTCACCTATCACCTAAAAGTCTCTAGTGCAGGCTTCTGCATTAGATGTTACACTGGTTTGCACATGTTCCCATGAACAATGGTGTCTTTTCTCACACTTTTCGGCATCACATTGTGGTTGCGCAACTTGCACTTGCTGTGACAATTTGAGCATCCTCTTTCATACTCTCCTAATGCCATAACGCTCCACTGATAGGCCATACAGATTCACACACTTTCAGTCCATCCATTTACCAGCATGTAATGCCAAGACATCCTGGGACCATACCTTTTCACTATGAATTGCCACGTAGGGTTCATGACGGAATATGAGTATAGGTCATCTACTGTTCTCAGGCATGACATCAAAGCACTACCCATGTACCCTCCTTGACAAACTCACACTCTTCCAAACATAGTACTACCACACAGTATGTTGTGAAAGGCACAATACAACTCAATATGTTACCTTCCAATTTATTGCCATTACAGAGAGGTCTCCAGATTCAAAAATCCAGATTAAAAAATAAACATATTGGCTTTGTCTGTGCTGATTTTCATTTGAGTTACACATAACACATTACAAGTGATAGTCAAAAAACACTATACTTTGTAAAGATGAAATTAAAAACATTTTAAAAACAATGCCCTGACGGCCTTGTCAGCACTCATACAAGTTTGCGCCCCTTGTAATAATGGTTAAAAATGGGTATGTTTTTTATGCAGCACAGTTATACCCTAATAAGCAGTATATATCTGGTTTTGCACAGTGTGCAATGAAATTAATCAAGTGTAGGTAGCACCAAATTTGGTACATTGGGTTAAAATTGCTTGCCAAGGATAACAAGAAAAAGAAGGTTAGGCATAACTTCTCTGCGTAAGTGCCTCATGGAGACTTAAATAAATATGCTGCATCCAGTATACGTGACATGAAGCGTTTGCAGTCACAGCATATAAACAACACTATAGCATTAATCTTTTTGAAGCACATAGCTCTTAATGTCAACACAATACTAAAGTGCAATTACAGAGCAACTCGATTTTGCAGACATTCCTGGTTTAAGAAACCACTATTTAATAAGCCCTTAACTTCATTCCCGACAATACAGTTGATTTGTTTTGGCTTATAACCGTCTGACTCAGAACTTTTACCACAAAAGGCGGAGCCCACTTTGTTTAAGAATGGCTCAGGAGAGGGGTAGGGGGGTCAGCTTTAACCTGCTCAATTCTATTGACATGAATGCGTTCACCATTTAATCTTTGATCATCTTATTCAGGCCTCTAAAGACGGGCGGATGTGCCTTCAGTGTCAAAGTAATACATACCTGATTTTCACCCCATTACATATAAACGGCTAGAAAAATATCTAATACTCATTCATAGATTGAAGAAATGCTATGTTTTTTACCGTGGAAAAAGAGTTGCATTTTAAGTAGAAGACATGGCGCTTGCAGTTGGTTTTGCATATCTAACCTGCTACTCATTTTACTGACCTGGGCAAATTTCAAAGGAAAAGAAACTGTTACAGCTGGTCAGTAAATCTCTGCAATATGTGTTTAACGCGCTGTAATAGAGTGTGCACAAACACAATTTGCCTGAGATTGTGTCAATTTTAAACTCAGAAAGAGTGTTTTATTGTTTATTTTTAAAGTTTTGTATTCATTGCTTAAATGTTAGGCCTTTTAGACCTGTTAGGCTCAAGCGAAATTCAGTTAGTGAAACTCACAATACATAAAATGTGTGAAATTTTCATTTCCCATATAACAAATTGAACATTTCTAGCAGGAAATGTTCTCCTTAATTCTACACAATAGAGTATCCACTTTTACCAAAATAACATCCAAATGAAAAGGTACTCGTATATACTTTCAGCTTAACTGTGAGCACCCATAAGAAAACATGTTATATTGCGCACAAAAGTAAAGGCCTAGTTGATATGCATTAGTCATGATCAATAATTGAACTAGAAGGTAATGTGAGATCTTAAGTAGGGAATCGGTCATGTGTAGGAAATGTAAAATAATAACATTCAATCTATTGTGCATTTCTTGGCTTTTCAAAGAAAACAACCAGCAAATAAAATAAAAGTGCAACGTCAATCGCTTCATTTGATTAATGTTTTGCTTCGAAACAAAAGGTAACATACAATTAAAAAAGCCATTCTAATCAGTTATTCAGTTTTGTGATGGATATGCTCCTTCAAAAGCCCTATCTTCTATTGCTAGATGGGATTCAATTACTGAAGTGTGTTTAATATGTTGTGTGTTTAAGGCTGCAGTACCACCTCCTGTCTATGGGGGCAGAGCTGAGCAAAACAATAAACACACATGGTGAAACACAGGTCCCCACAAGGCACTTTTTTTAAAAGTTGTAAAAATTGGCACAGATGTTTCTGAAGTCATTTCCAATCATTTAGAAAACTTTACCTTGTGGGGACTTGGGTTCAGGTCCCCACAGTGCAATCAAGTCCCCACAGCGCGAGTGTGTTATCATACTCAAGTCCCCACAAAGATAGTAACACAAACCCACACACACACACACCCTCTACCTGACAAATAATTGCTGCATTCAAATGAAACTGAAAACATTACATAAGACTCGTAAGAATGCATTGTTTGGTCCTTTTAACTGGGCACTTAGTCAAAAATACTGTGCCAGATAAATACGTATTCTTTCACTGTCTGTGGTGCAAGATGTTTGTTTTACCTCCTCCTTTCTTATGGAGCAGAGACTATTATGAAGCCTGGATTAGCAGGTTTTATCTTTAAGGCTGTTTTCTTAGCACTGGCACATAGCTGGATCAGCTGAAAAAGGTACACGGCGTTCCCTTAGTCTGGACAGTCGATGTAAAGGTTATCGGTTTATGTAGTTAAACATGGAGATAATGTTTTTAAAAGCCGGTACAAAGATGACAGAAGATTTAATCCACTGCAGTCTGATAGAATTCCTTTTGTGTAATTGGTTTATCTTTTTATCTTTAAAAATTATCTGAGATCAGATGGAGCTATAGGTAAGGAAGGGCTAGTCTATTTCACTAAAGATTTTGACTCATAAGGGTCTGGATACTTCCATCAATGCAACTGCTGAGCTATCCCATGCACTAAATCACTTATCAATCATGCACTTAGTCACTCATGGTTGCACACATACATGAAGTCAATCACCTATTCACTGACTCATGCATGATTACTTTTTGCCCATCCAACATAAAACTCACAAACACACACGCACACACCCTTGCCAATACAAATCTGCTATATGTTTAGGATTTGCTGATAGTTTGGTGATGCCCCGATTACTTACCGGTAATCTTCATTACTCCGAGTTAGTCTTCCTCGCCACATGACTAACAAAGTGAGCTTCAGCTCCACACCAGAACACTCCAAAGCAAAAAAAGTTGGCCTCCCATGCCTCCCATCCCTTCCCAATATGGCCGACCCATTACACTCCATGACCACTATAAGAGGCGGGCTGGCCCAACCCCAAAGCCTGAAACTACCAAGCCCAAACATGAAGCCGATAGCCAGACAGGGAGGGAGGGATCGGAACTCATGTGGCGAGGAAGACTAACCCGGAGTAATGAAGATTACCGGTAAGTAATCGGGGCATTACCTCCTCGTCAGTCTTCCTCGCTACATGACTAACAAAGTGAGCACATACCAAAGCCAAGCGGCTTCATGGAAACTCACAAGAACCCAAAAGACCCGAAGTGGACGCCCACGAAAGAGGGCAAACCCAACAGACCAGGACGAGTGGAAGGACCACCCAGGAGAGAGGCAACCACGAGCAGGAAGAACCAGCCCGGGACCGAAAGACACCGGGAAGGCCGAAAACCCAGACACCAGAGACACGAAGTGCCGCCAGGAAATCCGCCCCAAGCAAAAGCCGAAGGAGGACAGGGAAAGGGCTGGGCACCAGACCGCACGGAGACAAAGACAACAGCAAACCGGGCCCAGAACAGAAAAGAGCAAGCCGTACCAAAAACACCAGGACCGCCCAACAGACAGCCAAAAGTGAGAGGGAAGCAAAAACCCAGAGAGAGGAACCAAACGAACAGAGGGTATCCCCACCACAGCGACCCAACAAAAAAGCCACAGCAGAAAGAGACGCAGTCCGACAAACAAAGCAACACCGCAAGGTTGACCACCACCCGTGAGAGAGCTGAAACCATCAGAGGAACGGGGCAGTGGAACCAGACGTGACCAAACAGACTGGCAAGAGCCGCAAGAACGGAAAAAGGGCGCAGAAGAGAAACAGGCAGGAACAATACCCCAGTCACACAAAGGACCCCTGGAAGGGACCACGACCCCAAAGGAGAGAACCTAGGCAGGTACAAGGCAAAAAGGACCCACAAAGGCACCGGAAACGATACCGAAGAGACCCAGCCACCAAGGGAACCCAACCGGCCAACAGACAAAAGCGGAAAACCCACAGGTCCGCCCACGTCCAGAAGGAAGGGAAATGCAGCGTGGCGGCCTGAGACCACCCCGCACAGGGACCAAGCAAACCGTACAGGAACGCACCACAAGAAGGAAGCGAGCCACCGAAATGAGCACACAGGTGGCCACACAGTCAGCCAGTCAACAAGCAGGCCCTTCCCAGCTGAACAACGAAGAACCGACAGGAACAGGAGTGCACAGGGAGAAAACCCACAGGGAGCCACCATGCCCCGGAACCCCAAAAGTGGGGACCAAAAACGGGGATACAATCCGCACAGGGCCCCGCCAGGGAGATGAGAACCGGGAGACCCTCACAGGGAGCCACCAGCACCCCCGGACACCCAACAGCATGGCCGGAAACAAAAACCAGCAAGGGAAAGAGAAAGCAGGGGCAGACGCAGTAGCAGACGCAAATAAAGAGACACCCAGGCGAGCGCCACTAACAGGACGAAAGCTCTGGCCAGGCCAAACAAGCCCAGAATCCCTGGAAGAAAAAGGACCCCAGGAAAGCGCAAAGCCGGGAGCCCGGACGAGAAGGCCAAAGAGCCAACACCGGGGACCCAAAGGAAGCAGACAGCACCAGACGCTCCGAGGAGAACTCCCATCCAGGCAAAAAAGAGGCCCGAACCACAAAACAGGGTGGAACGGACGGAGCCAAAAATGACCCAGGCAAGGTCAGCACCAATGGGCCAAAAAACCAACAGGTGCGAACCCCGCAAACACCCCGGAGCACGAGGCAGAGGACAAACCCACCAGAATGGCAACAAACAAGCCCCAGCAAGGCCGGGGAAAACCCCAGAGAAGCCAAGGAAAAGCAAACAGAAGCCAGACGGGAAAACTGCCCAGAGGGAAACCCACCGACCCAGTACAGATCGGGAACCCAAGCATGCCCCCCAGGAAGGGATATGCCTCCAACAATCGGGAAGGAGGCACCTAGCAGCACCAGGAGTAGAGTGGGAAGGGCCCGGGGCAAAAAGAACCAAGGAAGGGCCAGAGGCACCGAGACCAACAGGAAGCCAGCAGGAAAGGGGAGCAAGAGCCGCCCACCGAGACAGGGAACAGGAGGAGGAGGGAGCGGCAAAGCCGCGGACCTGGACAAGACAGGGCGAGCCCCCCCAGGAGCAGAAACAGCCAGCAAGAAAACGCCAAGCGACCGAAGACGCCCAGAGACGGACGGACAGGCGCCAACCGCAGCCTGTCCACATCAGACACGCCGCAGCCCACAGCCCCTGGGGACCCCCGGAGGACGGCCAACAGGGAACCGACCGGGACGGACCCCGTACCACAATGGCGGGAACAGGAGTCCACAGGACGTAGGACTGTAGGCCCAAAGCCTGGAAGGGACGAAGGAGACAGGGACAACACAGCAAACCATGAAGCAGAGGCCCTGCAAACCAACGCCACAGGCCCCGAATAACAGGCGCATCAAAATCATCCAAGCCAAAAGATGGAACCCTGCAAAAAAGCGGAGAGAAAAACCCACTGGGACCCGCCGAGGCCAACATAGAAGAAAACCAGAGTGAGAAAACACCTGGAAGGCCCAAAAGCAGGGACATGCAGAGCACGGAAGGGCGTACGACACCCAGATGCCACAACCAAGGAAACAGAAACTGCAGTATAGCAGAATGAGGAGCAAATCCCAAATCTGTGTATTTGTAAAGAGCTGAATAACAGATGAATATTGTTACCCAACCCAACGGGACACAGTTCATCAACCTTAGAGGGATGAAAGGCTGAGCGGACCCGCCAGGATTCGAACCTGCGACCCAGAGGTCGAACACAGGCCCCCGCAGTGGATACAATAGCCCACAGCGCCACCAGACCCGGCGCCCCGTAAACTGCAACTACACCCTGCGCCACGAAGCAGGCCCGTCACCACCAAAAAAGAAGAAGGAAACCAACAACCAAAGCGAGTATAGTTCCCCCAGACTCGTACCGGACAGTGGCAAAAACGGGACAGCAGCAGAAGAGTAAAGTATTTCCCAACCTCACTGAAGGAAATACCATTGCCCACACTTTAGACTGAGCAAACAGTGTCAATGCAAGACCAGGGATTGAACACCTAACTTTCAGAGTAAGCTTCTAAGACCTTAACCATTAGGCCAGAGTGACTCTTCTTCCAAGCTGAAGCGAGAACACCCAACAGGACACGGCACAAATACCAGGGAGACAGACACGGTGCACAAGCGAGCTGCCCAGAATCAGAGGAGGGGGAGCGCTGTAGCCGTGACACCAGGAAACACAGCACCAAGGCCGGCCGCGCAAGCCGGAAAGACACAACCTCCTCCCCGAGAAGAGTGAAGCGCGCATGAGCAAGAAACCAAACCAAAACCATACCCAAACGAAAACTGCGGAACGAAGGTAACCGCACCACCCACACGAAGGACCGGAGACACAGTGGGATACAAGGCAGGCCATAAGTCGTACGGGAAAGAATGCAGCTCCACACGGCAGCGAGCCCGACAGAGGCAATGGAAGGAGCGAGTAGGAGAAGAGGGATCCCGCCCACCAGCGCGCTGAGCAAAGGCAGCCGCAACCGGAACCTGAATCAAGTCCAGAACGGACGGAAGCGAGACAGACGTAGCAGGAACCTGTGAGGCCGAGCCCACCCCCACAGGGGCATCCCCCATGCTCCATGAGCAGGAGAGCAAAAGCGCAGGAACACACCCACAAAGCGGAGCAGGAGCCCACAAAAGGAGAAGAAAACAGTGGCCCCCAAAAGCAGACAGGAAAAGGCGGGTCAGCCGCATGAAACTGACCAGCAACATCCGCATGGGAACCCACCTGCAGAGAGAGCCCCACGCCGTGAAGACCGCAAGAGCTGCACAGCACCGCCGCCGCCCGCCGTAGCGGCTCGAAGCGCAGGCGGGAGGCGAGAGCAGCAGGAGTGGGGAATCAGGAGGAAGGTAAGAAACACACCGCCACCGCCTCTCGCAGCGGTTAAAGGGCCGGCGGCGCTAGCGGGGAACAACGAAACTGAGTACAACCGCCGCCGCCCACCAGAGTGCATCGAAGGGAAGGCGGGTGGCGAGCCGGTCCACGAATAGCAAACCGCATATCAGTGACAAGATGCGCGGCGAGCGGCACAAGCAGCTTTCCATCGTTGAAAGATGCCCCAGCCCACACACGGCGCAGCTGACAGCCGTATTCCCATTGAAAGGCCTAGCCGCTGCCGCCCGCCTCAGCGCTACGAGGGGCAGGCGGGCGGCGAGAACAAAGTTCAGGGAAACAACACGCACAGCCGCCGCTCGCAGCAGCGCCATGAAAGGCAGGCGGGCGGTGACAACCTGGCACAGAGTAAAGGGACACAAATTACAAATGCCTATAACACTCATGCAGCATACAAGTGAAGAAACAGACTCAATGAAAACAGAGGAGGCAAGGCAGCTCCGGCCCCCCATCCCAAACAGTACCCCGGCCACACCCCCCCTGGAAAACCTTGGCCCGCTAGAGCAGAGCCTAACCGGCTCAATACAGAACACACCGGGGAAAAGGGGGGGGAAAGAGTCTAAGATCCCAGGGTCCGCTAGAGCAGGACCTCCAACCCGAGACCCATGCACCCGCTAGTGCAGGTACCACTTACCTGACGCATCTGGAGAGACGTGCGCAGAACTAAAAAAACAGGCTTTGGGGTTGGGCCGGCCCGTCTCTTATAGTGGTCATGGAGTGTAATGGGTCGGCCATATTGGGAAGGAATGGGAGGCATGGGAGGCTGACTTGTTTTGCTTTGGAGGGTTCTGGTGTGGAGCTGAAGCTCACTTTGTTAGTCATGTGGCGAGGAAGACTGACGAGGAGGTAATGAGTGTGAGTGTGCATCCATTAGAGTAGGGCTGTTAGTCTGTGAGGTTGTGAGAATCCTATCAATATTGTCAGACTGAAACGTTGTGAGTGTATGCGAGCTCTCAGTAGTGTTACAACAGTCTGTGGAGATGTGAGAGTGTTTAAGGGTGCAAGAACGCTTCTGGTAGTTTGAGATTGGTACTATGGGAGGGAACTGAGAGTGCTTCTGCTAGCTTTGTCAGTGCTTGTCTGTGAAGGAAGTGAAAGTGCTAGCTATGTAGAGTGTTTTTGTTTCCAGCTGTAATGACTTCATCAGTTCAGCTAATGATTTAATTGCTGACAGGCCTGGAGACTTATTGTGTACAATGAGTGAGCCTTACTCTTGAAACAACACAGCACCCATCATTCCTAAGCAGAGTCCTCAATCTCCAAGTATGAAAATATGTACACGCCTTTGTCTATCTAAAACTATCCAGCTCCATATTAAAGGTATGCCTGTGCAAAATGTTCATCATTCTTTCATACGTAATTTCCTCATTTTACCTTGATGCTAGTTAGCAAATTCACGGAAATTACCCACGCGTGTACTATTTTTTTAGTTGAGTTTTTTCTTAATGTTTGGAAGATAAATACTAAAGCATGGAAAGAAAGTTATAATTTGTAATGACAAAATAGGAGACAAACATAATATTATTGTCATGTGGACTGTTTATTATCGGACAAACTAGAAAATGACATTACAAATAACTAAAATTGCTGTTCTGAGAAAAGAAAAGAAAGACTATGAAAATATTGATAGGAGAAGAAAGGAATGCTAGAGAGAGAAAAGGGAGAAAGAAAGGAGGGTACTGCAAGAAATACAAAAATAATTATTCTGTACAAGTATTAGGAGAATTCCTAGATGATAGATAATTAGTAAAAGTAACCACAATACATCCAATAAAATATTGCTACTTATGTTGAAGGAAGTAAGATAAGCTATTCTATAACTTGAATCCCATGTTCAACCAACAATATAAGGATAACTTCGAAAAATCTTTCCAACAAGACATAACAAATTTAAAAGCAATAGATATAACAACGTCTAACAAGCATTTACAATGCAATAGATCTCGCAATGACATTGTTTTGAGCTATTGGCATTGAAAATGTTATTGCTTTTTTTTTCCATTCGTGAAGTAATGGCGTTTTAAATGACAATGACCCCTGCATACAGACATACATAGCAACCGCACTACAAACGGGCACACATGCATGCACACGCTGAGAAACACACACCCCGTGAGACAGACACACTAATACATAGAGGCACACGGGTGTACCAAAGCACGTGATCACACGCAGGCACACTGAGTCACAGGCACACTGACGCTTTGGGTCTGGCAGACTAGCCGACACATCACACTGTCACACTGAGTAGAGGCGCACACATGCTGAGAGGGATGTTTTAATTATCAAGCTCAAGGTGCTCACTGTAAAAGTCAAGAGGAGTGGAAGACTGACTTGACATTATAAAGTTGAAACTGAGGAGTTACACACGTCTGTGCAACATATGCTCAGCCTCCTGAGCTAATTTTGTGTCAAGAACAGATATACCGGAAACCTTGACCGATGCACTTCCATTGTGAGCCTGGGGATGCTGATGGTAAGTGCTGCACTTTCCAACATCATCCTCAGGCCCGGGGTGGGTGTTGGTAATGATGATATATAGACTCACCATCTGGAAAGGCTGTTAGTGCCCGGGGGAGGTCGTGTAAATCTCAGAATTCTTCCAGTATTTCTCATTTCTCCATTTATTTTTCCTTCCTCTCCTCTATCCTGATTTCTCTCCAGCTCTAGTTCCTTTCTTTTTTGCCCTCTCTTTCTTTCTCTGCTTTTTTCCTTCGTTTTTTTTCCGTCTTCATTCTTTTTCTACTTGTTTTCAGCCTTATCTTCTTTCCATGTCTTCATCGTTTCTCCTACGTTATACTTTCTCTGTCTTGTTTTCTTGTTGTATTCACTTACTGTACATTCCTCGTTCTTTTTCTCAACTACCCTCATTTCCTCAATGTTTCTCCTTCTTTGTTTCTTTCATATTTTCTTTTTTGTTCTACTCTTTCTTATCCCATTTCTTGTTTGCCCTTTACTCAATTTTCCTCCTTTTCTCATTTGATTTTTTCTTGGAAGAGGGGCGGGGCTTCATGCCCCTTACTAAAAGTACCCTGTCAACACTAAATCTCGCCAGCGAGACCTAAAAACGAGATCAGAGAAGATGGCCGCTGGCTGCACAGTCCATCGGGAGCTCCTCACTCTCCGTGCTTGTTGTGTGCATACATGACTCCAGACTGAATTTTATGTGGGAAAAGCACTCATAGGAACGGCATCTCTAAGCGGAATGAGGCTATAGGGTCAATGCTATAAAGGAAATTGGAATCGGGAAAACTTACGATTAAGGCGGCAAGCTGTGTCCCGAGCCCGGAGCCCTGCACGCGAACGAGAATGTGGACGCAGTGGAGCCAGTCGCAGTGGAGTCAGGATGGAAGGAGGTGGCGATGAGCCGTGGCGCGCTCTGGCCGGGAGGCGTGTGGGCAGAAGCGGTTGTGGCTTGCCAAAGTAGCAGGAGGGCTGCCGCGAGAGTCCCGCTGAGAGGGAAAACAGCATTTTAGGCAGCTACCTCGAGAAGCAGCGGGAACGCTGCAGGGAGTGACGCTGTACTGAAGTCTACACCCGCGCCTCGGCCAAGGGGGAAAGATGGAAGTGATTCAACAGAAAGCCTATGTAGAATAAGTGACACGGAGCCTCAGTGTGTGCAAAGGGAAAGGAGGAAGGAGCAGTCTAAATGTTCGGAGGTATTAAAGAGGGGAAAGAAGGGAGAGAAAACTAAACCGCTTCCCCCTATTTCAGTAAATATATTTAAATCCTCTGACAAAGGGGCACCCCCCGCAAAGACTTACAGTCGTAGAAGCAGAGGGGTGAGTAGTCAGGCCCCCTGAGATTACGCAAAAGAGGGTACTGATATTGAACCTAAAAGTACCAGGAAGAAAGATAGGGCACACGCTTCAGGCCAACCACGAGCACCTCTATCCAGGGCAAGCAGGAAAAAGCTAGGGACCTCAGGCCCAGGAACTCTCGTAAAAATCACCCCATCCCTCAGAGCATATTTTAAAGTTCAGGAGAGACAGGGAGGCACAGAATCTGGGGGTGCCGAGGTAGGGTCAATTGGAGTGGTAGGCACTAGAGAAACAACAGAAGTCCTAATGGAGGGCAATAGGTTCAGATTGTTAGGCACACCTGACCAGGTGGAGTCGGCCACCGATTCACAAGCCTCGGCTTGTGCGTATCTACAGCAAGGAGAGAGTTATAACCAGATTTCGCTAAACACCACTGAGAAACTGATGGAGGCCATGCTGGGTGAAATGAGGTCCAACTTTGCAACATCAGAAACAAATCAAAATAAGAAATAGGAAAAATGTGAGGCGTTGGACCACAAGATAAATGCTCTAATGGAAAGAGAGTCCCTGATAGAAGCGTTGTGGACTTCCTAAGCAAGAAAGTGGAAGGGAATCAGAAAGAAATAAAAAACCTAAAGGCATCAGACTCCGATATCAGAGATAAGATGGAACCTCTGAAAAACCAGGCTAGAAGGAACAATCTGAGGTTGCTTAACATACCAGAGGGTCTGGAAGGCGAGGATATCAGGAAATTTACGGTTACACTGCTAGAGGAGTTATTCCCCTGACCAAAAGCAGGCAATTTAGCAGAAGATATCCAAAGAGTGCACCGGGATACTTTTAGCAGAGGGAAAATGAGAAAGAACCCAAGAAAGATATTAATAATCTTTAAGACATACGTCCTAAAGGAAAGAATTCTTGCGGAAGCCCTAAAAGCAGACTCCTTCAGCAAAGATGGTTGGTCACTTCGAATTAGATCCAATATTGCCAAATTGACGCAGGACAGGCAATGGGAACTTGACCAGTTAATGCAGGAACTAAGAACCTTGGGTGCGTCAGTGCGTCAGTGCGGATGCGATTCCCGGCATCGTTACGGATCATGTGGGAAAACAAAATGCACAACATTAGAGATCCTAGTGAAGTGGAGTGCTTAATAAACCAGATATAAACACAACAAAAAGTGCGCATGTGAGAAAAAAAAAAGGAACAATTAATAGTCATCTAAGCTTTAAGAAAATAAGGAGCTCAAACGGACAGTGCTTAGCCTAAGAAAAGAAAAGGGAGGTTTCTCCAGGGAGGGAAAAGGGGAAGAATCACTAAAAAACGTATTGAAAAAAGGAATAAAAATAGCACAGGGTGGGGAGCAAGTTAGGGGGAAAAAAGAAAAAAGTCCAAGTTGTGCAAGGTTAAGGAGGACAGAAAACTGAAAGAGGTGGCAGGAGTAGGGGTCTCTCAAGAAGAAAAAAAAAACTAAAAACTGATGAAAATGAATATACTTACATGGAATGTAATTGGTCTAAGAAAAAAAAGACTGAGATGGAAAATTATGGAATACCTGAAGGCTGCAGATTGTGATATAATAATCCTACAAGAGACTTACCTCTACAAGAAGAATGGGCAGAATTAATCAAATACCAAAAATGGGTAGATGCGTACATCTGTACAAACCAACAATGCTGCACGAAAGGAGTTGTGATCTAACTAAAAAAAACATAAAAGCAAGAATTGAGACAGCCGATGTGGATTCGAAAGGGAGCTGGGTAATAGCCAACGTAAAGATACACAATATATCATACATAATAGTGGGTTACTATGGACCAAATATAGACGATCCCACACCACTCCAGAAACTTTACTCTCAGTTACTGAATACCCGGTACCCATAATAAATGGAGGCGATTTTAATATATTCTTAAACCCAGAGGTGGATCGGCTCCCGGCTAGAAACAGAATGAATCTACCAAAAATGCGAGAATGGGTGGGAATCAATGTTCCCTCTAATTTTTTTCCTCTGTGTGCGGCAGTGTAAGGTCTCTGTGCGCTGCAGCCAAGGTTATGTGCGCCAGGAACCAGACCGCGTGTGTGGGTGCAGCGTCTAAAGAAAGGGGCGCGGCCAACATTAAAGTGAAAGTGCCTATGGGGCACTTTTACACAAAGTGTAATAAAAAGAAAGAAAGAAAGCTTTTGTAGCGCAGCCACTAAAGTGAAAGCGGTTGCACTGTAAATTAAATAAATAAATAAGCTCAGCTGTTCAAGTGAAAGCGGACTGCACCGTAAATGAAATAAATAAGCACGGCCATGGTTAAAGCAAACTGCGCTAGAAATGTAAAAATACATGAGTAAATGACATAATATAAAAGGTGGCGGCGTGATGCAACATCCTGGGTGGAATAGGGAAGATCATTAAAGAAAGCAGTGCTCACCCACTAGATAAAGCAGACCGTGTAACAACACAAGTAAAAAGTCCAGTCGTTATGAGAGGATACAAATACAGACAAGGCAGTACCAAGGAGGGACTACTAAGCCTATTCACAAATGAAAAGCAACGATTTAGAAAGGACAGTAATAAGAGCCAATTAAAAAGATGGGTGGGAAATGGGCAGAGCTTCTATGCCATAACTCAACCATGCCTCGCAGAGCAGTCAAAATTCAGGTAAAAGGTAAGTTTTACAGACACATCAGAGGAGGTTGCGCAATAGTATATAAGTAAGTAAAAAGACAACCACTTAAGTACAAGTGAAAGTAAGTTTATATTAGGTTGAGACAATTGTGCACTGCATGGTTTTTCAGTATGCGCGCAGCTTTACGCAAATGTGCAGGTCTTTTTGTGGTAACAAAACCGCCCCCACCTTTCCAGCTCCTAGAGAAAACGCCTGATGCCCGGTCCGGCCAGTCGGGCCTTGCTACCACCCTCCAATGGCGCCCCTCATCTTCACATAGACCCTCTCTTGTGTGTATTTTTAATTTCTTCTACAGTGCTACTCATCCCAAGTATGTGGGGCAGTGTTGGAGTGCGTTGCAACACACACATATTATATAGAGACAATGACTCATATAAATGTGAAAGTCAATGTATAGGAAATGTTGCTTAAGATAATGGGGCTTACAATGTGTAATCATACTTTCATCCATCATTCAGTCTTTCACCATTCATTCTGTCCTTCCATCTGTGTGCCCATCCATGTCCATATTCAACCATTTACAAACCTATCCATCGCGTATCCTTCCATCCATCATTTCACTCATCCATCCCTCCATCCACCCTTTTACTCATCCATCCATTATCCATCCATCCATCCATCCATCCATCCATCCATCCATCCACCCTTTCACCCTATCCATCCGTACACTCATCCACCCACTCTTCCACACATCCATTCACCTATCCAGCCATCCTTTCACTTACTCATTCATCCACCCAGTCACTCATCCTTCCACCCATTCACACGTTCAGTCATCCATTTACCCATCCTTCCTTTCTCTCTCAATTCCCCTTTCACTTAGCCATCCATCCTTCCATCCGCCCACCCATCCATCTACTCATCCACTCATGAATCTGTCCATTGAACCTCACTCATCCATGCTTTCACTCATCCATCCTTTCTCTCATCCATCCACCCTTTTACTCATCTATCCATCCTTTTGCCCATCTACAAGCCCTTACATCCACCCTTTCACTCATCCGTCCATCCATTCACCCTTTCACTTATCAATTCATCAATCCACCCTTTCACTTATCAATTCATCAATCAATCTATCATTTCACTCATCAATTCACCCATTCTCTCATACATACATCCATCATTTCACTCATCCATCCAGCCATCCATCCACCCATCCCTTCACTTACTCACTCACTCACCTTTTCACATTAATTATGAGCTGATCCTTTGTCTGCAGAGTTGCAGACAGAAGAGTCCCATCAAGAACTCCACCCTCACTGTAGTTCCTAAAGCAAGGGGTGGGGTGGGGCAGGGTTCACTATGCCCCTGCACATAGGTAATCCGAAAAAGTGGAAGGCATGAGTCATGCATGATGCACAGTGCCTGGACGTGGGGCGACTGTGGCATGGTGGTATTTCCAGAGCTTTAAGTGGGATGAAAAAACGAGGGGCGTCTCGCCAAAAGGGTGTTCGATGTAATTAAGGGCGTGGCTTAAAACACATAAGCTAAAAGTCTGTGCTTAGTATAATGTGCCGCCCGACTGGTATTTTTTGTTGCTTCTGTCATTGCATCCAGATATATAATACAACAAGTAACGTTACACCTAGAACAAGTAACGTTACACCTACAGCAACCCAGAACTATTGGCTTTGTCAGTGGTTGTTAGTTGCATAAAATAATACAGCAGCAACCATGGCTTCCTTGAATATAACTTTGAAAATGCGTCAGTTCTAAAACGATGAGACTTTGAGAGAACTATAATCCTTTCCTTTGAACTTTTCACCGCCTTCCTTTGGTTAACTGGATTCTCACCTAGCAGCAGCAGGGGCGTTTTTGCACTTTTATGGGACAGAATGCCCTGCCCTGGACTGAGGCTGGCGGAGGCCATCACATGCTGTGCCAGCCCAGACCCATTGTCATGCTGTATGTGGCAATCAGCCGCACACAGAATGACAATGGGCGGGTGGGGCTGCTCTGTCTTGTTCTCAGAGGAGTGAGAAGCGGCCACATCAGGGACGGAGGCCTTTCACAAGGGAACAGCTCTGTTCGCTAAAAGGCCAAAAATTACGGGATCCCAACGGACGTGAGGTCCAATTTACGGACGGTCACCCTAGTCTCTGTGCCACCAAATGAGCGCTACGAACAGCCTTTGGGTTTGCATAGTGGTCCATAGACACAATAGAAGTTGTTCCTCCCATCTCTTTACCACCCCTATCAAATCCGCTAGTAAAAACCTACACTGGGTGTAAATAACTACAAATCACCTCTTCGTTTTTCTTTGATTTTATAGTTTCTTATTGGGTAATTCACATTTGACTTTTCATCAATGCTCTTGCTTCTCCTCCATTTCACTTTCCTTTATTTACGAAATGCTTTTCTCACTTCAGTCCTTCTCCCCCTGTAACTTTAACCTTTTTTCTTTACATATACACCAGTTGCTATGTAAATATTAATCATTTATCCCAGGGAAGGGCTCCATCTGGGCCATCTGGTCTCCCCCGAACCCCCCCCTCCCCTCCCGCCACCTCCCCAGCCGTGTGTGTCAGCCCGGGCTGAGAGAGCTTCCTGGTCACCACACAGACAGTTTTTCAGTTGCCAGCCGCACCAGAGTACTTCACAGGTCTTTAAAAGACCATTGACTTGTTACTTTTATTCTATGGTCAGCGGAGATTCAGACTTTTGTGCGGGGCAGTCTCCGTTCTGAAAGGTCGCAATGGTGGATGTGCTACGTTTAGGAGATGGGCAGCTGAGTGGGTGGTCTTTGCGTGGATGACTGACGAACGACGTTAAGCCATCATAATAGGCTGCTTAATTGATTGTCACATCGGTGCTAGTGAATTTGAATGTGCCACGGAGAGTGAGTGTTACGTTTGTTGACAGCCCAGATCGTTTGTTGACAGCCCCTTCGAGCTGAGTGAGTTAGCCCCCTGCTGCAAGCTGCTCCAGGGGTCGGCTATGTGCGCGCTTCATATAGGACAGTGCGCGCTCGGCGTGAAAGAGGTGGGCGCGCGCGCACGCGCGCAGGTTCGAGGGAACACTGGTGGGAATATGCACTAAAGACCTGGGGATTACAGATATCTGGAAAGAGAAGGGTGATAAGAGCAGACGCTTTACTTTTCAAAATAAGAAACACAACCATGCGTCAAGAATAGACTTTTTTCTTATTGATAGTAATCTGACTGGTATTATTCAGAAAGTAGAGCATCTACCGGCGCACCTATTGGACCACTCGGCAGTTTTACTACAACTAGCGCCCATAGTCTCTTCACCACCATCAAGGTGGAGGGTTGATCGCAGTATTTTTTTAGAATCCGTAAATATTGAGATATGGCCAATGAAACAGCTCAGTTTTTTCAAACGAATGAGGGCAGGACCTCTAAACAAATATTATGGGATACATATAAGGCTGTCATAAGTGGGAAAATCCAAAATCTCGCGACACACAAACATAGGAGCACTAGGGCCTTGATAAGTCAAACAGAAAATGAAATAAAAACACTGGAGCAAAATCTACTACAAGAGGAGAACCCTAATGAATTAGCTAAGATAGAAGAAGAAAAAAATGTAAAGAAGGAGGCTCTCTTCAACATACTGAAAAAGATATTAAGGGGGAAGCTAGCAAACTCTCGCAGTATGAATACGGGGAAGGATGTAGTAAGATCTTAGCATGGAAATTGAAAACTGATCAAACGCGAAACAGGGTAACAATCATTCAAATTGATAATCAACCTGCTTATAGTTCGGAGCACTCCAAGATTAAGGAGGCCTTCGTAAACTTTTTCGAAAATCTGTATGGCGAAGAACGCTCCACAACTTCAGAAGAGATATCTAGTTTCCTGGAAAAGAAAGCACTCCCAAACCTGCGTCAAGAACAAATGGAAAAGCTAAACCAAGAAATTACAGAGGAGGACATGGCAGAGGTTATCCGATTCTTGAAAAAGGGGAAAGCAGCAGGTCCGGACTCATTGCCCAACGATCTGTATGTCAATATGTCGGAAGTCCTAGTCTATCCCATGACAGACCTTTTGAATGACATTTTTTTGGATCAAGGAGAGCTCTCTAACTCTTTGAATGAGGCTATCATATGCATCTTACTAAAACCAGGGAAAGACCCAACCAAGTGCGAATCATATAGGCCGATCTCTCTTTTAAACACAGACTATAAAATCTTTACACAAATATTAGCTAAAAGGCTGGGCAAGGTTGCTGATCTTTTAATCCATTTGAACCAGCAAGGTTTTTATTAGGGGAGACAAATACAGGATTTAACCCAAGAACTAATTGGTGTAATAGATATAGCGACTCAGTATAAAACCCCACTATCAATCATCACCTTCGATGCAGCTAAAGCATTTGCCAGAGTAAGCTGGGCATTTTTGAATGAAGCATTGGGAAAATTTAATTTGGGAGAAAACTTCCAAAAGGCAGTAAAATTAATATACAAAAATCCCTCAGTAAAAGTTCTGGTTAACGATAGCCTCACTGATATAATAACAATCAGGAGAAGCACTAGGCAGGGTTGGCCCCTTTCTCCCCTACTGTTTAACCTCTACATAGAACCGCTAGCCTGCATGCTGAGAGGAAACCAGGAGATTACACAATTTCTTCACCAAGGTTTTGAGAAAAAAGTGGCATTATGTGCCGACGACCTGATGCTATTCACTAGCAATCTGGCAACATCTTTCCCAATAATCGAGGAGGTCATGATTCAGTTTGGAAATGTTTCTGGATATATGATAAACCAGTCAAAATCCGAGATTATGGAATGGAACCACTTCTCAAATAACCCACTGGTAAAGGAAAAAATAAAATATCTCGGTATAGAGCTGGTAAAAGACAAAAAATATCGAATGTGAATTTTCAGAGAATTTTAGGGGAATTTAGGAAGCTCCTCAAAGCCTGGGGTGGGCTCTCACTAACCTTTATGGGGAAATCCAACATAATCAACATGTCAGTTGTACCAAAATCTACTTATATCTTTAGTGCTATACCTCTTGAATACAAAAATGTATGGTTGAAAATGTTATGAGGTGAACTAAACAGTTTTATTTGGGCCGCAAAGGGGGCAAGTATCGCCTGGAGAAATTTGAGAAGGAAAAAATCCCAGGGTGGAATAGCAAGTCCGGACATGTGGGTGTATTGCAAGGCATTCCAATTTAAATACTCAAAAATATTACTGGGTAGTTACGAGGCATACCCCACATATATGCAAGCACTAATCAAGAAGGGTGATAATCACTTTCTGTACAAATATGTGCATCTAAAATTCTTCAAAAAGATAAGATTGAAGACCCTCCAATCAGCCATGAAATCATGGTATCAGATAAGGAGTACACTGAAAATCTCCTACTACAGTGACTTTGCTCCAATTTGGGACTCGCCCGGCACCTCGGAATACCTCAAAGACAGATTAGTGATTCGCATAAAAGAGGGAGGAGCAAGGTTCAATCATCAGTTGGGAAGTCCTGGTAAACAAAACCAAAGGTAACATCACAAAATGTAAGTGCTATCAGCTACAGCACTGGGTCAAAAGCCTTGGGGAAGAGGTAACAGGAACCATGGAAACTGAAAAGCTATTTCAGGAGAATAAGTCCCCTAAAAAAGAAATCTCATGTTGGTTCTGGGCTCTTATACAGGTCGGGGAAGAAAAATTCTTGATTCCAAATGAGATATGTGGGAAGGAGCTGCTGACGCTGGATATGCCACACTTATGGCAAGTATCAATGGCTACATGCTGGCGTGTAGTTAAATCCGCTCATTTGAGAAAAAATCACCTTTTTACTACCCACAGAGCGTACTGGTCTCCGAAAAAACTGTCTAAGATCAACAAGCAAATAGTGAGATGCTGCCCAAAGTGTGGGAAGGAAAGAGCGGATGACCTCCACATGTTTCGGGAGTGCCCCCAGCTCGAACAGTTCTGGAATGATGTGGGTAAGCTTCTCTCTAGCCTCCTAGGACAACCCGTAGATGTATGCATACAGTTTGTTATCTTTGGGATAGGTCATAGCAGTACGAATTACCAGAATCTAGACAAAGAGCGAGTTAAGCTACTCTTTTTATTAACATTATTGGCCAGGAGAGAAATTTGTATAAAATGGGTGAAACCAGTTCCTCCAACTCTTAGAGAATGGCGATCCTCAATATTAAGAGTGTATAATTTAGACAAAGGTGGGAGGGTAAGCAAGAGGCATACATTCTGGAGTATTTGGGAAGACTTTAACAATCATAATTAAATACCACCCCGAAGCATAAATCCAACGATTAAGTAATGGCACTCAAGCAATGGGCTCGAACGAGTAGTCTTAAAGACTAGCTCCCTCCCAAAACACGCCAAGTTATGGTTGGGCAACAAGGGGGCCCCTCCAAGGGAAAGGTCAAAATCTCCTATCTACAACCCCAGACCCAAACTACAAAGGAGTAACGTAACACAAACCAGACCGGACAGGATAGGACAGGGGCTCCCGTCTCACCCTTTCCGTTAACATTGCACAATGAGAACAAAAAAAAAAGAACAAAAAAAACAACGTCTAAAAACCAACAGATGTTGTAGTTTATATAAAGGAGAATACTATTTAACCTAAAACAATTCGGAGAGTTAAAGGTATAGCACAATCTAAAGTTTCAGCAATAATAATGATAATGATGATAATAATAATAATAACAATAACAATGATATTGCTGGATAAAAGCCTCTTTTGACATGGTTAGCACCCACTTTTTGACTGGAACATGATGTGATTTTGACCACAAAAGCACTTGGTCCATGCTCACCAAGTTCCCAGTGCCAGACCCCTTCTCAAACCTGTACCACAATTGGCTAAACTTCAGCAATCCTTATAAGTCATTAGTAAAACACCCCTGGTACCTAGGCCATTAGGACTGGAGAGGGTCCCCTAGGGCTGCAGCACAAATGGTGCCACCCTAGGGACCCCTCTCCAATATCCTGTTGACTGCCACTGCAGACTGCGCGTCTCGGTGCAGAGAAAACGGAAGAGTCGACATGATACACATCTCTGTGTGCCATACCTACAGGCACTGCATGAGGTATAGGCAAGCCACCCCTACTGCAGGCCATATAGCCCTAAGTCAGGGTGCACTGTATCCTATATGTGGATATATCTGCATGAGCAGATAAGGCCCTACAACATCTAAGTCCATTTTTGGTTTTTGTAAGTGCACAGGGAAGCCATAGAGAGTACATGGGCTGGACACCAGTCATTACGAGTTCCCCAGCACCATGATTGCTTCACTGTACCCAGGGATGTTTGGTATCAAACATCTCATTTCAATAAATCCACACTGATGCCAGTGTTGGAATTCATAATAAATGCACACTGGAACACGATCGAGGGTCCCCTTGAAACCTACCAAACACTGGTGTAGTCTCTAACCAGTCTTACAAGCCGGCCACCACCAGACATGCTTCTGACCTCATGGGGTGAGAGCCTGCATTCTCAGAGGCCAGGAACAAAGCATTCACTGGTCAGAGGTGCTTCACACCTCTTCCAGGCCAGAATGGCATTCCAAGGCGGGAATATTCAAAGGCGATGTCACCTTTTAAATGCAAATTGAAAGAAAGGATGTGTGGCACACTCTGGTTTAGCGGGTATAGCTCCGTGTGGTTACGTTAATCCTTTTGTACTTTTGAGTGCTGATGGGTGTCTCCCTCTGACCTTGGGGAGTTGGATACTATATCAAGGAATGATTGGCACTATTAAATTAATAATAGTGTGCCCATTACGCACTCCTGTGAGACATAGTCTCCTTGCAATTGTAATGATAACAGTAGACATTCTTCAATCCCAATGTTCTTCTTGATTTTATTGCATCATCTTCTTCATTGTTGTATCATAATTAATTCATTTGATATATGTTACATCACTATCTGCGTGGTTGTAATTTGTTTCCTGAATTAGCTTCATAACGGCTACCGTTTTACAGAGGCTTACGAGCACATGAATAATTCTGCGTTCGATTACACGATTATCTACACTCCCCTGAAGAAGGGCTCAGTCCTGAAATGCTTAGGGATTTACAGCACTGAATGAAGCTAATTCAGGAAACAAATTACAACCACGCAGATAGTGATGTAATGTATATCAAATTAATTAATTATGATACAACAATGAAGAAGATGATGCAATAAAATCAAGAAGAACATTGGGATTGAAGAATGTCTACTGTTATCATTACATGAAACAAGTTTACAATTGCAAGGAGACTACGTCTCACAGGAGTGCGTAATGGGCACACTATTATTAATTTAATAGTGCCAATCATTTGTTGACCTTTTAAATGCAACCAGGCATCTCCAGATAGTAGAGGATGCCAACTCCCCTATCCTGCTCCATATTTGCTTGGAGGACAGGTGGGAAAATAGGTTAAATGAGGAGGTGGGTCCAAATTCAGCCAGCACCACCCCTAAGGTGGGGCAAGAGATAGGGAGCCCACTTTTCACTTTTCTCCTTTTGTCTTTTGAGAGGGAATTAGTCAATTATGGTCAGGTCTGTGCCCACTCCCCAAAGGAAGTTTTCACATAGAGGGTGTAGACACCCTAATGGTAGGTAGCCCTTTGGCTACTACCTGTCTCCCCCTGTGACACCCCTAAATTTAGTATTTAGGTGGCACACCTAGATCCTTAACTTTAGATTCAATGTACCTAAGAAGAAAATGGACAAAGAAGAGCTGCTGACATAAGAACTGAGTATCTGCTGCCGAGTTTTGGTGTGAAACCCTGCTAAGCCACGTTAAGTGGCTTAGCACCACCTTGTAAATATGGGGAATGGCGCAACGCCACTGGGGCGTCACAAAATATGACGCTCTGGTGGCAAAAGGGGCTTGTAAATATGTCCCTTAGTTACCTAGAGTATCCAACATGCGTTGCTTAAATTGTCTGTAGAAACCAAGATTCCCCTATAAATGTAGTGAATAAACTGATGAATCAAATATCTGTGCTGTGAAAGCATTGAGTGATGTCATGACTGCAGGTCTCCCAATAGTAACCTGGCTGTGCAGTTTTTACTGCAAATTTGACCTGTCAAAATAACCCCTGTTGGCAGACTTAAACCCTCCATTTATATATTGATAAGTGACCGGCTAAGTAGGCCCCCTATGCACATAGCTATTAAAAAATAATGTGGTAACTTAAACTGCCAAAGGACCTGGGGACAATGCGATACAGGCAACAAAATGGTCCTAACGGACAATGAAAAAATACCCAGAATGTACAAAAATAACATATCCTATTCCTACAAATGTGGTCACAGACCTCCTATCCTGAGGAAAGGAGGGACTTTCTTTTCTGTAGGAAAAAGAGTACAAAAATATACTATACACAAAAAAACACAATTGAATGCACACAATTCAAATTGTAGTCAAAATCAACAGCATAAATAAATTATTTACATACAACGGGTGCCACATTATGTGCAAAAAATGCTCAGAAAAAGTGCTTGTGCGAACGTGGTATAAGAAAAAGGGGGAATCAAAACATAAATAATTAGATTTGAATCAGCTATGCTCACAGGTAACTGCAGGACTCCTCTCTGATAGTATGTCAAACAGATGAGTTCACTTCATAGAATAGAGGTATTTGCTTAAGACAATATACTGCCTCTCTGTGGGTAAGGGATTCAGTTCAGGCTGAATAAATGAAGATTATCGACGTTTCGACCCAAAGCTGCGGGGTGACCTTAGAAGCGGGTCTTCATCAGGACATAGTAATCAAGAAAAAAGAGGGCAATCTGTAGGGGAGAGGGAATACATATCATTAAAATCAAAGTATTGATGCTCTGTGTAATTATTATAAAAATTCTTCCCCTTATGTGCAACACCTCACATAGAGTTGTGCACAGTCCGGTCAAACATCTGACTAACAATTCATGGAGTCAGCGAATGCCAACCGGCTCCTTATCTGTGGGGGAAATGCCCTCTGGATACTAAAAACTTATCTTGAAGATGGGCTAGATGGAGTCCACCGGGACAGGTGGAAGACAGAGGATCAGGACAGGTTCAGGACCGGAAAGGTGACCTCTTCTGAGTGCAACGCCAGCGATGCACCCCTCTCTAGCACTACTCTCCTCGATTTTCTCTTCCGCAACTCCCCTTCTAGATGATTGGATTATAAATCAGTATTTCGGTCTCTCGAGCAGGGTCTCTGGCATCTACAGGGTCTGAGACAGTGTCTCGGACAGCATACGTGTCAGGTCGGATTCCTCCAGCAAGACGGATCTGACTAACTAACTTACCGCTATTATACTATTCTGTGTTTGTGTACCACACCCAAATGTTTCAAACTAATGTTTTCCCCTATTTCTGATTGGACAGGGCAAGGAGGTGAGTTCAATGTAATATTTTTCATTAGGCTCTTTGTTCTATGTTTCTGCCCCTTAATTTATTTTCCCAAAGCTTTATTCCCACCTGCATTTCACATTATGCTTAATACAATTTATACAATTTTACAATATGTTGCTCTTGTCCGGGTCGATGGGTTAAGTTCCCATGTGCTTTTTCCCAGCTTGACCTTGGCTGGGTTTCAATGGTGTCATCATAGTTCCAGGCAGGGTTTAGTGCATGTGCGCACCGATCAAGTGGGGTAGGAGTTTCAGTCACCCTCCAAGGCCCAAATACGAACTAATAATAAAGTCAGAAAAAGACATGTTAGAATACGAAACTAAATGAATTTACTGTATACCACTTATCACTACTCTAATCCCATTTACTTATAATAATCTTTCGCATTAGCAATTAGTAGAACTTGAAAGGTTTAGTTTAAGCAGTAGCATGTGCATTAACATGTGAGTTTCAAGCCATTTTAAACGCTATTGCGCAGCTGCAAAAGATTCCCTCCATGCGTAGTGAAATTCCCGCGTTTTGTTGCCCATTTTAAGACACTCGGGTTACTGGTTAGTAATACACATATGAAAGCTTCCCCTAGATACGATATATTGTGTGTAATGTAATGTTAGTATTTACAAACAAGTTGATTAAAGTGTTACGCGTTATTTGAGAGGATTGCATCTGAGCAAGTTTCTTCTTTACGAAACCTTGCTCCATCAATAGGACAACCCTGTCGGGTCTCCCTATGCAGGGCGAATGGTGCTGAGCTACTCGCATTGACTGTCATTCTTGCCAAGGGTTCCGAGTACATCAGTCGCACCCAAGACAGAAATTGCGGGCAAAGACTGTATCATTCTAGCACCGCAAAGAGATAGGGCCATTTTATCAGATCAAATGCCATTTTTGCATCTAATGACATAATGACAGTGTCCTTTTGTATAGTCTGGGGTCTGCTCAGAACCCCATGAAGCCTCCACAAATTGAGCGCCGTGTTCCTACCAGGCATAAATCCCGATTGGTCGGGGTGAATCATTTTATGGAGCAGGGGTGACAATTGTGTAGCCAAAATTTTCGCTAAGATTTTCACTTCTGGATTTAGTAACGATATTGGCCAATACAACCCACAGTGGTCTGGCGGTTTACCCTGTTTATATATCACTGCCACATTTGCCAGCCTTTGTGCCTCAGGAAGGCAACCCGTGGCCACACTCTCTTCATACATGTCTATGAGATAGGGGGCAATATTAGATGAATTGAGTTTAAACAATTCTATTGGGACACCACACTGACCCATCACCTCTCCAGACTGCAAGGCCCCAATTGCTTTGGTAACCTCCTCTTTGAACAAATCTAACTCGAGCTCCTCCACTTCTGTGTCGTCCAGCACAGGGAGTCGTAGGGTGGACAGCAGTTCAGCCGCCTTATCTCCGTAATACATATTCGCAGAGGAGTATACTGCTTTGAGCTGTTCCGCAAAGGCTCTTGCTATTCTTTTCTTATCTGTGAGGTGATCCCCACCCTCTGTGAAAATCACCGAGACACATCTTGAGGCCTGCTCACTCCGGTCAAGCCATGCCAAAAGCTCATTTGCCTTATCACCTACTTCATAGACTCTACAATGCATGACTCGATAATAGGCCTTTGCCGCCTCTTCAGCAATATCTCTATAATCCTTCTGTTTGAGGAGCAACTTATGCTGGAGTTCGGGGGATGTTGCCGTCACTAAATCCTTCTCTAGGTGGGTTATTAGAGCCAGTAGCTGTTTCTGCTTTTCCTTCTTATGCCCAGCTATCATAGAAACACCCTGTCCCCTGACAACAGTTTTGTTCGCCTCCCATAACGTGGAGGCCGAAGCCACGGAACCCACATTTTCTTTAAAATAGTGTTCTGTTGCGTTAATCAGCCCCTCACGGACTGTAGGGAGCCTCAAATACCATGTATTAAGCTGCATGCCACCTCAATGCTCAGAGGGTTGTCCGCCATATGTAGCTATCAGCTGTGAGTGATCGGAGATCTCCCTAGGGAGGTGCCCCACTTCGCTAAACATGGAAAGCTGATCTGTTTTGCAAAAGATGTAGTCAATACGGGACAAATTTCCATGGGCTCCTAAATGAAAGGTGCTTTGGAGGGAGGATGGATTCTGGGCTCTCCAGAGGTCCAGCAGAACCATTGCCTTCAGAAAATCTCCAAGCACTTTTCCCACCGGCTCCTCCGGCCTCGCAGGAAGTCTATCTCTCTCACTGTTTAACGCTGCATTACAATCGTCCCCGAATAACAACTCTCCCTCCTGCAGATTGAGCAAATGTATACCTAGGTCAGTTAGGGTCGGGAGGTGAAGTCGAGGAGGAATGTACAAGTGTGATGGTCTGGACCTGAAAAGGGGATGATTACGAAGAAAAATCCTTACTCCTCTAGAGCATTTAGTATAGCCTGCATGAGCCACCAATTTATACCCCCACCTATTCAAAGTGCTGTATGTGGAACCCTGTATGTGCGTTTCCTGTAGCAGTACCACGTCAGGGGCCTGCCTCTTTAAGTATGTAGGACAATTCCTCTCTTAATTCTGTCCCCAAGCCCATTGACACTCCACAACAGCAGCTTGAGCCGGTCTGCGGGCAAAGGTTGTTTCAAGTTACTAGTTATGTATACAAAACATCAGGGGGGACTCTGCCTCTGGATCAAAAACAGGCACTATGATGTAGCACCATTTCCTAACTAGGAGGGGAATCAACAATCTGGTCAGATAATTCTCGTATGTTAATGTCGGACGTCCTGTTTCCAAATGTGTACCTGTCTTGCACTGTTAAAAAAAAAAAGTTACAAATAGAAATGAGCATGCAATAACCAAACAACAAACCCCTCGGAAGCCAAACCACCCCCTCCCCCCCACCGTGACTCCCTACAACGTGGACTTCAAACTGCCCACCCCCCAAATGTGCAGAGTGCCTGTTTACCCAACCCCATAAACTTATGTAGAGGGAACTTGGCCCCGCCCACTCCAGTCCAAGATCTTATAATACCCCAATTTATACCAGAGCCCCCATATAGAAAGGCCTATGAAGCCCCAATAATGGCGAGCTGCTTCTCTTAATGAGGGACGAGAAACTAAGGCGTAATAACAGCAAGAAAGTTTCCAAGCCCAACCGTCAACTGGGCAACCCCCTCTCAAAGACAAAGTTACTTAACCTCTTCAATGCCCGTGACGAGCTGGTCTCGTCATGGGCCGCGGTTGCGCTGTGCCCATGACGAGACCAGCTCGTCACAAACCCCGCCCGCTAATGAAACGGCCGGCACAGGGCGGGGAAAGGGGCGGGCACTGAAGGGGTTAATAATATACAGCTCAACGTTCGAGTCTTGGGTGGTGCCGAGCAGCTTCTAATCCTAGCTTCAGGAAACAACAGCCAATAAAACTGACAGATAGCTGAATGCCATAGTAGCTCTAACGAAGGCCTTCCCTGGAGTCAAGATCTTCGTGTTGATTTTTATGCCCCTACTCTTGCCTCTGTGAGTCCTGCTGAGAGGAGCTACGCGCCTGCCTTTGATCAAACCAGTCCCAAGTGTCCTCCGGAGTTGAGAAGAACCAGACTTTGCCCTATGTCGTTACTCTAAGTTTTGCTGGAAAGAGCATGGCATATTTAATGTTCTTTTCCTTGGAGTGCCCTTTTAACTTCCAAGAAGGATCTTCTCATTTTCTGGACCTTGACCATAAAGTCCGGGAACAAAGTAATCGTAGAATTTTCAAATTTCATGGGAGGAGAAGCACGCGCTGCTTGCAAAATTACTAGGCCTGGGCGGTAAATTCCGTTCTGCTTGTTCGCGCCTTCAAAATGCGTGTTTGCGAGAAATTTCCCCCGAGCATGCAAACAGCGTTCGTGAACAGGAAAAAAGCATCGCAAACAAGCAATTCCGCGTGTTAGCGGAATTTTTGCGTGCTTGCGGAGATTTTTTACCATTTCGCAGAACTTTGTGTAGCGCGACTATGCAAATTTTGCCCACCCCTAAAAATTACGTCCCTGTCTCTATAGTTCAACAATCTGGCTATGAGAGGACATGGAGGGGCGCCGGGTTTGGGGGGACCACTGGGAACCCTGTAGGCCCTTTCCACAGAGAAGTATCGAGAGAATGAGTGGGCCAGCAGATGATTCTGAATCAGATCTTCAACAAAGAGGTCCACCACCAGGCCCACCACCCATTCTAGTACACCCAGGATGTGGACGTTGTTCCTGCGTGCTCTCCCTTCCTAATCTTCCAGCCGGGCTTCCATCCCCTTCGTAGCGACCTGAAGTTTCTGTACCTCCCGCTCCAGTACTTTGCTTGAGGACTGTAGCTCTGTTACAGAGTGTTCAGCAGTTTTCATCCTCTTCTCCCAACGTACGCAGGTCGGCATGTTTTAGAGTTACTGTGGGATTCAGGCCAGTATATAAAGTTAGCATAACGTATCTAGGGCTGTGTCTCCCTTTATTGTACATAGAACTGCTTCCTAAGATGGCTTATTCCTTATAGTATCCTGTATGATAGAAAGGGCCGAAAAGCCGCAGTTCAGCCATATTGGATCACAACTAACTAGGCCTCAGTCACGTGATTCTCTGTAAACGCTATTTGTATGATTTAGCTTGTACCAGCCTAAAAGACAGGGTGAATTGTATTTACGGCTAAGGCCCAAGGTCACATCTGCAGAAGGGAGTACTAAGCTAAATTCCTCTGTGCCCGAGACGAAAGGGAGTCACCCGGCCGACCTTCTTTGAACAAGATAGTAACCTTATACGGGCAGATGGTATGAGCTCATTTTAGGAGCTCTAGGACTAACTGGTACTTTTCCGCTTGCAATGCTTTGTATGCTGAATCTGTAATGTATATAAGTGTTGTTCTGTCAAGGGGCCAGGAGTCTTCTTCGGCGCACCTGCTAGGTGAGGTTCGATGAGGCTCCTCTACTGTAGAGTTCTATTGTGGCCAATAAACGCTTGAACCTTCTACGTTGCCAACTGCTTATTATTGACTTGAAATTGCGGGCCACTGGTAAGTGTGGCCCTTGGGATTACTATTAGATTACTTCAGTTGGCGACCACGAAGGGACCCCATGACAGGGTCTTCTCCTTCCCCGTAAACGGGTGAGGGGATCGGGGGCGTCTTGGCCGGGTGGGCGGAGGGGAGTCTACGTCCGCTCCGCGCTCCCGCTCGTGGCGCCCTCTGCTGCTAGTGACCCTTCACCGGGGTCCTACGGGCTTGACCCAGGAGCTGACCGTATTGGTGGTAAGAAGTTGGCAGCGGAGAACGAACATTCGTACCTGGGTGCACCCGGTGAGTAATTTGTTTGTTTGGAACGTGCGCTGTTGAGCGGTGCATTGATTTGAAGCACGCACTGTTGAGCGGTGCAAATGGAGCAGTTAACTGTATTTGATTTGAGGGGTCGTGAGTGCCCCAGGGGAATTACGGAGGTCTTGCAGGATGGCCCAGTAGGGACTGTCTGTAGAGACTCCGCGGATCTTTTTGTGATATTTTGAGATACTGATCAGATGCCTAGTTGTTACCTGTGAGTAATACGTGGCCGGATTGCACTCGAAAGCGCCTGTGGCTATAACTGGGTAGCCATGAGACATATCTGAAGTATGGCTTGGTCTACATCAGAACAGTCTCAGTGGTGAACCAGGGAGGTCATGGGATGGTCCGTAGTCCAGTCCGTGGTTACGGCCTTTTGTGATCGTGTTGATCCTTTTTGAATAATTCTCCACGAACGGGAGTCGACGGGCTCTGTTCGTTTGTTTGGATGCATCAAATGTTGATAGGGTAAACTGCAGAAAGTAATGTCGACATATATGTTATTTGTGGTGTAAAGTCTGTTATATGGTATTTGTGTTTGTCCAACTAACCAACATGTCGTGTTTCAGCAAATTGAATTGTTTTGGTTGTTGTTGTCGGACCAGCGACTCTCCGTTGGCCGAGAGTCAGCCTGCCCCACCGGAAGGCAGCCCCAGCCATTTTATGTATGTGAAGCACGGAATTGCCCCCATATTGTTCAACACCCTGTGGCACAAGTATACGAAAGGTAATGAAGAGTTGCAGTGGCGGAAGACTGGTTCCTTTGATGAAAAGAAAGTTGCCTTCCTACAGGAGAAACTATTCTCCAGGCGCAGTAGACAATCTATGTTTGGCGCCTTAAACGCCTGGCAGAAAGAGGCCAAGCAAAGACGGATGAGGGGGGAGAAGTTGGCGAGAGCCAAGGCAGGTCAGACCGTAACTCAGAAAGCTGTAACCTACGACAGAGCAAGGGTTGAGAAAGGAATCGATTGTATGAATCGGGAGTTTAGGTTGAAGGTTGACAAAATTTATGTGGCCCGACCCAATGCAGAATATGAGATAGAAGACCTGCTGGAAAAGCGACCGCCACCCCCGTATGTCCCGCAACGGTTGTATCCGGAGGTAACAGCTGCTGTCGTATCGGCCGGGGCACCGGTTGTTGACCCCGCGTCGGCGCCAGTTGTCTCTCCAGCAATTTCAGTCGCGTCAGCGCCTCAGCCCCCCTCCCTTGCGCCGGTCCTTGATCATTCACGGCTGTCCTCCTCTGTCTCGGAAAGTATGGCCCTATGGCCCAATTTGCTGTCGGCCTCGACAGCTGAAGCTCCACAGCTGTCACCGGGGGCCATGTATTCCCCTTCCGCCCTGACCTCTTCCTCCACGAGTGCAACCCCTTTCGCAGCTGTTTCAACTCCAGTACATCCGACCGGTTCATTAGATGGCAGGAAGTTGTTCACCCGGTCAGCCTTAGGAGCCGGGGAGAAGGAGGCCATTGCAATCCAGGCATCCCAGTGGATGCGGCAACCTATCTATACCCTGACTGACATATGGAATACCATGCGAGATTATGAACCGGTAATGCAGAAACACGCGTTGGCCCATATGGCCCAACGCCTCATCTCATTGTGGGAACAAGCCTATAAAGAGGACAGAGCTCCGGCCATCCTCTATGATATTTGCACTCAGGCCCATAGATCTCAGTTGAGTCCAGATGCAGTGTATGGGAACGTGAACACTTTAGTCAATTACAGAATGCGCCTGCACGCAGCTAGCCCTGTAGGGGTACAGCAATTCCCGATGCGTGAGGTGCATCCTATTTATCACCCGAAGTAACAGAGATAATAGATGCACAAGGAGCGGTCACCCGCCCAAGGGTAGCCGCCCGTTTCCAGGAGCAATGGGTATATACCCCCTGGAAACGTAGTGAGGTACTTTCTTTGAAAACTCAGTTGCCTGACCCCAGGAAGAACCCTACCGCATATTATAAGGAACTCACGGAAGCCGCCTCCTCGGCGGTGATGACACTGGCTGATATTGAGCTATTCTTTGCTCTATTGGTACCGGTGGACATATGGCGGCAGGTACATGATCAGGATCATGTGGCGGAGTTCGGAGGAACATGGGAGCAATTGAGAGACTGGGACAGGGATCGTAAGCCAGGGGATAAACCTAGAAGTGAGGTATTGGCTTTACCGGAGAAACTAATAACCTATATGCATTCCCTAATCCCTCCTAGGAAGGTGGATTGGGACAAGTTGACTGCATGCAAGCAGAAGAAGGACGAGAATGTGTCCGACTTTTTCACGAGGTTCGAGGGAGTTTTTATTGATTTCAGTGGGCAAGACTTGTCCAAGGAGGGTGGCATACGTCTGTTTGTCAACAGATTTGTAACTACCCTGTTGCCTGAGATATCGGCCCGACTTCAGGCTGCAGAGAGTACTTGGACTACATCGACCCCCTCGACCATTCTGAGCATGGCCCAATACTATGAGCATCGGGAGAATGAGAGTAAGGAAAAGACGGAAAAGAAATCAAAAGACTTGAAAACTAGGGTTTTGTTACAGCAAGTTGAGAGGGGACGCAGCAGGGGTAGAGGAACACAGAATTTCGCCCCGCGAGGGGCGGGGCTCGGACAAGGTGGGGGACGAACTGATTTAGGCATAAATCAGTGTGCCTTCTGTAAGCAGGAAGGACACTGGCGAGCTCAGTGTCCGTTGCTGCAGGCGCAGAACGGGGTTTCGAGGGGTCAAGGAAGAGGCCGGGGAAGTGGTCGTCGAGGTGGATATATGAGACAAGACGGAGCTGAGCAAGGTGAGGATAGCCAGAATTGTTTTGATCATGGTCGGGGAAGACAGTACTATAACGAAGGATGTGTAAGTAATGACTCGGCAGGCTATAGTGAAGCATAGGGACGCCGAGGACAGAGTGGGCGACGCGTGTCGATTCCGATCGATCAAAACGGACCTTACGTACATGCTCGGTTAATGGATGCATCGGGTAAGTTTCTAGTTGACACAGGGGCTATGAACAGTTCTGTTTCACACGCCCTCGTCCCTGGGGCTGCTCTGTCTGGCCAGAATAATGTGTCTGTCGGTTTCTCCGGAACTCCAGTGGTAAGCCCCATCTCTCAACCTCTTTCTCTTAACTTGGGGCCGATTTCAATTGATTCACCTTTCCTTTTGACCTCACAATGTGGGGAGAATCTTTTGGGTATGGACATACTGAAGAGGCTGTATGCCCGCATCTATTGCTCTCCTGATGGTGTCTACTTAACGATTAGGAAACCCTTACCTCCCTCTGCACAATGTTTCTCTAAAACGGACCCTTTGCCCCCTGAGCTCGCCAAGATTCCACAGAGTCTCTGGCTACCGGAGATACTGATGTGGGGTTGTTGAGCATACCACCCATTTCGATCACTCTGAAACAAAATGCTCGATTACCCAGAGTTCCGCAGTATAAAATTGCCCCCGCAGGGGAGCAGGCATTACTGTCCATTGTTCACGATTTGATCCGCATGGGGGTGGTGGAAGAGACGGCTTCCAACACGTGCAACAGCCCTATTCTTCCTATTCTTAAACGGGCCCCGATAGATCAGAGTCCTGATTATGCTGATACTTATCGTTTTGTGATCGACCTGCGAGAAATCAATAAGATTGTCGTACCCCAATATCCTGTAGTGCCTGACATCACTACTATCCTGACCATGATTCCTCCGACGGCTAGATTTTTCTCTGTCATTGATTTGAAGAATGCCTTTTTCGGTATTCCCATACATCCAGATAGCCGTTATCTTTTCGGATTCTCTTTAGGAGGCCGCAGCTTCAGATTTTGTCGCGCCCCACAGGGCTATACGGAGAGTCCTAGTATCTATAGCCAAGCGCTCAAAACATTATTGGACACATTAACATTGCCGCCCGGTAATGTTTTAGTGCAGTATGTTGATGATCTTCTTGTGGCCTCTGATACTGAGCATGGCTGCCGATTGGCGACGTCTGCCCTGCTACAGCACCTGGCAGACCACGGTAACAAAGTCTTGTTGTCCAAATTTCAATATTGTCGACCGGAGGTGACCTATCTCGGTCATCTCCTGTCGAAGGAGGGACGACGACTAACACCTGATCGTATTCTAACCATATCTAACATGCCTGTTCCTTGCACGCAACCTGATGTCCGCGCTTTGCTTGGCATAACTTCTTACTGTCGCCAATGGATCCCTAACTATTCCCTCTTGACTAAACCTTTCCTGCATCTAACGACTAAAGATGTGCATGAACCTTTACCTTGGACGGCTGAATGTCAGAATGCTTTTGTTGCTCTGAAATCTGCTCTTTGCTCTGCCCCTGTGCTTGGCACCTCTGATTACTGGAAGCCTTTTGTACTCTACGTGCATGAGGTGGACGGCTGCTCGCTTTCAGTGTTAACACAAGGATTTGGCGGTAAGCAAAGACCTTGTGCATACTTTTCGGCGGTATTGGATAATGTCGCCAGGGCCCTTCCCAGTTGTCTGAGAGCCACGGCTGCAGTTGCAGTGGCGATCCGCGAGTCGGAAGGGCTTGTTCTGAATACGGACCTGACAGTAATGGTGCCTCACGCTGTGGACGTATTATTGAACAGGACACAGACTCAGCACTTAACTAGTGCGCGTCTTACGGGGTACGAATTGACTCTGTTTGCACCACACATTACTATAAAACGTTGTGTCACTTTGAACCCTGCTACGCTACTACCCCTTCCCCCGGAGGATCATAGTCAAGATATACATGATTGCATATTCCGGACAGAAGAGGAAAAGAAGGGGCGGATAGATTTGACAGATATTCCTTTATCCGACCCTCAAGGGGAATTGTATGTTGATGGTTCATGTTTTCAGCTACCCAATGGCACTACGACAGCTGCTTATGCGATAACCACGTTGCAAACAGTAGTTGAGACGGCCAAGGTACCTTATCGATCGGCCCAGGCTGCCGAGTTAGTCGCACTACTAAGGGCTTGTGAATTGGGTGAAGGGTTGAGGATAAATGTCTACACCGATAGCCAGTACGCCTTCGGCGTAGCCCATAGCTTTGGAAGATTGTGGGCAGAGAGAGGTTTTCTTACATCCCATGGACAAAAGATACAGAATCGCCAATTGGTGTTGAGATTGTTAGCCGCCCTGACCCCGCCCCAAGCCATAGCAGTTGTTAAGTGCAGTGCGCACAAAGCAATTATTGACGATGTGGGTAAGGGTAATTCCTTTGCAGACAGAATCGCAAAAGAGACTGCCCAATCTAATACCACTTCCATGTTTGTGGCAAATTCACATACCGGGATGATAGAGGCGGAGGCATTCAGGAACACTATAGACAGCGTAAGAGATTTGCAGTCAGAAGCAACCCCTGAAGAACTACAATACTGGCAAGAGCAGATAGGGAAGCTAGATGACAATGGATGTTGGGTTGATCTGTCTGAAAAGTGTAGGTGGCTGCTACCGAACGCTTTTGTGACTACAGTTGTGTCCATGGCACACGGTCCGGCACATGTGGGAATTCAAGGCATTTGCGCAATCCTGGATCCTGTGTGGTACAATACCAACATCCACAAGACTGCGAAGCATCTAGTTCAGAATTGCATGATTTGTCTATAGCATAACCCGGGGGGTAGTATCCCTGTTTTGACTGGTAGCTTCGCGCCACCCACCCTACCTTTTGAGGTACTACAAATGGATTTCATTCAGTTTGAACGGGTTAATAATCTTAAGTACGTGTTGGTGGTGGTCTGTACGTTTAGCAAGTGGGTGGAAGCGTACCCTACCAAGGAAAATTCTGCCTTAGCCACTGCGAAGGCCTTGGTAAAGGAGTTCTTTCCCCGCTATGGTATACCCCGGGTGATTTGGAGTGACAATGGGAAACATTTCAATGCCGATCTAGTTAACCATGTTTGCAAGGGCTTGGCGATACAGCAGAAGTTCCATGCAGCTCGCCATCCCCAATCAGCAGGATTGGTGGAAAAATATAACGGAATCCTTAAATTAAAGCTGGCCAAGTTGCAGGACACCACAGGACTAAAGTTGCCCGATCTCTTACCTCTAGCTCTACTATCTGTAAGGACCACCCCTCACTCCCGTAGTGGAATATCGCCATATGAGGTGGTATTTGGTAGACCCGCTAATGTATGGGGCATTCCGCGACCAAAATCCCTTAGAGACATTGAGTACCCTATGTTGGCAGACTACCTTTACGCATTAACTAAAGATCTTCATTCCATTCACCAACAGATAACAGCAGTGCTGCAGCCTCTGCCGGAGGGTCCCGGACACGGTGTGGAGCCTGGACAGTGGGTTCTGGTTCGGAACTACCAACGAAAATCGAGTCTAGACCCACGCTGGACCAAGCCTTTCCAGGTGCTTCTGGCCACAAGGACGGCTGTGAAGGTCGAAGGGAAACGGCATTGGATACATGTGTCTCACCTCAAGAAGGTCCCCCTTCCCTTGCCGGATGACCAGCGGGACCAAAGCGAGGTGTTGAGGCACGAAAGCGACAAGGTAGCCGAAGAGTCACCTTCCCCTGACGCCCGCGGAGAAACAGATGGGCGAGAGGAGGGTGTCGCAAGTTCGGCGACATCTGTAAAAGGTAATCAGGCATCTGGGGCTACAACGAGTGACAAGAGAAGTCACGCACCCAATCCTTTACCTGACCCCACGGTGCCTGTCCTTTTCATTAATCCAGAAACACCGGGTCATGTTCGCTATAACCTGTGGCCCCGACCAAAAGCAAAGATCCCAGGCTCAGGCTAGAGAATGAAAGCGGGAGATCTGGGTAGCCTCTGGGAATAAGTAAGAACACTGGACTGAACCTGCTGAGAGCTTGGAACTTTTTGATATTGCTCTGTTCAGAAAGAAGATAGAGACATTGGTTGACTAGTGGGGAGGGGCTCAGGTGGAGTTTCCTTCCTACAAGAGTTGTGCCCAGTACAACTCCAACGCGAGAAGTTTTTGTATTCGTTTTTCTTTTGTGATTACATGGAACAATAGGAGTCTGCCTGTGAGGCTCTATAACGTACACAGGAAAGAAGTACCCTCCGGCAGGTTGGACTGCTTATAGATTTTCTGTTCCCCTAAGCTTAGGTTTGGACTTTTAGTGAGAATGTACCCTTTTGCTCGTTTTGTCCCTGAAGAGGAGCGTCCCATAGTGCACCGCCCTTTGCATCCACATTTGCCAATGTTTTCTACTTGGAGCTTGCGTGCCAAGATTGTTTTTATTGTCATAATAATTGTTTCATTAATATTATGTTTAGGAATGTTCATTTATCTAGAATTCCATCATCCTGTGCATACCCTGATAGCTACTACTCCCGCCCCCGAGGAGCACCATTTTCAGACTTTTGCCTCGCATAAAGAAAGACATCGCCAGACCTTTGTAAATAATGCTTTCATTGAAATGTTGCATCAAACCCACAGTTCAACGAATACCACAAATTGCTGGGAATGTAGGCTCCTCCCCTCAGTAATGCACAAACATGATCTGTTCATTTCAATACCGTTGTCATATTTAGGCAGTTGTGAAGCATGGTTTAGATTATTGTCAATGATGTATGAACATTATGCTGTTGATGGACGCCGATTTTCAGAGAAGGATTATGATTTGATTTTGACCTATATAGAAATACATCAGGGATTCACCCCTAACGCCGAGGGTACGGATGGTACCCTGGATCCTACCGCTTGTATGAATGTATATACGGAACATGAGAATGACACCTGGTTAAGGGACGAGGTATTGGATTTTGTGTCCTTCAACTTTACTGAGTACTTTAGATATTTCCAAGAGCGTAATGTGTCAAATGAAAAAGTCATTCCGGTCCCTGTATTGAACAGTACATCCTCCTTTTGCATACAGGTTACTGGCCATTTAGTTGTTGGTTACAGTAGATGTAACTATAGTCATACATTACAAACTTTTAGCAGCCCGCCTATACTCACCCCCCCAAATGTATACATTGTATGTGGAGAAAATGCTTACACTTGGCTCCCGAGAGGATGGTCAGGTAGATGCTACTTGTCCTTCTTATATCCTCCTGTTTATATAGCGCCTTCTGATTATCACCGGTCTCATTCACTGAACCGACGAAGCCTAAAGTCAGTAAAAACTGACGGAGATGCCACTGACCAGACTGACACCCCTGCCCAACATTTTGTAGATATAATAAAGGGAGTTCTGCCTATGTGGGGACCCATTGTAACCAGTAAAGAAATTAGAAGACTGTCCCGAGTAGTAGAAGGAGTAATAAATACCACTGTTGGTATACTGACCAATATCACAGTCGAGCTTCAAGCGACCCGACTTGTGACGCTTCAGAATCGCCTTGTTTTAGACGTCATTCTAGCTGATTGTGGGGGAGCATGTAGAGTGATCGGCAGCTCCTGCTGTGTATATATACCTGATTCCGCCCCCTCAGTCCATTTGGCCACCGTGCACGGCACTAACTGCGTAAAGTGGGCGCGCGGTGCGCGAAGCGCACCGCGTGCTCACTGTGCGCGCACGGTGCGCGAACGGAACGAACTGCGTTAACTGGGCGCGCACGCCACGAATGGCGTAAAGTAACTTAGCATTTAAAAAACCGTACAAATTCACTGAAAAAACCATAGGTTTCACACACGTTATAGTTAGGAATTAGCATTTAAAAAACCTTGCAAATTCACTGAAAAAACCATAGGTTTCACACATGTTATAGTTAGCTGTACATTTCACTCGTAAAAAACCAATGAAATTCCCCCGTTATAGTTAGTGCAGGCAACTATAACTCACGCGACCGCAATCTTCTGCTGATGACATATGTGTCTTTATGAAAAAAAAATATTTGTAATATATGTATAGCTAAAATTTAATGGAAGAAGACATGGGCAAATAAGTGTCTAAATACAGTATTAGCATCAGCAGAGGATTGCGGTCGCGTGAGTTATAGTTGCCTGCACTAACTATAACGGGGGAATTTCATTGTTTTTTTACGAGTGAAATGTACAGCTAACTATAACATGTGTGAAACCTATGGTTTTTTCAGTGAATATATATATATATATATTACCCAGTGGCTGTCAGACTAGGTAGTTATAGTTAGTACCAGATTTCCATAGGAAATTGATTTTTCGGTTTGGAATAACTTTGGTGCCATATGACAAACCTTCACAAAACATTCCAAGAAAAAGTCTCAACACATTTTCCTTGTGCAATTATCCATTGGAAAATTAGACACAGATACAGCCAAAACAGCTGAACGGAATTACACAAAACTTGGCAGAAAGCTATATCTTGATACATAAAGTGTGCTTCTTGTGATTTGGTGTAAATACGTTCAGTTTCTTTTTATACATACATAGGGGCGTGGAGGATCAGTGGATCCAAACGATCAAAAGATTTGATGTGATTAGCTACCACCACAGCAACAAAGTGGGACAGCAGCAATTTTAGGACTTGGACACTCAGTTTTCTGTCCTCAAAAAAAGTAAAAGAAAACATATAGGGGAAGGGTAGGGATACCCTGAGCCCCTTGCCCACAAACTGTATTTTTTTTGATGAGACAGTGGATCTGTGGTGGATCCGGAGATCTGCAGTCCCATTAAAAATAAAAAAGGGCCTATAGGGGCCCCGTTGACCCTAGAAGGACACCATGTGTTTCATATTAATGAAAGTAATTTTTTTAAAATAATTTTGATGTGATGTTGATTGTGAGTATTTATGACTTGGATTTCATTGACCAGAAGTGCCACGTTTAACTCTCTCCCTTCCTGTATTACCTGCAGGTACATAAGAGGATATTTACTGACTGACAGCGAGAGAAGTCTGTGACTTAGTTGACTCCATAAATAATATTTCCTCAATGGACACCGAAGGATCACTGGGGAACTTGGCTAATAACTATAACAAAAAAACACACAGATCCCTTGTATTAACACTTTAGATGCAAAGAACCAAATAGAGAATAACAAGTATACAAAGGAGTTCATGTAAAACAATTTCAGTACACATAGCGACACAGTGCATATTGATTGGTACAAAATAAATGTGCTCAGTGCTCTCTTTAGAGGTGATATACTCAGTTGATGAATTGTAATCAACAAGCGTATCAACAAACACAAGAACAGCACAGCCTGTTACAACTCATTCTCAACTATCATACAGGGTTCTGTGTTTTTAAAGTTGACCGCATTTTGATCTCAATAAAAATGGTGGGATCATCATCAGGACTCAGGGGGATACAAGGAACCAGAGAGAGAGCTGAAACAATAATAGAGAAAGGGTGAGCAGCGTGAGTCTAAGAGAAAGAAGAATGAGCCAGTACAAGGCGTAGACAATGCTCATGAGACCATACATAATTTATGGAAGGTAATGCAGTTGCTAAACAAGGTGGTCCCTAATGACAAGCCTCAGTAACAGGGTGGCCAGGAAAAGAAATGGAAAGAGGATTGGCTTAAAACCCTTGAAATGGGTAGTACTTGTCCACGAAAGTGAAGGTATTTTCCTACCTAGGATTCAACTTTGGTTTTTAGAGCCATTAACAAAAGCTCCATTTGAGCCTTTGGTGCAAGCCAAGACACATCAGCTTTGCTCTTAAGACTTTCTTTCTTGTGGCCAACACATTTGCTAGGAGGTTGGGAGACTTAGGTGCTTTATCCTATAAGTTCCCTTCTGAAACATTTCCCAGGACAGGGTGGTGCTGATTTCCGTGCCTTTATTTATCTTGAAGAACTATTCCTTCTTTTAAAAGCAACAGAAAGTGATTTTTCTAAAATGTTGTCTTTCTTCGTCCTTGGATGAGGAATGTAGTTTAAACTTGCAAGATGTTAGGAGAGTTCTTCTCATCTATTTATAGAGGGTTCAGCCCTTTAGGTGGTTGAATCATTGTTTGTAACTTTCATCCAACAAAGAAAGTTGAGAAGCAGGAAACTTAGACTTTGAGAAGGTGAATCAAGTCCCTTATTGCAAAAAGCCAATAAAGTGGAAGTTCAGGTTCCTCCATTGGGGATGCAAGGGAGATTGACTCGTAGCATCTCTTCTACTATTGCAGAGTTGCATAGGGCTTCAAGATCTGAAATATGTCAGGTGCTACATGGGCTGACTCCTCCACCTTTACCAGACATTATCGACTTTCAGAGGTGCATAACATTAATGATGTCTTTGGCTAAAAAGTTCTATCCTCTATTAAGGAATAGAGGAGAGTTGAATGTCTGTTTCAATAAAATCTTGTTTCTGCTCAGCATACAATGTTGTACATATTTGTTGGCTTGCTAAGTCTCACTTGTGCCTAACAAAATAAATAAATGAATGTATCCTCATGTAAAGCAACTGGTGCTATATAAAGCGCCCTGATACCCGTTACCTTCGGATCAAGTTTGCGCCATATAAAACTCTGTAAAATGAAAAAAATAATAATAAAATAATTTGTAATTCATTCAACCTAGGGAGGGATGCAAGGGTAATGCTTCAATAATTACCTATACAAACATTACTGTGCATCCTATTCCCTTATTTTAATAATACTCTCTGCCACCCTTCCACTGTGAAACAATTAGCTAGTGTGTTGGTTGTGAGCTTGATTACTGATAGGAGAAATGGCAGGGGAAGAGCTTTTATTAGATGGATTTCTTATGATTGGTTGCTGGGGGAGACGGAAAGGCCTCATTAGAAGCCTTTCTACTGGGGCACTTGTTACATCTAATATACAGGCATAGCTCTGAGTGCCAGAGTAATGCGTCCTGTAATCACCCCACTTGTAAATGATACAAGGTGTATCAGTAATTCTGGGATTTGGGGGTAAATACAAGCAGAATATAAGTGAGACAGACTAGGATGCTTCAATGAGAAATTAAGGGTTAGAGGGAATCAGTAGCTCTAACCATGATTCCCATGGTTATTACTCTTCTGACCCTGGAATGTCATCGTGAGCCTCCACCTGCTTTTAGAAAATCAAGTATCTGGGAGAAGACAACTGATCAACAGTTCAGCAGAGTAACTATGCATTGTAGAGCCAAAGGGGTTGGTAACAAGAGTTGGTGAGCCATCGGAATTAAAAGAGGTTAAACAAGAGTGGTAAGCAAAAGGGCATACAAGTTTGCATGTTTATTGCTAGTACCTGAAATGTGTACCTAAGAATTGTTCATACAACAAAACAACTACTGCACTTAATTGGCAGATTAAATATCTGTATAAAGGTAAATATTTGAAAGAGGAAACCGTGAACTGTAAAAACAACAAAACAAAGCATTTGATCTCCTTATAGAATCTTTGGAATCTCCTCTGCACACTAACACTTCAAAGGACTATGGGACGTATTCATTTTGACTGAGCCATGAACTTTGACATTTTGAATCTGAGGTCACTCTTGGGTTCACTGCTACTGTAACACATACTCGAATGGCACCTACCTTATGACTAAACCACACTTCTTTACATCCTCTCTCACTGGCACACATCAGACTGACACACACACATCACCTCCCCCACTCTCAGGAAGAAAACAACTACAATTGTCACAAGCACAACAGGAACTCTCACAAACACTCTATCTTGACACACTTGCACACACCACACACACACACACACACACATACACATACACATTAATTATTTCTCACAAATTTACTATTTTAAACTTCTCTGTTAGACCTGAGAGCCTTAGGATGGTCATTCCTCCAACTTTTTGCCTACCTCCCCCAGTTTTCTGACCTTGTTCTTGCTAGTCTTTGGACTCTGTGCACTTTACCACTGCTAACCAGTGCTAACATGCTTGTGCTCTCTCTCCTAAACATGGTAATATTGGCTCATCCCCAAAAGGTATATTTAATTTACTTATAACTCCCTAGTAAAGTGCACTACATATGCACAGGGCCTGCAAATTAAATGCTACTAATGGGCCTGCAGCAATGATTATGGCACCTCCTTAAGTAGTCCTCTAACCATGTCGTAGGCCTGCCAATACAGAGCCTGTGTGTGTAGTTTTAAACTGAGATGTCGACCTGGCAAGATAAACCTCTTGATAGGTCCATACCTTCTTTTTTAGGTTGAGCCTAGACAGCGCATGCGCTGTCGCAAGACCTGTAGTAAACAGAATATGAAGGGTAATTTCTACTGCCACTTGCCATTGGTTAATTCTGGCATTTCTCTTCTTACCTGGCTTATTGTTGGCTGGCGATCGGATACGTCAGTTCCGTTTTGCTTCCGTTTTGCAGGAAGCAGTACCGACCAACTACTGTTTAGTTACGCTGCTGGGCTGTTATCTTTTCATTTAGGGACTACTTCCTTGTTTTTCTACTACACATTTTATCCTCAGTAAGCTGTGAAGCATTCATTGTATAAATATCTTGCACGTTTTCTTCCATTTTACTTTGCGTGTGAGCCCGCCACCAGAACCAGGAAAAAAACCTGTCAGTTAATTTAATTTTTTTTTATTTACCACAAACTCGATACGTAGGTATTGCAGCGCTTTGCACACCACATACGTTACAGATGAAAACATTCTTTTTTGGTAGGTGCATGGAGATTGTTATTCCTGATGACTGTGTGGGCGGAGTCAAGGCTGCTCTCCTTAGGTCCGTGTCTCCGGTTGCTGTGGATCTAATTGCATCGTGCGGTGACAGTGCAGGGCCGATGGCCAAGCAGGTTCTTGTTCTGGCCGAGGCACCTGCCCTGGTGCAGTTGCTAGAGGTGCAGCCCTCAGACCTGTTGCATTTTTCTGTAGAAGCTCTTCGGGGCATGACCCAGAGCAAACCGGAGGAAGCGGGCGCTGTGTTACGTGCGGCAGGCGTTTTACACCCAGAGGTGCGGAGGGATAGGAGGAGGGGAGCCCGGATGTAGCGGCACTGAGCATGCATTAGTTTGTTGTATGCTTATTGTAGGTTGTTTCCCTTATCTCTGCCTTTTCCAAGCCTTTCTAAAGTATGAGGGTATGTGGAGCACCTCAACCTCAATGGACACCGAAGGATCACTGGGGAACTTGGCTAATAACTATAACAAAAAAACACACAGATCCCTTGTATTAACACTTTAGATGCAAAGAACCAAATAGAGAATAACAAGTATACAAAGGAGTTCATGTAAAACAATTTCAGTACACATAGCGACACAGTGCATATTGATTGGTACAAAATAAATGTGCTCAGTGCTCTCTTTAGAGGTGATATACTCAGTTGATGAATTGTAATCAACAAGCGTATCAACAAACACAAGAACAGCACAGCCTGTTACAACTCATTCTCAACTATCATACAGGGTTCTGTGTTTTTAAAGTTGACCGCATTTTGATCTCAATAAAAATGGTGGGATCATCATCAGGACTCAGGGGGATACAAGGAACCAGAGAGAGAGCTGAAACAATAATAGAGAAAGGGTGAGCAGCGTGAGTCTAAGAGAAAGAAGAATGAGCCAGTACAAGGCGTAGACAATGCTCATGAGACCATACATAATTTATGGAAGGTAATGCAGTTGCTAAACAAGGTGGTCCCTAATGACAAGCCTCAGTAACAGGGTGGCCAGGAAAAGAAATGGAAAGAGGATTGGCTTAAAACCCTTGAAATGGGTAGTACTTGTCCACGAAAGTGAAGGTATTTTCCTACCTAGGATTCAACTTTGGTTTTTAGAGCCATTAACAAAAGCTCCATTTGAGCCTTTGGTGCAAGCCAAGACACATCAGCTTTGCTCTTAAGACTTTCTTTCTTGTGGCCAACACATTTGCTAGGAGGTTGGGAGACTTAGGTGCTTTATCCTATAAGTTCCCTTCTGAAACATTTCCCAGGACAGGGTGGTGCTGATTTCCGTGCCTTTATTTATCTTGAAGAACTATTCCTTCTTTTAAAAGCAACAGAAAGTGATTTTTCTAAAATGTTGTCTTTCTTCGTCCTTGGATGAGGAATGTAGTTTAAACTTGCAAGATGTTAGGAGAGTTCTTCTCATCTATTTATAGAGGGTTCAGCCCTTTAGGTGGTTGAATCATTGTTTGTAACTTTCATCCAACAAAGAAAGTTGAGAAGCAGGAAACTTAGACTTTGAGAAGGTGAATCAAGTCCCTTATTGCAAAAAGCCAATAAAGTGGAAGTTCAGGTTCCTCCATTGGGGATGCAAGGGAGATTGACTCGTAGCATCTCTTCTACTATTGCAGAGTTGCATAGGGCTTCAAGATCTGAAATATGTCAGGTGCTACATGGGCTGACTCCTCCACCTTTACCAGACATTATCGACTTTCAGAGGTGCATAACATTAATGATGTCTTTGGCTAAAAAGTTCTATCCTCTATTAAGGAATAGAGGAGAGTTGAATGTCTGTTTCAATAAAATCTTGTTTCTGCTCAGCATACAATGTTGTACATATTTGTTGGCTTGCTAAGTCTCACTTGTGCCTAACAAAATAAATAAATGAATGTATCCTCATGTAAAGCAACTGGTGCTATATAAAGCGCCCTGATACCCGTTACCTTCGGATCAAGTTTGCGCCATATAAAACTCTGTAAAATGAAAAAAATAATAATAAAATAATTTGTAATTCATTCAACCTAGGGAGGGATGCAAGGGTAATGCTTCAATAATTACCTATACAAACATTACTGTGCATCCTATTCCCTTATTTTAATAATACTCTCTGCCACCCTTCCACTGTGAAACAATTAGCTAGTGTGTTGGTTGTGAGCTTGATTACTGATAGGAGAAATGGCAGGGGAAGAGCTTTTATTAGATGGATTTCTTATGATTGGTTGCTGGGGGAGACGGAAAGGCCTCATTAGAAGCCTTTCTACTGGGGCACTTGTTACATCTAATATACAGGCATAGCTCTGAGTGCCAGAGTAATGCGTCCTGTAATCACCCCACTTGTAAATGATACAAGGTGTATCAGTAATTCTGGGATTTGGGGGTAAATACAAGCAGAATATAAGTGAGACAGACTAGGATGCTTCAATGAGAAATTAAGGGTTAGAGGGAATCAGTAGCTCTAACCATGATTCCCATGGTTATTACTCTTCTGACCCTGGAATGTCATCGTGAGCCTCCACCTGCTTTTAGAAAATCAAGTATCTGGGAGAAGACAACTGATCAACAGTTCAGCAGAGTAACTATGCATTGTAGAGCCAAAGGGGTTGGTAACAAGAGTTGGTGAGCCATCGGAATTAAAAGAGGTTAAACAAGAGTGGTAAGCAAAAGGGCATACAAGTTTGCATGTTTATTGCTAGTACCTGAAATGTGTACCTAAGAATTGTTCATACAACAAAACAACTACTGCACTTAATTGGCAGATTAAATATCTGTATAAAGGTAAATATTTGAAAGAGGAAACCGTGAACTGTAAAAACAACAAAACAAAGCATTTGATCTCCTTATAGAATCTTTGGAATCTCCTCTGCACACTAACACTTCAAAGGACTATGGGACGTATTCATTTTGACTGAGCCATGAACTTTGACATTTTGAATCTGAGGTCACTCTTGGGTTCACTGCTACTGTAACACATACTCGAATGGCACCTACCTTATGACTAAACCACACTTCTTTACATCCTCTCTCACTGGCACACATCAGACTGACACACACACATCACCTCCCCCACTCTCAGGAAGAAAACAACTACAATTGTCACAAGCACAACAGGAACTCTCACAAACACTCTATCTTGACACACTTGCACACACCACACACACACACACACACACATACACATACACATTAATTATTTCTCACAAATTTACTATTTTAAACTTCTCTGTTAGACCTGAGAGCCTTAGGATGGTCATTCCTCCAACTTTTTGCCTACCTCCCCCAGTTTTCTGACCTTGTTCTTGCTAGTCTTTGGACTCTGTGCACTTTACCACTGCTAACCAGTGCTAACATGCTTGTGCTCTCTCTCCTAAACATGGTAATATTGGCTCATCCCCAAAAGGTATATTTAATTTACTTATAACTCCCTAGTAAAGTGCACTACATATGCACAGGGCCTGCAAATTAAATGCTACTAATGGGCCTGCAGCAATGATTATGGCACCTCCTTAAGTAGTCCTCTAACCATGTCGTAGGCCTGCCAATACAGAGCCTGTGTGTGTAGTTTTAAACTGAGATGTCGACCTGGCAAGATAAACCTCTTGATAGGTCCATACCTTCTTTTTTAGGTTGAGCCTAGACAGCGCATGCGCTGTCGCAAGACCTGTAGTAAACAGAATATGAAGGGTAATTTCTACTGCCACTTGCCATTGGTTAATTCTGGCATTTCTCTTCTTACCTGGCTTATTGTTGGCTGGCGATCGGATACGTCAGTTCCGTATTGCTTCCGTTTTGCAGGAAGCAGTACCGACCAACTACTGTTTAGTTACGCTGCTGGGCTGTTATCTTTTCATTTAGGGACTACTTCCTTGTTTTTCTACTACACATTTTATCCTCAGTAAGCTGTGAAGCATTCATTGTATAAATATCTTGCACGTTTTCTTCCATTTTACTTTGCGTGTGAGCCCGCCACCAGAACCAGGAAAAAAACCTGTCAGTTAATTTAATTTTTTTTTATTTACCACAAACTCGATACGTAGGTATTGCAGCGCTTTGCACACCACATACGTTACAGATGAAAACATTCTTTTTTGGTAGGTGCATGGAGATTGTTATTCCTGATGACTGTGTGGGCGGAGTCAAGGCTGCTCTCCTTAGGTCCGTGTCTCCGGTTGCTGTGGATCTAATTGCATCGTGCGGTGACAGTGCAGGGCCGATGGCCAAGCAGGTTCTTGTTCTGGCCGAGGCACCTGCCCTGGTGCAGTTGCTAGAGGTGCAGCCCTCAGACCTGTTGCATTTTTCTGTAGAAGCTCTTCGGGGCATGACCCAGAGCAAACCGGAGGAAGCGGGCGCTGTGTTACGTGCGGCAGGCGTTTTACACCCAGAGGTGCGGAGGGATAGGAGGAGGGGAGCCCGGATGTAGCGGCACTGAGCATGCATTAGTTTGTTGTATGCTTATTGTAGGTTGTTTCCCTTATCTCTGCCTTTTCCAAGCCTTTCTAAAGTATGAGGGTATGTGGAGCACCTCAACCTCAGGGAGCGCGAAAATCAATGTATTTCTCTCGTTAAACTGTGCCTCAGTTTGCTGGCAATACTGTAGCTGCAGACGTCTTTACTGCTGAACATTAATTTGCTCTTTTTAGAAATGCAGTCCTGCATTGCGTGTTTACCCACTGAATAATTTAATGTTTCAAACCATTTTCAAAGCGAAAAAAAGTCAAGCGCTTCTGTTACATGCTTCAGGCTGGCATTATAACAGTTTTTTTTGCCTTATCGCTGTCTTTTCAAACCTAAAGTATTCAGCTTTTTGGAGCACCTCAATTATATTATTTCTCCTCTTAACAGTGCCTCAGTTTGTATTTTAATCTTTGTTACATATACAGGGGCAGATTTATGTTGCCTGGCGCATCCCTGCAAATCAGCAAGGATGCGCCAGGAATGATGCGTCACGCAAGTTTACCCTTGCGCCACACATGATGCGCCGCATTTATAATGCGGCGCATCATGGTGCAGGAATAAACAGATGCGTGACGCATCCAATGGCGTAAGGTTGGCGCAGTGCTTCAGTTGCGTCGCAAGCGCGACGCAACTCCAGCACTGTTCCAACCAACCCTATCCCTAACATGGTGCGTCAAGCCTTACGCCTGCTTCAAGCAGGCGCAGGGTTTTGGCGCATCAGCGTTGGGAAAGTGACTCAGTCAAATCTTATAGATTTGACTGAGTCACTTTTCAGGGGCGTTCCTGCGACGGAACGCCCCCCCCTATGTCGACACGCCCACGTGAAACCTGACGCAGGTTTTACGTGGCGCAGGGCTTTACATCGTGACGCATCTCCATAGATGCGTCACGATGTAAATATGGCGCAACGTGGCGCAGGGTTTACACCGCCGCTGCGTCACAAAAGTGACGCAACGGCGGCGTAAAAGTGGCGCATCTCCGACATAGATCTGCCCCAAAGTGTTTTTAAGCACCCTTTGCATAAATAGCTGCTACAATGTTATCATACCCACATTATTCCTCCCAAGGCGCTTTAAAATGGTCTCTGCCTACATCTACTACTTCTGCACCAGAATGTGTTTGATATAAAAGGCTGGAAAGCAGTATCCAGCATCAATGGCTACTACTGCAGGAGAACTTTTCCCCAAAAAAGGTCTTACACATTGCTTTCTGCATGCACAATGCATATTAACTTTTAGACCTATTAAAATAAATTGTTACAACAAACAAATGATGGACGGAATGCTGACAATGCAGACATTCTCCCCCAGTCAAGAGATCTGGGTTAAATCCATCGTTCTTTTGCCCACTACGCCACCCCAGTTTAGACATGGCCATATGCAAATCAGTCTTGACCCTGTGCCTCATGGGAACAGTCCAGCCCGAACTGCCAAGCCATGTCTTCCCTGGACCGGAATCAAGCATTCTAGGACCGGTTTCTGACTATCAGCCGTCATCAGCCAGGATAGCTTGACTCCAGTGGCGTAGTGAGCACGGGTCCCACGTCTGGGAATACCCATCCCACTTAGGTCGAAAAGCGTTACAACAAACAAATGATGGACGGAATGCTGACAATGCAGACATTCTCCCCCAGTCAAGAGATCTGGGTTAAATCCATCGTTCTTTTGCCCACTACGCCACCCCAGTTTAGACATGGTAATATGCAAATCAGTCTTGACCCTGTGCCTCATGGGAACAGTCCAGCCCGAACTGCCAAGCCATGTCTTCCCTGGACCGGAATCAAGCATCCTAGGACCGGTTTCTGGCTATCAGCCGTCATCAGCCAGGATAGCTTGACTCCAGTGGCGTAGTGAGCACGGGTCCCACGTCTGGGAATACCCATCCCACTTAGGGCGAAAAGCGTTACAACAAACAAATGATGGACGGAATGCTGACAATGCAGACATTCTCCCCCAGTCAAGAGATCTGCGTTAAATCCATTGTTCTTTTGCCCACTACGCCACCCCAGTTTAGACATGGCCATATGCAAATCAGTCTTGACCCTGTGCCTCATGGGAACAGTCCAGCAAGAACTGCCAAGCCATGTCTTCCCTGGACCGGAATCAAGCTTCCTAGGACCGGTTTCTGGCTATCAGCCGTCATCAGCCAGGATAGCTTGACTCCAGTGGCGTAGTGAGCACCGGTCCCACGTCTGGGAATACCCATCCCACTTAGGGCGAAAAGCGTTACAACAAACAAATGATGGACGGAATGCTGACAATGCAGACATTCTCCCCCGGTCAAGAGATCTGGGTTAAATCCATCGTTCTTTTGCCCACTACGCCACCCCAGTTTAGACATGGCCATATGCAAATCAGTCTTCACCCTGTGCCTCATGGGAACAGTCCAGCCCGAACTGCCAAGCCATGTCTTCCCTGGACCGGAATCAAGCATCCTAGGACCGGTTTCTGGCTATCAGCCGTCATCAGCCAGGATAGCTTGACTCCAGTGGCGTAGTGGGCACGGGTCCCACGTCTGGGAATACCCATCCCACTTAGGGCGAAAAGCGTTACAACAAACAAATATTGGACGGAATGCTGACAATGCAGACATTCTCCCCCAGTCAAGAGATCTGGGTTAAATCCATCGTTCTTTTGCCCACTACGCCACCCCAGTTTAGACATGGCCATATGCAAATCAGTCTTGACCCTGTGCCTCATGGGAACAGTCCAGCCCGAACTGCCAAGCCATGTCTTCCCTGGACCGGAATCAAGCATCCTAGGACCGGTTTCTGGCTATCAGCCGTCATCAGCCAGGATAGCTTGACTCCAGTGGCGTAGTGAGCACGGGTCCCACGTCTGGGAATACCCATCCCACTTAGGGCGAAAAGGGTTACAACAAACAAATGATGGACGGAATGCTGACAATGCAGACATTCTCCCCCAGTCAAGAGATCTGGGTTAAATCCATCGTTCTTTTGCCCACTACGCCACCCCAGTTTAGACATGGCCATATGCAAATCAGTCTTGACCCTGTGCCTCATGGGAACAGTCCAGCCCGAACTGCCAAGCCATGTCTTCCCTGGACCGGAATCAAGCATCCTAGGACCGGTTTCTGGCTATCAGCCGTCATCAGCCAGGATAGCTTGACTCCAGTGGCGTAGTGAGCACGGGTCCCACGTCTGGGAATACCCATCCCACTTAGGACGAAAAGCGTTACAACAAACAAATGATGGACGGAATGCTGACAATGCAGACATTCTCCCCCAGTCAAGAGATCTGGGTTAAATCCATCATTCTTTTGCCCACTACGCCACCCCAGTTTAGACATGGCCATATGCAAATCAGTCTTGACCCTGTGCCTCATGGGAACAGTCCAGCCCGAACTGCCAAGCCATGTCTTCCCTGGACCGGAATCAAGCATCCTAGGACCGGTTTCTGGCTATCAGCCGTCATCAGCCAGGATAGCTTGACTCCAGTGGCGTAGTGAGCACGGGTCCCACATCTGGCAATACCCATCCCACTTAGGGCGAAAAGCGTTACAACAAACAAATGATGGACGGAATGCTGACAATGCAGACATTCTCCCCCAGTCAAGAGATCTGGGTTAAATCCATCGTTCTTTTGCCCACTACGCCACCCCAGTTTAGACATGGCCATATGCAAATCAGTCTTGACCCTGTGCCTCATGGGAACAGTCCAGCCCGAACTTCCAAGCCATGTCTTCCCTGGACCGGAATCAAGCATTCTAGGACCGGTTTCTGGCTATCAGCCGTCATCAGCCAGGATAGCTTGACTCCAGTGGCGTAGTGAGCACGGGTCCCACGTCTGGGAATACCCATCCCACTTAGGACGAAAAGCGTTACAACAAACAAATGATGGACGGAATGCTGACAATGCAGACATTCTCCCCCAGTCAAGAGATCTGGGTTAAATCCATCATTCTTTTGCCCACTACGCCACCCCAGTTTAGACATGGCCATATGCAAATCAGTCTTGACCCTGTGCCTCATGGGAACAGTCCAGCCCGAACTGCCAAGCCATGTCTTCCCTGGACCGGAATCAAGCATCCTAGGACCGGTTTCTGGCTATCAGCCGTCATCAGCCAGGATAGCTTGACTCCAGTGGCGTAGTGAGCACGGGTCCCACATCTGGCAATACCCATCCCACTTAGGGCGAAAAGCGTTACAACAAACAAATGATGGACGGAATGCTGACAATGCAGACATTCTCCCCCAGTCAAGAGATCTGGGTTAAATCCATCGTTCTTTTGCCCACTACGCCACCCCAGTTTAGACATGGCCATATGCAAATCAGTCTTGACCCTGTGCCTCATGGGAACAGTCCAGCCCGAACTTCCAAGCCATGTCTTCCCTGGACCGGAATCAAGCATTCTAGGACCGGTTTCTGGCTATCAGCCGTCATCAGCCAGGATAGCTTGACTCCAGTGGCATAGTGAGCACGGGTCCCACGTCTGGGAATACCCATCCCACTTAGGGCGAAAAGCGTTACAACAAACAAATGATGGACGGAATGCTGACAATGCAGACATTCTCCCCCAGTCAAGAGATCTGGGTAACGCTTTTCGCCCTAAGTGGGATGGGTATTCCCAGACGTGGGACCCGTGCTCACTACGCCACTGGAGTCAAGCTATCCTGGCTGATGACGGCTGATAGCCAGAAACCGGTCCTAGGATGCTTGATTCCGGTCCAGGGAAGACATGGCTTGGCAGTTTGGGCTGGACTGTTCCCATGAGGCACAGGGTCAAGACTGATTTGCATATGGCCATGTCTGAACTGGGGTGGCGTAGTGGGCAAAAGAACGATGGATTTAACCCAGATCTCTTGACTGGGGGAGAATGTCTGCATTGTCAGCATTCCGTCCATCATTTGTTTGTTGTAACTCTTTTCGCCCTAAGTGGGATGGGTATTCCGAGACGTGGGACCCGTGCTCACTACGCCACTGGAGTCAAGCTATCCTGGCTGATGACGGCTGATAGCCAGAAACCGGTCCTAGGATGCTTGATTCCGGTCCAGGGAAGACATGGCTTGGCAGTTCAGGCTGGACTGTTCCCATGAGGCACAGGGTCAAGACTGATTTGCATATGGCCATGTCTGAACTGGGGTGGCGTAGTGGGCAAAAGAACGATGTATTTAACCCAGATCTCTTGACTGGGGGAGAATGTCTGCATTGTCAGCATTCCGTCCATCATTTGTTTGTTGTAACGCTTTTCGCCCTAAGTGGGATGGGTATTCCCAGACGTGGGACCCGTGCTCACTACGCCACTGGAGTCAAGCTATCCTGGCTGATGACGGCTGATAGCCAGAAACCGGTCCTAGGATGCTTGATTCCGGTCCAGGGAAGACATGGCTTGGCAGTTCGGGCTGGACTGTTCCCATGAGGCACAGGGTCAAGACTGATTTGCATATGGCCATGTCTGAACTGGGGTGGCGTAGTGGGCAAAAGAACGATGGATTTAACCCAGATCTCTTGACTGGGGGAGAATGTCTGCATTGTCAGCATTCCGTCCATCATTTGTTTGTTGTAACGCTTTTCGCCCTAAGTGGGATGGGTATTCCCAGACGTGGGACCCGTGCTCACTACGCCACTGGAGTCAAGCTATCCTGGCTGATGACGGCTGATAGCCAGAAACCGGTCCTAGGATGCTTGATTCCGGTCCAGGGAAGACATGGCTTGGCAGTTCGGGCTGGACTGTTCCCATGAGGCACAGGGTCAAGACTGATTTGCATATGGCCATGTCTGAACTGGGGTGGCGTAGTGGGCAAAAGGACGATGGATTTAACCCAGATCTCTTGACTGGGGGAGAATGTCTGCATTGTCAGCATTCCGTCCATCATTTGTTTGTTGTAACGCTTTTCGCCCTAAGTGGGATGGGTATTCCCAGACGTGGGACCCGTGCTCACTACGCCACTGGAGTCAAGCTATCCTGGCTGATGACGGCTGATAGCCAGAAACCGGTCCTAGGATGCTTGATTCCGGTCCAGGGAAGACATGGCTTGGCAGTTCGGGCTGGACTGTTCCCATGAGGCACAGGGTCAAGACTGATTTGCATATGGCCATGTCTGAACTGGGGTGGCGTAGTGGGCAAAAGGACGATGGATTTAACCCAGATCTCTTGACTGGGGGAGAATGTCTGCATTGTCAGCATTCCGTCCATCATTTGTTTGTTGTAACGCTATTAAAATAAATTGACACTTCAAGTTTAATGCACCTTCCGGTCCTCAAAATATATTTTTTTATATGTGAGTAACAACCTCACATTATTTTTGATGTAAGCAGTTTTAGGCTCATATAACATCCCCTAAGCAAAACTCACCCCCAGAATGTAGTTGCATTCTCCTTTCTCCTGCTGCACCCCATGCCTCATACAGCATGGACAAGTTGTGCCATTACAGCCCGAGCTTCCGACTTTGCAACTGGGGAACCACGTTCACCTGTCTAACATTATGTGATTCTGTAGAAATAACTTCCTTGCCCTGTGAATAAAAAAATAAAAAAGTGACATTGTCTAATGTAACTGGTGCAAATGGAAACTGGCACAATATCTTTGGTTTGAGTTTGCACTTTATAAAACTGTTGAAAAACAATTTGTAAGGCCTACCACCTGAGTCGAGTCTGCAGCCATTCACACAGAGCTTTAGGGTAGAGGTTGATGGTATGCCATTGTTGTATGTGTGTGTGATGCCTGTGTGCAATGTGCGTGCATGCAGTGCCTGTCTGCAGTGTGTGTGCGTGTGGTGTCTGTCTGCGTTGTTTCTGTGTGCAGTGGCTATCTACAGTGTGTGTGTGCATGCACGTTGTGTCTTCTGTGTGTGTCTGCTGTGTGTGTGGGTATGCTCAAATTTGCATAGGCATCAGAATGCCAACACTGTCAAAGGACATGAAGTAATGCCTGGAAGTAATAGACCTAGAATATCATAGATGATTTACCACAAACTTTAATGTCTTTAATGGCTAATGTAAAATAATGGATACTGTGCTGCATGGCTAAACACTTAAAAGGTCTCACAAGCGAGAACTATTGGCTGTGTGCCAATGCTTGTTTATACATATATGCCACCCCTAAAGTAAGCCCAGACAACCCAGAGGGCAAGGTGTTGTGTATTTAAGAGGCAGGACACAGACTTTTAACTTTCACATGTCCTGGTTGGGAAAACCCTCAAAGATGTTTATCACTTACCTATCTTTCCTATAGGATAACATTGGAATTACCCTATTACATTTTATAAGTGTAATTCACAATCTGTAAGAGATAAACTACTCAAGGCTGATGTATCTGGAATCATAATTTAAAATCCCAACTTATGGTGAAGTCGGATTTTAAATTGCAATTCTGAAAATGTCCCTAATAGAAAGTTTATATTTAAAAGAAAACAATGGTTCTCGTGGCGAATGTAAGAATTCTCAATGGTACGACAGCAGAATGACAAAATAAAAACTGAAATAAGATGCTGAAGAAGAAACTTTAGACAGAAAACAATAACGAGACCAATACTGTTGTTCAAAATACTTATGAAGTCTGTATTGGAAACATGCAGACTGTGCTCAGTGTCTCATGTGAAAAAGAACCAACATAACAGGTGTGACAAATTACAACATATAGCAGGGTTTCTTAATACATATTAATGACCATTTTTAAATAAATAATGTCCTACAACAGCCTCCTTTCAATATGGTTTGTTATAATGTGAGGCAATGACGTTTTGACTCCTTAAACAATGGTGGGTCTCGTCAGGACCTTGAATTGGGGGACACCTGTAATGAAACAATGAAAGACTAACTCAGATAGGAACAGTAAGAACCATGCGTTTTGTAAAGTTAGGGTTTTTGGAAGCATACCTGATGACACAAAGCAATATTGTGCCAGAGTTGGAGGCGTGCACACCAAATGAGTGATAAGGAAGGGATTACTCACGTTGTTCAGGGTGCTTTAGAAAAAATTGAGTCAAGGGATTAATATTGTCATATGAGCAGAGGGAGAAACAGACTCAAAGGGGTGTCTCTTGCACTTACCTTACTGAGAGGAAAGGGCCCCAATATGCAAATAGGTGTCCTTCAGATTCATTGATGTTAACTAATCCCCTGATCTTATTAACAAGGATTATGGGTTGCAGAGTCACCATTTGCAAGTGAAGAGACCTTATCAACGAATTGACCCATTTTAGATCCAGGACAGGTCAGTAAGCCTCTAAAACGTTCTGAACAAGGAAAATGATTGAACATGCTCCTATTCCTGTATCCATCTGGGCAACTTTTCCAATTGCTCTCTTTTTGAGCAAATAATCCACGCCCTGTAAAAGAGCCAGCCTCTTGGGACCTACCACTGGAGCATGCGTTATCTATACTCAAATTCTGAGAGAAAGCTGTTGAAAGTCTATTGCATAATCTTTGCTGATTACCTCCAACACCCAAGCATCTATCACATCCTGATGCCAGTAGTGCAGAAAGTGATGGAATCTTACTCCCACTGGAATGGGTTTGGCGGTACCATAGTTGTCAGGACCTCTTTTTAGCTGGACACTTCTTACCCGTATTCATTTTGGGAGAAAAGTGTTTTGGCTGGAGTTGAGTTTATTGTACAGTTATCTAAAACCTTTACAATCATGCATTAAAATTTCTCTCTAACATTTTTTTTGTGACCTAAAATGGATCGTTGTTAAAACACAATAAAATTCAATAATGTGTGAAGAAAACGAGAGAGAAAAAAATATGATTAGCTTAGAAAAAAAGGGTTTGAAAAGAGTAAAACCTAATGCGAAGCTTTTAAAGTGCATTGTATACATGTTTGGTGTGAATGAAGTCCCCATTTGAAGCAGCTGCGCAGTCCTTAAAGTGTATGGTGTACCAGTCTTAACGCTACTGTAGCTCTCATTTAGGAAAGCGGCGCAGACCCCATAATGCAGTCTGCGAGATGGGTTGCCTGCTTTTTTATAATTGATTCTGCAGCAGAAAAGTATTTTACCAGGTGACAACTTAGTTGGATGTCCTTGGCAGTAAAGGATGCTAGACCTGCTTGTCTGCTGGTTCAGATGGATTTCTTATTGAGGAAAGGTCTTAACAGGGTCCGTTGTTCCTGTTTTAGGGCCTCACATATAGTTAGTTGGTGCACTATGTCCTCCTCGCCCTCCCCACAGAGTCGGCAAATTGCTGGCTTCGGGGTATGTAGCCAAGGTGGCATATGATGTGCAGATGGTAGTATGCCCAGATGGTGTTTCAGAAATTTCTCTTTGGTTACTCTAGAGAAGCTCGTCAGGAGGTAGGCTTGTGGTGATGCCTTGCTGTAGGTCTGCAGGGTAAGCCAGCCGTGAGCGCGTTCACTCAGGGTGGCCTTGTCCTGTATAAGTGATTCCTTTTTGATCACATCGTTTACAATTTTTTTGAAGCTGGCAACGATTGCAGGAACCCCCCAAAGTTCCTGCAAACCCAACTGGTTGAGTGAGTAGTCCAGGTAACGTCAGGCTGGGTGTGCCCCCTTGGTGTTCAATTCTTTCCACAGATGCATGTTTAATGAGTCAGGTGGACCCCTTTTGATTTTGAACCAGCTTTTAATAAATGCCCCTTTGCGGGCGATCCCTTGCCTTTGAATCCCGAACTCCAGCCTTAGTTGTGCGGGAGATGTGTATCATGGTAGCCCAAAAATCATTCGAATTTCTCTCGTTATTGTACAATCCAGAGTTTCAGCATCTTTCCCTCTCATGGCTTCGCTTCCGTAGCTGATTGATGGTATGAGCTTTGCCTGGATCACTCTGATCAAGGGAAGTAAATTTGGGCCAGAGATGTTGTTCTTTAGATTTCTTAGTGCCACCGCAATCCTTAGTCCCCTTTTTTTTATGGCCTCCAGTTGAGCTGTGTTCTATCCTTTATCATCGATGATGATTCCCAGGTACTTGTAATTTTGTACAGCTTCCAGCTTACATGAAGCCCGGTGCCAGCGAGGTTGTGTCCTTTTCTTGCGCCAGTTCACTCAGAGAGTTTTATTTTATTCTCTGTTGATGTTAAGTTTATTCTCCTCAGAGTACCGAGATGTAGTATCAAGCAGTATCAAGCAGTGGCTGTAGGCCCACTGGTGTCCGGCTTATAAGGACCAAGTCGTCTGCGTAGAAAAGGTTAGGCAGTTGGAGGCCGCCTATTTTGGGAGCGTGCGAGTTGTTGTCATTGAGAGAGTTTGAAAGCTCTGCCATAAAAAGATTAAATAGTAGCGGAGCGAGCAGGCAGCCTTGTTTTAGTCTGTTGGTGGTTAGGATCTTTTTTGTCAGATGGTCTCCTGTGCCCAATTTTACTTGCACCCAGTTGTTACTGTGCAAGAGCACTAGTTGTTTTAGTAGGAGTGGTGAAATTAGTTTTTGCCACAATAAGTTCCTATTTATGTGATCAAATGCTGAGCTGCAGTCAATGAAATAAAGATACAAGGGCTGTTTTGTGATAAGTGTGGCGTCTATCATTAATGAGAGGGCCATGATTTTGGTGGTAGTCCCCATGTTCTTACAGAAGCCTGTTTGGTTTATCGGGATTGTAGAGATTCCCTTCGCCCACGATGTTAGTTCTTGTAAGAGCTATCCGGCGTAGTAATTGGCTTCATTGGCAATTAGAGCTACCAACCGGTAGTTTTTGGGATTGTCCCTGTTGCCTTTTTTGGGGGAGATGATTGAACCCCTCCATGAAGATGGTATCGCCGATGAGCGTAAGATTGATTCGAAGGTCGGTTTCAATACAGATGCCCAGTAATTTGGGTCTTGTTTAAATAGTATGGGCAGGATCCAATTTGGTCCCGGGGCTCCTTCGCGCCTTCCCTTTGAAATTCTTTTACAGATTTGTTCCCTCGTAATGATAAGAGGCTGTTCTGTAGTTGTATTAGAGGGTATTTGAAGTGTTTGGACATCACCTTCGAACAGGTAATTTTCCTTGTGCGGTTCGGTTGCACAATCTTTATTGAAGTGAGTTTGCAGGTGGGTTGTCCAAGCCTCTTCTGTTACGTGAGAATTTATGACTTGATGTAACGGGCTGGCAAGAGTATTTTGGATATCTTCTTTTGAAACGTGGAGTAACATTATAGTTGGAATTCATACACGAATACGGGAGATACATGACCTAATTGAAGTTTAAGCCCTGAGGAAGTCGCACGGTTGATTACCATAGCGACGAAACGCCTTGGGAATGGAAGACTTTGCAAATAAAAGAAGACTAAAAGATCAGGAGCCCAATTGAATTTTGTGTTATCTCAATAACTTGTATACTATATATGAACATTGAGTGTGTGCATCAGCACAATTTGTGATTTATCATGGCAAGAGTATTAGCCTTTTGCCAGAATTGGACACTGTTGTTGTTTTTAATATCATGCAAAAGTTTGGGCCGTAGAGCTTCCTCAGCTTCTTTTTTGAGGTTCCAAATTAATTTTCCCCGCTTTGCTTTCAATGTCCTCAGATCTCGTCAGGTTGTAAAATTGGAATTATCTTTCTTCAGTCTCCGAAGAGCATGGTTTATCAGTTTTCTGTAGATTTTTAATTGCACGTTGTTCCCAATGTGAGGGCAGGTGCGTTTAATTCGAGCGGGTACTGAGTTCCTGTTTAGGTTGGTTCCCTTTTTTACTCCATGTTGATTTCCAGGTTTTTGTGTGAACAGCTCCCAGCTTCTCAGTCCATCGGGGTCTACAGACTGTGCTTCCTCCACAAGTTGTTTTGCAAGAAGGAGGAAGCCTTCTGGATCATACATTTGGCATTCTATTTGTTTTTCATTTAGCGCAAAATCCGAATTATGAGTGTTTCCCAGCACAGTCTGTGGGATGATGATTGAGCCTATTGTGATTTCCTGTGGTAAATGATCGCTGTGTTCAGAGGTTCCGATGTGGTAGTCCCTCACTTTTGGGAACATACAGCGAGAGACGAATGTATTGTCTATTGCAGTGCTTGCAACTGTGTTATGAAAGGTTGCGGTCTGTGGGCTGTCACCTGGAAATCTTCCATTTAAAGATCTGAAGCCTAATTGCTCCAAGATTGCTAAGAGCCTCTGCACTGTTTTCGTGAGTCTGCCGCCTGCATTATTATCTTGTGTTACTGCATTCCTTTCAAAAGGGTCCTCCTCTCTTTCGGTGTCTTCAGGGGCTCTTCTGAACATGTTTGCGTTGAAGTCTCCAGTGATGATTAGATTGTTGGTCTGCTCTTCCGTTAGGATTTCCTCTAGCTTCTCTTTCAGCTGCAGAATGTCTTTTGTTTTATCGCGGGGGTGTGGGTAAAGGTTTATGAGGATTACCTGCTCTTTTTTTTCCTCCCCCTGTAGGGTTAGTCTGAGTGCTTGCATTGCATTTGGAGATGCTATGCTATACATCATTGACTCCAAAGCGTAGATGCTCTTTATGGAGCAGTATGTGGCCAGTCCTCCCTTGCTGTGGCCAAATTTGGCACTTTTTATGACAGGTAGGAAGAGCAGGTTGAATCCATCCAGGGTGGATGGCGAATTGCTCCAAGTTTCCTGGAATGAGATTATATCAAAGCTTTGTAGGTAAAGTTGCAATTCCTGATCCAGTGTTTTGTCTCCCACCCTGTTGATGTTCCACGAACAAAGTTTGAGGGAGTTTTTGGTACTAGTGTAGAGTTTGGCGAACCTGGAGAATCAAGAATTTAGATTTTTTGTGTTTATGGTCCTTGATATCTAGGTCCACTCTTGTGGGGGGATGCTTTTTGTTACAGTGGACCAATGGAGACGCTGCTCGCTAGCTTCTGTACCCTCTGAGGTTTTGCTGTGTGCTCCTCCTTCGAAAAGCAGACGGCTTAGATTCTTGTTGAGGGGATGATCTAATCCTTTTGTTCCAAAACTTACTACCATTAGAATTTCCTTTATATGAATGAGTATGCTTTCAGTCCTTGGAAGCCTTAGAAGTCAAATAATCCAATTGTCCTTCAAACAGCATCTTACCTTGGAATGAAATTTTAACCATGGCATTTTTCTCCACAGCCTCTGTCGTCCATTCTCTCATCCAGAGGTTGCATCTAGCTCCAATCAATGCTGTGGAGGACATTGCAGTAGCTTTGACCACCCCTGAAGAGAGGTTGGCTAAAAGCTGTGCTTGTTGTTCCATACCTGCCAAGAGCTCCAAACACTCCTGGCCCTCCTAGATAGCAACTGCCATATGAGTAACATCTTTCATAACCAACTAGGCAGTGTATGCTGCATATATGCTTGCCTTCAATGCAGATTCTCAGTAGCAAAAGCCTTCTTCAAGCCAGAGTCAACTTTCTTATCCAATGGGACAGAAGGGCCCAGTCCCCTGGATCATTGGTAGTTTTACCAATTAAAGTGTCCACCATCGAATCCACCTGAAAATTATATGAAGGGCACATTATCATTTTCTAACATGCACAATTTTTGGAATTCTGGAACTGTCATTTTGTTCACCTCTTCCCACTCCCCTATAAATCTATCTTTAATTGCTCAATGTATTGGCATCACCATGGTGCATGGTCTAACATATTGCAGAGAGTATTTCCTTTTTTTCCCAATCGCAAGGGAGGAAATCCCAGATTATCCTTCATGGCCATATGGGTCTGTTCCGCCTGTGTCTTGCACAGACACAACCAGAAACCTGGGAGTTAAGTTTGACAAGTGCCTGTCCTTCTTACTCCAGATTAGTGAGTTGATTTGCATGTGCTTTGGTATCTTAAGGGCGCTGAAAACGTTTCTGCTTTTTCCGTTCCTCTCGGCCAGGAAAAGAGTTTTTCAGGCTCTGATAACATCTCGCCTGCATAATGCCAATACCTTGTGTCTTGGCTGTCCAGATTTAGCCATCCACAGACCTCAGGTGGTGAAAAACATTGTGGCGTGGTTCTTACTGAATCTACAGAAGAGAGTAAGGATCTCGAGTCATTTCTCCTACTTGTACTGGCTCCTAGTAAGGAAGACAATCTTGTTAAAAACCTTGGTGCGGATTTTTGTGCTCTCCACAACATTGGTCCATGGTATCTGTCTTCTCGCATTCTTTTTTACAATCCTGCGTGGAACCTCCGGTCTTCACATTTGGCTTTGGCTAGAGTGCGATTGACAAGGATTGGCAGATGCTCCTTTTTTATTTTTAGGGCTGTCTGCATGGAATTCTCTTCAGTTGCACCTGAGATAGGAATCTTCAGAACCTGCCTTTAGAAAGGGGTTGAAAACTTGACTTTTCACTTTGTAACTTGGCTTGCTGTTGGATTAGCGCGGGGACACTGATAGGAGCATCTGTGTGCTTTATAAATCTGCATCATCATCATCATGAGATAGGGTTTTCCACATTTCGTCTCTCCTAACATATTTTCAAGACAGTGTGGAAGGTGGAAGGTTTGTATAAATCAGAAGAAGATCATTCCTGTCCTCCCCCATTTATATTGCCTTGGAGCTCTTTTTGCTTTCATCACCGCTGCCTAAATCATGCCAGGTATCTCAGTCTGAGAGGCTGTAAGGCCTCAGCTGCAGTCCCCAGTCTGGAGGGATACCGTTCAGGATTGGACCCTTCCTTCTGAGGAATAGATTACATATTTCCTTCTAGCTGCTCTCTTCACAGACATTGTCACACTCAACGAAGCCAGCCCACCAGTCCCTAAAATTAAGTGACCAGGTCTCCCCAAAAGAACACCAATCAGGAAGTAAGGACACTTCCCCAAATCACAGCAGGAACATCAAGGCAATAATACACAATAAATATTGACCCAATGGGACCTTACCGACTTTGTCCTACATCAGGAGAGCTCCGCTCTCCTCCATGAGAGTCATAGTCAGCGCAACACCAGCAGCGATCTCTAACTCAGCCTAGCCATCCCAGTCACATCGACTGTCAGAGCATCCTCTGCTAAGCCGAACGCCCATTGCCTGCAGCAAACACCATGGTTCAGCAGGTTGATGGAATCCAACAGGAGGCTCTTCCCTCAGCAGAAACCTTTAAAAATGTAACTGCTAAATTTGCCTGCATCCGTCAATGAGGCTAATGCCACAGTGGGCAAGGTATCCACAGGTAGAGACACAAAAGGCTGGAGAAATGGCAGTAGGAAGGGGCTGTCATTATGTGGGTTTCTTGTGATTGGGATCTGGAGGAGGCAGAAAGGCCACATTTGTAATGAATTAAAGAGACGGATGGAAGCAAAGGCAATTCACTTTCCTATAGACGCATGGGCAGACAGGACTTCTCTGTTCTCTGCAGCCTCCAATGTCTTGGGCACAGTTGCAGAGCTGTAGACTCGGTCAGTACTCTGTCTCTTTGTGTTAACCTTCCTGCAGAGAATGAAAAGGTCCACAGAATCAAAGTTATTATTGATACTGCTCGTGTCCTAAGAGCATCACCAAGGTCATATGTCCCCAGGCCAAATATTGGCTCAGAGACACAAACTGCATAGCCCCTGCTATGTATTACTGTTTGATAATGTCTCTCTGCTGCTTTGGTGAAGCACCTCATCCCTCAGGAGGTGCAGTATTTTTCTTAAGGACAGCTTGTATGCACCACAAAGGCAGCCTCATATTGCCCTAATTATAGACTACCCACCAAGTGGCCACTATTTGTACTTTCCAGTGACTACCTTTTTGCCTAGCACATTGCCTATTGGAACACTCAGTGGGGGAAGGAGGATTCTGCTATCTTCAAATGGTATGTATTCATGCAAGTGAAGAAACTCCCTCTCTGTATTGGTTGTGGATCTCTACTGGTTCATTCGGTAATAGAGGGGCACACAAAGAACCTTCCTGAATACCTATGTCTGACAATACAAAAGGAAAATAAAACATATACCCACATGTACCAATTCCCTTTTTGCACCCATTTAATCATTGTTGTCTTTATGTAATCAACAAATATAATTTAAGGTGCCCAGTGCTATTGGTAGATATAGACAGCAGGACGGTGGCCATGAAAGTTTGAATTCGCTAAGGAGTGTGTAACAACTCACCTGCCGAATAAACTAGCCCTGAAAATGGATGGTGCTGGAGCTTCTGACCCATGCCCGGCCATCGCTGGTGCTGAGAGCAGTGGGGGCTAAGCCATGATGAGTAGGCGGGCCACTGTGTGGTGTGCACGGATGCCCGGGTCGAGGGCCCGGGTGGAGCTGCCATAGGTACAGATCTTGGTGGTGGTAGTGATGGAGCAGGGTTTTTATACTAAAACCGAATATATGTTCCATTTTCGCATGTTATAACTAAAAGTACTACTGATTAATTATTATTGATTAAAAGTTTATCGAATATTGACTAATCAACCTTATTAACAAGAGAATTACACGTGGGAATGCTATTGCATGGCTAAATAACAAGTGAACTAAGTTGGTGAGCAAACTGACAGAAAACGATGTTGCTTACGTGATGTTATGGTGTTTTGCGCTTATAATTAATATGCATTAATGGCTTCTGATGTCGCAAATGGCTAGATAAATACACACACATAAGGGTATTAGCAGGGGAATAACACTGTATAATCATTTCTATGCAGTAATTCTGTTTTATGTCTATTTTGCTTAAAGTTGTCCATTGTGGCCTGCCACAAAATGGCCACCACCCGCAGCCTGCATTGGAGTTGCTGGAAATTTACAGAAAGGCATCGCTCTGCCTGTGACCTTGCACCTCCGGTGAACTGAAAAGCCATAAGCATGATGACAAGTCTGGGACATCATGTCTAGACAATGGGGTGACCCTGTGTCCCTCAGAACCTGGGTATGATTATTACAAGAAAACAATGGTTCTGTCGGGTATGAGCAAAACAATTACTTTGTTATACAAGTGAATCAAGGAAGAGGTAAGGAATCAATCAAGAGTTGACCACACAATGTAAGAGTACAAATCACGGTAAAGCCAAATTTGAAGGGTGTAATGTCATTCTTTATATATAAATTGCATCATTTATATAAAAACACCCATATCACGTGTAAAGCGAGGTTACCAAAGTAATAAACTGTAAAGTGAATCAGTGAGTCAGTGACAAGGTGACATAAGTGACAGAATTGTGCATAGTATATACAGTGATCGAATGCAGAAAAAACTTTTTATGTACACAATTTACAAGAAGAGGGCCAGTATCAAGGAAAATCACAATGACACCGTTTCACGAATAAATCAAAACATGTATAGAAAACAGGTCTTGAACTGGTCCTAGCAATTATCGTCGACGTTTCTACCCAGTGTAAGCGACATTAAATCGTCATGTAGGGTCTTCATCAGGACATTAAAATAAACGATGGCAATATCCTTGATACTGGCCCTCTTCTTGTAAATTGTGTACATAAAAAGTTTTTTCTGCATGGGTGTTTTTATATAAATGATGCAATTTATATATAAAGAATGACATTACACCCTTCAAATTTGGCTTTACCGTGATTTGTACTCTTACATTGTGTGGTCAACTCTTGATTGATTCCTTACCTCTTCCTTGATTCACTTGTATAACAAAGTAATTGTTTTGCTCATACCCGACAGAACCATTGTTTTCTTGTAATAAGTCTGGGACATCAGCCACAAGCCCCTGAAAGACGGAAAAGTTGATATGAACTGAGAATGAACCCATTTTTGCAACAAATTCACCTAATAGAGACATCCGTAGATGTTGCGAATTAGTCATGAACCTTCAATTCTGCTATTCATTAGTTGGGACAATCTATGTGAGAACCTTTCGTAAAATATCGAAAAAGTACCAAGATGACATTATTTCCGCCATTCATCCGTTCTGAATAAAGAAATGTTACTTTTTAGAATGTCAAATTTAGTATAAATGTAGTAGACCAGAGAGGTTTAGCGCCACTTCTTCCCGAGCTGATGATGCGAGGTCCCTACGCTGAGGGAGAGCACGATGACTCTACATGACGACAGAAGACTCTAAATCTTCCACAGAGGACCGGTTCTGACTTAGGATCTGACATTTAGACAGAATAGGTAATTATGAGAGAAATGAATTTTGTATTTAATTGGCTTTTCATGAAATTTTAGATAAATGAACAATCTGTTTGAATTTCTGTCTCGTGTGAATATTTCTGGTCATGTTTATTGATTTTATTGTGTATTCTTTGAAATGTATTTTGCTAGATCCACAGCAATCAACTGGTCGCATTGACCTCAAAGTACAGGCAGATTAGATAGAGCATATGTGGAAGGTGTTTTCTCCTTTACAGGGCACGGATAGAGTGATTTAGGGTGAATGTTGGTGTAATGGGCCCCACCAGCGTATGATGTGTGTGTGCGTGTGTGACTGTGAAATCATTCCGTCCGTGGAAGTAGAGGGGATTCGGAAGCTCTGATCTGCACCAGTTTCTTGGTAGCAGAATGATGGTTAGCTATTGTCTTGATCTAGCAAAGTTGCGTGTATATAGGCTTATTGATTATTGATTGATATTTGTACTAACACTATATGTTGAAATCGTGTTGAGTTCTATGTATTGTGAATGACTTCTGGGATGTAGGAAGTCAGTGACAGTTCCGTAGTAGAGCAGAGGGAGTGTTGCTCTCGGAAAAAGGCGGGATTGTTAGCCCTGTATGCAGACAGGGAAAACGTGTGACAATTGAAGTTGCGCGTCGCATTGTCTGGGTTCGACAAGGTAGCATCGCCGTGTGTTGCCATTAGAAACGTATTTCTGTGTGAAAGAAGTGTATATGATAGCAAAGGTTATCTATGAAACTCTGGTCTTAAGTCCCAGGGATCCGTAAGGTATTTCCGTTAAAGCTTACCGCAAGAGGAGTAATAGGTATTCTCGGAGCTTGTTAGAAGGACAGGGCAGAGGTAAGCGCTGCTTTGTTAACGTATGATATAATTCTGTACTAGGACAGACTGTTCGCTGTTCTCGGGAAAGACAGAATTCTGTGTGAATGTACTACATTTTCTGGTGTGTAAGTGCGTGAATTAGAAGGCATTCTGGTTAATTGTGAAACTCTTAGGAGCATTCCGAAGGGAAACAGTTAATTGATGCTTGTTAGAAGGGTAAAGTAGAGGGATGTGCTACTTTATCAACGGAAGTAACGATTCTGTAGTAGGGCAGAGGTAAGCGCTGTTCTCGGGAAAGGCAGAATTCTCGTGGGAAAGGTCTTTTGCTGTTCTGTGGCTAGCGAAGCAGACAATGGAGATGGTTGTATGTTGTAACTAACAGACTCGTAGAAGTTGAAACAAAGTCTACCAAGTAGTCTTGTAAAGGAGGGGTAGACGGAAGAAACAGGAGACAGGAGCAGAAACGACTGCAGCGACTGCTGACGTCAGGGAGACCGCGCTGTGATTGGACAGCGGGATAGAACGGAGGAACCGCAGAGATTGGTGTGCTAGTGTATGCCGCACTAGGATTGGGAGACATACAGGGTGACGTAGACGCTCCAGGATTGGTGCGTTAGTGTGAGTCGCGCTAGGATTCGCGGACTGAGTCAGTGACGTAGACGCTCCAGGATTGGTGCGTTGGTGTGAGTCGCGCTGCAATTGGACAAAAGATCGTACAGCTGTAGTAAGAGTAAACAACTAGTGGAAAATAAGAAAGATGTATTACCATGCTGAGGAAAAGAAGAAAAAGTCCTTGTTCAGTAAGGTTAAAACCTGGTTTGACAAGGATAAAGATATAGTGACAAGGGAAGGACAATTTTTGCCCCCGATAAGAATCCCGGCATCCTTCATGGTTGCGAAATATGGGCATCATACCTGTATTTGGTTAGACAACTGGGTGAAATACACTAAAGACGATGGAGTGTTAGCGTTCCCAGAACATGGTTCATTTAATTTGGCCATACTGAGGAACTTACGGGAGCAGATAATGAATCTAGAGCCTCGGCCTAGGCCGACGCAATTTGCGGCATTAACGGAATGGGAAGATGAAATGCATGAACAAGAAAAGCAGAGAGGTGGGGGTAGCTACAGATATATGTTTGGGCGAAAGTATGATCGCGAAACCCATTATGACAGAATGAGAAGGTGGCGAGATGCCAGTATGACCGAGGGGTTATATCCTGTAAGAACAGCAGAGGAATCAGGAGGGAGAAAATGTACAGAGAAAACACATAATGTAGAGACCAGAAGATATGGGGCAAATGAGTCTGATGATGATGTCTTAGAGGACATGCTCTACAAAAGACCACCCCCGTATAGACGAGAACCAGAGGTAGGAACAGCAGTTACTCCAATGAGAAACACCCTGCGGATTATAAAGACAGAGGCTACAGCTCCTGAGTTGAAAAGCGTTGTTCTCTGGCAGAGAGAGACAGAGAGAGAGATAGAGAGAGAGAGAGAGAGAGAGATAGAGAGAGAGAGAGAGATAGAGAAAGAGAGAGAGAAAGAGAGAGAGAGAGAGAGAGAGAAAGAGAAATAGAAAGAGAAAGAGAGAGAGAAAGAGAGATAGAAAGAGAAAATGAACTTGAAAATGAAAAGACCAGAGAACTAGCAAGAACTACATCTGAACTGACAGAGAAAATCAGGAAGCTGACTAAAAATCTTGAGGCTTTTACAGTGCCTGTGACAATTTTTGACAAGCAGAGGACGGGTGAAAATGGTTTGACGGTGCCATATGTGGGCAATAGGTTGATTGTACCTCCGGAACAGGCAGAAATGAGAGCGGGAGAAACACAATGGAGAACAGGAGAAAAACAGTGGAGACATACTGTATGTGGAGGGGAAAAGAGTGTGCAGACTAACTCAAGTTTGAATTCTGGATGTATGGAAGGGAACAGAGGATCAATGCTGGAACCGCAGAGGGTGGCAGAACCAGGGGGTGGGGAAAAATCTGTGATAACTGCTGAAGATTTGAATGACTGGCTGAAAACATTACAGAAAAAGGAGAAAGAGTCACAGGGAATGGATGTAGCTAGGCTACGTATGGAAATGGAAGAATTGATAGTAGGAACCATACCTACAGAAACACTGAAGAATTATCAGGAGGGGGAGATTCTCTTTTTATGTAAGAGCATCACATGGAGAGCAAAGAACATACACGACAGGTTGAAAGGAATAGCCAGTGAAGTGGGAATTGACATGGATAAGGTGAAAGCTTTACAGAAAATATACCGAGTGGATTTTTCAGACAAAGATATTGAGAATCTGAACAATGCAGGCCGAACAGGACAGATTAAGGAAATGATTGCCTTGTTGAAGAAATGGGAGATGTAGAAAGATGGAAAGACAGATGGTATCGAAAGCGAGAGGATGGGACAGATAGAACTTACTCGGCATTTCCCTTGAAAGAAAAAGAGAAGGCAGTGACAGCTTACCCCATGAGAGAGATTCCAGGAGGAGGGTACGTACATGTCCCATGGACCAGACAGGATATTTTATCATTTACGAATGATTTCCCTCGATTAAGGGAAAAGCCTGTGGAGTGGTACAGACAAGTCGACAGATTTGTAAAATTGTCAAAAGTACTGTGGATTGACCTGAATAGTCTGTTTGATATAATTGTACCAGCAGGCCTGTGGGCAGAATGTAAAATAGTCATAGACTGGCCCACTAAGGAATACCCGAGAGATCAAAAGACAGGAGCTCCAGACCCGGAGGTAATGAAAAAGTATGAGCAGGTTATGGCCTTCTTGAAAAATAAAGTACCCCCCAAGGAGACAGAGTGGGTTAAAATAGACCGAACACATCAGGAATTGAAAGAATCGGTTCATGCTTACTATGAAAGACTGATACTAGCTTTTAAGCAGTTCAGTGGAGATGAACACCTGGGTGACAAGGATCTGAGTCATTTTGTGTACAGATTTGTGTATGGTTTGCGGCCTGAGATCAGTGAAATGATACGGCAGCACACCGTGGACTGGCAGAGTAAGAAGATTGATGAGATATTGAGACATGCAAAATACTTCAGTGATGAGATTGAGGCAAAGCAGAGAAAACTGAAAGAAAAGGCAATGAGGGCACAGGTGAAAGTTGCAGAAAGACAGGAAGCTCAGCTGGTTGAACAGGCAAATAACCCAGGAAATAAACCTAGGTTTGGTCCAGGAAAAGGAAAAGGGAATATAGAGGAAGCAAAGAAAAAGTTCCCCTGCCACAACTGTGGAAAATTGGGGCACTGGAAATCCGAGTGTAAGAATCCACCATCTACTAACGATGATAATTCATCATTGAATTCACAGGTGCAGAGTGAGGGGTGTGGTCATCATTGGCAACAGCAGAAGGCTGATAAGCAGCAGAATCAGGTGCCAAAACCACCCTTGCCACAGAGAAAAGGATCCCAGAAGTACAGCCAAGAATCGGGGTTCTATGATGAAGAGCAGGTAATCAAACCAAAACGCGCAAGCGCTGTATCACAGTACTGGCTGAAAAATGAGGGAAGTGACTCTGAGGGAGACTTCTGATGGTGCCGAAGAGAGGAGGAGGAGTGCGTACTTGGCGCAACTCTAGAAATAGACCAGGCAGGGCCTTTTGTAGATGGGAAAATTAATGGTGAAAGTATCACTTTCCTAGTTGACACTGGGGCCACGAGATTAACTGTCAGGTCAGCAGATATAAAGAATCTTCCTCTTTCGGACGAAGCAATCCAAGTGGTTGGGGTGTCCAACACACAGATAAAAACACTACTTACTGAACCAGTAAGGGTTAGAATAGGGAAATTTTCAGAAATGCACCGATTCGTGGTGTGTGACACAAGTCCTGTGAACTTGCTAGGCAGGGATCTGCTGTGCAAAATGAATTGCACTATTTTCTGTACTCCAGATGGAATAACCTTTGAGACACCTGATGAGGATGTGCTATACAGAATGACCATGGATAACAGAGAATGTGAGGCTTTGGGGACATATGCAATATTTAATCCTGATGCATTGCCCCCAGAGTTAAAACAGACAGTGAAAGCAGCAGTTTGGGATTTTACTGGAGAAGATGAGGGCCTGATGAGAAATGTAGATCCAGTGAAGATTACTGTAAAAGAGGGAGTGGTTTACCCAAATATACCGCAATACAGATTGACACCTGAAATAATTGAAGGAATAACACCCTTAATTGAGAAAATGATCCAGCAAGGGGTGTTAATAGAAATATTGAGCAGCCCATGTAATTCACCGATAATGGGACTGAAGAAACCTAATGGAAAGTTCAGAATAGTACAAGATTTGAGAAAGATTAACAAGATTGTTGTGCCATGTTGTCCGATTGTGCCAAATCCATCAGTGATTTTGTATCAGATTCCCCATGATGCAGAATGGTATACAGTAATTGATTTGTGTCATGCTTTCTTTTCAATCCCATTGCATCATGACAGCCAGCCGATATTTTCATTTAGATTTGGAGAGCGAATTTTGGCATGGTACCGAATCCCACAGGGGTATACAGAGAGCCCCTCAATATTTAATCAATTGCTAAAGAAATCTCTGGAAAGTCTGGCAATGCCTGAAAATTCAGTCTTGGTCCAATATATTGATAACCTACTTGTGGCATCAAAAACACGTGAAGCTTGTGAAATAGATACCATTGCATTACTGAATCACTTGGCAGATTGAGGATTAAAGGTATCTCCAGCCAAATTGCAGTTCTGTAAGAAAGATGTCCAGTATCTGGGACACAATATTGAGAAAGGCCTGAGAAAAGTGACTATTGACAGAATCAAAATCATTAGGGGAATGAGAGCCCCAATGACACAAAGAGAGGTGAGAATGTTTCTGGGAATGGTGGGTTACTGTCGTCAGCGGATACGTAATTTTTCCCTGATTGCCAAACCATTGATTAAATTGACTAAAAGTGAGGTGAAAGACCCATTAGAACTAAACCCAGAAGAAATGGCTGCATTCAGAGAGCTGAAAGACAGACTTTGTGAAGCTCCTGCCCTAGGGATGCCTGATTATGAAAAGGAATTTGAGCTGTACTGTAGTGAGAGAAATGGATGTGCACTTTCAGTGTTAATCCAGAAACACGGACGTCTGAGAAGGCCAATTGCCTATTTCTCAGCAACTCTTGACCCAGTAGCTGTGGGTTTGCCAGGTTGCCTGAAAGCAGTAGCTGCTACCTGCAAAAGTTTGGAACAAAGTGAAGGAATCATAATGGGATATCCTGTAAGGGTATTCGTACCTCATGATGTGGCTATCCTTTTAACAAGGAGCCGGACACAGTTCATGTCTCATAGTCGGCTGACTAAATATGAGAAAGTCATTCTTGGTGCAACCAATGTAAGTCTGGAGAGGTGTGTGAATGTGAATCCAGCGACACTGTTGCCTGATGCTGAATGAGTGGGAGTGAGAAATGATGTTGATCATGACTGCCTGGATGTACTTGATTACTGCACAAAACCAAGGCCAGACATAAGAGATCTGCCACTGCCTGAAAGTGATCATGTGTTGTTTGTGGATGGATCTTGTCTGAGAACAGAAGAAGGAGTGTTGAGTGCTGCATATGCTGTGAGCAAAGTCTCGGAAGTTGTGGAAGCATCACCCTTGAAAGGAGTTAAATCCGCTCAGGTGGCAGAACTGGTGGCACTGACAAAAGCATGCACGATTGGGAGAAGTGTGAGAGTGACTGTGATGACTGACAGCCAGTATGGCTTCGGAGTTGTCCATGATTTTGGCCAGCTATGGCTACAAAGAGGTTTCCTGACCTCAAGTGGAACTCCCATAAAGAATACTGAAGTGGTTGGAAAACTGCTAGAGGCGATACAGCTGCCTAAAGAACTAGCAGTTGTAAAATGTGCTGCTCATGGTCATGGTGACGATTTTGTAACAGTTGGTAACAAGTTTGCCAATGACATAGCACAATATTGTGCAAGGAACAATCACTCAATTAACAGGAGCAAAGAAAGGGAAATGTCTTTTTGTTCATTAATGTTTACTAATGAAGTGGGGACATGGGAGGAAGTAAAACAGCTGCAGGATGAGGCAGAAGATGATGAAATGAGAGATTGGGTGAAGGCAGGTTGTGCACCTAGAGAAAAGGATCATGTGTGGGTCTACAGGGATGGAAGACCAGTCATGCCTAACAGCATGCTATCAACAATGGCAAGGATGTATCATGGCCAGGGACACCTGGGGAGGGATGCTATGATAAGAGCCTTTAAGCAAACCTGGTATAGTCCAAAGTTCAGACTGATAGCAGAAAGTCTCTGCCAGAGATGTCTGATATGTCAGCAATTTAATCCTGGAAAGAAAACAGTGGTGAGCCTAGGAACAATAGGCAGGGAGGGAGGACCCTTCACAAGAATGCAGATAGATTTCATTGAAATGCCCCCAGTCAACAGGTTGAGGTATGTCCTGGTGGTGGTCTGTTTGTTCTCAAGATGGGTGGAGGCGTACCCAACGAGAAGAAATGATGGGATAACAGTGGCAAAATTACTGCTAAGAGAATTCATTCCAAGGTACGGGTTTCCAGTAACCATTGAATCAGACAGAGGAGGACATTTTTATAATGAAATCATGGGTCTAATTTGTGAAGCATTGAGTGTACAGCAGAAGTTGCATTGTGCTTACCGACCAGAGGCTTCTGGGGTTGTTGAGCAGATGGATGGTACTATCAAAAATAGAATTGGCAAAATGTGCTTAGCCACAGGAATGAAATGGCCCGATGTCTTGCCTCTAGTCCTGATGACCATTAGGTCTACTCCAGACAGAACAACAGGTTTGAGTCCACATGAAATTATCATGGGACGTGCTATGAGGCATGCATATGTACCAGTGAACAAGCTGATGACTATTACTGATGACATGATTTTGGATAACTGCAAAGGCCTGGCTGACGCAGTTCATTCTGTGTTTCACCAGGTTGGAGAAGACGCCACCACACTTGAATAGAAACCAGCCCATGATAAAAGTCCACAGAAGAAGGAATTGCTTGGTTCCAATGTGGGGAAGGCCAAGACAAGTCATCTTGACCACAACGACTGCTGTGAAGTGCGCTGGTGTGAAAAATTGGATACATGCAAGTCACACACTGAGAGTTCCAAATCCAAGAGATGGTACTGGAAAAGAATACTTTGAAGAATCAGATTCCAGTGATGATGCAGACAGTGAGGCAGTAAGAAGGAAAAAGAATCCTGAAAGTGGGGAAAGTGAGTCAAGAGACGCTTTCATCCCACCAGAAGAGGTTCTGGAGAAAACAGTGCCAACTGCAGAAGCGAGTTCAGACTCCGAAGAATTGCCTGAGGTTCCAATTGACAGTGAACAACACAAAAAGAAAGAAAGAAAAGAAAAGAACATTCCAACAGAAGAGACACCTGAATCACATGAAGGAATTGGACAAGTTCCACTTGAGATAAATACTGAAGAAAAAGGGACAGACAAAGACAGAGAGGGACAGATTGCGGAAAACCCAGAGGAGGTGTAGGGAACATCCACAACAAGCTAGGTGAAGGGACAAGCAGACAGCAAGAAGATTGCGTGTCGGAGACCCGAGGAGGGACAGAAGTAGGGAAATCTCAAGTGGTGGAAAAAGAGACTGTTGGAGGAAAGGAAGTTGTTGGAGAAAAGAAAGCTGTTACGAACTAGAAGCAACTGAAACAGAGTCTGATGAAAGTGACAATGAGATTCATGGAGGACGAGTTCTGAGAAAGAGAACTTGGCTTGGAGAAAGAAACAATAAAGAAGGAAAGCAAAAGAGAAATGCTAAAGGAGATCTTTGGCCAAACAAGATAAAGAGACTGAGGTACAGACTGCCACGAGTTAACTCTTCGAGAGCTGAGCAGGTGAACGAAGTGTCAAGTCAAAACCCAACGAAAGAAGAAGAAACAAAGATACCTGAAAGAGCAAAGAGAATAAGAAAACCAAACCAGAGGTACAAGTCACCGGAATGGACGTATGTGGCACTGCCTGAAGAAGAAGAAGAGGCGGACAGCCAAGGAAGTCCAGAGGAGGCTTTACTGAAGGAGGTTGCAGAAGAAGAAGCTGTGGGAATCCTGAGAGTTATCTTGTCCGACATTGGAGAAGAGACGGATGTTCAGGACCTGATACAGTTAGATGATGATGAAGAGACAGTGAAAAGTGATGAAAATCCAAATTGAGTGAATCCAAGGAGAATCACTTGGAGAAGAAAAGAAGAAGTAATACTAAAATTAGTAGAGTTTAATAATCTGGTGGGTACTTGCTGCCCTTAAAAGTTCAGTAGAGGAGTAGAAGAGGCTAAGTCAAAAGACACAGTCAAATTAACAAAATGGCTAACACTGAGAATAAAAGTAGATGTACCTTTCTGAAAAGATGGTGCAAAATGTGCTGCTGCTGTACAGGTTTATTAATGCTGCTTTGGAGCGTGCTTGCTCTACTGATTTCATTTAGAGTCACTATAGACACTTTAGAAGGTCATACTGAGAACAGGACTAATATAGGGAAGAGTCCATTAAAGGTAGTTCCAACTAGAACTAGTAATGTACATATACATAAAGATAGGTCAATTAATGATTTTTCTAGCAATGTTTTTTCTAAATTGTTGTACGAATACGTAAAGACAATGGAAGTAAGGGATTGCTATGTCTGCATGCAATTACCTGCCTCTGTTTCGGAAGGAGTGACTTATCATCATCTTCCGGCTACGTATGGAATTTCCTGTAGTGTATTGATTAGTATATTTTACCAGTTAGGGAAATTAGATTATAATATGTCTAATGTAGATAATATTCTTGGTCAACTGCCTATGAATAAAGAATTGAATCCTGCAAAGGAAGCTAACACCTTAGGTGAGATTTTTTTAGAAACCAAAGAATTAACCTTAGAATATGTTTTTAGAAACAATTTAACTTGCAGTTTGAAGGAAGAAGAGAAGAATTTTCTAGACATGGTTGAGAGAAGAAGGTTGAACATGCACAGGAAAGCAGAAGGGCATAAAATGAGTGATACAATGTGGGATATTGAAAAAGAAAAAGAGTTGAAAGATGGAGCCAGTCCAACTATGGCTATAGATGCCCCACAGAAAGGGAAACTGTGCATTACCAGGAAGAGATCCCAATATGATTATTATTTCACAGGGACTAGTGAGTGCCATGATACATACTTTATTGCAACCGGATGGGGATTTAGAGGAGGAGAAGATCCAGTTTTTCCGGGAGTGTATTATATTTGTGGGAACAAGGCTTATTACCGTTTGCCTGACCATTGGTTTGGTACATGTTATGTTGGCCTGGTCTTTCTAAAGATTTTTCACATGGATAGAGTAGATGATGCTGAACATTCTAACACATTAACACGCTATAAAAGAGAAACATGGACAGAAATTGTAGGAGACATTTTTGGAGCTTTAATTCCAGCAGTGGGAATTTCTTTAAATGCATATGTCATTCGGAAGCTGTCAACAGTGGTAGATCGCTTGTCAACAAGCACCGCTGGAGGCTTTCTTTTGGTTAATACGGAAATGGTTGCTTTGCGTGCTATGGCAATGCAAAATCGACTTGCCCTTGACTTTTGGCTAAAGAGGTGAGGTTCCGTGAGAATCGTAATGACATTTTTAGGTATGTTCGAATATGGACGAGTTTGGTATCTACGAACCGCAAATGACGAGTTTAGTGGGTGTACGCGTTTTCGCTACGCTACTATGTACGGTTCGTCTCATTCTTGGGCATGTCCATCTGAACCCTTGGATTCCATTTTAGATACGGCGTCCATTTTGTCTCTTGCCCTCAAGTAGCCAGCGAACGGACACTGTCCGCTTCGTGACCCTGGGATTCCCAAGCTTTCGCGGAGGACACATGTTCCTTTGAAGGTGTTTTTATGATGAGGGGGATGACGCGGCAAGGGCGGATGGCTCCGCTCGAGGCTCATCTTGCCGTGCTAGTTTATTGTTTCAGTCATGCATACATTAGGCATGAGTCCTTTGATCCTGCAATCAAGTTTCCGATATTGCTCTCTACACTGTTTTCCAATCTGTTGTTCATCCTTGCTTTTCCTTTGCACCTGTTTCTGTCCCTTCTCCTATTTCGTTTACAGTCGGAATGGAATGTGCTTAATGTGGGGATAATGTGCTTTTACAGTTGGGAACCGGCAATGCTGCTGTAATTATGTTCCGGGTTCTGAAAACATGAATGCGACCCTTTTGAAGTTTACTGTGGGAACTGAGTTGTAACCTTTTGTTCGTCATGTTGTTCAATGACGAAAATGTGTATAAAAGGAGCGATCCACTTTTGCAATTTGAAGCAGTCTCTCAGAACCTACACGTTGTGTACTTCTTGCGACTTCTGTATCCCTGCAGTAAATAAATGCTGATCTTTGACGCCGCAGGAAGTGTCCCGTGTCTCTGTGTTTTGTACGCCGGAACAGGTAACCCACGAAGGTTTCAGGTGTTGTCCCCTGGCACCGCTGGGTCTTAGAATAGCCCAGTCCTTCAGTTGGCGCCCAACGTTGGCGCCCAACGTTGGGCGACATCAGCGGTACCGGTCCAAAGCCCGACGATCGTGAGGAACTTCGTGTGAAATCTCCGAGGGAAGGTGCACCCCGCTTCATCGATCCAGTTGTCGAAATAAGTGGCCCGAAGACTTTTCCTGCGAAGATTCCCGCCTCCTGACGGCTGCGACGGACTGATGCCCTGACTGTCAACCTGTTTTGGTGCCTGGCGTAGTCCTTTGTACGGCGAGACGATAGACGGGCCTTCCTGGTGACGCCATTGCTCTTTCAGTTAAGTATTTGTGGGTCGCTAAACCTGGTTGTTTGCATGGTTCCATTGCATTTGTGGTTCTTAGTCGTTGGTTCTTAGTTGTTGGGTTTTCTTTGACAATTGCAATTGCCAAAAACCGAGGGTCTTGCTTTTTTTTTTGTGAGGACATCGTAATTCGATAGCCCTTGAAGTTTGTAAACTCGGTTAGTGTGCACGATGCCTGGCCGTAGTACCTTGTTTGGTTTCCTTAAATGTTGCAGCACGGAGTCCCGGCTGGAGGATTCATGTCCGATACCTCCAGTTGGAACTCCAATTTATGAGCTCTATAGTCGCCACGGAGTATGTCCTATTGTATCTAATGAATATTGGATTTGTTACACTAAAAGTGATGGTGTTCTTAGTTGGCCATCACATGGTAGTTTCGAAACTGCAATATTAGATAATCTTGAAGCTAAATTGTTTAAAAAGAAGGCTAGGCCGGCCATGTTTGATTCCTTCCGGTTATGGCGTAAAGAGGCCAAGCAGAAAGAAATCAAACAGTTTAAGAAAAATAAGAGAGAAGGTGTTATTGCGGTAATGTGAAATGCAGAACAGTATCAGCGAGACAAAGATGAGAAGGAGCAGGAAGTTTTTGCTAGACTGCATCATATGGCGGTGGATAAATGTTATCCGGTTTTACCGTCTAGTCCTGATAAGACGGGAGAAGAAGCGGTAGAGGATCCATTATTGTCTTATCTATTGAAATCACCACCTCCCTATGCACCAGATACTGTGGGTCCTGTGATTCCTCCTGTTCCTCAACCTGTTGTCTTGGCGGCTGCTGGTCAGCCTGTCGTTCCTCCTGTTCTTCCGAATCCCCTTGTGCCGCAAATTGTCCATCCTCCTCTACCCGCTCTTCTTCCTACTGCTCCTTTGTCGGTACCTCCTCAGCCTATTGTTACTACTACTCCTGCTATCCCGACCACTGCAACTACTTCAACGTTTACTCCTAATGTTGTTGCTCCTGTACTTCCTTCTTCTTCCCCTTCCGTTCGTAGTCGTATATTTAATGCTGTCGCTAATCTCTACTCTCCACTTTTTGGACCGATACTCGGGTCCGATCTTTCTGATGTCTATTAGAGGCGCAGTCAAATTCCTGATGGTAGAGAACGTGAGTCGTTAGTGAAAATGGCACGTAAATGGATTAGTCATCCTGCGAAGTACACTTCGCGTATAGTTTTCGAGACGTTTTCTCAGTTTAATGAGCCCACACAAAGATTTGTGTACGAGGAAATGTGTAAATCTTTGAGAGAAGAGTGGGATAATGATGCGGTAGACAATGTACCGCCCAAGATCACTGAACTTCAGAATCAATTTTCGAATGGTATGATTGTGGGTGCTAATGTCCGACGTGCTTTAGAGCGTCTGTTATCTTTTCGATCTACAGTATCACCTCAAGCATTGTTTAAGGATGGAACTGAGGAGCGGATGGCACAACCTGGTCAGTATCCTATGCGGGAAGTCCCCCCAGTAGGGATGCCAGGTGATCCTGCTGCTAATCCTATTATTCTACCACACTTTCAGAGAGTTTGGATACACCTCCCATGGAAGCGATCGGAAGTTTTGCAGGTAAAGCAAACTTTGCCTGACCCCCGCAAAAATCCGGCAGGTTATTACAATGAGTTATCCCAATTAGTGGATGCGACTGTTATGAACCTTGCCGATATCGACATGTTGTTTGGTAACGTGGTACCTCAACCGGTTTGGGCGAAAATCCGTCAAGAGAATCACGCAGCTGAGTTAGGTGGTGATTGGGCTGCTCTTGCGGCGGCTGACGGACGGCAAGTTGGTGGGGCTAAACCTGAACAGATCATTGAGAATCTGCCCCAGAGGATAATTACACTTATGAAGACACTTATGCCAGCAATAAGAGTTAACTTGGACAAATTGTCTGCGTGCAAACAAAAGAAGGGCGAGAGTGTCTCCGATTTCTTTACGAGATTTGAGGAGGCATTCATCGATCATAGTGGTCAGGATATGAGCTCTGAGGGAGGTCAGCGATTGTTTGTCGATAAATTTGTATCGAATTTATTGCCTGAACTGAGCAACAAATTAAAGAATTCTGAAAGTTCGTGGGCCGTTTCTACCACCGCTCAAATATTAGCCACGGGCCAATACTACGAAAATAGAGAGAAAGAAGAAAGCGAACGTGCAGATAAGAAAACTAAGGATCTTAAAACTAAGGTCTTATTGCAGCAAGCGTATCCTCCGCGCTCGAATCAAAATGACTCGCAACAGCAAAATCGATTACAATCACAGTTTTCTAGGTCACAGTCGCGTACTGACTTCTCTACACCTCGATCTCTGCTGGGGTATAATCAATGCGCATATTGTAGGGGTGAGGGCCATCTGAAGTTTAATTGTCCAGTTTTGCGTGACCGAAACAATGGTGTTTCGGCTCGAGGAGGTCGTAGTGGTTCTCAACAAGCATCGCGTGGTAGAGGTCGCGGTGTTACTCAGAATCAGAATGAGCGTTTTGCTACTTCATCAGACTCGCAAAATTGCTTTGATCGGCGCGATTCATCGTCTGGTAGATCTGCGCAGTATCATGTGGACGACTATTATGTCGAGCATGATGTTGATGCTGACGGTAATTACTAGGACAGCTCTAGACAAAGAAAGGGAGTAGTATCAGTTCCGGTTGATCAGAGAGGGCCTTACGTCGCAGTTGCCACATCGGGCGTAGTTGAGCCTTTTCTGTTGGACACTGGTGCAGCGAAAAGTTCCATCATGCATTCAAAACTCCCTGGCGCGCCTTTGTCTGGCTTGACGAATGTTTCTGTTGGATTCTCTGGCGCCCCCGTTAGCAATCCAGTTTCTAGCCCGTTGCCCCTTACAATTGGGTCTCGTGAGTTAGAAGCTCCTTTGATTTTGACTACTGGTTGTGGTGAGAATCTATTGGGTCTGGATTTGTTGAAGCAGTTATACGCAACTTTGTACTGTTCTCCTGCGGGAGTGGAGCTTACGTTGGGTCAGAGAGTGATCTCTCCTATGTATTTGTCGACTGGTAAGCTCCCACCGGAATTGCGTTCTCTTCCTGAGTCTTTGTGGGCGACAGGTCCCAACGACGTGGGCCTGCTGGATATACCACCTTATGTTGTTCAATTGAAATCAAACGTGCGACTGCCACGCATTCCCCAGTATCGTATCTCTCTTGATGGTGAACGAGCATTATTAGCGATCATTTACGATTTGATCAATAAAGATGTCATTGAGGAAACTCGGGGTAACGTGTGTAATAGTCCTGTGTTACCTATTTTGAAACGAACTGATCCATCCAAGCCTCCTGTGTATCGTTTTGTTATTGATTTAAGGGAGGTAAATAAAATTGTGATTCCACAGTTCCCCGTGGTGCCTGACATTACAGCTTTGCTGACTCTGATTCCAGCTTCTGCATCATGGTTCTCGGTAATCGATTTGAAGAATGCTTTCTTTAGCATTCCGATTGCTGAGGAAAGCAGAGATCTATTCGGTTTCTCATTAGGTGGTCGCAGCTTCAGGTTTAAACGCGCACCTCAGGGCTACTGTGAGAGTCCATCGATCTACAGCCAAGCTCTTAAGAGTCAACTTGATGCGTTTGTGTTACCGGCTGGTGCGGCCTTGATTCAGTACGTTGATGATCTGTTGGTAGCTGCTGACACTGAACAGATTTGCAGAACTGCTACAGTATCACTGTTACAGCATCTATGTAACTTACATCACAAAGTGTCACCTTCTAAATTGCAATATTGTTGTCAAGAAGTAACCTATCTAGGTCACTTATTGTCAAAGGAGAGAAGAAGGTTGACCCCAGAGAGAATTGCAGCGATTGCTCAAATGACTGTGCCAACAACTCAGAGAGATGTGCGTGCCTTTCTAGGTATCACGTCATACTGTAGACAGTGGATTCCGAACTTTTCACTGTTAGCGAAACCATTGACAGCTCTCACGTGCAAGGATGTTTCGACTCCTTTGCCATGGACGGAAGAATGTCAGAAAAGTTTTTCTGAACTGCGTGATGCGGTGTGTTCGGCTCCTGTGTTAGGTACTCCTGATTACAGTAAACCATTTACACTATACGTTCACGAGAGAGAAGGTTGTGCGTTAAGTGTTTTGACGCAACAATTTGGTGGTAAGCAGCGTCCATGTGCATATTTTTCCTCGACCTTAGACCCGGTAGCTAGAGCGTTGCCGAGTTGCTTGAGAGCGACAGCGGCAGCTGCGGTGTCTATTCGACAATCCGCAGGTCTGGTTATGGATAATATGCTCACAGTGATGGTTCCGCATGCAGTTGACACTCTCCTGAATCGTACAAAAACTCAACATCTGACGAGTGCAAGGTTGTCCGGTTATGAGTTGACACTTTTGGCAAGTCATATACAGATCAAGCGTTGTAATGTGCTGAATCCGGCGACATTGTTGCCGACTAATATGGAATCAAATGATGTACCACCACATGATTGCTATTTACGAACTGAGGAAGAAACGAAGGGTCGGGTGGACCTGAAAAACACTCCATTGATAGACCCCGATGGCACTTTGTATGTTGATGGTTCATGTTTTAAGTTGCCGAATGGTGATGTGACGACTGCGTATGCTGTAGTGACGTTGAGTACGGTTGTGGAAACTGCGAGATTGAGTCAGAATTCAGTGCAAGCGGCAGAGTTGATTGCGTTGACAAGCGCGTGTGTTTTATCTAAGGGAAGGCGAGTGAATGTGTTTACTGATAGTCAATATGCGTTTGGTGTTGCACATAGTTTTGGTCGCTTGTGGAGAGAAAGAGGATTTATGACATCGCATGGTACGAAGATCCAACACGGACAGCTCGTGAACGATCTTTTGGATGCACTTACATTGCCTAAACAGGTGGCGATCATTAAATGTAGTGCGCATCGAAAGGTTACGGATGATGTTGGTCGTGGTAATGCATTTGCGGATGAGATTGCTAAGGAAACGGCTAAGAATCTTGCAACCCGAATGTATGTTACGAGTTCAGTGAGGTGGCCGGCGGAGATTGGTATGTGTGAAGACACTGTTGAGAGCGTGAAAGCAATTCAGAATGAGGCCACTGAAACTGAAAAGACCAAGTGGAAAGAAAGCACGGGGAAGTTAGACACGCATGGATGTTGGGTTGACTTGTCGGAATGTCAGAGGTGGATGTTACCGGATGCGTATGTACTAGCCGTTGTGACTATGGCTCACGGCTTGTCACACATTAGCGCGAAAGGTATATGTAAGTTATTGTCCCCTGTATGGAAGAATGATGGTATTGCTAAATGTGCTGAGAGAGTGGTTAAGAATTGTATGGTGTGTTTGATGCATAACCCTGGCAAGGGCACCCCCACTCCACCCGGCCATTTTGCTCCTCCTGCCTGTCCCTTTGAGGTTATCCAACTGGACCTCATCCATATGGAGAGATGCAATAATCTGAAGTACGTATTAGTTGTGGTTTGTGCGTTCTCCAGATGGATTGAGGCCTATCCTCTTAAGGATAATACTGCCCTGTCCACAGCGAAAGTCCTACTGAAGGAATACTTTCCTCGGTATGGAATGCCACGGATTGTGTGGTCAGATAACGGAAGCGAGTTTGTGGGAAGCGTGATGCAGAGTGTGTGTAAGGGCCTTGGAATTCGACAGAAATTCCATAGCGCCAATCATCCCCAGGCAGCGGGTTTGGTTGAAGGGTACAATGGTACTCTGAAACTGAAACTTGCAAAGATACAAGCTACGACTGGTCTGTCATGGCCTGATGCCTTGCCTCTGGCTCTCTTATCGACCAGGGCGACTGTGCACTCTCGAGTAGGGCTCAGCCCATATGAGATTGTGTTCGGCCGCCCTGCAAACATTTGGGGAGTCCCGAGGCCTAAGGCCTTTGAAAGCCTTGAGTATCCAATGTTAATTGATTATCTTCATGATCTGACTGCTAAACTGAGTTTAATTCATCAACAGGTCTTTGAAGCTTTACCGGCACAGACAGAGGGTCCTGGACATCGGCTCCAACCGGGTGACTGGGTTGTCACACGCAATTTTGGCAGAAAACGCAACTTGGAGCCGAGATTTGTGGGTCCCTTCCAAGTATTGCTGGCTACAAGGACTGCAGTTCGGTTGGAAGGCAGAAAGAACTGGGTGCATGCCACCCATACTAAAAAGGTTCCGATCCCTTCACCAGCAGATAATTGGGTGAGAACTGGTATTGCGACAACGGAAACCGAGACCCCTCTATGTTACGTGCCGTTTAGAGATGCTCAACCTGTAGGAGACAATTCATTGCAGCCAGACACATCTGTTGAGTCGTCAGTTCTGGAGAACTCAAGGTCTGAATTGTCATCTGATCGACTGAACATTGTTTCACCAGCTGAACAATTATTTGAAGAGCAGACTCGACCTGGAAGAAGTCGATATTTTCTTCGTTCACATGACAAAGACTAATAAAAATTTTCTATATTTTCCTTTACTGTTGCCACGAACAATAAGAACAATTGCATCCTTTACTGATATTCGAGTTCCTTTTCATGTGTACTTTTTACAGCTAAGAGATTTTTTATTAAGTTGGATGTTTGTTTAAGAAAACCTATCATCCGGGTTAACCGTAGGGCCGTGCGGGTACTTCCTTCTGTTTAGCAGGTTCCTGATACTAGGTCGGTTACCTTTTGTCGATTCCTGGGAACTCCTGGGAATTGATAATCGCTACTCAGAACGAAGTGCGTCAAGGACGTCACGGACGGTTTTTAGAGGATGGCGTTCTCTAAGCTGTTGGAAGTAGAAAGGATGTCGGCGCAAAGATCAAAATTGCATAAGATTGTACGAACAAAATGTTTTTTGTTTCAGGTATTCCTGCTGTTTCTGACTGTTTCTATGCTATTGGTGAGTGGAGTGTATTTTGGAATACAGTCGTTATTGCCTTCCATTTCACCTACTTTTTCTCCTAAACTAAGTTCTATTACCACTGTTTCCCCACATTCCTTTCATCCTCTGCCCCAACATGAACAGGTTAGACGTGCGGAATTCATGAATAACTCCTTCGTTCAACTCCTACATCAGCATCAGTTGGTGATGAATACTACCAACTGTTGGGTGTGTGGGTTAATGCCACATACCATGGATAGGGGTATTCCGTATTTGGTTCTTCCTTACAGCTCCCAGGGCTCAGCTCGAGCATTCCAAACTATGTTCCGTAGTGCACTAGATTCCTACCCCAGTCGAGAGCCACGTTCTGCAAACTTTGGTCCTGGTCCGTACCACAAGCCTTTGGCGATAGCGATTGCGGATTTAGATAGAGATATTTTTGATGCATCGCTTATTCCAGATGAAGAGGTACAAGCATATAAAGATCTGAGTGAGGCTGAGTATAGTATGTCAGTGGGTGATAGACAGCTCAAGAGCTCGTCTCCAATATGGATCGTACCCCACCTCGGTAATTTCTGCTTGAAAGGTCTGGGTCGAAATCCGAGAGCCCAGCTTGGGAAGAGTGCTTGTACTGATACGTACGTTCTACCGATGCTCTCTTCCCCTATTTTCCTGACTGCCAAGGGTACCTATTTCGTATGTTATGAACGTGCATATACATGGTTGCCCCGTGACTTCTCGGGTACCTGTTATATTGCGAATCTTTTGCCACCGACTTTTTCGGTTGCCTCAGACTATCACAAAACTAGAGTTGTGAGAGGCGTTATTAGCGAAGAGGACACTGCCGGTCAAGAAGCAGGAGATTTCTTTAAGGGTTTCTTGCCGTTTTGGGGACCTATGGTTAATAGTAGGAACCTGAGACAGTTGACCCGTGTGGTAGAATTGACTGCTAACATAACTGCAAGTGCTCTTGGTAATTTAACAGCAGAACTTCAGGCGGATAGACTCATGACGTTGCAGAACCGTATAGTTCTAGACGTTGTTCTTGCAGACAGAGGTGGTGTGTGCAAAGTGATTCATTCGAGCTGTTGCATTTTCATTCCTGACAACGCTCCAACCGTTTACCAAGCCACCTCGAAGTTGCATAAGATCTCCGAGTCCATACACGTGGACGAAGGTAATTGGACGCTTCTAGGATGGTTTTGGGGCCTGATATCAACTTGGGGTTGGAAGACTCTGATGATCGTAGGGGTTGTTGTGACGTTTCTATTCACATGCTGTCTTTGTGTGCAGTGTGGTCCTGCCTTATCTGGTCTCTGTGCTACAACGTGTATAAGACGGCCATCAGTTACCAAGGAGACGTTGATGGATAGAATGATGTTCCAGCAACAACTGAACGATTTGATGAATATCGAAATCGATTCTGATCTCGACTAGTGCTTGCCTACATGAGGGCAAAAGGAGCGTCTGAGGTTCCGTGAGAATCGTAATGACATTTTTAGGTATGTTCGAATATGGACGAGTTTGGTATCTACGAACCGCAAATGACGAGTTTAGTGGGTGTACGCGTTTTCGCTACGCTACTATGTACGGTTCGTCTCATTCTTGGGCATGTCCATCTGAACCCTTGGATTCCATTTTAGATACGGCGTCCATTTTGTCTCTTGCCCTCAAGTAGCCAGCGAATGGACACTGTCCGCTTCGTGACCCTTGGATTCCCAAGCTTTCGCGGAGGACACATGTTCCTTTGAAGGTGTTTTTATGATGAGGGGGATGACACAGCAAGGGCGGATGGCTCAGCTCGAGGCTCATCTTGCCGTGCTAGTTTATTGTTTCAGTCATGCATACATTAGGCACGAGTCCTTTGATCCTGCAATCAAGTTTCCGATATTGCTCTCTACACTGTTTTCCAATCTGTTGTTCATCCTTGCTTTTCCTTTGCACCTGATTCTGTCCCTTCTCCTAATTCGTTTACAGTCGGAATGGAATGTGCTTAATGTGGGGATGATGTGCTTTTACAGTTGGGAACCGGCAATGCTGCTGTAATTATGTTCCGGGTTCTGAAAACATGAATGCGACCCTTTTGAAGTTTACTGTGGGAACTGAGTTGTAACCTTTTGTTCGTCATGTTGTTCAATGACGAAAATGTGTATAAAAGGAGCGATCCACTTTTGCAATTTGAAGCAGTCTCTCAGAACCTACACGTTGTGTACTTCTTGCGACTTCTGTATCCCTGCAGTAAATAAATGCTGATCTTTGACGCCGCAGGAAGTGTCCCGTGTCTCTGTGTTTTGTACGCCGGAACAGGTAACCCACAAAGGTTTCAGGTGTTGTCCCCTGGCACCGCTGGGCCTTAGAATAGCCCAGTCCTTCAGAGGGTGGAGTCTGTGGAATGCTGAAAGTTCAACATTGTTGCAGTTACATTCCTGACGAAAGTAAAGATCTAAAAGTTTACATCAAAAATATTACTGATTTGCATGAAGAATTAGTACCACTGGAAGCTGAAAGTATCTGGACTAAAATGGCTAACAAGATGATTGCTATTAAGAATTTTGTAGCTAAGCTAGGTAGTACCATTTTTGGTAAGATATTATTTCCATTAACTTGTGTAATAGTTGCATTATTGATCCTTAGATTAGGATGTATGTGTTGTAGCTATAGAAGAAATAAAAAGAAAATCACAAAAGAAAATGTTAAAAAGAGACAGAAGAAATCAGAAAGAGATCCACATGAAATAGAACTAGAAGAGATAAGAGAAAGCATGTATATAGAAACTAAAAAGGAAGATGAGATGGAAACTAGGGTCTAAAAACAAGAACAAGAAGACATTTCAAATTCTTCTAAAAGGGGAAACTAAATTGATTTTTTTGGGGGTTTTGATTTTTGTGGTGATTATATATCACCAAAGGGGGGATTGATGGAGCAGGGTTTTTATACTAAAACCGAATATCTGTTCCATTTTCGCATGTTATAACTAAAAGTACTACTGATTAATTATTAATGATTAAAAGTTTATCGAATATTGACTAATCAACCTTATTAACAAGAGAATTACACGTGGGAATGCTATTGCATGGCTAAATAACAAGTGAACTAAGTTGGTGAGCAAACTGACAGAAAACGATGTTGCTTACGTGATGTTATGGTGTTTTGCGCTTATAATTAATATGCATTAATGGCTTCTGATGTCGCAAATGGCTAGATAAATACGCACACATAAGGGTATTAGCAGGGGAATAACACTGTATAATCATTTCTATGCAGTAATTCTGTTTTATGTCTATTTTGCTTAAAGTTGTCCATTGTGGCCTGCCACAAAATGGCCACCACCCGCAGCCTGCATTGGAGATGCTGGAAATTTACAGAAAGGCATCGCTCTGCCTGTGACCTTGCACCTCCGGTGAACTGAAAAGCCATAAGCATGATGACAAGTCTGGGACATCAGCCAAAAGCCCCTGAAAGACGGAAAAGTTGATATGAACTGAGAATGAACCCATTTTTGCAACAAATTCACCTAATAGAGACATCCGTAGATGTTGCGAATTAGTCATGAACCTTCAATTCTGCTATTCATTAGTTGGGACAATCTATGTGAGAACCTTTCGTAAAATATCGAAAAAGTACCAAGATGACATTACTTCCGCCATTCATCCGTTCTGAATAAAGAAATGTTACTTTTTAGAATGTAAAATTTAGTATAAATGTAGTAGACCAGAGAGGTTTAGCGCCACTTCTTCCCGAGCTGATGATGCGAGGTCCCTACGCTGACGGAGAGGACGATGACTCTACATGACGACAGAAGACTCTAAATCTTCCACAGAGGACCGGTTCTGACTTAGGATCTGACATTTAGACAGAATAGGTAATTATGAGAGAAATGAATTTTGTATTTAATTGGCTTTTCATGAAATTTTAGATAAATGAACAATCTGTTTGAATTTCTGTCTCGGGTGATTATTTCTGGTCATGTTTATTGATTTTATTGTGTATTCTTTGAAATGTATTTTGCTAGATCCACAGCAATCAGCTGGTCGCATTGACCTCAAAGTACAGGCAGATTAGATAGAGCATATGTGGAAGGTGTTTTCTCCTTTACAGGGCACGGATAGAGTGATTTAGGGTGAATGTTGGTGTAATGGGCCCCACCAGCGTATGATGTGTGTGTGCGTGTGTGACTGTGAAATCATTCCGTCCGTGGAAGTAGAGGGGATTCGGAAGCTCTGATCTGCACCAGTAGCAAATATTCAAATGAGAACATTGAAGGCCAAAGTGGAGAAAGGTTCCATGTGAACAGTAGTTGAACATGAATCAGTTGGTCCTAAGAGATGGGCGAGCGCCGTTGGTAAGGGACAGGCGATGGCCTCCGTTGCTCTTGCCAATCAAAAGGGAGTCCCCGAACCTAGAGTGGCAGAGACAGGCGCCCTTGTGGTGTCCACTGCGGTAATGCAAATGATCCCGGAGAAGCTGGCGGGAGCCCTGGGGAGAGTTCTCTTTTCTTTGTTAAGGGCAGGACGCCCTGGAATGGGTTTGCCCTGAGCTTTGGAAAGTGTTGCGGTTCCGGCGGCATCCGCTGAGCTCTCGCTGGTCCTTGAACATCCAGTGTAGATGGTGTAAATCTTGTACCGGCCGTACCCATATCCGCAGCAGGTCTCCAAGGTGAACAGCCTCTGGCATGTTGGAACAATGTAGGTAAGGGAAGTCGGTAAGTCAGATCTGTAATTTTGGGCTAAAGATTGGCTCTAAGGGCTAGGTCGGTTGGGCTGGGGCCCGAAGCGGGGCTGGACGTGTGCCCCAGCTGGACGGGGCACAGTCCTGTGGGGCAGCGGCAACTCTGGATGCGAGCCTGGCCCTTCCTGTGGATCGCTTCAGCTGTGGTGGTCACCTCTCCCCGTGCTGCCTCCCAAGGGGCGCAGGCCGGCGCTATGCCTCGGCCAGCACCTAGCAGCTGACTTAGAACTGGTGTGGACCAGGGGAATCCAACTGTTTAATTAAAACAAAGCATTGAGAAGGCCCGAGGAGGGTGTTGACGCGATTTGATTTCTGCCCAGTGCTCTGAATTTCAAAGTGAATATTATTCAATGAAGTGTGGGTAAATGTCAAGAGTAACTATTACTCTCTTAACCTATTCTCAGGCATAGTGGCCTTTACCTCCTAGTGGTCCCGCTGTTAACTGCCTCTATAGCCCTAGACTCTGCATAAAGAAGTCTATAAAGATAGGCCAAACAAGGTTCCGTCATTGCGGCGAGTGTGATAGTGAGAAATGGCGATGCAAACAAACAGAATTCCAGATGGGGTAGTTCCTGGTGATTAAAAACCCAGTAAAAATGGTGAAAGGAGGTGCTGTCTTTTCTAGAAATTATTACCCTCCTTACCGATGTTGTCAATCCAGCACCCGCTTCAAACAATGCAACTAACAACAGTGCTTTAGGTCGCAATAGAGCACTCTGTTCACCCTCTGCAACAACAGACGAAGACACAACAAAAGACCTCAGCCAAGAATGACACTGTTACATCCAACTTCGAAAATCTGCATGATGTTTACGAGGTCAACAAAGAACTGAATACCAAGAAAAGTGATTACACAAAGAAAGTTACATATTGGAAATACCCAACTGACAAGTATAAATTTGACCTGTACGGAGACATTGGGAACTTTCAAAGAACTAAGAAAACTTGTCTCCAACAAAATTAAAGGATTCTATCTGAAAAAGTATTGCTCAAAATTTGACAAGAAAGCCGGATACCACAATATTAAATGCCATTATGCTAAATGTAAAGGAAGAACACAAAAAAGAGAGCCGCAATTTCTGTGCAGCTTCTGTGACCTCATATTTGGAATAAAAATATGAACTCAGTATGCACATCCAAGAGCACAAAATGAGGCTAGACTAGCAGCTCTAGCAAGCAGCAAACCAGGCTCCAGCAACGACCACCTCAAGTGCATCTTGCTCAACACCCGCTCCATCCACAGGCACGCCGTCGAACTCTGGAACCTTCTCGACACAACATCACCAGACGTCGCCTTCCTCACAGAAACATGGATGACGAACGCCTCCTCAGCTCCCGACATCGCCATAGCCATCCCGGATGGCTACAAGATCGCCCGGAAGAACCGCGTCAACCAAGCCGGAGGAGGCATCGCCATCGTCCACAGAAACACCATCCGAATCACGACCAACTCCGACGACACCCTCACCGCCGCCGAACACCTTCACTTCCAGATACACACCAACCCCAAGACCACCCTCAGAGGCACCCTCGTCTACAGACCCCCGGGACCATGCACACAATTCAGCGAAGCCATCGCAGACTTCGTCAGCCCGCACGCCCTTACCTCCTCAGACTACATCCTCCTAGGAGACCTCAACTTCCACCTGGAGAACAACAATGACAGCAACACTGCCACCCTGCTGGACAACCTCGCCAACCTCGGACTCAAGCAACTGGTGAACACCCCCACCCACATCGCCGGCCACATGCTTGACCCCATCTTCTCCTCCAGCAAGCACATCTCCTTCAGCCACTCCACCGGACTGCACTGGACAGACCACAGCTGCGTCCACTTCAACTTCAGGAGAACCACGACCCACAACCACCCTCAACAGGTTACCCGCAGAAGCTGGAGCAAGATCACCGCCGACCAGCTCACCACCTCCCTCAGCCAGAATCCCCCCACTAACACGACGGACCCCAACGAAGCAGCCCGCAACCTCACACAGTGGCTCACCAACTGCGCCGATGACCTCGCACCACTGAAGAACACCCCCAGCAGACACGGCAGCAAGAAAGCCTCCTGGTTCACCAACGACCTCAAAAACTCCAAGAAAACCTGCCGTACCCTCGAGAAACCCTAGCGCCACGACCAGACTACAGAAAACATGACAGCCCTCAAGAACGCCACCCGCAAACACCACCAACTGATCCGCACCACCAAAAGGACCACATTCAAAGAACGACTGGACAACAACTCCCACAACAGCAAGGAACTTTTCAGCATCGTCAAAGAGCTCTCCAGCCCCAGAGCCTGCAACAATGACATCACATCCTCGCAGGACCTCTGCGACTCACTCGCCTCGTTCTTTCACCGATTGCCGACATACACAACAGTTTCGGTGCACAGACCGCGCACCCTACCACCGATCTGGCGCCCCCCACCACCACCCTCCGCACCTGGACGACGGTCAGCACCGAAGATACCACCCACACGATGAACACCATCCACTCCGGCTCCCCAACCGACCCCTGCCCACACCACATCTTCAACAAAGCCGACTCCATCATCGCACCCCAACTCCGGAACATCATCAACAGCTCCTTCGCATCCGCCACCTTCCCAGAGAGCTGGAAACACGCCGTGCTCAGCGCCCTCCTGAAGAAACCCACCGCGGACCCCACGGACCTCAAGATCTTCCGTCCCATCTCGCTCCTCCCCTTTCCGGCCAAAGTCATCGAGAAGATCGTCAACAAACAACTCTCCGCCTTCCTCGAGACCAACGGATCCCTCGACCCCTCGCAGTCCGGCTTCCGAGCAAACCACAGCACCGAGACCGCCCTCATCGCAGCCACCGACGACATCAGGTCCCTGCTCGACAACGGGGAAACAGCCGCCCTCATCCTCCTGGACCTCTCGGCAGCCTTCGACACCGTATGCCACCGCACCCTGATACAGCGCCTCAGCAACATCGGAATCCAAGGAAAGGCCTTGGAATGGATCATCTCGTTCCTCGCCGGCAGAACCCAGAGAGTCCACCTTCCCCCGTTATGGTCCGTGGCCACCGAAGTAATCTGCGGCGTCCCGCAAGGATCCTCGCTCAGCCCCACCCTCTTCAACGTCTACATGAGCCCCCTCGCAGCAATCGCACGCCAACACAACCTCAACATCATCTCCTACGCCGACAACACCCAGCTGATCCTCTCGCTCACCAACGACCCCGCCACAGCCAGAGCCAACCTCCAGGAAGGAATGAAAGACGTCGCGGAATGGATGAAGCTCAGCCGGCTGAAACTGATCTCAGATAAGACGGAAGTCCTCATCCTGGGAACATCCCCCTCCGCCTGGGACGACTCCTGGTGGCCTCCTGCCCTGGGCTCTGCCCCAAAGCCAACGGACCATGCTCGCAACCTGGGCTTCATCCTGGACTCCTCCCTCACGATGACCAAGCAAGTCAACGCCGTCTCGTCATCCTGCTTCAACACCCTGCGCATGCGCCGAAAGATCTTCCGGTGGATCCCCACCGACACCAGGAAGACGGTCACCCAGGCCCTCGTTACCAACCGACTGGACTACAGAAACACCCTCTACGCTGGAACCACAGCCAAACTACAGAAAAGACTCCAGCGCATACAGAACGCCTCTGCATGACTTATCCTGGACACCCCCCGCTTCAGCCACATCTCTCCCCAGCTAAGAGATCTGCACTGGCTCCCCATCAGCAAGAGGATCACGTTCAGACTTCTCACCCACGCACACAAGGCTCTCCAGGACATGGGACCCACATACCTCAACAACCGCCTCACATTCTACACACCCACCCGCCACCCCCGCTCCGCCAGCCTCACCCTCGCCACCGTCCCGTGCATCCGCAAGACCACCGCCAGAGGAAGATCCTTCTCCTACCTGGCGGCCAAGACATGAAACTCCCTCCCCACCCACCTACGACTGACCCAGAACCATCTCTCCTTCAGGAAACAGCTCAAGACCTGGCTCTTCGAGCACTAGCGGATCCCCCTCCCCCTAGCGCCTTGAGACCCTACGGGTGATTAGCGCACTTTACAAATTCATTGATTGATTGATTGATTGATTGATTGATTGATCCAAAATGATGGTCAAAGAAAGAACTACTGCTATTATCAGAAGAGGAAAAGGTTTACAAAAATGAAAGACTTATTAATGCGCTGATGGATCTGCATTTTTACAATAACAACAGAAAACAAATTGCAGAAAAAAGAAGAGATAAAAGAGATAAGAGCAAAAAAACAGCAAAGGATGTACTACAAGCATCCAATATCACTGAAAATGGCTCTTGCGTTGAACCTGAAGTTCCAGTGGAAGCAAGAACGGAAAAGTGCAGAGATTCTATCAATCGAAAACGTGCACCGAAAATCATCAAGAACTTTTATGAACTGAATGATAGAATCTCAGAAGTCAAGACTACAAAGGTAAAGCATTACGATGCTGCTCTGGATTTGATGGATGAGATAGTGACTTATATTCCAAAGAACCCCAGTGAAATAAGTCAGATACCAGCAAATCAAAATGAACCAACAAGTCAGCTTAATAATGAGTCTATGAACTCTGCTCAAGATGAGCACCAGAATGCCTTTGTGGAAAACAGGATATCAGAAAGATAAGAAAAATGGAAGGCTCAAATGAACGCACAAGAAAAGGTATGGAAGAGCAAAGGGCAGTGTAGTGTTCTTGTATTACTATTTATCTTTTGTGTTTACTTGCCCCTAGCTGCTCAGCCTGTATGAATGTTCTGTGTGTAATGCTGGTGTGAGCCATGATTTGAATGTTTGAGTGACTGGGTCTGAGTGATGACAGTTGGTGAATGGGGCTGAGCAGCTAGCAGGCTGCTCCGGGTGGAACTGCTGATAGAGATCTACACTGGTTGATATAATGGACTTATATACCTGTTGATGAAGTTTTATACTTGTTTATTTACCACTGGAATAAACCTACGTTGTCTTCATCACTCCAGTGTGGTCCCTGATTACTACACTTATTTTTGGTGACGAGTTGGAGACGTCCCCATGATCAACAGTGGGTACAAGTGGCCTAAGAAATCTTATCATGCCTTCGACAATAAGCTGGGGAAAATATACAACAAGTAACGGACGACTGGTGAAAGCAACAGGAACAAGATGCTACAGAAAAGACTCACAAGAGGCTTCATAGGTATTTCTCTCTAAAGACATTCATCTTCAAATGAAGCAAAGGAATTTAGTACAAAGTCAGCGCGCTGTGCGGTCCCACCGGTGTCCATCACACCAGACAGCCCCCGCACAAGCGTGCTGTACACCATCTACAGAGGCCACTACTTCAAGACACCTCATGAATGCTGCGCAGAGACACTTTTCATATACAGTAAGACTCTTCTTTTATCTCATGGATGTTGCGCAGAGTGTTACAAACTCGACATGTGGATGCCTGATTTCTGCCTGCGTTGAAGTAGTGTTCCTTACACACTGGAACCTACTTAGAGTCATGCATGAAGGCACACAATCAGATGTATATGGACATTGGCATCCAAATTACCAGCTCCAGAGTGTCTTTATGTTAGGTGTGGCTGGCAGATCAAGAACATGTGAGAGGACGTGTCCGCGGCCACACAGCAGCTACGCTTTGCGCGCCCCTGGGGGCAAGGAGAGGAGTCCTTATGATGTTTTGTCTTCCTCTAGGGATCTGCAGATGCTGTTCAATGTTGGGGAGCACCTGCGCACCGGGAGCCACCTGGCGTGACGTGATCAACGTGCCGCCATCTTAGGTTGGCGATTCTGCAGTACAATTGCAGGTGCTTTAATCCCGCTTTGCCAACCATGTCTTTGTCAGTTACGGAATTTTAAATAAAGTCAATTGAAGCCTTACTCTGATGAGAATGCCGTTGTGGGAGCATGGGATTCACATTCTCTTCATTTGCTTGTCTGCTGTGTGTGTTCTCAAGGAAGAAAGGACTCGCATGTACTTTGGACGCGCAGCCTACTATCATAGGTACTTTGGACCCATAGGTACTTTACATTTTCGTTTAAAAAAGCAGACTCAATTTGACTGGCATTTCGTGTGAGACATTGTTCACAGGTGTTGACTTACAAGCATTACATGGGCTTTTGTTTTTACTTACTGTTACAGTTCATTCATTATGAAGCGTATTTGGTTTGTATTTCTCACAGCATTGAGATGCTAGAAATGTTGTCACAGCTTTACATGCATTTTGGCAGTGATTTCCCGCACTATCTTTAAAATTGTATATTTGTTTGTATTTTTATGGTGTTCTTAATATCCCTTACGTGACGGTTGGCCCTACATGGGGTATGTTCATAGGACTTTCTCCCATATCTACATGGGTAACTTCAGTGACCCCATTTGGGTGTTGACGTTAGGGTGTTGTTTTTTGTGTACCCTTACATGAGGGTGATTTTTATCCAGATTACGTTTTGTTTGGTTGCAAGGTTGTGTGTGCCTTGCGTGCGTAAGACACCCTGTGTGCCGCCCATTTTTTTTGTTTGCAAGGTTGTGTGTGCCTTGCGTGCGTAAGACACCCTGTGTGCTGCACGTTTTTTTAGTTGCAAGGCTGTGTGTGCCTTGCGTGCGTAAGACACCGTGTGTGCTGCACGTTTTTTTGGTTGCAAAGCTGTGCCTTGCGTGTCTAAGACACCCTCTGTGTGCTGCACGTTCCTTGTGGTGGCAAGGCTGTGTGTGCTTTGCGTGCGTAAGACACCCTGTGTGCAGCACATTTTTATTGGTTGCAAGGCTGTGTGTGCCTTGCCTGCGTAAGACACCATGTGCAGCATGTATTATATTGTGTTGTCCCCTAGGGGAAGGAATTTGGGTCCTAGTCCCATTTTTCCACACTTTTACATGGCGTTTTCCCTACACGGAAATGTACACGTTTTGTTATCAATTCATTATTAAAGGCGGGAGATGGATATTTCTTATTTCATATGTAATCAACCTTTCTCTTCCCCTTTGATCTTGCTTAGTCACTACTCCTCTTGTGATGTAGTGTTGCTGTCATCCCTGGGTTACTGACTATTTTATCATCTTTTGCTTTTATCCTTACAGTCTTAAGATGTTTGAATATTTATTTATCTTACCTTTATGCTTGTTGTTTTAAGCTGGTTGGTCTAATTATCCATCCTGTACTTTTATGCCTACTTAAGATGTTTAGTTTCGTTTTCAGTTTATAAGGAAAGAGATATGTAGTGTTCTTGTATTACTATTTATCTCTTGTATTTACTTGCTCCTAGCTGCTCAGCCTGTATGAATGTTCTGTGTGGAATGTTGGTGTGAGCCATGAGTGGAATGTTTGAGTGACTGGATCTGAGTGATGACAGTTGGTGAATGGGACTGAGCAGCTAGCAGGCTGCTCCCGGTGGACTTATATACCTGTTGATGAAGTTTTATATTTGTTTATTTACCACTGGAATAAACCTATGTTGTCTTCATCACTCCAGTTTGGCCCCTGATTACTACAGGCAGCTATAAGGAATACCAGACAATGATTTAAAAAGACACAAAAAAAATTGCCAGGATAATCACTGATGGGGCAGCAGATGCCACTTGCCAAATCAGTGCCGATGATATCTTCCAATACTATAAAGATATCATTGAAAAAGAAAAGAAAAATCTCAAATTCACCCCAAATGACAGGATACCAGATGAATGAGAGATTGGTGGACTTTGCAAAGAAATTACACTGCTTGAAATATCTAATGCCTTCGATGACTCAAACTTAAAGAAAGCAGTGGGGCCTGACAAGATTGGCCTGAATTATATGAACAATTTTCATAACAAGCAACCAAGACTGCTGCCTAGAATCTTATCATCTTGGTTATTGATGAGAAGAGTCCCAGAAAGTATAAAAAAGAACCAGTCGATATTGATACCAAAAAATATACCGTTTAGCGAACTTAAGAAAATTAGTAACTGGCGACCAATTACAATCGGTACAGCATTCATGAAGTTATTCACAAAAATATTAACAAAAGTACTCACACCATTCATTAATCTTAATATGAGACAAAAAGGCTTCATGAAGGTGTCTCAAAAATCTGACTCCTCTGCAAAATATCATAAACGGGGCACGAAAGAACAAAGACTCATTAGCAGTGGTGTTCATAGACATCTCCAAAGCCTTTGATTCTATCAGCCATGGCCACATTTTATAGAGTCTTGAAAGGCACAACGTTCCTCTATACATCAGAGACATAATAAAAGACGTATATACTGACTCACAACATTTTCTAAGGGAAAGAATAACAAAGCAACTCCAGAAATAGTAATGACATTTGGAGTAAAGCTAGGTGTCTCTTTATCCCCAATATTTTTAACATTGCCATGGATCCCTTGAGATGTGATCTTCAGAAAGAATGCAAAGGCCTCCCCTTCAGCTCTGATTGTCTCATTAATCAGATCACCACTCTAGACTTTGCCGATGACATTGCAGTACACAGCAAGCCTGGGAAAGAATGGGAACACATCTGAGAATCATTGAAAAATTCTGTAAAACAGCAGGTTAAAAAAATTATTGTGAAAAAAAAACACATGGATTTTATATAAGTCACCAAAAAGATAAAATCCCGGTTAACAACTGCAAACCATGGGTATTTGAAAAACAAAATATTGAAAACATTTATCCAGGAGAAAGTGGGAGATACTTTGGTTGCAGCTTTGATCCACACACTAGCCATACAAGCAACAACAACATTAATGAGGTCCCTTACTAATTGGGCTACAAAACTTGACATTCTACCACTTAAGCCCATGCAGAAAATAGAAATAGTGTGTCAATACTTGATCCCTAAACTGTAATTTAAATTGGAAATGACAGGAACAGAAGCTAAACCTTTAAACACTCTGGATCAAACAATAAAGAAATATGTGAAACATTTTCCTACACCTACCTGCATACAC